>NC_045959.1:2584711-4047211 GCF_010909765.2 Amblyraja radiata | reverse complement strand
AGCTGGGGGGCAGTGTTAGCTGTGAGGAGGATGCTAGGAGTGCAAGGTGACTTGGATAGGCTGGGTGAGTGGGCAAATGTTTGGCAGATGCAGTATAATGTGGATAAATGTGAGGTTATCCATTTTGGTGGCAAAAACAGGAAAGCAGACTATTATCTAAATGGTGGCCGACTAGGAAAAGGGGAGATGCAGTGAGACCTGGGTGTCATGGTACACCAGTCATTGAAAGTAGGCATGCAGGTGCGCAGCAGGCAGTGAAGAAAGCGAATGGTATGTTAGCTTTCATAGCAAAAGGATTTGAGTATAGGAGCAGGGAGGTTCTACTGCAGTTGTACAGGGTCTTGGTGAGACCACACCTGGAGTATTGCGTACAGTTTTGGTCTCCAAATCTGAGGAAGGACATTATTGCCATAGAGGGAGTGCAGAGGAGGTTCACCAGACTGATTCCTGGGATGTCAGGACTGTCTTATGAAGAAAGACTGGATAGACTTGGTTTATACTCTCTAGAATTTAGGAGATTGAGAGGGGATCTTATAGAAACATAAAATTCTTAAGGGGTTGGACAGGCTAGATGCAGGAAGATTGCTCCCGATGTTGGGGAAGTCCAGGACAAGGGGTCACAGCTTAAGGATAAGGGGGAAATCCTTTAAAACCGAGATGAGAAGAACTTTTTTCACAGAGAGTGGTGAATCTCTGGAACTCTCTGCCACAGAGGGTAGTCGAGGCCAGTTCATTGGCTATATTTAAGAGGGAGTTAGATGTGGCCCTTGTGGCTAAGGGGATCAGAGGGTATGGAGAGAAGGCAGGTACGGGATACTGAGTTGGATGATCAGCCATGATCATATTGAATGGCGGTGCAGGCTCGAAGGGCCGAATGGCCTACTCCTGCACCTAACTTCTATGTTTCTATGTTTCTAAAAGATTGGGGAAATAAATGATTATGTAAAGTCTTTTAATGTGGAGTGTTTTATTGTTTATTGTGTCGAATTATTTAAACAATGAGTGAATGACATGATTATGGCGTGCTGGTGAATGACAGTGCGACAGTCCACCCACCCACCCACAGATCCACCCACACATCCACACATACACATATAAATCCAACCACACATACATCCTCCCACACATCCATACACACATCCACACATACACATATAAATCCAACCACACATACATCCTCCCACACATCTATACACACATCCACACATACATACATCCACACATACACACATACATCCACCCACACATCCATACACACATCCACACATACATCCATCCACACATACACATATAAATCCATCCACACACACATCCACCCACACATACACACATCCATCCATTCATACATCCATCCATCCCCACATACACACATTCATCCATCCATTCATTCATCTCCACACACATTCACACACCCATCCACACACCTGCCTGTGGCAACATTTTGCCTGCAGCTCAACAGAAGAGGATAATTTGTAGCTGCATTCAACTCATCTGGATCGGAGAAATGGCAGAAATCGGTGCCGTAATGGATGAGCTGCTAGTGCACTTGAAGGCCCTAGAGATATCGCAATTTCCTGCACTTATGGGAGCAAGCATTCCTTCGATCGCTGGAGAACACCCGACCTGACTGAAGATCACAGGTACTGTACCTGGAAACACCGGGAAGACCTCTGGAGCCGACGGGAAGGACCTTCCAGGAGAAACAGAGCTGGAGCTGTTGACTGTGAGGGAATCCCCAATCGCTATGGAGCTGGAGCTGCCGACTGTGAGGGAATCCCCGTTCCAGCGCAGGTCCGCAGAAACAGCAGATACAGTAAGCACAATACCTGGAAACAATGGAGAGGCCTCCATTGTGTCCGGAAATGTGGCTGAGGGGCAGGACTTCAGGTCAGGCTGAAGCGCAGGGGACTTCGGCCCCCTCTCCCTACCATCCTACTGGCCAATGTACAGGACACATTAATCCCTACTCTTTGCTTCCTGTCTGCCAACAGTTCTCTATCCATGTCATCCCTACCCCCAATATCATGTGCTCTAATTTTGCACACTAATCTTTTGTGTGGGACCTTGTCAAAGGCTTTTTTACACCACATCCACTGGCTCTCCCTTATCCATTCTACTTGTTACATCCTCAAAAATGTAAAAAGATTAGTTAAGCATGATTTCTTCTTCATAAATCCATATTGACGTTGACCGATATCATCACTGCTTTCCAGATGCGCTGCTATAACATCTTTAATAATCGACTCCAGCAACTTCCCCACTACCATTGTAAGGCTAACTGGTCTATAATTCCCCATTTTCTCTCTCCCTCCTTTCTTAAAAATTGGCTACCCTCCAGTCCACAGGAACTGAAGCAGATTCGAGAGAACACTGGAAAATTATGACCAATGCATCCACGATTTCTAGGGCTTTGAGTATTCTGGGATTCAGACCATCAGGCCCTGGGGATTTATCTGCCTTCAGTCCCAACAGTTTACTAACACCATTTCCTGACTAATGTGGATTTCCTTCAGTTCCTCCCTCCCACTAGATCCTCGGTCCCCTAGCATTTCTGGGAGATTGCTTGTGTCTTCCTTAGTGAAGACAGAACCAAAGTACTCGTTTAACTGTTCTACCATGACCTTGTTTCCCATTATAAATTCACTTGTCTCTGACTGTAAGGGACCTACATTCGTCTTCAGTAATCTTTTCCTTTTTACATACAGTACCTATAGAAACTTTTACAGCCAGCTTTTATATTTTCCGCAAGCTTTCTTTCATGCTATTCTTTCCCCCTCTTAATTAACCCCTTTGTCCTCTGTTCTAAATTTCTCCAGTCCTCTGGTCTGCAGCTTCTTCTGGCCAATTTATATGCCTCTTCCTTGGCTTTAACACTATCCTTGACTTCCCTCATCAGTTTTCCAGTTTTTCGCTGCCTTCCCAGTTTTATTTTTTTGTTAGACAGGGATGAACAATTTCTGGAGCTCATCGATGCGGTTTTTAAATCTTCGCCATTGAATCTCCACTGTCAACCTTTTAAGTATACTTTGTCAGTCTATCCTAGCTTCATTCAAGTTCAGGACCCTCGTCTCTGAATTAACCGTGTCGCTCTCCATCCTAATACAGAATTCAACCATATTATGGTCACTGTTGCCCAAGGGGCCTTGCACAACAAGATCGCTGACTAATCTTTCCTCATTACACAATATCCAGTCTAGGATGGCCTGCCCTCTAGTCGGTTCCTCTACATATTGGTTTAAAAACCCATTCCATATACATTCCAGGAAATCCTCCTCCTCAGCACTGTTACCAATTTGGTTGGCCGACAGTATGTAGATTAAAGTCACCCATGATAACCCCTGTACTTTTGCCACACGCATCACTTATTTCCTGCATGTTTAGCTCCCAGCCTTGGTCACGCTGGAGCCATGCCTCCGTAATTCCAACTATATCATATACCTTAACTACTAACTGCGCATTCAATTTATCCACATTTCGAATGCTCCTCACATTAAGGCACAATGCTTTCAGGTTAGTTTTTCTTATCTCCCTTCCACCTTTTGCTTCTGTCCTCCTTTTATGGCCCTCTGTCTCCTTGCATTGGGGCCCTGTTAGTTTAAACGTGACCTTTCCTACACTCTCTTTCCCGTTAACTGCACGCATACGCATCCACGTTGTGACCCCCCCCCCCTCAGCCACATATTCAGATATTCAGATCGCTTATCTCCCTGTTCCTACCCCTACTAGCACGAGGTACTGGAAGCAACCCAGAGATAACCATCCTAGAGGTCCTGCTTTTCAGCCTCCTACCTAGTTCTCTATACTCATGGTGCAGAACCTCCTTCCTCTTCTGACCCAAGCCATTTGTGCCTACATGCACATCTACTTCCGGCTGCTCACCTTCCCTCTTGAGGATGTTCTTCAACCCGGAAGTGGCAGCGCTGCCCTGCTGTCCGTTTGTCTTTTCTTTTTTTTTGTTTTCTCTCCTGTTGTTTTAGTTTATTCAGTTTATTTTAGTTGTATATGTGTGGGGGGGTGGGAGAAACTTGTTTTTAATCTCTTCCTTCGGGGGGGATGCGACCTTTTCTTGTCGTATCCCCCGTCTCCGTGTCCGTCTGCGCTGAGGCCTAATAGCGGAGCTCGCGGCCTCCAACTGGGAACGACCTCGAAGCTCCAGAGGCAGAGCCAGGACTTACTTACCAACGCGAGGCTGGCCGACTTCGGGGTAGTGGTGGCGTTGCGGCGGCAGCGACCTGACTGAAGTCTCGGAGGCTTGGCCGCGGGCCCAGTGGACAACATCGTCGAGAGCTCGCAGGTCCCGGGTTGAAGACCGTTCTCCGGAGCTCCCGCAACAGTGGCTGCGTCTGCTGGACTGGAGGGTGGCAGCTTCGACCGCCCCGGGCCGCGGAGTGTGAACCGGCCCATTCGCGGAGCTCGGATTCGGCCGCGGGGCTTACCATCACCCGGCGGGGTCACAACATCGGAAGCCTGGATCGCCTCAGTGCAGAGGGAGAACAATGGGGAAGAGACAAGGACTTTAAGACTTTTGCCTTCCATCACAATGAGGTGCCTGGTGAACTCACTGTGGTGGATGATAAATCTGTGTTCATTGTGTGTTTTGTTATTTTATTTTATGTTATGACTGCAAGGCACGAAATTTTGTTCAGACTGAAAAGTCAGAATGACAATAAGGGATACTTTGACTTTTTTTTTAAGTCGGTCCATCGTGGACCCTGGAGGGAAAAACACCTTCCTCGAGTCTCGCCTGTCGCCACAGAATCTCTTGTCCGTACCTCGGAAAATGGAATCACCCACCACTGATTGATGTCGATCTCGCCGGTCGAGTCTCAGCGCTAGAATTCAAGCCCCAGACCTGTCCGCCGGTTGGGCTGAAAGCGTCGTCAGACCCGACAGCACCCAAGAGGGTGTATCTGTTTTCAAAAGGTACCTGTACTTCCACCAAGGTCTTCTTTTTTTTTTAATTTTTTTTTTTATTAGAAGTACGGTAAATTACAATAATACACAACACATATATCTTAATACATTTTTTGTACCGCTTCATTTTTTTTGAGCTTTAAGAAAAAGATAGAAGTAAGGAAAGTAAAGAAAGTGCGCAAGAGTCGTGAAGTGCAAGAGAGTGTTGGGAAAAGAAAGCCCCTTAGAAAAGAAGTTAGAGAAGGAAGTAAAGTAAGAAAGTAGACCCTAGAAAAGAAAGAAAAAGAAAGTAGGGACAATCGCTCTATTATAATATTATACTCCGCAGAAAGGGGACTACCAACCAAGTCTGTTTTTGTTGTTTTACCTCCCATTGCCAGGTCCTGATACCATATATTTATTTATTTATTTTTTAAATTACTATTGCACCTCATGCTTGTAATAGGTCCATAAACGTAGACCACGTCTTTTGGAATTGGTCTGCTTTACCTGCTAAGAGGAATCTCATCTCTTCCAGATGTAATGTTTCAAACATATTTGATGTCCACATTTTTATTGTTGGTGTGGGCGCATTTTTCCAAAATTTAAGTATGAGCTTTTTTCCCATTATTAGCCCATAATTGAATAAATTCTTCTGATACACGTTTAATTCAGGGATACCTTCCGATATTCCAAAAATTATCCATTCTGGTTTTGGTACCAGTTTTATTTTAATTAATTTTGAAAAAATATCAAATATTCCATACCAGAATTTTTGGATTTTTGTACAAAAAACAAAAGAATGCGCTATGGTAGCTTCTTGACACAGACATTTATCACAGATTGGTGAAACATTCGGAAAGATTTTATTTATTTTAGTTTTTGAATAATATAGTCTATGTAATGTTTTGAATTGGATAAACGTATGTCGTACGTTGATCGAACATATATGCACCTGTAGTAAGTGATTATCCCAGCTCTCTTTTGAAATTTTTATAGCTAATTCTTGTTCCCAGTCTCTTCTAATTCCATCAGTTGTGGGTATTTCTATGTTTAAGATGATGTTATATAGGTACGATATTAGATTAGCTGATTCCGCCTTTGTCTTGATTGCTTCATCCAGTAAGTCTGTAGGCATATTATGATAGTCTTTTGTATATTTTTTCAGATAATCACGAATTTGAAGATATTTAAAATATTGATTCTTTTTCAAATTATATTTCAGTTGTAGTTGTTGAAATGATAGTAATTTTCCCAATTCATACAGATCTTCGAGCGTTTTGATTCCCATTCTTTCCCATTGTATAAATGATTTGTCTATAATTGATGGTTTAAACGATGGATTATTAACTATTGGTATTAAAAGAGATAGGTTTCTTAATTTTAGATTTTGTTTTATTTGTTTCCATGTTCTAATTGTGCTATGTATAATTGGATTTTTATTATAATTTTTGTTATTCAGATGTATTGGTGAGAGGAGAGTCGCTCCTATATTACACGGAGAGCAGTCCTCTCTTTCCATTACAATCCAGTCCACCTGCTGGGCAGAATTGTCCAGCAGGTGAATCATATTTTTAATATTTACTGTCCAATTATAATACATAAAATTAGGGAGCGCTAGACCCCCCAACTCTTTTCGTTTATTAAGGTGTGCTCTTTGTATTCTATGGGATTTATAATCCCATATAAAATTTGTAATGTCTGAGTCCAATTTTTTGAAAAACCTTTTTGGGGGATATATAGGTATTGATTGAAATAGGTATAGGATTTGTGGTAAAAAGATCATTTTTATCGCGTTTATTCTGCCTATTAGGGTCATCGGAAGTGTTTTCCAGAATTTAATCAAATTATTTAGTTTCTTAAGTAAGGGATTATAATTGGCTTTAAACATATCATGGTAATTTCTAGTAATTTCAATTCCCAAATATTTGAATTTTTCTGTGGCTATTTTAAAGGGGAATTTCCGGAGGTGTGTTGAGTCTTTTGGTTTTATCAACATAATTTCACTTTTGTTCCAATTTATTCTATATCCTGAGAAGGATCCAAAGTCCTCAATTAAATTTAATATGTTTGGTATACTAATTTGTGGTTTTGTGATGTACAATAGTACATCATCGGCATATAAGGATATTTTGTTATTTGAATATTTCGTATTATAACCATAAATATCCGGGTGTGTTCTTATTTTTTCAGCAAGGGGTTCAATTACCAGAGCAAATAACAGCGGTGATAGTGAGCATCCTTGTCTATTGCCCCTTGATAGTTCAAATTTCGAGGATAGTATATTATTAGTTAGTATTCTAGCCGTAGGTTTGTTATATAATAGTTTTATCCATGCGATGAAGTTCTCTCCCAATTGGAATTTTTGCAATACTTTAATCATATAATCCCATACTACTTGATCAAACGCTTTTTCTGCGTCCAGTGAGATGATAGATAACTCTTGGTCATGAGATTTATGTGAGTGCATTATGTTAAGCAAGCGTCTCAAATTATTGAATGAGTGTCTCTTAGGTATAAATCCTGTTTGATCCTCATTTATTAGTCTACTAACATACCTGCTTAATCTTCTGGCTAGTGTTTTCGCTATTATTTTTTGATCCGTATTTAACAAAGCAATAGCTCTATATGATCCTGGTTCTTCTATATTTTTATCTTTTTTAAGTATTAATGTGATCGTTGATTCTGCTAATGTTTCAGGTAAGCTTTGCTCTTTAAAAGCATATGTATACATTTTCTGTAATCGTGGGGTAACTATGTCGTAAAAGGCTTTATAAAATTCATTATTGAATCCATCTGGTCCTGGTGTTTTTCCGTTCTTTAGTGTGTTTATTGTGTCTTCTATCTCCTTAGAAGTAATTTGTGCTCCCAGTTCCTCTTGTTCCCTCAATTCTAATTGTGGGAGGTTACAATTTTCCAGAAATTCTGAAACTTTATTATTGTCTATTGACGTTTTAGATGTGTATAGATTCTGGTAAAATTGAGCAAATCTTTTATTGATATCCTTGGGTAGTGTTAATAATTCCCCTCTATCTGATTTAATCTTTAGTATTGCATTCTCTTTTTCCCGTTTTTTCAATTGGCGTGCTAGAAGTTTGTGGGGTTTGTCCCCGAATTCGAAGTGTTCTTGTTTTGTAATTTGAAATAATGTTATAACTTTCTCTGATAATAATTTATTTAGCTTGAATTTCAATAGTAGAATTGTATTATGTTTATCCATAGTTGGATCTTTAGCATTATCTGTATCTAATTGTTTTATTTGTTCTTCTAAATGTCTTTGTTCATTCTTATTCTTTTTATTTTGAAAAGCTTGAAATGAAATAATGACTCCTCTAATAAATGCTTTGAAGGATTCCCATAATAGCGTGGGGGATATATCTGGTGTATCATTTATCTCAAAAAATATGTCCATCTGTTTTTTTAGATATATACTCCCTTGTGGGTCTTTTAAAATTTGCGAGTTAAACCTCCAGAACGATTTATTCATAGACATTCCTTCTAATTTTAAAACAAAAGTTAACGGAGAGTGGTCTGAGATCGCATTAATGTGGTATTTAGGGTTCATAGTATGCGGAATTAATTTTGTATCCACTAGGAAATAGTCTATACATGAGTATGTTTTGTGTACCATTGAATAAAACGAATAATCCCTTCCCGTCGGGTTTGCAATCCTCCACACATCTGCTATATTTGTGTTTTCCATATATGTATGTAAGAGTTCACTGGTTTTAGATTTCATATTACCTTTTTGTTTTTGCATCGATTTATCTAGATAAGGGTCTAAAACACAGTTAAAGTCTCCTCCAATTATAACATTTTGATAATTAAATTCTGCAATTATATTCAGAATTTTGTTGAAAAATTGAGGGTTATCAAAATTGGGCGCATAAATGTTTACTAATGTAATTGGCGTAGTATTGATCTCTCCTGATACTATAAGGTATCTCCCTTCCTTATCTGATATAATATTCTTTGATTTAAATGGAATTCCTTTACGAATAATGATTGCAGTACCTCTAGATTTGGAAGTGAATGAAGAGTGAAATGTTTGGCCTATCCAGTTCGCCCTCAGTCTCGTCTGATCTTGATGTTTAAGATGCGTTTCTTGTAGAAACGAAATGTCCGTGTTGTATGATTTCAACTGAGCTAGTATCTTGCCCCTTTTAATAGGTTCATTAATACCCCTTATATTCCAACTACATAGTGTGATTCCTCCCATTTTCTTTTGATTGTCGTCATGCATTTTTACCAATTTTAATGACCTTATTTATTGCGGTGCATCCATACCTCAGGACTCTGGTTATTTGGGGGACATTTATATTATAGACTTCTTTGGTAGTTCCCCTCTGCGATTGTCCTTGAAAAAAAACCACATAGATGTGACATATTGTGATAAAAAAAAAAAATAGATCAAGTAATTTTACAGTGTCTGAGTTTTCGACACCGTAGTGAGTGTCCCACTCGTCTGTGGGATTCGACATCGATACAGCTTCCAGCGTAGATGTTATGAGGTTAGCCCCGCTGCCTTTATTACCCTAAACCTAGGGGGCCGGTACCATTTCCAAATCAGTTCTATTTCACCCAGTTGCAGTATATATATATGTTTCATTCCGACTTATCAAATCTAATCATATATTCAATTACATATATTCCTCACTCTTTATCTATTAACTATTTATAATTGGTTTTAGCTTTGTTAATAGTGAGCTGTTCGCTGAAAGGGTTAACCAGAGTCAGGCTCCTGGAATTTTGCCAGGTGCCTGAGTCTCCTCCCCTCCCCACTCGGGCTGCGGAACACATGTGATTACAGTGTTGTCTGCGTTATATAGCAGGCAACGCATTTTTATCAGTTTCCATTACTGTTTCTATATTAGTAGTGTTAGTTGTAATGTTTTCCACTTTCAGCTCAGCAGATCATCACTCCCATGTTTATCAGTCTTTCCTCGTTTGAACACAGAGTGTCCTTGAGTTAGATTCCACAATGTTCGAGGGGAGATAATAATGTCTAGACACGTCTCGTGGAAAATCTGTTGCATTTAATAATTTTTAAAGATTATTGTTATTTCACTTTTCTTCTAATATTCTCGTTGGGGGAATAAGCAAATTAGTTTGTTCATAACGTCTTGGTGGCGTGATTAATCTTCTTTTGTTCCTACCCTGGCCACGATTTCTTGAGCATATTTAAGAGATTCTACCGAATTAGTGAATGTTTTTGAAACTCCCTTGAAAGTGATACGCATCCTGGCCGGATAAAACACTCCGCATATGACATCCTTGACACCGTAAAGAGCTTCTCTTGTCTGTGAGAACTTTCTTCTCTTTTGCACAATCTCGTAAGGGTAGTCCCGTAGGAGTTTAATAGAATCATTTCTGTACATCATCTTCTCTCCGTGTTTAATTTTTTTCATCAGCTCTTCCACTGTTGAGATATCCCGAAGTTTGACTATGATCTGTTGTGGATAGGCTTGGTCTCCTTGAGATCTTGGTTTAAATCTGGGTAGTCGATGTGCTACTTCAATTACAGGTGCCTCAGGTAGCTTGAGTACGTGTTTGATTAGATTGGCAGTGAACTCACAGGCATTGTCCCCCTCAGCTCCCTCTTTTACTCCACGTATTCGTATATTTTGACGTCTTGAGTGAGCTTCTAGGTCAACACATTTATCAGAGACTTTTGTAAGTTGGCTCTTGAGGCTGTCTAATTCTAACTTCATCGCCTGCATATCTCCGGTCATCTCTTCCACAACAGCTTCCATATCTTTCACCGCAGTTATATCTGCAGAAACAGTTTCATGCACAGCCTCAAACTTCTTTGTGGACTCTTCCTCCACCTTATTAATTTTCCCCGTTAGTTCTTCATGCACATCCTCAACTCTTTTTTGCAGAGCACCAATGCCCGCAAGAATTTTTTCATTACCGGGCATTAATGGATTGCATGTTTTCCATCAAGTTTAAGTTTCCAGCTGCAATGTCATTTTTCAAATCTCTTACCGAGTTCTTTATCTCCTCCATTTCGGTTTTCTCTTTTGTGGCCGTCTCAGTCTTAGATCGTGTAGCCATTCCAGAATCCACTCCAGAGGTCAGTTCTGCAGTTTCTTGATGTTTCTGAGTCTTCAGCAGGTGTTTTGTAATTCTCCTCTGTGGGCTCTGACCTGGAGACGTGTTTTTCATTTAAAATGCCTTTTCCTCCGTTAAATTCACGACGCTTACTGATGACGTCATCAGCACAGCGACCCGAGGCTCCGGTAAGTTTTTAAAAACGGTCCCGACCTCCAGACCCGATTTTAACGCATAAAAACGCGATTTTTTCAGCGGAGCTAGAAAATTTGCGACTGCTAGCAGAGCATCACACCACCAGAAGTCAGAGGAGAGTATTAGTAGATGGAAATCGGATGGTTCTGTGGTCGAGGAAGAAACTTTAAGTCCCTCCTGGTGGGGGATGGAGTGACTAGACATCCATAGTAAAGATGAGGGAGTGGGGGCATGGAAAACAGAAGTCATTGAGGAGACAAAGAGTGTGTGAGGTGTCTTGAACATAGGTAGGGAGGGATTGGTCCAGGGGGAATAGGATGGGGTCGAGGTTTGTTGAAATTAATTCAGTCAGACATGAACAAGCAGAAACACTAGGCCTGCCAGGACAGTTCTGTTTGTGGATTTTGGGGAGAAAATAAAATTGGACCTTGTGGGACTGGGGAATGATAAGGTTGGAGGCTTTGGAGGACAGAGAGCCGGAAGTGATGAAGTCAGTAATGGTGTTGATGAATGACTCTGATTCAGGCAGCTTTTGGTAAACCTCTTCTGCAAATGCCCCAAAGCTTCCACATCCTTCCTGTAATGGGGCGATCAGAATTGAACACAATACTACAAATAATCTTACAACATTCCAAATACTCCATTTGTCATGATGATATCACCTGTTCCAGACTTTAAAAGTATTTAAAATCCGGGGGATTTATAGCAAGAACTTAATTTGTTCTTAGAAACTATCTTCTGCTGCATTCACAGCGTATCTGAACACAACTCAATGAATGCATTACTGTATGATCATGTGTATAGGGACCTGATTGGCAACATAACTGAAAACATTTTTATGTTTGACTTATGGACATGAATAAATGTCAACAGTTCAAATTAATTGTATTTCACTCCACATAGTTGCTGTCAGAGAGTGACCAAAGTAATTAGGTTATAACTGTCCTGGGTAATATAAATTTACTTTCTTTGTTGTAATAAAGCACAGCACTAACCACAAAGGAGCCTATTGACACAAATTGAAACTGGGATATCATTGAAACAGTTTGGAATGTTATACAAATAATAGCCTAAATATTTAGTGTGTTTCCTAAAAGGCATTCAATATGTCATTGTACAGCACACCGATGACAGGAAATAGATGAGTTGGATCTTGCCCAAGGTTCCTCTCCACACAGCAGATTTCAGCGGCACCTCAGACCCCTCCCTGCTCCATGGTGCAACTTGGCCCATGCTACATATTTTCTTTTATGTGCTGTGGAACAAACTAAAGTAGATAAGTCAACCAGAAATAAATTGGGCTTGATGGGAGATTGGAGAGAGAGTGGGTTGGTGATGGAAGGTCTGTTTTCAGATTTGATGGGAGGGTGGTAGTGGCCGGTCATAGATGGGTCTGTTATTGTGTAGGGAGGGTGGAAGCAGCAGTTGCGAGGTTGTTACCACTGGGTGAGTTGGGAGTTTGGTGGGATCCCAGCCTGCAGTAGAGGTATTAAAGCCTGATCAACCTAGAAATCCACAAAAATGGGAATTTGATGCACAGCTGATTGCTTGATTGTTTAGTTTAGTTTCAGTTTAGTTTAGAGATACAATGCAGTAATAGGCCTTATGGCCAACAGAGTCCACGCCGACCAGCGATCCCCTCATACTAAAGGGCCTGTCTCACTTACACAATTTTTTTCGGTGACTGCCAGCAACCATCATAGTCGCAGCAGGTGAGCGAAAATTGTCAACATGTTGCGGGTAACACCTGTACAGTCATGAATAGTCACCCCAATGAGCTGTACCTTTTTCTGGTCGCCACTGGATTTTCAACATGTTGAAAATTTTCGGCCACCTGCTGCGACTATGACGGGTGCCGGCAAGTCGCCGAAAAAATTACGTTAACACAATCTTAACACAATCCTACACATTAGGGACAATTTTAATTTATACCAAGCCAATTAGTCTAAAAACCTGTACATCTTTGGAGTGTGGGAAGAAACTGGAGCACCCGAGGAAAACCCATGCGATCATGGGGAGAGCGTACAAACCCCATACAGACAGCACCCATAGTCAGGATCGAACCCGGGTCTCCAGCGCTGCATTCGGTGTAAGACAGCAACTGTACCACTGCTACACCATGCCGCCCACCATTCTCCTGCCTTCTCCCCATTTGATGCCCTTATGAATCAAAAACCTGTCAATCTTCACTTTAAAAATACCCAATGACTTGGCTTACACTGCTGTGTGTGGCAATGAATTTCACAGATTCACTACCCTCTGACGAAATAAATTCCTCTTCAACTATTTATAAATGTGTTTTTATGCTGAGGTTGTTCCTTCTGGTCCAGGACTCTCCCATTAGTGGAAACATTCTCTCCACATCCACTCTATTCAGGCCTTTCTCTATTCGAAAAGTTTCACTGAGGTCCTCCCCTCATCCTTCTAAACTCCACCGACCACAGTCCCAAAGCCATCAAACACTCATCATATGTCAACCCAATCATCCCTGGGATCATTCTCGTAAACTTCCTCCGACCCCTTTGCAATACCAAGTTCACTTTTATAACCATATAACAATTACAGCACGGAAACAGGCCATCTCGGCCCTACAAGTCCGTGCCGAACACTTATTTTCCCCTAGTCCCATCTACCTGCACTCAGACCATAACCGTCCATTCCTTTCCCATCCATATAACTATCCAATTTATTTTTAAATGATAAAATCGAACCTTACTAAAGTCCATATAGACAACATCCACTGCTTTACCCTCATCAATTTCCCGAGTAACCTCTTCAAAAAATTCAAGAAGATTAGTCAAACATGACCTTCCAGGCACAAATCCATGTTGACTGTTCCTAATCAGTCCCTGTTTATCTAGATGCTTATATATATTATCTCTAAGGAGCCTTTCCATTAATTTGCCCACCACTGACATCAAACCAACAGGTCTATAATTGCTAGGTTTATTCTTAGAACCCTTTGTAAACAATGGAACAACATGCGCAGTACGCCAATCTTCCGGCACTATTCCTGTTTCTAATGGCATTTGAAATATTTCTGTCATAGCCCCTGCTATTTCTACACTACTTCTTTTTCTTTGAATCTCATAGTTTCCATAGCTACTCTACTTGTTTCCCTTACCTCACATAATTCAATATCCTTCTCCTTGGTGAATACCGAAGAAAAGACATGGTTCAATATCTCGTCCATCTCTTTTGGCTCTGCAGATAGCTGTCCACTCTGACTCTCTAATGGACCAATTTTATCCCTCATTATCCTTTTGCTATTAATATAGCTGTAGAAACCCTTTGGATTTACTTTCACCTTACTTGCCAAAGCAACCTCATATCTTCTTTTAGCTTTTCTAATTTCTTTCTTAAGATTCTTTTTACATTCTTGGTACTCCTCAAGCACCTCATTTACTCCATGCTGCCTATAATTATTGTAGATCTCTCTCTTTTTCCGAACCAAGTGTCCAATTTCCCTTGAAAACCATGGCTCTTTCCAATTTTTACTATTTCCTTTCAACCGAAAGGAACTTTCATCAAGTTTCGAGTCTCTATTGTGGCGATAAGCATATAAAATGCATACCAAATAAATGATGTGAGAACTTCACACATCCACTGTTAATCAGTTCAAAGTAGAGGAGATTAACGTAATTTGTGCTGGGCAATATTCTGAAGCCTGGACCAAAACATGAATTATTCATTCATTCTACATGTTAATATTCTTGTGTAAAGTTAAACAATCGCATTGATCCAATTGCTCAGTATAGTTTTCTCGGTTCTTCAAGCATTATATATCCTATGTGATTGAATTTCAAGGCACACATCTTCATGGAACAAAACTAACAAAGAATAAATGCACCATCGATAAAATACTTAACATAAAATGTGCCGCTGCTGTACATGTTCAGCCAAAAATTTTTTTTTTTAATTTTATTTTATTAGAAGTAAGTACAATCATATGGCACCAAAGTGCCTAATATATATTTTCATAATGCATTTTATGTAGTTTCTTTTTTTTTTAATATTAAAGAAAGATTAGAATAAGAAAAAGAGATTAGATAGTAAAGGATAGAAAGACGTGAGATATATAGTGTGTGAAGAAAAAGTAAAAAGACGGATGAGTGAAGAAAGTTGAGAAAAAGAAAATAGAAAAAAGAGAATAAAACAAAAATAGTAAGATCATTGTTTATAATCTTGACCAACCCTCGTCCGGTCCTGAAACAGTTAATTTTTACAATTGTGTTGCACCATATGATTCCAAAAAGACGACAAATGGAGACCAACTCGTTATGAATTGGTCTGATTTATCCATTAGGAGGAATCGCATTTCCTCAAGATGTGCGGTGTCCAATAATAAAGCCAAATTTCAGCCAATAAATTGAGTGACTCATTAAAGAATGAAAATAATTTACAAGTTATGATCAACAATTTCCTCTTTCACCCCCAAAGGCAATTTTGTTTCAGTCAAAGTTTTCATGACACTTTTATAGCACTCAAATGCCAGTTTAAACATTATATTTTTCTGTGTCATTTAGCTGCCAGCTGCTATGTTCAGAAACCATATCAAGGGTCTAATCTGTTGATCCCCGTGAAATTAATCACTAGGAAAGGAAAATCATCACAAATATTAATTTGCTACATATTTTCATATCAAACAGGGGCCGTGGAACATTTTTGAAAGTGGGGGGGGGGGGGGGGGGGGGGCTGAGCGATCATTGATCACCGGCTTCGGGGGTACCCGGTGAGGGATTGGAGCGACTGAGCGGGGTACCTCCAAAATCTGGGATATAATACAGGGCATCTCCCAACTTAAAAAGTGGGGGGATATATCCCCCATCCCCTCCCCCCCCTCTCTATCTCCGTGCCTCTCGGGGCCGACTGACTCTCTCTCTCTGTTTCTCTCTCAGGGCCCACGGGACCCACCCACCCTCCCTTCCGCTTGTCGGCTAATCACAGCGCTTCGTTCACTGCCCCATATTTCGACTGTGAATGGCCGTTGAGCGGAGGGGAGGGAGAGTTTTGGGGGGGTGGAGCAGTCGGTATCCACCACAGCTGGTTGTGGCTTTACCCAAGGATCATAGAGCGGAGCTCTGCTCTATCATCTTTGGTTTTACCACGCTCACTGTGCGCTTGTTCTGGGATTCTGGGTGTCGGAGGTCCTCAGAAGAAGAGAAAAATACACCTACGAACCGGATAATTTCGGGTTATGAAGTATGTCTTGTCAAAAATGTGGAGGGGCTGCAGCCCCGCCAGTCCCTCTGGTTCCGCGGCACATGTCAAGTGTTACATTTTGAGGATTTGATGGACTGGAAGAAGAGAAAATGCTTCAAAATTCAGCATTTGAATCCGGTAAATGATCAATGATGTCATAAATATTGTTTTATTTCTGTCCTCATATTAATATTTGAACCATCACTTCTATCAGGTCAGCTAGGTTATACCATATAATATAACCATATAACAATTACAGCACGGAAACAGGCCATCTCGACCCTTCTAGTCCGTGCCGAACACGTATTCTCCCCTAGTCCCATATACCTGCGCTCAGACCATAACCCTCCATTCCTTTCCCGTCCATATAAATATCCAATTTATTTTTAAATGATAAAAACGAACCTGCCTCCACCACCTTCACTGGAAGCTCATTCCACACAGCCACCACTCTCTGAGTAAAGAAGTTCCCCCTCATGTTACCCCTAAACTTCTGTCCCTTAATTCTCAAGTCATGTCCCCTTGTTTGAATCTTCCCTACTCTCAGTGGGAAAAGCTTATCCACGTCAACTCTGTCTATCCCTCTCATCATTTTAAAGACCTCTATCAAGTCCCCCCTTAACCTTCTGCGCTCCAAAGAATAAAGCCCTAACTTCTTCAACATTTCTCTGTAACTTGGTTGCTGAAACCCAGGCAATATTCTAGTAAATCTCCTCTGTACTCTCTCTATTTTGCTGACATCCTTCCTATAATTAGGCGACCAAAATTGTACACCATACTCCAGAATTGGCCTCACCAATGCCTTGTACAATTTTAACATTACATCCCAACTTCTATACTCAATGCTCTGATTTATAAAGGCCAGCACACCAAAAGCTTTCTTTACCACCCTATCTACATGAGATTCCACCTTCAGGGAACTGTGCACAGTTATTCCTAGATCCCTCTAGTTCACCTGCATTCCTCAATTCGCTACCATTTACCATGTACGTCCTATTTTGATTTGTCCTGCCAAGATGTAGCACCTCACACTTATCAGCATTAAACTCCATCTGCCATCTTTCAGCCCACTCTTCCAAATGGCCTAAATCTCTCTGTAGACTTTGGAAATCTACTTCATTATCCACAACACCGCCTATCTTAGTATCATCTGCATACTTACTAATCCAATTTACCACACCATCATCCAGATCATTGATGTACATGACAAACAACAGTGGACCCAACACAGATCCCTGTGGCACCCCACTAGTCACTGGCCTCCACCGTGACAAACAGCCATCCACCATTACTCTCTGGCATCTCCCATTCAGCCACTGTTGAATCCATCTTGCTACTCCACCATTAATACCCAACAATTGAACCTTCTTAACCAACCTTCCATGAGGAACCTTGTCAAAGGCCTTACTAAAGTCCATATAGACAACATCCACTGCTTTACCCTCATCAATTTCCCTAGTAACCTCTTCAAAAAATTCAAGAAGATTAGTCAAACATGACCTTCCAAGCACAAATCCATGTTGACTGTTCCTAATCAGACCCTGTTTATCCAGATGCTTATATATATTATCTCTAAGGAGCCTTTCCATTAATTTGCCCACCACTGACATTAAACTAACAGGTCTATAATTGCTAGGTTTACTCTTAGAACCCTTTGTAAACAATGGAACAACATGCGCAGTACGCCAATCCTCCGGCACTATTCCCGTTTCTAATGACATTTGAAATATTTCTGTCACAGCCCCTGCTATTTCTACACTAACTTCCATCAATGTCCTACGGAATATCCTGTCAGGACCTGGAGACTTATCCACTTTTATATTTTTCAAAAGTGTCAGTACTTCCTGTTCTTTGAATCTCATAGTTTCCATAGCTACTCTACTTGTTTCCCTTACCTTACATAATTCAATGCTAGTGGGTGTTGTTCAATTCAATGCAAGGTTGCTGGGGGAGAGAATGGTTCCCAATGATATGTTATTTTGCTTACCTCGGGACTGTGGGAATGTCAGTTAAGGCCCAGCGGCAACAGTGGGACTGGTAGCACCCTCGGGATCATCTGACAGAGAGAGGAATAAAAGGGAACCAGGTTTAGTGTCTAGTCAAGCCAAAAGTGTTTAATTGTCATATGTACCAGAAACAGAACAATGAAATCCTGGTGCACGGGGCAGGGATTTAGATTCTTAGATCACTGGAATCTGTTTTGGAGTAAGGGGGAACTGTACAAAAGGGACGGGTTGCATCTTAACAGGTGGGGGACCAGCATTCTGGCAGGCAGGTTTGCCACTGCTTCACGGGTGGTTTTAAACTGAATAAGGGGGTTGGGGTGTCTAATGGGATAGTGGAGGATGGTTCAAGGGAAAGGCTTTTCTTAAATGTGTGAGCGTAGAGACAGAGGGGTGTAAAATGAGGGTAGAAGCAATAGGTAGCAAGGTGAAAAGTAAAAGTGGCAGGCAGACAAATCCAGTGCAAAAATCAAAAAGGGCCACTTTTCAACATAATTGTATAAGGGGTAAGAGCGTTGTAAAAACAAGCCTGAAGGCTTTGTGTCTCAATGCAAGGAGCATTCGTAATAAGGTGGATGAGTTGAATGTGCAGATAGCTATTAATGACTATGATATGGTTGGGATCACGGAGACATGGCTCCAGGGTGACCAAGGCTGGGAGCTGAACATTCAGGGATATTCAATATTCAGGAGGGATAGACAGAAAGGAAAAGGAGGTGGGGTAGCGTTGCTGGTTAGAGAGGAGATTAATCCAATAGAAAGGAAGGACATTAGCTTGGAGGATGTGGAATCGATATGGGTAGAGCTGCGAAACACCAAGGGTCAGAAAACGCTAGTGGGTGTTGTGTACAGGCCACCTAACAGTAGTAGTGGAGTTGGGGATGGCATCAAACAGGAAATTATAAATGCGTGCAACAAAGGTAAAACAGTTGTAATGGGTGACTTCAATCCACATATAGATTGGGTGAATCAAATTGGCTGGGGTGCTGAGGAAGAGGATTTCTTGGAATGTATGCGGGATAGTTTTCTAAACCAACATGTAGAGGAACCAACGAGAGAGCAGGCTATTCTAGACTGGGTATTGAGTAATGAGGAAGGGTTAGTTAGCAGTCTTGTTGTGCGTGGCCCCTTGGGCAAGAGTGACCATAATATGGTTGAGTTCTTCATTAGGATGGAGAGTGACATTGTTAATTCAGAAACAAAGGTCCTGAACTTAAAGAAAGGTAACTTTGAAGGTATGAGACGTGAATTGGCCAAGATAGACTGGCAATTGATTCTTAAAGGGTTGATGGTGGATATGCAATGGAAGGCATTTAAAGACTGCATGGATGAGCTACAACAATTGTTCATCCCAGTTTGGCAAAAGAATAAATCAGGGAAGGTAGTGCATCCATGGATAACAAGGGAAATCAGGGATAGTATCAAAACAAAAGATGAAGCATACAAATTAGCTAGAAAAAGCAGCCAACCAGAGGACTGGGAGAAATTCAGAGTCCAGCAGAGGAGGACAAAATGCTTAATTAGGAAAGGGAAAATGGATTATGTAAGAAAACTGGCAAGGAACATAAAAACTGACTGCAAAAGTGTTTATAGATATGTGAAGAGAAAAAGATTAGTTAAATCAAATGTAGGTCCCTTGCAGTCAGAAACAGGTGAATTGATCATGGTGAACAAGGCCATGACAGACCAATTGAATAACTACTTTGGTTCTGTCTTCACTAAGGAAGACATAAATAATCTGCCGGAAATAGCAGGGGACCGGAGGTCAAATGAGATGGAGGAACTGAGTGAAATCCAGGTTAGCCGGGAAGTGGTGTTAGGTAAATTGAATGGATTATAGGCCAATAAACCACCAGGGCCAGATAGGCTGCATCCCAGAGTACTTAAGGAAGTAGCCCCAGAAATAGTGGATGCATTAGTGGTAATTTTTCAAAACTCTTTAGATTCTGGAGTAGTTCCTGAGGATTGGAGGGTAGCTAATATAACCCCACTTTTTAAAAAGGGAGGGAGAGAGAAAACGGGGAATTACAGACCAGTTAGTCTAACATCGGTAGTGGGGAAACTGCTAGAATCAGTTATTAAAGATGGGATAGCAGCACATTTGGAAAGTGGTGAAATCATTGGACAAAGTAAGCATGGATTTATGAAAGGTAAATCATGTCTGACGAATCTTATAGAATCTGTAACTAGTAGAGTGGATAAGGAAGGACCAGTGGATGTGTTATATCTGGACTTTCAGAAGGCTTTCGACAAGGTCCCACATAAGAGATTAGTATACAAACTTAAAGCACACGGTATTGGGGGTTCAATATTGATGTGGATAGAGAACTGGCTGGCAGACAGGAAGCAAAGAGTAGGAATAAACGGGTCCTTTTCACAATGGCAGGCAGTGACTAGTGGGGTACCACAAGGCTCAGTGCTGGGACCCCAGCTATTTACAATATATATTAATGATTTGGACGAGGGAATTGAATGCAACATCTCCAAGTTTGCGGATGACACAAAGTTGGGGGGCAGTGTTAGCTGTGAGGAGGATGCTAGGAGGCTGCAAGGTGACTTGGATAGGCTGGGTGAGTGGGCAAATGCATGGCAGAAGCAGTATAATGTGGATAAATGTGAGGTTATCCACTTTGGCGGCAAAAACAGGAAAGTAGACTATTATCTGAATGGTGGCCGATTAGGAAAAGGGGAGATGCAACGAGACCTAGGTGTCATGGTACACCAGTCATTAAAAGTAGGCATGCAGGTGCAGCAGGCAGTGAAGAAAGCGAATGGTATGTTAGCATTCATAGCAAAAGGATTTGAGTATAGGAGCAGGGAGGTTCTACTGCAGTTGTACAGGGTCTTGGTGAGACCACACCTGGAGTATTGCGTACAGTTTTGTTCTCCTAATCTGAGGAAAGACATTCTTGCCATAGAGGGAGTAAAGAGAAGGTTCACCAGACTGATTCCTGGGATGTCAGGACTTTCATATGAAGAAAGACTGGATAGACTCGGCTTGTACTCGCTAGAATTTAGAAGATTGAGGGGGGATCTTATAGAAACTTACAAAATTCTTAAGAGGTTGGACAGGCTAGATGCAGGAAGATTGTTCCCGATGTTGGGGAAGTCCAGAACAAGGGGTCACAGCTTAAGGATAAGGGGGAAATCTTTTAGGACCGAGTTGAGGAAAACATTTTTCACACAGAGAGTGGTGAATCTCTGGAATTCTCTGCCACAGAAGGTAGTTGAGGCCAGCTCATTGGCTATATTTAAGAGGGAGTTAGATGTGGCCCTTGTGGCTAAAGGGATCAGGAGGTATGGAGAGAAGGCAGGTACAGGATACTGAGTTGGATGATCAGCCATGATCATATTGAATGGCGGTGCAGGCTCGAAAGGCCGAATGACCTATTCCTGCACCTATTTTCTATGTTTCTATGTTTCTACTTGCTACAGCTCAACAGCCCATTAATGCAATAACACACAAAGCAATATTCAATAATCAATGATACAGTGAAATCATAATCAGTAATACCTGCTAATCAGACCATAATAGTTCAAAATTAAAGTCTGTAGTGCAACCAAAAACAAAGTCTATAGAAGTTCATAGTTGCTGGGTAGTTTTGTGCAATGTTCAAGGACCTGATGGTTGCCGAGAAAATGTTGTTTTTGATCGAGGAGGTCACGGTGTTCAGGCTCCTCTACCATCTTCCCACTGGAATAGTAAGATGAGAACATGGCCAAGACAGTGAGGATCTTTGATGGTATTGACACACTTTTAGTGGCTCCAATACAGGAGAAAAGGCAGATGTTTCTATGAAAAGCAAGAAAGGTAAGTTGCCTCCCTCGTGCTAAGACCAGAGAGATCGTGGAGCTGGTCCAGATTAATGGAGTCATACAGCATGCAAACAGGCTCCTTGGTACAAGTGGTCCATGCCGACCAAGACGCTCTGTCTAACCTCATCCCATTTGCCCATGTTTGGCACATCTCCCTCTAAACGTTATCTATGTATCTGTGCAGCTGTCCAATGTCTTTAAATGTTGTCATAATATCTGTCTCAACAACCAGATGTTGGGGAAGTCCAGAACTAGGGGTCACAGTTTAAGGATAAGAGGGAAGTCTTTTAGGACCGAGATGAGAAAATCATTTTTTACACAGAGAGTGGTGAATCTCTGGAATTCTCTGCCACAGAAGGTAGTTGAGGCCAGTTCATTGGCTATATTTAAGAGGGAGTTAGATATGGCCCTTGTGGCTAAAGGGATCAGGGGGTATGGAGAGAAGGCAGGGATGGGATACTGAGTTGGATGATCAGCCATGATCATATTGAATGGCGGAGCAGGCTCTAAGGGCCGAATGACCGACTCCTGCACCTATTTTCTATGTTTCTATGTTTCTATGTTAACTTCCTCTGGCAGCTCGTTCCATATACCTACAACCCTCTATACGAAAAGGTTGCCCTCATGTTCCTTTCAAATCTTTTGGCTTTGATAAGATTATGTATGGTAGGCTGCTCTGGATGGCTGCTTTCCCCTTTCAACTCAAACCTATATCATTTCTTTCTTAATTCACCTATCATGGGGAAAAAAAGCAATGTGTATTCACCCTATCTATGCCCTCATGAAGTTCTATACTTCTATACTTAATTCTCTGACTGGTGAAGACCAAAGGTTGCAAAAACCCTTCTTCCCTACTCCATCAATCTATGATGCCACCTTCAGGTAACTTTGTACTATACTTGTAGTACATGATCCTTCTGCTCTGCAACACTTCACAGAGCCCTACTGCTCACTGTGTAGATGGTTTGACTTCACAAACTGCAATCTCACATTTATCTGAATTAAACCTGATTTCACATTCCTCAGCCCAGTTGCCCAGTTGATCAAGATCATGCTGAAATTCTTGATAACTATCTATGATACTAGCTATTTTAGTTCCAACTGCAAACTTGCTAATCATGCCTTATACATTCTCATCCAAATTGTTGATTAGAGGATAAATGAGCTAGTTCTCCCTGGATCCCATTCAATCTAACCTTCCAGAGCAGCATACCATGCATAATCTTATCAAAGGCCTTGCTAAAGTCCATATAATAATAATAATAATAATACATTTTATTTATGGGCGTCTTTCAAGAGTCTCAAGGACACCTTACAAAAATTGAGCATGTAGAGGAAAAACATGTAAGGGGAATGAAATAAATAGTAGAGACATGACTAGTACACAAAGTAAAGACAGAATTCAATACAAAACACAGTATGAGGCAATTAATGCACAGATGAAAAGGGACGGGGACGTGGGGCTAAGGATAGGCAGAGGTGAAGAGATGGGTCTTGAGGCGGGACTGGAAGATGGTGAGGGACACGGAATTGCGGATTAGTTGGGGGAGGGAGTTCCAGAGCCTGGGAGCTGCCCCGGAGAAGGCTCTGTCCCCAAAACTGCGGAGGTTGGACGTGGATGGAGAGGAGACCGGCTGATGTGGATCTGAGGGACCGTGAGGGTTGGTAGGGGGAGAGGAGGTCAGTGAGATTGGGGGGGCCAGATGGTGGAGGGCTTTGTAGGTGAGGACCAGGATTTTGTAGGTGATCCGGTGGGAGATGGGAAACCAGTGAAGTTTTTTGAGGACTGGAGTGATGTGATGCCAGGATTTGGTGTGGGTGATGAGTCGGGCGGCTGCGTTCTGGACCAGTTGGAGTCGGTTGATGTAGGTGGAGCTGATGCCAAGGAGAAGTGAGTTGCAATAGTCCAGTCGGGAGGAGATGAAGGCATGGATGAGTCTTTCAGCAGCAGGCGGTGTGAGAGAGGGTCTGAGTTTGGCGATGTTGCGGAGATGAAAGAAGGAGGTTTTAATGACATGGCGGATGTGAGGCTCAAGGGAGAGGGTGGAATCAAAGATCACGCCAAGGTTGCGGGCCTGGGGAGATGGGGAGACAGTGGTGCCGTCGATGGTGAGAGTGGGGTTATTGATTTTGCTGAGTGTGGCTTTGGAGCCTATGAGGAGGAATTCTGTCTTATCGCTGTTGAGTTTGAGGAAATTATGTTGCATCCAGGTTTTTATAGCTGACAAACAGGAGTTGATATGGGAGAGGGGGGGGGGTTGTGGGGGGATTTGGTGCCAAGGTAAATCTGGGTGTCATCAGCGTAACAGTGGAAGTCCAGATTGAAGTGGCGGAGTATCTGACCAAGGGGGAGGATGTAGATGATGAAGAGGAGGGGGCCGAGTACAGAGCCTTGGGGAACGCCTTGAGTGACTGTGGCTGTAGCAGAGGTGTGGTTGTGGAGAGAGATGAAGTGGGATCTGTTGGAAAGGTAGGAACGGAGCCAGCTGAGTGCAGAGCCTTCAATGCCGAGGTCTTTGAGTCTGGTGAGCAGGATGTTATGGTTGACTATGCCTTTCTATGCCGACCTACTTTCATGATTACTTCTTCAAACAACATATTTCAATTTGTGAGACACAATCCCCATGCACAAAACTATGCTCACTATTCTTAATCACCCCCTATCTTTCCAAAAGCATGTATTACTTATCCATCAAAATCTCCCCCAGTGACTTACATACTGCAAATGTTAGGACCACTGGTCCATTGTTGCCGGATTTTTCTTTGCAGCTGATGTTAACTAAAGGCATTACACCAGCCATCCTTCAGTCCTGTTTAAATTCAGGTTTAGCTTTATCATTGTCATGTGTACCAAGGTACTGTGAAAAGCTCTGTTTTGGATACTAACCAATAAGATCAGATAATACTGTGTATAAATACAATCAAGACTAAGACTGTACTATAGATAGAACAAAAGGCGCAATAGGAGCAAAAGGAGAGCAGATTATAATGTTAGCATTGTGGCGCACCAGTTCCAGATAAAAAGTCTAATGTCCGCAATAATGTAAATTGGAGAATTAGATCTATACAATTGGACTCTAGCTTATGGAAGAACCATTCAGAAGTCCAATAACAGAGGGAAAGAAGCTGGTCCTAATTATGGTAGTGCGGGCGCTCAAGCTTCTGTATCTTCTGCTGAAGGAGAAAGAAGGAATGACCAAGATGGGGAAGGTCTTTAATTATGGTGGCTTTTTTCCAATGCAGCGTGAACTGTAGATTGAGTCGATGGTGGGGAGTCTGGTCTGTGTGATGGATTGGGCAACATCCACAACTCTCTGCAAATGCTTGCAGTCTTTGGCTGAACCTTTCTCAAACTAACTCTCTCTCAGGTTATATGAGCACTGACTACATGTGTAATGCTTTAATACTTTAATTTGCAATTCCTAGCCTGACATGTGGAATTAAACTTATTATATGTAGAAGAAAGAAGTAAGTTTGACCACAAAACTACCTATTTACAAAATTTGAAATACATTTTTGGGGTTCAGGATTATTTTAATCTTTGATTATTTTGAATGCTTCATGAGGCATCGTGAAGTGTAGATGGAGTCAGCGATGGGGAGTCTAGTCTTCGTGATTTCTTGCGATCTTAGGCAGAGCTGTTTCCAAATCAAGCTGTGAGACACACTGACAATCTGCACTCAATGGGCATCTGTACATGTTTATAAAAGTCTTTGGAGATATCAAATTTCTTCAGTCTCCTGTGGAAGTAAATGCGTTGGTGCCTTGTTGGCTGTCTCTTCAGTGTGGTTGGGCCATGGCAGATCATTGGTAATATTAATGCCAAGGAACTTGAACTCTCAACCATTTCTACTTCGGCACCATTCATGCCAATTGGGGAAAATCCTCCACCATGCATCTTGAAGTCGACATCTAGTTCCTTAGTCTTGCAGATATTGAGGGTGAGATTGTTGCCCTGGCACCATGTTACCAAGCTCTATATCCCCTTCCTGTATTCTGTTTCATCATTGCTCGTGATCTACTTCTGTGGTATCAACTGCAAACTTGTATATGGAGTTAGAGCTGAATTTGGCCTATTAGTCATGAGTGCATAGGGAGTATAGTAGGGGACTGAGAACATATCCTTGCAGGGCACCGATGTTGAGAATTATTAATATTATTATTATTATAGAATTATTAAGTTATCACCTATCCTCACAGATTGATCTGTGGGTCAGAAATTTGAGGATCCAGTGGCAGAGTGCTTGCTCCTAGATCCAGGAATTTGGAGCTGAGTTTGGATGGGATTATGGTGTTGAGTTATATTTGATAAATATGAATCTAACGAAGGTGTCCTTATTGTCTAGGGGTTCCAGAGATGAGTGCAGGACCAGAGAGAGGAAAGAACTAGACTATGGAACAGCATCCCTCTTCCCATCAGAACTGCCCCTTCCATCAACTCTTTTAAGTCGAGACTTAAAACTTATTTCTACTCTCAAGCCTTTCATGAGGTCCTTTGAGGGAGCACTGTATGTATGTATTTATGTATGTATGTTGATCTATGTACTACTGTTTGTAGCAAGTTAGTACCTGCACTAATGTAAAGCACTTTGGTCAACGAGAGTTGTTTTTAAATGTGCTATAGAAATAAAATTGACTTGACTTGACTTGACGAGTATCATGGGTCTGTTGCGACGGTAGGGTGGGGGTGGGGGGGGGGGAGGGGGGAATGCTTCAATGCCTTAAACAACCTTCATTGCCATCTCAACAACATCGATTTCCATGTAATTTGAAAACTTGCAGATTGTACATCCAATTCACATCCAAATTATCAAGATGTACAAGAACAATGGCCCCAGCCCTTCAGTGCACCACTGCCCACAGACTTCCAGTCCTTCCAATTGCCCCAAGTGTGTAAGGAGCAGATGAGAAAGATGAATAATGCAGAACTAGTGAAAATTGATGATCAATGATGGGCATAGTTTCGGTGGGCCAATGGGCCTGTTTCTATGCATTATCTCTACTTTGTATATTAAAGGAATCCATGCAAAACCAGAGAAGAAACTGTAGGAGCCCTGAATAACATATATGAACCATGTGTAGATGCTGGTTTACACTGAAGATACTGTAGATACAGTACAAAAAGCTGGAGTAACTCAGCAGAACAGGCAACATGTCTGGATAGAAGAAATGGGTGTTGTTTCAGGTGGGCACCCTTCTTCAGATTGAGAGTTAGGGTAGGGAGACACAAAGATAAGGAAGTGTAAGGTGTGAGAATGAGACATCAGTGGGGATGAGGTTCAAGGACAATGTATAATATATCATTGTTAGCTCGGAGAAGGTGACAACGAAGCAGATCATAAAACCATGGTTGAGGTTGACAGGCAACCACAGTTGGGTAATATCGCAGGCAACAGTGGGTCCCTCCCCAATGAGTTCAAAGGATTATATGCCCACTTTCAACATAAGGTTGGTGGAGAAACATCACCCATAATTACTAATGAGCAATTAGTTAATCCATAAAGGTAAAGGAAGGTTTATTAATGGAATACAAGGAAATGGGTTTGTATAGGGAAGTGGTGCTGACAATAGACAATAGACAATAGACAATAGACAATAGACAATAGGTGCAGGAGTAGGCCATTCGGCCCTTCGAGCCAGCACCACCATTCAATGTGATCATGGCTGATCATCCCCAATCAGTACCCCGTTCCTGCCCTCTCCCCATATCCCCTGACACCGCTATTATTAAGAGCCCTATCTAGCTCTCCCTTGAAAGCATCCAGAAAACCTGCCTCCACCACCCTCTGCGGCAGAGAATTCCACAGACATGTGGAGCAGCCATGATCTTGCTGAATTGAAAAGCTGACTTACTTTCTCCTCTTTCTGAGATCTTCTGACTTCAGTAACATACTGTATATACAGAGTAAATTTAACATTACTGCAATTTGAACATGGATGCTTACTTTAAAGGCCACGAGCCAGGTGACAATGATATGAGTGCCATTTCCCTGCAGTGAGATCACACGATAACTGTAGACACAAAATACTGGAGTATCTCAGTGGGGCAGGCAGCATCTCTGAAGAGAAGGAATGGGTGACGCTTCGGGTCGAGACCCTACTTCAGACCTGAGATCCTGTCTCGACCCGAAACGTCACCCATTCCTTCCAGAGTTGCACCAGCATATCGTGTCTACCTCCAATTTAAACCAGCATCTGCAGTTCTTTCCAACACACAAAAAACTGCATTTCCTTCACGGAACAAATATTATTTCTAATGTTGGTACACAGATCAGGTGCACAGTTAATTGATAAAATCAAACATTAAACCATAATCCATTAAATGCAATGTAATTATTAGTATTATCTGCACAATTGAGTGAAGATTATCCACAGTTCATGCAGAAATGTATACAATCTTGAATGAAAGCCTAAAATATATTTAAGATTTCTAAACAAAGCACATTATTTAATGACATATACATGCAAATATGCTCAGGTATTCTCAAATAAAATGGCTTGTGACAATTCATTTGGTGAGTCATCTGCCTATTTAATACATGTTTCACGTCCTGAATTAATAGTCCATTGTAATGAGTCAAAGATAATCTGTCTTCATTCTGTTTCACTATGCAGCTAATGATGCAGCAGCAAGAATCGTTTGCAATGCAATACTTTTTTATCACCTAGTTACAGTAAGTGCAAGGGAAATTTTCCATCACTTTAATGGAACTGAATTTTTTTAAAGTATCAGGTTACATGTGATTGCAATGTAGCACATTTAATGCAACTGATTGGGATACATTTTGAAACATTGAAAAGTCATGAATACAACATCAACCACACTATCCTCATGAAATCCCCTTGTCACTAAGAGCCATAGAGTCATACAGCATGGAAACAGATCCTTCAGCCCAACTTACCCATGCCAACCAAGATACCCCAACTACATTTGTCGCACCTGCCTGTGTTTAGCTCATATTCCCCTAAATCGTTCCTATCCACATACCTGTCCAAATGCTTTTTAAATGGTGTTATAGTACCTGCCTCAAATACCTCCTCTGGCAGCTTGTTCCATCTACCTATTTACACTATCTATTCCCCTCATGATATTATACACCTCTATAAGATCACCCCTCACTTTCATAAGATCACCTCTCATCTTCATGCTCTCCATGAAATAAAGTCCAATCCAAGAATCTCTCCCTATAACACAGACCCTCAAATCTTGGAAGATCTTTGTAAATCTTCTCTGCCAGCTTAGCAAAATCCTTCCTATAGCAGGATGACCAAAAGTGAACCTCACCAACATCTTGTATAACAGCAACATGACATCCATCTGCTATACTCAACACCCTGACTGACGAAGGCCAATGTCACGAAAGCCTTCTTGACCACCCTATTTAGCTATATTCCCTTTTCTATCCGCAATGCCATTTTCAAGGAACTATGCACTTACTAATCATTCCTTATATATTCTCATTCAAATTATTGCTACAAATGCTAAATTGCAATAGATCTAGCATGAATACCGAGACATGTAACGTCATATTTCTCGTCCAAAAATAAAATCTTCCATCGCCTGCCTCTGCTTCCTGTCACCAAGCCAATTCCATGTCCTTAAGGGGTTGGACAGGATAGATGCAGGAAGATTGTTCCCGATGTTGGGGAAGTCCAGAACAAGGGGTCACAGTTTAAGGATAAGGGGGAAATCTTTTAGGACCGAGATGAGGAAAACATTTTTCACACAGAGAGAGGTGAATCTCTGGAATTCTCTGCCACAGAAGGTAGTTGAGGCCAGTTCATTGGCTATATTTAAGAGGGAGTTAGATGTGGCCCTTGTGGCTAAAGGGATCAGGGGGTATGGAGAGAAGGCAGGTACAGGATACTGAGTTGGATGATTAGCCATGATCATATTGAATGGCGGTGCAGGCTCGAAGGGCCGAATGGCCTACTCCTGCACCTATTTTCTATGTTTCGATGTTTCTATGTCCAGTTAGTTAACTCTCCCTCAATCCCATGCAATCTAACCTTCCAGCATAGCCTACAATGCAGATCCTTATAAAAGGACTTGCAGATGCAAGACTGCATTAATGACTCTGTCCTCATAAACCTTCTTCAAAAAACTCACCCAAATTTGTGAGATACAAAATCCCACGCACTAAACCATGCTGACTATTTCTAATCAACCCTAGTTTTTCCAAGTGCATGTATATCTTATCCTTCAGAATCCTATCAAGTAACTTGGGTTTCGGCCCGAAACGTTGCCTATTTCCTTCGCTCCATAGATGCTGCTGCACCCGCTGAGTTTCTCCAGCATTTTTGTGTACCTTCGACCTTCCAGCATCTGCAGTTCCTTCTTAAACACTTCCTACCACTGATGTTCGGCTTATTGGCCAATAGTTGCCAGGTTTATCTTGCAGCCCTCTATAAATAGAGTTGTTACAGTAGCTACCCTCCAGTTTTTCTGGCACCTCAATTATAGCTAACGACGATTCATATACATCGTCCAGCGCTCCTACAATTTATTCTCCAGCTTCCAACTGTGCTCTCGGGTATAGCTATTCAAGCCCGGGAGATTAATCTATTTTCATTCATTTTAGGACATTCAGCACCTCCTTGGCTGTAACATGGAGTGTCCTCAAGACATCGCTATTAACTTTCCCAGGTTGCTCAGTTTCAAAAACAGAGGAGAAATATTCATTGATGACCTTGCCCATCTCATGTGGCTCCACATGTAGAAGACCACTTTAGTTCCTGAGGGGCCCTATTCTCTCTCTGGTTATCCTGTTTTCCTTAATATAAAATATTTTTGGATTCTCCTCAGTCATATCTGCCAGTGTTATCTCATGTCCTTATCCATAACTACTTTAATGCAAATAGAACTGTAGTTACTGATCCCAAACTGCTCCCCTACTGTCACTTCAAATCGAGTACTGTTTGCCCTTAATAAATTCATGACAACTTTATAATGGCTGGATTGTCCCAGACTCTGTCCACTGTGTGGACTTCTATTGGATGCACAAAGCTGCACAAAATGACTCCTTGGAATATTTGGAGTCCAGATTTCGAAGCAGCAAGTAGGCCCTGGGTATCCTCAGAATGACCAATGCCCAACCTGGGCAGCTGTCACAAGCCTTTTAATGGCCTTTAGATCTCTCTGATAGTCACAGAAGTTTAATAACGATTCATTATGAATTTAAGGTAAAAGACATGTTAATACACTAAGAAGTAACTATACTTGTTACCGATATTTAAACTCGGGGTCATGGTCCCATAATAGTCAGAACATTCAGAAGAAATGTCTTCACACAGGGCTGTGTGCTGAGCCCCCTCCTCTACTCCCTCTTCACCTACGACTGCACACCTGTACATGGTACTAACACCATCATCAAATATGCAGATGATACAACGGTGATTGGCCTCATCAGCAACAACGATGAGTCAGCCTATAGGGAGAAGGTCCAGCTCCTAGCAGCATGGTGCGCAGACAATAACTTGGCCCTTAACTCCAAGAAGACCAAGGGACGGAGGTGGAACGTGTCTCCAGCTTCAGGTTTCTGGGGGTCAACATCCCCGATGACCTCTCTTGGACCCACAATACCTCAACTCTGATCAAGAAGGCTCACCAGCGTCTCTTCTTCCTGAGGAGACTAAAGAAGGTCCATCTGTCTCCTCAGATTCTGGTGAACTTTTACCGCTGCACCATCGAGAGCATCCTTACCAACTGTATCACAGTATGGTATGGCAACTGCTCTGTCTCCGACCGGAAAGCACTGCAGAGGGTGGTGAAAACTGCCCAACACATCACCAGTTCCTCACTCCCCTCCATTGAGTCTGTCCAAAGCAAGCGATGTCTGCGAAGGGCGCTCAGCATCGTCAAGGACTGCTCTCACCCTAGCCACAGACTGTTTACCCTCCTCCCATCCTGGAGGAGCTACAGGTCTCTCCATTTCCAGACCAGCAGGTCCAGGAGCAGCTTTTTCCCTGTGGCTGTTACACAACTTAACTCTGCACCTTGGTGATTGCCAGTCACCCCCCCCCCCCCCCCCCCCCCGGACACCCCTTCCCCCAGAAAAATTGCACTACTATGACTGTATGTACGTAAATATATTTATTGCTCATTATTCTATGTTCGCTCTTCTGGGTGAGATGCTAACTGCATTTCGTTGTCTCTGTACTGTACACTGCACAATGACAATAAAGTTTGAATCTGAATCTGAATCTGAATCTGAATCTTCACCAAAGGGAAGTGTACCTTTGCAATTCACTCCTTAACATAGAAACATAGAAACATAGAAATTAGGTGCAGGAGTAGGCCATTCGGCCCTTCGAGCCTGCACCGCCATTCAATATGATCATGGCTGATCATCCAACTCAGTATCCCGTACCTGCCTTCTCTCCATACCCTCTGATCCCCTTAGCCACAAGGGCCACATCTAACTCCCTCTTAAATATAGCCAATGAACTGGCCTCGACTACCCTCTGTGGCAGAGAGTTCCAGAGATTCACCACTCTCTGTGTGAAAAAAAGTTTTTCTCATCTCGGTTTTAAAGGATTTCCCCCTTATCCTTAAGCTGTGACCCCTTGTCCTGGACTTCCCCAACATCGGGAGCAATCTTCCTGCATCTAGCCTGTCCAACCCCTTAAGAATTTTATAAGTTTCTATAAGATCCCCTCTCAATGTCCTAAATTCTAGAGAGTACAAACCAAGTCTATCCAGTCTCTCTTCATAAGACAGTCCTGACATCCCAGGAATCAGTCTGGTGAACCTTCTCTGCACTCCCTCTATGGCAATAATGTCCCTCCTCGGATTTGGAGACCAAAACTGTACGCAATACTCCAGGTGTGGTCTCACCAAGACCCTGTACAACTGCAGTAGAACCTCCCTGCTCCTATACTCAAATCATTTTGCTATGAAAGCTAACATACCATTCGCTTTCTTCACTGCCTGCTGCACCTGCATGCCTGCTTTCAATGACTGGTGTACCATGACACCCAGGTCTCGCTGCATCTCCCCTTTTCCTAATCGGCCACCATTTAGATAATAGTCTGCTTTCCTGTTTTTGCCACCAAAATGGACAACCTCACATTTATCCACATTATACTGCATCTGCCAAACATTTGCCCACTCACCCAGCCTATCCAAGTCACCTTGCAGTCTCCTAGCATCCTCCTCACAGCTAACACTGCCCCCCCCAGCTTAGTGTCATCCACAAACTTGGAGATATTGCCTTCAATTCCCTCATCCAGATCATTAATATATATTGTAAATAGCTGGGGTCCCAGCACTGAGCCTTGCGGTACCCAACTAGTCACTGCCCGCCATTGTGAAAAGGACCCGTTTACTCCTACTCTTTGCTTCCTGTTTGTCAGCCAGTTCTCTATCCACATCAATACTGAACCCCCAATACCGTGGAGGTTCAATACTCATTTTCAAGTACATGAATATATAGTAGTATCGTCCATTTTTAAGTACTAAAGGAATAGAGGAAGTTAGTGCTGGAGTAGAAGTTAAAACTGATTTTATTGAATGGTAGAGCAGGAACAGTGTGAAGCCAGAAGAAGAGGTATAGGTGGAAGGGGATGGATGAAGGGGAAAGGGTTGTTGGTTAGTTACTAAAATTGGAGAATTCGATGATCATACCATTGGGTTCATATCCGCGATGTCCTCTGTCTTTAGTCAATGGGGATCACCCCCACACCCCCTCATGCTGCCATAGATGGATCCCTCAGCCACACTTTCTGTGTTGCATAGTTCTGCTCTCATCCCCCCTCCCCATCAGATGGAACAAGGATAGAGTTCCCATTGTCCTTACCTTTCACCCCACCAGTATCTGCATCCAATATATCACCCTCTGATATTTTTGCCACATTCAATGTGATCCCACCACCAGTCACATCTTCTCAGTCACATTGCTCTTTTTGTTTTCGTTAGAGACCTCTCCCCCATCGCAGATCCTTGGTTCACTCATCTGTTTGCACCTATAATCCCCCCTCCCCAGGTATTTCCCCTGCAACCGCAGAAAATGTAACTTCTACCCTCACATCCATCCAGGGACCCCAGCTGCCCTGCCATGTGAGACGGAGGTTCACGTGCACCTCCTCCAACCTCATCTACTATATTCAGTGCTCCCGATGTGGCTTCTGTGACAACGTCTCCTCCCTACGGCAGACAGGCCAGGAGACACCGGGGACCATCAACATAGACAATGGTACCCTGGACAGTGCTCTGGACTGAGCCAGAGGAGCAACAGTTCTATCTAATTACAAAATCAATTAACTTGCACCTCATCAACCCTACTCATTATAGCTAAAGCAGTTCTAGTCAGGAGGTTAAGGGAAAGAGAGAGGAAGAAAGATTGGGAAAAAAAGCCAACTAGCTGGGTCTCCCTTTTTGCATGCTTGATGTAAGACTGAGCTGCTTTTATGTAACTAATCAATAACAACCCTTTCCCCTTCCAACTACATCCTTTTCCTCCGGCTTCACATTTTGCGCCTCCTCTCTCCGTATCTCACAGCCTTTTGTCATTTTTCCCATCTTTCATCCTTTTCACCCATCTGCCCCCCTCCCCTATATCTACATTTCACCTGGTACACAAAATTGCTGGGGAAACTCAGCGGGTGCAGCAGCATCTATGGAGCGAAGGAAATAGGCGACGTTTCGGGCCGAAACCCTTCTTCAGACTCTACATTTCACCTGCCTGGCGTTGTCCCACCCCCACCTCTCTTCCAGCTTTCTCCCCCTACTACAATCAAAGGCAAATGTCTGGTCATTAGATTGGAGCATCAGATATGTTGTGCAAAGATTCTTCTTTGCCATTATGATTTTAAACAAAGTGGCCCCTGTATATGCACAGGGGAAGTTTCAGAATGGCTATTCTGCAAACTATCACCTCAAAACTGATTATTTTTATATTTGTTCTGTCCATCAATACTTGTGGTGTCTGTGAGTCCAGAGAGCCATTCCTCCATGTTGTTGTAAAATAAATATGTTTCGGATGTCTGTGTTTTCTTTCATTGCTGCAAGTTTTTAGAAGATTAACACAAACTATTTTGACGCAAAAGAGTTGTTTGAATATTCATAACTAGTCTTGTCACTTAAATTGTACTCCTACTTGTAAATAGATAATTTGAAGGAACCGTTTGTCCATACCCAAAATATTAAGATATCCATCCGATGAGGCTATTGAACTTGAACCTGATTACTATTTAGAATCTTTGTTCCTTAAAAGTATAGCAACTAGAACTTTTAGGTTTCGGGAGATTCTTTCACCTGGCTTTCCCTGAATGTTAACATGCTTAAAAATTAGCTGTTACAACTATGTCTCAGGACTTCAAAATGTTCTTTTAACCACATGGGTCCACAATTTCTGTATTAGAGAACCAAAATCCCCTGTTCCACCCTGTACTCTGTTACATTCACACACAGCAACCAACCACCTAACTCTAATCACCAACAAATAGGAATTTGTTCCTATTTGGTCATCTGGAGACTTTGTGTCCCACCCAAGGTTTCCGTGCGGTTCCTGGAGGTTCCCGAAGGTTTTTGTCAGTCTCCCTACCTGCTTCCACTACCTGCAACCACCTGCAACCTCCGGGAACCGCACGGAAACCTTGGGTGAGGCGCAAAGTCTCCAGATGTTTCCGTTCAGGTTTCCTAAGTGGGACAGGGGCATTACATAGCTTGATATTCGTTGGATGGCACATAGGCATGGCTAGTAAAACTGCTGCTGCTGCTTGCTGCACACCTCCAGTGACACTTTGGTGCTGTCCACATGCAGTCCCATATTTCCGCGGGTGATTGCATGGATTTCATCCTTGTGTTCCAGTTTCCTCCAGCTTTCCAAACTCGTGCAGACTAAGATTAATCAGCCACTGTAAATTACCCCTAGTGCATGAGTGAGAGGTGTGAGGAATGTGGGGGGAATAAATTGGCAGCCCCAGAGGAGCAAACGCCCTTGTCCACTGCTATACCACCATCAAGAATGCATACCGCTCCATCCCTCACCGTCAATGTGGGAAGGCCCACCACTCGACAGTGCTCTTTCTTCCTGCACATAGGCAGCGACTGAAGAGTGAACCCTCAGCAATGATTGCACAGACCTGACTTTGATAAGCCCATCAAAAAGGCTAAAAGGGACTTTCACTCCGAATCGGAGGATGAGGCAGATGTTTGACAGCTATGTTCCTACAAAGCGACAATGAAGCTTCACTCCAAGATGATCTACATGTGTTCTACGCATGCTTTGATAGGGAGAACCATGATGTGCCATCCCAGGTCCCCATAGCCTCCGAAGGTATTACAATCTCAGACACAGAGGCTGTCGTCAGAAAATCCTTCAGGAGGGCAAACCCTCAAAAAGTGACTGGACCTGATGGTATACCTGGCCCTGTTCTTAACGCCTATGCAGATCAACTGGATGGAGTTTTTGCAGACATCGACAACCTCTCATTGCTGAGGTTTGAGGTTTCCACCTGTTCTAAAAGGGCATCAATAATACCGGTGGCCAAAAAGAGTAAGACGACGTACCTCAATGACTACCGACTGGTGGAACTAAAGAGGAACTGGTGGTCCACTTCGTCTGAACCTGTGTTGGTAATAGGGGATGATACAGCACAATGTCTGTGTCAGGTGCAGCTGATCAGTGAGAATGGAAGTACTTTGCTTGGTATTCCAGCTTCAGGATACTCTGTCACTGTCATCTCTCTCATGGTTGATTTACAACCCACTGCTTCCCCTCTGCTGGAGTGAACACTGATGCAGATCTGTAATCGCATTTTCATACTCGGGTCACGCCTGATGCAACTAATTGAATATTTTGAAGAAGCAAGTGAAGCAGTGAATAAGGAAACATGCATGGTCGCTAATCATATAACTTCCAGAAAGCCTCTCTTTGACAACCCCACATGCAATTAGAGTTTAATGCTAATTCTTATGAGGACTAATTAAATAATTAGCAGTGTGACTGAGCCAGAGATTGTTGAGACTGTAATAGACAGGTATTGTAATTGGCTGATGTGAATAGTACCGTCTCTCAAGTATTTGCTTTGGATGCATGCTATTAATTATATATTTTAATGACTTCGAAGAGGCACATTCAAATTTATTCATGGCACAGTGATGAGTTACATCCTTAACATTGTTAATTAATTAACAATGCTGATTGAAACATTACATCTATATTACTAAATCTCTGATCTTGACCGCTTTTGGCCCACTGTGCTGCGATTTCCGACAGAACGCCGCAACCTACGGCTGTCATTTTTGGCCACCTCACTCAGAGCCCCCTCCGCCTGACATGGTGGAGGATTTTTCCTATCGATGACAAATCAGAGAGATATTAATGTTTTTTTTTAATTTGCCATTCTATCTGCTGCCCCTGCTGGAGGGAGGGGAGGGACTATAAAACCAGGAAGTGGTGTGCCTCACTCAGTCTCTCCAAGATGGATGAAGCCAAGGGTCATGTCTCTCTGAGCTCTGAATAACACTGAACAAATGTCTGCATAACTGTGAGTACCCTTAATGTGGTTTGAAAATGAACATATGGTTTGTTTGACGTAAAAAGGCACTACCTGCAAATGGTTGTTTGGGTGATTTGGCTTGAAGTTGAAAGGCACTACTTACTGCAAATGGTGGCATGAAGTTGAAAGGCACTACATACTGCAAATGGTGGCTTAGATGCTTTGGCTTGAAGTTGAAAGGCACTACTTACTGCAAATGGTGGCTTGGGTGCTTTGGCTTGAAGTTCAAAAGCACTACTTACTGCAAATGGTGGCGTGGCTGCTTTGGCTTGAAGTTGAAAGGCACTACTTACTGCAAATGGTGGCGGGTGCTTTTGCTTGAAATTGAAAGACACTACTTACTGCAAATGGTGGCTTGGGTGCTTTGCTTGAAGTTGAAAGGCACTACTTATTGCAAATGATGGCTTGGGTGATTTTGCTTGAAGTTGAAAGGCACTTCTTACTGCAAATGGTGGCTTGGGTGCTTTGGCTTGAAGTTGAATTGCACTATTTACTGCAAATGGTGGCTTGAAGTTGAAAGGCACTACTTACTGCAAATGGTGGCATGGAGTTGAAAGGCACTACATACTGCAAATGGTGGCTTGGGTGCTTTGGCTTGAAGTTGAAAGGCACTACTTACTGCAAATGGTGTCTTGGGTGCTTTGGCTTGAGGTTGAAAGGCACTATTTACTGCAAAATGTGGCTTGGGTGCTTTGGCTTGAAGTTTAAAAAAATCACCATTCTCTGTGCTGCACCTGCTGGAGGGAAAGGGAGGGACTATAAAACCAGGAAGTGGTGTGCCTCACAGTCTCTGCAAGGTGGATGAATCCAAGGGTCACGTCTCTATGAGCTCTGAATAACACTGAACAAATGTCTACACAACTGTGAGTACCCTTAATGTGGTTTGAAAATGAAAATATGGTTTGTTTGAAGTAAAATGGCACAGCCTGCAAATGGTTGTTTGGGTGCTTTGGCTTGAATTCTAAAGACACTACTTACAGCAAATGGTGGCTTGGGAGCTTTGGCTTGAAGTTGAAAGGCACTACTTACTGCAAATGGTGGCTTGGGTGTTTTGGCATGAAGTTGAAAGGCACTACTTACTGCAAATGGTGGCTTGAGTGCTTTGGCTTGAAGTTGAAAGGCACTAATTACTGCAAATGCTGGTGAGTGATTTGGCTTGAAGTTGAAAGGCACTTCTTGCTGCCAATGGTGGCTTGGGTGCTTTGGCTTGAAGTTGAAAGGCACTACTTACTGCAAATGATGGCTTGGGAGCTTTGGCTTGAAGTTTAAAAAAAATCACCATTCTCTCTGCTGCACCTGCTGGGGGGAGGGACAATAAAACCAGGAAGTAGTGCGCCTCACAGTCTCTGCAAGATGGATAAAGCCAAGAGTCACATCTCTCTGAGCTCTGAATAACACTGAATAAATGTTACACAAATGTGAGAACCCTTAATGTGGTTTGAAAATGAAAATATGGTTTGTTTGAAGTTTAAAGGCACTACTTACAGCAAATGGTGGCTTAGGAGCTTTGGCTTGAATTTGAAAGGCACTACTTACTGCAAATGGTGGCTTGGGAGCTGGCTTGAAGTTGAAAGGCACTAATTACTGCAAATGGTGGCGGGTGATTTGGCTTGAAGTTGAAAGACTTCTAACTGCAAATGGTGGCTTGGGTGCTTTGGCTTGAATTTGAAAGGCACTTCTTACTGCAAATGGTGGCTTGGGTGCTTTGGCTTGAAGTTGAAAGGCACTACTTACTGCAAATGGTGGCATGGGTGCTTTGACTTGAAATTGAAAGGCACTACTTATTGCAAATGGTGGCTTGGGTGCTTTGGCTTGAGGTTGAAAGGCACTACTTACTGTAAATGGTGGCTTGGGTGCTTTGCTTGAAGTTAAAAAATGATGGCTTGGGTTCTTTGCTTGAAGTTATAAGGCACTACTTACTGCAAATGGTGGCTTGGGTGCGTTGGCTTGAGGTTTAAAGGCACTACTTACTGCAAATGGTGGCTGGGTGCTTTGCTTGAAGTTGAAAGGCACTATTTACTGTAAATGATGGCTTGGGTGCTTTGGCTTGAAGTTAAAAAAAATCACCATTCTCTCTGCTGCACCTGCTGGAGGGAGGGGGAGGGACGATAAAACCAGGAAGTGGTGTGCCTCACAGTCTCTGCAAGATGGATGAAGCCAAGGGTCACGTCTCTCTGAGCTCTGAATAACACTGAACAAATGTCTACACAACTGTGAGTACCCTTAATGTGGTTTGAAAATGAAAATATGGATTGTTTGAAGTAAAAAGGCACTGCCTGCAAATGTTTGTTTGGGAGCTTTGGCTTGAAGTTTAAAGGCACTACTTACAGCAAATGGTGGCTTGGGAGCTTTGGCTTGAATTTGAAAGGCACTACTTACTGCAAATGGTGGCTTGGGTGTTTTGGCTAGAAGTTGAAAGGCACTACTTACTGCACGGTGGCTTGGGAGCTTTGGCTTGAAGTTGAAAGGCACTAATTACTGCAAATGGTGGCGGGTGATTTGTCTTGAAGTTGACAGACTTCTTACTGCAAATGGTGGCTTGGGTGCTTTTGCTTGAATTTGAAAGGCACTTCTTACTGCAAATTGTGGCTTGGGTGCTTTGGCTTGAATTTGAAAGGCACTACTTACTGCAAATGGTGGCCTGGGTGCTTTGGCTTGAAGTTGAAAGGCACTATTTACTGCAAATGGTGGCCTGGGTGCTTTGGCTTGAAGTTGAAAGGCACTATTTACTGCAAAAGTTGGCTTGGGTGCTTTGGCTTGAAGTTGAAAGGCACTACTTACTGCAAATTGTGGCATGGAGTTGAAAGGCACTACTTACTGCAAATGATGGCTTGGGTGATTTGGCTTGAAGTTTTAAAAAAATCACCATTCTCTCGGTTGCCCTGCTGGAGGGAGGAGGAGGGACTCTAAAACCAGGAAGTGGGGTGCCTCACAGTCTCTGCAAGATGGATGAAGCCAAGCATCACATCTTTCTGAGCTCTGAATAACACTGAACAAATGTCTGCACAACTGGGTACCCTTAATGTGGTTTGAAAGTGAAAATATGGTTTGTTTGAAGTAAAAAGGTACTGCCTGGAATTGGGTGTTTTTGGTGCTTTGGCTTGAAGATGAAAGGCACTACTTACTGCAAATGGTGGCATGGTTGAAAGGCACTACTTCCTGCAAATGGTGGCTTGGGTGCTTTAGCTTGAAGTTGAAAGGTACTACTTACTGCAAATGGTGGCTTGGGTGCCTTGGCTTTAAGTTGAAAGGCACTACTTACTGCAAATGGTGGCGGGAGCTTTGGCTTGAAGTTGAAAGGCACTACTTACTGCAAGTGGTGGCTTGGGTGCTTTGGCTTGAATGGCACTACTTACTGCAAATGGCGGCTTGAGTGATTTGGCTTGAAGTTAAAAGGCACTACTGCAAATGCACTTACTTCCTGTTTGCACTGTATATTGATTTTAGATAAAACGCTACCACTTATGTCTGTGATTTTTGGCCATCTTACTCAGTCCCCCCTCTGCTGAGCAGGTGCAGAGAATTCTTCCCATCAATAAAAAATAAAAGTGTTATTAGTGTTTAAAAAATGTTGAGAATCTCTCTCCTGTCAATCACGCCCTGAAAGCCACTCGTTTTCCGGTGGGAGGGGGAGGGGTTATAAAACCCGGAAGTGTGGGTGTGGCTCAGTCATATTCTCCCCATATCTCCTGACTCCACTATTTTTAAGAGCCCTATCTAGCTCTCTCTTGAAAGCATCCAGATAACCTGCCTCCACCGCCCTCTGAGGCAGAGAATTCCACACTCACCAATCTCTGTGAGAAAAAGTGTTTCCTTGTCTCCGTTCTAAATGGCCTACTCCTTATTCTTAAACTGTGGCCCCTAGTTCTGGACTTTATCAGCCCTTAGAAGGCGGCTGATAAAGTCCGGATTACAATACATGGGAGGGGATCGTTCCCCACCTCCCAAACGGGGGGGCGGAGTGTCCCCCCCTGTCCCCCCTGTCCCCCCAGGATTTCTACCCCTGCCCCCAACCCACCCTTCCTCTCAACCACCAGACACTGTGGGGTTGTCAGTCAGTGTGGACTATTGTTGAAGATTGATTGAAAGATACAGCAGACCCACTGTAGTAGAACCAAAGGTGCTTCACAGCACTATGATCAATTAAAATGTGAAACAAGACACATACATAATGTTGACCTTTCTGCTCCCCTGCCAATGACAAACATATCTACTGCTGAAGACTCACTTATTTCATGCTGAGCAGGCATGTAGACTGGCTTAGTGCAAACCACTTGAAAACAGACCTGCAATGCAGCCAATATCATCAAAGGCCTACATCACCCCGGCAACGCTCTCACTTCGCCCCTACCATCGGGAAGAAAGCATAGGTTCAAAAACAGCTTCTTCTCAACAACCTTCACATTCTTGAACACTGCTTAGCATGAAATAAGTGAGCTATCAGCAGTAGATATGTAGAAAGGACATCACCAACTATCAAAGGGGAATTTAGTTGGCTGCTTGTCTGAATGATACCTGATCAAACATACTGCAGTTGTGGGACACACACTCAACGTGAATGACTGCACAGGGGGCTGCATTGGAGCAGACAGCTCAGCTCGGATACAGGTGGGCAGCAATTGAGTTATGAACTTCTATGGACAGGTTTTGGTCGTAGTATGGACTTCGAGTTTTCCATGCTAGTATTATGGTATTAATATATTGATTTTTTTTGTTTATTATATATTATCTGTACATATAGCAAATAGAGGCCTCTTACGCTGCTACTAGTAAGAATGTCATTGTTCCATAGTTGGTACATAATGACAAATCCATGACTATTAACTCTTGACTTGATCCCACACTTGCTGAGAGTTACTCACTGTGTAAATTTAAACACCAGTGGTTGCTTTTCACAGAAAGCTAAATACTTATCTAGCTATAACTTATTCATTGGCACAGGTATTGGGGATTGTAGGAAATGTGACATTCCAGCAGATGTTCCATATGGTTTTATGTATAACCAGCGACCATCAAAGCCAGGCGGTGACATTCTTTCTCAGGACAGATGGATACTGCTAAATATTCTGCAGCATTTCTAATAACAATAATAATATTGTTTTAAAAAATACTGTAACTGGTTTCTTTGCGTTCTTTGTCTCTATAGAGCAGGGCTGGGCAACCTTGTTCTGCATAGGGGCTGGGACGCATATCTGTACGCGGATGGCGTGCAACAAATCACATGTCACATAGATCCCGCCCCTTCGAGGACGCCACCCGGAGCACCGGGCAAAGATCATAGAGCTGAGCAAGATACTCCACTATGCAGTATATACACTATGCCAAATATACAGTATCAACAATGCCAACCGTTTGCACAGGTTTGTAACTGAAGGTGCTGCTGGGTACAAAGGCCAGGAGGTTGTGTTGAACTTCGTTAAAACATTGGTGTCATTAAGGCTGGGATATTGGGTACTGCAGTATACAGCGAGAAAGCACGGCAGAGAGCGCAGACAAGATTTACTAGAACATTGTATGAAGGAACTGCAGATGCTGATTTACAGCGAAGGTAGACGCAAATTGCTGGAGTAACTCAGTGGGACAGGCAGCATCTCTGAAGAAAAGGAATAGGTGACGTTTCGGATCGAGCCTCTTCTTCAGTCTGAAGAAGGGTCTCGACCCGAAACATCAGCCATTCCTTCTCTCCGGGAATGCTGCCTGCTCCGCTGAGTTACTCCAGCATTTTGTGTCTATTTCTTAGATCAGTCCTGCGACCTGGAAATTTGTTTGCAATGCTGGAGAATGTCTTTTAGCAGGAGCGAAGGCTGAGAGGAGATATGGTTCAAAATCATCACAGGCAAAGGGATTAAGGTGGAATGGGTTGCACTGGAGTTTGGGCTGTTTGATCTAACGTCTTGATTTCATCGCACAGTATTTTTCTTTTCACTGTCTTGTACAATTTATGTATAATTTATGTTTTGGTAAGCATCTGAACTGAAACAGGTTATGGCAGATACATAAACAATGGCAGTATTGTGTACCTGGAGTATTGTGTGCAGTTTTGGTCCCCTCATTTGAGGAAGGACATTCTTGCTATTGAGGGAGTGCAGCATAGGTTTACAAGGTTAATTCCCCATTCTCTGAGAGCAGAAAGCAGGATTGATTTTCTAAATATCTAAATGTATTGCTGAAAGTTTTGCTAATTCTTCCACCCAAAAGGATCCTCTCCCACTTTGTATTTGTTGATTTAGTATGCAAAGAAATTTGTTCCTGCCAAGTAATTTCAGCTGTTGGCAATCATAAGCATTTGTTGCTGACCTGAGGAACTCTGTTTGGTAATCAGGAATTAGTAAAACAAATCTTTCAGAGCACAATGGACAGAGGCTGTGACCTGCTCTAATGGTTCTTGGAGCAATGTGATTCCAATACACATGCTATTCTCAGAAAGCTCTCAGCAAGAAAGAATTTTGAACAGTCATACGTTCTACAAATGATCATGTTTTATTCATACACGTTAATACTTGTTCCCAGCAAAATCCAATCAAATACAATCAAATACAAATTTGCCAAAAACAAATCCATCTGAAACTGCAGGAATAAAATACTCTCACCTAGCAAGAAATTCACTGCTCCTAAAAAAAAGGCAATAAAATAATATAACATCAATCATCCAGTGAGAATAGCTTCAATTTTTTGGACAAACACTCAAAGCTTATACATGATCAAAAAATGAATTCAATCTAATGTGATAGAAAATAATACGAGGTAAACAAAGACAAGATAAATAAATAGAAGGAAATAGTAATCTTTCTGTATGTCCTAATAAAATAAAGGAACTGAATCAGAACTTGCAGCGGTTACAATGTTCCTCATCTCTCTGGAATAAAAAGGAACTGCTGATGCAGGTTTATGCCAATGATAGACATAAAATGCCGGAGTAACTCAACAGGTCAGGTAGCATCTTTGGAGAAAATGGATAGGCATGGTTTTGGGTCTGGACCCTTCTTCAGACTGATTGTAGGGGGGCGGTGTAACTGGAAACGGAGGAAAAAACAGGACAAATCTGGGCTGATAACAGATGACCTCAGGCAAGGAGATTCCTTGATATAGTGTGAGCCCAAGTGGGACACATCGTTGTGAACTGTGAAACTGGTCAACACACCTTTAGTGGAGGAAGAGGGGAAAGAAGGAGGGGTAATGTTCCTCCAATTTGTATGTAGCTTCACTTTGGCAATGGAGAAGGACCAGGACAGAAAGGTCATTATGGGAATGGTAAGGGGAGTTAAGTGATTAGCAGTCAGGAGATCCAGTGGGCCTTGCAGGACCAAGCGCAAGTGTTCAGCAAAAAGGATGTAGAGTCTATGCTTTGTCTTGCTAATGGAGTGGAAGATTGCAACCTTCACGTGGTCCGCCCTGTTTCGACTAATGCAATCAACTCGACATGCACAAACGGAAGATCAAATAGAATAAGTTGTCCAACAACTTTAGGCTGTGCACGCCACACGAAAGAAGAAGAAGAAGTCTTGCGAATGTACAGGAGCCCACATCGGGAACACCGGATGCAGTATATGAGGTTATAGGAACTACATGTGAACATCCTCATCTCTCCATTGTTTTCAGTAAGCTCACTTTCCAGTCCCAAGCGCATAAGGATCATTGATGAAGTGGTTAGTGATGTTGTCACATTGCTTTAGAGAACCAGGATTGATCCTGACCTTGGATGCTGTGTGTTTGGAGATCTCCCTGTAACCGTGTGGTTGTCCACAAGACTCTGGTTTCCTCCTGTGAGCCAAAGATGTGCTTGATTGATTGATTTATTGGTGAATGTAAATTGCCTCTAATGTACCTGGGCAGCAGGAGAATCAATGCATGTGTGCGCGTGCGTGCGTGCGTGCATGCGCGTGTGGTGTGTGTGGTGTGTGCGTGAGTGCGCATGTGTGTGTGTGTGTGTGTGTGTGTGTGCGCGCGTGTGTGTGTGGTGTGCGTTCATGCATGCTTACATACTAGCGTGTGGTGTGCGTTCATGCATGCTTACATACTAGCGTGTGTGTGCATGCGCTCATGTTTTAGTTGAGTGGGTGGGGGAGGTTGCAAGGAAGGCAAGAGGAAAAATTGGATTAATGTACATAAGTGTTTGAGGGTTTACGTGGACATGGTGGCCAATGGGCTTGAGTCTGTGCTGTATGATTCAATGACCAAAGCAAACAACATATTGCCGGCTCAACACATTTCAAGGATTAAGGAGTACTTCAAAATCAGATTGGCTTTGCATGAATTGACTGAGATTTTGAAGAAATGTGTGCATTGAATAGAAGCATCTAACTATGGATCCTGTTGACATTCACATTCTCTTAAACATAAGTAGCAAAAACCGAGATTCATTCTATTATGCTACAATCTTAGAAACATAGAAACATAGAAAATAGGTGCAGGAGGAGGCCATTCGGCCCTTTGAGCCAGCACCACCATTCATTGTGATCATGGCTGATCGTCCCCTATCAATAACCCGTGCCTGCCTTCTCCCCATTTCCCTTGACTCCACTAGCCCCTAGAGCTCTATCTAACTCTCTCTTAAAACAATCCAGTGATTTGGCCTCCACTGCCCTCTGTGGCAGGTAATTCCATAAATTCACAACTCTCTGGGTGAAAACGTTTTTTCTCACCTGAGTCTTAAATGAACCCTTTATTCTAAGACTGTGGCCCCTGGTTCTGGACTCACACAACATCGGGAACATTTTTCCTACATCTAGCTTGTCAAGCCCTTTTATAATTTTATATGTTTCTATAAGATATCCCCTCATCCTTCTAAACTCCAGTGAATACAAGCCTAGTCTTTTCAATCTTTCCTCATATGACAGTCCCGCCATCCCAGGGATCAATCTCGTGAACCTACGCTGCACTGCCTCAATCACAAGGATGTCCTTCCTCAAATTAGGAGACCAAAACTGTACACAATACTCCAGATGTGGTCTCACCAGAGCCCTATACAACTGCAGAAGAACCTCTTTACTCCTATACTGAAATCCTCTTGTTATAATAATAATAATAATAAACTTTATTTCGGACTCAAGATCCAGACAAGGGGCAACATTACATTAAAAATGCATTGCATATCAAATATCATAAATACATATAAAATCATGGTATATCACATATAAACATCATAATTTATATTTTTAAAAACCCCACAATACTTAAGTTAAAATTCCAGATTAAAAGATGATCAATGTCCTACAACGAGACAACGATACCAGTGTCTCCACAGCTGGGATTCGTAGCGTGTGGTGCTAACCCTTATGTTTGTCAAGGCCACAATAAGCACATTTTTAGAGTCATTTATCCTGCAAATGAATTTATACATGTGGTGTCTTAGGATAGCTTCTAAAGTAATGACTCCTGCAGCCACAAACATATTACTGGCACTACACCATCTAGGTTGCCTTAGCAGTGTTCTCATGGCATCGTTATAAGCCACCTTTAGTCTCTGCATACTTGTCTTTAAATAGTTCGACCACAGGTGCGCAGTGTAGAGTGGTGTGCAGTATGCTCTAAATAGCGAAATCTTCACCACATCTGCACATGCACCAAATTTACGCAAGAGAATATTCGCCTGTACATACAGCATGCGTCGTTGCCTATAAATATCCTCATCATCTATCATTTGTTCTGTAATAATATGCCCCAGATATTTTATCTTATTACAGACACTAAGATTGTTGTCAGACAATTTAAAATCAGGATATTTTAGGCATTTATCCTCTTTGGTTCTACAGACCATAACAACACTCTTACTAGCATTATATTTAATGTCATGTTCCACACCATACACAGAACATATAGTAAGGAGCTGCTGGAGACCAGCGCTAGATGGACTAAAGACCACAAGATCATCTGCATACATAATATGGTTCACTAAAATATTACCAATCACGCACCCAGTGTTACAGGCTTTCAATTGTTTAGACAGATCATGAATATATAGATTAAAAAGGACTGGGGACAAAATTCCCCCTTGTCTAACACCATTGCTAACCCCAAATGGGACTGAGACCCTATTGCCCCATTTTATTTGCATAGTCTGGTGGGCATACCAATAGGCCAGAATTCTCACAATGTATTTAGGCACCCCTCTTTGACTCATTTTACCAAACAGCTTTCTGTGATTAACACGGTCAAAGGCTTTGGAAGCACCGACCTCTGGAGATTCGGTGGCTGCAACTGCGGGTTTGGCGGGCGGCGACACCGGGAGCCCGCGGGTCCCTGGAGGGAGTCCGCTTTTCAGGGCTCCCGCAACGGCGACTTCTCCCGCCCGAGTTGCGAGGTTGAAGAGCTCCTGGAGCGGGGCCTACATCACCGCCCCGCGCGGCTTGGAATGGCCGCGGGAGTTTGCGACCGCACGCCGGGGGCTCTAACACCAAGACCCGGTGTGCAACCTTGCATCACCCGGCGTGGCTTTAATGGCCACGGGACAATTCGCCATCGCCCGCCGGGGGCTTTGACTTTGACTCTGACATCGGGGGGGGAGAGTGCAGTGGAGAGATAAGTTTTTTTGGCCTTCCATCACAGCGATGTGATGGATGTTTATGTAAATTATGTTGTGTCTTGGGTCTATTTGTTTGTAATGTATGGCTGCAGAAACGGCATTTCGTTTGGACCTCAAGGGGTCCAAATGACAATAAATTGAATTGTATTGTATTGTATTGTTGTATTGTATCAATAAAGCACATAAGGATCGAATAGTTTTTGCCTCTATATTTGTTTACAATCTTCTTTAGGGCATATATGCATAAGTCAGTACCATGTTTAACTGGTTATCTGTGGAGTTAACAAACTTATTTATTCTATCTAGCAGAACTCTTTCTAAAACTTTTGACAATATGCTGGCTAAAGCTATGGGCCTGTAATTATTTAGGCTGCCTACTTTACCAGCTTTGTCCTTAATGACTGGCACTAACAGGACAGACAACATTGAGTCTGGTAACAAGCCATGAATCATAAAGCCAGTAAAACAAATAGCAAGGAGAGGAGCTATCCTCATACTCGCATACTTAAGATGTTCAGCAGAGATGTGATCCAAGCCACTTGCTTTGTTGTTGGACAGCTTGTTCATGGCATGATACACCTCATGTGACATAATCACCATCGAGTCATTACTCTCAATATTGTCCACCCTATACAAGTCACCTTGGACACAGTTGAATAAAGTGCAATAATGTTGTCCTCATAACCGCGATATTAGCTGTTCGGGAGATTCCATCTACAGTACATGGTAGAGATGTTTTGCAACTGCTAAGAGCTCTCACTTCCTTCCAAAAATCTGTAGCATTGTTACTTAGCAGCTTCTTAGCCATGGAATCAGCCCTCATAGCTTGCTCATTTTTACAGATGAAGAAAACAGCATACTTATACCTTGCATTAGTGAGCTTCTTGTGCTCAAACACAGGCCCCTGTCTGGGTCTACCTGCCATAGCCCATGATTTGGTGGCTTCACGGGCTTCAGTATGATACTCAACTACATACTTATTCCAGCCTGGTCTGATGTTATGTGTCTTATTTTTATGCTTGCAGTAGGGCTTACTGCCTACATATAAGGCGCTTACCATATCATTATACATGGAGCAGATATCTCTCCTATGCTTCATATCTTTACAATTAACATTACTACATATTATTGCATCTTTAAATAGATGAATATTGCTTAAGGATTTATCTGTATAGGCATAATAGGCTAGGATGTCTTCCTTTGTAAGCGTTGACCAGTCCAGTTTTTCTGTATTAAAGCTATTTCTATCTCTGGATACCACAGGCATGTGTTCAACATTTATTGTCATAGCAACAGGTATATGATCAGTCATTGTTGCCCCGTACAGAATGCTCACACACCCCAATGAGGCATGTGCATCAGCTGTACTAATACAGTGGTCCAGCCATGATGTGGTGTGCCAGGCCTCACTAATATAAGTATAACTATCTGTAGGTAAAAGCACTTTGCTTGACAATATTAAATTATTATCTTGACAGAACTGAGCCATATGATTGGCAAATAATGAGTTCCTATCTGAGATATCTGCATTCATATACCCAATGACATATATACTACAATAATTATTGTTTTGAATGAAAGAATAGATGAAAGCAAGTCTATTTAAATATTCATCCTCATTCTGATGGCATTCATAGGGTGTATATACATTCAGGATAACAAATTCCTTGTCGTTGTGAGTAAAGTGTATGGCAATGCACCAGTCAACATCAAGCCGAATCACATTTACTGATGAGTCAAGCTTCTTGTTCCATAGAATAGCCACACCACCTGGTATCCTACCTCTGACTATTCCCATGCCAAGGTCAGTTGTAGACTCCCCAGCCCCATGAAAGTTGTCATTGAGAGAATTGAGTTTGTCCAAGTCTTGCTTTGCTAAGAATGTCTCTTGCATACATAGTATGTCACAGTTCTCCAGGAGGTTGTCAACAACTGAGCAGCGAGCTTTATCCCCTGCGCTCTGGCCCAAACGCAGGCCACGACAATTGTACGATAGTACTCGAATGTTCATTTAGCGAGACTAGTGAGTGCCCCTAGCACCAGCAGGTATACTCATTCCCCCCGCGGCAGGCGCGGTGCTTGATCCGATGACTCCAACCCTGCGCGGCTCGTAATAGCGCCGGACAAATGCCCCTTCTGGCCAGAGCTCCGGATTGTACATTTCGCCAACCTCATTGCATTCCGCAGATACTTTAAATGAACTGTATCTACTGTGTACAGTGTCAATCTTTTGACAGGTAACCTCACGGCCAAGTTTTTCATTAAGATAGACAGATAAAGTTCTGACGTCTAGATCCGGTGAAAACACTCACCAGCTTAGTCTTAATCATTTTGATGTTGCCCACAGCTCCGGTACCAATAATAGGCACAGCGTTACTGGATTTCTTCCTCTGCCCGGTAGACAATTTTGGCTTACCAACAGTGTTGTCTGGAGCATGACGTCGACCCTTTTTCACAACATGACTCCACTTTGGAGAGTCTTGCAACGTTAGACCACTGGGACTATTCTCCACGTTTAATGCAAGGCCCTCCACCGCAGCCCTCACTCCAACAACTAAGCCAGAGGCTCCTGCCGGTGCAGCTCCCAGTGCTGTATCTGCCATGGCTCCATCCAACGCTGCCAACGCATCCGGACCACCGCCCCGAGTCAGGTCAGTGGTGCTCTCCAATGCACACACTGGAGTAGTGATCAAGGTGCGCTCCAATGCACCCACTCGCCGATCAATTTCTACTGTGATGGCACGAAAATCTTCGCTTACATCAGCCTGTAGCTGCATGACGTGCATCATAGAACAGACCTCAGCGTACAGCTGCTGCATTCTCGCAAGTAGACTCGAGACATCCATGTTAGAAAATGTCACCGGCGGCAGTTCAATCCAAGTAGTGAGAGACAAATCTGGGAGTATTCTCCCCACACTCATTCATTACTTTAAGGCAACTCGCTATGTTGTTAATGTCTTTCTGTGCCCCTTTATGGGAAACATTCCGCTGTGTAGTGGGGCAGAGTTCAAACAGAACTTTCTTCGAGGACTCTATCCACTCAGAATCAAAGGTGTTTGCAGCCAGAAGGACGATCTCATCCTGGCTTAATGTCTTAATCTTTACAGCAAGAAAATTAAGTAACTCGTCCTCAACAATAACCTTACCGTCAACAGTCTTGTAGATCTCAGGCTTCACTCTAGACCTGCCAAGACGAGGTGCAATGCCCGCCATCTTCGCCTGCCCGCTGCCCGTGGCCGATGCACCAGCTCCCCTGTTGCCTCTTGCCCGGCACCAAGCTCTACCGCCCGCTGCCTGCTGCCCGGCTCCAAGCTCCGGGTCTTCACTGCTCCACGCTCCGGGTCTCCGCTGTTCCCAGCTCCAGGCTCCGCTACCCGACTCCAAGCACCACTGCCCCCCGGACCAGGTCGGGCCCGTCTCGAACCCCGGCTCCGGCTGTTCACCGCCCGCTGAACTTGGTGCCCCTTCCACCGGGCCTGGACTGCGACTCTCTCCCGGCACTGTGCTGCCGTTAAGGACCAGGGTTTTCTTCCTGCAGCAACTTCGAGGTGACATTCGCCCGCTCCTCGCAGGGGTAAGTAAGTTTTATTTTACTAAGGACGCAAGTTTGAATTTGCCGCCAGGCGCGAGAACGTGACCGTGATCAACCGTCGGCCATCTTTCATATCATTCATATGAAGGCCAACATTCCATTAGCTTTCTTCACTGCCTGCTGTACCTGCACGCCAACTTTCAGTGACCGGTGTACAAGGACACCCAGGTCTCTCTGTACCTCCCCCTTACCTAACCTAACCCCATTGAGATAATAATCTGCCCCCTTGTTTTTGCCGACAAAGTGGATAACCTCACATTTATCTATATTATCCTGCATCAGCCACGCATCTGCCCACTCACTCAACCTGTCCAGGTCACACTGCAACCTCCTAACATCCTCTTCACAGTTCACACTGCCACCCAGCTTTGTGTCATCCGCAAACTTGCTAGTGTTGCTCCTAATTCCCTCTTCCAAATCATTAATATATATGGTAAACAGTTGCGGCCCCAACACCGAGCCTTGCAGCACTCCACTCGCCACTGCCTGCCATTCTGAAAAGGACCCGTTCACTACTACTCTTTGCTTCTGGTCTGCCAACCAATTTTCTATCCATGTCAACACCCTACCCCCAATACCATGTGCTCTAATTTTAGTCACCAGTCTCCCGTGCTGGACCTTATCAAAGGCATTTTGAAATCCTTTTGTTTTGAGATATAGCTAATCTCTTGTTTTGAGATAAAGCTAAAACGTCTATGAGTAAACTATACATATGGTAATGATTTGAATTAATTACAACTGGAATATTATGGAGATAAAAGGTGATAAATTTGATCACAGATATGAAAAGCTTCAAATTCCTGGGCGTGCACATCTCTGAAGATCTCTCCTGGTCCGAGAACACTGATGCAAGTATAAAGAAAGCACATCAGCGCCTCTACTTCCTGAGAAGATTACGGAGAGTCGGTTTGTCAAGGAGGATTCTCTCTAACTTCTACAGGTGCACTGTAGAGAGCGTGCTGACCGGTTGCATCGTGGCTCGGTTCGGCAATTTGAGCGCCCTGGAGCGGAAAAGACTGCAAAAAGATGTAAACATCCATCTGCCCAGTCCATCATTGGCTCGGGCCTCACGACCTCTGGCCTCGAGGGGATTTATCGCAGTCGCTGCCTCAAAAAGGCTGACGGCATCATCAAGGATCCACGCCATCCTGGCCACTCACTCATCTCCCCGCTGCCTTCAGGTAGAAGGTAGGAGCCTGAAATCTGCAACATCCAGGTTCAGGAATAGCTACTTCCCCACAGCCATCCGGCTATTAAACTCAACTCAAACAAAACTCTGAATATTAATAACCCATTGTACTTTATCTGCTTATTTATGTGTATATATATATATATATATATATATATATTCAATGGTATATGGCCACACTGATCTTTTTCTGTATTTATTTATGCCTACTGTATTCTGTTGTGCTAAAGCAAAGCAAGAGTTTCATTGTCCTATCTGGGACACATGACACTAAACTCTCTTGACTCTTGAATCTTGAATCATGAAATCTATGTGACAGTAATACATTTGGACAGAAGTTTTAGGAACTCAAAAGACCTGCCAAATCTTTACTTCAATGCTCTTTAATGATAAGATTGATCATTTTCTAATGTTAAAGTACCTCAGCAATTTGAATTAATATTGGGGAAATGCACAGTGGAAATGTTGGGTCACTTCATCCATTGTGATTCATACTCACCCATGCTTATTGATTGGGGATGACTGGGTAAGCTGGCCTTTGCACCCAGCAAGATAAACCAGACACTATGTATTAACCAAGCCTCAAGCATTGTATATTAATACCACAGGTCCACTCAGCTCTGACATGCTTTGACAGCCAATTCAAATGCGTTTTGATTGTTTTTAAATGGTTCTGATAGTCAGGGATATTTTTTTTTTTAACATTCAAATATGTTTAAATAAGTAGACTGAAATAATTTGTAAAAAAACATTTATTTTCAAAATTAACAATTAAAAGAACATTAATGAACTAATAACTAATTATAAACACGAGAAATAAAAATAAGTCAAGTATTTATCTACCCATTATATTGACCGTAGGCCTGTCAAATATATTTATTCAGATGGTCACAAACATGTACAGAGAAGTACACGTCACTGCACCATCTCTGGACTTAGTGTTGAATGCAGCTATGAGGCAGATGCTATGGAATTAAACCTACAGCATATTTTGACTTTTTGTTTATCACTATCCATGGGCTGGAGCCTAATAGCAACTGAGTTAGATTGATTAATAGGCAATGACCTACAATAAGCACAGTTCAGGCTGTTAGTCCTGATACATTAGCATGGTATAAACGATACATGGAGGACGTGCTGGAATCTTGTGTAGAACATCAAGTGCTGGAGTAACACAGCAGTTCAGGCAGCACCTCTGGCAATTCCAGGTCAGGACCCTTCTTCAGATTAAAACAGCAGTTGAAAAGCTGGTTAAAAAAGTAGATAATTAAGTGACTCTAAGTGACATGTACAGCCCAACCTTGGATAAACATCATCATTCTTTAGTCGCTGTTGGGTCTTATCAAACAGCCCCATGAGAGTACCTTCACCAAACAGTTCAAACATCAGCTCAGCACAAGGGCAATTGTGGAGAGAAAATAAATTCTAGGCTTGTGTTGAAATGCAAAGTGACCCCAGACAGGAGTTGCAGCATATTGGTGGATTTCCGTGCACTATGTAGATGTCCATCACTTCCATGCTGAATATAATAGAATCCCAGTTCTGAGCAATGGTTTGGATTCTTTCAGTCTTCCCGACATTGTACACAAGCTTTCTTTTCAGCCAAAATATTTCTCAAATATATTGTCAAATATTTCATTATTCATATCCATCGACTTTGGTCACTTAGCAGCCCCCCTCCAAGCACTTTAATATTTTTCAGCATAATAGTGTACCACAGCTTCTGAGGAGTTGTCATTTCTTTACCCTTGATAGGTTAATGATGTCAAATGTCTCACCACAATGTCAATCCTGTCTAGAAACATATTTCTAAATGTTGTGAAGCATGGCGGCACGATGGCACAGCGGTAGAGTTGCTGCCTTACCGTGCTGGCAGCGCCGGAGACTCGCGATCGATCCTGACTTTGGGTGCTGTCTGTACGGAGTTTGTACGTTCTCCCCGTGACTGAGTGGGTTTTCTCCGAGGTACTGTATGTAGGTTAATTGGCTTGGTGTAAATTGCCCTAGTGTGTGTAGGACAGTGTATGGGGCTGTCCCACTGTATGAGCTAATTCAAATTTCCCTTGATTCGAACTCGGAGAATTACGGTAAAAGCCGCTCGTGGGTACTCGTGGACATTTTTCAAAATTTTTCCCGAGCTTACCGCGTTTCCCGAGTACCTGCCGTTAGCGTTACAAGCCGCTAAGAGACAACCGGAGCTCTGGCGTACCTGCTATGTACATTCTACGTGCTTACCACAAGTTTGATTTTTTTTAAACTCAGGAGAGCTCTTGAATTAGCTCGTACAGTGGACAGCCCCTTTAGTGTGCTGGGATCGCAGGTTGGTGCGGACTCGGTGCTGTATCTTTAAACTAAACTAAATCTGTGTCAGTTTAGGAAATAGTGTGTTAATCTGACTGACACCGGCCGGTCCTGCACCTTCATTTGCTTCTTATTCTACGCTGTCATGTAGACAAGCTGTACCGTTGGTGATCAGGAATGAGAAAGGAAAGATTGGATGAGTATATAATGAGGAAGAAGTTAATGTAAAGGTTTATACGCAACCTTCAACATAAATCAGAAGACATTGTGGTTTGAGGGGAAAGAGGAATGTGAGAAAGAAGATGATGATAACATCATTTTCAAATAATTACAAACTAATGGAAATTTACAAACAGAATAAGCTCATTCGATTCATGTACCCAGGCTGACCAACATGGAGATCGTTCAGTTATTCCCACTTCTCAGCTCAGTCATTTCTCGTAGGTTAAAGCTCTTAATTTGTTCATCCAAGTATATGTTCAATTTGACGAAGTTTCCTTTCTTCTGCACTCCTTCAGTCCATGCATTTCACACTTCATCACTCTGAGAGAACGTTTTGTTCTTAAGTCCGGGAGGAAATATCAAACACTGGAGAGCACATCTTTCAAGTAGGGGGCAAATTTAAAGGAGAGTAGACCAAGGGAGACCTGTTGGGTCCCGTCCCCTCAACGAGCGGTTGTGGGGGGGGGGGGGTGGGGTGAGGGGGGGTGACGGTGTGCGAGGGAGGGTGAGGGGGGGTGAGATGGGGAAGGGGAGTGGGAGGAGAGGGGGGGAGGGGGGTAAAGGGAGGGGGTGGGAGGTGGAGGGGGAGAGAGGTGCAGGGGGAGACGGTGGAGGGGGGTAGGAGGGGGCAGATGGAGGAGGGGAGAGGGGGAGAGAGGGGAGGAGAGACGGGGGAGAGAGAGGGGAGGAGAGAGGGTGGAGAGAGGGGGGTGAGAGGGGGGAAGGAAGGGGGGAGGGGAGAAGGAGTACGGGGAGGTGAGCGGAGGAGAGGGGGAAGTGAGGCAGAGAGGTGAGGGGGAGAGGTGGGGGAAAGGAGGGGGAGGAGGGGTGGAGAGGTAGAGGGAGGGGGGTAGGTGGAGGGGGTGGAGGGGAGGAAGGGCAGGGGGGAGGTGGGGAGGGGGTCGATGGGAGGGGGTGGAGGGGAGGGGGGGAGAGGTGGGGAGTGGGTGGAGGGGAGGGGGAGAGGTGGGGAGGAGACAGAGGAGGGATGAGTGAGAGAGAGAGGAAGAGGGAGAGAGAGAGGAGCATGGGAGAGAGAGGAGGGGGAGAGAGATAGAGGAGGAGGGAGAGAGATAGAGGAGGAGGGAAAGAGAGGAGGGGGGAGAGAGAGAAGAGGGGGACAGAGAGAGGGGGAGAGAGAGGAGGGGGAGAGATAGAGAGGAGGGGGGAAGAGAGGAGGGGGGAGAGAGAGGAGGTGGGAGAGAGGGAAAGAGAGAGTGGAGGGGAAGAGGGAGAGAAGGGGGGGAGAAAGAGTGAGAGGGGTGGAGAGAGAGCATGGAGGGGAGTGGGGAGGCAGCTTGCAAGGGGGTGTCAGCTCGCAAGGGGGCAGCAGCATGCCCACCAGGCGCCGGGCCCGAGCGAGGCCTGGAGCGATCTGGGGACTGTCAAAAGCAGCGGAGAGAGGGCCAATCGTGGCTTCCGCAAGGATAAGCCCACCCACCAGCGTGACAGACAATCAGGCGAGGGAGACAGAGAGGAGGTCATCCCCGCCATGGTCACTTTTCCACTGTACTTGTCTGCCCCCACGCTGCGATTATGACGATCACCGCCATTTTGTAGAACTTCAAGGAGCCCAGCAGAGCACTCAGCACAACTTGAACATGTGTTTTGCAGCTTCAATGCAGAGTCCTGGGTGGGTGGGGTGGGTGGGGGGGGGCGCTGTGCCACATAACTCTCAGCTCGTGGAAAACAGTGGGGCTACGCATTGAAAATCCTGTGCAGCTTGCCGCGAGGAGTAGCGGCATGTGGCGTCATCCAGCTCGATTCAGCACTACAGATTTTAAAAAGATGTCAGATTGGTGAACAATTTTAGTAAAAAAAACTCGGGAAATTGGTCCATTAGAGAGTCAGAGTGGACAGCTATCTGCAGAGCCAAAAGAGATGGGGGTGATATTGAACAATTTATTTTCTTCGGTATTCACCAAGGAGATGGATATTGAATTATGTGAGGTAAGGGAAACAAGTAGAGTAGCTATGGAAACTATGAGATTCAAAGAAGAGGAAGTACTGACACTTTTGAGAAATATAAAAGTGGATAAGTCTCCAGGTCCGGACAGGATATTCCCTAGGACATTGAGGGAAGTTAGTGTAGAAATAGCAGGGGCTATGACAGAAATATTTCAAATGTCATTAGAAACGGGAATAGTGCCGGAGGATTGGCGTACTGCGCATGTTGTTCCATTGTTTTAAAAGGGGTCTAAGAGTAAACCTAGCAATTATAGACCTGTTAGTTTGACGTCAGTGGTGGGAAAATTAATGGAAAGTATACTTAGAGATAATATATATAAGCATCTGGATAAACAGGGTCTGATTAGGAACAGTCAACATGGATTTGTGCCTGGAAGGTCATGTTTGACTAAACTTCTTGAATTTTTTGAAGAGTTTACTCGGGAAATTGATGAGGGTAAAGCAGTGGATGTTGTATATATGGACTTCAGTAAGGCCTTTGACAAGGTTCCTCATGGAAGGTTGGTTAAGAAGGTTCAATGGTTGGGTATTAATGGTGGAGTAGCAAGATGGATTCAACAGTGGCTGAATGGGAGATGCCAGAGAGTAATGGTGGATGGTTGTTTGTCAGGTTGGAGGCCAGTGACTAGTGGGGTGCCACAGGGATCTGTGTTGGGTCCACTGTTGTTTGTCATGTACATCAATGATCTGGATGATGGTGTGGTAAATTGGATTAGTAAGTATGCAGATGATACTAAGATAGGTGGAGTTGTGGATAATGAAGTAGATTTTCAAAGTCTACAGAGAGATTTATGCCAGTTGGAAGAGTGGACTGAAAGATGGCAGATGGAATTTAATGCTGATAAGTGTGAGGTGCTACATCTTGGCAGGACAAATCAAAATAGGACGTACATGGTAAATGGTAGGGAATTGAAGAATGCAGGTGAACAGAGGGATCTGGGAATAACTGTGCACAGTTCCCTGAAAGTGGAATCTCATGTAGATAGGGTGGTAAAGAAAGCTTTTGGTGTGCTGGCCTTTATAAATCAGAGCATTGAGTATAGAAGTTGGGATGTAATGTTAAAATTGTACAAGGCATTGGTGAGGCCAATTCTGGAGTATGGGGTCCAATTTTGGTCGCCTAACTATAGGAAGGATGTCAACAAAATAGAGAGAGTACAGAGCAGATTTACTAAAATGTTGCCTGGGTTTCAGCAACTAAGTTACAGAGAAAGGTTGAACAAGTTAGGGCTTTATTCTTTGGAGCGCAGAAGGTTAAGGGGGGACTTGATAGAGGTCTTTAAAATGATGAGAGGGATAGACAGAGTTGACGTGGATAAGCTTTTCCCACTGAGAGTAGGGAAGATTCAAACAAGGGGACATGACTTGAGAATTAAGGGACAGAAGTTTAGGGGTAACATGAGGGGGAACTTCTTTACTCAGAGAGTGGTGGCTGTGTGGAATGAGCTTCCAGTGAAGGTGGTGGAGGCAGGTTCGTTTTTATCATTTAAAAATAAATTGGATAGTTATATGGACGGGAAAGGAATGGAGGGTTATGGTCTAAGCGCAGGTATATGGGACTAGGGGAGAATACGTGTTCGGCACGGACTAGAAGGGTCGAGATGGCCTGTTTCCGTGCTGTAATTGTTATATGGTTATATGGTTATATGGTTAAATAATGAATCAAATTTTCAGATGAGGGAATTTTTGAAATCATGAGGTAAATCTCTACCAGAATATTTCACCGTTACCGTGTCGGGTTTTTGAGGAGATGTGAATCAAAGAAAAAGTTCAAGCAAGCAAACCCACAAGTAAACATCCAAGATCAGAGTTTTATAATAATACTAGACCAAGTGCAGACCCGTTGGGTCTGGTCCCCCAACATGTGGTTATGGGGGGGTGGCATGTGACGTCACACACACTAACTACCCCCCCCCCCCCCCACTCCACACACATGCTAACTACCCCCCTTGATATTATATTAATATTATTAATTTGCTCCTTTAACCCCATAACCGCTCTATCCACTGACGTATAGCCCCCAACTCACAGGCGTGTCTTGATCTGTTTCCTTTGAACCCTCCTCTTCCTCTTGAGTTTGATGGAGCGGATGAGGCGATGATCTGTCCAGCAGTCATCTGCATCAATCGTGGCCCTTGTGTTGTTCACGTCACGGCGTTCCCTGGCTCGTACAATGACAAAGTCAATGAAATGCCACTGTTTGGAGTGTGGGTGTCTCCAAGATGCCTTTAGTTTGTTTTTCTGGTTAAAAAGGGTGTTAGTGATGATGAGGTCATGCTGAGCACATTTGCTGAGATGCAGAGCTCCATTGGAGTTGATGTTCCCGACGCCTTCCTATGGCACCTTCCAGAGGTGTTGATTCCCGGCCAACCCTGGCGTTGAAGTCTGGCGTTGGAGAATAATCTTAACCTCCCTGGGGATTTTAGACAGTGTCTCGTCCAAGCAGGCGGAGAGGTCTCTTTTACTTCCTCTTCAGAGTCTAAAGCAGGGGCATAGGTACTCACAACTGTTGCCATCTGGTTGTTGGCAAGCACCAGACGGGTGGCCATAGATGCTCACTGATTCCCACAGGAAGTTCAGGGAGGTGGCTGATGAGCTGGTTCCTGATGGCAAACCCAACACCATGGATCCTGGGAGACATAAATGCTGGAGAAACTCAGCGAGTGAGGCAGCATCTATGGTGCGAAGAAAATAGGCGACGTTTCGGGTCTAGACCCATGGATCCTGTAGCCACCCTTCTCCTCCTTCAGTTGTCCCTCGTCTGCCCACCGGATTTCAGAAAGGGCAGCTATGTCAATCCGGCATCTTCTCAGTTCTCTTGCGATGATCGCGGTTCTCCTCTTTGGTCTGTTACTGGTTGCACTATCCATCAATGCGCGCACATTCCTGGCTCCAAAGCTCATATTCATAATTTTGTGTTTCTGACCATGTGTGGTGATCCCTCTGGATGTGGTAATCCAGTCGGTAAGTTTGAGGCAGGCTATTTTTAGGGTACCTTTTCTAGCCCTTTCTCCAAGTGTGGTGAGCAGAGTGGATCCTAAAGGGGACTGCTGAGTTGTGGGTGCAGCTGCCGAAGGGCTCTTCTGCCTCGTTCCAAGTTTCCAGTGACTGAATCTAGCACGCACCGCCTGATGTGCCAGCTCATGACTAGGGGCTTCCAGATCTCACAATCCTGCCCCCGTCGCCACTGGCTGATCGCTATAGGACTTAATCCAGGGTGGATTCCCTAGATGGAAGATGCCTGTGCGTGACTTTGTTTAACGTGGGGAGACTGGTGTACAGACAGCCACCACATGGTTCTTGACACATCTGGGTCAGGATCCAGTGGCAAGGAGTCCAAGACGACTGGAGACGCTTTTCTGCTGCCAGCCATTGTGACGCTCCACTAAAGTCAGCCATCATCCTCCGCCTGTTCCACCGTTGAGGTCTTGGTTGGATTGCTTTTTGTCAGGGACCTCCCCCTCGACCTTACCACCATGGGTGGCACTACCAGGGGTATAGCTCCAGACGGCATCGCTCTCAGGATCTCAGGTCCACACAAGCTTCTCTACCACAACAAGGTGACAATCCATGGAGAAGATTGTACTGTTCTATATTCTGTGTGCATTCATACTCCTGCCGATTAACCTAAGTCTGTCTCCTCTTCTATTGACATCTGCTGCAAGGGAAATGGGATATTTCTGTTCTGTTTGCCAGGTTCCTCATGCGTTTGTTAATTTAATTTACAATTCCCTATGTTATGCATTGTTAAAAAATATAATCAAATTCCCAAATTCAAAAGGCCACTCCTCATGAACTTCACTAAGCCAAGCAATTTTCTCGAAAACTTATTATACTAAATGTGATATTTCGAGTGCATCGTGTAAAATGCTCAAATACAGAAATGTCAGTAGGTCGTTACTCGTTACAGTTCTCAGAGATTAGCAATAGTTTGCTTTCTCTGAAGATGTACAATATGCAAAATATACTGCCATTAAATATATTGGACATTTAACTTTATGAAAATTCCCCTTCCTTTCAAACTGTTAGAGATGTGTATTTCACAAGGAAATGCATTATTTGAATTTTAATTATCATTCAATGCCAGTGAGCCGATTACCTTAAAGCAAGTGCAATGTAAATTGGAAAATTCCTGCGGAGAAGAAATGTAATAATTGACAGATGGTTTGACAGAAAAAGTGGAAATAAGTTTCTGATCTCCATGACGACATCCCTGCTCCGTATTAATGCTTTCGCACTAGCTTGACATCGGTTCATTCATTCCTGACCTAAACATTTCGTATCTATCTGTCCATTGATGTGTTCCTTCTATAGACATATTCAGCAAATACCCATAGTTATCCTAGATGAGCACCCCTTTATGATAATAACTTGATTATTCCAAAGTAACTCCCTCTGATCAGAATTGCTGACCATCTCAAACAAAATGGGATTGTTAACCTGCCTAACTATATGATTATTTGTGTTTTATTGGAAGACAAAGTGACTCAACAGCTGACCGTATGATTATAGCTGCAACAAAATTTGGATAATCATTTAGATTAGATTGGATTCAATTAGATTCGATTCGATTAGATTAGGTAAAATAAGATTAGAGTATTGTCATCATGTACATGAAAGTGTGATGAAATGCCTTGTTAACACGAAGCTCACAAAGTAAACCATGTACATGCACTAATGATAAATACAATTAAACAACAAATGCAAACCAGTAGAATGGTGCTAGATAGTGGTTCAAAATGCAAAAAAAAAATGTAAGTACAATATTGGAATAACCCAAAGTGGTAGAGTTCAGAGTACGAGTACATGGTAACACGTCTGAGAACGGTATGTGAAAGAGGTGATTGGTTCAGGAGTCTCATAGCAGTGGGAAAGAAGCTGCACTTAAGTATGGATGTCCGACCTCTCACCTGCATCTTCTTCCAGAAGGTTGCAGAGACAAAAGGGAATGGCCAGGGTGATCGGCATCCTCAACATGACTTCCACCCTTCCTGTTGCAAACTAGTGAAGATGGCTGGATGGAAGGAAGGATGGAAGTGATGAGCCCATGATGGATTGGGCTGTATTGATCACTCTTTACTGGTTCATGTGTTCAAGAGCAGAGCAGTTGCCGTACCAGGCTGAGATGCATGCCATGAGAATGCTTTCTGTAAAGCTGCTGTAGAAATTCGTGGGAATCCTCGTAGCCATGCTGAATCTTGACAGAAGCCCGTGAAAATACATATGTTGATGTACTTTCTTGATCAGCGTGTCAGTGTGAAGGGGCCCGTCTAAGTTACTGGTGATATAGATGCTTTGGAAATGAAGCTGATAACCAATTCTACAGTAGCTCCATTGGCGAGGACAGGATTGTATACACACACTCACTTCATCCCAATCATTTTTTGGAGAGTTGTCAAACAGGGCAAGAAATCGAATAAGAAATGTACAATTCCAGTTCTTCATTCATTTCAGCACCACCTAATAGAATAGGTTTACCTACGATGATAGTTTATTAACAGATTCAATTCAATTCAATTCTATATTTATTCCATGTCATTTGAACCTCAGTGAGGCTCAAACAAAACTCCGTTTCTACAGCCATACAAACAAAACAATTCCTACAAGACACACAAACAATTCAATTCACACAAACATCCATCACAGTGAATCTCCTCCTCACTGTGATGGAAGGCAAAGTCTTTTCTCTCCGCTGCACCATTTTTCTCCCGATGTTGAAGCCCCAGGCGGGCGATGGTAAGTCCCACGGCCATTTAAGGCCGCACGGGGTGATGTAAGGCCCCGCTCCAGGTCTAAATGGATAACCCAGTGATCACATTTGGTATGTGAATAGATTCACTGCAAGGTAGCCCACACCCCTTAAATGGAAGCAGGGTCGTTATTGATTAGTGAAAAACTGCTTAGTTATACTCATTGAGGTTGATAAAGGAAAAGGAGTGAGATGCCAGTAAGATGATTTTAAACATGGTTGGAGGAGACACATATAAATGGAGGAGCTGATTACTAGAAATGTAGTATAGGCAATGATTATAGTCAATATGAAATACTTAGAGAGTGCAAAATATAACAAAGCAACAAAAGTTGTGGATAATAAGAGTATAAAGGATGTTAAAGGAACAGGTAGATTGAATTTAATTTGATTCACTGAAACAGAAATCATATTATGCAAAACATTCTGCCAGTGCAATAGGCTGCTAAATATGCAAACAAAATCAAATTTCTACTCCAATCTCAAGCAGGTGCTTTTGGCTGAATACTATGCACAGCACTTCAAAGACGTAAGACATTTGTGGGCCTATCCCACTTAGACAACTTTTTAGATGGCTACAGGAGACTATGCAGTCGCCATATGGTTGCCACATGTTCACTAACTTACTGTACACTATGCTTTTTAGCTACTTAATTACAGCGCCAACCTCGCGGGGCAGGTCCCACTTCGATCGCCGGAGCCGTATGGAGTTGTGCGGAGCTGGTCCCGACATTGTGCGGGGCTCCAAAAAATTGACCGTGTTCAAAAATTCCACGCGGCAACGGCCTGCCGGCCCGCAGTCGCCTCAACGCCGTACGCAGCGTCTTGATGTCGTACATCACGCGCGAACTTCCCGCGGACTTCGCTCGAACTTCACGTCACTCACTCGACCTCCGCTCAGCCCCCGCTTACGGTTTCGTCACGCTCACCGCATGTAGGCGCATGCTGGTGGGACAGGCCCTGTACGGGAATCACTCGACCTCCGCGCGACCCCCTCTTCTGGTTTGGTCGCACTTGCCGCATGCAGGTCGTATGCTCGTGGGACAGGCCCTTTAGTCTTGAAGGGGATATTCAGAGTGGTTGGACCGATTAAATGCCCTGCATTTTCCAAAGGATGAACAAAAAGCATTTCAAAGTATCCTTTGAAAAATGCAAGTCAGTTGTTTGCTTCAGCTGCTCTGAATGGCCCCTCCCAAACACTGTAATGTCGACACTAAGTTGACAAAGGCAGAAAGTGCACAGGAGTACTGCTCGTTACAGGTCACAGACCATCCTAACTTGGAAATATATTGTTGCTCCTTCACCATTACTGAGTCTAAATTGTCGACCTCTTTCTCTGAGAGCAATATGGGGGAATGAACAAAGAAATAATATTGTGGAAAGTAAGGATAAACTTGAGTCCACGCCTTAGGAAAACACTGAAGCCTTGGAAAAATAGTTGGAGGAACCCATCACCTCAAAATGCACCGTCACAGCCCATCAGGCGCTTCTTGCCCTATCTGCAAACGTCATAAGGTCATGTGATAGTAGAATTACTGGGTGACGTCACCAGCAATGGCTGCCTCATCAACAGTCTGTCTGTCCTTTCTTCTTTTTTGTTATTTTTACTATGTGTTAAAGTATGTTTTAGTGTTCCTTGGTTTGTTTTATGTGGGGGGTGGGGTTGTTGGAAACTTTTTTTCAATCTCTTACCTCGACGGAGATGCGATTTTTTTCCGGATCGTATCTCGGTCCGCACTGCGGCCTAACATTGTGAAGTTGCCGGCCTTTCCTGGAGACCGAAGGTTGGTCCAAGTCGCGGGAGTCTGCGGGACGTTAACATTGCAGAGCTTGCCATCCCTTTGCCGGGGATCGAAGCTCCAACCGCGGGGCCTGTGAACTTTAACATCGTGAAGACGCGGTCTCTGGCCAGAAGAGGCTGACTCGGGAGCTCCATGCTGTGGAGAGAGTTTCAACTGCCCCAACGCGGGAATTTCGATCACCCCGACGGGGGCTTCGATCGTTGGCAGCGGGGGCTTTGATCGCACCGACTGCGGATGATTTGACTGCCCCGACCGTGGGAGAACAAAGATGAAGAAGATTAAACTTTATTGCCTTCCATCACAGTGAAGAATGTGGAATCCACTGTTTATTTTGACTTTTACGTGGTTGTGTGTCAATAGACAATAGACAATAGTTGCAGGAGTCGGCCATTCGGCCCTTCGAGCCAGCACCGCCATTCAATGTGATCATGGCTGATCATCCCCAATCAGTACCCCGTTCCTGCCTTCTCCCCATATCCCCTGAGTCCACAATTTTTAAGAGCCCTATCTAGCTTTCTCTTGAAAGCATCCAGAGAACCTGCCTCCATTGCCCTCCGAGGCAGAGAATTCCACAGGCTCACAACTCTCTGTGAGAAAAAGTGATTCCTCGTCTCCCTTCTAAATGGCTTGCACCTTATTCTTAAACTGTGGCCCCTGGTTTTGGACTACCCCAACATCGGAAACATGTTTCCTGCCTGTAGCGTGTCCAAACCCTTAACAATCTTATATGTTTCAATAAGATCCACTCTCATCCTTCTAAACTCCAGAGTGTACAAGGCCAGCTGCTCCATTCTCTCAGCATATGACAGTCCGGCCATCCTGGGAATTAACCTTGTAAACCTACGCTGCACTCCCTCAATAGCAAGAATGTCCTTCCTCAAATTAGGGGACCAAAACTGCACACAATACTCTTGTTGCTTTTTACTTGGTATGGCTGTATTGTAACTTAAATTTCACTGTACCTTAATTGGTACATGTGACATTAAACTGACCTTGAACCTTGAACCTTGAACTAGGCCATTCAGCCCATTACTCCATCATTATTCATGGCCAATTTATTTCTCCCTCCTAACCCTATTCTCCTGCCTTCTCCCCATAACCCATGACACCTGTACTAATCAAAAAAGTCCGTGATTTCCTCTTTGGTCCCATCAATGACTTGAAACCCATAAAACCATAGAGAAACCAAATGAATTGCAAACTTGATAATCATGAATTTATCCCTATTTTCTTACTCTTTGTTAGCCTAACCCTTATTGATACAATTACCTACAACCTCATATGCCATCATGTTGTCGTGAAGCCTCATGGATTAACTTCATGAAATCCAAATGTGTTAAATGCATTGGCTTGTTATGTCTGCAAAGAACAAATCAATTTGTTTTACATCATTTTCATATGGTAAAACAATTTTGACTCTCTCTAATCATGTTTTGTTTTTTTTATTGCTGCGTTAACACATCCTTAATAATGCATCCACATTTTTCATGATGACAAGTACTGAACTAGTTTACTTGGAGTTTTCTATTATTCTTTCAACTCTTATTCTGGAATGGTGTTATTGCCCTTGCAGCTTTTTTGGGGATTCTCTCAGAACCACAGAGCATTTTGCATGTTTATAAATATTGCATCAGTCCAAAACATGGACCATAAATACTTTTTATTATACTTCATTTTTACATAATTCTAGAACATCTTAAAAAACTGTTTTTATATTCCAAGATTGTTTCATCGCATATTTATTTCCAATCTAATCATTTTTTAGGCATTGTTTGCTAGTTTCTCACATTCTCCCAATTCCCAAGTCTATATACATTCTTTGCAATTTTAAAAGCTTTTTCTTACAGCTTGTTACTTAAGTATGGATGGATTCATTTTTATCCAGTGCTCTTTAAAGCACAATCAAACCAGTATTTCTTAGGTTTGCAGTTGTAGTAATTGGGGAAGAAGTTGGGTGTAACATTGTACTTAGTCAGAAGAAATTGTGTTTAATGGGGAGGGGTTCATTTAATAGAAAAATGGTTATATGCTTAGTGTGAAAGAGGAATGTGGAAAGGGTTCTGGTGACTGGTGAATGATTATATTTTCTGGAGAAGATTGTGTTAAGTGGATACAGGTTTAGTGGGGAAGGATGTTTAATTAATGTGGGGAGTGGTGAGTGAAGAGTTATGTTTTGTAGATGAGTTACGATGAATGGGGAAATAGGTGCTTTTATTGGGGAAAGAGCTCTGTTCAATAAGAATATAAGAAATATATTCTTATTTTCTTATGAGAACTAGCAATTTGGCACCTTGTGCCTGTTTTGCCATTCAATAAGGTCAAGGCCGGTCTTTCAACTCAAAGTCAACTCCCTGCTTTTCATGAATATTTCTTGATTCTCATACAGTAGCATCAAAATTCCAACTCAATCTATCCCAGCAACTGAACATCTACTGTTTTATTGGGTAGAGAATCCCAAAGATTCACCAGGGCACATAAATGGTGTCTCATGTTTGCACGGTTTTAAACTGTGACAAATTTCTGGATTCACCGAATTTTGGTCGAAGGTAGTGGAGTCGTTTCTGAATGTGATAACATGGTTCTGCCTCCATGACATCTGTGTGCACTAGTAATGTTATTTGTGTATGGTAACATACAATGGTCAAGTAGATTGATGAGTATATACAAAATTGTTTTTTCTATCCTTATCAAAACACAAAGCTCTGGGGGAACTCAATTGATCAGATAGCAGTTGTGGAGGGAATGGGCAGGCAACATTTAGGGCAGCGAGACGATTTCAGACTCTCGTTCTGTTCGACCATGTTCTCACCAAGACTCACTATAAATATATAAGAACAAACAAACCATATAGAGTAGTCAAAAACTAAATCCCCAAGACTCTAGTGCAATCAAGGCTGTTTGTAGTTCGGAGTTTAGTTAGAGTTCATAGTGTTCAATAGCTTGCTAGTTGTTGGGAAGAAGCTACTCCTAAACCTAGCTTAGACCGTTTTTAGGCTTCTGTACCTTTTTCACGATGGCAGGAGTGAAATGTCAGCGTGGCCAGGGTAGTGTGGGTCTCTGATGTTGTTGGCCGCCTTTTTGTAGCAGCGCCTCCTATAGATCCCTTTGATCTATAGGAATTGAATGCAACATCTCCAAGTTTGCGGATGACACGAAGCTGGGGGGCAGTGTTAGCTGTGAGGAGGATGCTAGGAGGCTGCAAGGTGACTTGGATAGGCTGGGTGAGTGGGCAAATGCATGACAGATGCAGTATAATGTGGATAAATGTGAGGTTATCCACTTTGGTGGCAAAAACAGGAAAGCTGACTATTATCTAAATGGTGGCCGATTAGGAAAAGGGGGGATGCAACGAGACCTGGGTGTCATGGTACACCAGTCATTGAAAGTAGGCATGCAGGTGCAGCAGGCAGTGAAGAAAGCGAATGGTATGTTGGCATTCATAGCAAAAGGATTTGAGTATAGGAGCAGGGAGGTTCTGCTGCAGTTGTACAAAGTCTTGGTGAGACCACACCTGGAGTATTGCGTACAGTTTTGGTCTCCAAATCTGAGGAAGGACATTATTGCCATAGAGGGAGTACAGAGAAGGTTCACCAGACTGATTCCTGGGATGTCAGGGCTTTCTTATGAAGAAAGACTGGATAGACTTGGATTGTACTCGCTAGAATTTAGGAGATTGAGGGGGGATCTTATAGAAACTTACAAAATTCTTAAGGGGTTGGACAGGCTAGATGCAGGAAGATTGCTCCCGATGTTGGGGAAGTCCAGGACAAGGGGTCACAGCTTAAGGATAGAGGGGAAATCCTTTAGAACCGAGATGAGAAGAACATTTTCACGCAGAGAGTGGTGAATCTCTGGAACTCTCTGCCACAGAAGGTAGTTGAGGCCAGTACATTGGCTATATTTAAGAGGGAGTTAGATGTGGCTCTTGTGGCTAAAGTGATCAGGGGGTATGGAGAGAAGGCAGGTACAGGATACTGAGTTGGATGATCAGCCATGATCATATTGAATGGGGGTGCAGGCTCGAAGGGCCGAATGGCCTACTCCTGCACCTATTTTCTATGTTTCTATGATGGTGGGAAGGTCAATACCCATGATGGACTAGGCAGCGTTCACCACATTTTGCAATCTCCTTCAAGCCAGTTGTGTTCGTAAACTAGAAGGTATAAGTTTAAATGAAATATTCTGATTTGGATTATGCAGATCTCAAGTACTTTGTCAGTCTGATTGGTTGAAGACGGTTGGGTAACTCATTCCCCAATGGAGGCCTAAGATGCTTTGGCATCTCATGTACGTAATTCACAAAGCAACTACCCACACAGAATAGGTACTGCACATTGTGTGAAGATTGAGCCCATAGTGGTTCAGGCCAGTATTCTCCACCACCTTGACTGAGCTAGGAACAAATTCTTGTAACCCCTTGGAAAAACAAAAACTAGAAAGAAAAGGAATTATAATACAATATTCATGAAAGGGTTGTAAAGGAAAATGTCACCATTAGTATAGAACAAGATGGTAGATTGTGACACAGAGTAAGTCGGTCCTGGAAATTCTATTCAAAACCTCATTCATCTCCCTCCACTTACACTCCCCCAGGCATATTAGCTGTGATTAAATCCATTCATCGCTCGCACTTAGCATCATCAGCATTTGTGTTGCATGGACAATCTTTGACTGCACCGTGTCGCAGATGTTCCCATTGTTCTGTCCCCAGCCCCACAACTCTCTGCCTTTCTCTGCAACTTAAAGCACACTTGTTTTCTTTTATTTCCATTTCTAATGAGAAGTTTCCGATCTAAAATGTTAATTCTGTTTCTCGCTTCATGGGAACTGTCTGACTTGAACATCTCCACCATATTCTGCATTTTAACAAAATCCTCTTCCATGATATTACCCTTTTAGAGTTATACCATGTACTATTTCATTACACGCATTATGCAAACCAGTAAAATCGTACTCTGTGTACAGAATGTGAGATTGATACAGGCACATCTACGCATGTGGCATGCTGACATATATAGCATAAGGGACATAAATCACTGTAATACAATGTTTGAATCTCATTGCAGAATATGCAACAACTAGTTATTCTTAGCATGACATTCCCAGGCTTTCTGTAAATAGCACGTACTGTCTGAAGGAAAATCCAATCACCTTTTAGGTAGTTTAGAGATAGAGCATGGAAACAGACCCTTCGGCCCCCCACCAAGCCTGTGCCGTCCAGCAATTACTAGAGCCAATTAACCTACTAACCTGGAATGAGGCAGAAAACCCATGTGGTCACAGGGAGAACATAAAAACTGCGTACAGGCAGCACCTGTAATCAGGATCGAAGCTGGATCTCTGGAGCTGTAAAGTTGCTCCTTTCCCACTGCACCACTGAGCTGCCTGTTTGTTGGACAGTCGGGCACATATGACCCAGGATACTTCAGGAATCCTAAAATATGTCACTTCCTGAACATCCATCTCTTTCATGATCGAGAAAGGAAATCTTCATCACTGTTTTTACAGACCTCCTATGGCTTATTTTTCCATCTCATGGTGCCTGACATTTTTCAGCTGTCACCTTATATTTGCTTTTGGAGTCAAGGGTTGCTGTCCCTAGACCTTCACCTCTCTCCAAGCTTCTATCCATTCTGCAGTGCCAGTACGAGCAGTCAAGATGAGTATCCAGACCCTGAACAGACCAGAATTTTGCCATTCATGATTCACTAAAGAGGCTCTCAAACATTGTCATCATTTACTGCGTTTTGCCAGTTGGCACACCTTGTAATCCAGATATTCCCTTGAGGAACACTCTCTGAACCCAAGAAAAGGAAATAGTTCAGCCAAAATCATATATACTTGATTTTGGGACATCTGGGGATAAGATATAATAGTAATGTTCTGGCATCCGGCTTTGAGAATCTACATCATATGGGAAATAAACTAATATTGTTTACTGCACAGGTATTCAGGTGCAAAGCTACAAACATAAATTAGATACAGTAGGAATGGCCTTCCTTCTGTTACATTTGGTTATCAAAAATCATAGCAGGATTTTGATATGTAGGGCATTTGGGCTGAGGAACAGCTAATGCAGTTTAATGCAGATAAATGTGAGGTGATACATTTTGGGAAGTGAAACTAATGCAGGATTTCACAGTGAATTGCTGGGCCCTGGAGAGCTATCAGGAGTAGAGGGATCTAGAAGTGCAAGTACATGCTTCCCTGAAAATGCCATCATGGGTAGATAGGGTGGTCAAGAAGGGTTTTGGTACATTGGCCTTCATCAACCAGGGTATTGAGATTAGAAATTGGGGCATTATGTTACCGATGTGCAAGACTTTGGTGAGGTCACATCTGGAGTATTGTGTTCATCTTTGGTCACTATGCTGGAAGCAGGTTGTTAAGCTGGAAACAGTGCAAAGAAGATTTATGAGGATGTTGCCAGGACTCAAGAACCAGTGCTAAAGGGAGAGGTTGGGAAGGCTAGGACTTTATTCCCTGGAGCACAGGAAACATAGAAACATAGAAAATAGGTGCAGGAGTAGGCTATTTGACCCTTCGAGCCTGCACCGCCATTCAATATGATCATGGCTGATCATCCAACTCAGTATCCTGTACCTGCCTTCTCTCCATATCCCCTGATCCCTTTAGCCACAAGGGCCACATCTAACTCCCTCTTAAATATAGCCAATGAACTGGCCTCAACTACCTTCTGTGGCAGAGAATTCTACAGATTCACCACTCTCTGTGTGAAAAATGTTTTTCTCATCTCGGTCCTAAAAGATTTCCCCCTTATCCTTGAACTGTGACCCCTTGATCTGGACTTCCCAAACATCAGGAACAATCTTCCTGCATCTAGCCTGTCCAACCCCTTAAGAATTTTGTAAGTTTCTATGATCCCCTCTCAATCTTCTAAATTCTAGCGAGTACAGGCCGAGTCTATCCAGTCTTTCTTCATATGAAAGTCCTGACATCCCACGAATCAGTCTGGTGAACCTTCTCTGTACTCCCGAGGCAAGAATGTCTTTCCTCAGATTAGGAGACCAGATTGGGGGGGGGGGGGGGGTAGTGGTATGGTTGGGCAGAAGAACTTTCAGGGCCAGAAAAAGTTTTTGCAAATTGACAGCAAGCTTAGTGGCATCATATTTAACAACTATTGAAAATTAAAAAAACATGTTCATACATTTAAAAAATCTACAACTGATGCACTAAAATTATGTAAATAGTTTAAATACACATATATATATTTTCCAAAATAATTAAAAATAAATAACTGAAATATCACATTTACATAAGTATTCAGACCCTTTACTCAGTACTTTATTGAGGCACCTTTGGCAGTGATTACAACCTCAAGTCTTCTTGGGTATCACGCTACAAGCTTGGCACACCTGTATTTGGGTAATTTATCCCATTCTTCTCTGCAGATCCTCTCAAGCTCTGTCAGGTTGGATGGGGAGTGTCGATGCACAGCTATTTTCAGATCCCTCCAGAGATGTTCGATCGGGTTCAAGTCCGGGCTCTGGCCGGGCCACTTACGGACATTCACAGACTTGTCACAAAGCCACTCTTGCGTTGTCTTGGACGTGAGCTTTAGGTCGTTGTCCTGTTGGAAGGTGAACGTCTGCCCCAGTCCGAGGTCCTGAACGCTCTGGAGCAGGTTTTCATCAAGAATCTCTCTATACTTTGCTCCGTTCATCTTTACCTCGATCCTGACTGGTCTCCTAGTTCCTACCGCTGAAAAACATCCCTACAGCATGATGCTGCCACCACAATGCTTCACCGTAGATATGGTATTGGCCAGGTGATGAGCGGTGCCTGGTTTCCTCCAGATGTGACGCTTGGCATTCAGGCCAAAGAGTTCAATCTAGGTTTCATCAGGCCAGGGAATCTTGTTTAGGTGCCTTTTGGCAAACTCCAAGCGGGCTGTCATGTGCCTTTAACTGCGGAGTGGCTTTTGTCTGGCCACTCTACAATAAAGGCCTGATTGGTGGAGTGCTGCAGATATAGTTGTCCTTTTGGAAGTTTCTCCCATCTCCACAGAGGAACTCTGGAGCTTTGTCAGAGTGACCATCGGGTTCTTGGTCACCTCCCTGAATATGTTAGTAAGTCTCTATCCTAAGGCCCTTCACCCCCGATTGCTCAGTTTGGCCAGGCTCTATGAAGAGTCCTGGTGGTTTCAAAGTTCTATTTAAGAATGACGGAGGCCGCTGTGCTCTTCGGGACCTGCAATGCTCCAAAAAATGTTTCCCCCAGATCTGTGTCTCAACACAATCCTGTCTCGGAGGTCTACAGACAATTCCTTCGTCTTCATGGCTTGTTTTTTGCTCTGACATGCACTGTCAACGGTGGGACCTTATATAGACAGGTGTGTGCCTTTCCAAATCATGTACACTCAATTTAATTTACCACTTGTAGACTCCTATCAAGTTGTAGAAACATCTCAAGGATAATCAATGGAAACACGATGCACCAAAGCCCAATTTTGAGAGTCACAGCAAAGGGTCTGAATACTTACGTAAATGTGATATTTCAGTTAATTATTTTTAATTATTTTGAAATAATTACTAAACACCTGTTTTCGCTTTTATATTATGAGGTATTGTGCGTAGATTGATGATTTTAAAAAATGACTGTAACCAATTTTAGAATAAGGCTGTAATGTAACAAAATGTGGAAAAAGTGAAGGGGTCTGAATACTTTCTCAATGCACTGTATATGTGTATATGTATATCAATTTATTATTAACATAATCCCTTACAAATGGATCCCTTCATTGAAATAATTGATTGAATTGAGGTTGAGGATAGGATGCTCGCCACTATGCCTATGCAAATCAGCTAAACATATTGAGGTATCCAGAGTCCATTAAGACATAGAAGAACTGCAGCCTTCTGTCAGCAGATCTGGGACATCCATGTTCACATGGAAATCACTAAGGTAATGATATGGGGAAATAGAAGCAATATGGAGCTAAATGCTGCCACTTCCTGACAAAATATGGATCACTATTTAACAATATTATTTATTACCATTACCGTTCATGCCACTTACAAATTATGTATTCTAAAACAAGTTTTTTTTCTAGATCCACGGAATGCAAAATAAAATCACAACTAATCATCTCTACTCTTGCCACAAAATCATGCTCCATTAGACCTGTCAAAAATTATGCGTAAACTTATTAATGTGGAAATAAGAGCTAAGAGGGCTGACTGATAAAAGAGTGAAAGAGAGTCGTGGTATGAGTAATTGCAGTAAATAACTCTGCAGTGTATGTCCTTATTGCCTGAGTGGGTAAATGCATGCAATTTTGTAGAGGTTCAATCCCTGTACTTTTTGCTGAGGTCAAGAGTAGGCACCACTGCAATTTTGTTTAACACCATTAATGTCAGGAGACGTGTCATTAGCTTTTGGTCATGCCTCTGATCATTATTCCCAGCTTATTCATGGAGGTCAAGTAATCACTGTTTCGCTGTTTCGTGAGAATTATGCTCATTTTAATCAGAAAGTGAGATGGGTGGCAGATTATAAACTGTGCAGATACCATCATTCCTAAAGACTTCAGATCTACCCACCCTTCATTGCCAGCACCATCTCTCCAAGACAAACATGTCATCAGTTATTGTGTCTTTCCAGGTGGTTCCTTCTACCCTTCAGTTGGGTATCATCCCCTTCTGAATGAAATAAAGAATGGTGCTTTTGATTGCTGTGTGATATGTTGAGGTGGGTGAAGTGGCTGTTCTAGGCATGAAGCTGGCATCCTGTGTAAGCTCTGAGATATTAATTTAGCACTTGCAAACTCACTGAAAACTTGCAAACGTACGTGTTAATGGGAAGGCATGAGCTCAGCTTTGAGACCTGTTTCATAAAAAAATGATACAGAATTATATAATTCCTGGCAAGTGATGAATGGTGATATATAGAGGCTTACTTGTGGGCAGAGCACCAAGGCAAATTCCTTGTATGTGAATACTTGGCCAATAAACGTATTTACTTACTTACTTACAGTGCTGTTGGTAGGTTTTTGCCGTGAATGCCCTGACTATGAAAGTCCATTACATTTCTTACAGCACTTCTTCCGATACTTGGTGATGCTGATCTCCGCAGTTACTGGCTTTTACTACCATCTCATTTTGTGACTACAGGACTTCATTTGCCATTTACTACTTTGAACAAGATGCTTCCTCATTCCCATCCCCTCCATAGAATCTCTTGTGCAATATTCAGAGCATGGCTTTGTACCACTGCTGTGGCATTCTTCACTCTGTCCAGGTCAGATTCACAGGTAGGATAACTCCCATCTCCTGCTTCAGTTGCAATAGTTTCCCTTTAAGAAATCAGAATTTCTGCTGTGAAACAGATGCATATACCCGACATGGCGCCACATTTATGAAGAAAATGTCATTGAGGTTAAAGTATGGACTTACATCAAAGATACGGCATATTCCTTCCAGTTCCAATGCACACCAAACCTGGAGATACAAAGAAAGCGCGTGGATAACTGAAGTAGCGTCCAATGACGCACCACACATGCCTGGATAATCATAATAATTTTCATGACAACTGATGGAGTGGGAAACAGATGTAGAAACAGGCTTTTGTAGCACGTAACCCCTGCTTCACAGTTCATTAGGCAGGATATTGGTCCCTGGCTGTAGAGACTTGCACTCGGAATCGGTGCTAGTTGGATTTTGACAACTCTTTAATGAACGTTTCATTCACCCACCCTAATATGATTATAATCCCTGAATCCATCACCCATCCACAAGAACATTGTGACAGAACACTCAAAGACCTTGCAATATGGTTTTAGTGAGGGTGTTAGGCCTGATTGAGAACATAAAAGTCCTGGACCAAATGCCCTGTAACATTTCACAAAAGGCATAGGTTGCCTGTGATGCATCGCTGATTTACTGTGCCTTTCCTGGAATTGAATATTTTACATGCTATAAATAATTTATGTTTGCAACAATATAGGGAACCTTGCTGATATAAGAATTGATAAATTGATTGAGCATGGCCATTAGATTGATCCAGCATAAAGAAATTGGCAAAAATCTACTTTTAGACTAGGTTTACTTATTGAGGTATAATGGTGGGTGAATAAGCAAGCCACACATGGTGAATCAAAGAGATCTTTATTGTTGAAGTAAAGAGAACAACACACACTCAAATAGGGGAAGGCTGACCCGGGGCTCAATATTAATACTAGGGCACACCCCTAAACCTGGTGACAACTCCTTCCCGCCATTACCCAATAACGTGACCCTACCCCCGACGGCCGAGGGTTTGCATAGTAAGTGACCTAACCACTGGGTGGCGCCACTGGATCCACCCCAGAACCGGAGGCACAAAAGCAAAAGGGTTGACGAATGAGGCATTGGCCCCGAACATCCACTAACAGGGATTGGGCCCGGAGGAAATCTGGGCCCGGCAATGTCTGGGAAACGTCGACCACCGTAAAGGTCCAGGTAAAATGGCACGGACCAAAGATAAGCGGGATCGTGCGAACTCCATAAGTTCAGTATGGACCTGCTGTTGACTACAGTCAGTGAAGGCCCCCACTTGCCTGAACGAGTGTCCACCCCCAACAAGGGTAAAATGCTAGCCTCCACGCCTGTAAAAACTAAGGACCATTGTCCTGAGTGTCAATCCCACGCGTAGAGGCGATGTTTCAGGCCGACCGCCGCAGCAACTACTGGCAGCCGACCCTGGCATTTCCCGGATACGAGCAGGGTGGGCGGCACTGACGAGCTGGTGGTAGTAACACCACTTCCCCTTTTTTTTTTTTTTTTTTTTGTAGATGTTTTTATTAAGGACAGTGCATATTTATAAACATTTGCATGCAATACGTAAGATTATAGCTATAGGCTAATTTCCATCTGTAGTCCCTCTGGTAAACCAGGTTAACGCATCACAACACATTCAATCCATAAGAAAAGAATCAAAACAAAACAAAAGACAAACAAAAAACATACCAAAACAGACAATAAAGTTAAAAAGTAACAATAAAAGACTGCCAGATGATTATATTACGGTTGATTATGAATACAGGTTTGATATTCCAGTAACAATTTTTTGAGTTGTTTTGTAAATGTGGTGATGGTTGGCAGATCCCGTATGAATCAGGGGATCGCGTTCCAGGTATGCAACGCTCTATAGGAAAATACTGTCTGGCCAAATACACTTTTCTTAAACGGGACAACACAATCACCCCTGGATGCTGCTCTTGTCGACCTATTTATGTTCTTCTTCATAAATTCTTTTAACGGAGGTGGGGCTAGTCCATGGATGATTTTATAAACTAAAATTGAGTCTGAATAATTTATTACATTTTCCCAGCTCAGACAGATCAAATGTTTTAAGGATGCTGCAGTGATGGTACATTCTGGGCTTTTTATCAAGAGTTTTTAAGGCTTGTTTGTAAGCAATTTCAACAGGCTTTATCGTGGACTTACATGCCAATGACCAAGTCGTTATACCGTAGGTCATGTATGGCATAATCATAGCATTAAAATATAATTTAGCCGAATCAGTAGTTAAATTATTCCTAATATATCTAAAATTGGACAAATTAAATTTAATTAAATTCACTGTTCTTTTTACCTGTTGTTTAAAACCGAGCTGTGAGTCAATCACGACTCCCTAAATATTTAAACTCCTTTACAATTTTAAGTTTTGTTCCATGAACAAACACATCCGGATCTGCATCTGTACTTGCCTTTTTGGAGAGAAACATACAGACAGTCTTTGACAAATTTAGATGCAAATCAGAAAACTGCAACCAGTTTGACACATTAATCATAGCAGCTGATACTGGGTCGTTGACAGTGGCGCAGCTGACCAGGGCCTGGATTCTGGGTCCTCCAAGGCACGGCCGATACTCGATCGATTGAGCCACCTCCCTGCTGCTTAGCTTGCCACAGCTCGCCTGCATGTTCCGCTAGCAGCAGGCGGTCTGCGAAATCCTCACCGGTGAGCAGCAGGCGGATGTCTTCCGGCATCTGCTCCTAAAAGGCGTGCTCGAAAAGCAGGCAATGCCAAAAGCAGGCAGCCAATGCCGATCCATGAGGGTGAGCATCTCGCTGATGATCTCCAACGGCTTGTGATCGCCGAGGCCGCCCATATGCATGTGCGGTCCCGGCAGCTGAGACCCAAAAGCATCGCTTTAATGCCCTTATATTTGTCCTGATACGGCAGCACACGTAGGTAACGGACCAGGCGACCGGCCGTCTCCTGATCCAACACGCTGACCACATAGTAGTACCGGGTGTCGTCGGCCGTTAGGCGTTGAACGTGGAACTGGGTTTGTTGGAACCAACCCTGGGGCTGTGATGTCCAGAACATGGGCAGCTTCAGGGAGACAGCGTTCTGCAGGGCCGGATTGACAGCGACCTTGGGCTGTTGAGGTTGATCGTTGGCTGCGAACATTATTGAAATTCAAAATTACCATTTTTTTACCGTTGGGGTCACCAATATGGTGGGCGAAGAAGCATGCCGCACGTGGTGAATCAAAGAGATCTTTATTATTGAAGTAAAGAGAACAACACACATGCGAATGGGGCAAGGTGACCCGGGGCTCCATACTTATACTAGGGCATACCCCTAAACCTCGTGACAACTCTTTCCCGCCATTACCCAGTCACGTGACCCTACCCCCGACTGCCGAGGGATAGCATAGTAAGTGGCCTGAACACCGGGTGGCGCGACAGTATACACAATCATGAGAGGCATGGATAAAGTGAATGCTCACGGTCTTTTCCCAGGGTAGAGGATTCGAACACTAGAGGGCATGGGCATAAGGTAAGAGGGGAGAGATCAAGAGGGATCTCAGGGGCAATATTTTCATTGCGAGGGAGTCAAAGAGAAGTCGTGTTTAATTGTCATATGTGCCGACAATTCAGCAATTAAATTCTTACTTCCAGCACCTAGTGCTCACAAAATATCATTGTCTAGAACATTCAACAGATCAATAACTGTAATTAGCCATAATAGTTCAGAAATCAAGTCCACAGTGCAACCAGTGACACAGTCCAAACAAGTTCATATTTGCTCAGGTTGCGACGATTTTACAATGTTCGAGATCCTGATGTTTGCTGGGAACAGGCTATTCTTGAACCCGGCAGGCACCTTTTTCCAGAATCCTGTATCTTGTTCCTGATGATAGTAGCAAAATGGGAGCATGGCAGGAGTGATGTGCATTTGATAATAATGGCTGCCTTTTTGAGGCAGTGCCTACTGCAGACCCTTGAGATGGTGATTTGTATTTGGAATCAGCTGCCTAAGGAAGTTATAGAAATGGATATAATCACAACTTTTAAGTAGGCATGCAGGTGCAGCAGGCAGTGAAGAAGGCGAATGGTATGTTAGCATTCATAGCAAAAGGATTTGAGTATAGGAGCAGGGAGGTTCTACTGCAGTTGTACAGGGTCTTGGTGAGACCACAGCTGGAGTATTGCGTACAGTTTTGGTCTCCTAATCTGAGGAAAGACATTATTGCCATAGAGGGAGTACAGAGAAGGTTCACCAGACTGATTCCTGGGATGTCAGGACTTTCATATGAAGAAAGACTGGATAGACTCGGCTTGTACTTGCTAGAATTTAGAAGATTGAGGGGGGATCTTATATGAACTTACAAAATTCTTAAGGGGTTGGACAGGCTAGATGCAGGAAGATTGTTCCTGATGTTGGGAAAGTCCAGAACAAGGGGTCACAGTTTAAGGATAAGGGGGAAATCTTTTAGGACCAAGATGAGAAAAACATTTTTCACACAGAGAGTGGTGAATATCTGGAATTCTCTGCCACATAAGGTAGTTGAGGCCAGTTCATTGGCTATATTTAAGGAGTTAGATGTGGCCCTTGTGGCTAAAGGTATCAGGGGGTATGGAGAGAAGGCAGGTACAGGATACTGAGTTGGATGATCAGCCATGATCATATTGAATGGTGGTGCAGGCTCAAAGGGCCGAATAGCCTACTCCTGCACCTATTTTCTATGTTTCTATGTTTCTATGTTAAAAGATATTTGGACAGGATATGTGGATCGGAAGGGAAAAGGGCTAAATTCAGCAAAATAGGACCAGCCCAGTATGCCAACTTAGTTGGTGTGAACAAAGGAGCTAAAGGGCCGGTTTCCATGCTATGTAACTTTTTGACTCCATGAGTTCAGCAGTATGAATACAAATATGCTTACAGCATTTCTTGACTCAGATCTCTCAAACTGTCCTGATGTTCTCTTATACTCAGCTCATGTTGAAGCTTTCAAGCCACCAAAGGCCATCTGATTCTGGCAGAGACCTCAGATCTGGATATCAAGAAATTCAAAAAGTTAGTTAATTCTAAACATGTTATATGATGTCAACAGGGCATTGTGATTAGCTGCTCATGATCGTGAGCATCTAATCACATTCCATATCTTACGTGGAAATGGCACTGAGAAAAATACGGAAATACCAATGATGTCAAGTTATTATGTTCCTGGCCTCTGCAGCAGCATTAAAACGTTCAATGCCCAGCAATTAGCCAGGTTGCACCTGGTCCTAAAACCTCTAGTCTAAAAATATTTTCTTGCGTATTAGTGATTCTCTTCAACAATTACATCGGTATCATGGTGAGAAAACTGGAATTTGTGCCTTTGTTTGAGCGTTCCTGATTCCTCACTCAACATCTGAATTTATAATCTCCATGGAAATCACATCTTGTTAGCAGTTTAAGAAGTGTGATATGCATATCAATTCTGACATGACTAACTGGCTGTGCTGGGTGAGATTATTAAATTCATAAAACCAATGGATGCCCTGACCAATTTAATGAATGGTTGCTACTGGTGAACAAACAAGAGGAAGATTAACAGAAGCAAACTGCCCTTGTCCATTCTGAAGAAGGGTTTCGGCCCGAAACGTCACCTATTTCCTTCGCTCCATAGATGCTGCTGCACCCGCTGAGTATCTCCAGCATTTTTGTGTATCTGCCCTTGTCCATTACTTGATTCATACTAAACACTATTCACCCATCACGATTATTCTCACTCACCTGGCTCCTGATAAAACAAATGACATCATTTTTAAAATTCTAAATTCTATTTTCAAAATTCTCTCTGCAACCTCACCGAGTCATTAAAACCCTCTGAGACTTCTGCATTCCTTCGAATCAGGTGTCTTTTGAGAATCTTGTGTGTCTGTGGGTCCTTATAGTCATCTCCCAAGTCAATAAATTCAGAAAATGCTGCTAAACATTTCACCTATCTACTTATTTCTTCCTCATAAGATACCCTTTAGAATCCTGCTCTTGGACACTATTTTTGGTCACTTAATTTAATTTACATTAGTTAGAGTCAAATTCTGCTTGATAATATCATCTTTGCAGTGCACCAGAACAATTTACTAAGTTGCTTTGTTGTTACATTCAGTAAGTGCAATAGTCCAGATACCAAACCGAGAAGGAAAGAATAAACTCATGCTAAGCTCTGCCTGGAAATTTAAGATTTGGGCACATTACGTTTTTTTCTTTTTAAATTGTCAAACATAGATTTGTGAAAATTCTTTAAATTAGATTCATTTCATTTTCACTAATTCTAAAACACATAGAAAATAATATACTGATTTGCCAGATATATTGAATATTCCATTGCTTTTGTGCTGTCCAATTTATCTTACATGCTTGTTAAGTTTACAAATAGTGATGATCATTTTATGATTTGCAGTAGCTCATTCTTTGTTTGGCAATAATTCACAGATCCTGTAATATTTTCATTAACCCCATGGACAATGTGGAGCCACAGAAAAATACCTCCACCAACCATTTATGGTTTGCGATGGTCACTTCTAATAGTCCAAACAAATTTCATCAAACAGTAATGCATACCTCCAGATTCAGTTTCTTTCCAGCCCTTATCAGGTAAATGAATTGTCCTCTCACCAGCTAGAAAGCAGTGCTGATCTCACATCTACATAATTGGAGACTTTTTGAACTATCTTTAATTAGACTTTATTGGACTTTGTTGCACTAAACGTTATGCCCTTTATCCCATATTTGTACACTGTGGACAGCTTGACTGTAATTATGCATAGTCTTTTCGCTGACTGGATAGCACGCATCAAAAAAACAATTTTCCCTTTACCTCGGTACACGTGACAATAATGACAATAAACTAAACAATAACTAAAACAATCTTGCTCAAATCATTTGCAAACTTTTAAATCAATTATTTCAATTGTTCTAGGACACAAGAGACTGCACATGCCAGAATTTTGAGCAAAACAACAAAATGCAGGAGGAACCCAGCACGTCAGGCAAGATCTGTAGAAGGAAAGGGGGGAGTATTCATGTTGGGAACTTTGTTCAGACTCCTTCAACTGTCTTCTTGTGTAATCAAAAAGAAATTTCCCAAGAAGTTCAAGTTCAAGTTCAAGTGAGTTTATTGTCATGTGTCCCTGGACAATGAAATTCTTGCTTTGCATCAGCACATAGTAGGCATTTACTACAAAACTGATCAGTGTGTCCATATACCATAATATAAATATATACACACATGAATAAATAAACTGATAAAGTGCAAATAATAGATAATGGGTTATTAATAATCAGAGTTTTGTCCGAGCCAGATTTAATAGCCTGATGGCTGTGGGGAAGTAGCTATTCCTGAACCTGGTTGTTGCAGTCTTTAGGCTCCTGTACCTTCTACCTGAAGGTAGCAGGGAGATGAGTGTGTGGCCAGGATGGTGTGGGTCTTTGATGATATTGCCGGCCTTTTTGAGGCAGCGACTGCGATAAAGGTAAAGGACATCATTTATTGAAAGTGTGGAGGTCAAGAGAAAAGAGAAAGAAATGACACAAAGCTAATTTAAAGATGGAAAATAGTTTACAGTAATGACATGGAAGGAAATGGTGTAGAAAAAGAACATCAGTCTTGTGGGAGACATTGAAAATGAATGACATGGATTTGGAAAAAATATGCTGATTGAAGCATTGTGAAAATATGATTACATGAGAGCGATGTCACCTTCCTGATTATGTGACTGTGCAAAAGTGCTTGATGAACGACAGCCGCATCCCATATTAAGCCACATCACGCATTTTCCTCAGTGCAGATAGTTTCTCTTGGCATTAGCTTATTACTACCTTTTTTGACGTTAAGGGAGCTCATGGATTTAATGCTGTTGCAGCTGAATGGTGCAGACATAGCATATCAATATAAAAACCATTACCAGAGGGTAACATGGGCATATTTATGTTGCTATTCAATTAAAAACGAAAATAATCAATACATTTTAAAGAAAATATATATTTACCTGTCATCTGCGGTATCAGCATCCTTGCACAAACAAAATCACAATTTTGTTTATTACCACTCCTCTGGGGCATTTTACTATGATAAATAAACCTTATATTTGAATGTTACTCATGTGTAAAATAGATGGAATACCCAGGAGACAAGTTACTTTTAAAGGTATCACACTCCAGTAAAAACAGATTAAACCTGCTATGGCGCAGAAATACCAGGAATGTATCCTTTAATTATGCCATCTATTACACATTCCCAAAGGAGTAGTCATCAGCAGTTGTGCTGCTTTCAAGGTGGTGTAGAGTGACCTTCGCATCAGTGGAGAATTGCACAGGCTGGGACAAGAGCATTCTAGTCTCTTCAAAGTTTAGGAGAGGAGACTCTCCAACAGAAAACAGTGTTGTTGTGTGTGACTGATAGTCCCAGATTAAGTCAGGTGAAAAACGAGCCAAGACAAATCCATGGTGATGTCATGAATAGACTGTCCTGGTAATGCAAATGAGAAAATAGTCAGAACCCCAAACAGGACAGCACAGTAACAGGCCCTTCAGCTCACAATCTTCTTCTTTCCTGTTCTTATGTTATATATTGGCTCACCACTGCTGTACACATAGTTGTGCTATTGGAGTGTTAAGGGTCTGTCCCACTTACGTGTCCTTGGCACGCAAAGTCACAGGTTGTTCTACCCTCGATGTAGCCCCATTTGTGCATTGTCACCCTTGACCGCCCGACCCCGGTTCGCAGTCGGTTGAGACATCTCCAGTTCAGCCAGTGTTCATCAGCACCTGGTGGTAAGCGCTCTGCTGCTGGTATGTGCCCATCTTAGTGGAAATAGGGGCAGTGGCGAGTCTGTTCTTCCACATCTGGAGGTGAGCTTCAGTTGGTGTTGTTTCCAATGGGGTGACGCTGGTTAGGAAGCTCTTACAGGATTTTAACCGCCTAGGAGGGAGCACATGGTTGTGTAATGGGTGTCTATAGTCCACCAGTTGTTTCAGATGTTCTGTCCTGACTCCAGCTCACAATGTCTGTGCTGAATATGATGCGAGGTTAAACAAATCTCATCCGCTTGCATATGGTCCACATTCCTACATAACCATGTTCCTATCTGAAAGCCTCTTAAATGCCATTATCAAGTCTGCCTCCACCATCACTTCAAGCAGCACCTTCTGAGCTCCCATCACACTCCATATGGAATTTTACTTCGGAGTCACGTGAGTGACTACGTGAAGAACCCGCTCAGTGCGCAGGCGCGGCATTACGCCAGCAGTGCAACAGCGGCCGCAACGGGAGCTAGGCTGTCCCGTTACAGGATGAACCGGACCGTCAGGTGAGTACCCTGAGGTCGGGTTTTCTTTTACAGGTGAGCCTTTTTTCTGCTTGTGTTTTTTACAGGCAGAGAAAAAGGCTCTGGAACAAAACTGTCCCCCGTTCAAGGAGGAACGGTTTCCCGTCGGAGGGGAAGGGGGCAGCAACAGGCGGTAGGAGCGTTACCCGGTGTTCCGCAATTCCCCGACACCGTGCCGAGGCCAGCCCGCTAGTACCTGAGCAGCGGGCTGGATGCATAGCCACTCGAGAGGCATCCGGCAGGTGTTCCCGATTGGGACGGGACGTCTCTCCACCCGCACGGGGGGAGAGAGAGCCGCCTGAGCCGCTGGAGTGGCTCACGGAGCAGGAGCCTGCGAGACGCGCTGCTTGAGGGGTGCTCTCGCATCTACAAGCAAAAGCTCCAGAAGAAGGCGGTAGGAACCGGGCGCTCCGCTATTCCCATCACCGCGCCGAGCCCAGTCCCGCTAGTGCCTGAACTGCGGGCTGGATGTCTAGCCATCCGAACAGGCATCCGGCCGGTGGCGTCCGATTCGTCGGACGGGGACATGTCTCCACCTAAATGGAGGAGAGACAGCCGCCTGAGCTGCATCCAACAGCAATTGGAGCAGCTCCAGCGAGATGAGCAGAAAGAGCGCTCTCGCGAAAAGAAAAAACAAGATTTTCGAAATCTGCCCCGTCCAACTCCGCAAGAGGAGAAGGGGGGGCAGCAACAGGCGGTAGGAGCGCTATCCAGGCGTTCCGCTATCCCCGACACCGAGCCGAGTCCAGCTCCGCTAATGTCTGAACAGCGGGCTGGAGGCAAAGCCAAACGGAAGAGCAACCGGCCGGTGGCATCCGACTAGTCGGACGGGGACGTCTCTCCACCCAGGAGGGGGAGGGACAGCCGCCTGAGCCGCATGGAGCGGCTCTTGGAGCAGGTGCTCCAGCAAGGTGCACCCCGGGAGGGGAGCTCTTGCAGAGGGAAGTCAGGCACTCCCTCTACAGTGCCTCCTGCACTGTCCATTGCATCCTCCTTTCCAGAGGATAGCTTTGGGGACCAGGACTGGGCTGGTCCAGAACAAGGGGTTAGGGCTGAAGATTTCGGGAGTATGCAGGGGGTGCAGGAGCAGGAACAGCTGCTTGGTGCAGTGGGCCGCTACGTGTCAAAACCCCGTGCAGGGGGACCGCTAGAGGCCAAACTAGCGGCAAGTATCAATCACCTTTCCAACAGAGCTCTGCAGGGGCAGGTGATTAATGAAGCTTTAGATACTATACGGCGCCGGAGAACTGTGAACCTCTAAAAAGTACCAGCGGTGAACAGCCAAATCTGGGGACACATTGGGGCAACCATCCGGCACCACGAGCTAAAGCTGCAGCGGATACTCCGACTATTGACAGCAGGCATCACTTCGTTTGCTCGTTCTATAAACAACACCGAGATGACCACCAATCAACAGGATACACTCGCGTTGTTGTGTAACACGCAGTTTGAAATTAATAATCGGCGGAAATAAATCATCAAACCTGCCATCAGTCCTCGAATTGCCGGGCTGTGTAAAACACCAGCCGATAAGCCAGACAGGCTGCTCTTCGGGAAGGCAGGGTATAAAACGAGCAAACTGAAAACACACACCACCAAGTGGCAGCACCCCGCCGCATCCACCAGTAAACATCCACCATTCAACACTGGTGAAAGCTCGGGGTCCGCTTACTTTCACCGTAAGTCTTTTTAGACCAGGGCCCAGAGCGGACCCCATGGAAAATGCGCCAACCCCCAACAAACACTCCACATCAGACACCTCGCAAGCCGACCAAAGGGAATCAGAGGAAATACCCGTAACCATGGAGGTAGGTGGGTCTGGTTCCTATCACCTTTTGGGAGGTGAAGGCTTAATACTAACAGGAGGTAGATTGCACCAGTTTGAAGCATAGTGGATATAAAATACAATTCATGTCAGAAAAAACGCCGCCAGTTCAACAATGGCCCCAAAGGGTATTTTCTCCCTCCGTCAAAGAGAAACGTGAGGGACAAGCTGAACTGGTGAGACTTATCACAAAGGGGGTCATCGAAAAGACCAAACATGAACCTTTGGAATTTGTATCGAATATATTCACTTAATTGGCTATCGCATCATCATTGACTTAACATCACTAAACAACTTTGTTAAGTATATACATTTCAAAATGGAGACATATGTTACTGCCAAACAACTGAATTCCAAAGGATATTCGACAAGTTACAAGAGTAATTGGGAAAATGGTAGCAGCATTTCCGGCTACTCAATTCGGACCTTTGCACTATCAAAAAATTTACAGAGAGCAAAGGTACAGGCAATAAAACGACATACAGGTCACTATGATCGTGTCATGAACTTACCCACTGAAGCAATATCAGAGCTACAGTGGTGGGCAGAAAACGTTTGGCATAGTTTCAGCCCTATCTTTATCACTAACCCTACTTTAGTTACTAAAACAGATGCCAGTGCTCAAGGCTGGGGAGCGACTAACTCCATATCCAGCACAGGTGGTAGATGGACTAACCTAGAGTCATCATTACTACTTACACTAGGCATTAACTATCTAGAGATGTTGGGCGCCTTTTATGGTTTAAAAGCATATGTATCTAATATGCAGCACTTGCATGTTCGGTTACAAATTGATAAATACTACGGTGATGGCTTATATTAACCATATGGGTGGCATAAAATCATTGTCATGCGACAAATTGGTCAACATGATTTGGCAATGGTGTGTCGAAAGACATATTTGGCTATCAGCTACTTACCTACCAGGTAAGCTAAACACCCATGCCATGAGAAAATTAAACGCCTGGGTTGCAAGTTTGAACAGACCTTACCTGGAACTGGGATTGTCCAAACAAACCATCACCATGTCGGCATCCCTTCGAACATCCACCAGAGGCAGTACTTAACCAGCATCAAAAAAAGGGAGAAGTACTGCCAGGAAACAGGGACGACATACGCAACAGCTACAGCCACCAACATACTGGAGTTCCTGGCCTATCTACACCACGATGTAGGGATCAGCTACAGTGCCATCAACAATCAGCGCCAGGACAACAGGCGATGGGATCCCATCCACTGGTGGTAAAACTGATGAAGGGCATTTACAATATCAAGCCCTAAGCCCAGGTATACCCATATTTGGGATATCAGTGTGGTCCTGACATATCTCAGGGAATGGCCACCAGCCAGATCCCCCGGCCTCGAGCAAGCTATACTAAAGACGCTCATGTTGATGGCACTTGTATCCGCTCAGAGGGTCCAGTCACTACACCTATTGCGACTGGACAACATGATCACAGCTCCAGACCAGATCTGTCGTTATTCAGCGACTGATCAAACAGAGCAGACCAGGAACACCTAATCCAGTCGTAGCTTACCCACCAGAACCACGGTTATGTGCCATGACTCACCTACTATCCTACATAGACACAACCAAAATATACGAGGGAGATGAAAAGCCTTGTGGGTCAGTCACAAAAACCTTATGGTCGGGTGACGAGCCAAACCATTGCGAGATGGCTCAAGCAGGTGCTAGAAACTGCTGGGATAAACACTAACATATACAAATTTTATTCCACCAGGACAGCATCCATGTCGACGGCTAAAGAATGGACATGCCTTTAGACCACATCCTGGCTACAGCGGGATGGTGGGGGGGAAAAGACCGTTCAGAAATTTTATAATAAGCCGTTGGCAAAACCTGGTTTATTTGCAGTAAAGATTTACGAACTGCAAATATTTAATTTAAGCCCAGGGGAGCAACTTAATTCTTTGTTGTTATTGTTTAAAAAAATACCATTGTGTTTTTCTACAAATAGACTCATTGGTTGATTCCTCCCTCAAGAACTTCGGCAGTGAGTTAAATGAAACTGTTACACGGTTTGAAATCACAGAGCTTTGAAATCTTCACGTAGTCACTCACGTGACTCCGAAGTAAAATAGTAAGATTAAACGAGAACTTACCAGTTTGAAGTTTGATCTGTATTTTATGAGGAGTTACGATGAGGGATTACGTGCCCTCCGCTCCCACCCTCATTATATGGATCAAACTAATAAATTGATGTCTCCTTATCTTTACTATCTTTACTTCAAATAACTGTGTCTATCTGTGATTCCACACCGCTGCTTGGAAGTATGCCACGCCTGCGCACTGAGCGGGTTCTTCACGTAATCCCTCATCGTAACTCCTCATAAAATACAGATCAAACTTCAAACTGGTAAGTTCTCGTTTAATCTTACTATTAAATAACACTTCAAACATGTGAGTTTGGGGTGGTGAAATAAGTTGCTTGTGGTTAATAATTAAAATGTTTAAAATAATGACAACAAAAGTTACAAATGGCTAATGGTTTAAAGCCAATTTACATTTCAGAGTTGCAGTCGACCAAAATGTTTAAAGTATTAGTCACTTCAAATTTTGATTTCCACATTCACTTATAGTAAATTGATTTAGATGGACAAGGCTAATTCGGGATAGTGAGCATGGCTTTGTATGTGGGAAGTTGTGTCTCATGAATCTGATTGGAGGCAAAGTTGTATACATTGTATATATGGATTTAGTAAGGCATTTGACAAGGTTCTGCATGGTAGGCTGGTCAGGAATGATAGATCACATGGGATCCAAGGAAAGATAGCTGAATGGACAGAAAATTGGCTTCATGGAAAAAAACAAGGGTGATGATGGAATGTTGCTTTTTGGTCTGGAGGCCTGTGACTAGTGGTGTGCCTCAGGGTTCAGTGTCGGGCCCATTGCTATTTGTCATCGACATCAATGATTTGGATGAGAAAGTACATGGCAGATTAGCAAGTTTACAGATGACACTAAAGTGGGTGGTATTGTTGATATTGAAGTGGGTTGTCAAAATTGTAAAGGGAACTTGATCAGTTGGGCAGGTGGGCTGAAGAATGGTTGATTAAATTTAATGCACAGAAATGTGAGGTGTTGCGTTTTGGGATAGCTAACATAGAAGCATAGAAACATAGAAAATAGGTGCAGGAGGAGGCCATTCGGCCCTTCGAGCCTGCACCGCCATTCAATATGATCATGGCTGATCATCCAACTCAGTATCCTGTACCTGCCTTCTCTCCATACCCTGGGCAGGGCCTGCATAACATGGGCAGGGCCTGCACAATGCATGATGGTTCTCTGGGGGGTGTTGTGCAGCAGAGGGATCTAGGAGTGCAGGTGCATAGTTCCTTGAAAGTGGCAGCATAGGTGGATGGGGTGGTCAAAAATGTTTTTGGCACATTGGCCTTCATCCGTCAGAGTATTGAGTATAAAAGTTGGGAGGTCATGTTGCAGTTATAAAAGACATTAGTGAGGCAACATTTATGGGCCTGTCCCACTTAGGCGATGTTTCAGCGGACTGCCGGCGACTGTCAAGTTGCCGGCAGTCGCCTGAAAAACTGGGAACTGGACCGGCGACTGTCAGAGTGGAACACACACACACACACACACACACACACACACATCGCACACACATCGCAAAGGGCAAGCGGGGCGAGCGCTGTCTGACATTCACACGGTGCAAAGCCAAGGTGATACAAGCACACACCGCGATGAACAGGAAGATTGGTGCTGTGATTACGACAGCTAGCACAGTGTAGGGTAAGTCCTTTATAAGAGGGGGGAGGAGGGGGCAACTTTTAAGAAGCCAGACAACTTTTAATAAGCCAGAGATGCACAGCTGTGAAGTTCGGTGGACATTTAACATTACCGGTCGGTTATCCTTGGTTCTGAAAACTCCTGCTTATGTTTTTTTCCCCCAATGAGTCAATGAAAATGACCGGTCAGCAAAGGCGATTAATTAAAACTACCTACGAGTACCTCAACTACCCATAAGTGCATGGCGACCCCACTGCAACTGCACCTACGACTACAGAATTATCGATTTTCTCCATGGCGACCATGTTGAAAAATTTGCGGCAACCATACTGAAGCCGCGACTAGTTCCCAGAACTCCTCGCGACCATGAAGGAGACTCACCAGAGACCACCAGCGAACATGTGGCGACCATATTGGCTGCGCAAAGTCTCGTGCTCTTGCCTAAAAAGCGCCTCAGTGGGACAGGTCCATTAGAGTATTGTGTTCAGTGTTGGACACCATGTTGTAGGAAAGATTTTGTCAAGCTGGCAAGAGTGCAGAGGATTTATGAGGATGTGGCCAGGATTCGAAGGCCTGAACTATAGGGAGAGGTTGAGCAGGCTAGGACTCTATTCCTTGCAGCCCAGGAGGATGAGGGGTGAGATTACATGGGAGTACAAATCCATGAGAGGAATATATCAGGTAAACGCACAGAGTCTCTTGCACATAGGGAATCGAGAACCAGAGGACATAGGTTTAAGGTAAGAGGGGAAAGATTTTATAGGGGTATTAACCCCTGTGGGATAACTTTTTTACACAAAGGTGGTGGGTGTATGGAACGAGCTGCTGGAGGAGGTAGTGGAGGCAGGTACTATCACAATGTTTAAAAAACATTTAAGCAGGTACATAGATAGGACAGATTTAGAGGGTTAAGGGCCAAATGCAGGCAAGTGGGACTGGTGTAGACTTTAGAGATACAGCGCGGAAACAGGCCCTTTGGCCACACTGACCAGTGATCATCCGGTATACTAACACGATCCAAAACAACACCAGGGACGATTTACAATTTACCACAGCCAATTAACCCACTACTCAGTACATCTTTGGAGTGTGGGGAAAAAACCGAGGCACCCAGAAAAAATCTCCGCAATCACAGTATAGTCATCACCCATAGTCAGGATAAAAGCGGGTCATAGAATGATGCAGCGTAGAAACAGGCCCAACATGCCCAAACCGGTCAACATGTCCCAGCTACACCAGTCCCTCCTGCCTGCATTTGGTCTTAATCCATCCAAACTTGGGTCTCTGGCTCTGTAAAGCAGCAACTCTACCACTGCACCACAGTCCCGTCTCTTGTGTAGGTGGGACATGTTGGTCAGTGTGGGCAAGTTGACCAAAGGGCCTGTTTCCACGCTGTATGGCTCTATGACTATAACAATTACAAAAATTACATTACAAACAAACGATACGTGTTTTTTGAAATGTTGAAGGTTGAGTTAAATGGCCATCAGATTCCCCAAAAGTCAGCACATTTGACTCAGAAACAAATTACTTTGTAGTGAGGTGTTATTGCTTATTAACACTGTTACTTTTCTTTTACAAGAACACAGAACAAAATAACTCAAGTATTTCTCGACCAAATAAATAGCCTGAAATATACACTTGAAGTCTGGTGTGCTACAGTGTGCTTCTGAGAAATCTATTCTGCATTTTGTATTTCTCCTTGGCACTATTATGCATGTTTCACTTGATTATATTTATGAATGGTATATAGGATTTGTTTGGATAGCATGCAAAACAAAGCTTTTCACTGTACCTTGGTACATTTGACAATAATGGTTAATCCTAACTTAATCCTAAATGACTGTTCAAGTCTTCTGCACAGTGTTCCAGTCAGGTGAGGCTGGAACCTGAGGCAAAGACTCCACATTTATTTACTAAAGTTGGGTTCATGCTATAATGTTGGGTAAATAGGAGGAATCGTGTAGGTAGTGGATAGTGTAGTATATATATCTAATGCGATCATGGCGCTAAGGCTGATTCACTTTAATAATTGTATCACATGATCAGCTGTAGTGATTTGTGACATCATTTATTGCAAAACCTGTCAGAAGCTGTCCACCTCAGTGAAAGAACCCCAAAGTATGAATACACGCTAATATTGAAAGCCTTATTTTTATTAAATAAAGAATTATATTTAATAGGTTGGATCAAAAACTATTTCCAGCATCAAAGAAGGTGAAAGAGATTAATGAGACAAAGGGGGTTGATAAGGCACAAAGCAGATTGCTTTGCCCGTGAATGGTTTTGAGTATAATTATTCTAATTGCAACTGTGAGCTTGATCTATCACACTCTTAACATGCTGTATTGGTGGCCAAGGGGCTTTGACAATTCACTTTTTACAAAAGGCTCAGTCCATTTCCTGCTCAAGTAACTAAGACATCTATAGTTATAGAGTCAGACATTCAGAGTCATAGAGCTGTATAGTATGGGATCAGCTCTTTCGGCCCATCATGTCCTTGCCAATCAAGTTGGCATTCTGGCCGTCACATTTGCCTGCATTTGACCAGAGCCTTCATAACCCTTCCTATCTATATTAACTGTCCAAATGTATTTTAAAAATCATGATTGCATCTATTTCTATCGCATCATCTGAGTTCATTCCAGATTTAGACTATCTTCTGAGTGAACAAAAATGTTGCTGAGGTCCAGCTTAACTATATCCCCTCTCAGCTTAATCCTGTGCCCTTTAGTATTAGAAACCTCTACCCTGGGAAAAAGACTACGAAGAGTGTTCACTTTATCCATGTCCCTCATGATCTTGCACACCCCAATAAGATCTTTAGGGTATAACCTCAGCATCTTATACCCTAAAGTAAAAATGTCCCATCCTATCCAACCTTCCCCCGAGAACTCAAATTTGCCAATCCAGGTAACATCTTCTGCATCATAGACAATAGACAATAGACAATAGACTATCAAGATGGCGCTCCTGAGAGGGCGACGTCGCGGAGCTCTCAGAGTCAACCTGTTTTTTTGTCTGTTTCTTGTTATTTTGTGCCATACTACGGTAACAGCATGGTCAGCAAACGGCGTCCATGACCGGGCGACCCTACTACGGCTGAGAGAGTGCAGTCCTTTTGGACATTTAGACCCGAGCACGTCTAACCCCTACCCTGAGCTAATACGCTACGGCGACTCGTCGCTAAGCCGACACCCGGACAACGACAGGCCCAGGCGGAGACGCGGCAGACGGGGAGGGACCGAACGACGACTCCAGCGCTTGGTTAGCAGTGGAAGGTTAGCCCTCCCGGTTATACTGTTTGCTAACGTCCAGTCTCTGGTAAATAAGATGGATGAGCTCCATGCTCGGATCTCCACGCAGAGGTACTTACAGGACTGCTCCATACTGTGCTTCTGTGAAACATGGCTGGGGGAAAGGACACCCGACGAGGCGATAACACCAGACGGCTACACGGCCTTCAGGGAGGACCGGAGCGCAGCGGACAGCGGCAAGACCCGCGGCGGAGGAACGGCTGTCCTCGTCAAACAAACCTGGTGTACCGACTGTAAGCTTATTTCTAAATCTTGCTCTGAGAATGTGGAATATCTAACTGTGAAGCTACGGCCGTTTTATCTACCCAGAGAACTGCAATGTATTATTGTGAGTGTCGTGTATATTCCCCCCTTCTGCCAAAGAAGAGGCTGCACTCAGGGAGCTACACAACATGATCAATGAGCATGAAAACAAATATCCTGATGCTGCTTTTATTATTCTGGGAGACTTTAATCATTGCAACCTCAAGAAAAACATACCAAAACTGTATCAGTTTGTGACTTTCCCAACTAGAGGAAATAAGACACTGGACCACTGCTACAGTAATATCAAAAATGCTTTTATAGCTGAACCAATACCCCACTTCGGCAAGTCTGACCACCTGGCAATTCGGCTCAAGCCCACCTACACCAAGAGGCTTAAGGCACAGCCAGTCACAGTCAGAACTGTTAACACCTGGACGGACAGTGCACAGGCTAGCCTGCAGGGATGTTTAGAGGCTACAGACTGGAACATCTTTAAGATGGCCACAGATGACATTCATGAATACACAGAGGCTGTGAGTGACTACATCAGCTGGTGCACATCTATATGTGCCCCTCCCAGAACTGTGCGTGTGTTTCCAAACCAGAAACCTTGGTTCAATGGAAACATAGAACAGAAGATCAGGAAAAAGCAGGAAGCTTTTAAGTCAGGAGATCAAAGGGAGTACAAGAAAGCCCGGTACGAGCTACAGAAGTCCATCAGAGCTGCAAAGAGGGGTTATTCCCAAAAACTTGAAAGCTTTTACCTAAGTAACAACACACGCAGTATGTGGCAGGGAATCCAAGCAGTCACAAACTACAAGAAAACAGTACCAACCACAGACCCCCAGGATGTCACCCTCCCAGACAGTCTTAATACCTTCTACACCAGGTTTGACAGACTGAACACAGACACCCCCTCAAAAGCCCCATGCAACCCCACGGACACTGTTTTTCAGGTGACACCCATACAGGTCCTGAAAGCTCTGAGGCAGGTGAACCCCCACAAGGCTGTGGGACCAGATGGCGTCCCTCCTAAAGTTCTGAAGGCCTGTGCAGAACAACTCACGGGAGTGTATGTAGACATCTTCAATCTGTCTTTAAACCAAGCAGTGGTCCCCTGTATTTTTAAATATTCCACCATTGTACCAGTTCCAAAAAAAACAAACCCATCCACCCTGAATGACTTCAGGCCAGTGGCACTCACGCCAGTTGCCATGAAGTGTCTAGAAAAACTGGTTCTCACACATATCAATCACATGGTCCCGGGCACGATTGACCCCCTCCAGTTCGCCTATCGCCCCAACCGCTCAGTGGACGACGCAGTGGCCATTGCTTTACACCATATCCTGCAACACCTGGACAGCAAGGCAAGGCAAGGCAAGACAACTATATTTATATAGCACATTTCATACACGAGGCAGACTCAAAGTGCTTCACATAAAAACATGTCATACAATAAATGAAATAATAAAATGAAATAAAATAGAACTAAAAGAAAAGAAAAGCAAAATTAAAAATGCATTATAAAAAGTGCAAAAGTTAAAAGTGCAATGTAGTTAAGATTTAGCTGAAAGCTAAAGTAAACATAAAAGTTTTCAGTCTTGTTTTAAAAGTGGTCAAAGTTGAGGCAAGTCTTAAATCTTCAGGAAGTTTATTCCAGCTATTTGTTGCATAGTAACTAAATCCTGCTTTCCCATGTTTTGTATTTACTCTGGGAATCACTAGCAGATTGGTTTCAGAAGATCTTAGCGGTCTAGAAGGCTTATATAGTGGAAGCATGTCAGTGATATACTTTGGCCCTAAACCATGTAGTGATTTATAGGTGAGCAGCAGGATTTTAAAATCAATTCTCTGACATACAGGGAGCCAATGTAAGGATTTAAGAATTGGTGTAATATGCTCAAATTTTTTGGTCTTTGTTAGAACTCTAGCAACAGCGTTCTGAACAAGCTGTAGCTGCCTGACAGTTTTTTTTGGAAGACCTGCAAGGAGACCGTTGCAATAATCTAGCCTACTATTAATAAAGGCATGTACAAGTTTTTCTAAATCTTGAGCTGACATGAGTCCTCTTAATCTTGCTATGTTTTTGAGGTGATAGTAGGCCGATTTTGTTACTGATTTGATGTGACTGTCGAAATTTAAATCTGAATCCATAATGACCCCAAGATTTCTGGCTTTGTTTGAAGTTTTCAGGGACAGAGAGTGAAGGTGTTGGGTTGCTTTAAGCCTTTCTTTTTTAGCACCAAAAACAATTATCTCAGTTTTGTCCTTATTTAGTTGGAGAAAATTTTGGCACATCCAGTCTTTGACTTGCTCAATGCACTGGCACAACAGATCTATGGGGCGATAGTCATTTGGTGATAGCGCTACATAGATTTGAGTGTCATCGGCATAGCAGTGGTGGTCAATATTATTATATCGCATGATTTGCCCTAGTGGGAGCATGTAGATGTTGAATAAAGAGGGCCCTAAGATCGAACCTTGCGGTACTCCACACGTCACGTTGGTTGGTTCTGATACAAAGTTGCCAATGGAAACAAAATAGTTCCTATCTTGTAAATATGACCTGAACCAACTTAAGACTGTGCCTGAGAGCCCCACCCATTTTTCCAACCTGTCCAAAAGTATTGAGTGATTAACAGTGTCGAATGCAGCACTGAGATCTAATAGCATTAATATTGAAACTTTGCCAGAGTCTGTGTTAAGACGGATGTCGTTTACATCTTTAATAAGAGCGGTCTCGGTACTATGAAGAGGTCGAAATCCTGACTGGAAGTTGTCGTAGCAGCCAGTTGAAGCCAGGAATTGATTAAGTTGCTGGAGGACAACTTTCTCAATGATTTTACTTATGAAAGATAGGTTTGAAATTGGTCTATAGTTGTTAATAATAGAGGCATCTAGGCTCCGCTTTTTTAAAAGAGGTTTAATAACTGCAGTTTTCAAGGCTTTTGGGAAATTGCCTGATTGAAGAGAGCTGTTAACTATTTGCAGTATGTCTATTGCTAGGCAGTCAAAAACATTCTTAAAGAAGTTGGTAGGTAAAGCATCAAGGCAGCAGGTGGATGGCCTTAGTTGTGTCACCGTTTCCACAAGAGTTTTAGAGTCTATGACATTAAAACATGTCATCATTGCCATGTTACCTTTGCGTAAACAGGGTGGTGATCCAACATTTTTGTTTGAAGCGGTGATATTGATGGCACGTCTGATGCCTTCAATTTTATCTGTATAGAATAATGCAAACTCATTGCATTTCTGCGTGGAATGGAGTTCAGGTGGTAATTGTGTTGGGGGGTTGGTCAGTCTGTCAACAGTTGCAAATAGGGTTTTTGCCTTATTAGTGTTGTTGTTAATGATATTGGAGAAAAATGTTTCTCTAGCACTTTTTAAGTCTAAATTGTAGGCACGGAGGCTCTCTTTATAGATGTCATGGTGAATATGAAGTTTTGTTTTCCGCCAGATGTGCTCAGCTTTCCGGCATTCTCTTTTCTGGGCTGTTACAAAAGCAGCTTTTCTCCAGGATGCCTTTTGCTTACCAGAAATCGTTTTAACCGTAACAGGTGCAATGACATCTATAACTTTCACAATTTTGGAGTTAAAGTTATCTACAAGATCATCAGCAGAACATGGGTTTAGAGGTGGTAAGAGGGAGATGGCATTTTTAAAGAGTACATTAGAATGTTCATTTATATACCGTTTTTTGACAGTATTTGATTTTGTCTGTATGTCGGGAATAAAAGATATATTAAAGAAAACACAGAAGTGGTCAGACAATGAAGGATCAGTCACGAAAATATCAGAAACATTGAGACCCTTTGTGATAATCAAGCCCAGGGTGTGCCCATTACAATGAGTAGCCTCTTTCACATGTTGAGACAGGTCAAATGTGTCTAAAATAGTAAAAAATTATTTTGCACCCTTGTCATTCAAATCATCAGTATGAAAATTAAAATCACCAGTTATAACTAGACAGTCAAAGTCAGTGGAGATGCTAGACAATAATTCTGTAAAGTCATCGAAAAAATTAACATAATATTTAGGAGGCCTGTAAATAATTAATAGGAGAACTCTTGGGGAACATTTCAATACAGCACAAAGGTATTCGAATGATGGAAAATCACCAAGTGACATCTGTTTCCCCTGAAATACATTTTAAAATATAGCAGCAACCCCTCCACCTCTTTTTCCAGATCTACATACATCAAAAAAGTTATAGTTTGGAGGAGCTGTCTCGATCAGAATGGTTGCACTGTTATTTTGTTCTAGCCATGTTTCAGTTAAAAACATAAAATTCAGTTTAGAGGTGGTAATAAAATCGTTGACTAAAAATGATTTGTTATTAAGAGACCTAACATTAAGCAGACCCATCCTGATGGTATTATTGATAGGCTTTATGGTTGGTTTAGGTTTGGAGGTAATAGGTATTAGGTTTGTTAGGTTAGCAGTGTGTCTAAGTTTCCCTTTGTTTACTCTCTGAGTAGTCACAACAGGAATGCAGAAGGTGCCATAGTTTGACGTAGGCGACCTTGGGTTCAGCTGATTATGCGGAACTTCCTTCGTAATGTGTCTACGGCTGAACAGCAGAGGAACATACGTCAGAACGCTGTTCCTGGATTACAGCTCGGCCTTTAACACCATTCGCCCGGGCAGGCTGACTGAGAAGCTGACAGACCTCAGCGTCCCGACTCCCACCTGCAACTGGATCTTGGATTTCCTGACTGAAAGACCACAGGTGGTGAGGATGGGAAGGAGGGTGTCTGCAGAGCTCACCGTCAGCACAGGATCACCACAAGGCTGCTGTCTCAGTCCCAAACTTTTCACCCTGTACACACACGACTGTGTCTCCACCCAGGAAAACACCATCATTATTAAGTATGTGGATGATACCACCATCCTGGGCCTCATCAAGGGGGGGGACGAGTCGGGCTACAGGAGTCTGGTGAACGACATTCTTGCCTATGGTGAGGTGAACGACCTAAGCCTCAACACAGACCAGACAAGAGAAATAATAATGGACTTCAGAAAAAATCCACCCCCCCTGCAGCCCCTCATCATCAAGGGGACTGTGGTGGAGAGGGCTGACAGTTACAGATACCTGGGACTACAAGTAACATCAGATCTGAACTGGACTTTGAACACTGCAGCCACAGTGAAAAAAGCCCAGCAGAGACTGTACTTCATCAGGCTGCTCAGAAAAGCTGGTCTGTACTGTCGCCCTCTCACCCAGGTCTACAAAGGACTGGTAGAGAGCATCCTCACCACAGGCATCACGGTGTGGTATGGAAACACCACACAGACAGAGAGGAAGGCTCTGCAAAGAGTCATAAAGACTGCAGAGAGGATCATCAGAACTGAACTCCCCTCAATGGACACAATCTACACACAGCGCTGTCAAAAAAGAGCAGAGAGAATCATTAGAGACACACTACATCCAGCTCACTCCCTGCTCTAACACAAAAACTGCACATACAACCTCAGGCACAGACGAGCGGACAGTATCGCCACAAATAGAACACGCTTTTTTAAGAGCTTCTTCCCTGCAACAGTGAGACTCTTGGCCAAAACAAAACAAAATGAACTGATGTCCTGATATAGGGTTTGTGCAAGTTACAATGCTCTCACTTTCCCCTTTGTATAGGGTTTTAGGCATTTTCTTTTTTTTAATTTCTGGAGTGGTATGTGTTTTTTTTAATGGATTATGTGTCTTCTGTGTGTCTTTTTAATTTTTTTAAATGTTTTAATTTTTAATCTTTAATTTTTAACTTGACTTGACTTGACTCTCTGAATAGCCGCACAAGAGTTCCTATGTGTGTAAGCACAAATGGCAAATAAAGTTTTTGACCTTTGACCTTTGACCTTTAGACAATAGGTGCAGGAGTAGGCCATTCGGCACTTCGAGCCAGCACCGCCATTCAATGTGATAATAGCTGATCATCCCCAATCAGTACCCCATTCCTGCCTTCTCCCCATATCCCCTGACTCCGCTATTTTTAAGATCATCTTCAACTTATGATTTTCTTGTGAATGGCAATTTTAGGAATAGAATTTTCAGCAATGGTAATCTTAAAGAATTCATTACCAAATAAATACAATTTTTAATCTTTAATCTACCAATGTGAACCGAATGTGGAAATAATTAGTTATTGATTGTTTTGATTTTGCTTTCGTATTTGTTTATATGTTGTGTATATGGGTGTTTCCGTAAATACAGCACTCTGTCTCCAAACTTCCAGGTTATTTTCCTGTTTTTTACGTAATATTCACATTGTGGGAAAGGAATGGTCTGAGAGCAGGTATATGGGACTAGGGGAGATTATGAGTTCAGCACGGACTAGAAGGGTCGAGATGGCCTGTTTCCGTGCTGTAATTGTTATATGGTTATATGGTTATATGGTTATATTGTTTCATATCCTCTTTTAAGCAGTTTAGATCATGGTGTGTAGCCAAATGAATGAGATGAAGCAAAAATAAATACATCTGTTTTTACAAAGAAATATATCAGGTATGTCCCTGTGTTTTCTTGCAATTTCTGTGACATTTTTCAAGCAGGATTATATCTAATCCACAGGCTAATTTATACCAGAAAGATTACATTAATTTTGCAATTAAATAACTATATAGAAGCCAAATTCTGATTATGATTTTCATCATTGTCATCATTTATCACCCGATGAGATGGTTTTCTGATGCCCCATGTTTTTGCAGCACCGCGTGAGAAACAGTGTCCATTTGGTCACGTGTGAAATGTGTGAATTAAAAGCAGAGTAACCGTTTTTATATTTATTGTTTCGTTTTTTATTGTTCATATTTTGTGTTTAAGCTTTCCATTGAAATACTTAAAAATGAACAGAACTTGAAAACATGAAATAAAAATCTAGTTTGTTCAACTATTTTAATGATGTCTCATTCTGTAGTCCCTTCGTTTTTTGACATCGTCAATGCTATAACTTTTTTTTTTTGCACTAGTCGCGATGTTGCTTAAATGCAAGCAACAGAGTTGTAATGACCCTGACCTGAACTACGGGCCTTGTGGTGGGTTACGTACCGACATTTTGCAATGAGGCTTAGAATTCAGTATAAGAGACAGTGTGTCAGTGGTCACATTGTGGGCACACTGTGCTCTGAATAACATTGTGTTCACTTTTTGTTGCTTGGAATCATCTATCTAAACTATTACTAAAACTCTCATCTTGACCACTTCCGGTTTGCATTGTAATTAAATTTGCGCGAAAACGCTACCCTATATCGCTAGAATTTTTTCGCCACCTTACTTACCGTTCTCCTCTGCTCCAAGTGCACCAAGATTTGTTCCGATCTGTGAAATAATAGAAAAGATATGAAGGTTTAAATAATCGTGAGATCAGCAGATTGGTCTTCTCGCCTGTCCGTCACCATGAAGGGTACGCCCCTTCTGGGGGCGAGAAGAATAAACACCCGTAGGCCGGTCATGAGTCTGTCAGCCCGGAAGCCATGAGTGAAAGTTAAGTCCAGAACTGTGTGTCTACAAGCCGTTAGTGAGTGAACTGTGAATCTACAAGCTGTGGATGAGTGCGGAGGTTGAACTCAGTCTAGAGGTCGCGTTCAGTCCGGAAGTCACGCTCAGTTCAGAGGTCGCGCTCTGTCCAGAGGTCTGTCCTGAGTCCAGAAGTTAGGCCTGAGTCAAAGGCCGCGCTCAATCCAGAAGTCGGGCGTGAGTATAGATTAGATTAGATTAAACTTTATTAATCCCCTTATTCAGGGGAAATTCAGATGTCCTTGCAGCACACTAATAAAAATACAACATAGTATTCAAAAAGAAGTTCAACACAAAAACATCCCCCCACAGTGATTCCCACTGTGGGGGAAGGCACATAGTCCAGTCCCCATCCTCTTGTCCACCCAAAGTCGGGCCTATTGAGGCCTCCACAGTCGCCACCACGGCGCCCGATGTTCTCGCCGGGTGATGGTACTTCGGCGTCGGGAGAACCCCAGCGGCTTGGGGTGCCGGGAACGACCGCCTTCCCACCGGAGACATAGAAACATAGACATAGAAACATAGGAATTATGTGCAGGAGTAGGCCATTCGGCCCTTCGAGCCTGCACCGCCATTCAATATGATCATGGCTGATCATCCAACTCAGTATCCTGTACCTGCCTTCTCTCCATACCCTCTGATCCCCTTAGCCACAAGGGCCACATCTAACTCCCTCTTAAATATAGCCAATGAACTGGCCTCGACTACCCTCTGTGGCAGGGAGTTCCAGAGATTCACCACTCTCTGTGTGAAAAAAGTTCTTCTCATCTCGGTTTTAAAGGATTTCCCCCTTATCCTTAAGCTGTGACCCCTTGTCCTGGACTTCCCCAACATCGGGAGCAATCTTCCTGCATCTAGCCTGTCCAACCCCTTAAGAATTTTGTAAGTTTCTATAAGATCCCCTCTCAATCTCCTAAATTCTAGAGAGTATAAACCAAGTCTATCCAGTCTTTCTTCATAAGACAGTCCTGACATCCCAGGAATCAGTCTGGTGAACCTTCTCTGCACTCCCTCTATGGCAATAATGTCCTTCCTCAGATTTGGAGACCAAAACTGTACGCAATACTCCAGGTGAGGTCTCACCAAGGCCCTGTACAACTGCAGTAGAACCTCCCTGCTCCTATACTCAAATCCTTTTGCTATGAAAGCTAACATACCATTCGCTTTCTTCACTGCCTGCTGCACCTGCATGCCTTTTTCAATGACTGGCGTACCATGACACCCAGGTCTCGCTGCATCTCCCCTTTTCCTAGTCGGCCACCATTTAGATAATAGTCTGCTTTCCTGTTTTTGCCACCAAAATGGATAACCTCACATTTATCCACATTATACTGCATCTGCCAAACATTTGCCCACTCACCCAGCCTATCCAAGTCACCTTGCAGTCTCCTAGCATCCTCCTCACAGCTAACACTGCCCCCCAGCTTCGTGTCATCCGCAAACTTGGAGATATTGCCTTCAATTCCCTCATCCAGATCATTAATATATATTGTAAATAGCTGGGGTCCCAGCACTGAGCCTTGCGGTACCCCACTAGCCACTGCCTGCCATTGTGAAAAGGACCCGTTTACTCCTACTCTTTGCTTCCTGTTTGCCAGCCAGTTCTCTATCCACATCAATACTGAACCCCCAATGCCGTGTGCTTTAAGTTTGTAAACTAATCTCTTATGTGGGACCTTGTCGAAAGCCTTCTGGAAGTCCAGATACACCACATCCACTGGTTCTCCCCTATCCACGCTACTAGTTACATCCTCGAAAAATTCTATAAGATTCGTCAGACATGATTTACCTTTTGTAAATCCATGCTGACTTTGTCCAATGATTTCACCACTTTCCAAATGTGCTGCTATCCCATCTTTAATAACTGACTCTAGCAGTTTCCCCACTACCGATGTTAGACTAACTGGTCTGTAATTCCCCGTTTTCTCTCTCCCTCCCTTCTTAAAAAGTGGGAGGGAGACCGCGGCTTCCAAGCCAACAGACCGCGCCGGACGGAGCTCCACACACTGGCGATCTCAACGAGAGATCCCAGGCTCCGAGATGTAACGTTCAGCGTCCCGGATGTGTGTGTGTGCGAGATGGAGGGTGTGTGTGAGAGAGAGATGGAGTGTGTTTGTGTGTGTGTGAGAGAGAGAGATGGAGGTGTGTGTGTGAGAGAGAGAGAGAGAGAGAGAGAGAGATGGAGGGTGTGTGCATGTGTGAGAGAGAGATGGAGTGTGTGTCTGAGATGGAGGGTGTTTGTGTGAGAAAGATGGAGGTTGTGTGTGTGTCAGGCACGTACCATCAGGGTAGGCAAGGTAGGCACTGCCTACCCTGACTAAAATTATAAAATGTAATTATTATATATCTATATTACTAAATCTCTGTTCATGACCGCTTTTGGCCGTCTGTGCTGCGATTTCCGAGAGAACGCCTCCACCTACGGCCGTCATTTTTCGTCACCTTGCTCAGAGCCCTCCTCCGCCGCATGTTCGCCGAGGATTTTTCCCGTCGATGAAAAATGACAGATATATTAATGTTTTTACAAAATTCACCATTCTCTCTGCTGCCTCTGCTGGAGGGAGGGGGAGGGACTATAAAACCAGGAAGTGGTGTGCCTCAATTAGTCTCTGCAAGATGGAGCTCTGTCAATTAGCCTCTGTCACTCTGAGCTCTGAATGACACTGAACAAATGTCTACATCACTGTGAGTACCCTTAATGTGGTTTGAAAATGAATATATGGTTAGTTTGAAGTAAAAAAGCACTGCCTGCAAATGGTTGTTTGGGTTGAAGTAAAACGGCACTCTCTATCTCCCTCTCCCCCCTCCTCTCTCTCCCCACCTCTCTCTCTCCCTATCCCTCTCTCTTTCTCTCTCTCTCCCCCCTGTCTCTCTCCCTTTCTCTCTCACTCTCCCCTCCTCTCTCCCTCCCCCCTCCTCTCCCCCCCTCCTCTCCCCCCCTCTCCTCTCCCCCCCCCTCTCCTCTCTCCCCCTCTCCTCTCACCCCTCTCCCCCCCCTCCTCTCACCCCTCTCTCCCCCCCTCTCCTCTCACCCCTCTCCCCCCCACTCCTCTCACCCCTCTTCTCCCCCCCTCTCCTCTCCCCCCTCTCCTCTCCGCCCCTCTCCTCTCCCCCCTCTCCTCTCTCCCCCTCTACTCTCCCCCCTCCCCCCCTCTCCTCTCCCCCCTATCCCCCTCTCCTCTCCCCCCTCTACGCTCTCCCCCCCTCTACTCTCTCCCCCTCTCCTATCCCCCCTCTCCTCTCCCCCCCTCTCCTCTTCCCCCCTCTCCCCTCCTCCATCTCCTCCCCCCCCTCTCCTCTCTCCCCTCTCCTCTCCCCCTCTCTCCTCCCCCTCTCCTCTCCCCCTCCTCTCCCCCCTCCCCCCCTCTCTCTCTCTCTCCCCTCTTTTTCTCCCCTCCTCCCCTCCATCCCCTCCCCCACCATCCCTCCCCTAAATCCCCCTCCCCTCCACACACTCTTACCCCTTTCCTTCCACCCTCCCTCCCTATCCCTGCTCCCCACCTCTCCCCCTCCCCTCACCTCACCCCCTCTCAGCACACCCTCGCTCTCCCCCTCTCCCCCCCTCTTCCCCCCTCTACCCCCTCCCCCTCTCCCCCCTCTACCCCCTCCCCCTCTCTCTCTCCCCTCCTCCCCTCCATCCCCTCCCCCACCCTCCCTCCCTCCACTAAACCCCTCCCTCCCCTAAACCCCCTCCCCTCCACACCCCCTACCCTCTTCCCTCCACCCTCCCCACTCCCTCCCCTTCCCTGCTCCCCACCTCTCCCCCTCACCACCCTCTCAGCACCCCTCTCTCTCACCCTCTCTCTCTCCTCCCCTCCTCCCCCAACTTTCCCCCCTCACCCACCCTCCCTCTTCTCCTCCTCTACACCCCCCTATCCCTCTTGCCCCTCTCTCTGTCTCTCTCTCTCTGTCTCTGCCCCTTCTCTCTCTGCCCTCACTCTCTACCCCAGCCCCCCCCCCCCCACCTCTCTAGATGTGACTGCAAGTTGGGGGCTATGCATCAGCAGATAGGGTGGTTATGGGGTAAAAGGAGCAAATTAATAATATTAATATAATATCAAGGGGGGTAATTAGCGTGAGTGCGGGGGGGGGGATAGTTAGTGTGTGTGACACTGCAGCCTCCCCCCTCCCCCCCCCCCCCCCCGCCACAACCGCACGTTGGGGGAACAGACCCAACGGGTCTGCACTTGGTCTAGTAAATATTAAAGGCATGGGAGTATTATGCCTATCTAAGAGATCGATCTCTTAGGTAGGCATAATTCTCCGTGCCTTTCATCCGCATTACATGCAACACGCATAGGTCCGTGCAGCTCACAGTGTACCATGACACCCAGGTCTCGTTGCATCTCCCCTTTTCCTAATCGGCCACCATTCAGATAATAGTCTACTTTCCTGTTTTTGCCACAAATGTGGATAACCTCACATTTATCCACATTATACTGCAACTGCCATGCATTTGCCCAATCACCCAACCTATCCAAGTCACCTTGCAGCCTCCTAGCATCCTCCTCACAGCTAACACTGCCCCCCAGCTTCGTGTCATCCGCAAACTAGGAGATGTTGCATTCAATTCCCTCATCTAGATCATCAATATATATTGTAAATAGCTGGGGTCCCAGCACTGAGCCTTGCGGTACCCCACTAGTCACTGCCTGCCATTGTGAAAAGGACCCGTTCACTCCTACTCTTTGCTTCCTGTCTGCCAGCCAGTTCTCTATCCACATCAATACTGAACCCCCAATACCGTGTGCTTTAAGTTTGCATACTAATCTCTTATGTGGGACCTTGTCGAAAGCCTTCTGAAAGTCCAGATATAACACATCCACTGGTTCTACCTTATCCACTCTACTAGTTACATCCTCGAAAAATTCTATAAGATTCGTCAGACATGATTTACCTTTCATAAATCCATGCTGACTTTGTCCAATGATTTCACCACTTTCCAAATGTGCTGTTATCCCATCTTTAATAACTGACTAGCATTTTCCCCACTACCGATGTTAGACTAACTGGTCTGTAATTCCCCGTTTTCTCTCTGCCTCCCTTTTTAAAAAGTGGGGTTGCATTAGCTACCCTCCAATCCTCAGGAACTACTCCAGAATCTAAAGAGTTTTGAAAAATTATCACGAATGCATCCACTATTTCTGGGGCTACTTCCTTAAGTACTCTGGGACATGCACTGTCAACTGTGGGAACAGATGTGTGCCTTTCCAAATCATGTCCAATCAATTTAATTTACCACTGGTAGACTCCAATCAAGTTGTAGAAACATCTCAAGGATAACCAATGGAAACAGGATGAACCTATGCTCAATTTTGAGTGTCATAGCAAAGGGTCTGAATACTTATGTAAATGTGATATTTCAGTTATTTATTTTTAATTACTTTGCAAAAATGTCCAAACACCTGTTTTCGCATCTTCATTCTGGGGTATTGTGTGTAGATTGGTGATTAAAAAAAATGAATTTAATCAATTTTAAAATATGGCTGTAATGTAACAAAATGTGAAAACAGTGAATGGGTCTGAATACTTTCTGAATGCATTGTATAAGCCTGTGATTCTAGCCTAATCTACAAACAACAGTTGACTATGTATTTGGAACTGTAGTGGCTGTTCTTCTTACTATTGAAAATGTGTTACTTGTTACATCATATACTGAACTCGTCTTGAATGTCTGCAAGAAAGAGAAGTTTATCTTATCTTTTTTAATTAGGTGCCCTTCCTGCTATTGAACGTGGTTATTCTAAATGAGACCTAGTATTTTCCCAAGCACCTCATTGTTTTTCTACGCAGACCTGCTTGATTCACATGGTGCTGTCAGCAGACAACTTAATTTAGCTGAAAGGTCTATTTAACACTTCAACTACACTTTATCGGTAGTTTTCTAATCCAGCTACTTCCATGAGAAAACATTTTCTTACAGTAAGATAAGAGCAACTATCTCTTATGTTCTGTACCAATTGCAAAGAAGAATTCAAAATCACAGACACTTGAAATAGAACTATGATATCCTGTTCCTATGCGCTTGTTCTTTCACTACGTTTAAGGTGTCCCATAACTGCTCAATGTTCCCCACTGCTGACAATGGATCAGAAAGGTGACTCCTCACAAGTCTTACGCCACTGGACATCTCAGCGACGCTTACCATCCAAGTATTATAGTGAAATAGTAAAATCCCAGTCCCTATAAATAGAGACTCACCACATTTATGCATAAACAATCATCTCATTGTTTCTTCAACACAAATGCTGAAAGCCAAAAATTGGATGCATTATCACCCCGCTAGCTGTTGATGGAAATGGCAAGGACTCCATTGAAGCAGTTATCATGTGGTGAATGCTGAGAGACCAGTTGGTCAATCCTGGTAGTAACTCCATCAAGCCTGATGTACACGACAACAAAAATGAACAAAATTCGAGAAACAGAACTGGGCTTCTGCACTTGGACCAGATCTGGGCACTGAATGTTGTAATTTTGTTAATATAAAAAATATCTCATAGGATCAATTTGGCATTTGTCCACACTTGTACAACAAGCAGCAAGGTCCAGTCAAACTTGTAAATGTTTTGTACTGCACCAGAATAAAACACAATTAGGGCGACATGGTGGAGCAGTGGTAGAGTTGCTGCCTTACAGCGCCAGAGCCCCGGTGTATATACAGTCTATGCGTGCTTGTCTGTGCGGAGTTTGTGCATTCTGCCCATGACTTGCGTGGGTGATCTTTGGTTTCCTCCCACACTCCAAAGACATACGGGTTTGTAGGTTAATTTGCTTGGTATAATTGTAAATTGTCCCTAGTATGTGTTGGATAGTGTTAGTGTGTGTAGGATAAGGTTAGTGTGCAGGGTCTCTGATCTGCGTGGACACTGTGTCTCGATGGACCTGTTTCCGCGCTATATCTCTAAACTAAAAAAAAATAAACTAAACCATAAATGATTTTTCAGAGCTGGTGGATTTTAATACTCTGCTGTGGAACAATTGCAGTTTTCCTTATAAGCTTCAAAGCTCCAAGGAATTATGAAATCCAGACCCACGGAGGTTTTGTCTGAGTTTGCACGACAGCAGATTGATTTAGAATATCAGTAGTAGTGGCCTCATTTGCTATAAGCTCTGTCATGGTGCCACCCTCAAATATTAAGTCCATTTCACACCTGCAAGGGTGGAGAACCCTTTCATTTTATCAAGTGATCTGCCTTTTCATCAGCCTCTGCTCACATACAAAAAATCTTTATTTTTTTAACCCAAGGCTTGGTGTCATTTTTGTCTGATGGTTTCTATGAAACACCTAGAGACATTTTTCTGCATTAATGGTTCCGTATAAATGCCAGTTATTGTTGTTGATTGAGAGCAGCCTACGAGATGCCATTCAATTGTCAGCTCTACTAAGAGAAGAATCTGATGTTTGTGCAAGGCTTAGCTCAGTTTATTTATTCATGTGTGTATATATTTATACAATGGTATATGGACACACTGATCTGTTCTGTAGTCATGCCTACTATGTTCTGTTGTGCTGAAGTAAAGCAAGAATTTCATTGTCCTATCAGGGACACATGACAATAAACTATCTTGAATCTTGAAGGCTGTGGTGCAAAGCAGACATCAGGATGGTGACTGGTGAATCCAACGTATCTAATGATCCTGTGGGGCTGCACTGAATGATGTCACAGGAAAAGGCCATGATGCAATGAAAGATTCACACCGTTGCTCTCCTGGGTTGCTGGTGTCATCACCTTTCATGGATCCCATTAAAAGCAGGATTGAGATCATGGAACATTTCATAGTAACATAGAAAATAGGTGCAGGAGGAGGCCAGCACCGCCATTCATTGTGATCTTGGCTGATCATCCACAATCAGTAACCCGTGCCCGCCGACTTCCCATATCCCTTTATTCCGCTAGCCCCTAGAGCGCTATTTAACTCTCAAATGCAATTCTATTTCAGAATTGATTAAGGAAGACATTGATTGTCAATCTGCCTTTCCAGATCAACCAGTTTGCAATCCCTGCATTTAGCTTTCTTTTCAGACAAGTCATTAACTTAATCAATTCTTCTCTGAACTGTTACACTCCAAATAAAACACAGATGAAAACCTGCAAATTGTCCATTGTGTAGAGTGACATTTAATTTTTTTTCAAAAATGCACTGTTTTATTAAATCAATCCAAATAGCTGAAGAAAAAACCCCAATATATATCTTGAAATGGAAGAGGAACAAATCTGGGCCAATATGTCTCTAAAGTGTTTCACTTGTTTTTAATGTAATGAACAAATTTAGCCACAGCATTTTGGTACAAAACCCTTTGCAGTAGTAAATAATATGATGAATGGCAGACTTAATATGTGGTTACTTGCATAATATTTTCATTTATTTATCATTCAAAGTAATTAAAAATCCACTAGTTTATTTAAGCTGTACATTTGCTCTCTAAATGGTTACTGTGATAGTTTAATTTTCAAAATAAATGCTTGACAGCCTTCCACAGAGCAGAAAAAATACATATGAATATGCTTGAATTAGGTTGATTTGGTTCGTATGAATTAAATTTCCTTCTGTAATACTAATAAGGAGTATATACAAATTCTAATCATCAGTTAGAACATTCGGTGGGAAGGCAGATATTTTGATGTGCTCTGACTTTTGATTTTTCATTATCAATTACTCTGAATCATCTCAGTTGCCTGGCAACTTGGAATAGATTTTAACAGAAACCATTCACAGGATGTGCGCAGTTTATTACGTCCATCAATTCCAACCACCTGCATTCTGAGCCGATCTACAAGTAAAAGAGAAATAAAGGATAGTTGTTGGAAATATTTGTTGAAACATTCTAACCTAGCATAAAGAATCTTATTAAGCTTCTCCTTCTGCTGTGGGCAAAACCGTGCTGGCAAACTTGCTGAATTTGGCAAGAGTTTCCTATAAAGGTCCAGAGCACATTGTGGTGAGAATTTGGCCCTTTTTCTGTCAGCCACAAGTTCAAAGATAATTACTGGAATGTTGATATTATATGATATCCCCACATTTCCAAGGATACACCTATCGGGAATACTAACATGTGGGCTGAGGGGGTGGAGTGGCTCAGCTGGTAAGGAGTGAAATTCAATCCTTAGTAGAGGATAACATAAGATCAGAAGATGTAGAAGTAGAAGCCACCATTTTTGGTGCCAACATTCAAAGCAAAGATCCTATAGTGGAGCAAGATAGACCACTCCTGCTAAATGCAATGGGCTGACGTGTAGTACGCAACGGAACGGAACGTGGGCCTTTTTTTCATCCATTTCCATAAACGGACCCGACCCTACTCGCAGTGTAATCAATGTTGCGGGGGATCAGTTTGTGCCAATAAATTAAAATTCTGAAAATGAGGAGAAGGTTTTTACCAAATAACTTTTATTTTTACGAGGTGGTTTCCGTAACCGGCTTCCGTCTCCGCACTATTTTCCAAGGGATCTTTGATGCGGAGACAGAAGCCGGTCATGGAAATGGGGTCTTAAATTACCCATGAATCTGCCCATGACCGTACTATGTCTTTTTTCGTCGAGTGGACTATCTTGCTCGCTATAGGATCTTTGATTCAAAGTCCAAAGTCCTGGTGGCTTGTGTGCTTAATGTACTAGAGCAGTTCTGGAAACCGACGTCCCTCTCCTCTGCTTGTCCGGATATTTTTGTGTCCCGGGGAAGCCGCTTGCAACCAACCATGAAGGAGCTGGAAGCATTACTCCGGTTCACCCTCCTACCGGCCCATTCCTGGAGCCCGACGTCTCCAGCTCCCAGCCTTCACTTACAACCAAAGATACTAGAGGATTTTGAAGAAGTGTGAGATGAGATCGCAGGAGGTAATGTTACCTGAAACTAGAAAATGCAATGTTCATGCCTTTGGGTTGCAGACTACCAAGATACAAGGTTTTGTTCTTATAGTTTGCATTGGGCCTCACCCACTGCCAGTGTATGAAGATGTATCAGAGAGCTGGGATTTGGGCCGGTTTGCTGAGCTCACCAGTACCAGTGTGGTAGTGACTGTAGTGCCCAAAAAAATCATACCACAAGCTTAATTTTGTGGCTAAAACATTTAATCTTCATTCATTGAACTGATAGGATAGGAAAATAAATCACATAGCAGATGTTAAGATAACCTTCATCAAGCATCTAAATCACAGAAAATTAAATGTTAACAAAAAGCAAGCTCATGGGGCAGCCTCATTTTGCAAAAATAGTCTTAGTCAGTTGAACTAATCTGTTCAGCAAAGAGAAATAATGGGAATAACTAAATGCTTGTTGATGGAACTCGCAGTACTGAACAGCTGCCATTGCTCTCTGTAAATTAAATAGACAGAATCATTAAACCGATGATTCCCCTCCTTACTTAATCCTGTTGAGCTCTTTATTTAGATACAGTAACATGGTCTTTAAAACCAGTGCACAGGTATATTACCATAATTCCTCACTGAGGTGATCAGATTTGGTTCCTGAGTAACACAACGTAATATAGTGTAACGGCTACAACAGCTTGCCTCGATCAACGTAATCTAAAATACATTCCATATCCGCATCGAGCTTGTATTCACTGAAGTTTAGAAGGATGAGGGGCTATCTTATAGAAACATATAAAATTATAAAAGGACTGGACAAGCTAGATGCAGGAAAAATGTTCCCAATGTTGGGCAAGTCCAGAACCAGGGGCCACAGTCTTAGAATAAAAGGGAGGTTATTTAAGACTGAGGTGAGAAAAAACAGAGGGCAGTGGAGGCCAAGTCACTGGATGGATTTAAGAGAGAGTTAGATAGAGCTCTAGGGGCTTGTGGAGTCAAGGGATATGGGGAGAAGGCAGGCACAGTTATTGATAGGGGACGATCTGCCATGATCACAATGAATGGCGGTGCTGGCTCGAAGGGCCAAATGGCCTCATCCTGCACCTATTTTCTATGTTTCTATGTTTCTAAAGGCAATTGCTCTTTATATATAACCACAATGTACGTTCATGGCTCCCACAGCCTCTCGGCCCTATAATCTCATTCTCTGAGGCTAACAGCAGAAGATCCTTCACAAGGGTGAACCCACAGAAAGCATTCAGCCCCAATGGTGTACTTCCCTACATTCTCAAAAACCAACTAGTTGCAGTTTTTGCTGATATCATCAATCTCTCACTGCTGTGGTCTGAGATCCCCAACTGCTTTAAATGGACGTCCATATTACAGGTGTCAAGAAGTGCAAGGTGACATCCCGCAGCACTATCGATAGCATCTCTCACGTCTATTTTGATGAAGTACTTGAAGAAATTGGAAATGATGAAAATTAACTCCTGCCTCAGTAATGACCAGGATGCAGTCAATTCATCTACTGCCATGAAAGATCAGAAACAGATGGTACTGGACCACTTGGACAATAATAATACTTGTGCCACTCTATTGTTCATCATCTATAACACGATGTTCAACACTATCATCACTTCCAAACTCATTGTCAAACTTAGGGATTTGGGTCACTGCTTCTACATATATGTCTAGATACTCAACTACCTAATCTATAAATTTCAATCAGTACAAATTGGCAACACCATCGATCAACAGCAAAGGGGTACCTCAAGCTGCACAATGAGTCCTTCGCTCTTCTCACTCCATGCCCATGACTGTGCAGTCAAACACAGCTCCAATGACATGTTTACATTTGAAGACGATATCACGGACACTTAATGCAAAATGATGTCAAGTACATGAGGGAGATTGAAAATCTGGTTGAGTCGTGCCAGAACAATAAGCTTGCTCTCAACATCAGCAAATTCAAGGAGTTGATAGTTGACTTCAGAAAGGGAAAACCAAGGGACCATGCACCTGCCTTCATTGGCAGGTTGGTGGTCGAAAGACTCAATAGCTTCAAGTTCCTGAGTGTATGCATATTTGATGATCCATCCTAGGCCCAGAATATTCGTGAAGGCTCCATTTCAGCAGAGCTTTGAGGAGAATTGACATGTCACCAAACACTCTATTGAAACTCTACAGGTACAGTATATCTCGAAGAGCACACAGACTAATTGCATTACAGTCTGCTTCTGTAACTCGAATGCTCAAGAACAAAGGAAGTTGGAGAAAGTGGTGGACATTGCCTGGTTCATCATGAGTACCGACCTCCACACCATCGAAGGGTCACTGCCTCAAGGGCTACCCAATATCATCAAGGACCCTCACCACCCTGCCCACATATTCTTCTCACCACTACCACTGAGAAGAAGGTACAAGAGCCTGGGAACCATTGCCTTCAGGTTCAAGAACAGTTTCTGCCCAGCAACCATAAAGTTCTTAAACCACCCTGCGCAAACCTACCTCAACACCAATCCACTGTGGAGGTTGCACTACCATGATTACTCTACGTATCTTGATTCTTAAACTACATGGTTTGGTTTAAAGTAATTGATATTTTATTTTATCTTTATTTGTTCTTGTTGTAGCAATTAATGTGCCTGTAATGCTGCAGTACATAATACTTCAATTGTTTCCGTTCATATCCGGTCCAAATATCAAATAAACACTCTTGACTTATTATAGACCTCCAAGAGCATGAGTTAAGAGTGTTTCATTGTCATATGACCCGAAACAGAACAATGAAATTCTTACTTGCAGCAACACATCAGATATGTAAACATAGTACACTGCTACACCATAATAAACATCAAAAAATAAGTTAACTTTTTCATTTCCGATAAAGTTCTTTGAAAAATTAAGTAATTGTATAATATATTCAGATTCTGTGCTGAAAATGCTTTTATAAAAGAGTATAAAACATAGAGCCTTAAAATACTCGGTAAACTCAGTAAAGCTGATACTTCTAATGAAACAATAAAGGTGTCGCCCTGAAGCTTATTGGGCAATAATAACAAATAGCTTCATGGCGAGAAAGTCAGAAGAACTCTGCAAAGTCAAGATGTTGAGAAAGTCAGACAACTCGGCAAAGTCAATGTGGATATTTATGTTAAATGTTGGAATTCTTTGAGAATTAATAGCATAGATAATAGTAAGATTAAACGAGAACTTACCAGTTTGAAGTTTGATCTTTATTTTATGAGGAGTTATGATGAGGGATTAAGTGAAGACCCCGCCAGCACGCATGCGCATCATTCTTCAAAGCAGCAGTGTGGAATCACAGAAATAGTAATTGAAATAAACATAGTAAAGATAAGAAGAACTAAGATACCAGTTCACCTTTATAATTGAGGGCAGGAGCGGAGGGCACGTAATCCCTCATCGTATACAATAACAATATTTATTTTAAACAAAGAAAATAAAGCTCCCCCGAGCTTAAATTATATATTTGCAGGACTTAAAATTCTTTCTGCAAACAATGCAGGTTTGGCAATCGGTTGTAAAATATTTGGAAAGTCCTTTCCGTAGACCATCCCGCTGTTGCCAGGATATGGTCCATTGGTACCTCCATATTCCTGGCCGCCGATGTTGCTGCTGCCCTGGTGGAGTGAGATTTTAAAATGTCAGTATCCACCCCAGCAGCTCCCAATACCTGTCTGAGCCATCTTGAGATGGTTTGTACCGACACCCGACCATGTGGCTTTTTGAAGCTCACCCATAGTGCCATTTCGCTCCCTCTTAATGCTTTAGTTGTGCTAAGGTATAGCAGTAAATGTGACATGGCACATAAACGGGGGTCAGGTGGGTACGCCCGGAATTTCATCGTCAGTCCCGAAGTTCCCGGTCTGCTCTGCTTGACCAGCTCCAAAATCTTGAATGTAATCTGGTCAGCTGATGTGACCATATTGTACAGTCATAGATAATGTAGGGACTGGACCCTTTGGGCTGAGACCAAAGCCATCAGCATTACAGTTTTCAGAGTGAGCTGTTCCAGAGACAGGGATCTGGCTGGTGACCAACCCCTTAGTAATGAGAGGACGACACTGACGTCCCAGATCTGGGTGTACCTTGGTCTAGGGGGATTGGTATTAAAAAAACCTTTCATAAGTTTGGCCACCAGTGGATGTGATCCTATGGACTGCTGTCCTCGTGCCTGCCTTAGATAGGCTGACAGAGCACTCCTAGCACTGTTGATTGTGCTGTAACTCAGCCCTTCATCGTAGTGAAGGCTGGACAGGAACTCCAGGACGTTCGTTATTGTAGCTGTTCTATATGCTACCCCAGTCCTCGAGCAGTACGCTTCCCACTTTCGTATGCTGGAGAGGTACTGCTTCTTGGTCGCTTGTCGGTAGGCTGCCGTGATCATGTCCATGGTCCTGTTTGATAGCCCCAGATCCAATAGTGGCCTTTTTAAATTCTGCAACCCAACAGATTTATCCTGTCATGGCACGGATGACTTTCGCCCGTAACAGGGTGGACCAACAGATCTGGTCTTTGGGAATGGTCATGAGTGGTTCAGTGACCATGTCGAGGACCACAGGGAACCATGGCTGTGTAGGCCAGTCGGGTACTACCAAAATACCTGAAGCCGAGTCCATTTGTATTTTGCGTAGGACCCGACTGATGAGGCAGAAGGGGGGAAAGGCATAGAAAAACAAATTTCCCCAATTCAGCGAGAACGCGTCCATCGCTGCTGTCTCAGGGTCTGGTTCCCAAGTGAGATATGTTGACAGCTGGTGATTCAGTCGGGATGCAAAGAGATTGATATCAGGTGTTCCATATCGCTTTGTAATTTCAGCAAATACTTTAGGGTTCAACATCCATTCGGTGTTGTCATTGAATTTTCGTGACCTGGTGTCTGCCACTGTATTGAGCTTACCTGGTAGGTAAGTTGCTGGATAGCCAAATATATCTGTTGACACACCATTGCCAGATTGTGTTGACCAGATCGTCACACGATATCGATTTTATTCCGCCCATATGATTAATATAAGCCACCACTGTGGTATTGTCAATTTGTAGGCGGACATGCAAATGGTGCATAGTTGAACAGTAAGCTTTTAGCCCATAAAACACACCCAACATTTCTAAATAATTTATACCCAGTGTCTGTAGTAGTGATGATTCTTGTATGTTCCATCTACCACCAGTACTAGATATGATGTTAGTTGCTCCCCAACCTTGAGCACTGGCATCTGTTTGTATTGTGATCGCTGGGATACTGATAATGATGGGGCTGGAACTATGCCAAACGTTTACTTTCCACCATTGTAACTCTGAAATTGCTTTAGCTGGTAATTGCATGGGTCGATCAAAATAACCTGCATGTTGTTTTAGCGCTTGCACCTTTGCTCTTTGTAAGTTTTGGTAATGCAAAGGTCCAAGTTGAGTAGCTGGAAATGCTGCTACTAATTTCCCAATTACTCTTGCCACCTGGCGAATAGTTGGCTGATTGGTAACTATCAATTTGTTGCAGGCTTGCACCAATTCTGCTGCTTTTTCTTTTGGCAACGTTACAGACATGTGGACAGAGTTAATTGTGAATCCCAGATAGTCCATAGCGTGGATGGCGTCAACTTAGATTTATCTGGATGTATGACAAACCCCAGAGTTTCAAACAAATGTTTGGTAGCTAATACCGCTGATTTAGCTAATTTCAGGGTTTTACCCACTATCAAAATATCATCAAGATACGCCATGACAATATGCTTTTGTTTTCTTAGTATTGCCAAGGCCGGTGTTAATATCTTGGTAAACAGTCTTGGGGCTGATGTTAGCCCATTAGGCAACGCTTTATACTGCCATAGTTGCCCCATCCAGTTAAACTTTAGGTATCTATGATGATCCTTATGAATGGGTACTGAATAGTATGCATCTTTCAAATCGATGCTTGCCATGAAGTATCCTCTGGAAATCAATTGTTTGGCAGTAACAAATGTTTCAATTTTGAAATGTATATACCTGACAAAAGTATTCAGTGTCGTCAAGTCAATGATGATGCGGCATCCACCATCTTTCTTGGTTTTAGTAAAAATATTTGATACAAATTCCAAAGAGTCATGTTCCGTTTTTTCTATGACTCCTTTTGTATGTAACCTCACCAGTTCTGCCTGTCCCTCGTATTTCTCTTTTTGTGAGAGTGTAAACTTTCTGTGGGGTACATGTTGAACTGGTGGCATACTTTTTTGGATGAATTCAATATTGTATCCCTGAATACTTTCTAGTATATATTTATCAAGAGTGATAGTACTCCATGCTTCCAAAAACAGGTGTAACCTTCCCCCTGTTAGTACAGGCCCTGCACCTTTTATGTTCTGGAAGGAACCAGACCCACCTACCTCCATGGTTACCGGTAGAGTGTTCATTTCCTGGGTTTCTGGCCCTTCGCCGGTCGAGGAGTTGCTGTGTGGGGTTGGCGCATCTTCCATGGGGTCCGCTCTGGGCCCTGGCCTAAAAAAGACCTCCGGGGATGATGTGCGGCCCCCATGCTTTCACCAGCTCCCTGGTGTTGACGCCTGCTGGTGGATACATAGGGGTGCTGCCGCCTGGGTTGTGTGGCTTAGCTCGTTCCTAGGCCTGCCCTCATGAGTCCACGTGCTTTCGACTCCTCATCCAAATCTTTAACCTGTTTCGACAAGTCCTTCCCAAACAGCAGGATTTGTGGTTGTGACATCGCAGATTTGCACAACCCTGCAAATTTGGGATTGAGGGCAGGTCTGATGGCATCCTTGCGCAGGCTGTTTATCTTGTACTGTGTGTTGCACAGTAGAGCCAGAGTGTCCTGCTGGTTGTCGGTCATTTCGACCCCATCCACTGAACGAGCATATGATGTGATAGCTGACGTCAGGAGCTTCAAAATTTTCTGGAACTTCACCTCTTGGGTTCTTATGCCCAACCCAATGTACCCCCAGATTTGGCTGTTAACGGCCGGTACATTGAGTGAGATGCAGATAACATAAAATAAATAACAAACACTCAACACAGTTTAAGTCCCAAAGTAATTGTCTCTTCCCTCCTTGCTCTCCCTCTGCGCTGAGGCAATCCAAGCCTCCGATGTTGTGGCCCCGCCGGGTGATGGTAGGTAAGTCCCGCGGCTGAATCCGTGCTCCGCAAACGGGCCGGTTCAAACTCCGCGGCCCGGGACGGTCGAAGCTGTGTACTTGGTGGTATTTACTGATGTCGATCATAGGGTCAGCGGCTGAGCCTCAGCTAGTTACTATTTATATCAACAATATGGTTTAGGGTAAGAAATATCATATTTCCAGGTTTGCTAATGATACTGAGCATTTTATCAGGATGCATCAGAGCATGGTTTGGGAACAGCTCCATCCAAGACCGCAAGAAAGTGCAGAGAATTATGGATACAGCCCAGACCAACATACAGATCAACCTCCCGTCCATTGACTCCATCTGCACTTCATGCTGCATTGGCAAGGCCACCAGCATAATCAAGTGTGGAATTTCACACCAGATTCAGGGGCAATTTCTTCCCAGCTGTATCAGGCAACTGAACCATACTATCAACAATTAGGGAGTGGTCCTGAGCTACTATACACCTCATTGGAGACCCTCAGACTATCTTTAATCAGACTTTACTGGACTTTGTCTTGCACTGAACATTATTCCCTTGATCATGTATCTGTACACTGTGGATGGCTGGATTGTAATCGTGTATGGTTTTTCCGCTGACTGGTTAGCACACAACAAAAGCTTTTCACTGTACCTCAGGTACATGTGGTACCAAACTAAACTAAACTAAACCAAGCAAGGTTGGATTGTAAATTTGGAGAAGCATGTAAGGAGTTTTCAAAGGTTATGGGCAAGCTAAGTGGGCAAGAACATGGAAGGATGAATATTATGTGGAAAGTAGGTTTTCTATTTTCATTGGTACAACAGAAAGGCAGAGTGATTTTTTAAATGGCGAGCAATTGGATGGTGCTGATGTAAAAAAGGGGCTAGACATGCATGCATACAATCTGCTAAAGACCAATATGCAGGTGCAGCAAGTGATCAGAATCACAAACATAGAAACATAGAAACATAGAAAATAGGTGCAGGAGGAGGCCATTCGGCCCTTCGAGCCAGCACCGCCATTCATTGTGATCATGGCTGATCGACCCCTATCGATAATCTGTGCCTGCCTTCTCCCCATATCCCTTGACTCCCGAAGAGCATGTTAACTTTATTACAAGGCAGTTTTATTATAGAAGTAAGGAAATCACATTGCAATCACAGGTAGGTTTGGTATATCACATACAATTTAAGGCACCTTACCTAAGAAAGGATGCCCTTGCCATAGGGCAAGTGTATCAAGTTCTAAGGTGACATTCGGAAGACCAGGCCTGTATTTCATGGGTGCCAGAAGAAAGGGATGAGATCTCATTGAAACTGACTAAAATGTAAAAGGCCTTGGCAGCCTCTAGGCAGGGTGAACGATTCCCCTGGCTGAGGAGTTCAGGACCAGAGAGCATTATTTGAAAATAGAAATAGGGTGAGCAGTCGCACAGCTTATAGAGTTGCTGCCTCACAGCAACAGAGACCCAGGTTTGGTCCTGACCTCGGGTGCTGTCTGGGTGGAGTGTGTACATTTTCCCTGTGACTGCATGGGTTTCCTCCGGGTGTTCCAGTTTTCTCCCACATCCTAAAGATGTTAATTTTCAAATTGCACCTAATGTGTCAGGAAAATGGGATAAAATAGAACGTACAAAATTCTTAAGGGGTTGGACAGGCTAGATGCAGGAAGATTGTTCCCGATGTTGGGGAAGTCCAGAACAAGGGGTCACAGTTTAAGGATAAGGGGGAAATCTTTTAGGACCGAGATGAAGAAAACATTTTTCACACAGAGAGTGGTGAATCTCTGGAATTCTCTGCCACAGAAGGTAGTTGAGGCCAGTTCATTGGCTATATTTAAGAGGGAGTTAGATGTGGCCCTTGTGGCTAAAGGGATCAGAGGGTATGGAGAGAAGGGAGGTACTGGATACTGAGTTGGATTATCAGCCATGATCATATTGAATGGCGGTGCAGTCTCGAAGGGCCGAATGGCCTACTCCTGCACCTATTTTCTATGTTTCTATGTTTCTATGTTACTGTTCTGTGAATGGGTGATTTTGTGGACTCTTTCGGCTGATCGCCATGTTTATATGTTGTATCTCTAAACTATACTAAGGTAAAATTGAGACAGATCGCTGGGCATTAAAAGAATCAAAGGATTTGGCATAGTGCTGAAAAATAGCATTGAGGTCAAAGATCAGCATTGCTTTTGATTAATTGCAGAGTTTCTTCTCGTCCCGTTTCTTATGTTCTTACATCATGTTCTCATGTTCTTATCACACTTAGATGTTAGATCATACTGACCTGAAAAATGCAATCAACCTAGCAGGATGTACAAACAAGTGGTGAGCAGGCTTTTGATGGAGCTACAACTAGGAGATGGACAAGAACATCATACTGTCCAACACTCTAATCACATCTTACTTCTCAAGTACCACCAATGGATAAGGCACATGTTTCATCTTTTTTATGAAACATGGCACCACAGACAATGCAACTGTCACTCGGTAGATCAGTTCAGATTATAAGGTTCAAAGTGATTATCTGGAAACAAGTGGCAAATTAACCCATCAGAATCTCTGAAGAAGGGTTTCGGCCCGAAACGTCGCCTATTTCCTTCGCTCCATAGATGCTGCTGCACCCGCTGAGTTCCTCCAGCAATTTTGTGTACCATCAGAATCTCAGTTGGGGATGAAGCTGTCTATTCTGTATTTAACATTCTATCCATACAAGCAGCACCAAATCTCAGCCTCGCTATCTTCTGGGTGAAGGACTAACCCTCAAAAAACTATTTATGATAATATATAATAATAATAATAATAATAATAATAATAATAATAATAATAATAATAATAATAATAATAATAATAATAATAATAATAATAATAATAATAATATATTTTATTGTCATTGCACATAAGTGCAACGAGATTTGGTATGCAGCTTCCATCCGATGTCATAACTTAAATAACTAATAAAATTTAGGTTTAGATACCCCGAGAACGGTTTGTAAAAAGAACATTACAACAGTAAAACAGTCGAAACAGACTAAAGTGCAGATGTGTCTGTGCAACGTGACCATCCGAGGGAGACAGTCCATGGGGGACGGGGGGCACTCAGCAGGGCCGGTTCAGAGCCGCTATAGCTCTGGGAATTAAGCTGTTCCTGAGTCTGGAGGTGCGGGTGTAGAAGGCCTTGTAACGTCTGCCGGAGGGAAGTAGTTCGAACAGTCCATTACAGGGGTGTGAGGAGTCTTTATGGATGCTGACGGCCTTCCTGAGGCACCGTGTGCGGTAGATGCCCTCCAAGGCTGGTAGCTGTGTCCCAATAATCTTCTGCGCTCTGTGGACGACGCGCTGAAGAGCTCTCCTCTCCGCCTCTGTGCAGCTGAGATACCACACAGAGATGCCATACATTAATATGCTCTCTGTGGTGCAGCGGTAGAAGGTTGTCAGCAGCTGTTGGGGCAGACCAGTCTTTTTTAATGTTCTCAGGAAGAACAGTCGTTGCTGTGCCTTCTTGACCAGCGCAGCGGTGTTGGTGGACCATGTGAGGTCCTCTGAAATGTGAGTGCCCAGAAACTTAAAGCTGGACACTCTCTCCACACTTTCCCCGTAAATGGAGATTGGGGCATATTCTCCATTATGGGACCTCAAATGCAAATAATAGATATTGAAATTGAAATTAAAATGGCTACAAATACTCATCAGTTCATGCAGCATGTGCGGAGGGAGAAAAGGTAGTTTCAGGTCAGTAATTTGTCATCAGAATAAATAAATCCTCTTTACTCTTAATCATTAAATCATTGAATACTAATGGCAGATTAATATACTTCTCTTCCACAAATATAATTTCAAAGAATAACATATGTACTTTGTATATTGTTCCAATCAATTCAAGGCAAATGTCCTCGGTGCTAATGCATCGTACTTTACTTAATTTAAACCATAGAATCATCGCAACATAAACCACAGAAACAGGCCCTTTCAGGCCATCTTGTCCATGCCTGGCCATGCCTATCTCATTTATCCATAATTATCCAGGCCCATACCCACCTCCTTCTAAATACCCGTCAAAGTGCCTTTTAAACATTGTAATAGTATCTGCCTCCCCTACGTCCTCTGGTAGTTCATTCCAGATAACCATATAACCATATAACAATTACAGCACGGAAACAGGCCATCTCGGCCATTCGAGTCCATGCCGAACACTTACTCTCACCTAGTCCCATCTACCTGCACTCAGACCATAACCCTCCATTCCTTTCCCGTCCATATACCTATCCAATTTATTTTTAAATGATAAAATCGATCCTGCCCCCACCACTTCCACTGGAAGCTCATTCCACACAGCTACCACTCTCTGAGTGAAGAAGTTCCTCATGTTACCCCTAAATTTCTGTCCCTTCATTCTCAAATCATGTCCTCTAGTTTGAATCTTCCCTACTCTCAATGGAAAAAGCTTATCCATGTCAACTCTGTCTATCCCTCTCATAATTTTAAAGACCTCTATCAAGTCCCCCCTTAACCTTCTGCACTCCAAAGAATCATGATCCATCTTGTTCAACCTTTCTCTGTTACTTAGGTGCTGAAACCCAGGCAACATTCTAGTAAATGTCCTCTGTACTCTCTCTATGTTGTTGACATTGTGAGATATATTGTTTGTGCTCACAATCACTACTCAGAGACTAAATCGTGGAAACAAGAAATGCTTTATTTGCGAGTCTGCAGAATCGGGTGCCTCTCCAAGTTGAGACACACCGAGCAAAGGAAAAACGTCTATTTTTATACAATTCAGTATACAGCCTTTATTGATCGGACGCCTCCCCTTCTGACCCCTTCCAATCAGGGTACCGAGGTTCACAATCTTCCAACCCTCCCCTCCGTGCGTCATCAATCATTCCCTCTCCTCCCACATCATACATCGCATGTACATTTAAATTAGGTTCTTTGTCATGAGGGGCGTAAAGTTAATATTCATTTAACTTATTAAGCATGCGCAGTATCTGTGCCCTAACCTAATTAATTGCCTTTGACCTAAAGAATAGCTTCTGCGTTGTCAGCTACATTCCTTACCTCATCTTGTTATGGGACAATGTTATCAACAGCTCTGAAGGTCTGACTGTTTGTTCGAATCACAAGGTTGGTGTTCCCAGTTACTCAGCCCATCACAAGTCGGTGACTACAACCGTTCGGCCCCTCACAATGGTGGTTTAATCATCTTATCCCTCACAATCCTCCCTTTTTCTTTTGCTACGCATCCTGTATTAAACCCCATTCCTAGACTTCCTGCTGTTCCAAAGCTAATAACATTCTTTTTATCTCTCTTTCCTCTGGGTCCTCTCTCGGCCTCATTATCATTATCTTCTGGACGCCCCCTTTCTCCCCCATGGGGACTACAACTGCCTGCATTTGGCTTATACTTCTAGTTATAAGAACCCCGAGACAGTTGTGTCATCAAATCCCGAGTTAATCCTTTGGTTAACATTTGTTTCCCATCCGGCGTCCACCACCTCCCGTCAGTGGAACGCCGAGCCCCTAACTCATTCATTTTATCCTCCTCCTCCTGTGAGAATACAGGTATCTTTCCTACTCCTTCCCTTAATGGTATTAAAGACAACATCCTCACTGTTCCTTCTGTCGCTGCCTTTTTGGCGGCTCCATCTGCCGCTTCATTTCCCCTTGCTTCTAATGAGTTCCCCTTTTGGTGTCCCGCCACATGGACCACCGCTATCCTTTCTGGCAAATGTAATGCTTCCAGCACCTTCTCAATTAATTGCTCATGTGCCAACTCCTTTCCTCTTGCTGTAATCATCCCCCTTTCTTTCCATATTCTCCCAAACGTGTGCACTACTCCAAATGCATATTTGGAGTCGGTGTACACCGTTCCTTCCTTCCCCTCCAACAATTCTAACGCCCGTATTAAGGCATACAATTCACATGACTGAGCCGACCAACTACCTGGCAACCTGCCCGCCTCCACTCCTTCAAATCCTTCTCCTCCTATTATGGCATACCCACTATATCTTTTTCCATTTATACAGCGGGAAGAACCGTCTATAAACCACCTTTCTCCCTCTACCAGAGGCTGCTCCTCCAAATCCTCCCTGCTCTTGGTCTGTAGTTCTATAACTTCGCTACAGTAGTGTTCTGGTCTCTGCCCTTCCTGCTCGTCGTCCGCCGAGTATAAAAACTGGGAAGGGTTTAAATTCTTATCGGTCAGAATGGTCAAATCGTCTTTTTCCATAAGTATCACTTCGTACTTTAGGATCCTGGAGTCAGTCAACCACCGGTTGGACTTCTGAGTTAGTATTGTCCGGACCGTGTGGGGAGTAGATACTACCAGGTCACCTCCAAATGTCAATTTTCTACTTTCTTCCACTAATATTGCTGTTGCTGCGACCGCTTGAATACATACAGGCCACCCTCGTGATACCGGATCCAAGAGTTTAGAAAGGAATGCGACTGGCTGTCGCTTCCCTCCTCTCTTTTGTGTCAGTACCCCCAACGCAATTCCATTCTCCGCATTAACAAAGAGATGGAATGGTTGATCGATGGACGGGAGGGTCAGTACCGGTGCGGTGATCAGGCTATTCTTTATTTCTCCAAATCTCTGTTCGTCCTCAGAATCCCATTGTACTTTATCAGTCTCCTCACACAATTTATCATACAAGAACTTGACTTGTCGGGTGTAATTGTCTATCCATAATCTACAGTATCCAATTAACCCGAGAAACTTCCTGATTTCTTTTTTGTTCCTTGGCATCGGCAGCCCGGTGATCCCAGCTATTCTTTCGGGGTTTATTCTCCTTTTCCCGTCACTAATCAGGTGTCCTAGATATTTAACCTCCTGTTCTACAAATTGTAGTTTATTTTTAGACACTCTCAATCCCTTTTCCCCTAAAAAGTTTAAGAGGGTTATGGTTGCATCCCTTACTGGTTCTTCTTCTCCGCCTGAGAGTAACAAATCATCTACGTACTGCAATAATTGTGTCCCATTGGTCCTGGGAACATCCTCTAATACTTGTTCTAATATTTGCCCGAACAGGTTCGGGGATTCAGTAAATCCCTGAGGGAGCACAGTCCATCGATACTGTTGCTTCCTCAGTGTGTCTGGGTTTTCCCACTCGAATGCAAAGAGGTCTCTACTTTCTTCAGCCAGGGGCAGCTCCAAAAGGCGTCTTTCAGATCTACCACACTGAACCACCTGTGGTTAGGGGGTATACGTCCCATTATGGTATAAGGATTTGGGACTACCGGGTGTCGAGCCCTAACTACCCTATTCAATTCTCTTAGGTCCTGGACCAGTCGGAACGTTCCGTCAGTCTTTCTTACAGGGAGTATTGGCGTGTTGTAGGGGGACATACAACTCTCCAATACTCCATCCTTCAGTAAGTTTTCTATAATTGGTTGCAGCCCTTTCCTTCCTTCCATTGAAATCGGATACTGTCTTACTTGTACTACTTGACTTCCTTCTCGCAAGGCTATCCTCAGAGGTGGTATTCTTAGCCCTCCCCTATTTCCCTCTCTTGCCCACACCTGTGAGACTATTCTTTCTTCATCTTCGGTCGTCAATTTATATAGTTGTACTATAATCTGTCCACCTACGGGAGCTGTGCCCATTCCTAATTGAACTTGTAAGTCCCTTCCCATCAGATTTATTCCTGCCTGGGGCACCAGGATTAAGTCTTCCATGGCCTCTCGATTTTCATATCTTACCATTACTCCTTCTATCTCGGGAGCTGTCATTACCTTTCCCCCTACTCCAGAGATTTTGACTTGCTTTTCCCCTAATCCCATTCCCTCCGGTATCCTGGTTACACTTGATCTTTCCGCCCCTGAGTCTACCATAAATACCGTGTCTTCTCCTTGGGGACCTAATTTTAAGTTTACCAATGGTTCCCGTGTACATCTTACACACCCCAAGGAGGGGAACCCCTGACCCCTCTATTCCTCCATCAGTGTGTACGATTGTACTTCATGCCTTATCTTTGGACATTCTCTTTTAAAGTGTCCTTCTTTGTGACAATGATAACACTGGGATGGCCCGGTGCGCCATCCCCCTGATCCTTGTTCTTTATTTCCCGGGGGACCCCAACCTTGGTCCCTCCATTCACCCCTTCCTCTTTCTCATCTTTGAAAGTTTGTGGTCCCTGGTTCTCGCCCCCCCTCATGGGAGGAGCAGATGCCCTGACCACGGGGGTTCTTTGGGTTGGGTTCCAACGCCACTTATTTCTCAATCCGACAACTCTTCGGATGTCTCAATAAGCCAGACGCACACCTCACCACCCCCCTCACCCCATCCGTGCAACATCCGCCCCAATGGACTATCAGGCGGAATGTGCGGCTCTTCACCAGTTTGAGCCTTTTTCCCCGGGCCCTTACTTTGCCCGTTCCGGTTACCCATCCCTGTCAGACCTTTTCCCGTCCAACAGAACCCAATCGCCCGAGTAATACTTAATAGTCAATATTCTTACCCGAGTCCTGTGCACAGAAATTGCTCGATTGCTTGTTCCCTTTCACCGGATTCCCTCTTGTTTCCAGAGTCTCTTGTCCGAATATCACTCGCTCAAACCGCTGACGGCAAGCAAGGAGATCAGAGACTGCTGAAATCAGCAGGGTGCACCTTCCCTTCCTTTCGTGCCTCCGTCAAGCGGCCGGAGTGGCGATCGCGGACGAGCCCCCAACTTGTGGGATATATTGTTTGTGCTCACAATCACTACTCAGAGACTAAATCGTGGAAACAAGAAATGCTTTATTTGCGAGTCTGCAGAATCGGGTGCCTCTCCAAGTTGAGACACACCGAGCAAAGGAAAAACGTCTATTTTTATACAATTCAGTATACAGCCTTTATTGATCGGACGCCTCCCCTTCTGACCCCTTCCAATCAGGGTACCGAGGTTCACAATCTTCCAACCCTCCCCTCCGTGTGTCATCAATCATTCCCTCGCCTCCCACATCATACATCGCATGTACATTTAAATTAGGTTCTTTGTCATGAGGGGCGTAAAGTTAATATTCATTTAACTTATTAAGCATGCGCAGTATCTGTGCCCTAACCTAATTAATTGCCTTTGACCTAAAGAATAGCTTCTGCGTTGTCAGCTACATTCCTTACCTCATCTTGTTATGGGACAATGTTATCAACAGCTCTGAAGGTCTGACTGTTTGTTCGAATCACAAGGTTGGTGTTTCCAGTTACTCAGCCCATCACAAGGTCGGTGACTACAACCGTTCGGCCCCTCACAATGGTGGTTTAATCATCTTATCCCTCACAACATCTTTCCTATATATTCATAGATATTCATCATACAATCTGTGAAAAGAAAAGACCCATTCAGATCTCTTTTATACTACTACTGCTTTCACCTAAATCCTGCATTCTCTAGCTCCAGACTTCCTGCCCTTTCAGTCTGATTTATGCCCTTCATAATGTTATAAACCTGTATCAAGTCACCACGCATCTCTTACGTTCCATTGAAATAAATCGTCTAATCAATCTCACCGCACAACTGTAGCCCTCCATTCCAGGCGACACCCTGGTGAAATCTCCTCTGCATTTTCTCAATTTCTAACACATCCTATAGTGTGGCAACTAGAATTGTAAACCCTAAGTGTGGTCTAACCAAAGTTCAGCACAACTAAATCATGTTTTCACCAGGTGCGTCCTTCTCCAGGGTATGAGCTGAAGTCTAGAATTGTCATCAATGATTGACAAAGTGATCATGAATTGTATTAGCAACTCTTTCATAACAGTTTGACCCTGGCAGATTAAAGAAACAGTTACAGGTACATGAATAGGACCGGTTTGGAAGGATATAGACCAAAAGCACATGTTGGTCGGTGTGGGGAAGTTTGGCCGAAGGGCCTGTTTTTCACACTGTATAACTCTATAGCTATAGTTTAGTTCATCCCTGGGATGATTCCTTGCAAATAGACAATAGATAATAGACAATAGGTGCAGGAGCAGGCCATTTGGCCCTTCAAGCCAGCACCGCGATTCTATGTGATCATGGCTGATCATCCCCAATCAGTACCCCGTTCCTGCCTTCTCCCTATATCCCCTGACTCCACTATTTTTAAAAGCCCTATCTAGCTCTCTCTTGAAAGCATCCAGAGAACCTGCCTCCACCGCCTTCTGAGGCAGAGAATTCCACAGACTCACCACTCTCTGTGAGAAAAAGTGTTTCCTCGTCTCCGTTCTAAATGGCTTACTCCTTATTCTTAAACTGTAGCCCCTGGTTCTGGACTCTCCCAACATCGGGAACATGTTTCCTGCCTCTAGCGTGTCCAAACCCTTAACAATGTTATATGTTTCAATGAGATCCCCTCTCATCATTCTAAACTCTATATTGTACAAGCTCAGCTGCTCCATTCTCTCAGCATATGACAGTCCCGCCATCCCGGGAATTAACCTTGTAAACCTACGCTGCACTCCCTCAATAGCAAGAATGTCCTTCCTCAAATTAGGGGACCAAACTTGCACACAATACTCTAGGGCTCTGTACAACTGCAGAATGACCTCTTTGCTCCTATATTTGATTCCTCTTGTTGCAAAGCCTGGTATCTAGTTCCACATGTCACTGACATGATGCTGGGAGTAAACTGGTATCTTCCTCTGTTCCAAGTAATTGCTCCCTCTGGCAGATCAGATCCAAAAACATCCATCCAACTTAAATCTAAGGCTAACTGACCAAATGTATAACTGATCTAAAGTAGCTGCCAGATCTTTCATGTCCTAAAAAGGTATTAATTGGCAACAATGTCTGGATATTGATACTCAAAGCCCTATCCCTTCTCTGTCCTTGGACCTTGTACTTCCATGGAGGAGAAGGCAGTGATTGGTTCCTTTGCCACGTCTTATCTCAAAATCAGCTGCAGACACCAACAGAACTGCCACATTTTTGCAAGAAAGAAATAGCTTCCTTAAAGTTGCAGCATGAATATAAATCTGTCAGTTTGTACATCCTCAGATGAATGTACATTCACATGTTCCTAAAATCTGCTTATTTTCAAGTGATTTCCCTAAACTAGTGTTTTCAATATTCCAAAACCATAGTGTTTTCCACTTTGCCAGTGTTTCTGTAAAATTCCCACTCTTCATTAGAATAATCTAATTTCCCCTCAGAGCAAGTAGCTAATCGATTCAGTTGGAGTGACTGCAAAAGTTAGTTCACGAGAGGCACTGCAGAAAAACACAGGTAGGACATTCAGCAGAAATTCATCGATGGTTTTGCAAACAGTTTCAAAACCCATGACTCATTTATATCTCTCTCCTTTATATCTATCAGCATTTACAGTGGCTTATTGGAAATAAATGTTCTAACTCCTCCTGCTCATCATCATCAATATTAATACAGGTGAGCCATACTTGGGATTAGGACATTTTTAAAAGAGAATGCCAATCAAAAACAAAATGCTGGAAATCTGAATCAAAAACAAAAAATGGTGGAAAATCTCAGCGGGTTGGGCAGCCTCTGTGGAAAGAGCGACAGTCAATGTTTTGGGTTTGCAACCCTTTGCCAGAATTAGGTTTTTTAGTTGGGGGTGTCACATATGGATTTCATGTAAAAAAAGGTGTAATTGTGCTGGATGCAACCTGCCACCCCTGGTTCCTGCCGCGTGCCATGGGCCAATCTCAATGTCCCTCCGCACCCAGGTGATGTATCACAAAGACTTACTGAAAGTTTCAGGAAACCTGAAGGAGGGACAATTAAAAGACTGTTGAAATCAATGCACGCAGTTTAAAAAATTTATGCCACTAAACAGCTTAAATAAACAAATTAAATTAAGGCCTTAAAACATCTATAAATGTCAAAGAAATGCTAAAATAAAATAAAGCACCTGAACTTCCTTACTCTCCAGCCTATGAATTCACATTAAAATGAACAGGATCATGATCGTGCTCTCGTCTGACTGGCTGGAGATCTAGAAAGCTGATTCCAATGACATGCTGACATCAGTCACTTAAAGCCCCTGTCCCACTTTCACAACCTAATTGGCGGCCTCTGCCGAGTTTGCCCTTGACTCGTACTCGCGGCATGGTCGCCGCGAGGTCGTAGGAGGTTGTAGGAGGTCTTCATAACTCTTCCTCATGCTCGTGAGTGGTCTCCGCGAACTCGTGGCCTCAAGTAGGTTGCGGCGTTTTTTCCAGCCAGATAAAAAATGTCCACGAGTAAAAAAAAGGTTGGCATGGAAAAAATAGACACTTTTTACTCGTAGGTAGGTCGTAGTAGGTCGTGATGGTAGTCGTAGGTAGTCGTAGATAGTCGTAGGTCGAGAAAAAACATGCAAACATGACATAATTTTACCATGCGATCATTTTCCACTCGTAGCTAGTTGTAGTTGGTCTTAGGTGTGGAAGACTGAGGTCGAGGCAGGTCGTAGACATAGTCATAGGAGGTCGCAGACATAGTCATAGGAGGTCATAGACATAATCGTAGGAGGTCGTAGGCATAGTCGAAGGAAGTCGTAGGAGGTCTTTTACTTCGGCGAGTCAACACGTCCTTGACATTTTTTTCAACTCGTCAAGGTTCTTCTAAACTTGTGGATTAGGTCGTCCGAGTGGGACAGGTCCTTAACATGTCCTGAACATGAATTGGTCCAAGACCTAAATGTACTGGAAAATCTGAATATCAGTGGTTGCCTTTAGAATCTAGCCACAATCATCAATATTTGGCTTATTATTCATAGACTAACAATAATTTGCATAGTCATAGTATCTCCCAAAGCGGAAGAAACATCTTAATCTTGCTCTCACATTGCATTTGCTTTCCCTCACTGAGTGTGGGAAGTGCATCCTTTAATTACCTCCTTTGATTACATGTTTATCACCAGTTTCGTGCACCAATTAGTCAGTTGGGGTAAGTCCAGCAACTGAGTAGATTTAGTAAAATAGTGCAAGACATCAGAGGACAGATATATGGGAATATCAAGCTGCAAACATGAAGGAAAAGGTATCAGTCAAGTAATTGGTGTCAGGAGAACAAAAACAAAAATGCAAGATCCCAGTTAAGTCTCAGAGTGAATGCTGTGCAGGGACCTACACTAATGGCATGAAGAATATACTGCAGTCTTACGTTAAAAATGAGTTTCAGATCTATTTCCTTACCCCACTATATCAAGTCAATGAATTTCTCTACTGGTCTGCTGTCCTGAGTAGTGAGAAAGTTGATATCAAATGCAAATGTTACATTACTGTTGCATGTCAGAAGTGAAATTTTAGTGAGCCTCTATCATGCATAAACAGAAATATGTGTTTAAGAAGGAATTGCAGATGCTGGAAAATCGAAGGTACACGTAGGCTTGGCGATCGTTTCACCGAACACCTCCGCTCGGTCCGCTTTAACCAACCTGACCTCCCAGTGGCTCAGCACTTCAACTCCCCCTCCCATTCCGTATCCGACCTCTCTGTCCTGGGCCTCCTCCATGGCCAGAGTGAGCACCACTGGATTTGGAGGAACAGCACCTCATATTCCGCTTGGGGAGTCTGCATCCTGGTGGCATGAACATTGAATTCTCACAATTCTGTTAGCCCTTGCTGCCTCATCCCCTTCCCAGCTCTCCCTCAGCTCTCGGGCTCCTCCTGCTCCTTTTTCCTTTCTTGAAGTTTATAAAACTATGACAGGATAGATAGTTAGTATTTTCTCCTGGATAGGGGTGCATAAAATTAGTGCATAGATTTAAGGTGAGAGGGGAGGTGCTTAAAGGAGATCTGTGGGGAAGGTTTCTCACAAGGTGGATATATGGAATGAGCTGCCAGAAGAGATGGTAAATGCAAGCACAATTACAATGACAGGTACTTTGACAAGAAAGGAGTATAGAAATATGGGCCAAGTGCAAAAAAATAGGAATAGCATAGATAAGCACCTTGGTCATCATGGACGATTTGGGCTGAAGGGCCTCTTTCTGTGCTGAATCCATAAATCTATTATGTTTTAAAGGAACAACGTTTCCAATTCAGGTTTACGTGTGACTTGGCAAAGATCATGTAGGTGCTGATATTTCCATCTCCCTAATGCCATTGTCCTTTTAGTTGGCAGGGATTTAGAAACTGTCATTTTCTGCAGTTGTTCCACTTCTGGCATTGGGAATGGATGGATGAGGGGCTGATCAAATGGAATGCTGGAATTCTGGAAAGTGCCCCAATTAATATTTGAGCAAGAATAGACTATTCCCATGCAGCCCTGACCTGTGTCTTACAAATGTTGGACAAGTGAACCAGTCATTGCAACACTGTCGTATCTCAGGGACAGTAGCTAACTGTACTGTATAAACGGGACCAGGTAATGGTTGTTAGAAGCTTGCATATCCAAAAATTGACCAATGTTTAATATCTCTGCATGTCCTAAGAGATCCAAGGGTGATATAAAGGTACAAGCTTTGAGCAGAGAGTGATTTCAAAGGGAATGCAAGGCAATGTATTTTCTTCTTTAATCCCCCTGTGGTTCTTCAATATCCACAAATCTATATTATTCACAGTGTTCATAAATCAACTCTGTACGCCTGTGTGGCTGAGCTCAGAGCCTTTGGAAATGTGAAAATTTAAAATCTTTTGAACTAGGAAACAGAAGAATCCTGCTGTGAGTGGGAAAGACTGATTTGTTTGCTTATGTAGCTTCACATCAACATGTAGTTAGTTTATTTCAACCAAAGAGATGAAGGTGGGAATGTTTGAAGTCTCTATTTGACACCTGAATCATATGGCAATGGTGAATTAGGTGATTTCATTAAAACTGGCTTCCCACCTGAAACCACATTGTGAACATAACCCTATTTTATCGACTCAGACTATGTTCGATCTCCTGAAATATAATTCTAAATTGCGAATACCCTCAGAGAGAAATTTAAATTGCCTCAAATTGGTTTTAAACAAGAAGCGCCTAGTTCTTCACTCTCCCACACACAAGAAGAAAAATCTCCATTCTGTCAAGAGCCTTGATGTGAATTTGAATGAGCTGAACAGAAAGTGGAGGTTCAGATGTAAAAACATCTATTCAGTGTAATAAGCAGCCATTGACATCTGGAGATTCTCCAAGTACATCAAGGTTTTATACTCTTTAAGCATAAAGATAACAGCAGGTTAAATACAGTTTCAGTGGTTATAATGACATGGTTAACGTCAGCAGCTTGGATATACACAAGTAACGTCATAGAATGACATATCTACAATGGGATCATACTGTATCTCAATGACACAACACCTTTGTATGTACAAACACCTGTGGATGGTTTGAAGGGGTGTGAGCACAAAACAAGACACCCATAATATATTTTGGGTATCACAGCTATCTGGATATGCAAAAACACCCTAAATATTGATAGACTCTGCATAGATGGCTTGCCATGCTTTGCCCCATCTTCCTTTTCTTTTCCAACTTTCTCCCCCATATGCCACCAGTCTGAAGAATGTCCCAACCCAAAACATTGTCTGTCCGTTTCCTCCACAGAGGCTGCCTGACCTGCTGAGTCCATTGTTATTTACTCAAGATTGCAGCATCTGCAGCTTTCTCTTTCGAGCTATCCATATAATTCCTGATGGATATCTCAAGCCTAATAAACCAGTACATCCCCTGAGGATTTAATCTTTAAATCAAGATCCCTCTCACTTTGCAACACACCAGAGGAGACATATTAAGGGCCTGTCCCACTTGCGCGACTTTATCGGCGACTGCCGGCACCCGTCATAGGTCGCCGATATTTACAACACGTTGCAAATCCAGCGGCGACCAGAACAAGGTACAACTCTTTGGGTGACTACTCGCGACATGTCGCCAGGGTGCCGCTTGTATGGTCGTGAGTAGTCTCCTAGTCACCCAAAGAGTCATAGCATCTTTCTGGTCGCCGCTGAATTTTCAACATGCTGGTGAAGTTTAAAGGTGAGTGGGGGGGGGGGGGGGGGGGTGAATCTCCCTGAATTGGTTCTCATTATCACCTTCCTTACCATCAGATTCCACCAATTGTAGCTTTTGTTCCCACTTTTCACCCTGCCCTCCCACCACCTGGCTCTATATATCTGTTGTTTTACCAAGGATACCTGCCCTTGTCCCATCTCTCCCTCTCTATCCTTCTCCTCTTTATAATGACTGTCTTTGCTCTCTACTGATGCAGGCTACTGACCTGAAATGTTCCCATTCCCTGCACAGTTCCTGCCCATTCCCTGCACAGTTCCTGCCTGGCCCACTGAATTTCTCCAGCATGTTTGTTTTGAAGCTTTTCAACGCTGTTCACTTTTTGAGATTTTCTGCTATTACATCATTCAATCCAGATGCAAATATTTCCCTAACACTAAGGTTAAGGTCACAGTTGAGGGTTTGTTGGTTTCCTCTCCTGAACAGTGCAGGTATATTTGCTACCCTCCAATCCACAGGAACATTTCCAGAATCAAATCAATTTTTGACAATCTGAACACCCACTATCTCTCTTTTAACACCTTATTTAAAACTGTAGGTGTATTTTATTGTACCTTTGATATTTATTACACTTTACACTCATTAAATTCTCAGTACTTTTTATTTACTGATACCCATTTGCCTCAGTTCCTTAGTCTCACTGGATCCTTGGTTCTCTAGTACAACTAGGTTTTGTGTCATCTCCCATAGTTATGTAATCCTTCTGTCATTCCCTTATTCCTCCTTATAAATTCTCATAAATGTATATAAATTCTCATAAATTTTTTCCCTTAATATATATCGAGAGAAGCTCTTACTGCTTTTTCCTTGAATTTAAATCCCACACGGTCACAGGGAGGGAGAACATGCAGACTCCACACAGACAGCACCCAAGCTCAGGATCAAACCTGGGTCTCTGGCACTATGAAGCAGCAGCTCTACCTGCTCCACCACTGTGCCGCCCACTCGGAAACAATTAATGTGCATTCCATTAATTTGTCTTCCATCTTTTTGCAGCCAATTTGACTTGATCAGTTTATACATAGATTAAATGCCCCTGATATTATGATATTACCCCCAGTTACAGGTACCCCTAATGTATAGAAACTCATGTGTTGCATATACTGCTTTATTTGTCATTGCTCATACCAATGTATTCTGTTAGGAGAAAAAGCCGGAACGGGGTACTGATTTTGGATGATCAGCCATGATCATATTGAATGGCGGTGCTGGCTTGAATTCAATTCAATTCAATTCAATTCAATTCAACTTTAATGTCATTGCACAGATACAAGTATGGGTACAACGAAATGCAGTTTAGCGTCAGTCCGTAGTAATAGTGCAATATAGAAATAAAAATACAGAATAAGCAAACCATGTGGACGGAGAGACTGGAGAAATCTATCGGCGGGACTCCGAGTTCAGCAATGTGATGGTATTATTGTAGAAGCTGTTCCTCATCCTATTAGTACGAGACCTGAGGCTCCTGTACCGCCTCCCTGATGGGAGGAGGGCAAACAGTCCATGGTTAGGGTGGGAGGGGTCTTTGATGAACTTCCCGGCCCGTCTCAGACACCGTTTTCAGTGGAGGGCATCCATGGCAGGGAGCGGGGCACCGATGATGTACTGTGCGGTTTTCACCACCCGTTGTAGTGCCTTCCTGTCCGCTACGGTGCAACTGCTGTACCATACCGTGAAGCAGGTGGTCAGGATGCTTTCGATGGTACAGCAGTAAAAGTTGGTCAGGATCTGGGGGGACAGGTGAGCTTTCTTGAGCCTCCTCAGGAAGTAAAGGCGCTGCTGCGCCTTTTTGATCAGCTTGGAGGTATTGAGGGACCAGGACAGATCCTCCGAGATGTGTACCCCGAGGAATTTGTAGTTGGAGACGCGCTCCACCTCAGTCCCATTTATATGGATGGGGGTATGTCTGCCCCCTCTGATCTTCCTGAAGTCAACAATAATTTCCTTCGTCTTCTTGGAGTTGAGGACGAGGTTATTGTTGGCACACCAGGTTGTCAGGTGCTGGACCTCATCCCTGTAGGCTGACTCATCGTTGTCACTGATCAGTCCTACCACCGTGGTGTCGTCGGCAAATTTAATGATGGCGTTGGAGCCATTCTTAGGGATGCAGTCATGGGTGAAGAGGGAGTAGAGGAGAGGGCTAAGCACACAGCCCTGTGGCACGCCGTGTTCAGTGTTATAGTGGAGGAGGTGAGGTTGTTGACCCTAACAGACTGTGGTCTGTTGGTGAGGAAATCCAGTGTCCAATTGCAGAGGGAGGTGGAGATGCCAAGTCCGCTGAGTTTGGTGATCAAGCTAGCGGGGATGACAGTGTTAAAGGCAGAGCTGAAATCAATGAACAGCAACCTGATGTAGGTGTTATTGCTGTCCAGGTGGGTCAGGGCAGAGTGTAGGGCTGCCGATATGGCGTCCTCTGTAGACCTGTTGGTCCGGTAGGCAAACTGATGGGGGTCCAGTGTGGGGGGGAGGCTGGCTTTGAGGTGAGCCAAGCTCAAAGCACTTTGCAATGACAGGGGTGAGTGCCACTGGGCGGAAGTCGTTGAGACTCCCTGAAGCTGATTGTTTGGGCACTGGCACAATGGTTGATGTCTTGAGGCAAGTGGGGACGACACCCTGGGCCAGTGACAGGTTGAAAATGTCAGTGAAGACCAGGGATAGTTGTCCAGCACATGCCCTGAGCACACGGCCGGGGATGCCATCGGGGCCGGCAGCTTTGTGCTCATTCACCTTGCTCAGTGCACCTTGTACAGCAGAGGTGGAGAGACTGAGGGGTTGTTCATTCGGGCGTGGAGCAACTTTGATGGCTGGAGTTTTGTTGTCCCGGTCAAAGCGAGCATAGAAATGGTTTAGCTCGTCAGGAAGGGTGGCGTTGTCTGGGGGGGGGGGGTGTTAACTTTATGGTAATCGGCAATGGATTTGATTCCTTGCCACATGCGCCTGGGGTCGGAGTTGTTTTGGAAATGCTCCTCGATCCGCCGTTTGTGATTGAGTTTAGCATTCCTAATTCCCATTTTCAGATTGGCCCTGGATGAGCTGTATCCCTCAGCGTTGCCAGATCTGAAAGCGGCATCGCGAGCCTTCAGTAGGAGTCTGACCTCCCTGCTCATCCACGGCTTCTGTTTAGGGAAGGTCTTTATCTCTTTGTGGGTAGTGACGTTGTCAGTGCAGAATTTTATATAGTCCAAAACGGTTGAGGTGTATGAGTTGATGGTACACAAAATTGCTGGGGAAACTCAGCGGGTGCAGCAGCATCTATGGAGCGAAGGAAATAGGCGACGTTTCGGGCCGAAACCCTTCTTCAGACTGATCTCATCAGACTATCTCATCAGTCTGAAGAAGGGTTTCAGCCCGAAACGTCGCCTATTTCCTTCGCTCCATAGATGCTGCTGCACCCGCTGAGTTTCCCCAGCAATTTTGTGTACCTTCGATATTCCAGCATCTGCAGTTCCCTTTTGAACACTGTATGAGTTGATGTCCACTTGTGAATTGAAGGTGGACTGGGTGGCAAACAGACTGTTTGCTGAAACTGTTCCTGTAAAACAGAGACAGCGCCTCAGGCCAAACCTTCACTGTCCTCATGGTAGGTTTCACACGTCTGATCAGAGGTGTGTATTTGGGGAGCAGGAACAGAGAGAGGTGGTCAGACTGTCCAAGGTGGGGGAGGAGGAGGGCTTTGTAGGCTTCAGTAATATTAGTATATACTAAGTCCAGAATATTGTTTCCTCTGGTTGGGCAGGAGACATGCTGGTGGAATCTGGGGAGTACAGTTTTAAGGTTGGAGTGGTTAAAATCACCCGCAACAATAAAAGCCCCCTCTGGGTGTGCAGTTAGTTGTTTGCTGATAGCAGCTTGCAGCTCTTCCATTGCTAGCCTGGCATTAGTGTCCGGGGGTACATAGACTGCAGTGATAACAGTCGATGTGAATTCTCTGGGCAGATAGAAGGGCCTGCACTTTAACATCAGGTATTCCAGGTCAGCAGAGCAGTGACTACCAATCCTAACAACGTCCGTACACCATGAGTTGTTCACATAAATGCACAGTCCGCCGCCCTTGGTCTTACCGGAGTCCTCCGCTGTTCTGTTGGCCCTGAAGACAGTGCGCCCCTCCAGCTCGATGGCGTTGTCCGAGATGTTGTCGTTGAGCCATGTTTCGGTGAAGACCATGGCGTTGCAGTCGGCGATCCGTCTGTGTGTGGTGATCCGCAGCCTTAGTTCATCGATTTTACTCACCAGGGACCGGACATTCGCGAGGAAAATGCTGGGCAGAGCTGGCTGGTGCGGGTTTGATTTCAGCCTAGCTCGATAGCCTCCCCGCTTCCCACGTCTTTGTTTGCGGTCCCTGCGCCGCCTCCGGGCACTTCCTGTCGGGGGAGCTGGCCCGCTAGACCACGGTGTCCTGGCGATCTCCGGCGGCAGTTGGAAGTCGCTTCTGGGGCTCGTTGTGCAGAGACGGCTGAGCTCCAGTAGCTCCTGACGGCCGTACAGAGTCTTCGCTCGAGTGCTGCGGGTGAAAACTAAGGTAATTATTAACAGAAAAAAAACTAAATTGCAAAAGCTACGGAGACGCAGAGCCTCGCGTTGTGCACGCGACGCCATTTTGGAAATCCGCTTGGCCAAATGGCCTTCTCCTGCACCTATTTTCTATGTGTCAATATTTCTATGTTATTTACTGTTTCATAGCTTGACCTAAACTGATTATAATTCTACATCATGGTCTGCTGAACCAAACTCATGGAGACATAGACCTATACAGCAGGTAAATAGGCTGCATGAATCAGCTCATCCATGCCGAGCAAGTTGCCGAACATAGCTAGTCCCACTTGTCTGCATCTGACCCATATCTCACCAAATCTTTTGTATCTGAGTGCTTTTCCAAGTGTCTTTTAAATGCCATTATTGCACCTGCCTCTACTACTTCCTCTGACATCTCATTCCTCATACGCCCCTACCCTCTGTGTGAAATAGTTGCACCTCAGGTCCCTTTTAAGTCTTTCCCCTCTCATTTTAAACATATGCCCTCTAGTTTTAAATTCCCTTACCTGGAGACTGACTATACACCCTTGCTGTACCCTCTCATGATCTATAAACCCACTAAGTTCCCAGATATGCAAAGGTCCCTGACTTGATGCTCTTGGCTTTCACCTTTTTAGGAACAGGTTGATTCTGAACTCTCACTTCTTTGTATATAAAAGATCCCCATTTGTCAGAAGTAGCTGCTCTTGGTCAGTGTTTGCCAGGTCCTGTGACATGAGATGGGTTTGTTTGCAATGTACCTCTGTGAATGCATAACACAATCTCACTGGAGACAACAAGGTTTTTATCATGAACTTGTGCCCTTTAATGCTTGTGAAAAACATATTCTCAGGAACTGGTCCAATGTTTCTGAAAATTCAGCAAGTTTGACATGGTTTTTTTTTTGTTTGCTTTTCTCTCCTGAAAAAGCTAACAACTTAGTTTTGTTTTAAATGTATGTTACCAATCTCTCAATATTGGGTCTCTCATGTTTGTTTAAATGTTCTTAAATATTGTAATCATTCAAGGGGATCAATGTCTTTTTTTTTTTTTCTTTTTTTTTTTAAATAATATTTTTATTAGAAGTAGACATATTATAAAGTATAGTTACATATTATAGTAAAAAAACTTTTCATATACATGTCATACATTATTAAAATTTTCAATTGTTGATTACTTCTGCTTCTAGTGTTTTATTTATATAGAAAAAGAGAGAAAGAGAGAATAAAGAGTTACAAATATCAAAAAAACAAAAAAGGTGGAATGGATTACTTATAATACGTCATTGGAGATAGGTTCGTAGATTATAAAGTATGGCTTTTCATCTAATCCTGAGTTCAAGTTTCAGTTGGGTTTTCGTGCTGGGCCAACCTATCCCGTCAGATTATTAATGAATAGAGCCCATATTTTATCAAAAAGTTCTTGTTTGTCCATTAGGACAAGTCTAATTCTTTCTAGATATAGGGTCTCCGACATTTCCACTATCCATATTTTAATTGTGGGGGTTGTAGGGCCTTTCCAAAATTTTAATATTAATTTTTTTCCGGTTATTATACTGTAATCGAGGAAATTTATTTGGCTTGTTGTGAGTGTTAAAATTTGCTCTGATATTCCAAGTATTATTAATTTTGAGTTTGGATCCAGTTTTTTATTAATAACTTCTGAAATTATTTCAAAAATATCAGTCCAGAAATGTTTAATTTTTATACAATTTGCAAACGTATGTGTTAAATTAACATCTAGATGTAGACATTTATCACAAATAGGAGAGATTTGTGGGAAGATTCTATTTAGTTTTATTTTAGTGTAATCTATGTAAGACTTTAAATTGTATTAAGGCATGTCTGGCATTTAACGAACATTGATGTATATGTTGTAAACTTTCGTCCCACAAATCTTTCGTTATAGGATGACCTAATTCATTTTCCCATGTGTGTCTATATGGTTCCGTCGGTGGTACCTTGTTGTTTAGGAGGGTGTTATAAATATAAGCTATTAATTTTTCAGTGTTAGGATGCTTGTTCAAACATTCATCAAGGATTCTGGTTCCCTAGGTCTGTAGACTTGTGTGTTAGATAGAAACATAGAAATTAGGTGCAGGAGTAGGCCATTCGGCCCTTCGAGTCTGCACCGCCATTCAATATGATCATGGCTGATCATCCAACTCAGTATCCCGTACCTGCCTTCTCTCCATACCCTCTGATCCCCTTAGCCACAAGGGCCACATCTAACTCCCTCTTAAATATAGCCAATGAACTGGCCTCGACTACCCTCTGTTCCAGAGATTCACCACTCTCTGTGTGAAAAAAGTTTTTCTCATCTCGGTTTTAAAGGATTTCCCCCTTATCCTTAAGCTGTGACCCCTTGTCCTGGACTTCCCCAACATCGGGAGCAATCTTCCTGCATCTAGCCTGTCCAACCCCTTAAGAATTTTGTAAATTTCTATAAGATCCCCTCTCAATCTCCTAAATTCTAGAGAGTATAAACCAAGTCTATCCAGTCTTTCTTCATAAGACAGTCCTGACATCCCAGGAATCAGTCTGGTGAACCTTCTCTGCACTCCCTCTATGGCAATAATGTCCTTCCTCAGATTTGGAGACCAAAACTGTACGCAATACTCCAGGTGTGGTCTCACCAAGACCCTGTACAACTGCAGTAGAACCTCCCTGCTTCTATACTCAAATCCTTTTGCTATGAAAGCTAACATACCATTCGCTTTCTTCACTGCCTGCTGCACCTGCATGCCCACTTTCAATGACTGGTGTACCATGACACCCAGGTCTCGCTGCATTTCCCTTTTCCTAGTCGGCCACCATTTAGATAATAGTCTGCTTTCCTGTTTTTGCCACCAAAATGGATAACCTCACATTTATCCACATTATACTGCATCTGTCAAACATTTGCCCACTCACCCAGCCTATCCAAGTTACCTTGCAGTCTCCTAGCATCCTCCTCACAGCTAACACTGCCTCCCAGCTTAGTGTCATCCGCAAACTTGGAGATATTGCCTTCAATTCCCTCATCCAGATCATTAATATATATTGTAAATAGCTGGGGTCCCAGCACTGAGCCTTGCGGTACCCCACTAGTCACTGCCCGCTATTGTGAAAAGGACCCGTTTACTCCTACTCTTTGCTTCCTGTTTGCCAGACAGTTCTCTATCCACATCAATACTGAACCCCCAATGCCTTTTGTAAATCCATGCTGACTTTGTCCAATGATTTCACCACTTTCCAAATGTGCTGCTATCCCATCTTTAATAACTGACTCTAGCAGTTTCCCCACTACCGATGTTAGACTAACTGGTCTGTAATTCCCCGTTTTCTCTCTCCCTCCCTTCTTAAAAAGTGGGGTTACGTTTGCTACCCACCAATCCTCAGGAACTACTCCAGAATCTAAAGAGTTTTGAAAGATTATTACTAATGCATCCACTATTTCTGGAGCTACTTCCTTAAGTACTCTGGGATGCAGCCTATCTGGCCCTGGGGATTTATCGGCCTTTAATCCATTCAATTTACCCAACACCACTTCCCGGCTAACCTGGATTTCACTTAATTCCTCCAACTCCTTTGACCCGCGGTCCCCTGCTATTTCCGGCAGATTATTTATGTCTTCCTTAGTGAAGACGGAACCAAAGTAGTTATTCAATTGGTCTGCCATATCCTTGTTCCCCATGATCAACTCACCTGTTTCTGACTGCAAGGGACCTACATTTGTTTTAACTAATCTCTTTCTTTTCACATATCTATAAAACCTTTTGCAGTCAGTTTTTATGTTCCCTGCCAGTTTTCTTTCATAATCTAATTTTCCTTTCCTAATTAAGCCCTTTGTCCTCCTCTGCTGGTGTCTGAATTTCTCCCAGTCCTCCGGTATGCTGCTTTTTCTGGCTAATTTGTACGCATCATCCTTCGCTTTGATACTATCCCTGATTTCCCTTGTTATCCACGGATGCACTACCTTCCCTGATTTATTCTTTTGCCAAACTGGGATGAACAATTTTTGAAGTTCATCCATGCAGTCTTTAAATGTCTTCCATTGCATATCCACCGTCAACCCTTTTAGAATTAATTGCCAGTCAATCTTGGCCAATTCACGTCTCATACCCTCAAAGATACCTTTCTTTAAGTTCAGAACCATTGTTTCTGAACTAACAATGTCACTCTCCATCCTAATGAAGAACTCAACCATATTATGGTCACTCTTGCCCAAGGGGGCACGTACAACAAAACTGCTAACTAACCCTTCCTCATTACTCAATACCCAGTCTAAAATAGCCTGCTCTCTCGTTGGTTCCTCTACATGTTGATTTAGATAACTATCCCGCATACATTCCAAGAAATCCTCTTCCTCAGCACCCCTGCCAATTTGATTCACCCAATCTATATGTAGATTGAAGTCACCCATTATAACGGTTTTGCCTTTGTCGCACGCATTTCTAATTTCCTGTTTGATACCATCTCCAACTTCACTACTACTGTTAGGTGGCCTGTACACAACATCCACCAGCGTTTTCTGCCCCTTAGTGTTTCGCAGCTCTACCCATACCGATTCCACATCCTCCAAACTAATGTCCTTCCTTTCCATTGCGTTAATCTCCTCTCTAATCAGCAACGCTACCCCACCTCCTTTTCCTTTCTCTCTATCCCTCCTGAATATTGAATATCCCTGGATGTTCAGCTCCCAGCCTTGGTCACCCTGGAGCCATGTCTCCGTGATCCCAACTATATCATAGTCATTAATAACTATCTGCACATTCAACTCATCCACCTTATTACGAATGCTCCTTGCATTGAGACAAAGCCTTCAGGCTTGTTTTTACAACACTCTTACCCCTTATACAATTATGTTGAAAAGTGGCCCTTTTTGATTTTTGCCCTGGTTTTGTCTGCCTGCCACTTTTACTTTTCACCTTGCTACCTATTGCTTCTACCCTCATTTTACACCCCTCTGTCTCTACGCTCACACATTTAAGAAACCCTTTCCCTTTAACTCCATCCTCCACTATCCCATTCGACACCCCACCCCCCTTATTCAGTTTAAAACCACCCGTGTAGCAGTGGCAAACCTGCCTGCCAGAATGCTGGTCCCACACCTGTTAAGATGCAATCCGTCCCTTTTGTACAATTCCCCCTTACCCCAAAACAGATCCCAGTGATCTAAGAATCTAAATCCCTGCCCCGTGCACCAGTTCCTCAGCCACACGTTCAGGTCCCGTATCTCCCTGTTCCTGCTCTCGCCAGCACGAAGAACTGGAAGCAAACCGGAGATAACAACCCTGGAGGTCCTGCTTTTCAGCCTTTTTCCGAGCTCTCTAAAGTCACGCTGCAGAATATTCATCTCCTTAATTTAACATAATCTCTAATTTGTAGATATCTGAAGAAATTATTTGAGTGCAGTCCATGATTCTGTTGTAACTCTTGAAATGAAAGAAAAGTGCCTTTCCCATAAAGATGTCCGATCTTTTTAATTCCATAATTTTTCCATTGTGTGAAACCCTTATCCAAAAAGGATGGCTTGAATAAAGGATTATTTACAATGGGAAGGCATAGTGGTATATTATTCAATTTTAAAACTTTTTTAAATTGTTTCCAAATTCGTATTCCACTATGTATTATGGGGTTTTCCTTATAGGTTTTTTTGTGCAGTTTTGTGGTAGCAAATATGATCGGACCAATTTCAAAAGGTAAACAGTCTTCCTTTTCCATCCTTAACCAATCTGGTTGTTGATCCATTTCTTCCAGCCAGAAATTCATGTTTTTAATATGGACTGCCCAAAAATAAAATAAGAAATTTGGCAAAGCCAAGCCTCCATTTATCTTTAACTTACATAAATGTTTTTTACTTATTCTATGATTCTTATAATCCCAGATAAAACTTGTAACAATGGAGTCGACTTTTTTGAAAAAAGTTTTTGGGATATATATCGGGATTAATTGAAGTAGGTACAGTAGTTGCGGTAAGAAGATCATTTTTATAGCATTAATTCTACCAAGCATTGAAATGGGAAGTGTTTTTCAGTATTGAATATTCTTGTGTAGTTTATTCAGTAAGGGTGGAAAATTTAGTTTAAATAAAGAGGTATATGTTACATAGATTCCTAAGTATTTAAATTTATCTTTAACTATTTTAAAAGGGGATTGTTGTAATATATGTAAATTGAGTTTTGTTATTGGCATGATTTCACTTTTATTCCAATTAATTCTATATCCTGAAAACTGACCAAATTGAGTTATTAAATTTAATAGATTTGGAATACAGGTGCACAACCTTTTATCCGAAAGCCTTGGGACCAGACACTTTTCGTAATTCAGAATTTGTCGGCCTTCGGAATGGAAATTTTTTTGCGTAGATTTTAACGGCTGGCTCAGTGGTAGAGTGCTCGGCTCATATCCGCAAGGTCGCGAGTTTGCGCCTTGATCCCGGCAGTTACTCGGTCGCGAGTTTGAGTCTTCAATGTAGTGTTTTCTTGCAGAATAAATGTTTGTATGAAATGCAGTGTAGGAGAGGTGTACTGACTGTGTGGGCAGAACTTTGGAAGTGATTGCCCACCAGTCTAAAAAGCCGCTGTGTCTCCCTGTCCCTGGGATAGCAGGGGGCGATCAAACAGCACAATACCCCCCTCCCCCTCCAACTCTAGAGGAATCCGCTCCCTGATGGGCCGCTACGGCGACAAGTGGCAGTTTGCCCACAGCCCGAGCTGTGCCCCCTCATCCGCCACCCCAAGAACAAGACGTACCTTGCACACCATCAGCTTCTGCCCCTACGTGTTCCTCTGGAGTTGGAGCGGGGCAGGGCTGGAGTTGCTGTTGGCTGTGGGTCTCTGGGATCTCCGTGCTTGCAGTGGGCCTGGGGGTCGGTGTCCCGTTGGTCCTGACGTCTCCGGCCACCCCCCTGGACTGGAGCTGAGACTGGGAACTGTACCGCCCTTGCCCCCTCCCTCTGCAACTGCAAACAACCCCACTCTCCTGCAAGGGGTACAGTTCCCGGAGGATGGCAGGTGGCCGGAGACGTCAGGACCAACAGGAACCCGCTCCCCGATGGGCCCCTACGACGCCCCGAGCTGCGCCCCGTCATCCGCAACCCAGGTTCCTCTGTAGTTGGAGCGGGGCTGGGCTGGGCTGCTGTTGGCTGTGGGTCTCTGGGATCTCCGTGCTTGCAGTGGGCCTGGGGGTCGGTGTCCCGATGAGGGGGCGCAGCTCGGGGAACGGCTTCTGGTGGTCCTGACGTCTCCGGCCAGTTTGCAGTTTTCCTCTGGAGTTGGAACGGGGCTGGGCTGCTGCTGGCTGTGGGTCTCTGGGATCTCCGTGCTTGCAGTGGGCCTGGGGGTCGGTGTCCCGTTGGTCCTGACGTCTTCGGTGACTGGCACTGACCTGCTGGCAGTGCCGACGTGAAGACAGTGCAAAGCCCCCGCGCCGGTGCAATGAGCGGGGAGCTGGAGAGGGGAGGGAAGGGGTCACACACATGGCCGGGAAGCAGAGGGGTATAGGTGGGGTGAAACTGAAGGGAGCGACAATCTGCTGCTGCTGCCCGCTGTTAAAAAGTTTCCACGCAAGACTCACGATACTGTGTATCGTGAGTCTACCGTGGGAACTTTTTAACTCAGCGGGCAGGCAGCAGCATATTGTCAATTATTAACCCTCCCGCGCAATATACCCTCACCTTCTCTTTTATGAATGGGTATTTAGTTCCCCTTTCTTCGAGGACCGACCGGAGGTTCCGCTGTCACCTCTGCGGGCCGCCCTCGGTGAACGTTTTCAAGGACCTTTCTTCAAGGACCGAAAAAATGTCCGCTATTCGGAGGTTTTCGTTATTTGGATCTTCGGATAAAAGGTTGTGCACCTGTACTAGTTTCTAACTTTGTAATATATATTAGTACATCATCTGCATATAAGGACATTTTATTCCTTGTGTCTCTAGTGTTGTATCCGTATATTCCTGTATGTGTTCTAACGCTTTCTGCTAAAGGTTCGATTGCAAGAGCAAATAATAGTGGGGATAGTGAACATCCTTGTCTACAACCTCTAGAGAGATTAAATGTAGTTGATAACATTTGGTTTGTTAATATTCTAGCTGTTGGATTAGAGTGTAACAATTTAACCCATGTACAGTACTTCTCTCCCAATTGAAATTTTTCCATCACCGAAAATAAATATGGCCATTCTACCTGGTCAAATGCTTTTTCAGCATCTAACGAAATAATTGCTAGATCTGTATTAGGAATTCTATTGGAGTATATAATATTGAATAGTCTTCTCAGATTATAAAATGAATAACGTTTTGGAATAAAACCTGTTTGGTCGGGGTGTATTAATTTGTTACTAAGCTCAATCTATGAGATAGAATTTTAGTTAATATTTTCTGATCAGTATTTAAAAGGGCTATTGCTCTGTATGAACCTGGGTCTTCAAGATCCTTGTCCGTTTTTGGTATGAGTATGATTGTAGATTCATTTAGAGTTTCTGGGAGTTTCTGTTGAGTGTAAGCATATTTGTACAGTGTCTGTAGGCGTGGAGAAACCAGATCATAATTTTTTTTATAAAATTCAGAAATTAGACCATCGGGGCCTGCAGCCTTTCCGTTTTTTAAAGATTTAATTGACTCTTCGACAAGGGGATCAATGTCAAGCCTAATCCTATTTACCAGCGATGGGACCCGGGACCTTGGCTGAATTTCTACAGGATAATTATAGAATCCTTACCACCCTTCTTCTGGCATCTGAAAAATCGAATGCAAGCCCGTGTTGAATCGAAGATCTTTCTGGTTTATTTTGCCTGGACCTTGCCATGGATGAACATGTCCAGCTGCCTGTGAAGAGTAGCAAGTGTAGGATAACCTATCCTCTTTGGTGAATTATTGTGGGTAACCAACCGTGGCATGAAAATGCTCATCAAGAATAAAAATCCCAAGAAGATTAACACGCAAATGTATCAGGAAAAATCTACTGGAAAATCCAGAACAAGAGGTCACAGTTTAAGGATAAGGGGGAAATCTTTCAGGACCGAGATGAGAAGAACGTTTTTCACACAGAGAGTGGTGAATCTGTGAAATTCTCTGCCACAGAAGGTAGCTGAGGCCAGTTCATTGGCTAAATTTAAGAGGGAGTTAAATGTGGCCCTTGTGGCTAAGGGGATCAGGGGGTATGGAGAGAAGGCAGGTACAGGATACTGAGTTGGATGATCAGCCATGATCATATTGAATGGCGGTGCAGGTTCGAAGGACCGAATGGCCTACTCCTGCACCTATTTTCTATGTTTCTATGGTGAGATCTATGATCTGAAAATATTAACAAGTTATCCTCTGCACCTGGGGAAATCCAGCAGTTGCACAAGGTGATTGTCTGATATTACACAAACTAGAATTTGTCTTTGGTGCTTGAAGACTAGTTTGAAGGCAGAAGTATGTTATAAAGGCACCAGAGTAAATCTCAGATTCTTCCATCTGATTCTTTGTAAAACATGCATTAGGCTCACTGGAGCTGTAGTTCCCAAGCTGATTCTAATGCCCCTGTCCCACTTAGGAAACCTGAACGGAAACCTCTGGAGACATTGCGCCCCACCCAAGGTTTCCGTGCGGTTCCCGGAACCTCCGGGAACCGCACGGAAACCTTGGGTGGGGCACAAAGTCTCCAGAGGTTTCCGTTCAGGTTTCCTAAGTGGGACAGGGGCATAATACACCAGGATGCCAGTTCCCATAGTCTGTGATACCATCTCCAGCACATACTTGAAACTCTGCAGAGTACTGACTTCCATGCCCACTTGAAACTCACGGAGTTCACTATAAATTTATGATGCAACTGTACTTCTGAATCGCAAACCAGAGGACATAGGTATCGAACAAGCTGCCAGAGGAAGCAGTTGAGGCAGGGGCTATTGCAATGTTTTAGAAACAATTAGACAGGTATATGGATAGGACAAGTTTAGAGTGATTTGGGCCAAACACAGGCAGATGGGACTAGTGTAGATGGGACACATGGGGCAGTATGGACAGGTTGGGCCAAAGGGCCAATTTCCACACTGTATGACGATGACTCTCTGCACTGTAACATCTTTTAAAAAAGTGTCTTGAAAGAAGCAAATCCTATAGTCCAGAAAACCTAGCAGTTGGTACCACCAAAGTCCCAGCAGTCAATATTAATAATAACTGAATGATACTTTGTCTCTTTAAAGCTGTGAAGAAAACATCAGTGTGAGAAAAATAAAGGGACTCTTAAAAGACAAAGCTGCAACTCTTGATGGGTCTCATCTCAGGGATTTAAAGAAAGTCAAATTGTTGAAGATCCACTCACTCTAATGTTTTAAATTTCTCTAATTTTTGGAACCATTCTTTAAATTAAAACATCTACGTAAAATTCTGCTTGTTTAGGAAATGGCACAGAGGGAAAAATGTAAATATATGAGTACAAATGTTAAATGGTACAAAGCAAGAATTTCATTGTCCTATCAGGGACACATGACAATAAACTCTCTTGAATCTTGAATCTTGAATCTTGATTCTATAATTAAAGAGTAAGAATATCTTGAAACTTATTTTATTAATGAATTTGTAAAGAACCTAACGCGATGTTTAGAAAGACTCCAAGCGCTGCAGCATCTTTCAGTTTCGTTTACTTTAGAGATACAGCATAGAAACAGGCCCTTTGAGCCACCAAGCCAATTAACCTACAAACCTGTAGTCTTTGGATTGTGGGATAAAACCGAAGATCTCAGAGAAAACCCACATGGTCACAGGAAGAACGTACAAACTCCGTACAGACAGCATTCGTAGTCAGGATCGAACCTGCGTCTCTGGCGCTGTAAGCACTGAAAGTCAGCAACTCTACCGCTGCGCCACCGTGCCACCCTTTGGTGAACATTAAAGTGGGAATAGATTACAATGAAGTAAGTGGGGGAATGGGACTGTTGGGAATGCGCTGAAAGCTGGTGCAGACTCAATGGACTGAATGATCTCCTGTCTCATGATAAAGGATGAGAAATTAAAAGAATAATTTGATAGTTATTTTCTGCCATTAATAAGATCACAGTCATTTTAGTTTTCAATTCATAGTAATTTCTAATTAGCTTGCTTTATGTCATACACTGTATGTATTAATATCAATTCACAATGAAGTCTTGCCTCGATATTGTGATATTGCTTTGAATGCACATTCATTAACTTCTAGTTTCTTGACAAAGTCACATCTATTCCATGAACATTTAGTCTTTTTATACAAATATCCCCCATTAAGAATGTATCAGGGCTGCCTGGTTCTTCCTAGAACAGAGAACCAATCAGTTCCCCTCAACATATAATCGTCTCCATCATGTGGAACTTATCTTCACACTTAACAACATCTCTTTTGACTCCTCTCAGTTTCTTCAAGTGTAGACATGGGCATTCACATGGGCACGAGCTAATCCAGTCTTTTTGTTGGTTAGGTTGAACACTATTTGTTCCAAATGTACCCTGGCTTCATTACTATCTCAGACACCAGTCTCCCCTTTCACTCTGTCTCCATCATACGGGACTGACTATCACTTGACATTGACTACAAACTCACTGACTTTCACAATTACCGTGACTACATCTCTTCCCACCCTGCATTTTGCAAAATGCCATCACTTGTTCTCAATTACTCCATCTCCTCGCATCTGCTCCCAAGATGAGACTTTCCATCCTTGGACATCTGAGATGCCTTTCTTTATTAAATATTGCTTCGCCCCGTCCCCACACGTGTCTCATCTGCGTCCCACAGTTCTATTCTCACTTCCACCCCCCCTCCCCACCACCACATCACCCAGCTTCCAGATAAAACAAGGTTAGCGTTCCCTGGTCCTCATCTTTCACCGCATCAGCCCCTCCATCCAGCACATCATTCTCCGTCATTCCCACCCCCTTCAGCATTATACTACCATCAATCACTTCTTCCCAATCCCACCCCTTTGCATTCTCCATGAAAACCACACTCTCCACCACTACATTTGCTCATCCTTTCCCACGAAGCCAGCCCTGCCCGCCACTTCTCACATAAGTTTGAGAAACAAACCTCATTTTTTGGGCAGGACAAATTGCCGTCTGCAGAACTCAATAATGAATCTCTACCTGCAGATAACCTGTTCTTTCTTTCTGGATTGGCCTTCAGGACTTATCAGGACCAGCCATTTATGTTTGATATACCTCTTTTCCTTTTTTTCCCCTTCAACTGTATATTGCGGCATGTCCCAGTAACCTAGACTGTACAACATCACCCAGATTTCACATTATGAGGAAGCAGTTTAACCGAGCTACATTGGTTACATTATTTTACCAGATTACTGACATTTCCTTTGCTCCACCCATTCCTCCCCCACACCTTTTTTGCAACATAGACTAACTTGTTTTCTTTCTTTCTCAATTCTGATGAAGTCTCTTTGACTTGAAACATTAATTGTTTCCCATTTAACAGATGCTACCCAACTGGTTGTGATTTTTCCCTAATTTTTGGTGATATTTTTTAAAAGAACAATCATTGTCTACTGATCAATATTATATATGACGCACATTTGTATGCAACATTTCAAATAGCATTTTCAAGGATCTTAAAGTTTGGGCAATTGAACCACTAAATGCTTGTGTTTGTAACATGCAGTGTGATGCTTTCTAACTGAACAGTTAAGCACTCCCAGTGTATGAGCCAATGGAGAGGGAACACACGGTGTCCATGGGGACTCTGGAGGCCTTCCATGGACGCTGGTCACCGAGGGAGGTCGAATGTATTGTTGATAAAATTGTTGATATTTTAATTTGATAACTTTGTTTGTAAACTGCCAATATAGGTATTCTTTGATCGAGTTACTATGCATTTTTGTTTGTTTTGAATAAAAACATTTTGTAAAAAAAAATTTTTTTAAAGTGTATGAGCCAACTTAATTTTGATAATTTTGTAATGCACCCTGCTAAAAGTAATTGGCAACATGTTGATGAGGTCATGGTGGAATATTCTTGTGGAGCAGCTGCTTTGCTGATTAGCATCATGTCTCCTTTTGCATTCGCAAAAAATAAAACTATGTAAAGTTATGGCTCTGGTGGGATTGACCAACCATTCAACTGTAAAATGTGCACCAATACTCCTGTATGTTGCTGTTATTAAATACCTTGCTTTCCATTGCTCAATGTCAGTGGTGAAGGCTATTAAGCTTTCCACTTATGTATATCACTATTATTAACCTAACATGTTGTGCAATCGATCACTTCACCAAATTAATTGCTGGCTTCAAAAGACAAAATATATCTTAAAGTTTGTGATCCAAGTATGTTAGTAAGTGGCCTGAACCAATTAATTCTAATCTATAACCCTGTTTTCTTCCTCCTCCTTTTGAATGAAAAGGAGAAAATTAAAAGGAACTCTTTTTCATTTAGTTTGTTCTAAAATACGATCGTTAGTGAGAATTTAAATCCAGTTGATTGCTATGGAGGATGATTCAATTTCATTTGATCCTGTACTCTTTTTTCTTGGGCAGTGATCTTTTGGTATCGACCATGAATTTAAATGTTAATTGCATAACATTTGCCATCAAAGCAATACTTGATCCTCTTACAAGGCAACAATCATGCACGTAGTCATTTTTCACCAGAGGTTTCTGGATGACTCTAAACGTAACATCTCCAAGTTTACGGATGACACAGGAAAATGCGAGGAAGATGCTATGAGGCTGCAAGGTGACTTGGATAGGTTTGGCGAGTGGGCAGATATATGGCAGATGCAGTATAATGTGGATAAATGTGAAGTTATCCACTTTGGTGGAAAAAACAAGAAGGCAGATTATTATCTGAATGGTATCAGATGAGGAAAAGGGGAGGCAACGGAACCTGGGTGTCCTTGTATATCAGTCACAGAAAGTAAGCAGGCATGTACAGCAGGCAGTGAAGAAGCAAATGGCATGTTGGCCTTCATAGTGAATGGATTTGAGAACAGGAGCAAGGAGTTGTACAGGGCTCTGGTGAGACCACTCAGGAATCAAAGCAGTCACCTCTCTGTGGAGCTACAGGAGATGGGCAAGGTCCTAAATGAGTATTTCTCCTCTGTATTTACCGAGGAGAAAGTCAGTAGGACGGATGAAATTGGAGCAGTCACTGGAAGTGTCTTGAGAGCAGTCAGGGTTACTGTTAAAGAAATACTGAAGGTATTGTCGTGTTTGAAGGTAGACAAATCTCCAGGGCCCGATCTGATATATCCAAGTATATTGTGGGAAACTAGAGAGGAAATTGCGAGAGCCCTGGTTGAAATTTATGAGTCATTCTTAAATACAGGAGAGGTGCCGGAAGACTGGAGGGTGGCAAATGTTGTACCCCTTTGCAAGAAGGGCTGCAGGGAATATGCTGGGAACTATAGGCTGGTGAGCGTAACATCTGTAGTTGGTAAGTTACTGGAGAGTATTCTAAGGGATAGGATATACAGGCATTTGGATGGGTAAGGGCTGATTAGGGATAGTCAGCATGGTTTTGTATGTGGGAGTTGATGTCTCACAAATTGTATATATTTTTTGAAGACGTGACCACAATAGTTCATGAGGGCAGAGCTGTAGATGTCGTGTACATGGACTTCAGTAAGGTGGTCGACAAGGTTTCGCATGGCAGGCTGCTCTGGAAGGTTAGATCGCATGGGATCCAAGGAGAGATAGCTGAATAGATAGTAAATTGGTTCCATGGAAGGAAGCAGAGGGTGATGGTGGAAGGTTGTTTCTCGGACTGGATGCCTGTGACTAGTGGTGTGCCTCAGGGTTTGCTGCTGGGCCCATTATGGTTTGTAATCTACATCAATGATTTGGATGAGAACATACAGGGCAAGATAAGCAAGTTTGCTGATGATACAAAAGTTAGTGGTTTTGCAGATAGTGAAGATGGTTGTGAAAGATTGCAGCAGGATCTGGATCGATTGGCCAGGCGGGCAGAGGAATGGTTGATGGCATTTAATACAGTGAATTGTGAGGTGTGGCATTTTGGGACGTTGAACAAGTGCAGAACCTACACTGTAAATGATAGGCCTCTGGGTAGTATTGTCGAGCAGAGGGTTCTGGGAGTACAGGTGTATGGTTCCTTGTAGGTCGAGTCGCAGGTGGATAAGGTGGTCAAAAAGGCTTTTGGCACTTTGGCCTTCATCAGTCAGAGCATTGGGTATAAAAGTTGGGAGGTCATGTTGCAGTTGTATAAGACGTTGGTGAGACCACATTTAGAATATTGTGATCAGTACTGGGTACCATGTTATATGAAAGATATTGTTAAGCTTGAAAGAGTTTAGAAAAGATTTACGAGGATGTTGCCAGGACTAGAGAGTGTGAGCTATATGGAGAGGTTGAGTAGACTGGGTCTCCATTCCATGGAGCGCAGGAGGATGAGGGGAGATCTTAGAGGTATACAAAATTATGAGAGGAATAGATCGGGTAGATGCACAGTCTTTTGCCCAGAGTACGGTAATCAAGCACCAGAGGACATAGGTTCAAGTTGAAGGGAAAAATATTTAATAGGAATCCGAGGGGTACCTTTTACACACAAAGGGTGGTGGGTGTATGGAACAAGCTGCCAGAGGAGGTAGTTGAGGCTGGGACTATCCCATCGTTTAAGAAACAGTTAGACAGGTACATGGATAGGACAGGTTTGGAGGGATATGGAGCAAGCACAGGCAAGTAGGACTAGCTGGGACATTGTTGGCCGGTGTGGGCGAGTTGGGCCAAAGGACCTTTTTCCGCACTGTATCACTCTATGAGAATCAATGCAATCAATGATCGTTAGAGTTTCTTCTTATTTTCCCACTCTCTAGACCCCGTCTCCAGTCCTCCGGTCGCTGACAGTAGAGCCGCTCCTCCCCCTACGGACCTTAGATGGAGTGGCGTTGTGTAACCAGCTTTTTTTTAAATCAAAGATATTTATTCAAATATTAAAATAATATATACAGTACAGTAAAAATTTGAATTTGATTCCTTTATTGTCATTCAGACCTTTCGGTCTGAACCAAATTACTTTGCCTGCAGTCATACACAGTAACAATAAATAACAAAACATACAATAAACACAAATTAACATCCACCACAAAAACAAAACAGAATCCACCACCATAAAACACGACAAACGATAACGATGGGATGTCAGGACTGTCTTATGAAGAAAGACTGGATAGACTTGGTTTATACTCTCTAGAATTTAGGAGATTGAGAGGGGATCTTATAGAAACTTACAAAATTCTTAAGGGGTTGGACAGGCTAGATGCAGGAAGATTGCTCCCGATGTTGGGGAAGTCCAGGACAAGGGGTCACAGCTTAAGGATAAGGGGGAAATCCTTTAAAACCGAGATGAGAAGAAACTTTTTTCACACAGAGAGTGGTGAATCTCTGGAACTCCCTGCCACAGAGGATAGTCGAGGCCAGTTCATTGGCTATATTTAAGAGGGAGTTAGATGTGGCCCTTGTGGCTAAGGGGATCAGAGGGTATGGAGAGAAGGCAGGTATGGGATACTGAGTTGGATGATCAGCCATGATCATATTGAATGGCGGTGCAGGCTCGAAGGGCCGAATGGCCTACTCCTGCACCTAATTTCTATGTTTCTATGTTTCTATAAACCTATTCAACTATCTTACACACCTTGTCAATGATGCATTCAACCCCCCGTGGTGACCAGCGGTCCTGGAAACCCCCCAGGGTGCCCGTGGACAGTGCGTAGTCCGTCTCTTACACCATCCGGGCACAGACATAACCCCGGAAAAGGGGCAGGCAGCCAGCTCTGGCAGAGCCCTATTCCGCCTCACACCGTGACTCGCGGATGGCCAGCTTGGCCAGGCCCAGGAGCAACCCTACCAGGACATCCTCGGCCCCACCCTCTCCCCTACGCACAGGGTGTCCAAAGACGAGGATGGTGGGTGAGAAGTGCAGCCAGAAGGCAAGGAGCAGCCACTTTAGATAATGGACCAGGGGCTGCAACCTCACACAATCCATGTACACGTGGTACACAGACTCTTCCAGCCCACAAAATTGGCAGGCGGCTGGCGAGTCTGTGAACCGCACGAGTAACAGGTTGCAAGGGACTCCTGTGGTCCCTGGTGTGGAGGGGGAGAATTTCTGCGTCGAGGGATACCCACAGGGGGGCCCCCTTGCGACCGGAAGGCAACACCGACCGCCATTTGGTGTCTGGACGGTGGACCAGGGCGAGGAAATGCAGGGTGTGGAGGAGGAGCCCGTACAGGACACGCCTCCCTGCGTCTCAGAGGGAGATGAAGGGTGTCGAGGAAAGGCGACTCAAGTTGCGCGGGACCGGCTCCCAAGAAATGATTACGGTGCCTGGGTCCGACGAGTACTTCCAGCTGAGCGCCGGTTTACTCAGCCACACGTTGGAGCCCCCCGACACCCGGTGGGACGGGACAAGGGCCGTCTGCTCTCATGCATGTGCCGTCGCCCTCCGCAAGCGGAGGGGGGTCCAGTCGACGGCATCCAGGTTCCAGACTCTCAACAAGTCCCGGTAGAAGCTGGGCATCCTCAGCAGGATGGCATGGCCAGAACATTTCCCCCAGTTGATCCTGGCAGAGGAGGTGGCCGAGAAGTCTCGTTGGCACTCACGCATCTTCTGCAGGTCGACGGGGCGGTGACCATGAGGAGCACGTCATCGGCGTAGACCGAGAAGACCACCTCCATGTCCGGCTCGCGTAGAACCATGCCCGTCAACCTACTCCGAAGAAGACTAAGGAATGGCTCCACGCAGATGGCGTACAGTTGGCCTGACATGCGGCAGCCCTGATGTACTCCTCTGCGGAAGGTAATGGAAGGCGTCAAGGATCCGTTTACTTTGATGAAGCACTCCGCGATGGCGTATATAAACCAGATCCGGGACACAAAGTGCGGCCCAAACCCAAGCACCCGCAGAGTCCTCAGCAGATACTCGTGATCCACCCTGTCAAAAGCCTCTTCCTGGTCGAGGGAGAGAAAGGCAGTGGGTACACCAGTCGGCTGAGCCAGGTGGACCAGATCCCAGACCAAAGGGATATTGTCCTGGATGGACGAGTCCGGGACAGTGTAAGACTGCTCAGGGTGGATCACTTGGGTCAGCACTGGACACAGACAGTTGTCCATTGCCTTTGCAAAGACCCATTAGTCAGTGGAGAGGAGGGAGAGCAGGCGCCAGTTCTTTGGAAGGCAGAGATAGCCATTCTTGGGCAGAAGGACAATGACAGCCCTCTGCCAAGACAGGAGGGGATGATGGTATTGAATGCCGAGCTGGAGTCTAGAAACAACAGCCTGGCGTAAGTGGGGTTTTTTGTCCAAGTGGTCCAGTGCGGAGTGGAGAGCCAGTGAGATTGCATCCTCTGTTGAATTGTTGTCACGGTAGGCAAACTGTAATGAGTCGAGGTTCTTGTCGAGGTAGGAGTTGATATGCACCATAACCAACCTCTCAAAGCACTTTATCACCACAGACGTTCGTGCCACTGGTCGATAGTCATTGAGGCACGTCACTTTACTCTTCTTGGGCACCGGTATTATTGATGCCCTCTTAAAGCAGGTGGGAACCTCAGAGCTCAGTAATGAGAGGTTAAAAATGTCATCAAAAACTCCAGTCAGTTGGTCTACACAGGTTTTGAGAACTCGACCAGGTATAGCATTAGGTCCAGGCACTTTCTAAGACCCCCCTGAAGGATATTCTGATGTTGACGTATCTGACTATGAATGTAATACCATTAGGGCCTATGGGGGCTCAGGAAGGCACAACAGTGTTCTCCCTATCAAAGCGTACGTAGAATGCATTGAGCTCATCAGGGAGTGATGCCTCGCTGTCGCTTGAGCAGCCTCCTGGTTTTGTCCTGTAGGAGGTGATGGCATTTAAGCCCTGCCGCAGTTGCCGAACATTCGCGCAATCCTCCAACTTTGAGCGGACATCCCTTTTGGCCTTTTTGATGGTCTTTTCAAGATCGTATCTGGACTTCTTTTAGACCTCTGCATCACCAGACCTCAATGCCTTGGATCTGGTCCTATGAAGAATGCGGATCTCCTGGTTCATCCAAGGCTTCTGGCTAGGAAATACTCAGAAGTTTTTGTTGGAACAATTCAGCACGTCAGACACCATCTGTGCAAAATATGGATAGGTGAAATGTCTGAAAAAGGGTCCCAACCCAAAACGTCACTGACGGAGGAAATTCTGAAAATTATATAGAAGATAAATACTTTGCAATATGTTTAACCCAAGAGCTGACATACTGGCAAAGAATAATTGGGCCAATAATGAGGCCAATCTTGGTGAAGAGATCTTACAGCGGCTGTCCCACTGAGGCGACCTAATTGGCGAGTTTAGGAGAGTTTGAAAAAATGTCATGTTAAAGACCTCCTTCGACTATGTAGAAGACCTCCTTCGACATCCTTCAACTATGTTGAAGACTAGCTTCGACTAGCTTCGGGAAAATTGGACACCGAATAGTGGAGAGTGAAGAAGACCTCCTTCGATCTCCTTCGACCTCCCTTCGACTATGTTGAAGACTATCTACGACTACCCTCGATTACCTGCGAATAACATGCCGACCTACTACGACCTACTTCGACTAAACCTACGACTAAAAAAAGTATTTTTTTCCCACGGCGGCGACCTTTTTTTACTCGCGGGCATTTTACAGCATGTTGAAAAATACACCGCGACCTAGCTGAGGCCTCAAGTACATGGGGACTACTCTCAAGCATGAAGGAGAGTTACAAAGACCTCCTAGGACCTCGTGCCAACAATGCTGCGAGTATGAGTCGAAGGCAAACTCGCCAGAACTCGCGGATTAGGTCGCCGCAGTGGGACAGCCCCTTTAGGATGTTAGGAGAGGCAATAAATAGATTTATCATGGTATTTAGATTCCATGTCATAGCTAACTAAATTAAAATAAGCATTGGGGGTTGTAAACTAAACGGAAGGCAATAAAACTGATCTAGAATATATTTTAAAAAACAAAGATGAAAGGTTACAGAGACATTGATGAAGGAATTATTTCAAAAGTCTAAATTTCACATGTAACCATTGTGTTTTGCGAATATAAAAATGCACTAGATGCTTTGAATATTTGAAACACTCATCTCAGAGTGTTTCCCAGTGGGTATTATTAAGGTCTCGAATCAACATAGAAACATAGAAACATAGAAATTAGGTGCAGGAGTAGGCCATTCGGCCCTTCGAGCCTGCACCGCCATTCAATATGATCATGGCTGATCATCCAACTCAGTATCCCGTACCTGCCTTCTCTCCATACCCTCTGATCGTCTTAGCCACAAGGGCCACATCTAACTCCCTCTTAAATATAGCCAATGAACTGGCCTCGACTACCCTCTGTGGCAGGGAGTTCCAGAGATTCACCACTCTCTGTGTGAAAAAAGTTCTTCTCATCTCGGTTTTAAAGGATTTCCCCCTTATCCTTAAGCTGTGACCCCTTGTCCTGGACTTCCCCAACATCGGGAGCAATCTTCCTGCATCTAGCCTGTCCAACCCCTTAAGAATTTTGTAAGTTTCTATAAGATCCCCTCTCAATCTCCTAAAGTCTAGAGAGTATAAACCAAGTCTATCCAGTCTTTCTTCATAAGACAGTCCTGACATCCCAGAAATCAGTCTGGTGAACCTTCTCTGCACTCCCTCTATGGCAATAATGTCCTTCCTCAGATTTGGAGACCAAAACTGTACGCAATACTCCAGGTGTGGTCTCACCAAGACCCTGTACAACTGCAGTAGAACCTCCCTGCTCCTATACTCAAATCCTTTTGCTATGAAAGCTAACATACCATTCGCTTTCTTCACTGCCTGCTGCACCTGCATGCCCACTTTCAATGACTGGTGTACCATGACACCCAGGTCTCGCTGCATCTCCCCTTTTCCTAGTCGGCCACCATTTAGATAATAGTCTGCTTTCCTGTTTTTGCCACCAAAATGGATAACCTCACATTTATCCACATTATACTGCATCTGCCAAACATCTGCCCACTCACCCAGCCTATCCAAGTCACCTTGCAGTCTCCTAGCATCCTCCTCACAGCTAACCCTGCCCCCCAGCTTAGTGTCATCCGCAAACTTGGAGATATTGCCTTCAATTCCCTCATCCAGATCATTAATATATATTGTAAATAGCTGGGGTCCCAGCACTGAGCCTTGCGGTACCCCACTAGTCACTGCCTGCCATTGTGAAAAGGACCCGTTTACTCCTACTCTTTGCTTCCTGTTTGCCAGCCAGTTCTCTATCCACATCAATACTGAACCCCCAATGCCGTGTGCTTTAAGTTTGTAAACTAATCTCTTATGTGGGACCTTGTCGAAAGCCTTCTGGAAGTCCAGATACACCACATCCACTGGTTCTCCCCTAACCACGCTACTAGTTACATCCTCGAAAAATTCTATAAGATTCGTCAGACATGATTTACCTTTTGTAAATCCATGCTGACTTTGTCCAATGATTTCACCACTTTCCAAATGTGCTGCTATCCCATCTTTAATAACTGACTCTAGCAGTTTCCCCACTACCGATGTTAGACTAACTGGTCTGTAATTCCCCGTTTTCTCTCTCCCTCCCTTCTTAAAAAGTGGGGTTACGTTTGCTACCCGCCAATCCTCAGGAACTACTCCAGAATCTAAAGAGTTTTGAAAGATTATTACTAATGCATCCACTATTTCTGGAGCTACTTCCTTAAGTACTCTGGGATGCAGCCTATCTGGCCCTGGGGATTTATCGGCCTTTAATCCATTTAATTTACCCAACACCACTTCCCGGCTAACCTGGATTTCACTCAATTCCTCCAACTCCTTTGACCCGCGGTCCCCTGCTATTTCCAGCAGATTATTTATGTCTTCCTTAGTGAAGACGGAACCAAAGTAGTTATTCAATTGGTCCGCCATATCCTTGTTCCCCATGATCAACTCACCCGTTTCTGACTGCAAGGGACCTACATTTGTTTTAACTAATCTCTTTCTTTTCACATATCTATAAAAACTTTTGCAGTCAGTTTTTATGTTCCCTGCCAGTTTTCTTTCATAATCTATTTTTCCTTTCCTAATTAAGCCCTTTGTCCTCCTCTGCTGGTCTCTGAATTTCTCCCAGTCCTCCGGTATGCTGCTTTTCCTGGCTAATTTGTACGCATCATCCTTCGCTTTGATACAATCCCTGATTTCCCTTGTTATCCACGGATGCACTACCTTCCCTGATTTATTCTTTTGCCAAACTGGGATGAACAATTTTTGTAGTTCATCCATGCAGTCTTTAAATGTCTTCCATTGCATATCCACCGTCAACCCTTTTAGAATTAATTGCCAGTCAATCTTGGCCAATTCACGTCTCATACCCTCAAAGTTACCTTTCTTTAAGTTCAGAACCATTGTTTCTGAATTAACAATGTCACTCTCCATCCTAATGAAGAACTCAACCATATTATGGCCACTCTTGCCCAAGGGGGCACGTACAACAAGACTGCTAACTAACCCTTCCTCATTACTCAATACCCAGTCTAAAATAGCCTGCTCTCTCGTTGGTTCCTCTACATGTTGATTTAGATAACTATCCCGCATACATTCCAAAAAATCCTCTTCCTCAGCACCCCTGCCAATTTGATTCACCCAATCTATATGTAGATTGAAGTCACCCATTATAACTGTTTTGCCTTTGTCGCACGCATTTCTAATTTCCTGTTTGATACCATCTCCAACTTCACTACTACTGTTAGGTGGCCTGTACACAACACCCACCAGCGTTTTCTGCCCCTTAGTGTTTCGCAGCTCTACCCATACCGATTCCACATCCTCCAAACTAATGTCCTTCCTTTCCATTGCGTTAATCTCCTCTCTAACCAGCAACGCTACCCCACCTCCTTTTCCTTTCTCTCTATCCCTCCTGAATATTGAATATCCCTGGATGTTCAGCTCCCAGCCTTGGTCACCCTGGAGCCATGTCTCCGTGATCCCAACTATATCATAATCATTAATGGCTATCTGCACGTTCAACTCATCCACCTTATTACGAATGCTCCTTGCATTAAGATACAAAGCCTTCAGGCTTGTTTTTACAACGCTCTTACCCCTTATACAATTATGTTGAAAAGTGGCCCTTTTTGATTTTTGCCCTGGTTTTGTCTGCCTGCCACTTTTACTTTTCACCTTGCTACCTATTGCTTCTACCCTCATTTTACACCCCTCTGCCTCTCTGCTCTTGCACCCATCCCCCTGCCACATTAGTTTAAATCCTCCCCGACAGCACTAGCAAACACTTCCCCAAGGACATTGGTTCCATTCCAGCCCAGGTGCAGACCGTCCTGTTTGTACTGGTCCCACCTCCCCCAGAACTGGTTCCAATGCCCTAAAAATTTGAATCCCTCCCCCTTGCACCATTTTTCAAGCCACGTATTAATCTGCAATATCCTCCTATTTCTACTCTGACTGGCCCGTGGCACTGGTAGTAATCCAGAGATTATTACCTTTGAGGTCCTACTTTTAAGTTTATCTCCTAGCTCCCTAAATTCATCTTGTAGGACCTCATCCCTTTTTTTACCTATATCGTTGGTGCCAATATGCACCACGACAACTGGCTGTTCACCCTCCCCCTCCAGAATGTTCTGCAGCCGTTCAGTGACATCCCTGACCCTTGCACCAGGGAGGCAACATACCATCCTGGAGTCTCGTTTGCGGCCGCAGAAATGCCTATCTATTCCCCTGACAATTGAATCCCCTATTACTATTGCCCTTCCACTCTTTTTCCCCCCCTCCTGTGCCGCAGAGCCACCCATGGTGCCATGAACTTGGCTGCTGCTGCATTCCCCTGATGAGCCATCTCCCTCAACAGTATCCATAATGGTATACCTGTTTAGGAGGGAGATGACCGCAGGGGACTCCTGCACTACCTGCCTACTGCTTTGCTGGCTATTGGCCACCCATTCCCATTCTGTCCTCTTACCTTTTACTTGCGGTGTGACCAACTCGCTGTACGTGCTATCCACGACTTTCTCAGCATCGTGGATGCTCCAGTATGAATCCAGCCGCAGCTCCAACCGTTCAATGCGGTCTGCCAGGAGCTGCAGCTGTACACACTTCCTGCAAACGTAGTCACCAGGGACACCGACCATATCCCTGATCTCCCACATGTTGCAGGCTGAGCAAACCACGGGGCCAATCTCCACTGACATATCTTACCCCCAAATTAACTATATTAAATATTAAAAAACACAAAACTTTATCCTTTAAACTTGTTTGAGAAACTCACCACTGCTCTACAGACAGCATATTTGTGTCTGTTGCTATCTGTGCTGTCATGAAGAGGGCAACTGGACCCGATGTCAAAGCCAGATTCAGGGTACAAGTTAAACTCAAAATTCCCTCCAACAGTCTATCCATTATCCCCAGAGCTGCTGCCTGACCAATTCGATATTAGGTGTTCCTTTTGTAAACATGGTTACAGCTCACACCTGATGGGCTGTCATTCACCCGTTATGTATATCATTGTGTCTAAACATTACAGTGCTCAATGTGCTTTGATTCACAGAGAGACACCTCCACCTGATCTCCCAATATGCTGCTGGAGATTGATTGAATGAAAGCTTGTATTGTGCACAGCTCCTGTCTCTGGATGACTTTTCACCCACAACCACGATAGTGCAAGGATGAGAATGAAAGATTGCAATTAAAAACAGGATTCTGCGAGATTCCTCTCGCGAGTGATCAAAGGTCGGATAATTACTGTCTACAAAAGATACCAAATGTGGATGCCTTTCACGTTGTTTCTAATGAATCACACTCACAGTCAGCATCTTCACACCAGCAAATTGATGTCTTTATTATGGAAGTGGATGCTTCTCACTAATTATCAAACTGCCAAATGCATACTAATCAATTTATCTCACTGTTTGGCCTCTTTGGAAATGATAAGCCCCTTGAGAACAGCTTATGTTAATGTTCAAACAAAGCCAACTGAATTTTCAGTACTATTTATTATTGAACGTCCATTCAAAGTGATAGCCTTTCATTAATTATATGAATAAATATTAATAATAAGTTTTGTAAACTATAACATAGAAACATAGAAAATAGGTGCAGGAGTAGGCCATTCGGCCCTTCGAGCCTGCACCGCCATTCAATATGATCATGGCTGATCATGCAACTCAGTATCCTGTACCTGCCTTCTCTCCATACCCCCTGATCCCTTTAGCCACAAGGGCCACATCTAACTCCCTCTTAAATATAGCCAATGAACTGGCCTCAACTACCTTCTGTGGCAGAGAATTCCAGAGATTCACCACTCTCTGTGTAAAAAATGTTTTTCTCATCTCAGTCCTAAAAGATTTCCCCTTTATCCTTAAACTGTGACCCCTTGTTCTGGACTTCCCCAACATCGGGAACAATCTTCTTGCATCTAGCCTGACCAACCCCTTAAGAATTTTGTACGTTTCTATAAGAACCCCCCTCAATCTTCCAAATTCCAGCGAGTACAAGCCGAGTCTATCCAGTCTTTCTTCATATGAAAGTCCTGTCATCCCAGGAATCAGTCTGGTGAACCTTCTCTGTACTCCCTCTATGGCAAGAATGTCCTTCCTCAGATTAGGAGACCAAAACTGTACACAATACTCCGGGTGAGGTCTCACCAAGACCCTGTACAACTGCAGTAGAACCTCCCTGCTCCTATACTTAAATCCTTTTGCTATGAATGCTAACATACCATTCGCTTTCTTCACTGCCTGCTGCACCTGCATGCCTACTTTCAATGACTGGTGCACCATGACACCCAGGTCTCGTTGCATCTCCCCTTTTCCTAATCGGCCACCATTCAGATAATATTTCCTAATCGGCCAACATTCAGATAATATTCAGATAATTCAGATAACAAATTCCAATTTCAAAACTTGTTTTTGCTATTCTGAAGGTGGGGGTCAAAGATTTGACCTTGCTGTACTGACCCACTGCCACTACATCAGGAACCTTTGATTGAAGCTGCAGGTACAAAGCAAATAGTATACGATTGGAGTTCAGTTTGGAAGGCTTTACGATACTTTGCCTCAATGCATTATTGATCTCCAGAGAACAACCAGGGGTGGCACAGTGGTAGAGTTGCTGCCTTACAGCACCAGAGACCCGGGTTTGTTCCTGACTATGGGTGCTTGTCTGTACGGAGATTGTATATTCTCCCTGTATGGGTTTAAACATAGAAACATAGAAACATAGAAAATAGGAGCAGGAGTAGGCCATTCGGCCCTTCGAGCCTGCACCGCCATTCAATATGATCATGGCTGATCATCCAACTCAGTATCCTGTACCTGCCTTCTCTCCATACCCCCTGATCCCTTTAGTCACAAGGGCCACATCTAACTCCCTCTTAAATATAGCCAATGAACTGTGGCCGCAACTACCTTCTGTGGCAGAGAGTTCCAGAGATTCACCACTCTCTGTGTTTACTCTGTGATCTCCGGTTTCCTCCCGCACTACAAATAAATACAGGTTTGTAGGTTAGTTGGCTCGGTATACTGTAACTACATTGTCCCTACTGTGTAGGATAGTGTAAGTGTGCGGGAATCTCTGGTCAGCGCGGACTCGGTGGGCTGAAAAGCTTGTTTCCACACTGTATCTCTAAACAAAACTAAACTAAACCAATACGACCCATGATTTTCAAGACTAAAAATATAAAGTTCTGGAGTAACTCAGCAGGTCAGGCAGCAACTTTGAAGGACATGGATAAGTGACATTTTGGGTTGGGACCCTTGAGCAGACTGCTTGTAGTAGGTGGCAAAAAAATCTTGAAGAGCGGTGGGAGCGGGACAAAGCTATACAAATGATAAGTGTAGAAACATAGAAATATAGAAAATAGGTGCAGGAGGATGCCATTCGGCCCTTCAAGCCAGCACCGCCATTCATTGTGATCATGGCTGATCGTCCCAAATCAATAACCCGTGCCTGTCTTCTTCCCATATCCCTTGATTCCACTAGCCCCTAGAGCTCTATCTAACTCTCTCTTAAATCCATCCAGTGATTTGGCCTCCACTGCCATCTGTGGCAGAGAATTCCACAATTTCACAACTCTCTGGGTGAAAAAGTTTATACTCACCTCAGTCCTAAATGGCCTCCCCTTTATTCTAAGACTGTGGCCCCTGGTTCTGGACTCGCCCAACATTGGGAACATTTTTCCTGCATCTAGGAGGAAACCACAGATGCTGGTTTAAACCGAAGATAGACACAATAAGCTGGAATAACTCAGCGGGCCAGACAGCTTCTCTGGTGAAAATAAATAGGTAGCATTTCAGGTCTGAAGAAGGGTCTTGGCCCAAAACGTTACCTATTCCTTTTCTCCAGAGATGCTATCTGACCCACTGAGTTACTCCAGCTTTTTGTGTTGATATCTAGTCAAATTGTATGTGGCTAGCTAGGCAGGTAAATTGATGTTAATTGTTCTAAAAGGAATTACCCAGATTTGTATTTACAGATGTTGAACCTAAAGCAATTGCACATATTCATTGAGAAATGTTATTCTGCATTTTTTATAGTTGCAACAAAATAGTGTGAAAGAAGTTAGTCCACACAATGCAGCAATATGGCGATGTATCGAGTTACTAGATCATATTCCCAGCCATCAGCCAGTCATAGGATGTCTTCCTTCCGACAGGACAATGTTAAGTCTTTGAGGAGCCAACTGTGGAAGATGATTTTTGAGTGAAGAAACAACTGAAATCAAATGCCTCACCACTGGCACAAATACATGGTAGGAATTAAAACATTGTTAAGTTGAGGACTTTTCTGTGTAACAGGTCAATAAAGCTTAATTCCTAATCTTTGAAAGCATTTCTGAATGGATGGCCTCAAGTCTCATGACCAATAGGCATCTGAACATAAATGTATTCCACTTGCGGCCGTTGCTATGAAGGACAAAATAAATATTGAGCAATGTCATCACTTTAGATGATAAAATGCCCGGAGGGCAATTCATCTCTGACTTTCATCACTGGCCTGTGTCAACCCATCTGCCAATGAACCCCCCTCACCTACAGTATATCCATTGATCATTTGCCTAGCTTTGTTCCGCTCCCATCCCTCTTCCAGTCTTCCCCCGCCTAGTACAATCAGTCTGAATAAAAGTCCCAACCCAAAATGTCACTTATTCTTGTCCTGTAAAGATGCTGCCTGTCCCATGGGGTTACTGCAGCACTTTTAGTCTTGATAAACATGGGTTGAGATGGTTCTCTGGAGACCAATAATGCATTAAGACAAAGTACAATTCTTCTGACATTAATCTGGCTAACCAAGATCTCTGGGAGAGCGTGGGATTTCCTCCATCCCCTGCACCCTCACTGTCTCCATGGTGACCATCATCAGCTATTCATATAGTTTGTGCCTTTGGGGTTTAAAGTTGTGGTTGTTGCAAAGGCACTGAGTGCATCAGGACCTGTGCTGCAACTTAAAGCAATTGACAACAAAAGTGCATCACTTTTGCACAATCGTAGATAAGCAGTGTTGAGATCTTCTACAGAGGTTCCCAATAGACAGACTTACTCCATTGTTGGAGAGCCTATTTCAAAGCAAATGTATTTATCTTCTCTTGGTAATGATCCACCATGCCTCAGTGTTTTTTTCTCTTCTTCAACTAAGCTATGGTCGTGGATGAGGCATCAATTCATTCTTGCAGCTAGATTGATGAGCCAGCTGTTGAAGACATAACCTAACTGCCAAGTATATCAGCAGCTGCAAGGAGGTTCTGCCCCTGCTGATCCATCATCTGCCTTAATAACTTCCTGCTGGTATTGCAGCAAGGACTGCTGTTGCCTTTACTGCTGGAAGCACTTAAATGCTGCACCCCAGAGCAGATGGGATTTGTCAGTACCGAACTGTGATTGCGTAGATGATGAACCCATTCCCTGAAGATAACAATAGGTAGAATGTTATTAATGTAATTGATTTATGACACTAACCAGAAAGCACAGAACAATAATCTCATTCACAGAACAAGTCCATAATAAATGTACTCCTTTATTTCATCTGTCTTCCATTTACAACTTAATTCAGATAATTACAAAGATTTAACAGGTAGGTTGAACAGTATTTGCAATGTACAAGACCATCTTTCTCTTTTATTTGGAGATATATTTCCAAGTCTTTGATAGTAGTGTGCATTAAAGTTTTAGCATGGAAACAGGACCCTTGGCCCAACTCATCCGCGCCGACCAAGATTGCCTACCCAATCTCATCCCATTTAGCTGCGTTTGACCCGTATCTCTCCATAACAAGAAGGCTTCCCGACGGGCCGTGCAGATGTGGACTAGGAATATGGTCAGAGGCCTTTATCGAGACTCCGCGGTCTCGATGCCTCCCGGATTGCCGCGTAGAAGCCCGGGTCGGGCGAAGCGCCCAGCTGGGTCCCGGGTCGGCACCATGGTGGCATGAAGTGGGGCGTCGACAGTCGATGAGAGCATGGAGGACCGCCGTTAAGAGAAGAGGGGAGAGGGGAGGACTTGGAGTGGGGGGACTGCCGTGAGAGAGGTGGGGAACAAAGGACAATGGGGGGAGGGGGGAACAAAGAACAATGGGGACCCAGCGTGGGAGGAACTGTTGGGGGACAAAAGGGGGAGCCGGCATGCTTTTTAACTTAGTCAGTGCCATAGGTGGCTGCTATTTGTATACATTGTGTCTACAAGTAAAGCATTTCACTGCCGAGTCACATGGGACATTGAAGTATTCCTATTCCTACTTTTCATATCCATATACCAGCCCAAATGCCTTTTAAATGTTGTTATTGTACAGCCCCTGGTCCACTTAGGCGATTTTTTCGGCAACTACAGGCGACTAGGCTGTCGTTACATTGTCGCTGGGTGACACCTGAATGGTCGTGAGTAGTCTCCTCAAGTTGCCTAAAGAATCGTAACGTTTTTCCGGTCGCCATTGGATTTTGAAATGTTCAAAACTTTTCAGCGACTGTGGGCTTGACGTAGCTTGGCTTCTCCTATCGTAGGTGCTGTCGCAGGTTGTGTTGTTGCCAGGATGATGCAGGTTGTCGCCAGGTGACGCCGGGTGTTGACTTTGGTGAATTCCATTGGCAACTACCTATGTCACCCTACGTCAACCGGCGACAGGTACCAGCGACTGAATTGTCTTCAGTTGTCTTCAGTTGGCGCCGACAGGGTCATTGCTTGTCACAGGTGGACGTCGGTTGACTTTAGTTGTCATAGATTGTCGCCTGTGTGGTCACAGGTGGACGTCCTAATGGATCGCTGGTTGTCGGTAGCTTGCCGTAGCTTGATGTCGACTGGGTGGTAGGTTGTCATTGCTTGTCGTAGACATTGGCGTAGGGGGGTCCAGTCGCCAAAGTGGGACAGGCCCTTACCTCTCCCAAGTGCTTCCTCTGACAGTTCATTCCATATACTCACAACCTTCTGTTTGAAAAGATTGTCCCTTTGGTTCCTATTAAATATTTCCTCTCGCACCTTAATCCTATTCCCTCAAGTTCTTCAATCCCCTACTCTGGATAAAGGTAGAGAATAACTGACATCTTTAGTGGAAATATCAAGGACCAAAGCACATAGATTCACTGTTCATTCATGCATATTGTCTCCAACACTGTCATCTAATGTTTAAGAAAGAATTGCAGATGCTGAGAAAATTGAGGGCAGACAAAAATGCTGGAGAAACTCAGCGGGTGAGGCAGCATCTATGGAGGGAAGGAATAGGCGACGTTTCGGGTCGAGGCCCTTCTTCAGACTGATGTTGGGGGGTGAGCGATAAAGAAAGGAAGAGGTGGAGACAGTAGGCTGTGGGAGAGATAGGAATGAGAGGGGAAGGAGGGAGAAAGCATGGACTACCTGAAATTCGAGAAGTCAATGTTCATACCGCTGGGGTGTTAACCACCCAAGAATCAACTGCTCTACATCGGTGAGACCAAGCGCAGGCTTGGCGATCGCTTCGCCCAACACCTCCACTCAGTTCGCAATAACCAACCTGATGTCCCGGTGGCTCAGCATTTCAACTCCCCCTCCCATTCTGAATGCGACTTTCTGTTCTGGGCCTCCTCCATGGCCAGAGTGAGCCTCACCGCAAATTGGAGGAGCAGCACCTTATATTTCACTTGGGTAGTTTACACTACCTGGCAAGATGAGTATTTCCAGTATTTTCTGTGCCTTATGTCAGATAGACCAACACCATTCTCCTCATAAATTTAAATTGTGTTTGTTTCCTTTACATATTGGTTTTTAAGTGCCATGGGAATGTGATTTAATTTTTAGTTTTGAGATACAAAGCGGAAACAGGCCCGTCGGCCCACCGAGTCTGCATCAACCAGCGATCCCCGCACATTAACACTATCCCACACACAACTAGGCTCAATTTACACATACACCAAGCCAATTAACCTACATACCTGCATGTCTTCAGACTGTCGGAGGAAACCGAAGAACTTGCAGAAAACCCTCGCGGTCACGGAGAGAATGTACAGACTCCATACAGACAGCACCCGTAGTCGGGATCGAACCCAGGTCTCTGTCGCTGCAAGCACTGTAAGACACCAATTCTACTGCTGTTCTACCATGGCCACCCAATTTCCTTTTTGGTTTTCTCACCTGAGGGAGTATGCACTGCCTGATATTTTCAGCTGCCAACACTGATAAAAAGGAATGGGTTTGGGTGGAGTGCTGGGGAGTGGATAGGGATCTCAGAAATGAAGAGTCAAAGGTCTTCCTCTACATTGAATGTTGAGAAGTCTACAGCTATCCAACTGCAGGGACATAGAAACATAGAAATACATAGAAATTAGGTGCAGGAGTAGGCCATTCGGCCCTTCGAGCCTGCACCGCCATTCAATATGATCATGGCTGATCATCCAACTCAGTATCCCGTACCTGCCTTCTCTCCATACCCTCTGATCCCCTTAGCCACAAGGGCCACATCTAACTCCCTCTTAAATATAGCCAATGAACTGGCCTCGACTACCCTCTGTGGCAGAGAGTTCCAGAGATTCACCACTCTCTGTGTGAAAAAAGTTCTTCTCATCTCGGTTTTAAAGGATTTCCCCCTTATCCTTAAGCTGTGACCCCTTGTCCTGGACTTCCCCAACATCGGGAGCAATCTTCCTGCATCTAGCCTGTCCAACCCCTTAAGAATTTTGTAAGTTTCTATAAGATCCCCTCTCACTCTCCTAAATTCTAGAGAGTATAAACCAAGTCTATCCAGTCTTTCTTCATAAGACAGTCCTGACATCCCAGGAATCAGTCTGGTGAACCTTCTCTGCACTCCCTCTATGGCAATAATGTCCTTCCTCAGATTTGGAGACCAAAACTGTACGCAATACTCCAGGTGTGGTCTCACCAAGACCCTGTACAACTGCAGTAGTCACAGTTCCCATTATTATAGTAATAGTTCCCATCAAACCAAATAACTCTCTCCACACCTCATTTGTTATAACCACAACACTATATTCAGAAGCAAATGAATGAGTGGAGATGAGCCATTCCCTCACATAGTTCCTGCTTCAACTACTTTGATTTGTGAATTGCACTTTTCTTAAATCGCTGTAATCCCTGCCCAATGTACATATTTCTCAGAGGAGCTCTGCTTAAGGTGGTAAAGGTGCCAAAGGTGGACAAACATTTTACACATTGACCTGCTGATTAACATCAATATTTGCCCGGATTGGCAATTATATCTGTTTTTTATTCTGCAATAAGGCCAGTCAGAATGGCTAGATTCTTGATTCTACCTCTCTGTTTATTTCCCACAGATGCAGGATGCCATCAACAGCATGCCTGTGGTAATCGCTGTAACACCATGTAATAGATAGATAGATATGCCTTTATTGTCATTCAGACCAAAGTCTGAACGAAATTGCAGCAGTCATACATATAATACAATTTAAAAAAAAACAATAAACACATATTAACATCCACCACAGTGAGTCCACCCAGCATCTTCTCACTGTGATGGAGGCAAAAGTCTTAGGTCTGCAGTCTCTTCCCTCCTCTTCTCCCTCTGCGCTGAGGCGATATCCCCCGGGCGATGTTATAAATCAGTCCCGCGGCTCAAACACGGCCCGGGGTGGTCGAAGCTGCCGCCCACCAGTCCTACAGACGCAGCCGCTGGTCCGCGGCCGAACCCCGGACTCAGGCCACCACCGCCAAAACACCGTCCCAGCCACCCTCACATGAGTACCGTGCCATCTTCAGCCTCGGGCTGGGCCACCCCCCGACATGGGCGCCGAACCGCCCCGACATGGGCGTCGCTTCTTCCCCGGGCCGGGCTGCCCCGACTTGGGCGTCGCTTCTCCCCCCGGCCGGGCCGCCCCGACTTGGGCATCGCTTCTCCCTCTGGCCGGGCCGCCCCGACTTGGGCGTCGCTTCTCCCTCGGGCCGGGCCACCCCGACTTGGGCGCCGAACCTCCCTCGGGCTGCCAGCGCCGCACCTTCCCGTGCTCGGCCGCTCCGACGGGAGCCTCGTTCCACCCTTGGGCTGGCCGCCCTCATGAGAGCGCCACAACCTCTCACGGGAGCACTGTTCCAGCCCTGAGCCGGACCACCCTCACGGGAGCGAGCTCAGGGCGAGTCCTGATGGGCTCTGCCTCCGGAGCCTCGAGGTCATCAGCTCCATTAGGCCTCAGCGCAGACGGAGACAGAGAAGGGGAATACGACAAAAAAAGTCGCATTCCCCCGCAGGGAGAGACTGCAAACCCCGTTTCAACCCCCCACACCCCCAAAACACAAACTAAAAACCAAAAACTAGACTAACCAAAACAAAATAAACAACACAATAAACACAAACAAACGGGACTGCCGGTGAGCCGCTGCAGCCAGGGCCGCGCCGCCACTCCGATGGGGGAAGACTTCAACAACCACAATTGTCCTGCATATTCAGTAGTGTTTTTTTCTTCCTTATCATCTTCAGGAAACAGTCTCATAAATGATTTCCCAATTGCAAGTCAGTTGTGCTGACTGAACAGCGGGTTTGGGTAATTGCAGCCTTTTAGCTAATGGCACAAAGACAGATTGAGAAGTAGGTAGTCTATCAGTCTAGATTTCTCTTGTGTTCCATAGATTTCCTACCAATGTTATGGCAGGGGAACAGAACCTAAAGATATTCAGAGGTCTAATTTGCACAAATTTAATTGCAAAATTAGGTGGACATAATAAACAAGTAGCAGCAAAGACTGGGGGATGAATGCAATAAATTCCCCATGCTATTCTTCACATCTACTTATTTGCATAATTACTGCCCCACAAATTGGGATCAAGAGACCTAGGTTCATATGTTGAGGGATGTTTAGGTTATTATAATGCCAGTTGATGAAAATTACTAATAGCAGAAAACTACAAATGCAGATGAATATTATGAATAATATTATGAATAAGTAAAGATGTAGTTTATGCTGTTGGGCACTGGAGTGATGGCAGAGTGCCTCGGGATTTCATTGCTCTAATAAGAATGCAATAAGAATATGTAAGAGCTCACTGAATATATTACTGCATTTATTACAACTAATAGAGTTAGTCAGAGGTTGGTTGGTTGTGACAAGTGGCTCACTCCCTTCCTCTCCATCATCTACAAGACAGTAATGAGGAAACTGATTGAAATGTCTCCACTTGCCCGAGTAGATATTGTTCCATTAACACTCAAGATATGTGACAAAATAGAGGATTAAGCAGCCCTTATGACTGGCAATGACCTTAAATATGCATACATTCTATTAATTCAATGGCAACACATCTATGCATCTTTAAAATGCACTGTGTCACTTTGCTAAGACATCAATGGCAACACTTCCCAAGCCCATAATTAGGTTCTCTGAGGACATGAATGGCTGGTACATTGGATAACCACCTTCTGCAAGTTCCTCTTCAAACTCCATAAGCTATCAGTGTCACCCAGCAATCCCCAACTCCTGACATGGAAATATACTGCAGATCTTATAAATGTTAGTATTGGAACTCAAATGCCATGTAAGTTGTATTTGTATATCCCTGTATATTGCAAATCCATGCTACATGTATAGCAGGGATTGGATAAGGCACCTCCCACCTTCTCAAGTGTAAATAAAAATCAGCAATAAATGTTAGCCAATATACAAGATTCTTCTAATAGTTTATAACCACATTAAACATGCAAATTGTGTTGTATTTTGGCAGCACACTTCAATAAAGTGTCTAGTTTTTATCTCAGCAGATAAAATCAACCAGGAAATAAGTGCCCAAGCATTCTTGTAAATTAATACAGTACTTTATAAAAATGAATCAATACCTACCTAAATGCTCATTTGTTAAGGATACTCTTCAGTGTTAATTGGAATCCTAATTATTCCAGCCTCATATTCAGTGCTGATCTTGTTGATCTAAAAACATTGAGATGTTAGTACAATCAGAATTGGTTAAACTACCATCTCTGCCAATTGATTCATGCTTCCTTAACACCAGTAATTACATGCACAGGCAAATTTATGTTGCTATCTTATTTAGTTGGTCGCTGTTCATATTGGACAGACTTGTGGGCATGATATCAGAGACTAATTTGTCCCTGAGGATTCATATTCCAACACATTAAAGCCTCATGTAGGGAAAAAGGAAGTAATTGATTTAATGAATGCTCCTTTTTATTTGCCCTGGTAGAATGGTATTGAGCTGGTCATGGTGGAATATTTGACCAATGTTCGAGCATAAAGATGAACACTTACCAACCTTATTCAGTCCACTGACCTTAATGTCATGATATTATACTCAGTTAGGAACAGAAAATAGACTTTCCTTGCAAAATTTAACTGTGTTATTTGGCATAGAAAAGTGGAGTTCCTGCTTGTGAAAATAGTTCTGAATATGTGATTTCATATTTCCATTCTTAAGCATACAGAAATATTTATATTCAAGTGGTTACAAAACTGTGCATCTTTGGAGTGTGGGAGAAAACCAGAGCATCCCGGAGAAAATGCATGCAGGTCACGGGGAGAGAGTACAAACTCCTCGCAGACAAGCACTCGTAGTCAGGATCGAACCCGAGTCTCTGGCGCCGTAAGGCAGCATCTCCACCGCTTGTGTGTTCATCCTTGTGGCTCGGTGCACTTACAGAAGTGACTAACTCCAGTCTTTTAAGTAAGCTTATGGATATAGTCTGGGAGAAGAATGGAGCCAGCGCGGGTTAGGGGCTCACCTCCCACTAACTTGGAGGCACTCTGTGTGTTCTGACGGGCTGCAAAGTGTGCCCCAGTGCACAGAGTCAGTGCAGTGGCCGTGTGAGGCAAGGGAGGCATGTTCACGAGTTGATGTGTTGGTGAAATGGACCCTGCAGTAGCCTGGGGATCATTTGGATCAGGCGCCACTCCACGAGGACAAGCACATGCCTCTGACACAGCCTGAAGCGGAACAGAGTGGTGATGCAGTGGTGGAAGACATGGACAACATTGCCTGGCTAGGCTGCCCTCTACAACTCTGACATTGACACCGCCACGTTAAGACTCTACATTGTTAAGAACTTTGAAATGTGTTTTTATAATATTTTTATTAGAAGCAAACACATATTATGGTAACAACATTTCATGTATAATCAGTCATACATTATTAATATTATCAACTGTGGATTGATTCTGCTTCTAGTTTTTTTTAATATATAGATAGGGAGTAAGAAAGAAAGAGAAAAAAAAACACAAATGTCAAGATAAAAAAAGAATGGAATGATTTACTAATAATACATCATTGGAGATAGGTTCATAAATTATAAAGTATAACTTTTCATCTAATCCTGAAGGATGAAAGAGGCAACAGAAATGCACGACTCTTGTATACTGCCTCACTGTAATCTATTATTCTTGCACTCGTATACTTAAGTATATGAACTCAGCTTATATTATGTTTTTTAATGAATTGTGTGCTAAAGGAAATTCACAGCACCTAGATATATGTGACCATAAAGTAGTATTTGACTGCAAACTTCTCCAAAATTTAGGCCCTGTTATATTGCAACATGTAGCAAATATAGCTCTCTAATGAGCCTGGAGTCCTTCATAATCATGGTGGCTTCTACCTGATCTACATGCAAGTTGTACTCGATCACGCGAGACATTCCCATGCACAATCAAATATGTACAAAACGTCTTTATTTTTAGGGAGTTTACATTTTCCAGCTGCCTTAAACAGCCAGCACTGTTATTAGATTTCTCATAATGATATGGACTACCCATTCCTTCTTCAGATCCCACTGACATCAGCAATACTCCTTCAAAACTGACAAAGCACCACTACAATGCAAATCGCAGTTCTATCAGGAATGAATCTGAGAAAATAATTAGCTTCCAGTAAATTAGATTCTGTCTAAGAAAGAACTGCAGATGCTGGAAAATCGAAGGTACACAAAAAAGCTGGAGAAACTCAGCGGGTGAAGCAGCATCTATGGAGCGAAGGAAATAGGCAACGTTTCGGGCAGAAACCCTTTCGGCCCGAAATGTTGCCTATTTCCTTCGCTCCATAGATGCTGCTTCACCCGCTGAGTTTCTCCAGGTTTTTTGTGTACCTTCAATTAGATTCTGTCGTCAGACCAGAGGATATTGCAATATAGTCCAAGTGCCCCACATATTTTATCATAGCCCCCTGAATACTGCACAACATCACAAGTGGGAGAGCTCAGCCTGTTTCTGAGTCGTAGAGTACGGAGAAATTACCTTTGTCCCAACTTAACCAAACCAACTAAGATGCTCATTTACCTGAGTCTCATTACCCTGTATTTATCCCATGAATCTTTTCCTTTCCGAACCATGTACCCGTCAGAATGTCTTTTAAATGTTGTTATAAAGTACCTGCAGTCACATCCTGGCCTCAGATGTGGAATAATAATGATACTGGCACAATATTTATAGGTTACATTCCTTGGTCTCCGAATTGATTATCTCACTCAGCCATGGCCTCCTGCCTAGGCTTACACACTGCATATGCGATCTGACCTCCAAGTCAGCTGATACAAAGGTCATGATATTTGCATATCACCATCATGACTCATCATCATGACACCTGCCTCCATCACTTTTTCTGGCAGCTTGTTGCATATGCATAAAACCTGTTCCGAAAACAAGCTGGACTTTGGGTTCCTATTAATTCTATCTCCTCCCAACTTAAATCCATGCCCTCCAATTCGCTATTGCCTAAACCTTGGAAAAAGACATGTGCATTCACACTAATTATTCTCTTTGTGATGTTGCTCACCTCTATATAGCAATGTTACAAAATTTTGAGATTTTAAAAATCAAGTCTGTAATTTATCCCATCAGATAAAGCATAAAAATAAGTTTAATTTGACATCTAATTCACTTTCATATCTCAAGTATTTAAAAAGTTATGGCCATTTTCATACTCGGAAATGAGCATCTTGTTCCCTATTGATTTTCTATGGACATAACAAAAAAGTTGTGATCGTGAACAGTCAAAAGCCCATAACTTTCTTAAAAATTAAGAGAACTGAATGAAATTTTCAGTTATCATAGATTGAAGCATTCTGAAACAAATATAAAATAATCTTACTTGGATGACCTGAAATTAAAGCATATAATTAGTTAGTTACCTAATTGTAGCTAATTTCAGACTTCAATTACTAGATCTAAACATCTATCCATTTCTTAATAAATGATTAACATTTTTAAATAGCCTAAATGTCCAAATAATATTCACAAATAATTCACAATAAAACATGATTTTTAAATCTCATTTACATTAATTTATAGGCCAAATGGAAGGAATTCAGTGTTCAATTGCTGTAAATAAATGCCCATTTAAATCAGCTTTCCAGTGGGTCCCTGTGGAACGCGCTGGTTTAGAACGTTCACATTGCGGTAGATTTGTGCCTCAAATGCCGAGAAAAATACTGCGCGATATAATGGGCCCAAAATGAGCTACTCGCAATATTAAATTTTGTATAAAAGGATCTTTAGAAGCCCTTTTGAATGTAAAAATATACAACCTACCTTCTGCTATTTTCTTTATGAGACCCTGCGGTTGCTGACGGTCGCGGGTTTAAAGATTGATTTTTAAACTACTATAACTATTATTCAAGGCCTTTAAACCTAATAATAGCTTTTGCGACGGGGTCTATCAGCGATTTTTCGTTAATAATTAACTAGGCTGAACATTTTCGATTGGAACAGCTTAGAGAAAATCGCGTTTTAAACCCGCCCCCTCTAAACGGTGCCAAAATCGCGCACAACCTCAGCGGCAGATATTCAGCGACGCTTCAGGTAGGCTTTGCAACATACCTACTCTATAAGATCGCTCTGCTCCAAGGAACAATGTCCCTGCCGGCCCAACTGCTCCCCATAACTCAGTCTCTTGAGTCCTGGCAACACCTTCATAAATCCAGCTTGATGATATTTATCCTTTCACTGGGTGACCAAAACTGAACACAGTTGGCCACATGCAGCCTCACCAACACTTATCACTTTACCTCCACCCTTGGCTCCATCTAAGGACCCAAGCAGTCTTTCCAGGTGCACCTCCTCCAACCTCATCTATTGCATCCGCTGCTCTAGGTGTGAGCTGCTCTACATCAGTGAGACCAAGCGTAGGCTTGGCGATCGCTTCGCCCAACACCTCCACTCGGTACGTAATAACAAACCTGATCTCCCGGTGGCTCAGCACTTCAATTCCCCCTCCCGTTCTGAATCCGACCTTTCTGTTCTGGGCCTCCTCCGTGGCCAGAGTGAGTCCCACTGTAAATTGGAGGAGCAGCACCTCATATTTCGCTTGGATAATTTACACCCCAGCGGTATGAACGTTGACTTCTCCAATTTCAGGTAGTCCCTGCTTTCACCTTCTTTCCCCTCCCCTTCCCAGCTCTCTCACAGCCCATTATCTCCTCCTCTTCCTTTCTTCTTCCCACTCCCCCCACCCCCACATCAGTCTGAAGAAGGTTCTCGACCTGAAACATCGCCTATTTCCTTCGCTCCAAAGATGCTGCCTCACCCGCTGAGTTTCTCCAGCATTTTTATCTACCTCAGGGTATTGGCCTGCTTTTGTTACATTCATGCCACTTTATATAAAATTAGAAAAGAAAGAGTATCTTTTTGCTGATATACCATGTGATTAGGACTTCAATCATTGCTTCGTAAGACTAGCACAATATATCAGTGAAACATTATCTATTCATGCACACAAAATTAAATCAATGTCTAGCATTTGCTTAGCATATAACAAATTATAACATCAAATGAACACCACTATATTAAACGCTGCCTGAATGGGTTGTAAAACAAAAAGTTATGTAGTGGTAGATTCAGACCTCTTCTGTTCACCTATGCCTCTAAACTGGAAAAACCAATTACTTTATTGGGATAAGGTGCTGCCATCCAGCTATCTTAATCTATTCTTTCAACGTGGCTGTCTAATCAGCAAGGACAGCACTCACCCAGTAAGACCGCTATCCCAGTTACAGGCAAGCATCCCAGTTTTTCTATTAAAAGCCAAGTCATGAAATTCATTTAAAGAATCACTCCAGCCAAAGACAGCCGAATGCATAATGGATAACAATTGATGTGGTTTAAATAACAGTCTGAACAATGATTACACTTTCCCACTAATCAAATGGAACTTCCATTATGCAAATATCCCCGGTCAATTGACTGCCGATGGACCATATCATTCTCACAGGACACGTTGTGCTGTTTGCAATATCCAGCTTCAACTGTTAATAAAGTAAATGTATCAGCATCATTCAGAATGCTTCAGTCTTCCCCCTGATATTTTGCTTACAAATTGGTTGGTCTTGTTGCACCTTTACAGGCATAGAGGCTATTATGGTAAACAGCAAGGATTGTCACAGATTGCACACTGCTCCTATATTTATAGCACAGACTGTGAGCAGTGTCCTGAATGGATCATTAATATCTAACAGGCTGCTAAGTGTACATTTTTAGTGTATATTAGTCCAAGTGGGACCCGTTGGGCCCCGCCCCCAACGCGGGGGGGGGGGGGGGCATGGTGTCGGTGCTCGCCCCAGAGACAGGCGCCCCCCCAGAGCCAATCATCCCCATCAACACCACAAGGAAAATTATGGCATTTATGGAGGCAATCAATCGTCCCCACGGGGGGCGGGGTGGAGGGTTGGGAGGGGTGCTGAGGGGGATGGGGGGGGGGGTGGGTTATGGGTTGGGGGGTGGGAAGGGGGGGCGTGGGTCAAGAGTGTTTTATTGTCATATGTCCCAGATAATTCTTGAAATGAAATTCTTGCTTGCTTGGCTGTAGGGAAGAAGCTGTTCCTGAACCTGGACGTTACAGTTTTCAGGCTGCTGTACCTACTTCCCGATGGCAATGGTGAAATGAGTCTGTGGCCAGGATGGTGTGGGTCTTTGATGATGTTGGCTGCCTTTTTGAGACAGCGGGGGGAGGGGGCGAGGCGTGTGAATAACCCGGGGGGGAGGGGGTGGGGCGTGTGAATAACCCAGGGGGGAGGGGGCTGGGGGTGTGGCACTCAGCAGCTTGTGATTGGTGCCCTGAGAGTGGCATTGTGACATCATCATTGGAAGTCCCTGGAAAAAAGACTTTCTGCGAGAAGCTGTGATTACCGTTGGCAACGTCCCATTGTGATGTCATTTGTAAATGAGATACATTGTGATTGGACGTCTGTGAGTGGAATTGTGACATCATCATTGGAACCTGCTGGAAAAAGGTTGTTCTTTCGTGGCTTTTTTTGGTATATTTTTTACTTCAATCATGAATAACTGGTGAAATATAGGATGAAATCTTAAGTGAACCTGATTAAGACATGGAGGGGAAAATGTGAGTCAGAATATGTAACGTTTTGAGGAAGATACAAAAAAAAACATGCAACACATACAACATACAAGACGAGACTTTTATAGGTATAGAGATGTATGTTTTATGTGTACAGTGAAACACATAAATATCAAATCTTAATTATTGCTTAAAGAGAAAATTATTTAATTAACTTTAAAAGTATCAATGATACCATAGCGAGACATGATCTGGCAGATATTGATACAATGACATAAAGGAAAAAATAGTTTATTTAAATAATATCTGATTGGCTAAACAATTCAATACATTGCATAAAATCCACTCAACAAATCTTGAGGATATTTCATTTGGTATGATATGAATTTAATGCTTAGAAAATTCTAAATTAAAAGGAATATTTTTGGTGTATACAGCTTTTCAAAACAGATTGATGGTATAAAGTTTATTATATAAAATCACTTAATGACTTCACAAATTGCCATCCATCAATTAACATCTACCTGCTTTTGCAGTGTTGCTTTCAAAAATTGACAAACCCAACTTCACTGTAATCAGTCTCCTTGCCAATGCCCTTTCCACACCTCAAACAATTAATCTTCTCTGTAATAAATGCCTGGTCCGTCATGCAGCAAGCAATGGGAATTCAGCCAAATAATTACCTTTTGTGTTTTTGGAAAAATTGTGCTTAAAACATCTGTCACGAGTGTCTTTTTTAATGATCTGAAATGCATTTTAATCTGCTTGGTTTCAGCTCTCCCAGCTGACCAAAATGTTATTTGAAGTAAAGAAATCACAATCTATTTGTTTTAATTTTTGTTTTGTTTCCACTGAAGTTGCAAAGGGCTCAGCGCCCTTGATTGCCGACTTGTCTATATTGGTGGTACACAAAATTGCTGGAGGAACTCAGCGGGTGCAGCAGCATCTATGGAGCGAAGGAAATAGGCTTTTTATTGGAGTGCCGGATGGAAGTTGGTGGTGAAGTGGATGAAGTCAGTCAGTTGTGTGTGGGTGCAGGAGGTGGCACCAAAGCAGTCGTCAATGTAGCGGAGGTAGAGGTCGGGGATGGGGCCCTGGTACGCATTGAACAAGGATTGTTCAACGTACCCGACAAAGAGGCAGGCGTAGCTGGGGCCCATGCGTGTGCCCATAGCTACACCTTGTGTTTGGAGGAAATGGGAGGAGTCAAATGTAAAGTTATTGAGGGTGAGGACCAACTCCGCTAAGCGGAGGAGAGTGTCAGTGGCTGGGTAAAGGTTGCTCCTCTGGTCGAGGAAGAACCGGAGGGCTTTGAGGCCATCCTGGTGGGGGATGGAGGTGTAGAGTGACCGGACATCCATGGTGAAGATGAGGGGGTGAGGGCCCAGAGAGTGGAATGCGTGGAGGCGGCGGAGAGTGTCTGAGGTGTCTAGAACATAGGTGGGGAGGGATTTGACCAAGGGGGATAGGATGGTGTCAAGGTATGTGGAGATGAGTTCGGTGGGGCACGAACACGCAGAGACAATGGGTCTGCCGGGAGAGCCGGGTTTGTGGATTTTGGGGAGAAGGTAAAAACGGGCCGTGCGGGGCTGGGGAACGATGAGTTTGGAGGCTTGGTCAGGTAGGGCGTGGGAATTGATGAAGTCGGTGATGGTGCTAGAAATGGTGGCCTGGTGCTCGTCAGTGGGGTCATGGTCCAAGGGTAAGTAGGAGGAGGTGTCCGAGAGTTGGCGCGTGGCCTCAGCTTTGTAGAGATCGACGCGCCAGACTACCACGGCACCTCCCTTGTCGGCTGGTTTGATGACCCAGTCTGGGTTTTTGCGGAGAGATTCGATGGCAGTGCGTTCAGAGGGGGAAAGATTGGAGTGAGACAGGGGAGTGGAGAAGTTGAGGCGGTTGACGTCGCGGCGGCAGTTCTGAATGAAGAGTTCCAGAGCCGGGACTTTCTGAGGGGGGTTCCACGAGGAGGGGGTGCGTTGGAGACGGGAAAAGGGGTCATCATTAGGGGGCGAGGACTCCTTCCCATGGAAGTGCGCTGTGAGGCGGAGACGACGGTAGAAGCGCTCCAAGTCATGGTGGGCGCGGAACTCATTGAGATGGGGACGGAGGGGGACAAAGGTGAGACCTCTGCTGAGGACAGACCGTTGGGTGGGGGAGAGGGGGAGGTCGGGGGGGATGGTGAACACCCGGCTGGGGTGGGAGTTGGGGCCAGAGGAAGGCAGGTGGGTGGACTGGGGACGGGGCGATGTGGGGGGGGGGGTTGTGGGTGTTGGAGGAGTGGTGGGTGGTCAGGGGGTGGGGGGGAGAGAGGGCTGTGAGGTGGGTGGGGAAGAGCGGGTGTGACATGGTTGGGGGGGGATGGGGGAGGGTCAGTGGAGCAGCCACTGAGGTTAGCAAGGCTGGGCAGACGGGCACTAGGACCCGGTGGAATTAAATCGAGGAGAGTGGGAGTAAGCAGCGTGAGGGCTGCAGGCCCAGTGCAGAGTCCAGGCTCCAGGTAAGGCGACGGCTGTGGGTTGCTGGAGGGGGGTGGAGTGGCGCGGGTCAACGGACCCGATGGTCGGAGTCCAGCGGCGCGGGTCACCGGACCCGATGGTCGGAGTCCAGTGGTGGTTGAGTCGGGGTCTGCGGGCGATGCGTGGGTGGTCCCGGTGGGCGGATGGTCGGCGGGTCGGCGGCGAGATGAATCGGGTGCGTAGCGGCGGCCATGTTGAGAGGGCCCCGGTCCGGCGGCATTGTAGGGTAGTTGGGGTCGGGTGGCGATGTCGGAGGAATCGGCGAGGGGGAGCGAGTCCAAGTTACCGTTGAAGCTGCGAGGCTGGGCGTCATCGGTCGGCAGGTGAGGGTCGGCGGCGGCATCGATGTAGAGGTCGGTGAAGGCGGCGTCCCGGTGCGTATGGAAGTCGCTCCTCGAGGCCAAGATGGCGTCGCGGGACTCGGGCAGGCGATGCGGGCCAGGGTTGGGGCCCGGAGTCTGCGGGCGGTCGAGTCGCGGAGTGTAGGCGTCGGGAGCGGCCTGGAGTCGGGATAATTTAAGGTCCTTGGTGGAATTAAGGTAGGCCAGGAATTTTTTATTTAAGAGGTGGATCTTCCGGCGGATGAAATACAGCTGGGGTCCGTTGCAGGTCTGGGTTAGTGAGGCCTGAAGTACAGGGAGTGTCGATGTGAGGTCCTGTTGGTGCCGGCGCATCGCGACCAGGGTGGATCTCAGTGCCCGGTTGGAGAATTGCTGGGTATGCCGGTGGATAGCCAGTCGGTACCGATGGTCCGGTTGGGGTCCGAACTGGGAGGTAGGGAACTGGAGCTGGAAGCCGTGGGGTATGAGATGATGGCGCAGGCAGGACCCGAGGAAGCAGATGTGGCTGTGGTATCGAGTCTGGGTAAGGGTATGGTCGTACAGTTGGAGGGCAGGGGGGATCACAGAAGGTGTGCAGTTAGAGAGGAGGTTGTGAAACTGTCTCCGGAGAGAGGAGGAGAACTTCTTCAAAGTAGGCATACCTTGAAGAGATATCGCAGTGGAGTAGACAAAGTGTTCAAAAGGGAACTGCAGATGCTGGAATATCGAAGGTACACAAAATTGCTGGAGGAACTCAGCGGGTGCAGCAGCATCTATGGAGCGAAGGAAATAGGCTCGTCAGTCTGTCTTACACTGCTCATGTCCTCCTGGAGAAGCAGAACAACTCTGCAGTGGTGGACAGGTAAAATAAAAACTACATTCCTTGCCACAGAGAGAATTTACACGGCTATGTGTCTGGATATGTCAGAGAATGATAAATTACATCTTAAATGTTTACTTGTCATTATATTTCTCAGGTATCTACTGACCTGCATGACTTCAGAACCTGATGTTATTCCCTTTCCAATCACCATTGTCTATGGGACTGTTTGAAGTTCTTTAACAGTAACATGATTGAAGAAATCAATACATCTAAAATTTACATATTATTTTATTTTTGATGAACTAACTAACAATAGAAAATCATTAAGGATTCATGTTAATAACAGCCATGGTAGTGTTTAATTTCTGTCAGTGGGACCAACTTAAGCAGATTCCACTCACTGTGAAACTGATTTAGATGTTTTCAGGCTTCAATACTTCTGAGTAGCAGAAACAAGATCACTAATGAAGTGGAATACACCCTCAATTGGCCATGTTGGATCGCTGCCAAATGCCTGTTTCCTGCAAACACATTTGCTGAATGATCGTGTCTGCTGATGGACTCACAGTGAAACCCTAGTAATATGGTGGCATTTTTTGTGAGATTTCATTGCTCTTCTGTGGAAATTTTGTAAACATGTTAATGATGCAGTGTATGGAATCAACGCCTATAAAGGAGGTGCCAGTGTAGGATTAAATGAAAAGTGATGGTGAAATAGTTTGCTCTGGTGGCTGAGTGATGGGTCAAAAAACACAAATCTTCACTGCGAGGCTCTGAAGGAGGAAACCTGAAAAAGTTTCATTATCTTAGAATAAGCTATAGCAGGGAGATTTTATACTGATGTTAATGCCTAAAGAGAGAATGCATGGGCTGAATTTATAAACAGTAAAGGATCAATCATCCTTATGATTGTTTAAAAAGCAACTGAATGAGAAAGTTTCAAAAATGTACAGTTGGAAGACGCAAAGGACTTTGAGCGCATTCTAAGAACTGATTTTTTTAGAGTCATAATATCATACAGCAGGAATAAGCCATTCACCTAACGTTCAAGAGAGAGCTAGACAGGGCTCTTAAAAATAGCGGAGTCAGGGGATATGGGGAGAAGGCAGGAACGGGATAATGATAGGGGATGATCAGCCATGATCACATTGAATGGCGGTGCTGGTTCGTAGGGCCGAATGGCCTACTCCTGCACCTATTGCCTATTGTCTATTGTCCATGCCAACCCATCTAAACTAGGCCTGGTGGCCCATGTTTGATCTATATCCAACTAAATCTTTCCAATCTATGCACCTGTCCAAATATCTTTTAAATTATGTTATTGTTCTGCCTCACCTACTTTCTCTGGAGGCTTGTTCCATAAATGCACCACCCTCTGTGTGAAAGAGTTGCCCCTCAGGTTTCTATTAAATGTTTCCACTTTCACCTTAGCCAAATGCCCTCTAGTTCTTGATTCTTTTCCCTGACCCCTCAGTCTCCTATACTAAGGGATAAAGTCCTAGTCTTCCCAATCTTTTTCCATAGCTCAGGCCTCAACTCCCAGCAATATCCTTGTAAATATTTTCTTTCAGCCTTAATGGTATCTTTCCTGTAGCAGAGAGTCCAAAGCTGAATACAATACTCTAAGTGTGGTCTCACCAATGTCTTGTACAACTGTAACATGATGTCCCAACTTATGTACTCAATTCTGAAGAAGGGTCTCAACCCAAAATGTCACCCATTCCTTCTCTCCAGAAATGCTGCCTGTCCCACAGTTACTCCAGCATGTTGTGTCTGCATTCAATTCCATGACTGATTAAGGGCAACATGCCAAAAGTCTTATTCATGACTCTATCTACCTGTAACACCACTTTCAGGGAATTATATACCTGTACTCCGCCATCCCTCTGCCCGAACAACAATCCCCTGGGCCCTATCATTCACTGTGAAGGGCTTGCCTTGGATTGACTTCCCAAAGTACAACACCCACACTTAACTGAATAAAACACCATTTGCCATCCTCAGCCCACTTGCCCATCTGATCAAGATCCCACTTTAATTCTTAATAACAATCTTCATTGTCTATGATACCACCAATTTTAGTTGCCTGCAAATTTACTAATGATGCCCTGTACATTCTTATAAAATTGTTGATATAGATGACAGGTAGCAATGGACCCAGCACCAATCCCTGTGGCACAGCACTAGTCACAGGCCTCCAGTCCAAAAACAACCTTCCACTACTATCCTCTATTTCCTACCATTTTGCCATTTCAATATCTAGTTAGCTGACTTTCCCATGCAATGTAACTTTCTAGAGCTGCCTGCCATGTGGAATCTTAACAAAGGCCTTGCTGAAGTCCATATCGACTATGTCTGCCCTCATCAACCTTGTTGAATACCTCAGCAAAAAAATTAAATCGAGCGTGTGAGGCATGATCTCCCACATATAAACCAAGCTGACTACTCAATTCCCAACTTTCTAAATACATTTATATCTTCTCGCTCAGAATTCACACCAGTAAATTTCCAACCATGGATGTTAGGCTTACTTGTCTATAGTTCCCAGATTACTTGTTCTAGTCCTTCCTGAATGGACAAAATTAGCCAGCTTCCAGTCTTCCAGCACATCACCTGTGGCAAGCAATGATTCATACAACTCAGTCAGGACTCATACAATTCATTCCTAGTTTCCTTGGATATACAAAGACACTGGTTTTATTTGGGAATTAAATGTTTGAAAAGCAGTGTGGATTTCAGTAATAGAAACATAGAAACATAGAAAATAGGTGCAGGTGTAGCCTACACCGCCATTCAATATGATCATGGCTGATCATCCAACTCAGTATCCTGTACCTGCTTTCTCTCCATACCCCCTGATCCCTTTAGCCACAAGGGCCTCATCTAACTCCCTCTTAAATATAGTAAATAAACTGGCCTCAACCACCTTCTGTGGCAGAGAATTCCAGAGATTCAACACTCGCTGTGTGAAAAATGTTTTTCTCATCTCGGTCCTAAAAGACTTCCCCCTTATCCTTAAGCTGTGACCCCTTGTTCTGGACTTCCCCAACATCGGGAACAATCTTCCTGCATCTAGCCTGTCCAACCCCTTAAGAATTTTGTATGTTTCTATAAGATCCCCCTCAATCTTCTAAATTCTAGCAAGTACATGCCCAGTCTATCCAGTCTTTCTTCATATGAAAGTCCTGACATCCCAGGAATCAGCCTGGTGAACCTTCTCTGTACTCCCTCTATGGCAAGAATGTATTTCCTCAGATTAGGAGACTAAAACTGTACGCAATACTCCAGGTGTGGTCTCACCAAGATCCTGTACAACTGCAGTAGAACCTCCCTGCTCCTATACTCAAATCCTTTTGCTATGAATGCTAACATACCATTCGCTTTCTTCACTGCCTGCTGCACCTGTATTCCTACTTTCAATGACTGGTGTACCATGACACCCAGGTCTCGTTGCATCACCCCTTTTCCTAATCGGCCACCATTCAAATAATAGTCTCCTTTCCTGTTTTTGCCTCCAAAGTGGACAACCTCACACTTATCCACATTATACTGCATCTGCCATGCATTTGCCCACTCACCCAACCTATCCAAGTCACCTTGCAGCCTCCTAGCATCCTCCTCACAGCTAACACTGCCCGCTAGCTTTGTGTCATCCGCAAACCTGGAGATATTGCATTCAATTCCTAATGCCTAAACGCCTAAATTAAACATATAAGTGACTATGGTATCAGTATTAAATATGAACGCATTATTCCAAAAATATGTGCATGTAAATCATACTGTGGTAAAAGATGAACTAGAGCATTATTTCAAAATCGCATACATCAAACACTCGTAAACTGCGAGGTGCCTGGATCTGATCAGGCCTGGGAGATTTATCTCTCTTCATATATCTTAAGACATCCAGCACATCATCAACTGTAAGACAGTCTATTCACAAGACATCTTAATTAACTTTCCCAAGTTCCCTAATCTTCGTGTCTTTCTCTGTGGTAAAAACAGCGAAGAAAGATATATATATATATATATATACTAGACTAAGTGGGACCCATTGGGTTCCAGCTTCACATGGGAGGGATGGTCCCCCAACGCAATATTCCAACTCTCTACCAATTACAATATTGCTGGCCAGTGGGGGGAGGCGGGGGGGGCTTTCTGGAGTGCTAGCATGGGTGTTGTGGGCTGAAGGGACTGGTTTTCCGAGGGCTAGTATGGACATTGTGGGCCGAATGGATTCTTGGGATGGCATCTCAGTCACTGAGGCCTGGAAGCTCAGTCACTCAGGCCAGACAGCTCAGTCACTCACGCCTGGCAGCTCACTCACTCAGGCCAGGCAGCTCAGTCACTCAGGCCAGGCAGTTCAGTCACTCATGCCAGGCAGCTCAGTCACTCACGCCAGGCAGCTCAGTCACTCAGGACTGGCAGCTCAGTCACTCAGGCCAGGCAGCTCAGTCACTCAGGACTGGCAGCTCAGTCACTCAGGCCTGGCAGGGCTGGCAGCAGAGAAACTGCCAGAAATTGTGCCAAAAACAGGTGACAGACTCTGTGAGAGAGCGAAGAGGGAAAGGGTGGACAATTAATTTTAGACATTTTCATCTTTTTTTACTGGTCACAGCAATGAAGGAGGAAAGTCTATCCTTGTGTGGATCTCTGGAGCGCTAGTATGGGTGTTGTGCGCTGAAGGGACTGGTTTCCAGAGGGCTAGTATGGACATTGTGGACTGAATGGATTATTGGACTTGCAGTTCAGTGAGTCATGGCTGGTGGGCTGGCAGTTCAGTAACTTACAGCTGATCGGCTGGCAGTTCACTTACTCATGGCTGGTGGGCTGGCAGTCCAGTCACTCGTTGGACGTCAGCTTGTATGACTAAATCTCTAATCTTAGTCCAGATTAAATACACAGGCTGCAACTATTGAAACATGTGTATATTGAATATCTTACATTACTGAACAAGTGCTGTTAAAAGTATCACATATAAATCGAAATATAACACATATAAATCGAAACGATTATTTCCGTACCAGCAAGTTCCACTACTTCAAGCTGTGGAAGTTAGAGTGGAAATTGTTGATTTCCAAAGAGAACAAAAGCCAAATGGAAAAGCTCGGATCCTCTGCATTCATGATGCCTCTTGGTATTCGGCAGTGTTTTTCTTAACAATAGACACCATGCAGCTCCTGTGAAGAAAACCATGTACTGCACAGCTGGATTCAGCATGCAATTGTTACTGATATTTTACTGCTGACTGTCTACAACATGTTCTTTGGATAAAATTTCAGTATATTTCTCTTTCAAACCGCATGCTGCTGTGAGATGAATCATTTATATGATAATACTGATCATGCAAAATACAGTATCAGCTAATGTAGTATCCAGAGGTTGCAGGCTGTTTTATGTGAGTGAAAATAAAGTTTCAGGTCAGGTAATAACGTGTAAAAAATTTGGCATGAGGCATTATATTCTCCGCTCTTTTCATGGGCATTGATAATGGCAGTTCTGAAATCTAACGTAAATAATCTTAGCATTTGTCAATAAAGGAATGTTTTTATTACTTCGGACGTAAATGGTATTAATGGACTTAACTATTTGGCAAAATCCTAAAATTGTGAACACCATTATGTTTTTTGAGCTGTAATCCACTAACAACTTTAAGCATCCATGTTGTGAAGGCTGGGTGATTCTATTGAACTGACTGACTGGCTAATAGATTGACAATGGGAATTTGTGACAGTGGGAATTTACTGCTTAACCATCAGTGCAGAATGCATTCCTTTAAAAAGGAAAGCTAACCAAATTTTTAATTTATCTTTAAAATTGCAAGCCAGGTAGTGTTTAAACATTCACCACTTGTTGAAGTGGTCTGTAATCACAGGTTTTTTTAGACCACTCTAAGCTGTCCCAAATAGTATAGGTAAAATATAATTTTATTTTTTTGGAGAGAAGGGGGGAGGGGGGGTAAATGGGGGAAGGGAGATGTGGGGGAAGGGGAGGGAGGATGAAGGGGCATTGTGGGATGGGGGGGTGGTCAAAGCAAATGCAGCTCGCATTCTGTTCACCCTGCACCTTCAGCTTTCGGCCTCACACAGCTGCTCCCAGTCCCACTTCGCCTTCACTCAGAGGCTTCCGGTTCAACGAACCAGCTCCCGGCTCACTTTGCTCTCTGCCCGCACGCTGCTCACAGACTCAGCTCCGCCTCCGGGGTTTTATTCTCCACGGGTGCCGTTAGGGGCGTTACCTTCATGGTGACTGACAGGAGAGAAGACCAATCTGCTGATATAAAGGTTTTTTAAACCTTCATAACTTTTCTAATATTTCACCGATCGGAACAAAACTTGGTGCGCTTGGAGCAGAGGAGAACGGCGAGTAAGGTGGCAAAAAAAATCCTGCCGATATATACCTTACCGTTTTTGCACAAATTTAAAAAATCGCAAACTCTCATGGTCAAGATGAAAGTTTTAGTAATAGTATAGATAGATGTTTATCTCAATCTGGAACTGCACACAACCTGAGTAATGTGAAAAATGTAATTTGTTTATCTATGTATAACTAAAGTCTCAACTTGTATGTATGTGTGTATTTATGTATGTATGTTCCCGAAATACAGCCAAAATGGTACACGATAGTGCAACAATTTTAGGGGCACCTTTCTCACCATTCGCCTGTGGTGTGCATTATCAAGTGTTATTTTTAAAGTGATTCACTTTATAAACTTTATTGAATTTTATACTGTGAATGGGACAAGTTTTGATGGGGCAGTCGCGCTTCCACAGTGCGCTCCCACTTACCGGGCCCGTCAGCCACGCCTGCGCAGTTGGGGGTGGGTTGCCGGGCCCAGTATCCGCGCGTGCGCAGTTGGGGGAGGGTTGCCGGGCCCGATGGTGGTATGCCCAGAAGGAATGATGAGACGGAATTTGAAATAATGAACGTCTCGAGGATCTTTGAGAAAGAATGTCCCCGATATAGAGCCAAAATGGTATACGATAGCGCAACAATTTTAGTGGCACCTTACTCACAATTTGTCTGCAGTGCACTTTCAAGTTTCGTTCAAATTGTTACGCTATAGTGTACCAGTTTGGCTGTATTTTGGGAACATACATATGTATATATATATATATATATATACAAGATGAGATCGCCATTTTCAGATCACCATTTTGATCTAATACTTCCGCGTATACTTGACTGGTGTCATACCAGGGACCCAACAGGTCATCTAGTAACCATTAAAGTTGTTTGTCCATCTGGAATATCATTCAGAATTGGGACCTTGTATCAATTTAAAAGTTGCATCAAACAGTTGACATGGTCAGGAGAGAGGGGGGAAGATCAGGGCAGGATGGGAGGGGACACTTGAAATTATGGAATAAACCAAAGAAAAGGCCTCAATTCCAGCAATTTATGGCAAGCAGACTTTCACCTGAAAACCAAAATCTGGTGGCAACAATGACACTGCAGAGGGGAAGAGCAGCTTCTACACTCATCAGAGGATGAACCTTGCTTGTCTGTCCCTGGGGCCATTGTGAGTATACTCAGAGTTCATCTTGGCTTAGACGGGTAAATACAAAGGGAAGTGTCAGCTGTTGCTATATGTTACCTGTAATCCCTCATAATCAAGTAATGAAATTTCACCATTATAGGAGCAAATCTATTTTTCATTATTTTCTAAAACTCCCCATACAGCACTTTTGCACAGCCAACAACAGTTCAGTTACTGACCCATTGTAAACAAAGTTAGGCAGGGGAAATAACATGTGATGAGTGTTTAACAGCACTGAGTCTGTACTCGCTGGAGTTTACAAGGGTGAGGGGGGATCTCATTAAAACGTACCAAAAGATGAAAGGCCTGGATAGAGTAGACGTGGAGAGGCTTTTTCCACTAGTGGGAGAGTCTAGGACCAGAGGACACAGCTTCAGAATAAAAGGACGTACCTTTAGAAAGGAGATGAGGATAAATGTTTTTAGCCAGAGGCAGTGAATCTGGGGAAATCATTGCCACAGATAGATGTGGAGGTCAAGTCATTGGCATTTTTAAAACAAAAATTGACAGATTCGTGATTAGTAAGGGTGTCAAAGGTTAAGGGGAGTAGGCAGGAGAATGTGGTTGAAGGAAAAACAGATAAGCCACGATTGAATGGCAGAATAGACTAGATGGGCCAAATAGCCTAATTCTGTTCCTACGACCCATCAACATGAAATTATGAAAACACTGCTTGGGCACTTGTTTGTGTCAGTTTTCACAATACTTTACTTTGGAATTCCTTTCCATCTTATTCCTTGCATCTTGACTCACAGAAGCTTCTGAAAAACCAAACTCATGAAGCATTGAATCATACAAGAATAGATGGTTGGCACCTCTTCTGGTTATTTCCTCTGATTCTGCTCATTTGCAATTAGTATCCTTCTCTCCACATTTTGTTCCCTTATGGAATCAAATTAACCTGTTTTCATTTGAAAGCAGGAAAACATGAAATGCTTTTGAAAACTAGATAATTATTTCCCAGAGTTTATACATGTCACATTGTTCATCACCCTGTCTACCTGTATCGCCAATTTCACGAAACTGTGTACCTATATCTCTAGGTCTCTCTGTTCTACAATATTCTCCAGACACTACCATTTACTGTGCAAATCCTGCTTTGATTTAACAAGATGCATTCACCTCACACTCATCAAATTTAAATTCCATCTGCCTTTGGCTAATCTCCCCCAATTGATCCAGATCTTTTGTAAAGTTTGGTAGCCTTCCTCACTGTAAACACCACCTTAACTTGTGATGCCATCTACAAATTTACTAACCACATTAAGTACATTGTCATAGGATTGATGAAATTGCTTCCTTGGGAGCCAGCATAATCCTAGTGACCTAGGTTATAAATATAAAATAACTAAGAGAAGCTAACTAACCTTTAGCTAACAATTCCAAAGAAAACACAAATAACAAATGAAACAGCTAAATCAAATATTGGTCAGTGTTTTATTTAGAAAATTGCAATTGGAGACAATTTTGGGTAAAGCACTAAGGTTATATTTTAAAAATCTCTGCATCATCAGTAGATCGTTCCTGGTAGCTTGCCCATAAAAGGAAACCTCACCAGGGTTAAGGGACTAGTGTTTATTTAGATGTATAATCAATTAACTGGAAATGAAAGGCATGGAAATTTGGTTGCAGTTAATGTAAATAGGCTGAGTGACAAAAAAATGCATTTGCTAAATGAGAATTCTTTATCTATCAAATCCATGCATCTACATTCATGTTTGTTGCTTGAAAGGGATAAATTAAAGAAATATTTATATCTATTATATTATAACCGAGACTTGCAAAGTATCAGGAAGAATTACTCTGGAGAGAAATCACAAGATGAACATGAAATTTCAGGTTGTGTTGATAAGCTAAATAATTAAAATTCCTATTGAAAGTAACAAAACTGCTATAAAAGTTAGTAGGGGCAGACTAATTCTCTGACAGATAATTATCATGGAATTGTATTTTATATTATCTTAAATCAGTTCCAATTTATATTGCAGTTGGATGCTTTGATATAATTTCAATTACAAAATAATATAAACCATAACAAAATATTACCAATGTTGAGCTTAATGAAGATGCTAATTGTTTCCTCTTTGGCTGAAATATCAAAATAGCCTATTAAATGCATCAATGCCCATTTTCCTACTCTGTTCTAATTGGAACATTATAACCAAAGATACTTAGTGAGATTAAAAGATCCACATTAGCTTAATGCAACCATATGAAGTTGTCAGGCTGCTCACAACATAACAGGCAACATTTTCTTGTGTAATATTATCATGGGAGAATCACAGGTGAAGTGAACTCGTTTTTTAAAATGATGAAAAGGTTTTGACCATATGGACTGGAAGTATCCATGCCTCATTTCCCGGCCATTAGTCCAGTGAGATTTCTGTACTAACCAACTGCTTCAGTCCTTTATTTCATTTGTAATCATTAGTAAGAGCTAAAATATATCTCTGTTGCAGTCCTTAACGGCTGATTAGATACAAAGGGTAGCAAAGAGTAACTAAAGTGACACTGTAACCCATATAAATTGCACACCATATACTGTAGATGGCTTTTACAATTGTTTTGTTCTCGATGAGTTTCTAATCTTTTGAGTGTTTTCAGTAACTTCAGATGCCTGTTCTGCATATCAATTCCACTGCCACAGCTCCCTTTCACTTGCTGCTGCCACTTAACCTCCATTTTGTAAAAGAAAGCAGAGCAGAATCAGTGTGTGTTGAGTTTAAGAAGGTGAAGACCTTAGTGATTTAAAGAGACTTTACATTTACATTTGCCATGTTTGGAGCTTGATTCATGGATCGGACACTTGGGAGCAGTGATGAGCACTACCTGAATCATGTTTAAGGAAGAACTGCAGATGCAGGAAAAATCGAAGGTAGACAACAATGCTGGAGAAACTCAGCGGGTGAGACAGCATCTATGGAGAGAGTATTTGGCCATGTTTCGGGTTGAGACCCTTCTTCAGACTGATGTCAGAGGGGGGGGGGGCGGGAAAAAGAAAGGAAGCAGAGACAGTAGGCTGTGGGGGAGCTGGAAAGGGGGAGGGGAAGGAGGGTGAAAGCAAGGATTATCTGAAATTGGAGAAGTCAATGTTCATACCGTGTGAACTACCCAAGCAAAATATGAGGTGCTGTTCCTCCAATTGATGCTGGGCCTCACTCTGGCAATGGAGGAGGCCCAGGACAGAAAGGTCAGATTCGGCATGGGAGGGGGAGTTGAAGTGCTGAGCCACTGGGAGATCAGATTGGTTAGAGCGAACTGAGCGGAGGTGTTGGGCGAAGCGATCGCTGAGCCTGCGCTTAGTTTTGCCGATGTAGAGAAATTGACGCCTGGAACAGTGGATGCTGTAGATGAGGTTGGAGGAGGTGCAGGTGAACCTCTGCCTCTCCTGGGAAGACTGCTTGGGTCCTTGGATGGAGTCGAGGGGGGAGGTAAAGCGACAAGTGTAGCATTTCCTGCAGTTGCAAGGGAAAGTACCCGGGGAGGCAGTGGTTTGGGTGGGAAGGGACGAATTGACCAGGGAGTTATGGAGGGATCGGTCTTTGCGGAAAGCAGAAAGGGGAGGAGATGGGAAGATGTGGCCAGTGGTGGGATCCCGTTGGGGGTGGCGAAAATGTCAGAGGGTTATATGTTGTATGCGACGGCTGATAGGGTAGAAGTTGAGGACAAGGGGGATTCTGTCCTTGTTACGAATGGGGGGATGGGGAGTAAGAGCAGAGCTGCGGGATATAGAGGAGACCCTGGTGAGAGCCTCATCTATAGTAGAAGAGGGGATCCCATATTCCCTAAAGAATGAGGACATCTCCAATGCCCTGGCCTGGAACGCCTCATCCTGGCCGGTGGGACATCAACTGCCTCAACTTTTCCACTATCTTTACTCACACTAACCTCTCCCCTCCTGAATGTACAGCCCTCTGCTCACTCTGCAACAACCCCGACTGGGTGATCAAACCTGCCGACAAATGAGGTGCCATGGTATTTAAGAAGGAACTGCAGATGCTGTAAAATCGAAGGTACACAAAAAAGCTGGAGAAACTCAGCGGATGCAGCAGCATCTATGGAGCGAAGGAAATAGGCAACGTTTCAGGCTGAAACCCTTCTTCAGACGCGCTAAGGCCAGGCGCCAACTCTCAGACACCTCCTCCTACTTATGCTTGGACCATGACTCCACAGATGAGCATCAGGCCATTATTTCAAGCACCATCACTGGCTTCATCGCTTCAGGCTCCCTGCCCTCCCAAGCCTCCAACTTCATTGTTCCCCAGCCCAGCACGGCCCGATTTTACCTTCTCCCTAAAATCCACAAACCTGACTGGCCTGGCAGACCCATTGTTTCTGCTTGTTCTTGTCCCACTGAACCTATTTCCACATACCTCGACTCCATCCTATCCCCCTGGTCAAATCCCCCCCCACCTATGTCCAAGACACCTCACACACTCTTCTCTCCTTCATGACTTCCGTTTTCCACGCCCCCACTCCCTCATCTTCACTATGGATGTCCATTCACTCTACACCTCCATCCCCCTCCAGGAGGGTCTTAAAGCCCTCCGTTTCTTCCTCAACCGTAAAACCTACCAATCTCCATCTACTAATACTCTCCTCCGCCTAGCGGAGCTGGTCGTTACCCTCAACAACTTTTCATTTGACTCCTCCCATTTCTTCCAAATCCAAGGGGTAGCTATGGGCACGCGCATGGGCCCCTGCTATGCCTTCCACTTTGTAGGGTACATCGAACAACCCTTGTTCATGGCGTACCACGGCCCTATCCCCAAACTCTACATCCGCTACATTGACGACTGCATTGGTGCTACCTCCTGCACACATGCACAACTCACTGACTTCATCCATTTCACCACTCATTTCCAACTCAAATTCACCTGGACCATTTCCGACATCTCCCCACCGTTTCTAGACCTCACCATCTCCATCGCAGGTAATAGACTACTGACCGATATCTATTACAAACCCTCTGACTCCCATAGCTATCTGGACTACACTTCTTCCCACCCTGCTTCCTCTAAGGACTCTATCCCCTACTCCCAATTCCTCTGTCTACGCCACTTCTGCACCCAGGATGAGGTGTTCCTGACCAGGGCCACGGATATGTCCTCATTCTTTAGGGAACGGGGATTCCCCTCTTCTACTATAGATGAGGTTCTCACCAGGGGCTCCTCTATAACCCGCAGCTCTGCCCTTACTCCCCATCCCCATACTCGTAACAAGGACAGAGCCCCCCTTGTCCTCATCTTCCACCCTACCAGCCGTCGCATACAACATATAATCCTCCGACATTTTCGCCCCCTCCAATGGGATCCCACCACTGGCCACATCTTCCCATCTCCTCCCCTTTCTGCTTTCTGCTTCCTGCTGAGACCGTTCCCTCCGTAACTCACTGGTCAATTCGTCCCTTCCCACCCAAACCTCCCCCTCCCCGGGTACTTTCCCTTGCAACCGCAGGAAATGCTACACTTGTCGCTTTACCTCCCCCCTCGACTCCATCCAAGGACCCAAGCAGTCGTTCCAGGTGAGGCAGAGGTTCACCTGCACCTACTCCAACCTCATCTACTGCATCCGCTGTTCTAAATGTCAACTTCTCTGCATCGGCGAGACCAAGCGCAGGCTTGGTGATGGCTTCCCACAACACCTCCGCTCAGTTCGCATTAACCAACCTGATCCCCTGATGGATCAGCACTTCAACTCCCCCTCTCATTCTGAATCTGACCTTTCTGTCCTGGGCCTCCTCCATTGCCAGAGTGAGGCCCAGCACAAATTGGAGGAACAGCACCTCATATTTTACAGCCTTAGCGGTATGAACATTGACTTTTCCAATTTCAGATAGTCCTTGTTTTCTCCCTCCTTCCCCTCCCCCTTCCCAGCTCTCCTACAAGCCTACTTTCTCCATCTCTTCCTTTCTTCCCCGCACCCCCCCCCCCCCCCAACATCAGTCTGACCTGAAAAGTTGCATAATCCTTCTCTCCATAGATGCTGCCTCACCCCCTAAGTTTCTCCTGCATTATTGACTATCTAAATTACATCATTTTTCTGATCATTTCAAGGTTGTGCCTGGGAAAAGAGATATGATAAATGTACCTGTTTGTTTTTAGCTCCTTGTTTAATAATGATGTATTGTATACAAAGTTATTGACACTTGTGCCATTTTGCTGTAGTGATGTTGATTCCAGATGCTGCTTTGTGCCATTCCCAATTCACACATGTTCTGTGTAGTAGCTGCTACACTCCTTGTCCTCCTCATCAACTCTGCTTCTCATTGACTAACATGTGGACGCAACTAAGTCACAAGTGTGACAGTGGCTCACAATGTAAAACAAATGTAAAACAGACATAATGATGGGATCAGGACAATGGGTAAGCAGCAGGAACAGGTGTTGAACAGTTTTGGGTTTACAAAAAATATATCATGAGTGGGTGACATTGATCTAATCACAGTGGCTGCTGGTGAGCAAGTCTGAAGAGGAAAGCCACCTAACCTGAAGCTGCTATTGAGATGGTGGTAATAATCTTTCTTCATGAATTACTAAAATCTCCTCTGGTGAAAATAATCATAGGCAAGGCAAGGCAAGGCAAATTTATTTGTATAGCACCATTCGTGCAAACAGCAATTCAAGGTGCTTTACAGGAAAGAAAAAATAAAATAGTCAATAATTAAAAATTGCAAAATAAGCAATACGACAAATGTATGAATAATAAAACAACGTCAATGAAACAATAAAACGATTTTAAAAAGCACATAAAAGGGTTAAAATTAGACGGTTAAGATTACCTGCATGTCGGGTTATGGAAAAGCTATACTAAACAACAGTGTTTTTAGGCCTGATTTAAATGCGCTTACAGTTTGTGCACACCTCAGGTGTTCAGGGAGCTTGTTCCACAGGTGTGGAGCATAAAAACCCAATGCTGCTTCAGCCTTTTTAGTTCTGACCCTGGGAACACAGAGTAAACCTGTCCCTGAAGACCTGAGGAGTCTAGGCGCCTCATATACAACAAGTAGGTCAGAGATGTATTTTGGACCTAGACCATTCAGTGCCTTGTAGGTCAGTAACAGAATTTTAAAATCTATGCTCTTACACACAGGGAGCCAGTGCAAAGATTTAAGGACAGGTGTAATGTGGTCCATTTTCTTGGTGTTGGTCAAGACTCTGGCAGCGGCATTTTGGATAAGCTGCAGTTGTTTAATTGATTTTTTATTGAGACCTGTAAAGATGCCATTACAATAATCTAACCTACTAAAAATATATGCATGAACAAGTTTTTCATATTGTGCTCCTGGAGTACCAGTGACATTGAAGGAAACATTATATTTCCAAATCAAGATGGTGTGTGTCACAGCGGCAAGCCTGTGGCCATTGTCATACTTAGTGTTAAATGCTCAAAGTTTGGAAGGTGATATGGGCGATGAGGGTGTAGATTATATCTTATTGATATCATATACTGTGTCCATGGTGTGTCAGTGCTGGAGGGTATGAATATTTAAAGATTCTTGTGTGTTATTGGAGCTGCATTGACCCAGGCAAGTGGAAAACACCATCATTCTCCAAGTTTTGCCCAGTATTTGGTGGAAAGATCTGGGGATGTCAGAATATAAGAATCCTACTTCAGAACACACAGCCTTTGATCTGTCTTTGTCACAACCATATTAATACAGCTGGTCCAGTTTAGTTTCTGATCAATAGTGACACAGCCTGGATATTGATGATGGAAGCGTGGTAAATGTAGTGTATTAAGCATCAATGATAGTTGGTTAGATTCTGACTTGTTGGGGATCGTTATTTCATTGCACCCTTTTGATGCAAATATTATTTGCAACTGAACACTGATCAACTCATGCATGAATGCTTCATTTGCTGAGGAGTTCTAAATGGAATTGAACGTTGTGTAATAATTAATAAATACCCTCACCTGTAATAGAGCAAAGGTCATTGATGAAGCAACAGAAGATAATTGATCTGGGGAATTCCTGCAAGTGGTGTCCTGGGTCTGAGATGAGTGAGATCTAGCACGATTAATAATTTTCTTCAACTGCAATATGAAACTTCCATTTAACAAACCTCCCACAACAATGGAGCAAATCTTCAGAAAGACTAGAAAACTCACAGCGACTGCACTCCAGAATCAAGGTCACCCAAGCAGAGTAGTGTATGGATAGTGGTTGACTTTGCACATGCTCAGAGGCTAAGCTCATTCACAAAAGCATTCACGAGAATGGCCTTTGCTGTCAACAACTGCAAGTCCAAGGTCCTCCAGCAACCTGCTCCAGATACACAACATTTGCCCTCCACAATTAAGGTTCATGACAAAACCCTGGACAGTGTGGACAGTTCCATCGCTCAAGAGCCACTTTTCAGTGAAGGCAGATATCGACGGCAAAATTCACTATTGTCTCAGAACAGTCTTTGGCCAATTGAAGGAAAAGATATTTGAAGATCAAGCCCTCAATGCTGTCACAAAATTCATAGTCTTCAGAGCATTTTTATCCCCTCGCTTCTTATACAATTATGAGGCTTGAACTACCTACAACAAGCATCTCAAGATACTGGAAAAAATCGAATCAACTTGATTCATTAACAGCTGTGGGATCACACAATATCCCAGTTATGGCACTGAAAACTTGCACTCCACAACCTCTGGTAAGGATGGTCCAACACAATTAACACACTGGCACCAAGGTAGACATTTCTCTTGCGCAACCTGTTCATTAAAAGAGGGATAAACCAAATTAAGGTAATTCCTACAAAATCATTTTTATATCACCAATAGTCGCTTCACCAATATCTGGCTTGAGTTTCAGCAGGATCATATGGTTTCTGAGCTAGACTAGACCAGGTAAGGGTCCTGACCCGAAACATCATCTATTCCCTATCTCCAGAGATGCTGCCTGACCCGCTGAGCTACTCCAGCTTTTTGTGTCTATCCTGGTAAGGAACGATTTCTGGCCCATATCAACATTAGTGAATCAGATGGGTTTTTAGAGCAATTCAGTAATTTCATGATCAACGTTACCAACGTTTCATCTTAAATTGTAGATTATTAACTAAATTTAAATTCCACAGATATTAAATGTCATCAAACTGAAATATTAATTCTGTATCTCTATCCATTGGTGCTGCCTGATGTGCTGAATATTTCAGTATTTTTAATATTTCATGTGAAATTCCTAACTACAATGTTGGAATTTAAATATACCCATGTCCTGGGCATGTGATGTGACCATTGTGTCAGATATTCCCAGTGATTGCTACAGTATTTCTAAAATTAATTGAAGTGCATTCTTTGGTCCTGTTTTGGATCAGCAATTTACTGTCAACGTCTTGGGCGAGTGCCTTTCTTGAACCTCTTCCGCCATATGTATACCAGTCCAGCCCCAGTCCCTGGAATGTGGTCATCAGCCTGGGAGAGAGGTTAGGGTTCTGTAACTCAGTAACGGACCTGTCCCACTTAGGCAATTTTTCAGCGGACTGCCGGCGACTGTCAAGTTGCCAGCAGTCACCTGAAAAATTAGGAACTGGAACAGCGACTGTCAGAGTGGAACACACACACAAACATATCGTTTCCTTCACCAGCCCGTGTAAATATTTAAGGACAGCACTCCGCCCCGCTTGCCCTGTCTAAAAAATTCACGCGATGCAAAGCCAATGTGATACAGACACACATCGCGATGAACAGGAAGGTTGGGGCTGTAAAAAGACGGCTTAAGCACAGTGTACGGTAAGTCCTTTAAAAGATGGGGGGAGAGCGGGTGGGGGAGGGGGGAGAAGGGGGGGGAGAAAGAGTGGAGACAACTTTTAAGAAGCCAGAGATACATGGCTGTGAAGTTCGGTGGACATTTAACATCACCAGTCATCTATCCTTGGTTCTGAAAACTACTGCTTACCTTTCTTTTTTCCCCAATGAGCCAATGAAATTCACCGGTCAGCACTGGCTACAACCTATAAGAACCTCCGAGAACCTTCGACCTCCTGGCAACCCACTAGGACCTCCTGGCAACCCACCTACAGCTCGAGAATTCTCGCTACTCTCCATGGCAGCTTCATTCTAGTCGCCGTTAATTTTTCAACATGTTGAAAAATTCATGGCGACCATAATGCCCATACCATTGCATCGTGACTTGGGGTATAATTAAGAAGACATAATTTTTGTATCCCAGTAAAGGGCCCAGGGAACAAAAGTGAAATGAAATGAAAGGAAAGCAAAATGTTAGTGGGCCTTTTTGTTGTTAATGCCTGCTGAATGTCATCTAATCTTACTTAAAATCAGTTGACAGTAGCGAGATTGCTGAAAGAGAATGCAATTATGGAAATTAAAAGGTCTGTTTTTGACCTGTTCTGAGTACGCTGGAGGAATGATTTAATTTTCAACTCTGGTTCAGATCCAAAAACAATATATATTTAAAGTTGACATGAAAGTCATTCTGTGACCCACTGTTAAATATCTTATGGTAGAATTATTATTTAAAACCTGTCTCCCTATCAAATACGTTTAATGCAGAACCTTAAAGCAATTTCATTACTGCCATTTCCAAGAGAATTTAATTGCCTGATTAAAAGTGGAAAAGATGCCATTTTCCATCTGATGAGAGAACATTTTGAATTAAATTCTGTAAAATCTAATCAGATGTATTTTTAGGTTATTGAGTTGGCCTGTCCATGTTCAGAGAAACACAGATGGACATGCTGATAAAGGGTAAATCTTCCTGCTTTTGTAAGAATGATTGCCAGATGATCTCAGTACTGGAGACACAGCTTTTTTCTGTATATTGCTTTGATCCCTCTTAATACAGATAAGAAAACTAGAATTTATTTCATTAAGTACAACACGCAAATATATGAGATTTGAAACAGAAAATATATTGATTCATTGTTCTTCGGATAAATGAACAAACCTTACATACAGGACTGTCACGACATTGTTTTTTATCCTTCCAGAACAGTACAGTGGCATAGCTGGTACAGCTGTTGCCTCACAGTGTCAGAGATTCATGTTGCATCCTGACCTCAGACAATAGACAATAGACAATAGGTGCAGGAGTAGGCCATTTGGCCCTTCGAGCCATTCAATGTGATCATGGCTGATCATCCTCAATCAGTACCCCGTTCCTGCCTTCTCCCCATATCCCCTGACTCCGCTATCTTTAAGAGCCCTATCTAGCTCTCTCTTGAAAGCATCCGGAGAACCTGCCTCCACCGCCCTCTGAGGCAGAGCATTCCACAGACTCAACACTCTCTGTGAGAAAAAGTGTTTCCTCGTCTCCATTCTAAATGGCTTACTCCTTATTCTTAAACTGTGGCCCCTGGTTCTGGACTCCCCCAACATCAGGAACATGTTTCCTGCCTCTAGCAGGTCCAAGCCCTTAACAATCAGGTGCTGGATGTGTGGATTTGCACATTCTCACTGTCACCACATGTATTTCCTCTGCGTGCTCTAAATTCTTCCCACATTTCAAAAGATGTCCAGGTTTGTAGGTTAATGGGATAAGTATAACTGGATTACACTAGTTCTATGTTGTCTCACTTTTGCATTCACTCCCTAGTGTATTGGACTGAATGTGATAGTGAGACAACATAGAACTAGTGGGAACGGGTGATCAATGGATTGGTAGGGACTCAGTAGGTCAAGCTGCATCGTTCAATCAATTCAATTCAATCTTTGAAGACTCACAATGAAGAACAACCTCACCAGTGACAGAAGTAGGCACAGAAGTGTGAAGCCAATGTGCCAAAAGCTGCAGTGTTCTTCTTACAGAATCTGTCCCAGCTAAGCATCAACTCAGATACCAGCACAATAGCAGTGGAAGATACAGTTCTGAAGCTAGCTTTAGGAAGAGGAACGTCTGGCACAAATGACATGCAGCGAGACAGTTCTTGACAGAGTATTGATGCCCCAGATGTTTCAGATGACGGCCATAAAAGTGAACGATTTTGGAAAATTGGGGATGCACGGTGAAATGTTTGGTTCACCCACAGACTGAACGCATGAGATATTTAGAATCATAGAGGAGCTTATTTCACAACACCTTATGGACAACCACGTGGAATTGCGAGATAATTGCTTCCGTTCTGCAACACATCTGTGTTGCCACCAAAAGCATTTTAGCTACATAGTTTCCATGGGGTCTCAGCACGAGGCCATTCAATTACTTCACATCACTCATAAATCACAGGCAAATCCCATCAGGGCTGTGGCAACGAGTTCTCACTGCAACCCTCAGATTGCAGGCTGGAATTAGTTTTGCTGGAATTGTTTGTTGTGCTTGACGGTGGAGTGATCAGGATCACAACAGATCCAACTTATCTCCCCCATTCTGTGAGAATCTTAATGGCAGCAAGGAGGTTCAATGTCTCTCCTCCATTGTGGTGACAAACTCTTCATAAACGCTCCAATCTGTGTACCGTGGTTAGCTTTGCAAGACTGTAACCGCACTTGGAAGATTGCAGCCATTAATAGCCAACTCTGCTTGGTAAAAATACATTGTGGATATTGACATGGACCTTTGTTTTCCTACCATGGAAATGATAGTGTAAGGAAGGCTAGCACAGTTGTCTAGTAAGATAATGCAGCTAAAATAGAAGACAGGCATCTATGTGAAGGACTTGGGCTTTCAGACAAGAATATCAATTGTGTAATGTTTAATTATTTGCTACATTTTGTTAAATAGTCAAATAGTAAAGCAATTTTATTTGGGGATATTATTGGGTTTTTTAATGCGAAATAACACACATTTCTTTAAGTCTTAAGTAAGGGAGTTAGATGTGGCCCTTGTGGCTAAAGGGATCAGGGGGTATGGAGAGAAGGCAGGTACAGGATACTGAGTTGGATGATCAGCCATGATCATATTGAATGGCGGTGCAGGCTCGAAGGGCCGAATGGCCTACTCTTGCACCTATTTTCTAAGTTTCTAAGTCTGGAAATGCATGTGGATGAGAGGAATTACAATCCAAAGCAGCAGATCTATACTTCACAAAATGAAGAAATAAAGAAAGACATTCCTATAAAAGTGCTAATACATTTGTTTGAATTTGTCACTTCACCTCACATCCCATTTGTATATGCTCTTATCTACAAACCAAAATATTTATAGGGATCCAAAAATGAGTAATGTTTTCAGTGACTGACTCCTAATATTGTTTTATCATCAGGTTCTTCCCTTATAGATGAATGAATGAATAAGTTTATTGGCCAAGTATTCACATACAAGGAATTTGCCTTGGTGCTCCACCTGCAAGTGACAACATGACATACAGTGACAGTTAGGAATGATACATTAATCATTAATAATAAAACATTATTGATTAAACATGTGAGTTAAATTAAAAAAACAGAGTAAAAGGAGGTTACAGATTTTTGGTTATTGAGTAGAGTAGATCGGACTCGTGGAAAAAAGCTGTTTTTATGTCTGTCTGTGGCAGCTTTGACAGTCCGGAGTCGCTTTCCAGAGGGAAGTGATTCAAAGAGTTTGTGGCCAGGGTGAGAGGCGTCAGAGATGATCTTACCCGCTCACTTCCTGCGAACACAGTCTGCAGCCGATGCGTGGAGTGAAAGGAACTAACCGCTACAACATTGACCCAGTGGCCTTAAAGTGAGAAAATGAGAAATTGCAAATCTCCTTAGGTCCAGATTGGAATTTTCAGAGACTTGAGACTTGAAAGTGGATGGTGCAAGAATATGACGACTCTTTGAATGCTGTCACGGTAGAGGATCTACTTAGAGTAATTTCACTCTTTTATATGTTTGATTGCATTTACGTAAGGTATGATTTGACTAGATGGCACACAAAATAAGATTTTTAGTGTATCTTGGTAAACATGACAATAATAAACTAAAATAGAGAATGGTCATGCATTCAAATGTCTGTTATGGCAATACATCACACTCATCGACCCATTGAGATCTCACCTTTAACCTTGCGGAACTCAAGGTTCGCTTTTCATTTCTCTTACCATGGCTGCCTCTCAAGAATAGGCATGAAAATTGCAATTATTAAAATTTATTTTACAATCTAGCCTCTAAGATTAACTGATGTAGTCAAGTAGAGTAAGGAATCTCAATTTCAAAGGATCAGCATTTGTCCATGCATTAATGTGATATTAACGTTAACAACACATCAAAAGTCAAATTTCAATACATTTTATTGGCTATAAAATTACTATTGAGTCTTTTGACTTTGTCTTTTAAGCACCTCGAATAAATGAAAAATCCAAGAATGCTGAATGTTTGCCATGAAATGATTGTCCTATTCAGGAGAATGATAACAAAAACAAAAGGTACGATGACTGATATGTATCTGGTACAACCTTTACATTCCATCCAGAGAGGCACACACATGTGCTGGGTGACCATCCACTGCTTGTTGCTCAGGGTGATGTTGATGGTGGCCATTGTCCTTCTTCTCGTCCTTGCTCAGCTTACCCGATTACTAAGCTGAATCATATGCAGCAGATGATGAAGAAGAAGAAGGAGACTCGATCTTGTAAGCACTGGAGTAAGCTCATGGAAGAATGCAGACAGTAAAACCTTTTTTTGAAAGAAAATCTAAGCAACGTACACTTGCCATTCATTTTGAAATTGTTCAGTTGTAATAGCCGCATGATGCACAGATAAGCCAAATTAAAAGGAGTTATCTCTTACCCCATGATATCGATCCACCAGTACTGTGTGGACCGATAAAGATGACTAACAGTTGTGATTGCCTTAGAATGAAAGGGTCTTGCAAGCTCCTAAAATATCTAGTATTGATCATGTAGGAGTTCCTTGCATGGTCAACCAAGCCTTGAATATCAAGTGAGTGGATCCTCTTGCGATTCATGAAGAGGTCTGGGTTTTAAAGGAAACCTTGAGGATCTACAAAATTGCAACATATTATGACATGGACTTTGGGGAAGCTGGTAAAACAAGCAAATTCCAACACCTAATTTTTCTCTTCAACTATGCTAAAGGAAAAGTAGACAAGGACACTACTCTTGGGTTGGGACAACAGTGACCTCAGTAACGCTGATGTAAGTTGCAAAAATTAAATATGAAATAAATCACGTTCAGTAACCAGGAATATTGCTGAGGGTAAGAAATAAAATTCAACAGTCTTCATCTTGACCTTGACTGGCAGAGCAGTCCCGGCATGGGTAAGAGTTTGGAAATAAGGTAGTGAAGGATCATATAAGTTTGAGTGGTTATTAATTGTTATTTTTAGAATGAAAAGGCAATCTCTAACACATTCTGCAGGAGATCAGAAACATTGCAACTGAGAGTATGAAAGTATTTTTCATTAAGTCAATATGATGCTAAATTGGTTGATTTGTGAATAACCAATGCCAGGCATGCTTTCAAAGGACATCACTGAATTTCACTCAGCAACAGCAAGAATCAATGTTGGAAAACAAACTGTGTGTTCATTCGTGCCAGAAACATATCAACCAAACAAATATGATTTGTGTATTTGTCCATTTCAAGGCTATTTTTTAACCTTAATGAACCCAAATGGCCTACTCCTGCACCTATTTTCTGTTTCTATGTTTCTATATAACGTTTGAGCATGCAGTGCATTCAAAATACTAACTTACCACTTACCCCGTGCCATCTATGCCTTTTTCATCAGTCAGTCAAAGTATATTTCCTTCATTGTTGCTCATCAGTTCTTTGGAAATAGGTCCTCTTTAATTATTAATACTGAGAATAATTTTAAACTATGCAGAAAATAAAGAAGCTGAAATTATAATTCAATTTCTCTTTCCATAGATGCTACCTGAACTGTTATTTCCAGCATTTCTCAATTTCATTTCAGATTTCCAATATTATGTTTCTATTAAATGTTCATTCATCTGAATTATGAATGGTGTTCACTCAGAGAAACAAAACAACGTTTAATTTTGCTGAAGACCCAAGCAGAGTGTTATTTTTGTGTACAGACATGTTTCTCCCACAGTCATATCAAGTGTGCTAAACACCTCAAGCAAACATTGAACATCAAATCAATGACTGTGCTTCTGCTCTCAACCTTCTTTCCCACTCCTCCAAGACAAACAAAGATTGCATTCCCCTGGTCGTCACATTCCACCCAGTCAGAATCCACATTCAACAGATGATTCTCTGCAATCTCTCCCACCTTCATAGGGATTCCACCTCCAAACACATCTTCCCCTCCTCCCCTCAGCATTTTACAGGGAACATTCCCTCTCACTCCTGGTCCACTCTTCCTTTCCCACCAATGATCCCCACCCCCCCACCCGCCCCCATTATAACCCCCCCCCCCCACTTTTATTACGGCACCATCCCTTACAACCGCAGGCGATGCAACACTTGCCCTTTCACCTCGTCCACATCATCCAGGGAGCCATAAAGTCTTTAAGAAGGAACTGCAGATGCTGGAAAATCAAAGGTACACAAAAATGCTGGAGAAACTCAGCGGGTGCAGCAGCATCTATGGAGGGATGGAAATATGAAACGTTTCGGGCCAAAACCCTTCTTCGGACTGATGGGGGGTGGGGGGAGGTGGGGAGAAGAAAGGAATGAGGAGGAGGAGGAGCCCAAGGGCTGAGGGAGAGCTAGGAAGGGGAGGAGACAGCAAGGACTAACAGAATTGTGAGAAATCAATGTTCATGCCACCAGGATGCAGACTCCCCAAGCGGACTATGAGGTGCTGTTCCTCCAATTTCCAGTGTTGGCCTGGGCCTCCTCCACGGCCAGAGTGAGCAACACCGGAAATTGGAGGAACAGCACCTCATATTCCACTTGGGGAGCCATAAAGTCTTTCCAGGTGAAGCAGCATTTCACTTGCAATTTTTCCCGTCTAGTGTACTGCATTTGGTGCCCACAACATGGCCTCTTGTACACTGAGGAAACCAAATGCAGATTGGCTGATTGCTTTGCAAAACACTTGTATTCAGTCCACAGGGATAACCCTGAGCTTCCCATTGCCTGCCCCTTTAGTTCACCTTCCCACTTCCACTCTGACCCATGATCTTGAGCTCCAGAACTGTTACATTAAAGCCCAATGCAAACTTGGGAAACAGATTCTCATCCTCTGTCTGGGCTTATTGCAGCCTTCTGGTCTTAATATTTAATTCTACAAATTCAGATGACTTGATTTTTCTCTGTATCAGTTACCCATCCCTAAGATGAGTCAGCTTGCTTGTTTTATTTTCCCTCTTTACGTTATATTTTATTTTCTTTGAAAGTGGAGGACATGCCCACCCTGACTTGCCAGACAAGGCTCTATACTTGGCAACACCTGTAGTCTTTTGCCAATGTTCTCACTCCCTAACTGCCCCCATTTACTCACGGAGCAGATTACTTGCTTATAACTTCTCTCCCTGGTTTAAATCTTCCAAAGGTCCTGCTCCCCCACCCTCCTTGCTGCTCAATTTATTTTGTCTTCTTCACAGTTCTGACAAAGGGCCTACGTCCTGAAATGTCTCATGGAGAGCGTTTATGTGAGTGTAAGTGACCTTGACTTCAACTGATATAACTTGTGCTCGCATGCTATTTGAGGTTAGTCATTTGGAAAGATCAGAGCACCCTCAGTAGAACAGATATCATAAAAATTAGTGGTGCCTCAGAGGATCAGGACATATGGAAGGTCGAAGGGCCCTCAAAGCTTTGGGCATTGGGAAGATCAAGTTTGATATCAGGCTGGGGTATGATATAGCGGTATCTTTGTTATAGTACAGACAGATGTATGGTCACACATAATGTTTGGACATGGAGTGTCATTGGGTAAGGCATCACACCCAGATTCTATGCTCAGAAGCTTATTGGTATGGTTACAGCTCACTATCCAGTCCAGGCCTTAAAAAAACCCATTCAAAATGACAGTATAGCTTTGAAAATCAATCCTAATACTGTATATGCAACCAGCATTTTGTGTCTATCTTCGGTGTAAACCAGCATCTGTGGTTCCTTCCTACACAATCCTAATATATGTTCAAGATTTAAAAATACAAGCTATAGTTTAATAATAGTCCATATTTCAATTTACTTTCGTATTGTGGTGTCCTCAATGTTATTGACTCAATGGGACTGATATAGAGGTTTTATAAAGGTGTTTCCCAAAGTTATAATATTGTCGAATATTTTTATTCTGCTTTTCAATGTTTCTTAAACCTACAGCTTTGAACAAGCTTTGGATCATCTGCCCACTTACCTCCTGTGGTAACTTACTATCTTATTTTTAATACGCGATGTTCATGCTAAATGTTTTAGCACTCATTAAAAGCTGTATAATAGTAACTGAGGTAGTTACCATGCTTAGATTTTGCTGGATATTAAATTGTGCTGCTAAACTGTGACTCAGAAGGTTCAATTGCCATCTGAGTAAACGGATGCTGAACGACTGGTATTCAATCTCATCACATTAAAGCATTTTCCGTACACCTACTGGCAGAAGGAGAAATGTATAAGAAGGAATGAGCAAAGATCCAATATCCAATTCATGTCCTGGTCATGATGCAGCAATGACATTATCATACAATAATCTGGATCAACCAGCATCACTGAACTTTATGGATTATTTCCAACAGATGTCAGATTTAGAACAGAGCCAATTCAAATGTTGGTTTAAACTGCTTTCAGCTTACTGCTGACGTGTACAAACAGATAAACTACTCTGAGCTCTGGCACAGAAGGAGGCTACCAGATGGGCAGAGAAAAGGATGCAAGGATGTGTTAAAGCCTATATCCAAAAACTGCAATAAGAAACTATATATTTCACATCTTTCTATCCTTTACTATCTAACTTCTTTTTCTTATTCTAATCTTTTTTCAGTGTAATAAAAAAAAAAAAAAAGAAGTTGTACATAAAATGTATTATGAAAATATATATTAGGCACTTTGGTGCCATATGACTGTACTTACTTCTAATAAAAAAAAAATATAAAAAAAAAAAAAAAGAAACATAGAAACATAGAAAATAGGTGCAGGAGGAGGCCATTCGGCCATTCATTGTGATCATGGCTGATCGTCCCCTATCAATAACCTGTGCCTGCCTTCTCCCCATATCCCCACTGTCCCCACTGATTACAGAGTCATAGTCATATAGTGTGGAAACAGCCCTTCAGGCCAACTTGCCTATGCTGACCAACATGCCCATCTACACTAGTCCCACCTGCCCGTACTTGGCCCATGACCATCTAAATCTATCCTATCCATGTACCATTCCAAATGTCTCTTAAATATTATGATAGTTCCCGCCCCAATAACCTCCTCCGGCAGCTCGTTCCATATACCCACTACCCTTTGTGTAAAAAAGTTACCCCTCAGGTTCCTATTAAATCTTTCCCCTCTCACCTTAAACTTATGTCCTCTGGTTCTCGATTCTCCTACTCTAGGCAAAAGACTGCATTTACCCGATCAAATCCTTATAATCTTGTACATCACTATAAGATCACCCTTCATCCTGCACTCTAAGGGATACACCCTACAGCTCAGGCGTTTGAGTCCAGGCAAAATCCTCGTAAATCTTCTCTGCAACCTTTTCCTATAACAACACTGTTCCTATAACACAGCGCCCAGAACTGAACATAATATCCCAAATGTGGTCTCAGCAATGTCTTATACAACTGGAACATGACCTCCCAACTTCTCTACTCAATACTCTGACTGATGAAGGCCAATGTGTCAAAAGCCTTCTTGACCACATTGTCTACCACATTGTCTGCACATTCAACGAACTGTACACTGGACCCCTAGATCCCTCTGCTCTGCAACACTCCCTAGAGCCATGCCATTCACTGCGTAGGTTCTGCCCAAAATGCAACACCTCGCATTTCTTTGTATTAAATTCCATCAAGCATTCCTCAGCCCATCTGCCCAACCAATAAAGCTGTAATCTTTGACGCCCATCATCACTATCAACAATACCACCTACTTTTGTGTCATCTGCAAACTTGTAAACATGCCTTATGTAGTGTGATGTTTGGTGGACTGTGTAGACCCTTTGCTCCTCCCGTGCAGCAGGTGGCGCTGCACAGGACAAAGGGAGATGTTTTGTATATAATTTTTCCTGTCTATAGTGCATGTGGGTACAGCCATTTTGAGTAGTCTTGCTGCCAGCATTGAGTAAAGCATTAAAGACTTCTGTTGTAAATTGAAGACTCTCAAGTAGAATAGAATAGAATAGAATAGCCTTTTATTGTCATCCAGACCGAAGTCTGAACGAAATTTAAGCAGTCATACATATAATATAATACAATACAATAAAAAACAACAATAAACACATATTAACATCCACCACAGTGAGTCCACCCAACATCTCCTCACTGTGATGGAGGCAAAAGTCTTAGGGCTGCAGTCTCTTCCCTCTTCTCCTTCTGCGCTGAGGCGATACCCCCCGGGCGATGTTAAAACCTGTCCTCGCGGCTCAAACACCGCGGCCCGGGGTAGTCGAAGCTGCCGCTCACCAGACCTGCTGACGCAGCCGCTGGCCCGCGGCCGAACCCCCGGTCTCAGGCCACCGCCACCAGAACTGCCGTCCCAGCCCCCGGAGCATCGTTCCAGCCCCGGGCCGGATCGCCCTCACGTGAGTACTGCCACCGTCTCAGCCTCGCGCCAGGCCGCCGCTCCTCCCTCGCGCCAGGCCGCCCCGACCGGGCACCGCTCCTCCCTCGCGCCAGGCCGCCCCGACTGGGCACCGCTCCTCCCTCAGGCTGGGCCGCCCCGACCGGGCACCGCTCCTCCCTCAGGCTGGGCCGCCCCGACCGGGCACCGCTCCTCCCTCAGGCTGGGAACGCCGTACCTCCCCGAGCTCGGCTACTCCGACGGGAGCACCGTTCCTTCCTCGGGCCGGCCGTCACAGCCCCTCACGAAAGCCCTGTTCCAGCCCCGAGCCGGGCCGTCCTCACGGGAGCGAGCTCAGTGCGAGTCCCGGCGGGCTCTGCCTCCTGAGCCTCGAGGTCGCCAGCTCCGCCATTAGGCCTCAGCGCAGACGGAGGCAGAGAAGGGGAATACGACATAAAAGTCGCATTCCCCCGCAGGGAGAGACAGCAAGCCCCGTTTCAACCCCCCCCCCCCAAAACACAAACTAAAACCAAAAACTAGACTAACCAAAACGAAAATAAACAACCAAAAAACACAAAACAAACAGGACTGCCGGAGAGCCGCTGCAGCCAGAGCCGCGCCACCACTAGTATCATGCAGACCTAGAAAAAGAACACAAAAGTGGTGTCAGGAGTGGGATACTTCAGCTTGCGTCCAAATACCCAGATAAGAGCCTATTTTTCAATTAAAAAAACCCCAAAAAAAACAATTTTTTTGAGTTCTGCAGTGTACTTAAACTAACATGTCTCAGCAATTCAATCGTTTCAATCCAGAGTGAGAAAGGTGGTTGTGGTGCTTAATGCACACTGAGTTTTATTTTGAAAGTATGGCAAATACGACTGACCTGAGGAAGAAGGCTCTCTTGTGTTCATCAATGTCTCCAGAAACTTTTGCAGTTTCAAAATTTACTTACAGAAGAAGTAACCGAAGCCTCATTTGCTGAAATCACAACAGCTTTGCAGCTGCATCTCGAAGAAAGTCGCAATTTCCTCGCCTCGATTTCTATCGGACGGTGCAACAGGAAGGGCAATCGATTACCAAATTTCTTGCCGAACTTCACACCAAGGCAAAGGCATGTGGTTTTAAAGCTCAATGCTGCGAAAATTTCCAATACAATGCATTGTGGGATAGACTGGGATAGAATAGCCGGCACGCATTCATCCAGCAGGCGATTCTCAAGGAATCGGACGCCTCATTGAAGAATGTGCTGCAGTGTGCTAAGATGGCCGAGCTGCTAAGTAAAGAACTGCACAAATCAGCCAGTGAAACAGGGTCGAAGCTCCCTCGGGAGGTGCATATAGTTCGTCAGACTCATCCGCGACGCCAGAAACAACTTGATCAACCCAGAGCAAACTCGGAGATGGTGGGACAGTTTCAGAAGAGCCGTCCCCCAGTGGGGGGAGGATCAAAACCCTGCTACCGGTGTGGCTCGACTGCTCATCATCACCGTGAGTGCCCGTATATCGAGTCCGTTTGTTACGCCTGTTACCGATTAGGTCATCTCCAGGCAATGTGTCAATCCGTAGGAAAGCTGAGAAAGGGCAAGAAAACGCAAAACACAGGCGACCAAATCGCGGAGACCATTTCTATTGAAATGCTCGGTGTGTCTACGATCACCGACAAGCCGAGGATTTCGCTGCGGGTCTCGAACATCGATCTACAGTTCCAGGTGGACACTTGTGCGGCTGTGTCGCTAGTGGGTCAGGACATCTGGGAGAGGATCGGATCGCCAAAACTGAAACTGGCCAACAACCGCCTTTTCGGATATGGACGACAGCCCATTCCCACGAAAGGCAAATGCACTGTCGCTGTTTCCTGTAATGATATGACACAGATGTTGCCACTGACCGTCGTTGGCAAAAAAGGTACATCCCTGTGCGCCATCAACTGTATCCATGCTTTCAAGCTTGACATGATCGCTTTGATCTACGAGTGATCAATTATGGCATTGTCATCTACCATGGATTGCGACATGGTCAGCAAATGCGAGAACAACCTGCAGAAGGTTCTTGACCAGTTTCCGGACGTTTTCGCATCTGGACTCGGACATTGCACAAAGACGACGGCACGGTTCATACTCAAAGTTGATGCTGTCCCTAAGTTCTTCAAACCAAGACCAGTTCCGTTCAGTCGGATGGACGCCATCGACAAGAAACTGTGCAGTCTTGAAGAAATGGGAATTATCACCCATGTGGACCATTCAGAATGTGCCACGCCCATAGTTGTCGTTCAGAAGCCTTGCGGCAAGTTGCGCATCTGTGGCGACTACAAAGTGACTGTAAACCCTCAATAGCATATTGATCAACACCCCATACCAAGAGTGGACGAGCTGTTCATCAAGCTGCAAGGAGGACAGCACTTCTCGAAATTGGACTTGTCCAACGTGTATCTCCAAGTGGAACTGGACAACGAGACAAACACCCTGCTCATGATCAACATGCACAAGGGACTGTTCAGATACAACCGATTGTCATTTGGACCCGCACTGACGCTGGCCATCTTCCAGAAACTGGTCGACAATCTGGTTGCCGGGATTCCATACATATCCACCTAGATGGCAAGTGGTCTGAAACCATCGGAAGAAAGAATGGATGCCACTGTGAAATTGCCAACGCCCGAAATTGTGAAGCAGTTTGAAAGCTTCATTGGCAAGGTGAACTACTATGGCAAGTTCATACCGGCACTTTCGACTTTGTGCACACCATTGAACAACCTGCGAAAACAGGACATCGAATGGCATTGGTCCAAAGAGTGTGACCATACATTCACCAGGTTGAAGGAGATGCTTGCACAGAAGGCTCATTTGGTTCACTATGGCCATCGAAGCCGTTCTCGTTGGCCGCCGATGCATCACCCTATGATCTTGGAGCTGTAATCTCACAAACGGCGCTGAACGGCACGGAAGAACCAATAGCATTTGCATCCAAAACACTGACGACCGCCGAGAAAAACTACAGCCAAGTCGAGAAAGAAGCACTGCCGATAGTGTTTGGTGTCCGGAAGTTCCACCAATATTTGAGTGGGCGACATTCCCTGCTCATCACCGACCACAAGCCGCTGCTGACTATTTTCAGTACGAAGAAAGGTTTGCCTGTCATGACGTTGCAGCGTTTACAACGTTGGACCCTGATCATGATGGGATATGATGACCACATCATTTACCGACAGTCTGCTGAGCATGCCAATGCCAATGTACTGTCTCATCTACCGATTGGACCCGACCTGACAGTCGATAAAGAGGAGGCAATTATGGAAATTGAGATGGGCGTAAACTTGCTCAACACGCGGGTCATCGCCGATTTCCCCGTCTCCGCAAGGACGGTCGCCAACAACACGAGCACAGACCCCATTTTGTCGAAGGTACGACATTTTGTCACTCAGGGGTGGCCGAACAGTCCTAAGCTGGACAAGGAATTCTGCCCATTCCAGAATGCGCAAATGGAAATCTCCTCCAACGATGGCATTCTGCTCTGCGATGGTCGAGTGATCATTCCGACGGAACTGCGATTGCAAATTCTGAAAATGTTGCACAAGCCACACATTGGAATTGTGCGAATGAAGGGGCTCACCCGCATGCATGTGTGGTGGCCAAATATCGAGACCGATAGAGCCGACTACTGCAAGGACTGCACACCATGTGCCGAAACAGCGCCGAATTCCGCCGGAAAAGATCTCCGCAGGGCCCGTCCCCGACCAACCATGGCAGCAAATCCACATGGACGTTGCCGGACTGTTCCTGGAGGACATGTGGCTGGTCGTCATGGACACCCATTCGAAATGGCCACATGCTATCCAAATGAAAAAAATATAGGGCATAAGGTCATAAGTGATAGGAGCACAATTAGGCCACTTGGCCTATCAAGTCTACTCTGCCATTCAATCATGGCTGACCTATCTCTCCCTCCTAACTCCTTTATCCCGCCTTCTCCCCATAACCCTGACACCCGTACTAATCAAGAATTTATCTATCTCTGCCCTAAAAAATATCCATTGACGGCCTCCACAGCCTTTTGTGGCAAATAATTCCACAGATTCACCACCCTCTGACTAAAGAATTTCCTCTTCTTCTCCTTCCTAAAGGATCGTCCTTTAATTCTGAGGCTATCACCTCTGGTCCTAGGCTCCACCACCAGTGGAAAACTCCTCTCTACATCCACTCAATCCAAACCTTTCACTACTCGATATGTTTCAATGAGGTACCACCTCATCCTTCTAAACTCCAGCGAGTACAGGCCCAGTGTCGTCAAATGCTCATCATATGTTAACCACAGTTAACCCACATCATATGTTAACCCAATCATTCCTGGGATCATTTTTGTAAACCTCCTCTGAACCCTTTCCAGAGCCAGCACATCTTTCCTCAGATATGGTGCTCTGAATTCAAAGGTATCAAAGGTATCAACTTATTAGTCACATTCACATACACCCAGGTGTTGTGAAGTGAAATGCTTCTTGCCATTTTGCAGCACACAAAAAAAGAATACAGACATAACACCAATGAGAGTCTTAAACACATAGAACATCCCCCCACAATGGCTCCCACCATGAGGGAAGGCACAAAGTCCAGTCCCCAACCCCAGTTCACCCATAGTCGGGCCCATTGAGGCCTCCACAGTTGCCTCTACGGAGGCCCGATGTTCCTGGCCGTTCTCGCCGGGTGATGTTGCTCCGGCGTCGGGAGAGTCCTCCCAGCGGTCTGGGAACCCTGGAACGGCCGCTTCCGCACTGGAGGCCGCGGCTTCCGAAGCCAACAAGGCCGCGCTGGTTGGAGCTCCACAACTGGCGATCTCATCTAGAGATCCCAGGCTCCCGATGTTAAGTTCAGCGCCGCCGCCCGCAGCTGGTCGCTCCACAGTCCCGCAGCTCCGTGATGTTTTACTCGGCGGTCTCAGCTCACCGGAGCTCCAGCGCGGCGACCCAGGCAAAGCATCGCCCGCTCCGCGATAGCGCTCCAGCGCTGTGCCGCCGCTGAAAGCCGTGGTTCTGGGTGGTCCCCGACAGGAAACGCTGCTCCAGGCCCGCTGGTAGGCCGCGAAGACAGGTCGAAGCTGCAGCCCGGAGAAAAGCTGCCTCTCCGACCAGGTAGGGACCCTGAAAGGTAGTTTCCCCCTCCCCCCCCCCCCCCCCACCCACCCCCCACATAAAAAAAGTCTAGACCTCCAACAAAACACTTAACTAACTAAAATTGCTCACAATTCTCCAAATGCTGCCTTACCAGTGCCTTACTTATAGAGTTAAACATTACATCCCTGTTTTTGTATTGTCTACAAATGCTGGCAAATAAATATGTTCTCAATTAAATCATTGATATAGATGATAAATAGGAATGGGCCCAGCAACGAACCACAAAACACACCACTAGCCACAGGCCTCCAGTCTGGAAAGCAACCTTCCACCATCCCCCTCTGCTTTCTTCCATGAAGCAAATTTTCTATCCAGTCAGCTATCTCTCCTTGGGTTCCATATGATCTAACAATCCAGTGCAGCCAACCATGTGGAAAGGGATTGTTTTGGGAAATTGATGCCCCAGGATTGCTCAAAGGGGTGGAGAGGATTTTGGAGAGAGGGGTTGCATGGGGAAGCAATTGGAATAGTACTAATTCTCTTGAGCCCCTGCTTCTTGAGCATACAGGAACCCTGTGCAAATGGCTGGCAATGTGCATTACCTTTCAAATTAACCACCCACCTACCCATCCAGTCAGTGGTATCCTGTCCCATCCGTGCAAGAGCCTGTGGCTTCCACATTAGTATCATCAGTCAATTTGGTTAACTAAAAACCAGAGTGCAAGCAAGTCATCCTTAATCCCAAAGGTTCACCTGGTCCTTCACTGATGACGGTACAATCGCAAATCTACATATAGAATATCTGCATCCAATTTACAGACCTTTGACATCTGATGAATAATGACAGTCAGAGAGTCACAGAGTGATACAGTGTGAAAACAAGCCCTTCAGCCCAACATGCCCACACCGGCCAACATGTCCCAGCTACACTGGTCCCACCTGCCAGCGCTTGGTCCATATCCCTCCAAACCTGTCCTGTCCATGTACCTGCCTAATTGCTTCTTAAATGTCTGCCTCAACTACCTCCTCTGGCAGCTTGTTCCACACATCAAGGTATGTTGCAACTGTAGCAATCTTTCCTGTTTCTGTCTTTGGTGCCAATTCTAGCTTGATCACGAGGTCCAGTAGAATGATATTGGTCAACGGAGTTAAGTTATGAGGACAAGTGTTGCATTCTTTTTAAGGATGCTTTAGATTCCCTAAACCATCTAAACCTCCCCTTCAAAGTAAGTATTGCCTTCCCTAAAGTGGTGATTGACAATGGGGCGGTTTAGATGCTTAAAATATTTGATTCAGTAATCAAAGAAAGCTAGGAATGTAAACTTAAACTGAAAGTTAAAAAGCATTGCTATTCAGAGGTTGGGAAATTGAATAAATTTCACATCTTAAGTGGAAATTCATGTATAATATCATGTATAATATCAAAATAAATATATTGCAGACTTCCTTTACAACTCCCAGTACCAAGACAAAGATTGTTTTTAAAAAATTTGTTTTTAAATCTTTAAATGGGCTTGCCCCGCCTTACCTCTCTGAGCTGCTTCATCCATATGCTCCTGCCCGGTGCCTCAGGTCAGCTGATCAGCTGCTCCTGGAGGTACCGAGGTCTAAGCGGAAGCTCAGAGGGGATAGAGCCTTCTCTGTTGCTGCTCCGGCACTTTGGAACACTCTGCCGTTGCACATCAGACAGGCCCCCTCACTGTCCATCTTCAAAACCAGTATTAAAACACATTTATATTCCTTGGCTTTTGACCATGCATGAGACTTTGCTCCTGTTTTAGTGTTTTTAATGTTTTTATTTTTACTGTTTTTACTCTCTTTTTTAATGTTTTTATTGTCGTGTAATAATTTCTTGTCCATGATTAGTGATGTACAGCACTTTGTTGCAACAGTGGTTGTTTTTAAAGTGCTCTATAAATAAAGTTATTATTATTATTATTATTATTATTATTATTGATAGTCAGATGTATATTCTTACTAATTTCAACAAATGAAAAAGAAGGTAAATGTAAAGTGATTTTAATCTTTGTAGATTTAGGGGCTGCACAGTGGTATAGTGAACATACCTATTTTTTTTGTGCTTCCTTTATGGGAAAAATGGCCAGAGAACAAATTAAAATAACTATAAATAAACCTGAAGGATAAAAACAACCTGCCAGGCTTATTAAAGCTTTATTTCAGACACAGGTCCATATAACACATCAAACAGTACAAAGAATTACAAAGATACATTAAAAAATTGCATATTAGCCGAAAATATATATAAGCTATTGCACCAATGCCGTCTTAGCCTAGAAGTGAATCTATAGCAGCTTTTCAGAGGGCTGACTAGGGCTTCAATTATGTGGTTCTCTGACTTGTCCAGGCGACACATAAAACTAAACATCAGCTGTCTTAAGAGTGCCTCACAGGTTGGCACTCTAGTGGACACAAACAATTGACTGGCACTATGCCATCTAGGGACACGAAGTAGCAACCTCATTGCATCATTGTATGCTACCTTGAGCCTCTGCATACTCTTTTTCTTATAATTAGACCACAATTGAGCAGTATATAACGGTGTGATGTAGGTTCTGAACAGGGAACACTTCACAGAGTCAGAGCACATATAAAACTTCCTTATAAGCATGTTGGCTTGAAGATAAATTTTACAGCGCTGTCGGTAGAGGTCTTTGTCATCCTTCCAGTCATCGGATATGACATGACCTAAGTATTTAATTTCCTCACACACAGCAAGAGGACTGTCTGACAAATAAAAGGTCGGAAAAGTTGATTCCCTGTCCTCAGCGCTTCTAACTACCATTATGCGGCTTTTCTTAGCGTTGTACTTAATGTCATAATCAAGGCCATACTGAGAGCACACCTTCAGCATCTGCTGCAGCCCAGCACTATTGGACAGAGCAGGACCAGGTCGTCTGCATACATCAGATGATTAACAATAGTGTTGCCCACAAGACAGCCAGTTTTTAGCCTATTTAACTGATTTGACAATTCGTCCATATAGACATTAAATAAAATAGGAGACAAAATTCCTCCTTGCCGCACTCCGTTACTAACACAGAATGGAGCAGATACAACATTGTCCCATTTAACCTGAAACGTTTGATGGGCATACCAGAACACTAAGATTCTCACTAAGAATTTAGGGGCACCTCTATTTAGCAATTTTACAAACAATTGTTCATGATTAATCCTATCAAATGCCTTGGATGCATCAATAAAACATAGAAATACAGATGAATTCAAGCTTGTGTACCTGAACACAATCTCTTTAAGAGCATAGATACACAGGTCAGTTCCATGTTTTCTTTTGAACCCAATCTGATTGTCAGTAGCAAGGACATACATTTCTAGCTTTGTCAACAGTATTCTCTCCAGTACTTTAGATAAGATACTGGCTAATGCAATAGGTCGGTAATTATCAATACTGTTGAGCCTACCAGCCTTATCTTTAATCACAGGCACTAACATTACAGACATAATATCATTTGGCAAGACACCATGAACCAGACAACCATTAAAGCACATGAAAAGCAAAGGGCAGAGCTTATAGCTGGCATATTTTAGATGTTCTGCAGTAATGCAGTCCATACCACAGGCTTTGTTGTTATCCAACATGTTAATGGCATCATAGACATCAGCTGCCCTAACTACCATATCTACAGAGAGATCAATAAGTTCAGGATTGATTCTAACTGGGTTACTTTTAACACAGTTAAAAAGGTTACAGTAGTGCTCACGCCAACTCTCAGCTATTTTTTCTGGGCTACTAACACCTTCAATGTCAGACGGTAGGGGTGTTTTGCTGTTATTCATTACTCTGACCTCTTTCCAGAAGTTAGTAAGGTTGTTATTCTGTAGCTTCCTGGCAAGCGAGTCTGCTCTCATTGTGTTTTCATTTTTCTTAATAAAACGAAGTGCATATTTAACTCTAGCATTTGTGCGTTTTTTCATATCTAGCAATACTCCCTGTCTAGGCCTACCTGCCTCTGACCAGAATCTAAAGGCCTCTCTTGCCTCAGCGTACTGCTCAGCCACAAACTCATTCCACCCAGGTCTGATGTTGGGTACCTTACATTTGCTTTTACAAAAGGGATCACTGGAGGCAATGAGACATTTCACAATAACATCATACATGGCACAGAGTTTTTCAGCATGTTGCACGTCCTTACAATTCATATCTGAGCACATTAGGGCCTCTTGAGGCAATTCAATATTATTTAAAAAACTGTCCGTTTGCAGTGAGTATCCAGCCATAACCTCTCTGCTCAGTTTTGACCAGTCCAGTTTACTTGAGGAAGCAGCATTATTATTACTGGACAGCAGGGGTACATTCTCAACATTTAACCATGCAGCAATAGGTATGTGATCAGAGGTGGCAAGTTCATAACAAATCTCCACCTTTTCCAGTGAGGCATGAGCATCAGCTGTGGTCACAATATGGTCTAACCAGGATGTTGTGTGCCACGCTTCACTAACATAGGTAAAACTTGTGTCAGGCAACAGAGCTTTACTCGATAGAATTAGTTTAGACTCATTACAAAACTGCTGCAGGTGTGCTGCAAATAAAGATTTGCTATCTGACATGTCAGCATTAAAATCACCCATGACATAGACACAAGATGAGCTGTTGTCCTCTATAAAGGACTGAATAAAAGCTAACCTGTTCAGAAACTCGTCCTCATGCTCGTATGATTCATACGGTGTATAAACATTTAAGACAGTAAATTTCTTTCCATTATAATTACACTCCAGCCCTATGGCCCAGTCAACATTTAGACGCACCACCTTCACTAGCGAGTCATATTTGATGTTCCACAGTATAGCTACACCACCAGCTATCCTACCCCGAACCAGCCTGATACTGAGGTCAGTAGTGGACTCTCCAGCCCCATGGAAGTTCATGTGTAGAGTGTTCAACTTATCCAGATCTTGTTTCGCCAGCCAAATTTCTTGCAGGCACAGAATGTCACATTGGTCTAGCAGTGTGTCCACCACCAACCGTCTTGATCTATCAGTAGCAGAATGTCCTACTCGCAAACCACGAGTGTTGTATGAAGCAACATGCATTTAATGTGTTTTGTCCCTCCCAGCGGAACAGCTGGCCTTCATCCCGTCCTCACCCACAGATGCGACAGGCACCCCAGCATCGTTACCGTGCAGCAGCTCCTCATTCTGAGAGCGAGGGGCATCCTCTGGACCTGCCGGACATCCGTCTGCTCCTCTAGGGCGACGAGGCTCATAGTAGCGTTGGACAAAAGACCCAGTGGGCCAAAGCTGCGGATCGTACTGTTCCGCCACATCATTACATTCAGCGGTGACACAAAAGGAACTGAATCTACTCTGTGGTACACAAAATTGCTGGGGAAACTCAGCGGGTGCAGCAGTATTGCTACCCACACCAGTCCCGATTATGCCGGTCTTCTTTCTCACACGCCTCGCTGGAGTTTTTACAGTGCGAGGTGTAGGGCGTCGATGGGTTGTTTCACATACTAATAATTATTTAAACCCCTGTCCTGGGAGGGGTTCGGAGATTTACAGTAATGGCCACTCGTCGGTAGTCGGGGCTCTCGTGGACATTTTTCATCATGTTGAAAAATCTTCATGAGTCTTCCCGTGCTTACCTGTCGTTAGCGAGTCTTCCCGAGTACCTGCCGTTAGCGCTAAGAGACGTCCCCGAGCTCCGACGTACCCGCTACGTTCATTCTCCGTGCTTACCACGAGTTTGAATTTTTTTTAACTCGGGAGAGCTCTTGGAATGAACTCGTACCGTGGGACAGGGCTATTACTTCCTTCTTATTTCAAAAGTGCAATTTCCTATCAGCCATTTTTTCTTTGTTTGTATGCAGAAGGATTTTTATAATTTGTCCGTGCACAACTGGACCTTTGGAGAGATTACATACTCCACAAACACCTGGTAAATTGTGAAATGATGGCAACATTTTGGAAAGTTAGTTTTTCAATTTATTCATTTAAAAAATATATATTTTATCGTTTCTTATCATGGTACCAACTGAACCTCTTGAAAAATAGTCATAGTCAGACAGCACAGAAACATGCCCTTCAATCCAACTTGCCCATGCCAATCAAGATGCCCCATCTATGCATTTCCCATCTGCCCGCATTTGATGCAAATCCCGCTAAACCTTTCCTGTCCATGATCTGTCCAAATATATTTTAAAAGTTATTATAGTACCTGCCTCAACTACCTACTCTGGCAGCTTGTTCCATATACCCATCCCTCTGGGTGTGAAATAATTGCCACTCTGGTTACTTTAAATCTTGCCCCGCGCACCTTAAACTTATGTCCACTGGTTCTTGATTCCCCCTACTCTGGGCAAAAGACTATGTGTATTCTATAAAGTCACTCCTCAGCCTCCTGTGCTGCAAGGTATAAAGTCCTAGCCTGCCTAACTTCTTCCTAAAGCTCAGGTCCACAAGTCCTGGCAACATCCTCATAAATAAACACTGTACTCATTCCAGCTGATCAACATCTTTCCTATAGCAGGGTGACTAAAACGGAACACAATACCCTAAGTGCGACCTCACCAATGCCTTGTACAACTGAAACATAACATCCCAACTCAATATCGTGACTGATGAAGGCCAAGGTAGCAAAAGCTTTATTGACCACCCTATCTAAAGGGAACTATGTATGTACCTGCACTCCTAGATCTGTCTGCTGTATATCACTCTCCAGACCCCTGCCATTCACTGTGAAGGTCTTGCTCTGGTTTGACTTCCCAAATGCAACACCTCACACTTATCTGCATTAAACCGCATCAACTTAAGTCAAAGTCAAAGTCAATTATGTTCGTCACATGCACATTACATCCAGTGAAATGAATTTGCCAGCAGCGATACACTTAAAAGGAACACACAATACACAATAAAATTTAACACAAACATCCACCACGGCATTCTTCACTGTGGTGGAAGGCAACAAAGTTCAGCCAGTCCTCCTCCTCGTTCACCCGTGGTCGTGGCCATAACCATAACCCCTCTGTAGTCGCCGCTATGGTCAGCCGGATGCACAGGCCCTCTCGTCGGGATGATCTAAACCCCGAAGTCAGGACGGTGAAACACACTCCGCGGCTTGGAGGTCCCGAAATGGCACTTTCCTACCGGAGTCTGCGGCTTCAGGATGTTATAGGCCACAGGCCGGCGGTCGGAGCTCTTCTCCGGCGATCCCCGATGAGGGATCCTAGGCTCCGGATGGTACGTCCACACCCTGCCCACGGCAAGAAGCTCCGAAGAATGTGGCTTCAGGATGTTTTTGGCCACGGGCCGGCAGTTGAGCTCTTCTTCGGCGATCCCCGGCGAGGGATCCCAGGCTCCAGATGGTCAGGCCACGCCACGCCCGCGGCTAGAAGCTCCGCAGACCACAGTCCCGTGATGTCAACGACACCAGGCCAGCATTCGGAGCACTCCTATCTAGCGACTCCCAGCAAGGGTTCGCCCGCTCCGCGATGGAAAGTCCACACTGCGCCTGCTGCCGATGATCTGGGCCTGACTTCTGGAAAGGCCGGTCCAACCCATGATAGAAACATAGAAACATAGAAAATAGGTGCAGGACTAGGCCATTCGGCCCTTCGAGCCTGCACCACCATTCAATATGATCATGGCTGATCATCCAACTCAGTATCCCATCCCTGCCTTCTCTCCATACCCCCTGATCCCTTTAGCCACAAGGGCCACAACTAACTCCCTCTTAAATATAGCCAATGAACTGGCCTCAACTACCTTCTGTGGCAGAGAATTCCACAGATTCACCACTCTCTGTGTAAAAAATGATTTGCTCATCTCGGTCCTAAAAGACTTCCCTCTTATCCTTAAACTGTGACCCCTAGTTCTGGACTTCCCCAACATCGGGAATAATCTTCCTGCATCTAGCCTGTCCAACCCCTTAAGAATATTGTAAGTTTCTATAAGATCCGCCCTCAATCTTCTGAATTCCAGCGTGTACAAGCCGAGTCTATCCAGTCTTTCTTCATATGAAAGTCCTGCCATCCCAGGAATCAGTCTGGCGAACCTTCTCTGTACTCCCTCTATGGCAAGAATGTCTTTCCTCAGATTAGGAGACCAAAACTGTACGCAATACTCCAGGTGTGGTCTCACCAAGACCCTGTACAACTGCAGTAGAACCTTCCTGCTCTTATACTCAAATCCTTTTGCTATGAATGCTAACAAACCATTTGCTTTCTTCACTGCCTGCTGCACCTACATTCCTACTTTCAATGACTGGTGTACCATGACACCCAGGTCTCGTTGCATCTCCCCTTTTCCTAATCGGCCACCATTCAGATAAAAGTCTACTTTCCTGTTTTTGCCACCAAAGTGGATAACCTCACATTTATCCACAATAACCTCACATTTATCCACAAATGATGTTAGGCTGTGAGGGAGGCGACATGGAGAAAGTCACCTCTTCATGGAGGAGGTAGCCAAAAGCGGTTTCGCCTTTCCCCTCCACCCCACCACCCACATAAGACATACCGAGAGACACCCAAACTGACACTAGACACACCAAAAAAAACAAAAGAAGCATAAATAACGAACACGCTGTTGCCAGGGCAGCCGTCACGCAGCGCCCCCACTGACCAACTATTCCTCAGCCCAGTTAGTCAGCTGATCATGACACTGCTGTAATGTGTGATAACCATCTTCACTGTCTGCAATAACAAACACTATAGTGTCATCTGCAAACTTACTAATCCAGCCATGTACTCTGCTTATATCACTGTTTTACTTGCATAATTCCCCGTGTCAGCTTGAGTGAAAAGGTATTAGGTGTAGAATGGAAGGAATAACATTGTTGTTGAAATATATTCATCGCATGTACCTCACTCATGTTTTGTAAAGTATTATTAATTCCCTTATAATTATAGAAACACTAAAATGTGTTTGTATAAACATTAAAATGCACCTCTTGGGCCTTACTCTGAAGCACAATTATAATAAGGATTGTTAATGTTAACATAAACATTTATGGATGCTGATTATTCAATGTTACTTCATATTGTACATTAATTAAAACTATATATTACTTTATGAAAGGTTGAACATTTCTCCCATTTGCCCTTTTTGTCTGTGGTCTGAGTCTTTTCATTATCTTCACCTCAATAGCAAAATGGTGCAAAAAAATGGGCACTGGGCTATATGGTGTGAGGCACTAATTGACCTCCTAATGCTCATAATTGGTGCCCATGAAGCATGCACTCTCCAGGCAGCAGGGTTAGTGGACAACAAATTGGCAAAAGGGATTAATGTGCCTGCGTCTAATGACTGCCAGCAGTATGTGGAGCAAGCATATTATAATATTAATTGAAAGGCAAAGCTAACTTGACACCTCTAAGAACTGCGCATTAGTAGATAAATTAACAGAGGCACACAGACCAGGACCAGCTGCTAGAAGAAGGTGCAAAATGAAGAGAAGAATGGATCCCTCAAGGGTTTTTTATGTTACTGTTATTTTACCGCAGCTTGTTGACTTCAGTTTGAAATGTCTTTGCTTCACTAAAGAGGTTGCAACTGAGGTTTGCCATCTGTTGCAGTCACCACTGCAACCTCACACCAGAATAAGGACAGAACGGTTTGTTGCCATGGTCAAGGTGATCAGGGATTGCGAGCTTCACAAGGATTGATCCCACACGCAGATAGAGGTAGAAGCAACATCCCAGAATAAGTAGCACAATACTCCAGATGTGGTCTCACCAGAGCCCTATACAACTGCAGAAGAACCTCTTTACTCCTATACTGAAATCCTCTTGTTATGAAGGCCAACATTCCATTAGCTTTCTTCACTGCCTGCTGTAGCTGCACGCCAACTTTCACTGACTGGTGTACATGGACACCCAGCTCTCGCTGCACCTCCTCCTTACCTAACCTAACCCCATTGAGATAATAATCTGCCCCATTGTTTTTGCTGCCAAAGTGGATAACCTCACATTTATCTATATTATACTGCATCTGCCATGCATCTGCTCCCTCACTCAACCTGTCCAGGTCACCCTGCAACCTCCTAACATCCTCTTCACAATTCACACTGCCACCCAGCTTTGTGTCATCCACAAACTTGCTAGTGTTGCTCCTAATTCCCTCTTCCAAATCATTAATATATATGGTAAACTGTTGCGGCCCCAACACCGAGCCTTGCGGCAGTCCACTCGTCACTGCCTGTCATTCTGAAAAGGACACGTTCATTCCTACTCTTTAGTTCCTGTCTGCCAACCAATTATCTATCCATGTCAACACCCTACCCCCAATACCATGTGCTCTAGTTTTAGTTACCAGTCTCCCGTGCGGGACCTTATCAAATGCTTTCTGAAAGTCTAGATACACTACATCCACTGGCTCCCCTTCATCCATTTACTTGTCACATCCTCAAAAAATTCCAGAAGATTAGTCAAGCATGATTTCCCTTTCATAAATCCTGAGATATAGTGAAAGGCTTTGTTTGAGTGCTGTTGTTGTAAATTATGCCAATAGTACATCAAGGTAGAAAGAAAAATAAAACAGAATGTAAAATATAGTTACAGCTACAGAGACAGTGCAGATAAAAAAAGGGCCAGAAAGGAGTAAATTGGGAGATCAGGAATTCATCCCCAGCATAAGAGCGGATCGTTCAAGAATAGTAAGATTAAACGAGAACTTACCAGTTTGAAGTTTGATCTGTATTTTATGAGGAGTTACGATGAGGGATTATGTGAAGAAGCCCGCCAGGCGCATGCGTGTCATTCTTCAAAGCAGCGGTGTGGAATCACAGATAACTGTAATGACTAAACATAGTAAGATTGGAGAAGAGGTACCAGTTAAGTATATGATCTGGGTGGGAGCGGAGGGCACGTAATCCCTCATCGTAACTCCTCATAAAATACAGATCAAACTTCAAACTGGTAAGTTCTCGTTTAATCTTACTATTTTACTTCGGAGTCACGTGAGTGACTACGTGAAGATTTTAAAGCTCTGTGATTTCATGCCGTGGAACGAGTCCATGCATCACGTTTGCCTTGACTGTTGGGAGGATTGTGTTAACATAATTTGGACATGAATTCGACATTGAAATCATAAAATTTTTAGCACAAGTTTATAACCCCTTTATATGGGTTTAAATTAATTTACAGAACTTAAATTGTTTCTGCAAATGTTCCAGGTTTCATTACTGGTTTATTACAAATAATTGGAATGTTTTTCCCCTCCAGACCATCCTGCTGCCTTGAGGATTTGGTCCATTGGTACATCCAACTGTATCGCTGCCGATGTAGCTGCAGCCCTGGTGGAAAGAGATTTTTAAAATTTTAGTATCCACCCCAGCCTGTGTTTAGCAACTGTTTCAGACATCTTGAGATGGTCTGGACCGTCACTCTTGGTGTGGTTGCTAGTGGCTGATAAAAAATGTGCCTTTTCATTGCCTCTTAGGATATTCGTTTTCTCCATGTGTAACGACAGATGTTTTATTATACACAGACGGTCATCTGTTGGGTATGACCTAATTGTATATAGAGGCCTGCTGATCCCTTTTCTGTTCTGCTTGCTATCTCATAAATATGAAACGTAATATTTTCTGTTGAGAAAGTCATGTTGTCCAGTCTTGTTTTGCAGTGACTGTATCCTCTGTGCCGTGACCAATACCATTAGCATGACCGTTTTAATGTCAGTCTGTGTAAGGACAGAACTGTTGCTGGAGACCACTCCTGAGCATCTTCAGGATTATACTCACATCCCATATATGGGAGTATCTGGTACTCCTCATAGGCTCTGTACCAGTGGGTCAGTCCCAACAGTGTAATGGTCTGTCCCCTGCCATAGGTAAGTCGATAGGGCACTTCTGGCGCAGTTGATGGCACTGTAACTGAGCCCCTCATCGTAGTGGAGGCCTGCCAGATATTCCAGAACAGATGGGATGTTCATGTCTCTGATTCCATGTTTGATACCATTGGGAACCATGGTTGTGTAGGCCAATCGGGTACTACCAATTCCAGATGCAGAGTCTGTTGTATTTCCTTAATACCCGACTGATGAGGCAGGAAAGGAGGGAATGCGTAAATAAACAATTTCCCCTCACCTCCAATGCAGCGAAAAATGCATCTGTCGCCGCTGCCCCAGGGTCTGGTTCCTGTGTAACATAACTTGATAACTGGGACCTGGTGTCTGCCACTGAATTTAGTCTTCCTGGTAGATAAGTGGTTGATATCCAAATATCTTTCTGGAGACACCATTGCCAATTTGTATGGCCAGATTGTCACATGATGTCGATTAGTTTCGACCCTGTGGTTAATGTATGCTACCACGGTGGTATTGGTATTGGTGGCTCCGCACCAATTGTACTGGCATCAGTTTGTAGTACCATGGAAAAGGTTACTGACAATGCTTGGATAGGAACAAGGCTAGTTATCTATCCACCATTTTAGTTCCATTTTAGCCTGATTGGTAGTTTCACAGATCTGTCAAAGTGACCTGCATAATTTAGAGTGCTTGTTTTTTGCTCTCTGTATGTTTTGGTAATGTAGAGGTCCAAATTGTGTGGCTGGAAAGGCAGCCATCATTATGCCAATTACTTTGGCTACCAATCTGATGGATGGTTTGCTGATGTCAGTGAGGTTTTTATAAGCCTCTATTAAATCTGTAGCCTTTCCCTTAGGCAGAGTCACCGACATGTGAACTGAGTCAATGGTGAAACCCCAGGTAGTCCATAGTAGTGGAAGACGTTAGTTTAGATTTAACTGGATGAAATGAATCCCAGTTCCCCAAATAACTTTTTTGTGGCTGTTACAGCTTGTTTGGCCAATTCCAAAGTTTTTGCACATAATGAGTATGTCATCTAAATATGCCATGACCATGTGTATACATTTACGTAGAAACGCTTGGGCTGGTTTCAAAAAATTTGTGAACAGCCTGGGCTGATGATAACCCATTTGGCAGTGTTTTATACTGCTAGAGTTGCCCCATCCAGTTGAATTTAAGTAACATCTGTGGTCACCTCGTATAGGCACTGAATAGTAAGCATCTTTTAAAATGATGCTGGCCATTGAAGTAACCTTTGGGAATTAATTGTTAAGCAGTAACAAAGGTATCTATTTTGTTAGATCTATGATGATGCGATGACCATCATCTTTTTGTTTATATATCGGACACGAATTTTAATGGTTCGTGTTGAGTTTTCTCAATTACACCTTTTATGTAAAGCCGCTTCAGTTCAGCTTGCGCTTTTGATTTCTTTTATCAGAAAGCACGAACATTCGGTTCAGTATATGTTGAACTGGAGGGCTGTACTTGTGTATAAACTCTATTGTATATCCCTGGATACTGCTTAAGATGTAGATATCGGTTGTTATCATGCTCCATGCATTCAGAAGAGAGTGTTATCTCCACCCAATCTCCGTGCCCACTGTTTGTAGGGAACCAGACCCACCTACCTCCATAGTTAGCAGTGGCAGGTTTACCTTTTTGTAGGTTCTTCGCTGTTGTAGCGCTGGGGTCTGGATTTACGGTTGGTTTGCGTTGGAGGTCCCGCATCTTCCGAGAAGGCCGGTCTGGGCCATGGCCTAAAAGACTCATGTTTTTGAGCACCGGTCCTTCGAGCTTTCACCAGTTTTGCTGGTGGGTGCGTGGGGTGCTAGGTTCCAGTAGGTTCTCTTGTTCCTGCACCCCTTGCACACTTTCTTCTGCGGACCCCTCTTCCAGGTCAGCCCAGAACTGACCCGCAGTGCTTCCTTCTGATGAGGTAGAAGCACTGTGCAGCCCTTAAAGAGGTACTGCTGTGGGTTATCATAGGGCCCACAGTGACCCGACTCCATGTCCCGGAGTCTGTCACGTTGGAGCAAAGCTCCATACACCGCTTCTTCCCGCTCCAGCGCTCTCGGGCGCTGGCCGCCGGCGGTGATTCAAAGTCGGACTCCTCTGAGTCCACAACCTTGTTTGTTTTGTGTCTAGCCTTTCCGCCCGGCCGCGTGGATCTGGCCGGTGCGGAGGCGACATCGGGCACAGCTGATCCCACTATGGGTGATCCAAGTGCCGCTGGCTGCTGCTGGCTGCCCGCTGCTCCACGGTCCTCCTTCTCCAGCTTTGTCCTTACTGCCCTTCCGTGGAGTGGATATGGCCAGTGTGGAGGACATCTGGCACAGCTGATTCCATCTAGCCCACCAGCTTTGTCGCAGCCCGTTGTTTCTGCACCTGCAATCAGCATAGAAATACAAAAAAGACCGCAGCTCTTACCTGCAGGTCCAAGTTTAAATCGTTGCTACGGGTGAGCGTCATTCTACCCCGTCTGCTGCCGTTAATGACTGGTCAAGTCAACGGCCCCATTTGAATGGTCTCCCGCCCGGCCGTGGTGTTCTGGCCGGCGCGGGACCAAAAGTCGGCACTGCTCGCCTTATAATGGGAGACAAACGTGCTTTTGGCTGCTGCTGCCGGCTGCCTGCGACTCAGCTGTCTTCTCCCAGCCAGCTTCACTAGCAGCACTGTGGACACTCCTTTGTCCAACTTCCCCTCCTGTACAGACCTAGCGCGGGGAAAACATTAGTTTTGCTCCCTCTCCCGCCCGGCCCGGTGCGGGAGCGAGTCGGGAGCGAATGTCGGGTACAGCTATTCCCATTACGGGAGCCGATTCCGGCCGCAGCTGTAGTCCCCTGTTGCGCTTACTCCACCTGGCTTAGCCACGGCAGGAGCGCAATCTCCTTTTGTCCCCTAATATTAAAAAAGTGGACAGAGCACAAATACAACCCACTGTCTTTGTGGGTTGTTGGCTCCGATTTCCTTCACCCGTTTGGGGTGAAGTTTGGCACTCGCTCCCGTTATGGGAGATAGTGGTGCCGACGTCTGTTGCTGGCTGCCTGTTGCTTTTCAGCGGCAGCTCGGCAGCCTTCCTGCAATGAAGAAAAAGGTAAGGAAATCTCTTACCTGTGTTGCTGGTTCTCAACCTGCCGTTTCGGGAGGAACTTCCTTCCTCCCGCTGTGGTTTCCGCAGCTCCACGGACCCATGTAGCGTCCTCGGGGCTGTTGTCCGAGTTTGTCGGACTGACGGCTCCGGAGTCGGAGCTGAAGTCGCACGGACTCCCGCTAAGGTCCAACAGGGGGGCGCTGACCTGTGCGCGGCTGCCCAGCCAGCAGCTGTCTGTCTTTTCATCTTTTTTTTTATTTTTATTTTTATTTATTTTTTTAGTTAGTTAAAGTGTTTTTGTTTCTGGAGTTCTAGACTTTTTTATGTGGGGGGTGGGGGGTGGGGGGTGGGGGGGGGGGGGGGGGGGGGGAAACTACCTTTCAGGGTCCCTACTTGGTCGGAGAGGCAGCTTTTCTCCAGGCTGCAGTTTCGACCCGTCCTCGCGGCCTACCAGCGGGCCTGGAGCGGCGTTTCCTGTCGGGGATCGCCCAGAACCACGGCTTCGGCGGCGGCACAGCGCTGGAGCGCTATCGTGGAGCGGGCGATGCCTTGTCCAGGTCGCCGCGCTGGAGCTCCGGTGAGCTGAGACCGCCGGAACAACATCGCGGAGCTGCGGGTCTGAGGAGCGGCCAACTGCGGGCGGTGGCGCCGAACTGTTCACCGGGAGCCTGGGATCTCGCGACGAGATCGCCAGTAGTGGAGCTCTAACCGGCGCGGCCTTGTCGGCTTCGGAAGCCGCGGCCTCCAGTACTGAAGCGGCCGTTCCAGGGTTCCCAAGCCGCTGAGAGGATTCTCCCGACGCCGGAGCACCATCACCCGGCGAGAACAGCCAGGAACATCGGGCCTCCGTAGAGGCAACTGTGGAGGCCTCAATTGGCTCGACTATGGGTGAACTGGGGTTGGGGACTGGACTTTGTGCCTTCCCTCATGGTGGGAGCCATTGTGGGGGGATGTTCTTTATGTTTAAATCTCTTATTAATGTTATGTCTGTATTCTTTCTTTATGTGCTGCATTGGCAAGAAGCATTTCACTACACCTAGGTGTATGTGACCAATAAATAACCTTTGAACCTTTAAGGGAGACTGTCGTGCCACTGGCCACTGGCTGCCTGCTGCTTGCAGACTCCTCCCCCGCCAGCTTTCAACAGCCTTCTGTAGAAAAAAGATAAGTATGGAACGAAGTTCCCTTACCTTACATTCGAAACCCTGCCGTTCGGGAGGAACGTCCTTCCTCCCGACAATGACGAGTTGCAATGCGTGTAGCGCAATGACACGCATGCGTCTGGCGGGCTTCTTCACGTAGTCACTCACGTGACTCCGAAGTAAAATCTTATAACAATGGGACAGAGGCTGTTCTTGATTCTGGTGGTAGGTGCTTTCAAGCTTTTGTGTCTTCTGGCTGGCAGAAGGGTGAAGAGATAATGACCAGGATGTGAGTGGTCTTTGATTATGTGGCCTGCTTTCGGAAGACAGCGTGAAGTGTAGACACTGTACCTGCAAAGAGTTACTGGCCTGGACCAGTCCACCGACTCAAAGCGGTCATGTAGGAGCTTATCCGTCTCATAAAACTGCACTGTATGACTTCCATGTTTCAGTTTCTGCTCCTGAGCAAGGAGAAGCAGCAGAGTCTGATTTTGAAAAATGCAGACAGGGGATGTAAATGTAGGCACCTTTGATGGCTGTGTAGTAGTGGTTGTGGGGTTTAGGCTATCTGGTGAGAAAGGAGTTGTATTGAAAAGCATTTTGAAAGCACTCTCATAATGTTCACCTGGTTGAAATCCTCAACTATGTTGAACAAGGCCCAGGCGATTGTTGAACAAGGCAATTGATAATAATGAATAGGTTATCCTGAGCAAGCTCATATTTACCATTTATTTATTTGTTTATTTGTTTATTTAATGCTATATTTCCCACCAAACGTACCTCCAAACTCATGGTGCTACAACTCACCAGGACGACCCACCCGCTCACCTTTCCCACCCCCATTGTAGTTTTATAGAGCTTTTATTGGCATTCCATTGTCAAATGACAAAATGAAACGATGGATCAAATCTGCAGTCCTACCACATTAACTTGTGGATCATGGTGGACCTTTAAACTGCTAACAGGGAGAGGAGGCTTTCCACTCTCAATGAAGGTGGGGGTCCAGTGTGTGAGTGTACAAGAAAAGGCTGAAACCTTGGCAAGTACATTCAAATGAAACTACCAAGTCATGTGCTGAGAGATTGGAGCGGTTGCACTTGTATACTCTGGAGTTTAGAAGGATGAGAGGGAATCTTATTGAAACATATAAGATTATTAAGGGTTTGGACACGCTAGAGGCAAGAAGCATGTTCCTGATGTGGGGGGAGTCCAGAACCAGGGGCCACAGTTTAAGAATAAGGGGTAAGCCATTTAGAATGGAGATGAGGAAACACTTTTTCTCACAGAGAGTGGTGAGTCTGTGGAATTTTCTGCCTGTGGAGGCCGGTTCTCTGGGTTCTTTCAAGAGAGAGCTGGATGGGGCTCTTAAAGATAGTGGAGGCAGGCGATATGTGGAGAAGGCAGGAATGGGGTACTGATTGGGGAATGAGCCATGATCAAATTGAATGGCGGTGCTGGCTCAAAGGGCTGAATGGCCTACTCCTGCACCTATTGTCTATTGTCTATTGTCTAAGTCAATGATCCACCCCAGCTTCCTCGTGAGATTCTCACAGTCATAGAAACCTGTCTCCAGCATTGTGATTCATTTTCGATAATGTTAGGAGTGCCTCTTAGGCAAGTCATTCCAGTTCCATTTCAGCATTGACAAATTCAACAATACAGATAATTGTATCATTATCTCCTGTTCACACAGATCCAATCAGGTAAATTACCACTCTATCAGTCTACTTCCAATGAAAGTTAAAAACTATTAATGCTGGAAATCCACTTTTTAATTTCAATCTACTTTCAATCATCTACAAAGTAATAGAACCTGTCATTGACATTATTATTATGTAACATTATTTATCAATACCTTACTACTGTTGCCCTGTTTGGACGTTGCCAAAATTAATAGGCTCAACACCTAAATCTATACCAAAGAACGGGATTCCAGAGATCAAGTAAGAGTAACTGCCTGTGGCATCAATGCACCACTTGGCCATACGTAACATCAAGGTGCCCTTGTAAAACTGACGACAATTGCACCTAAGGGATAACATTTCAGTGGTTGGAGTCATGCATTGCACAGAGGAAGATAATTGTGGTTATTGTTGGTCAGGAGTTCTTCAGAACAATGTCCTAACCCAACCATCTTCAGTTGCTTCAACAATTATTTTCCTTCCATTATTTAGGTCAGAGATGGCGATGTTTGGCTGACAATTGCAAAATGTTCATATTACTCACAGCTCTTCAGCAAGTGAAGATATCCATTCCTGGACAAAGTGAGACCTAGACACCATTCCGGCATGGGCAGATAATATCTGCCAAACAAAAGTACAAGTCAAGATTGTAAGCACTTGCCTTTAGCATTCAATTGAATTACCATCCCTGAGACTCTGGGGTTTTCACTGACCAGAAATCAACTGCACTAGCAAAACAAATGTTATAGGCACAGAATGTGGAAACAGGGAACTGCAAAAGCTGGTTTATACCAAAGAGGGACACAAAGTGTTGGAGTAACTCAGCGGGCTAGGCAGTGTCTAGTGAGAAAAAAGAATTGGTGAATTTTTGGGTCGGGACCCTTCTTCTGACTGAAAGCTGGAGGCGAGAAAAGATCAGGAACAACCAGGGCTGGTCACAAACTACCTCAGGCAGGGCAGTGGAAGTTGGAAGGGAGATGAGACAGGACAAAGCCTGGCAGGTACAGGTGAGATAATAGGCAGATTGTTGGACGAAGGCCAGAGATGAAAAGATAGGTGACCGACAAAAGTATAGAAGAGTTGTAAATTGCAAAGCTAGAGGAAGGAATGTGGGGGAGTGGGGAAGAAGGGAGTGGGTTTAGTTTTGTAAAATTGTAGAATTCAATGTTCATACCACTGGGCTGTAAGCTACCCAAGCAGAAATTATGGTGCTGTTCTTCCAGTTTGCATGTGACCTGACTCTGGCCAAGGAGGAGGCACAGTTCGGGAAGGTCAGCTAGGGAATGGGAAGGGGCATTAAAATGGTTAGCAACCGGGAGTTCCAATATTCCTTGGCGGAGCAAGCGCATGTGTTTGGCAAAGTAGTCACCAGGTCTATGCTCTGTCTCGCCAATGTACAGGAAGCCAAATTTGGAACATCAGATGCAGTAGATGAGGTTAGAGGAGGTACACGTGATCCTCTGTCTCACCTGGAAGGACTGTTGGGGTCCCTGGATGGAGGTGAGAGAGGGGATATAGTGACCTGTATCGCATAGTTCTGTTCCCACTCCCCTTCCCCACACACCGATCAATGATAGTTCCCCTTTTCACCTTTCACTCCCCTAGCCTTCGCATCAGATACATCATCCTCCGACATTTCAGTCACTTCCAATGTGATCCCACCACAGTCACATCTTCTCATCCCTTCTACTTTAAGCCATGCTCAGAGGGTCCGCAACTCCATGATTCACTCATCCTTTCCCACTTGAACCACCACCCAGGTACTTTCCCCTGCAACCCTGAAAATGTAACACTTGTCCCTATTCTGCCTCCTTCATCCAGGAACCCCAATAGTCCTTCCAGGTGAGACAAAGATACACCTGTATCCAGCTATTACCAGCCTGGCTTTGTCCTGCCCCCCCCCTCTTCCAGTTTTCTTCCCCTGCCCCCTCCTCTACAATCAGTCTGAAAAAGGGTTCTGATCAAAAACATTACCTATCCATGTTCTCCAGAGATGATGCCCTACCTGTTGAGTTAGTCCAGCACTTTGTGTCTTTTTGAATGGTGATGAGGCAGCATTGTGTCTTTTTTTGTAAACCGCCATCTGCATTTCCTTGTTTCTACCCTAAATATTCAGTCCCTCCATCACTGATCCAATGTTGCTGCAGAGCATTCCACATACATTTTCAATCTTCAGACTTCTGTAAAACATCGCCCCAGTCCCTACCTACCACCAAGAAAGATAAAGGCAGCAAGTCTTTGCAATACCACCACCTATAGGCTCAACTACAAGTCGCACAGCAACCAGAATTGGAAATAACTTACAGTTCCTTTATTATCATTGAGTCTGAATCCAGAGTTCCTAACGGAACAACACTGTGAAAATACCTCCACCGGAAGGATGTGGTGGTTCAAAAACGTGGTTCAAAGTGGGGATAGGTAATGCCCCTGTCCCACTTAGGAAACCTGAACGTAAACCTCTGGAGACTTTGCGCCCCACCCAAGGTTTCCGTGCGGTTCCCGGAGGTTGCAGGTGGTTGCCGATGGTTGCAGGTAGTGGAAGCAGGTAGGGAGACTGACAAAAACCTCCGGGAACTGCACGGAAACCTTGGGTGGGGCACAAAGTCTCAGAGGTTTCCGTTCAGGTTTCCTAAGTGGGACAGGGGCATAACAAATCCTATGCTAATCCGCATCCCCCAGATAACAAAAAAGAACTGAAGAAATAATTCTCATGGGGCACTTCTAATCTCCGCAATATTCAGGACATGAAATGTGGTAAACAGCTGAGTGGGCACCTAGAGTTATGGCAAAACGTTGCCAATTATGTTTTCCGCTTGTGCAGCAAGAAACTGATGGATGCACAGACCATGAGAAATTGGTGAAAAAAACATAAGAGGAGGAGGCAAAGAAAATTATAGATAAGAATGTAATTCATGATAATGAGGAGAAAGTGAGCAGCCTCAGAAATGAACATTTACAAAACCAAACAGATAATGGAATCATGAAATTAAAACAGAACATGTTGGAAGCACTCTTCAGGCCAGGCAGCATTTGCAGAAAGACAAAAATATTAATGTTTCAGGTTGAGGTTCCTTCATCAGGACTAGGACAGCAAGGTAGTGTAAGGGCAGAGAAGGCAGAGAGGGCAATGGGTAGAACCATATACATGTCTGTAATAGAATGAAGATATGTAGCCATTAAATGGGCCATTAAGCTCCTTTCATTGTGTAATGTGTTATTAATATTGTAAGGTCTCTGTGATGTTGTGAAGTTTAGCCTACTGGGACATGGTAAGCAGGCTGGAATATACAAATTAAATTAAAAGGAAAGAGAGCAATGACAAGCCAGTCATGATATAAGCAGAAAGAAAAAGAAAATTAACTGAAGCTGGAGAATCCAAATATTGACTCATTCAGAAGTGTAGCAAAAAAAATCAGATGCTGTTCCTTGAACATACTTCTAACAGAGGTCACAGAAAGAGGTCAGAGGGAGAATGGGATGCCTAACTAAAATGGCAAGCAACTGGAAGATCAGGATCACTCCTGCAGACTGACTTCCCCACAAAGTCATCACCCAATCTGTATTTAGTTTCTCAAATGTATAGGGTCCCACATTGTGAATACAGAATGTAGTGCGCTGGACTACAAAAAAGTGGAAGTAAATCACTGCCTTAACTAGAAAGATTGTTTAGGTTTCAGGATGGTAGATGGGAAGAGGTAAAAGGCAGGATGTGTGCCTCTTGTGGTTGGAAGGGAAAGTGCCATAGATGGGGAGCAGTAACTGAGGATGGAGGTCAGACCAGGACTACTTGAAGGGAGAGATCCTTTCAAAACGTTGAAAGGGGAGGAAATTAGAATATGTTTTGGTGCTTCCAACAAGATAATGTTCAGAGAACTGAGTAGTACTTCAGACTAGTAATTGGTGGGAATGTCATCTGAAAATAAACTCCCTCACCTTAAGGATTTACATGAAATTGTTAAAAGTTTTAGAAGCAGCATAATTGGTATAATTGCATTATGAAAAAGATAGACATACATTCACTCTTCATTTAGAAACATTGCTCCTAAATAACCTTTCTACCACATTGGGATAGCTTTACTTTTCTAGTGTTATTTGATCGATTTTGGAGAAAGACAAAACCAAAAGCATTTATTCATTTTGTGTACATAATTTGTACAGAAGATACACTTCTTCAGAGAATCACAAATAAAAACTATGTCATGCAATTTAGAATCGGCCAGTGAAAACCACAGAAATACAGTATGTCTGACAATGTGACGTTCTTAACTTTGATCTGCATCAGCCTGTGTTTCAAATAAATTGCGGGAGAATTCATAGGTTCTGCAAATTGCAGTAGGTCAGCAAACTAATCACAGAATGTTTATTTGCGATGCAAGCCAAACAGTAAAGAGCAAGCCGTAAAAGAATTGAAGATATTTTAAGGATAGCTCAAAATGACTGCATGATAATGTTGTTAAGAATATGGGATTACTTTAAATGAACATTTTTTAAATCATGCATTATATGTGAAATAATTGGACACAAAAGGACATGCCTTCATGAAAACAATTCTGGCAAATCTTTTATTTTTCTCTATTTGCAAAATGTTAAAACATATTAATCAAGTTAACTCAGAGATTTTCCACTCTCGCATATACTCAAATATAGATGCCTGAAAATTGGATCCATTAGCACACATTTGTGATTTGCAAATTACACCAAAAAACAATTTAGCCCAGGTGATATTGTGCATGCAATCATTTATGGATGAAATCATGCTTACTAGGCAATTCATGCACAATTTATCTCATCCACCTGAGAAATTTCTCAACAGACATACAGCTAATAACCTTGCTTGCTGGACATAACACTTTTTGTCTCCTGTTGGCATAAACTGCAGCTTTTATTTGTAACCGATGACCATCCTTGAACTGTCACATTGGAACTAAGAGGATATTGTCCTTTTTTTGTTGCATATATGCAGTATTTACAGTACACACTGCTGACATTGGGGGACCCAATTGGACGGCTTCAGAAATGGCAGAAAGCTGATCAAACACCGTCAAGTTCAGGGTGTCATTCTTGCAGTATTCAGTTGGTGAGAGACTCATTCAATGCTGTTGACACCACTGGCGGTAGGTCTGCCAATTACAGGCCACATGGGGTGTGTTCAGGGCAAGAGATAAAACATACCGTCAGTCTGCAGGAGCTTCCATCTGGCACAGAGATCCTTCCCAAGAGAGAATAGACAATAGACAATAGGCAATAGGTGCAGGATTCGGCCATTCAGCCCTTCGAGCCAGCACCGCCATTCATTGTGATTATGGCTGATCATCCCCAATCAGTACCCCGTTCCTGCCTTCTCCCCATATCCACTATCTTTAAGAGCCCTATCTAGCTCTCTCTTGAAAGTATCCAGAGAACCGGCCTCCACCGCCCTTCGGAGGCAAAGAATTCCACAGACTCACAACTCTCTGTGAGAAAAAGTTTCCTCGTCTCTGTTCTAAATGGCTTACCCCTTATTCTTAAACTGTGGCCCCTGGTTCTGGACTCCCCCAACATCAGGAACATGTTTCCTGCCTCTAGCGAGTCCAAACCCTTAACAATCTTATATGTTTCAATAAGATTCTCCTCTCATCCTTCTAAACTCCAGAGTGTACAAGCCCAGCTGCTCCATTCTCTCAGCATATGACAGTCCCGCCATCCCGGGAATTAACCTTGTAAACCTACGCTGCACTCCCTCAATAGCAAGAATGTCTTTCCTCAAATTAGGGGACTAAAACTGCACACAATACTCCAGGTGTGGTCTCACTAGGGCACTGTACAACAGCAGAAGGACCTCTTTGCTCCTATACTCGACTCTGCTTGTTATAAAGGCCAACATGCCATTCGCTTTCTTCACTGCCTGCTGTACCTGCATGCTTACTTTCTTAGACTGATCCATTAGATAGTAATCTGCCTTCCTGTTTTTGATACCAAAGTGGATAACCTCACATTTATCCACATTAAACTTCATCTGCCATGCATCTGCCCAATCCCCAACCTGTCCAAGTCACCCTGCATTCTCATTGCATCCTCCTCACAATTCACACTGCCACCCAGCTTTGTGTCATCTGCAAATTTACTAATGTTACTTTGAATCCCTTCATCCAAATCATTGATGTATATTGTATGTTGGCTACTTTGTCCCTGTCATACTGAAAAGAAAGCCCCATTGAGAAGGATCTCCACACCATATACTTTTCATCAGCTTTTTTTTTTTTTTTAAATCAAAAATATTTATTCAAATATTAAATTAGTATTTACAATACAATAAAACAAAACACCACCATAATACAAGACAAACAAATATGCTAAGCAACTGCTAAACAACTATATTGCAATCCTTGTCCAGGATACATTCAACCCCCCTCGGTGCCCAGCGGTCGCGGAACTCCATCAGGGTGCCCGTAGACAGGGCGTATTCCCTTTCTATCCACACCCGGGCACGGACGTAACCCCGGAAAAGGGGCAGGCAGCCGGCTCGGGTAGAGCCCTCCACCGTCTGGCACCTTGACTCGCGGATGGCCAGCTTGGCCAGGCCCAGGAGCAACCCAACCAGGACATCTTCAGTCCTACCCTCTCCCCTACGCACAGGGTGTCCAAAGATGAGGATGGTGGGTGAAAAATGCAGCCAGAAGGCAAGGAGCAGCCCCTTTAGGTATTCAAACAGTGGCTGCAGCCTCACACACTCCATGTACACGTGGTACACAGACTCTTCCAGCCCGCAAAAGTGGCATGCGGCTGGCGAGTCTGTGAACCGCGAGAGAAACAGGTTGCAGGGAACACCTCGGTGCAATACCCTCCACCCCAGGTCCCCAATGTAGAGGGGGAGAATCCCTGCATAGAGGGACCCCCACCGGGGGCCCCCCTCGCGACCGGAAGGCAACACCGACTGCCACTTGGTGTCTGGACGAGGGACCAGGGCGAGGAAGTGTAGGGTTTAGAGGAGGAGCCTGTACAGGACACGCCTACCTGCATATCGGGGAGACGAAGGGTGTCGAGGAAAGGCAGCTCAAATTGTGTGGGAACGGCTCCCGGGATTTTTCACCAGCTTGGTAGTCTTCAGCTCCACATAGCTAAAAAATGCAAAATTAACCACATAAATTATATCAACAATATTCATCCATCAGGAAAATCCACCACTTAGTTAAGAGGCTAAATTAACTTTATCCATTCTTTATTCACTGTGTGAGGCAGTTGGAGAGACAAGGAACTGCAGATGGTGGAATCTTGAGTGAATCAGTGTTGGAGTAAATCAACAGGTCAGGCAACATCTATGGAGCAAATGGACAGGCGACGTTTTGGGTCAGGATCCTTCTTTAGGCAATTGTAGAGTTTGTAGAGATTGCTTCCAGAAGCTATTCAATTCAAGCATGTATGAATTGTTGTACATTGGGAGGTCGAATGCAAGGGAAGATGTATGGTTGATGACAAGATATTTGATTCATGGTTTCAGTTGCTCTGGTATGATAAGCTAAGCAATTCGGTGTGTTTGGCGACACAAGAGACTGTAAACATAGAACTTAAAATATACTGTAGAGCACAGCACAGCACAGCACAGCACAGCACAGCACAGCACAGCACAGCACAGCACAGCACAGCATAGCACAGCATAGCACAGCACAGCACAGCACAGCACAGCACTGAAACAGGCTCTTTGGTCCATAACTTTCATGCCAATCATGGTGCCAAATTAAACTAGTCATTTCTACCTGCATATCACTCCATCTCCTGCATATCCACAAACCTGTCTAAAAGCCCCTTAAATGCCATTGCTGGAGGAGCTCAGCAGGTCAGGCATCATCTGTGGAGGGAAATGGACAGATGATGTTTCAGAGGGGGAACCTACTTCAGACCAAGGTACACAAAATTGCTGGGGAAACTCAGCGGATGCAGCAGCATCTATGGAGCGAAGGAAATAATGACTACTTCAGACCAAGTTTGTTTGCCTTGGGTTGCCATAAAGCTGGTTTACCAGGGTTAACTAGGAGTGGTAGTTAGGAGGAAAAATAACAATGGCACACAGCATTGGAGGTGAAGGGGAGAACTGTTAGAAGTTTATAAAATTATGAGAGACAAAGTTAGGGTAGACATCACAACATTTTCCAAGAGAAAATATGTCAAACACTGGAGGGCAGAGCTTATAAATGAGGGGGGGAATGTTTAAAGGAGATGTGTGAGGCAAGTTTTTAACACAGCAAGTGGTGGTGCCTTAAATGCACTGCTAGGGATGGTGGTGGAAGCAGATATGATAGTAGCATTTAAGAAACTTTTAGATTAGACAATAGACAATAGACAGTAGGTGCAGGAGTAGGCTATTCTGCCCTTTGAACCAGCACCGTCGTTCGTTCACTGTGATCATGGCTAATCATCCACAATCACTACCCCGTTCCTGCCTTCTCCCCATATCCCCTGACTCTGCTATCTTTATTGTCACATTGACACACAAATATGCAGGGAATGGAGAGATTTGGCACATATGGAGGGTGGTTGGATTAGTTTAAGTAGGCATCATGTTTGGCACAGATATCATGGGCCAAACTGTGTTATACTGTTGTATGTTTTATGTAATAGCTACATGCAGTCGAACTAACACATATCTCCATCTCTCTTTTTGAATTATTATGATGAAGATTATTACAGTTGCCAGTTATTGTAACTTACCAATGTAGATATGTTTGTAGAAATGTTTCAAATTTCTTTCAGTTACTTTCATTTTTTTGTCAGCAATCATTCACACTTATAGGTATTCAGTATTACAAAGAATATCCTTTGTCATGAAAAACATCCCTAGGACGGCAATTGGAGATGTTTTTAACTCCCTATGAGGAAACAATTACTAAGGCAATGGGAGACTGCCTTTGAACTTGAAGAGTGAAACATGATTATTGATTTTTGAAAGTTCATAGCATGTTATTATGCTCATTAAAGCCACAATCAATGAACAGATTGACTGAAATAAGTGCAGTATATAAGACCAGTGAGAAGGACAGAAGATAATAAATATCATTAAATTCAAATCTAGCTTGTCTATCATGCTCACACAGATGTTTGTCACACTGGTGCACTTATGGAATAAGTGGAATGTTGGAATATTGGCTCTTTTTATAATAGTACATGCTCCATTTATTAGATATCCAGAAAATGAGTTGCTGCTCCAGAAATAATGGAATTTATTAAACTTGCCTTTTGTTCACGTCATGTGGCATTAGCAATATCAGTCGACTGCTACGGAAGATTTTAGAAAATGACACCTTATTAGCAAATTAACGTGATAGTTAGCACTGTTGCTTGCCTATTCTGAGGACCCATTTTGACCCTGACCAACGGTGATATCTTCTCCTTCTGCAAAAGTCTCCTCTGGATGTCTGTTTCCTCTAAAGTCATACTGGTAGGTTAATAAGTTGTGAACACTGCCCAGTCCATCGCAGGTACTGACCTAGCCACCATCAAAGGGATTTACAGGAGTCACTGGCTCACAAAGGCAGCCTGCATCATCAGAGACCCACACCACCCTGGCCACACACTCATTTCATTCCTGCCATCGGGAAGATGTTGTAGGAGCCTGAAAACTGTAATATCCAGGTTCAGGAACACATTCTTCCGGTATTAGGCTATAAAGAAGAAGGGTCTCGACCCGAAAAGTCATCCGTTCTTTCTCTCCAATGCTGCCTGCCCTGCTGAGCTACTGCAGCATTTTGTATCTATCTTCAATATAAACAATACAACCTCCAAATGAGCTCTTAAATACATAGACTTGGGGGCATTGATCTTATTGCACTGTTATTGTTTGTTTGTTTGTTTTCATGTGTATGTACGTATGCGTATGCATGTATACAGAAACAGAACTTTTTCTCATTTATTATATTGTTTACAGAGTTTACATATTCTGTTGTGCTGCAGCAAGAAAGACTTTCATTGCTCTGTCCGGGACATCTATACCATTACTAAAACTCTCATCTTGACCACTTCCGTTTTTTTTTAAATTTGTGCAAAAACAGTACTCTTTATCAATGATCGATGTACACTTAGAAAATAGTTTATGCCTTTATTCCTTCTACCAAAGTACATTTGCGTGCTAGTGGTGGATGGATAGATGGTGAGGAAGTGTGCAGAAAGGGATGGGTAAATACATTTGCACGGTAAACGGATGTGTGGCATGATGCGACGGAATAACCAAGGTGAGGGGAGGATGAACATAGCAACAATCATGTGCAACAATACTTAGTACTGAGATGAGGAAAAACATTTTCACCCAGAGAGTTGTGAATTTGTGGAATTATCTGCCACAGAAGCCGGTGGAGGCCAATTCACTGGATGTGTTCAAGAGAGAGTTAGATATAGCTCTTAGGGCAAATGGAATCAAGGGATATGGGGAGAAAGCAGGAACGGGGTACTGATTTTGGATGATCAGCCATGATCAAATTGAATGGTGGTGCTGGCTCGAGGGGCTGATTGGCCTACTCTACTCCTGCACCTATTTTCTAAGTTTCTGTGTTAATATTTCTGCTCGTTCAGCATTAAATTGTTCTGTGCACTGAATTCAGTCATGTTGCATGTTGCTCCTCTTGAGGTCTTCTTTGAAACTTCCTGCTTTGCCTTTTATTTTATCAGCAGCAAGCTTCCTTATCCTATTTCTGCAGACTCATATCTCTCATTGACTCCTTGCAGATTTCAGCAGTACATCTAAAGAAGCAATATTAAATGCTGGAATGGGGATTGTGCGTTCACAACATCTACTGTCATATAATCATATCTATCTATAATATTACTAAAACTCTCACCTTGACCACTTCTGGTTTGCTTTTTTTTTTTTAATTTGCGCAAAAATGGTACCTTTTATCGATAGGATTTTTTTCGCCACCTTACTCACTGTTCCCCTCTACTCCAACAGAACAATTTTTTTCCGATCGGTAGAATTATACAAAAGTTATGAAGGTATAAAAAATCATGAGATCAGCAGATCAGTCACCATGAAGTAGGTATGTTGCAAAGCCTACTTGAAGCGTCGCTGAAAATCTGTCGCTGCGGGTGTGCGTGTTTTGGCGCCGTTTAGAGGGGGCGGGATTAAAACGCGATTTTCTCTAGGCTGTTCCAATCGAAGATGTTCAGCCTTGTAAAATATTAACGAAAAATCGCTGGAAGACCCCATCGCAAAAGCTATTATTAGTTTTAAAGGCCTTGAATAATAGTTATAGTAGTTTAAAAATCAATCTCTAAACCCGCGACCACCAGCAACCGCAGGGTCTCATAAAGCAGACAATTGAAGGTAGGCTGTATATTTTTACATTAAAAAGGGCTTCTAAAGATCCCTTTATACAAAGTTTAATATTGCGAGTAGATCATTTTGAGCCAATTATATCCCGCAGTATTTTTCTGGGCATTTGGGGGCACAAATCTACCGCAATGTGAACGTTCTAAACCAGCGCGTTCCACAGGGACCCACTGGAAAGCTGATTTAAATGGGCATTTATTTACAGCAATTGAACACTAAATTCCTTCCATTTGGTCTATAAATTAATGTAAATGAGATTTAAAAATCATGTTTTATTGTGAATTATTTGTGAATATTATTTGGACATTTAGGCTATTTAAAAATGTTAATCATTTATTAAGAAATGGATAGATGTTTAGATCTAGTAATTGAAGTCTGAAATTAGCTACAATTAGGTAACTAACTAATTATATGCTTTAATTTCAGGTCATCCAAGTAAGATTATTTTATATTTGTTTCAGAATGCTTCAATCTATGATAACTGAAAATTTCATTCAGTTCTCTTAATTTTTAAGAAAGATATGGGCTTTTGACTGTCCACGATCACAGCTTTTTTGTTATGTCCATAGAAAATCAATAGGGAACAAGATGCTCATTTCCGAGTATGAAAATGGCCATAACTTTTTTAATACTTGAGATATGAAAGTGAATTAGGTGTCAAATTAAACTTATTTTTATGCTTTATCTGATGGGATAAATTGCAGACTTGATTTTTAAAATCTCAAAATTTTGTAACATTGCTACATGAAGGTAACGCCCCTTCTGGCACCCGCTGGAGAAAAATCCTCAGAGGCGGGCTGAGTAAACAAGCGCTGATTGAGTTCGCAAGAGTGAAGTTGGGAAAGCTTCTGTGTGGAATCGGAAAAGCCGGCTGTGTGGAGTCGGGAATGCCAATGTGTGGAGTCGGGAGGTGCTGTATGGTGCCGCGGCCGATGGCCGCTGAGTGGAGTCCCTACACCCCCCCACTTCCCCCCTCCCCCCCCCCTTCCAACCGCCCCCTCCTTCCCACACACCCCTGCTCCCCCCCACACACCCACACCCCCCTTTACCCCTCCCCTGTAGACAATTTGTGGCAAGATCCTTAACAGCATCAATGTGCAGAGGGATCTTGGAGTACTAGTTCATAGCTCACTAAAGATGACAGCACAAGTAGATAGGGTGGTAAAGAAGGCTATGGTATGCTTGCCTTTATTGCTAGGGCCATTGAATATACTGTAAGTCAGGATGCCACGATGTAGCTATGAAACTTTATTTAGTTAGGCTGCATTTGTAGTATTGCATGTAGTTCTGGTTAGCACACCACAGGAAAGATGTGGGAGCTTTGGAAAGGAGTAGGTTTACCAAAATGCTACCTGGATTTGAGGGTTTCAGCTAGAGGCAGAGGTTGGATAGACTTGGATTGGGTTTTTTTCTGGACTGTCAGAGGTTGAGACTTGACAGAAGTATATAAAATTTTGAGAGGCATAGATAAGGTAGACAGTCAGAACTATTTCCCAGGGTGGAAATGTCCAATACTGGAGGGCATAGCTATAAGGTGAAATGGGGAATGTTCTATGTTCTATGCCCATTGTGCTGTGTATTTCAACCCAATCCCTCGATCAGCCTTCTTCATCTAGAACATCATTCCACACATCCATTTATCACACGTCTATGCATTTTTTCACATTCCCAACTATTTAACTTGAATGAATACGTTTATTGGCCAGGTATTCACATACAAGGAATTTGCCTTGGTGCTCCGCCCTCAAGTGACAACATGACATACAGTGACAGTTAGGAATGACACATAAAACATGAAACATTAATAATAAAACATTATCGATTAAACATGTGAAATAAATAAAATACCAGAGCAAATGAAAGCTACAGATTTTTGGTTATTGAGTAGAGCTACTACTCGTGGGAAAAAAAACTGTTTTTATGTCTGGCTGTGGCAGCTTTGACAGTCTGGAGTCGCCTTCCAGAGGGAAGTGATTCAAAGAGTTTGTGGCCAGGGTGAGAGGGGTCAGAGATTATCTTACCCGCTCGCTTCCTGGCCCTTGCAGTGTACAGTTCGTCAATGGGGAAGGTTGCAGCCAGTAATCTTCTCAGCTGATCGGATGATTCGCTGCAGCCTCCGGATGTCGTGCTTGGTGGCTGAGCCAAACCAGACCACGATGGGGAAGGTGAGGACAGACTCTACGATGGCAGTATAGAATTGCCTGTGGCACGGACGTTGTTAGGATTGGTAGTCACTGCTCTGCTGACCTGGAATACCTGATGTTAAAGTGCAGGCCCTTCTATTTGCCCAGAGAATTCACATCGACTGTTATCACTGCAGTCTATGTACCACCGGACGCTAATGCCAGGCTAGCAATGGAAGAGCTGCAAGCTGCTATCAGCAAACATCTATCTGCTCACCCTGAGGGGGCATTTATTGTTGCGGGTGATTTCAACCACTCCGACCTTAAAACTGTACTCCCCAGGTTCCATCAGCATGTTTCCTGCCCAACCAGAGGAAACAATATTCTGGACTTAGTTTACACTAATATTACTGAAGCCTACAAAGCCCTCCCCCTCCCCCACCTTGGTCAGTCTGACCACCTCTCTCTGTTCCTGCTCCCCAAATACACACCTCTGATCAGACGTGTGAAACCTACCATGAGGACAGTGAAGGTTTGGCCTGAGGGGGCTGTCTCTGTTTTACAGGAGCAGTTTCAGCAGACAGACTGGAGTCTGTTTGCTACTCAGTCCACCTTCAATTCACAAGTGGACATCAACTCATACACCTCAACAGTTATGGACTATATAAAATTCTGCACCGATAATGTCACTACACACAAAGAAATAAAGACCTTCCCTAACCAGAAGCCGTGGATGAGCAGGGAGGTCAGACTCCTGCTGAAGGCTCGCGATGCCGCTTTCAGATCTGGCAACGCTGAGGGATACAGCTCATCCAGGGCCAATCTGAAAATGGGAATTAGGAACGCTAAACTCAATCACAAACGGCGGATTGAGGAGCACTTCCAAACAATACAATACAATACAATACAATTCAATTTTATTGTCATTTGGACCCCTTGAGGTCCAAACGAAATGTCCGTCTGCGAAACAACTCTGCAAAACAACTCTGACCCCAGGCGCATGTGGCAAGGAATCAAATCCCTTGTCGATTACCATAAAGTTAACACCCCCCTCCCCCAGACAACGCCACCCTTCCTGACGAGCTAAACCATTTCTATGCTCGCTTTGACCGGGATAACAAAACCCCAGCCATCAAAGTTGCTCCACCCCCAAATGAACAACCCCTCAGTCTCTCCACCTCTGCTGTACAAGATGCACTGAGCAAGGTGAATGAGCGCAAAGCTGCCGGCCCTGATGGCATCTCCGGGCGTGTGCTCAGGGCATGTGCTGGACAACTATCCCCAGTCTTTACCGACATTTTCAATCTCTCACTGGCCCAGGGTGTTGTCCCCACTTGCCTCAAGACATCAACCATCGTGCCAGTGCCCAAACAGTCAGCCACAGGGAGCCTCAACGATTACCGCCCAGTGGCACTCACCCCTGTCATTGCTAAGTGCTTTGAGCGGCTGATCTTGGCTCACCTCAAAGCCAGCCTCCCCCCCACACTGGACCCCCATCAGTTTGCCTACCGGGCCAACAGGTCTACAGAGGACGCCATATCGGCGGCCCTACACTCTGCCCTGACCCACCTGAACAACAACAACTCCTACATCAGGTTGCTGTTCATTGATTTCAGCTCTGCCTTTAACACTGTCATCCCCGCCAGCTTGATCACCAAACTCAGCGGGCTTGGCATCTCCACCTCCCTCTGCAATTGGACACTGGATTTCCTCACCAACAGACCACAGTCTGTTAGGGTCAACAACCTCACCTCCACCACTATAACACTGAACACGGCGTGCCACAGGGCTGTGTGCTCAGCCCTCTCCTCTACTCCCTCTTCACCCATGACTGCATCCCTAAGTACGGATCCAACGCCATCATTAAGTTTGCTGACGACACCACGGTGGTAGGACTGATCAGTGACAACGATGAGTCAGCCTACAGGGAGGAGGTCCAGCACCTGACAACCTGGTGTGCCAACAATAACCTCGTCCTCAACTCCAAGAAAACGAAGGAAATTATTGTCGACTTCAGGAAGGTCAGAGGGGGCAGACATACCCCCATCCATATAAACGGGACTGAGGTGGAGCGCGTCTCCAACTACAAATTCCTCGGGGTACACATCTCGGAGGATTTGTCCTGGTCCCTCAACACCTCCAAGCTGATCAAAAAGGCACAGCAGCGCCTTTACTTCCTGAGGAGGCTCAAGAAAGCCCACCTGTCCCCCCAGATCCTGACCAACTTCTACCGCTGTACCATCGAGAGCATCCTGACCACCTGCTTCACGGTATGGTACAGCAGCTGCACTGTTGCGGACAGGAAGGCACTACAGCGGGTGGTGAAAACCGCGCAGCACATCATCGGTGCCCCGCTCCCTGCCATGGATGCCCTCCACCGAAAACGGTGTCTGAAACGGGCTGGGAAGATCATTAAAGACCCCTCCCACCCCAACCATGGACTGTTTGCCCTCCTCCCATCAGGGAGGCGGTACAGGAGCCTCAGGTCTCGTACCAGTAGGATGAGGAACAGCTTCTACAATTATACCGTCGCATTGCTGAACTCGGAGTCCCGCCGATAGATTCCTCCGGTCCCTCCGTCCCCATTGTTTAATTATTCTGTATTTTTGATTATTCTGTATCCTCTTTTTTTTTAAATTTCTATATTGCACTACTACTACGGACTGACGCAAAACTGCATTTCGTTGTAGCCATACTCAGTATTTGTGCAATCACATTAAAGTTGAATTGAATTGAATTGTGCTTCCTCAGCTGCTGCAGGAAGTACATCCTCTGTTGTGCCTTTTTTGACTGTGGAGTTGAAGGTGGCCCCATTTAAAGTGCTTGGAGATGATGGTTCCCAAGAACTTAAAAGATTCCACAGATGTGACTGTGGTGTTGTTGATGGTAAGTGGGGTGAGGGGAGGGGGAGCTCTCCTAAGGTCTACAATCAATTCCACTGTCTTAAGTGCCATGAGCTCCAGGTTGTTTCCAGCTGCTCATTCTCCTGCAGTGCCATTTCTTTCCTCACTGAATGGGTTGCATCTATTATATGGATATCTATTAAACTGCTCACATGTTTGCTTTCATTTATTTGCAGAATACCTGAGGAGCACCTTCTTATTGGGAAGGAAGAAGCTGTGGAAGCCAGTGGATATTCAGTTCGTAACCAAACCAACCTTTTAGTTGGAGACTGGGCTGGGAGGGGTAGAGAGGTTCCAATACCAGGGCACGCAAATTAAAAGCTGCCCCTGCATGTCGTACAGTGTCCAACAGTAATAGAAATGTTCCAACAGTAATTGAAATCTTTGTAATCACAACATACAACACTCTTAGCTTGCCACGACTGTTCCCTGCTGTTAATCTCCAACAAGGCCTTTAAGTATGAAGAAGCAATTTGTGGATATTGTTACAACTCCACAGATAAATAATTCACCTGACTCATTCAGGTCATGAGCCAGCTGACAAGCTCTCATTCCAGTGGGTTTGATGTACTGTTGTTTTCTTTAGTTGATTTACACTTCACAAATCAACATAGAAAAATAGAACATGTAACAGTACCGCACAGGAACAGTACCTTCAGCCGATAATGTCCATGCTTAAAATTATGCCAAGTCTCCTCTTCCTGCAAATCCATATCCTTCCACTCCCTGCAGATAGATCCATGTGCATATTTAAAAGCCACAAATGCTATTATCATTATCTGAATGCCATTATCATATCTGTAAGTGGAGATCCCAGTGTGGAGGAAATAGCCCTTTGCATGTTTCGCCCAGTGGAAGACTATGGTCTGTTCATGAGGCAGAGAACCACTGAACTATAGCAGACAATGGGTGATGCACTGACAAGGCCCTCTTGCCCATCGTCGTCCTCTTACTCACTCCCTTTTGCTCACCTTACATCCAGCCCTCTCATCATCCACCCCCCCTCGCCGTAATACAGTCATCCCACTGGATGAATCTTCCCACCTACTGCTCACCCCTCCCCTCTCCTCCTCTCATCCTCTCCCTCTGTTGATTCCATCCTTATTCAGCTGCGTTCTTCACCTCTCTTTCCTCTCAGATTCCCGAATGTACAGCCTTTTGTTCTCCACATCACCTCTGTTGCTAATTCTACCCATTTCCTCACCCACCAGACTGTTATCTTCAATATATCTTCACCTGTATAGCACCCACCACTTGCTTGTTCTTGATCCACAACCTCGTCCCACCCCACCCCCATCAATTCTTAACACTGGCTACGTCCTGTCTACTCTTTCACTCGAGATGAAGGTCTTGACCTGAAATGTTGACTGTTCATTTCCCTCCGCAGATGATGCCTGACCTATACGAGCAGGGAGGTTCTACTGTAGTTGTACAGGGTCTTGGTGAGACCACACCTGGAGTATTGCGTACAGTTTTGGTCTCCTAATCTGAGGAAAGACATTCTTGCCATAGAGGAAGTACAGAGAAGGTTCACCAGACTGATTCCTGGGATGGCAGGACTTTCATATGAATAAAGACTGGATAGACTCGCCTTGTACACGCTAGAATTTAGAAGATTGAGGGGGGATCTTATAGAAACTTACAAAATTCTTAAGGGGTTGGACAGGCTAGATGCAGAAAGATTATTCCCGATGTTGGGGAAGTCCAGAACTAGGGGTCACGGTTTAAAGATAAGAGTGAAGTCATTTAGGACCGAGATGAGCAAATCATTTTTTACACAGAGAGTGGTGAATCTGTGGAATTCTCTGCCACAGAAGGTAGTTGAGGCCAGTTCATTGGCTATACTTAAGAGGGAGTTAGATGTGGCCCTTGTGGCTAAGGGGATCAGGGGGTATGGAGAGAAGGCAGGGATAGGATACTGAGTTGGATGATCAGCCATGATCATATTGAATGGCGGTGCAGGCTCGAAGGGCCGAATGGCCTACTCCTGCACCTATTTTCTATGTTTATGTTTCTATGACCGGCTGAGTACCTGTAGCTTCTCTCCTTTTGTTGCTACAGGTTTCTCCATTCGTGGCTGTTGGGCAATGAGATCTCTGTTTGATTATCCCAGTGAAGATACTATGGCAGTGCCATGTAATGACTGGTTTGCGACAGACTAAAATCCTGCCTCTCAATGGCCACCAAGAGAAAAATTATAAATATAGCTGTGCTGGATTATGTCCACTCAAAACCCAGCATAAATTGGAAGATACCTATCTAGCTTTTGTAATTAATAGTTAGATTCCTAAAACCTGTGGATGATCCTGATTTACATAATTAAATAGCTCCCTGCCAGCTTCAATCAGTTGTCCTGTTCCATCCATGCTTTAAAATATCATCAAAAGACTTAGTTTTGAAACAGTAAAGAAAACATTTCAATGTCCTCAATCAACTAAAGACTTTTTGTTCTTCAAACAAGAAAAAGGTAAGAAAAGTAACCATCCTCAGAACTTCCATGATTCATATTCCAGTGAATAGCAAAACCAGGAAGGCAGATTATTATCTAAATGGTGTCAAGTTAGGAAAAGGGGAAGTACAACGGGATCTGGGGGTCCTTGTCCATCAGTCAATGAAAGTAAGCATGCAGGTACAGCAGGCAGTGAAAAAAGCGAATGGCATGTTGGCCTTCATAACAAGAGGAGTTGAGTATAGGAGCAAAGAGGTCCTCCTGCAGTTGTACAGGGCCCAAGTGAGACCACACCTGGAGTATTGTGTACAGTTTTGGTCCCCTGATGTGAGGAAAGACATTCTTGCTATTGAGGGAGTGCAGCGTAGGTTCACAAGGTTAATTCCCGGGATAGCGGGACTGTCATATGCTGAGAGAATGGAGCGGCTGGGCTTGTATACCCTGGAGCTTAGAAGGATGGGGTGGGAGATTGCAACCTTCACGTGGTCCGCCCTGTTTCAACGAATGCAATCAACTTTCAAATAAGATCAACGAATGCGTGCACTTTCAAATAAGATCAAATAGAACAAGTTGTCCTACAACTTTAGGCTGTGCACGCCATACGCAAGAAGAAGAAGAATTTAGAAGGATGAGAGGGAATTTTATTGAAACATATAAGATTATTAAGAGTTTGGACATGCTAGAGGCAGGAACCATGTTCCTGATATTGGGGGAGTCCAGAACCAGGGGCCACAGTTGAAGAATAAGGGGTAAGCCATTTTGAACAGAGATGAGGAAACGCTTTTTCACACAGAGGGTTGTGAGTCTGTGGAATTCTCTGCCTCAGAGGGCATTGTAGGCCAGTTCTTTGGATACTTTCAAGAGAGAGCTAAATAGGGCTCTTAAAGATAGCGGAGTCAGGGGATATGGGGAGAACGTGGGAATGGGGCACTTTTTGTGGATGATCAGCCATGATCTCATTGAATGACAGTGCTGGCTCGAAGGGCCGAACGGCCTACTCCTGCACCTATTGTCTATTGTCTATTGAATAAATGAAAAACAATAGTTGTTTCTAATTGAAATCTTTCAAACAGTAAGTTGACTATAACATAATTGTCTAGTTATATGTTCCTTAATGAATAAAACATGAAGCAGTCAGTTAATTTAATATATCTGTAAACATCAGCATTTCATTATATTTTACAAAACATTACAATGCCTCATTGACCTTCACACTACATATTAATGAAATCCGTAATAGAGCCCACTAGTCATTCTCCAGCAGTAACAATTTCCTGATACTTGTACAAGAACCAACACAGGATGAAGAATCGAGTTAGTTGCTGGTGTAACAATTTATGCACCATGGAGAATTCCTCAGATTAATATTTACTATGAAATCATTCATGATTTTATGAGAAGCAGAATATAGTTCTTCACACAAGCTCAGGGATTCCAAAGCAATTTTAGCCTATGAGTTGCTTCTGAAAAAGCAACCAATGGAATATGTGCACAAGTAAAGTTATGAGGTAACAATGAGGTAAATGCAGAAAATAACTACTTAAATAATGATACTGTAGAAAATAGACAATAGACAATAGGTGCAGGAGTAGGTCATTTGGCCCTTCAAGCCAGCACCGCCATTCAATGTGTTCATGGCAGATCACCCACAATCAGTACCCCGTTCCTGCCTTCCCCCCATATCCCCTGACGCCGCTATATGAGCCCTATCTAGCTCTCTCTTGAAAGTATCCAGAGAACCAGCCTGCACCACCTTCTGAGGCAGAGAATTCCACAGACTTACAACTCTCTGTGAGAAAAAGTGTTTCCTCATCTCCGTTCTAAATGGCTTTTCCCTTATTCTTAAACTGTGGCCCCTGGTTCTAGACTCCCTCAACATCGGGAACATGTTTCCTGCCTCTAGCATGTCCAAACCCTTAATAATATTATATGTTTCAATAAGATCACCTCTCATCCTTCTAAATTCCGGAGTATACAAACCCAGCCACTCCATTGTCTCAGCATATGATAGCATACTTGATGAATATGTGTAAGACTGGACAGTTCCGGCCTTCAGCCAATGGGACCGATAGCTCACAATTGGGCCCTGCGCCTAAGGGGGCCCCGCGCCAGAGTAATCTACTCTTGGCTCGGGTAGATCTACCCCGGGTGGAGGGGGGAGAGAGGTGTGGAGAGAGAGTAGAGGGGTGGAGGGGGAATAAAGGGGTAGACTGGGAGGGGGGTGTGAGTGGGTATGAAGAAGGGGGAGAGGGGGAGGTGGGTCATTCCGTCACACTCCTGGGGCAGCACTCCCGCCCCTCCAGTTGCCGTGCTACACGCACACAGCCCCGGCTCCACTCCTCTCTCTCCCCGGGGAGACACGGTGAACAATACAGGGAGGGCCGGGCCGGGGATTGGAGCAACGTTTACAAACTTCGGCCTCAGCTTACACACGTCCGCCCGGACCCCAGCATCCGCTCCCGCCACCGGCCCTCTCCCTCTCTTCTCTTAAGGGATTGGACAGCCTAGATGCAGGAAGATTATTCCCGATGTTGGGGAAGTCCAGAACAAGGGGTCACAGATTAAAGACAAGAGGGAAGTCTTTTAGGACCGAGATGAGAAAATCATTTTTTACACAGAGAGTGGTGAATCTGTGGAATTCTCTGCCACAGAAGGTAGTTGAGGCCAGTTCATTGGCTATATTTAAGAGGGAGTTAGATGTGGCCCTTGTGGCTAAAGGGATCAGGGGGTATGGAGAGAAGGCAGGTATGGGATATTGATTTGGATGATCAGCCATGATCATATTGAATGGCGGTGCAGGCTCGAAGGGCCGAATGGCCTACTCCTGCACCTATTTTCTATGTTTCCATGTTTCTCTCCTTCCCTTCCCTCCCTCCCTTCCTTCTTCCCTCCCTCCCTTCTCTCCTTCCCTCCCTCCTCCTCCCCTCGCTCCTCCTCTCTCTTTTCCCTTCTCTCCTTCCCTCCCTCCCCTTTTTCTCTTCTTCACCCCATCCCTTCTTTCTCTACTTCCCTCACTCCCTTCTCTCCCTCCCTCCTTTCCCTCCTTCCCTCACCCACACACACACACACATAATGCACAGACAACTAACACACACACATCACGCACAGACAACTAACACACACACATCACGCACAGACAACTAACACACACATCACGCACAGACAACTAACACACACACAAATAGCGCACACACACGCACACACACACACACAACTAAGTTAGGATGGTAGAAGCCCAAAGGATGGGGCTGAATCCCAAAATGTAATGCCTGGACTGGTTTTTAGCCAATAGTTATTGTTTTTCCATGATCTAGTTAATTAAATTACTTTTTTTTTTCATTTCACAGTCCCTAAAACAAGTGGTATTGTAACTATGTACTTTTCAGAGGTGATCTACACATTTTGTTTGTTACTTGTAGGCTTACATGTGTGCAATATGATATTAAAACATAGCTTAGATCTGGTTTGTCCATTAACTCGCAGGCACTTTTTAAGCACACATTTAGAGATATGAAGTCTATAATAGACTTTATTTATATTTCTATGATTCTACTGACCTTGGCTGGGAACCTGGGGCTCACCAAAATTGTTCCCAATTGGGTCCCGCACCTCCTAAGGCCGGCCCTGAGACTGGAGACATGTTCTGGGTGGTAGTAGTGACATCCAGGTCTGTAAGGTGACAGGGCTAAAATTAAATGGATCAATTGCAAAACACAGCACCCCCTGCATTGTGGCACCCATCAGTGCTGCCCAATTGTCAGTCCAGATTTATGAACTTAATTATGGCCTGTATCACAGAACAAAAGAAAACAATTGATGGAATACGGTGGCTATTCTGGGTCATTCAACAAAAGGTAAGCAGAACATTACTTTCCCTGCATATTATAATTTTCTATAAAATTATTGTGAAATAATTTTGCATAAAGAAAAATAGCGTAGCTGACATAATTTCTGACATCTACACATTCAAAACCAATGTAGACATTAAAGTTACTGCTCAATTCTCAATTGGGTGATATGATATTCCTCATTAATATAGATAGCATTAAAAACTGGACATTGGCATGACCTTGTGGTTCAGACCAATATAAGCCAGATGCCAACCTAGTGCCAAGACAATAACCTTTCCCTCAATGTCAGGAAGGAAAAGGAGATTGTGATTGACTTCAGGAAATGAAGCAGTAGGCACGCATACATTGGTGGCACCGAAGTAGAGATGGTAAAACCCTTCAAGTTTCTTGGAATAATATCACCAGCAATTTGTCCTGCCATATCGAACATATGGCCAAGAAACCATAGCAACACCTCTACTTCCTTAGAGGGCTTATGAAGTTCGGCATGTCCCCAACAAACCTTGCCAAATTCTACAGATGCACTGGCGAAGGCATTTTATCAGGATGCATCATAGCCTGATTTGGGAACAGATCTAACCAAAACTGCAAGAGAATGCAGAGTTGTGGAGGTAGCTCATTCCAGCACTAAAACCAACCTCCATTGACTCCATCGACACTTCAAGCTGCCTCGGCAAGGCCACCAGCATAATACAGGACCAGTCTCACCAAATCACTCCATCTTCTCCCCTCCCATCAAGCAAGAAGGACAGATGTTTTAAAATGCATACCTACGGATTCAGTTTCTTTCCTGCTGTTATCAGGCAATTGAAGAGTTCTTTCGTCAGCTATAGCGTGATCCTAAAATCCCATCTACCTCATCAGAGACCTTTGAACTATCTTTAATCTGACTTATTTGGACTTTATCTTGCAATAATATTGTACCCTTTATCCTATATCTAAGCACTGTGTACAGCTTGATTGTAATCATGTATAGTCTTTTCATTGACTGGAGAGCATGCAAACAAAAGCGTGCATGGTACAAAACCTTGATACATGTGATAATAATAAAATAAACTAGACTAAACTAAGAGAAATTTGGAGCTGGCATATTTAGGGCAACATATTTCCCTTCTGGCTGCAAAATGATAATTACTCAGTTTTTAGTACTTCTCTGCTGAAAGTTTAGCTTGACAAGAATTTTAATTTATTCCACTGGAAGTTGATTTATGTTGGAAAATTAAAAAGAAAACATGTTTTCTCTGTCTTTTATTTCATAAATGGAAGCACAATGTAGTTAAATGCATAAAGCTGCCAAAGAACCACTTTAAAAACAATCTGTTGCATGTTTCCCCCGATATGTGAAGTGGTTCTTGTTCATCTGTCCTTGGTTTGCTTTAGCTCCTCATTTTCCCAAAGAATGCAATTCAAAATACTTTTAATTGGTTATAAATCATTCCGTAGTTTCATCTGCATCCCTCTGAAGAACCCAGATTCTCCAGTCTTGCCAATTGGAGCTTCATCCTTATACATCTCCTCTTTCTCCACAAAAGGCTCCATAAAAACTAACTTTAACCCACATAAAAAAAGTCCTCCTTGACTAATTGTCTGTTTTTTTTGTGGAAAAAGACAGAAAGGCTCTTTAGACAATGAAATGTTATTGAAGTGTAGCCACTCAAGTAGCAAAATTCAGCAGTCAATTTGTGCAGAGCAATATTGCTCAACAAAAAGATAATGAACAAATAATCTGTTTTCATTGATGTTGATTAAGGAATAAATATTGACCAGGCCAGCAGAAGCAGTGGTCATACTGTTCTTTGATATGGTGCCAGAGCATATTCTATCTCAATCTGAAAGAACAGGTGGAACTTCAATTTAACATCTCACCCTCAGTTCTGCACAGTAAATCATACCTATGGGTGGGGGGAGGACATGAATATATAATCTCCTAACTCAGCTGAGACTCTTAAGGGCCTGTCCCATGAGCATGCGACCTGCATGCGGCAAGTGCGACCAAACCGGAAGTGGGGGCCGCGCGGAGGTCTAGTGAGTGACGTGGTTTGAGTGAAGTCCGACGGGCGTGCGCAGTGTCAAGACGCTGCATACGGCATCGAGACGTGCGTACGGCGTAGAGGCAGTGCGTACGGCATCAAGGCGGCTGCGGGCCGGCAGGCCATTGTCGCGTGGAATTTTTGAACACGGTCAGTTTTTCAGAGCCCCGCGCGATGTCGGGACCAGCTCCGCACAACTCCATAGGGCTCCAGCGATCGAAGTGGGACCGGTCACACGAGGCCGTACGGCTCAATCCACCACGTTAGGTCGCGCTTGCCACATGGAGTCGCATGCTCGTGGGACAGGCCCTTAACAATTAACTCATGGCTGATGTGCAGATATCATAGAGTGGCTTATTCTTTACATTAAAATGCTGTACCAAAGCAACTTATTTTAAAAAAGGGAGTGATTGGCAGATCTTTTTCGTGACTGGATGGCTGTGACCAGTAGGAATATGGTCTCGTGCTTTTCTATACTATGCATTAATGAATGATTGATACTTCAATATGGGAGATATTACAAAGATGTTTGCAGATAATGTAAAAAGTTGTCCATGAGATTACAACGAGGAGAAAAGGTTTGGAGTGTGGGGAGATTTTGATGGCCCGTCGGGCTGTCAATTGTCAAATGGAATTTAATCCAGTAAGATGTGAGATATGCATTTAGTGAGTGGCAACATACACGTAAACCACAGCTTGAGTAGGGGGTTACCATATTACTTCAAGTTACAATATTAGAGTAAAGATGTGATTACTCTGGAAATGGTGGCGATGTAACTAGGAATGGAAGATGTTAGATTTGAGTAAACATTGGATAGTTTGGCGCATATTAGGCTGAAAGTGACCCAATGAGAAGTATAAAAGGGGTGGTATGATGGCACAGCAGTAGTTACTGCCTTATGGGCCTGTCCCACTTAGACGATTTTTCAGCGGACTGCCGGCGACTGTTGCCTGCAAAACTGGGAACTGGAACGGCGACTGTCAGAGTGGAACACACACACAAACACATTGCAAAGGCGGGGGCCAGGGCAAGCGGGGGGAGCGCTGTCTGAAATTCACACAGTGCAAAGCCAAGGTGATACAGACACATCGCAATGAACAGGAAGGTTGGCGCTGTAATTAAGACAGCTAGCACAATGTACTATAAGTCCTTTAAAAGAAGGGAGAGAAGGGGGGGAGAAGGGTTGGAGAAAACTTTTAAGAAGCCAGACAAATTTTAATAAGCCAGAGATACACGGCTGTGAAGCTCGGCAGACATTTAACATTACCGGTTGGTTATCCTTGCTTCTGAAAACTACTGCTTACGTTATTTTTCCCCAATGAGCCATTGAAATTCACCGGTCAGCACCGGTTACAACCTACAAGAACCTAAGAGAACCTTCGACCTCCTGGCAACCCACCTATGGCTCGAAAATTTTCTTTACTCTCCATGGCGGCTTCATTCCAGTTGCCGCTAATTTTTAAACATGTTGAAAAATTCTCGGTGACAATAATGAGGTTGCGACTAGTTCCCAGAATGTGGGAACTCCTCACGACCATGAAGGTGACTCCCCGGCAACCATCCGCGAGCATATGGCAACTGTGTGGCGACTGCATTGTCTCCTGCAGTCGCCTAAGTGGGACAGACCCATTACTGCTCCAGAGACCCGGATTCGATCCTGACTACAGGAGCAGTCTGTACAGAGTTTATAGATTGTCCCTGTGACTGCATGGGATTTCTCCAGTTTCTGGGTGCTCCAGTTTCCTCCCGCTTTCCAGATACATGCAAGTTGGAAGGTTAATTGGCCACTGTAAATTGGCCCCAGTGTGTAAAATGGAACTAGAGTATGGTGATCATTTTTTATTTATTTTTTAATCAAAAATATTTATTCAAATATTAAAATAGTATTTACAATACAATAAAACAAAACAGCATCATAATACAAGACATAATACAAAAATTATTATCATTTCAACAATTACAACTGAAATATAACTTGAAAAATAATCAATATTTTAAATATCTTCAAATCCATGACTATCTGAAAAAATACACAAAAGACTATCATAACATGCCCCCAGACTTATTGGATGAAGCCATGAAGACAAAGGCTGAATCAGCAAATCTAATATTATACTTATACAACATTATTTTAAATATAGAAATACCTACAACCGATGGTATTAGAAGAGACTGGGAACAAGAACTAGCTATAAAAATTTCAAAAGAGAGCTGGGATAAACACTTACTATATGTGCATAAATGCTCGATCAACCTACGACATACTCTAATTCAATATAAAACATTACATAGACTATATTATTCAAAAACTAAAATAAATAAACTTTTCCCCAATGTCTCACCCATTTGTGATAAATGTCAGTCACAAGAAGCTACCATAGCGCACTCTTTTGTTTTTTGTATAAAAATCCAAAAATTCTGGAATGAAATATTTGAAATCTTCACAAAATTATTTAAAATAAAACTTGTACCAAAAGCAGAATGGATCATTTTTGGAATATCGGAAGGTAACCCCGAATTAAACGTGTTTCAAAAGAACTTACTTAATTATGGGCTAATAATGGGAAAAAAGCTTATACTCAAATTTTGGAAAAATGCTCCAATACCAACAATAAAAATGTGGATTTCAAACATGTTCGAAACACTACACTTGGAAGAGATGAGACTCCTCCTAGCAGGCAAAGCAGACCACTTCCAAAAGACGTGGTCTGCATTTATGGAACTATTACAAGCATAAGGTGCAATAGTAATTTAAAATATAAATGGTACCAGGATCTGGTAACGGGGGGTATAAAATAAATAAAAATTAAAAAAAATACGGTTGGTATATCCTTGTTTGCAGAGTTTTGTGTTACAATAGAGTGATTGTTTTTCCTTTTTTTTTCTTTTCTTGCTAGGGTCTTATTTCCTTTCTTTACTTCCTTCTCTAACTTCTTCCCTAAGGGGTTTTCTTTCCCCAACACTTTCCTGCACCTTCACGATTCTTGCTCACTTTCCTTACTTCTTTTATTTCTATCTTTTTTAAAGCTCGAAAAACGAAGTGGTACAACATAATGTAATAAGATATATGTGATGTGTATTATTGTAATTTACCGTACTTCTAATAAAAATAAAATTTAAAAAAAAATAATACAAGACAAAACAAATATGCTAAGCAACTGCTAAACAACTATATTGCAATCCTTGTCCAGGATACATTCAACCCCCCTCGGTGCCCAGCGGTTGCGGAACTCCCTCAGGGTGAGTATGGTGATCATTGGGAGGCACAGACTCAGTGGGCCAAAGGACCTGTATCCATGCTGTATCTTTAAACAAAACTAAAAGAATGAGATACCTACAGACACAATGGGCTAATTGGGCTTCTTTTCAGTCATCAATTTTGCATGAATCAATAAAGTATCTATCAAATTTGTTGAATTATCAGAATTTATTTCCTTTCATTTGGGGAATAATCACCAGTTTTGTTTGAATTGGATTTAGATTAGATTTTACAGCAATTCTGTAAATTTGTTACCCATCTGAAAATGGCAACATGTTCTATACGATACGTTTTCTTTATCCCATAAAACCTCTTCCATACAAAGCACGTTCATTTGAAGCCGGCAAATGTTTTGAATGTAAACTATTTTAACATTTTAGTGGACATAGTTGCAGTGTCTTGAGCAGTTTTTAACATTTGACTGCAATTGCAAATCACATTTCCATCCACTTCATCCCACTAGGGAGCTGCCTTCTGCAGGTCTCATTAAATATAATTAGCTATGATTGCACAGAGCAGGTTTTATGTAATTATGACCCAGAAATTAACTGACCACAGATCAAAAGGTTTATCATGTAAGCATACAGAAGCACTGATGACTAAGGTCATTTTAAAATGTATTTTTTAACCTAACTGGCTGCATTCACATGAAGCAATAGAAATATTTACAAACAGTTGGCTCCCGTTCTGAACTCAGCCACTATAATTCACTTTTTTAGTTACTGCTGCTTTAATAGCTGTAATTAATTAGGACAATGCTTGAATTATCTTTTGTGGACTGCATTGCAGTCAATACAGAATGGAAAGGGCAAACCATACAAGCATTTTATCAGGATGCATCACAGCGTGGTATGGGAACAGCTCCATTCAAGACCGCAAAAAATTGCAGAGAATTGTGGACATAGCCCAGACCATCACACAAACGAATCTCCTTTCCATTGACTCCATTTATACCTCACACTGCCTCGGCAAGGCCAGCAACATAATCAAGGATGCTGCACCGTGGCTGCTCCCTCTTCTCCTCCCTCCCATCGGGCAAAAGGATAGAAGCATGAAATCGCACACCTCCATATTCTGGGACATTTTCTTTCCAGCTGTTATCAGGCAACTGAGCCATCCCACCAACAACGAGAGAGCAGTCCTCAACAACTATCGACATCATTGTAATCATATATTGTCTTTCCACTGACCGCAACAAACGCTTTTCACTGTACCTTGGTGCACGTGAAAATAAATTAACCAAAACTAAACTAAATTGATGAATGGAGGAGGCATTGTTTTCTATATGGATTCATTAATTTTTAATTTATGGGTCTAGGTAATGAATGAAATTCCCAGAGGTGGATTCTTCTGATGTGGATATTGAAATTGCTCTTTTCCTTGATGATGTCTCCAACATACTCTATACCCATATTCTCAGCCACAGGTTGAGTATGAAGTTACCATACTGCAAGTTACAATATTACAATATTACAGTAAAGATGGATTACTCTGGAAATGGTGCAAATGCAACAAGGAATGGAAGATGTTACATTTGAGGAAAAATGTTTTGGGTCCAGAAAGCTATGCAATCCATTAACTACAATGGGTCTATACATAATAGAGCATTGATATAACCATATAACCATATAACCAGCACGGAAATAGGCCAACTCAGCCCTTCAAGTCCGTGCCGAACACTTATTTTCCCCTAGTCCCATCTACCTGCACTCAGACCATAACCCTCCATTCCTTTCCCGTCCATATACTTATCCAATTTATTTTTAAATGTTAAAATCGAACCTGCCTCCACCACTTCCACTGGAAGCTCATTCCACACAGCTACCACTCTCTGAGTAAAGAAGTTCCCCCTCATGTTACCCCTAAACTTCTGTCCCTTAATTCTCAGGTCATGTCCTCTTGTTTGAATCTTCCCTACTCTCAATGGGAAAAGCTTATCCACGTCAACTCTGTCTATCCCTCTCATCATTTTAAAAACCTCTATCAAGTTCCCCCTTAACCTTCTGAGCTCCAAAGAATAAAGACCTAACTTGTTCAACCTTTCTCTGTAACTTAGTTGCTGAAACCCAGGCAACATTCTAGTAAATCTCCTCTGTACTCTTTCTATTTTGTTGACATCTTTCCTATAATTAGGCGACCTATTATGGCTGCACCTGTTGATTTACCACCAAGGGTAATGCAATATGTTTGCACTCTCGTGCTCCCTGATATGGTTTGTGATGACCAGGGGTGGAAAACCCGGGGGGGGCAGAGGGGACACGTCCCCCCCATGTTTTGAGAGGTGGGGGACATCCCCCCCAAGTTTTTGTGATCCCGATTTTAAAATCTCCGCTTTTAGCGCTGGATTGAGCCTCCGAAGCCTCGCGCGCGTGTGTGTGTGAGTGTGCGCATGCGCGCGTGTCCCCCGTCCCCTCCATGTTCTGATAGTGAGTTCCGCTCTTGGTGATGACAACTGAACCATGCTCCACTGTTGAATTGACTCCCAACATAACAGAACATGTAGTGATGGAAGTTTGCCGACCATTGGCCTTTCTTTATTATGATGTGGGTTTGTTGATGCCTGTGGTGCTTGGGAGAATTCATGCAATCCATGCATGTAAAAGGAATGTTAAGGCTAATTAAAATGGCCATTGGAAGGTAATTTTGATTGAAGCAGAGTATTGGCAGATGAAAGGAAAGACCAATCTTCACGGTGAGTAATGTGCAGAAAGAGCCAGAGGTTGAGTATTGTGAGGCAGTCTGATTATGAGACCAGATTTAATGTGATTGCACTTTTAAATAACATTGTTTCTCAAACTTCAGTGTTAGTAAAAACTGTCTCTCTTATAAATGAACAATATTGATTGTTGCCCCATTGTTAATATTTTTTTAGCAAGTTTGCCGGGAACAAAAACAGCACCCATAAACACAAAAGTCTTCTCTAAAGTTGATCACACATACCAAATTGTTTTATTCCTTGTTAGTGCTTTGTTGTTTGGTGTTACACAGATGAATTTCCAGCCCCTCATCTGAACAGATACACACTTCAAAACATTCAAAACATTTACACATCCAACCACGGTGTAATAATGAAGAGGCCTCAGCTTCTATTCTGCCACAGCTATAATTAACACAAGATATGGAATTCAACATAATACCTCCTACAGTGGCTAGCCAAGGTCAACAGGTTGTCATCAAAGTTCTGCATTACACTATCAAGGGCCCTGTAGTAATTTGCCTTCCAGCAGGTTGTTACATCTGCTGATGTTCTGGGGAAGTTTGTCTGTCTGTGGTGTACAAATCTAATGTCCTTTCTCAGTGTGAGAATGGCTGGCTCATGCAATGGTTAGTGTAGCAGGTTATTTCATACTGAATGAGACCGAGTATTATTTAATTTCTTCAGGTTTGCAGTTACAGAGGCAAATAGATAACATTGTCACTCATCCTTGTAGCTTTAGAGAAATCCTTCTACAGCCCACCCTAAGTGTTCAGATAATGCAGTGGATCTGTACAGAAATTAGTTGAGTCCCTTACGGCAACATCCATCACCTGTGACCTGCTGTTCTTGCCAATGCAATTGCGTGTCTTCTTCGGGTTATTTTCCCATTAGCGGTGTATCCTAGGATCCTAAGGGAGATTGGTAATGTTATTGAATGCTAAGGGGAAATAGTGAAACTTCCACATGATGTTGATGGTCATTATCAGGCACTAGAATAGCACATTGGTGACTCCTTTAACCTTTTCAAGGTATTGCTGCATTTGCACATGGACTCCTTTCTGCATGTGTCAGGACTTAATGGAATGGGTTTGCGGAGTGAATCACAATGGCATACCCACATCACATGCTATTTCTTCTTTGCTTCTGCTGTCTTTCTCTTTCACGTCCCCTTCTGTTCCTCTTTCTGCTTCTGTTGTTGGTCAGCAGACATAGAAACATAGAAACATAGAAAATGGTGCAGGAGTTGGCTATTCGGCCCTTCGAGCCTGCACCGCCATTCAATATGATCATGGCTGATCATCCAACTCAGTATCCTGTACCTGCCTTCTCTCCATACCCCCTGATCCCTTTAGCCACAAGGGCCACATCTAACTCCCTCTTAAATATAGCCAATGAACTGGCCTCAACTACCTTCTGTGGCAGAGAATTCCAGAGATTCACCACTCTCTGTGTGAAAAATGTTTTCCTCATCTCGGTCCTAAAAGATTTCCCCCTTATCCTTAAACTGTGACCCCTTGTTCTGGACTTCCCCAACATCGGGAACAATCTTCCTGCATCTAGCCTGTCCAACCCCTTAAGAATTTTGTAAGTTTCTATAAGATCCCCCCTCAATCTTCTAAATTCTAGCGAGTACAAACCGAGTCTATCCAGTCTTTCTTCATATGAAAGTCCTGACATCCCAGGAATCAGTCTGGTGAACCTTCTCTGTACTCCCTCTATGGCAAGAATGTCCTTCCTCAGATTAGGAGACCAAAACTGTACGCAATACCCCAGGTGTGGTCTCACCAAGACCCTGTACAACTGCAGTAGAACCTCCCTGCTCCTATACTCAAATCCTTTTGCAATGAATGCTAACATACCATTCGCCTTCTTCACTGCCTGCTGCACCTGCATGCCTACTTTTAATGACTGGTGTACCATGACACCCAGGTCTCGTTGCATCTCCCCCTTTCCTAATCGGCCGCCATTTAGATAATAGTCTGCTTTCCTGTTTTTGCCACCAAAGTGGATAACCTCACATTTATCCACATTATACTGCATCTGCCATGCATTTGCCCACTCACCCAGCCTATCCAAGTCACCTTGCAGCCTCCTAGCATCCTCCAGACAAAGGCTGCACCCTCATGATGACCAGATCCTAAGCTATGCAGCAGATGTTGGTGAATCCTGACTGTACACTCAAGCCCATAAACTGGTCTGTATGGCAGAAATTCATCCTGAGGAGTTTCACGTCACTCCACTAAACAACCCACGGCCCTTTGATACAATGGCAATTAAACTCTCCATCTTTACCAAGAACTTGAACAGCAAGGAAGAGACTTCAATAGGCCTTCCATTCATTAGTTTTGATGGTAACAACATGCTTGGCACTTCAGATTGCCTCATGCAGGTTTGCCAGATGCATAATGATTATCATTAGAATTTTTCGCTGATGGTCACATATAATGTTGAGGGATGAAAGTCTCCCTGATGAAGAACTCTAAAGTGCCTGTCCCACTTACGCAACTTTTTCGGCGACTGGTGGCACCCGTCATAGGTTGTTGCAGGTCGGCGAAAATGTTCAACGTGTTGAAAATTCAGCGGCAACCAGAAAGACGCTACAACTCTTTGGGTGACTGAGGAGACGACTCACGGCCATACAGGCGACACCCTGGCGACATGTCATGGAGTGAAGCCTGTATTTTCGTGAGTTGTCGCCCAAAGAGTCGTACCTTGTTCAAGTCAAGTTTATCTCATACGCATACGAGATGTGCAGTGAATTGAAAAGGGGCAATGCTTGCGGATTGTGCAAAAAAACTACAAAACAGAATGGAACAGAATCAGTAATTACATATTTGTGGGAGGGAAAAAAAAAGAAAAAACAGCTATTTTAAAAAGACATTAGACACAACAGTAAATTGGTTCAGTAAATTAGTCCCTGGTGAGATAGGAGTTTACAGTCCTAATGGCCTCTGGGAAGAAACTCCTTCTCAACCTCTCCGTTCTCACAGCATGGCAACGGAGGCGTTTGCCTGACCGTAGCAGCTGGAACAGTCCATTGCTGGGGTGGAAGGGGTCTCCCATGATCTTGTTGGCTCTGGAGTTGCACCTTCTGATGTATAGTTCCTGCAGGGGGGCAAGTGTAGTTCCCATAGTGCGTTCGGCCGAATGCACTACTCTCTGTAGAGCCTTCTTGTCCTGGGCAGAGCATTTCCCAAACCAAATTGTAATATTTCCAGACAAGGTGGTTTCCACAGCCGCTGAGTAGAAGCACTGGAGGATCCTCAGGGCCACTCTGAATTTCCTCAATTGCCTAAGGTGGTAAAGGCGCTGCCTTGCCTTACTCACGAGTGCTGCAGCGTGTGATGTCCATGTCATATCCTCAGAGATGTGGACTCCCGGGTATTTAAAGCAGCTCACCCTATCCACAGTATCCCCATTTATCTTCAATGGTGTGTACGTCCACGATTAACTCCTTAGTTTTTTTGATGTTCAAGAGGAGGCTGTTGTCCTGGCACCAGTGCCAGATCAGCCACCTCCTCCCGGTAGGCCTTCTCATCGTTGTCTGAGATCAGGCCCACCACCACAGTGTCATCAGCAAACTTGATTATTGAGTTGGAGCTGAACCTGGCCACACAGTCATGTGTGTACAGGGAGTACAATAGGGGGCTGAGGACGCAACCCTGGGGCGATCCTGTGCTCAGGGTGAGGGACTTCGACGTATTTCCCCCATCTTGACTACCTGGGGCCTGGCGGTGAGAAAGTCCAGAACCCAGGCACACAGGGGTGTGTTGTGCCCCAGTTCCAGCAGCTTCTCAGCAAGTCTGGTGGGGACTATCGTGTTGAAGGCTGAACTGAAGTCTATGAACAAAATCCTCACATAGCCCCCCTTCTGGCTGTCAAGGTGAGAGAGAGCGGTGTGCAAAACCTGGGAGACCGCATCGTCCGTGGATCTGTTCGGACGGTATGCGAATTTTAGCGGGTCCATGTCACGAGGGAGGAAGGCGCAGATGTGTATCTTGACCAGCCTCTCAAAGCGTTTCATGACTACCTGTAACCTTTTGGTATGGTTGTGAGTTGTCGCCCAAAGAGTCGTACCTTGTTCTGGTCGCCGCTGAATTTTCAACATGTTGAAAATTTTCAGTGACCGATAACTATGATGGGTGCCGGGAGTCTCCGAAAAAGTTGCATAAGTGGGACAGGTCCTTAAGCTCCTGTCCCACTTAGGAAATCTGAACGGAAACCTCTGGAGACTTTGTGCCCCACCCAAGGTTTCCGTGCGGTTCCCGGAGGTTGCAGGTGGTTGCCGGAGGTTGCAGGTAGTGGAAGCAGGTAGGGAGACTGACAAAAACCTCCGGGAACCACATGGAAACCTTGGGTGGGGTGCAAAGTCTCCAGAGGTTTCCGTTCAGGTTTCCTAAGTGGGTCAGGGGCACTAAGATCCAAAGCTCCAACTAGGTGCAATTTATCACTATTTGCACCTTTGTAAGCAAATAAATCTAGAGGACCTAAATACTTATGATGTTTGCTGCTCTCTGAGCAAGAAAATAGAGTAGAACCCCCACCCCCACCTCCACAAGATAGAGGGTCAACAATATCCTGTGTATGGAAACGAGTTGGAAACTATTAAAAGCAGAACATGTCAGGGAGAGTTCAGGATGACAATAACTTTCACCTCTGAGGTGAAGGGTGCATCTTCAGATCACCGCTACATTACTAAACCTTACGTTTGAACTGTCTGAAGAAGGGTCTCGACCCAAAACATCACCCATTCCTTCTCTCCAGAGATGCTGCCTGTCCCTCTGAGTTACTCCAGCTTTTTGTGTTTATCTTACTGCTTGGACAGTGGGAGATAAAAGTGTCAACCTTGGGAAACTATTTGTCAGAATGCTTCATTATGAGAATTCACCATCAAGTACCAAGATCTCACTTGACTGGCTGTTAGAGGGAATCCACACTATCATATATATCATACACAGTCAGAGTCTCACTTCCAACAAACAATGCACTCATAAAGGCTGTGAAATGTGTGTTTACTAAGAAGGTATGGAACAGGCAGCAAGGGTTCTTGTCAAGATTTGTCTTGAACAGTTGAATAACTCCCTGGACTCCCTGATCTATGAGCTTTTCCCAGGGATACACACAGAGAAATACATCATTCGCTGCTGGAAGATCATCTACTCACTGGTGGAACCAGACTGATTCCTGGGATGTCAGGACTTTCATATGAAGAAAGACTGGATAGACTCGGCTTGTACTCGCTAGAATTTAGAAGATTGAGGAGGGATCTTATAGAAACTTACAAAATTCTTAAGGGGTTGGACAGGCTAGATGCAGGAAGATTGTTCCAGATGTTGGGGAAGTCCAGAACAAGGGGTCACAGTTTATGGATAAGGGGGAAATCTTTTAGGACCGAGATGAGAAAAACATTTTTCACACAGAGAGTGGTGAATCTGTGGACGTCTCTGCCACAGAAAGTAGTTGAGGCCAGTTTATTGGCTATATTTAAGAGGGAGTTAGATGTGGCCCTTGTGGCTAAAGTGATCAGGGGGTATGGAGAGAGGGCAGGTACAGGATACTGAGTTGGATGATCAGCCATGATCATATTGAATGGAGGTGCAGGCTCGAAGGGCCGAATGGCCTACTCCTGCACCTATTTTCTGTGTTTCTATGTTTCTATGCACAATGAACTACCTGTAACCTTTTGGCATTCCAATGCAATGAGTGAATGCTGCTGACTGGCTCATTCCAGGATGCAGGAATACTAGCTGAGGGATACACTGAGGCTCATTGCTGCACTGCAAAGCCTGTGTGGAAATGGGCCTTAGTTCCTCCTGCAAATGTACACTGAGAGATTGGGCCATGTTTATCAACCTATCCCATACTCCAAAGATGTATTGTCTTAAGAGGAAACATGAGGGCCATTCGAGTGTTGTAAAAAGTATGTATTGGTTTTATGGCATAGTGTGCTGATTGTATTGATGTCATTTTAGGAATAAAATGTGTTTTTTTTAATTAAAAGAAGTTATCTCTTGAAATTCTCAGATAATAAGTTCTCCTACTGAGCTCATTTCCATCACACTGCATTAAAATGTTCCTTGCCTTTGGCCACAGCCTCCTGCTTCTGGTTACTTGCTAAAGCAAGTACACCATTAAAACTTCCATAAATAGCAGCAGTGAAGGCAACCCTGACCTCACTCAGACTCACAACATGAATTGTTAATGCGGTTCTTCATTGGAATGAGTGAGCACTACTTGAAATGAACTCCCATCAGATCTGTAACGATTAAATAATGTGGTGCAAGGCCTATCCCTGTTTTTCTGTCCACGGTTCACACTGAGGATTAATGACATAACCACAATTAAATTTCACAGATGAGCCACCAAGTTGTTCTTGAAAAACAATTAGCATCTTCTTTGTGCACACTGTTGCTCAATACACACATGTGGAAGTGGCCAACAAAAGATTGCTTAAATATTATGAGCACCATAATCAGTACCAAATATTGCCGTACAAGATAAAGTGTGTAGTGCTCAACAAAAAACGTGCTCTGCGATTGAATTTTGAACTCCCATCTCACAACTTTAAAAACAATTTACTGCGTAGCACGGGGAAAGTCTCCAGTACTTACTGTATCTGACTATAAGCAGAGGAAGATAAACCATCAATTCAGTGAGATTTGTGAATTAGAAAGCTGCAAACCAGTTAGTTCCCATCAGTGTTGTGGTTCACAGACCAAGTAAATACAAAGCTGCATGAGGAAGCTTTCATCGTTGAGAAGGAAAGTACAGGATTGTTGATTTTATTTGCTTTGATCAAGCAAGAGAATCCACCAGGTGTTGAAATGCAGCATATTCATTATTTTGTATCATGCAAAAGCAAGTTTTATGCATTGAAATAAAAGAACCTCTTAATAAGTAATGATCAGCAATAACTTGGTATCTCTATGTTCTGTGCACATGCAAGCATTAGGCACCATTATGCAATTATTGAGCAGCTCTGACACATAAAGTCACACAGACTATTTAAAGGAATAACAGAGTATTTCCTACATACAGATCCTTTTATTTTAATGAAAGAAACAAGCATTTGCATCATAAAAAATAATGAATATGCTGCACTTTCTGACATGGTGAATCATCTTGCTTCACTGAAGCAAAATAATTTCAACAGTCATGTATTTTCCTTCTCAATCTGATAAAAATGTCCTTTTGTAAATTGCCATTTACTTGTTCTGTTGGATGAACACTAATCCAACTTTAAGAATATCCAAGGAAAGATTGTTGACATAATATTGTTGACATAATAGATGACTAGTAGAATGGATAAGGGAGAACCAGTGGATGTGTTATATCTGGACTTTCAGAAGGCTTTCGACAAGGTTCCACATAAGAGATTAGTATACAAACTTAAAGCACATGGTATTGGGGGTTCAGTATTGATGTGGATAGAGAACTGGCTGGAGACAGGAAGCAAAGAGTGGGAGTAAACGGGTCCTTTTCACAATGGCAGGCAGTGACTAGTGGGGTACCGCAAGGCTCAGTGCTGGGACCCCAGCTATTTACAATATATATTAATGATCTGGATGAGGGAATTGAATGCAACATCTCCAAGTTTGCGGGTGACACGAAGCTGGGGGGCAGTGTTAGCTGTTAAAAAATAGGTGCAGGAGTGGGTCATTCGGCCCTTCGAGCCATTCAATATGATCATGGCTGATCATCCAACTCAGTATCCTGTACTTGCCTTTTCTCCATACCCCCTGATCCCTTTAGCCACAAGGGCCACATCTAACTCCCTCTTAAATACAGCCAATGAACTGGCCTCAACCACCTTCTGTGGCAGAGAATTCCAGAGATTCAACACTCTCTGTGTGAAAAATGTTTTCCTCATCTCGGTCCTAAAAGATTTCCCCCTTATCCTTAAACTGTGACCCCTTGTTCTGGACTTCCCCAACATCAGGAACAATCTTCCTGCATCTAGCCTGTCCAACCCCTTAAGAATTTTGTAAGTTTCTATAAGATCCCCCCTCAATCTTCTAAACTCTAGTGAGTACAAACCGAGTCTATCCAGTCTTTCTTCATATGAAAGTCCTGACATCCCAGCAATCAGTCTGGTGAACCTTCTCTGTACTCCCTCTATGGCAAGAATGTCTTTCCTCAGATTAGGAGACCAAAACTGTACACAATACTCCAGGTGTGGTCTCACCAAGACCCTGCACAACTGCAGTAGAACCTCCCTGCTCCTATACTCAAATCCTTTTGCTATGAAACCTTTTGTCAAAGCTGGCTGTGTGTTTTGTTAAACAGTGTTTAAATCTTTGATGATTAAAAACTCTTAAGGTTATTCCAAATTATTATATTATCCCCAAAATAATTAAAACATAACTTATTGAAACAATAAAATAACAGTCAATACGTTTCAAACATGATTTAATCTTACCTACAGGCAATGGCAATCAAGCGGTTCCCTTGAGGAATACAGAGGATGTAGGAGAGCATTTAGGAAAGAAATAAGGAGTGAAAATAGTGTCCATGACATATTTCTGGCAAGTAAGGTAATGGCAAATCTGGTCATTTGGAAAGCATATTAGGAGCAAAGGGATGGCTAAGGAAAGGGTGGGTCTCCTCAGGACTCAAAGGGACAATTTACATGTGGAGCCAGGGAATGTGGGTGAGATCTGAAATGCATGCTCCTCCTCAGTATTTGCCACGAAGAAGGATGTGGAGGATGAGGAGTTCAGAGAGGGATATGTTAATAGTCTGAAACATGCCTGTATTATGAAGGTGGAGATGATAGATATTAAATATATTGAAATGTATAAGAATGTATAAATTCTCAGCGCTAGGTGACATCTATCCCACCATGCCATGAGGAACAAGAGAGGAGTTGCTATGGCACTAAGAGATTGTTGTATCTTTGTGAGTTGCAGAAGAGGTATCAGAAGACAAGATGGATTAAAAAAACATTGTTCCCTTATTTTAGAAGTGTGACAGGGACAATCCAGTTAACCACAGGCTGGCGAGCCTTACATCAGTGGTTAGGAAATTATTGGATAACATTCTAAGAGACAGGATCTACATACATTTGCAAAGGCAGGGACTGATTAGGGATAGCATGACTTTGCGTGAGAGATAGCATGTCTCATGACGGTTTGGTTTTTTGAGGGGATTACAAAGATTATTGGGTGTCAGGGTGATAGATTTTATTCATTAAAACATTCGACAAAGTCCCACGTGGCAGGCTGGTGTAGATAGTCAAAATAATAAGCAAGGATGTTGTTAAGCTTACAAGATATGTCAAGGCCATCCCTTGAGAAAACTTGAAATACTACTCATTCATACAGGGCAAGATTTGATAGTTTGCTGATGATACAAAAGTTAGTGGTTTTACAGATAGTGAAGATGGTTGTGAACGATTGCAGCAGGATCTGGATCGATTGACCAGGTGGGCGGAGGAATGGTTGATGGAATTTAATACAGAGAGGTGTGAGGTTGCATTGGGACATCGAACAAGGAAGGACCTACACTGTAAATGGTAGGCCTCTGGGTAGTGTTGTAGAGCAGAGGGATCTAGTACAGGTGTATGGTTCCTTGTAGGTCAAGTCGCAGGTAGATAAGGTGGTCAAAAAGGTTTTTGGCACTTTGGCCTTCATGAGTATTGAGTATAGAAGTTGGGAGGTCACGTTGCAGTTGTATAAGACGTTGGTGAGACCGCATTTAGAATATTGTGTTCAGTACTGGGCGCCATGTTATATGAAAGATATTGTCAAGCTCGAAAGAGTTCAGAAAAGATTTACGAGGATGTTGCCAGGACTAGAGAGTGTGAGCTATATGGAGAGGTTGAGTAGGCTGGGTCTCTATTCCATGGAGCGCAGGAGGATGAGGGGAGATCTTATAGAGGTATACAAAACCATAAGAGGAATTGATTGGGTAGATACACAGTTTTTTCCCAGAGTTGGGGAATTGTGGACCAGAGGACATACTGGAGGTTCAAGGTGAAGTGGAAAAAATTTAATAGGAATCCGAGGGGTAACTTTTTCACGCAAAGGGTGGTGGGTGTATGGAACAAGCTGCCAGAGGAGGTAGTTGAGGCTGGGACTATCCTACTGTTTAAGAAACAGTTAGACAGGTGCATGGATGGAACAGGCTTGGAGGGATAGGGCAGGCAAGTGGGACCAGTGTAGCTGGGACATTGTTGGCCGGTGTGGGCGAGTTGAGCCGAAGGGCCTGTTTCCACACTGTATCACTCTATGACTATGATTCTATGCAGATATATCCTCAAAACACGTGCAGACAAACAGACCCACTGAATACTCCACTCCTGCATCATTGTACTGTTAACTTCAACCATTGTATCACCCATACAAATGACAATGCTCAGAAAGCTATTCAATGTCCCCCATTGCCTCAATAGTAAAGAAAACATGGTACAAGGTTACCTACACAGGAGTGAGATCCCTGTGAGTGCAGCACACATTCACAGTATTTACTGGACAAAGAATCATGGATTCCCAAACCACCTCAAGACCAGCCGCAATTCTCAGAGGCCAAGCAAGTTCCTTCACAAGATTTAATTGTGATCCCTGCAGCCACTTTCATTTGATCAATTGTAGACACTCATTACTGCCTATGCTGCTCCCTCTTCATGAAGGGCCTTTGGCTTCTGATTACAATGCAACTATCTTCTGTTGTGTCTTTGCAGGGTCTCAGGATAATACTCCAACCTAATATGATAATCCTTTTCACAGTCTCTGTGATAACAGGCATTCAATACCACCATGTGTTTCATCATCAATCCCCTCCCCCTAGAGGGAGAAGTGGAGGAGAGGTTGATTATGATGATGAAGAGCACAGAGCATCATTGTGCCTGTTACAGCACTGCACTGCCTCAAGAAACTGGTCCCTCATTATAGGAAAACAATGGAGAGATACATCAGGCACTGGTGCATGCAAACTGGAACAGGTCTGGGAATCTGCAGGTGGATTGACTGGAGGGTGCATTTGCTATGATTAGAATTCTACCAAAACAAATATGATAAGGACATAACGTGATACAGATTGACCAAGTGGATGGGAAAAATATCTACCAAATGGTGTATAAAGTAAGAAAATGCCGAGACGTGTCTAGACATTATTATCTCGCCTTGAACATTGCGGAATCTAACTCAAGGACATTCTGTGCTCAAGTGAGGAAAGACTGATAACATGGGAGTGAATCTGCTGAGCTGAGAGCGAAAAACATCACATGGCTTATATAGTTTTACAAAATATTGAGAATTAATAATAATTAATAATTAACAATACTAATATAGAAATAGCAACTGAAACTGATAAAAATGTGTTGCCTGCTTTATAACGCAGACAACCGTAATCACATATGTTCCGCAGCTCGAGTGGGGAGGGGAGGAGACTCGGGCACCTGGCACAATTCCAGGAGCCTGACTTCGGTTAACCCTTTCAGCGAACAACTCACTTTTAACAATACTAAAACCAATTACAAATAGTTAAGAGATAAAGAGTGAGGAATATATGTAACTGAATACATGATTAGATTTGATAAGTCGGAATGAAACATATATATATATACTGCAACTGGGTGAAATAGAACTGATTTGGAAACGGTACCGACCCCCTAGGTTTTGGGTAATAAAGGCAGCGGGGCTAACCTTATAACATCTACGCCGGAAGCGATATCGATGTCGTACCCCACAGACGAGTGGGCCACTCACTACGGTGTCCGAAACTCAGACACCGTAAATTTATTTGATATACTTTTTTTTTTATCACAATATGTCACATCTATGTGTTTTCTTTTCAAGGACAATCGCAGAGGGGAACTACCAAGGAAGTCTATATTATAAATGCTCCCAAAATAACCAGAGTCCTGAGGTATGAATGCACCATAATAAATAAGGTCATCAAAATAGGTAGAAATGTATGACGACAATCAAAAGAAAATGGGAGGAATCACACTATGTAGTTGGAATATAAGGGGTATTAATGAACCTATTAAAAGGGGCAGGATACTAGCTCAGTTGAAATCATACAACACGGATATTTCGTTTCTACAGGAAACGCATCTTAAACATCAAGATCAGACGAGACTGAGGGCGAACTGGATAGGCCAAACATTTCACACTTCATTTACTTCCAAATCTAGAGGTACCGCTATCATTATTCGTAAAGGAATTCAATTTAAATCAAAGAATATTATATCAGATAAGGAAGTGAGATACCTTATAGTAGCAGGAGAGATCAATAATATGCCAATTACGTTGGTAAACATATATGCGCCCAATTTTGATAACCCTCAATTTTTTAATAAAATTCTGAATATAATTGCAGAATGTAATTATCAAAATGTTATAATTGGAGGAGACTTTAACTGTGTTTTAGACCCTTATCTAGATAAATCGATGCAAAAACAAAAAGGTAATAGGAAATCTAAAACCAGTGAACTTTTACATACATATATGGAAAACACAAATATAGTAGATGTGTGGAGGATTGCAAACCCGACGGGAAGGGATTATTCGTTTTATTCAACGGTGCATAAAACATACTCACGGATAGACTATTTTCTTGTGGATACAAAATTAATTCCGCACACTATGAACCCTAAATACCACACTAATGCGATCTCAGACCACTCTCCGTTAACTTTTGTTTTAAAACTAGAAGGAATGTCTATGAATAAATCGTTCTGGAGGTTTAACTCGCAAATTTTAAAAGACCCACAAGGGAGTATATATCTAAAAAAACAGATGGACCTATTTTTTGAGATAAATGATACACCAGATATATCCCCCACGCTATTATGGGAATCCTTCAAAGCATTTATTAGAGGAGTCATTATTTCATTTCAAGCTTATCAAAATAAAAAGAATAAGAATGAACAAAGACATTTAGAAGAACAAATAAAACAATTAGATACAGATAATGCTAAAGATCCAACTATGGATAAACATAATAAAATCCTATTATTGAAATTCAAGCTAAATAAATTACTGTCAGAGAAAGTTATAACATTATTTCAAATCACAAAACAAGAACACTTCGAATTCGGGGATAAACCCCACAAACTTTTAGCACGCCAACTGAAAAAACGGGAAAAAGAGAATGCAATATTAAAGATTAAATCAGATAGAGGGGAATTATTAACATTACCCAAGGATATCAATAAAAGATTTGCTCAATTTTACCAGAATCTATACACATCTAAAACGTTAATAGACAATAATAAAATTTCAGAATTTCTAGATAACTGTAACCTACCACAATTAGAACTGAGGGAACAAGAGGAACTGGGAGCACAAATTACTTCTAAGGAGAGAGAAGACACAATAAAAACACTAAAGAATGGAAAAACACCAGGACCAGGTGGATTCAGTAATGAATTTTATAAATCTTTTTATGACATAGTTACTCCACGATTACAGAAAATGTATACATATGCTTTTAAAGAGCAAAGATTACCTGAAACATTAGCAGAATCAACGATCATATTAATACTTAAAAAAGATAAAAATATAGAAGAACCAGGTGCATATAGAGCTATCGCTTTGTTAAATACGGATCAAAAAATAATAGCGAAAACACTAGCCAGTAGACTAAGCAGGTATGTTAGTAGACTAATAAATGAGGATCAAACAGGATTTATACCTAAGAGACACTCATTCAATAACTTGAGACGTTTGCTTAACATAATGCACTCACATAAATCTCATGACCAAGAGTTATCTATCATCTCACTGGACGCAGAAAAAGCGTTTGATCAAGTAGAATGGGATTATATGATTAAAGTATTGCAAAAATTCCAATTGGGAGAGAACTTCATTGCATGGATAAAACTATTATATAACGAACCTACGGCTAGAATACTAACTAATAATATATTATCCTCGAAATTTGAACTATCAAGGGGCAATAGACAAGGTTGTTCATTATCTCCGCTGCTATTTGCTTTGGTAATTGAACCCCTTGCTGAAAAAATAAGAACACACCTGGATATTTACGGTTATAATACAAAATATTCAAATAACAAAATATCCCTATATGCCGATGATGTACTACTGTACATCACAAAACCACAAATTAGTATACCGAATATATTAAATTTAATTGAGGACTTTGGATCCTTTTCAGGATATAGAATAAATTGGAACAAAAGTGAAATTATGTCGATAAAACCAAAAGACTCAACACACCTCAGGAAATTCCCCTTTAAAATAGCTACAGAAAAATTCAAATATTTGGGAATTGAAATTACTAGAAATTACCAGGATATGTTTAAAGCCAATTATAATCCCTTACTTAAGAAATTAAATAATTTGATTAAATTCTGGAAAACACTTCCGATGTCCTTAATAGGCAGAATAAACGCTATAAAAATGATTTTCTTACCACAAATTCTATACCTATTTCAATCAATACCTATATATCTCCCAAAAAAGTTTTTCAAAAAATTGGACTCAGACATTACAAATTTCATATGGGATTATAAATCCCATAGAATACAAAGAACACACCTTAATAAACGAAAAGAGTGGGGGGGTCTAGCGCTCCCTAACTTTATGTATTATAATTGGGCAGTAAATATTAAAAATATGATTCACCTGCTGGACAATTCTGCCCAGCAGGCGGACTGGATTGTAATGGAAAAAGGGGACTGCTCCCCGAGTAATATAGGAGCGATTATCCTCTCACCAATAAATCTGAATAATAAAAATTATAATAAAAACCCAATTATACATAGCACAATTAGAACATGGAAACAAATAAAACAGAATCTAAAATTAAGAAACCTATCTCTCTCAATACCAATAGCCAATAACCCATCGTTTAAACCATCAATCATAGACAAATCATTTATACAATGGGAAAGAATGGGAATCAAAACGCTCGAAGATCTGTATGAAGTGGGAAAATTACTATCATTTCAACAACTACAACTGAAATATAATTTGAAAAATAACCAATATTTTAAATATCTTCAAATTTGTGATTATTTGAAAAAATACACAAAAGACTATCATAATATGCCTTCCGACTTACTGGATGAAGCAATGAAGACAAAGGCGGAATCAGCTAACTTAATATCGTACTTATATAATATCATTTTAAACATAGAAATACCCACAACAGATGGAATTAGAAGAGACTGGGAACAAGAATTAGCTATAAAAATTTCAAAAGAGAGCTGGGATAATCATTTACTACAGGTGCATAAATGCTCGATCAATGTACGACATACGCTTATCCAATTCAAAACATTACATAGACTATATTATTCAAAAACTAAATTAAATAAAATCTTTCCTAATGTTTCACCAATCTGTGATAAATGTCTGTGTCAAGAAGCTACCATAGCGCATTCTTTTGTTTTTTGTACAAAAATCCAAAAATTCTGGCATGGAATATTTGATATTTTTTCAAAATTAATTAAAATAAAACTGGTACCAAAACCAGAATGGATCATTTTTGGGATATCGGAAGGTATCCCTGAATTAAACGTGTATCAGAAGAATTTACTCAATTACGGGCTAATAATGGGAAAAAAGCTCATACTTAAATTCTGGAAAAATGCGCCCACACCAACAATAAAAATGTGGACATCAAATATGTTTGAAACATTACATCTGGAAGAGATGAGATTCCTCTTAGCAGGTAAAGCAAACCAATTCCAAAAGACGTGGTCTACGTTTATGGACCTATTACAAGCATGAGGTGCAATAGTAATTTTAAAAATAAATAAATAAATAAATGGTATCAGGACCTGGCAATGGGAGGTAAAACAACAAAAACAGACTTGGTTGGTAGTCTTTCTGCGGAGTTTAATGTTATAATAGAGCGATTGTCCTTACTTTCTTTTTCTTTCTTTTCTAGGGTCTACTTTCTTACTTTACCTCCTTCTCTAACTTCTTTTCTAAGGGGCTTTCTTTTCCCAACACTCTCTTGCACTTCACGACTCTTGCGCACCTTCTTTACTTTCCTTACTGCTATCTTTTTCTTAAAGCTTAAAAAAAATGAAGCGGTACCAAAAATGTATTAAGATGTATGTGTTGTGTGTTATTGTAATTTACCGTACTTCTAATAAAAAATAAAAAATAAATTTAAAAAAAAAGTAAGAAAATGCAAAATTCAGTCCATTTTGACAGAAAAATATGAATGAATGAATGAATGAATGAATGAATGAATGAATGAATGAATGAATGATATCTTTATTTCGAACGCTTAAAAAAAAAAGAAGAAAAGAAAAGATGAAAATGAATAAATAAAAGGAAAATTATATATACACATAAATACATACACACATACATACATATACATGTACATATATACATACATACATATACACATATACACACATACACATATACATAACATATATGTACATACATAAATTAAAAAATCAAAAGCCAATTTCAACATAATACACATTAGACTCGTTGGAAAAGGGATAGGAAGAAGCCTATGCTTGTCAAATCCTACCCCCATTCTTCACCATTAACAAATGCAAAATTCAATAAAATAAACTAAACAGACAATTCAAATAAAACTACTCCAATCAAGCTATTAAGAAAAAAAGAACAAAAAAAGAAAAGAACAAAAAGAACAAGCACCATTAACATCTGTGAGATTTACATTCTCCTTCCTCATTACTGTACTTTTCAAAGATATATATTTTGTACATTTTTTTAAATTGCATTATATTCATACTTTGTTTAATCGTTTCGTCAAGACCATTCCACAAAACCACCCCACAAATGGAAATACACATACTTTTTAAATTGGTCCGAGCATAATGCTGTTTCAAGTTTAGTTTCCCTCTAAATGGTTATATGGTTAAAGTTAATAGAGAAAACTATTATCTAAATAGTGAGGGATTACAGGCCTCTGAATTGCAAAGAGATCTGAGTCTTAAGGTGCATGATTTCCAAAAGGCTTGTACTCCAAAAGGAGGAATCCAGAACCAGGGGCCACAGTTTAAGAATAAGGGTTAAGCCATTTAGAACGGAGATGAGGAAACATTTTTTCTCACAGAGAGTTGTGAGTCTGTGGAATTCTCTGCCTCAGAGGGTGGTGGAGGCCGGTTCTCTGGATACTTTCAAGAGAGAGCTAGATAGGGCTCTTAAAGATAGCAGTCAGTGGATATGGGGAGAAGGCAGGAACAGGTTACTGATTGGGGATGATCAACCATGATCACATTGAATGGCGGAGCTGGCTCGAAGGACGGAATGGCCTACACCTGCACTTATTGTCTATTGTCTATTGGATACAGGTACAGAAAATAATTAGATACCTAACAGAATGTTATCATTGATTGCTAATGGAACTGAATGTAATAAATGAAGGTGATGCTTCAGTTGTACAGAATATTGGTGAGACCACATCTGAAATATTATTAACATTGGACTTGTTATTTAAAGGGAGGAGCTAAAACATTGGAAGCAGTTCAGGGAAACGTTGCCAAATCAACACCCATATTGAGCAGGATGCCTTATCAAAAAAGATATGACTTGTATCTGCTGGATTTTCAAAGAATGAAAGATGACCTAATTGAAAGATAAGATCCTGCGAATCTTGACCAGACAGATGTGAGGTTGTATCCTGCTGTGGGGGAATCAGAGGAACTCGCTTCCTCAAGGTGCTGCGGAAACAGAGTCATTGAATGTTTTCAAGGCAGAGGTACAGATACTATCTGAGGAGCTGAAAGATATCCATGTATAGATAGGAATGTGGAGTTGAAAACCAGATCAGCTATGATATTATTAAATGATGCAATCGCCCTGAGGGGCTGCATGGCTTAAACCGACTCCTTATGTTCCGTATAAATCCGTATGTTCACTTTTGTTCAAATATAGGAGATGACAAGGAGCAAGGATCTACAGTATTTCCATATTCCCATAAGAGGTTGTATGGAATCAAGAGATCGTGATCTCTGTTCTAGAGATCACAGAATATCTTGGTTGGGTATTAATGGCAATCCCTTCACAGAGTGCCTACTTTTCAGTTGATTGCTGCAGTCGTGACACAAATACTGGCAACATATAGTGTTGGTGCTTCTATGCTTCATCCACATTAATCAACCCGATGCCTGTGATCTGCCTCACTGGAGTAATTTATTCCTTTGCAGGAAGAGTGTTATGTCATCGGGGACCATCAATATGTCCTCACTGAGCTGACAAACTGCAGGTTGTACCCCAAACCTGCAATTTCGATTGATATAGATGGAAATGGGTGTTGTGTGAAGAGTGATATTATTAGATGCATATCTGAATCCTTGAGAAAAATTGATGTGCTAATATGGAAAATGCACGGAAGTTTGTTTTTTGCAACTAGAGCAATTTCACCAAGAAATGATGACGAGTATGATTCAATCCGCAAGTGAAGCCGCAGAGAAAGCCACTAGGTGGATTTGGATTAAGAGGGCTGATCCGTGGGCGGTTGCTGCTGGGATGCAAGTCGGGGCTTGATCAACCCCGGCTGGGTCGCCTGGGCGAGGGTGTCTGATGTTGTGAGACCTGAAACACCCGATGACCCCAGGTCACATCACTGCGCATCTAGAAGATGGATCTTTCACACTGGGCATGGGCTAAATTACTTTTATGCAAGACTTGTTTATTATAAAATATGTACTAATCCATCAAAGGTTCACACGGAGTACAGCAATGCATCAGCACATCCCAGACATAGAGTGGGGCCATGCAAGTCCAAGGGTTATTTACCTGTGAGCAGCTGAACACCATGAGGTCAATGCAGATCCTTCAGCAACAATCAGCACAATACAGATAATAAATAATTTAAGGCTCAAATCTTCACAATTCTCCACCCAAGAGGACTGAGGAAGCTCAGTTGTTAGATAAAATGGAGTGTAATCAATAAAGTGAAATAAGAGGATGAGCGATCAGGTTGGAAGCGTGCCCGAGGTGAAGGACTAGCCACGGTATTAATGGAAAGCAGGCTTGAGTGGCCTTTTTGCCTTTGTCTTTATCTTGTACCCTTATATTCTTTATGGTATGAATAAATTATATCTCTTTGAAATGTATTTAATTCTGTGATGAAGTCTTTGAAATGTCTAATTCGCATTGCTGCTGCAACACAATATATGTAACAGCCAAGTTACAGTGTGCGTCTGAATGAACTACGACATTTATATCTTTGTTTGGTTATTTAAGCATAGCTTTTACTTGTTACCATGGAATCCAATGGAATGGATTTTGATGTGAACTTGGTGTGGTGGTAGACAGTAAATACTAATTTCCAGCTCTAATCAGATGTTTAATAAACAGTGGCTGAGAGATTCATTAACGCCATAAGGGGAGCATAAAAACATTGCTGGATAGTTCACCTTTATTATTTCAGTTTGCAGTATTAGAACTGTAGTTTTCCACTGAGATCTTAGTTCAACAACATAAGTGCATTCCCACAAGGCAATGTTTCCTAATGAGGAAAACTGTACTCATGATCATTTTGTCTAAATCAATTTCATACAGCTACTAATACATAGCACTCAAGCCTTTAAATCCACAATGGCGGGTGGCACAATGGTGCAGCGGTAGAGTTGCTGCCTTACAACGCCAGAGGCCCGGGTTGACTACAGGAGTTTGTAAGTTCTCCCTGTGACCACTTGAGTTTTATTTAGGAGCTCCGGTTTCCTCCCACATTCCAAAGACGTGCAGGTTTGTAAGTTAATTGGCTTCAGTTAAGATTGTTAATTGTCCCTTGTACTAGTGGACTGGGTGATGCTAGTCAAAACAGGCCTGAGCCAAAGGGTCTGTTTCCACGCTGTATCTCTAGTCTAAAATCTAAAATCTACGGAAACCCACATGCCTGCTATGTGGGATAAAGATAGGACATGGTAAAGGGAGACGCTGTGAGGGAAGGAATATGGACAATGGAAGTTTATATTTTAGTCAAGATGACCAGTAGGATCTCAAGGACAACGTCTCAAAAGATCTAACAGGAGGTGTCGAAATGGTACTCAGCAAATGTACATATCATAATGAGTATAGACCAATACTAATGGAGGTACTGGACTGTATAAGCTGTGTGAAGGTGAGACCTCCTGTATTGCAAGCTACATGTCAATTATTCTATCAGGTAAACAGAGACAAATACTTAGATGTTTTGATAACTCCTACAAAAACACATTGCATATTTTGATATGACCCCAACGGACCCACATACAGACCCATCATATCCTTGAACATATGCAAGCCCATTATCAGAAATACCTAATTCCACACATACACACGCACATATTCATGTACATAAATTTAGATATGACCTTCCTCTCTCTCTATTACACACAATCAATGACAAATAATAGTTGGTAACACACATGTACATAACTAGGTTAAGGCAACACTGCCAGTATCATTCTTAGTACAAATACTTTAATATATTTAAGGCACCAAGGCTAATCAGGTTGATGGACAGATTTGTCATTTTCATGGACAATTGAACAACTGTGATCTTGCCCAGTATCAGGAGATGCAAGTTGTTTATTTCTCCTCACCATCGGGCGTCCATTGTTGAATAATCATTCTGACTAACAGCTTCTGCATCTCTTTTATTAAGATTTTGCAAGCTGCATTGACCTTCTTCTGTTGAGCACAATGAGACAAATTCCTGGAAGAATAGGATCTGGCAGCATCTGTGGTGGCAGAAGATTAGGTGACATTTTTGGTTCAAGACCCTGCATTAGGGTAGTGAGTGTAAAATGGTGAGGGGGAGGAATGAGGAAGAAGCTCCCAGGTGAAAGGTGGATTCAGTTTAGTTTATTGTCACGTGTACCGAGATACAGTGAAAAGCTTTTGTTGCGTTCTATCCAGTCAGCGGAAAGACAATACATGATTACAATCGAGCCCTTGCAGGGGATAGAAAAATGATAAGGGAATAACATTTAGTGCACGGTAAAGCCAGCAAAGTCCGATCAAGGATAGTCCGAGGGTCACCAATGAGGTAGATCGTAGTTCAGGATTGTAAGCATGTGACAAGGAGGTTGATTGGCAGATTGAGCCAGGTAGGGGAGGGAAAGGTGGAGATGGACAAAAGTCTGTAGATTCGGGAATTTGATAAGGAAGGATTGTGTTAAGTGACAGCAGTAAGGGAGGGTTGGTGGGCAGCTGCAACCAGTGTGTTGTTTGTGGGTGATGGGCAAATGGAACATGGTGGAGACAGGGAAAGGAACTGCTTAATGTAAGGCTGGAGGTGTGCTTGGAAAGAAGAGGAAGTAAGAGAGTCTAGGTGGATCAGAGAGAAAGGAATAAAATGTTGTGGGTTGACTGAAATTGGAACATTTAATTCAATTCCTACCCAGGTGAATACAAAACACTTCTTGTAGCTTACCTTTCGCCTCAGTTGATCTCCTATGCCCTGACACTTCATTATTTCACTGTATTAGCCCTCCTGTCAATATATATATAGTTTAGATCAGTCACAACTAGGAGATTCCAGTGTTAGCCCTTAATCACGGCAAGCATCATTGCTGGCTGTGGTCCTCATCAGCAAAAGGGAATAGCCGTTCAGTAATTTGGCACTAGCCGAAAGGAACAAAGCAGACTAACAGATGGGTTGTAAAGCTAATATGGAACTAAGCATAATGAGAAAGTACAAACATTTATTGTGATCTCAGATTTCATTTTAATATTATAGTTTGCATGCACCCTAGGGGCCTTTCATCCAAATGTCCAAATCATATCATAGCTCTCAATATAATCAGTGCATAAACTCTTAAGTGATCAACTAATGTGCTGAATAGTACTGTCCCTCATTCTACCTTCAACCACGATAATATGGAGGCATCATTGTAAATAGGCAGGGGCCAATAACTCGAACAATGATAAGACTAAGTACAGTAATGAGATAGGTAGCTTTGTAGCATAATGTCAAGGCAGCAATCTCTCCCTCAATGTCAGCAAAATGAAAGAGCTGGTCATTAACTTCAGTAAGCGGGGTGGAGTACATACCCCAGTCTATATCAATGGATCTGAAGTGGAGATGGCCAAGAACTTCGTTACTATGTGTAAATATCATTAACATTTGACCTGGTGCAAACACATTGCAGCTATGGCTAAGAAACACACCAATGCCTATACTTCCCCAGAAGGCGATGGCAATTCAGCATGTCTCCTATGACTTATCAATTACTACAAATGCATTTTAGAAAACATCCTATTGGATGCATCACAGCTTGGTTTTGCCCCCATCCTCCCCCCATTGAATCCATCTACACTTCATATTGCCTTGGAAAAGGAGTCAGTTTAATCAAGGATTGTTCACATCACCGATCATTCTCACTTCTCCCCTTCCCGTTGGACAGAAGATACAAAAGCTTGAAAGCTTGTATGAACAGATGCAAGAACAGCTTTTTTCCCACTGTTATCAGACACTTGTTAAGGACCTCTCATGTGTTAATTATGTATTCCCGCTCTTACAAACTACTTTGTTGCAGCCTTTGCAGTTTACGTTTAATCAGCACTTTCTCTGTAGGTATAACACTATATTCTGCAATCGGTTTTTGCATTGTGTTGTACTCATGTATGATATGGTTTATCTGGATGGCCCGCAAATCAAACTCTTTTATTGCAGTCCAGCACACAAAAAAAATAATCAACTAATTGACATGGCATTGAGACATTTCCATTCAAAATGAAGGATTATTCCAACCTCAGATGTACAATAAATGCCCATTGATAGAATGATGCTCTACAGTGTCTGAAAAACTATTTTCCCATCTAAAGGGGAGTTGAAGCTAGTGTATATTATTACCCTTCAACATATTGGATGAAGTGGCGGCGCTGGTGAACGGCTGCGGCTCGCCTGCAGTCCGTTTGTTTTTACTTTTTTGTGTTGTTTTTTTCGTTTTGTTTAGCTACGTTTTTGGTTTTAGGTTGTGTTTATGTGTGTGTGGGGGGGTGGGGGGTGGGGGGTTGAAACAGGGCTTGCTGTCTCTCCCTTCGGGGGAATGCGACTTTTTTGTCATATCCCCCTTCTCTGCCTCCGTCTGCGCTGAGGCCTAATGGTGGAGCTGGCGACCTCGAGGCTCCGGAGGCAGCCTGTCAGGACTCGCCCTGGGCTCGCTCCCGTGAGGGCGGCCCAGCTCGGGGCTGGAACGGTGCTCCCGTGAGGGGCTGTGAAGCTCCCGTGAGGGCGGCCTGGCGGGGGCTGAGACGCTCCCGTCGGGGCGGCCCAGCTCGAGGGTAACGGCGCTCTCGTGGGGGCGGCCCAGCTCGAGGGTAACGGCGCTCCCGTGGGGGCGGCCCAGCTCGAAGGTAACGGCGCTCCCGTCGGGGCAGCCCAGCTATGAGTGTAACGGCGCTCCCGTGGGGGCGGCCTGGTGCGGGGCTGAGACGCTTACGTGAGGGTGACCCGGCTCGGGGCTGGAACGGTGCTCCGGTGGCTGAGGCGGGGTTCGGCCGCGGGCCAGTGGACGACGTCGTCAACAGCTGCGTCCGCTGGACTGGAGGGCGGCAGCTTCGACCACCCCGGGCCGCGGTGTTTGAACCGGCCCGTTCGCGGAGCTCGGTGAGCCGCGGGTCTGACACCTTCGCCCCGTGGGGTATCGCCTCAGCGCAGAGGGAGAAGAGGAGGGAAGAGACTGCAGCCCTAAGATTTTTGCCTCCATCACAGTGAGGAGGTGTTTGGTGGACTCACCGTGGTGGATGTTAATTTGTGTTTACTGTCTGTTCTGTTGTTTATTATTATATGCATGGCTGCAGGTAACGACATTTCGTTCAGACCGTAAGGTCTGAATGACAAATAAAGGATCTATCTAATAAAGGATCTATCTATGATGGGGCGAGATTCTCAATCTTACCCCATCATTCAATATGTGCAAGACTAATCTGCGCTGGCCTCAATTCCCCTTCTGCACAAGGTCCCCATAGCCGTCAATTCCTCAGTCTTTCAATTTATAATTCCTGTATCATTGTCCCATAATTATCATTAACATACATATATTTTCTAAATATGAGGATTTCTATGATATCAAACAGATCTAACTATAAATGTTTGGACTCCAAACTTTTCTGTGAAAAAAATAAATACTTACAGGCTTCAATGAATGATTAGAAACTGGAGATAGCAGAACTGTAGAAATCTCACCCTGTGGTTATTTTTTCCTTAGGTCGTGCTGACCTTACTGTAGAATAATGATATTTCCTTTTCAAAACAGTTTTATTAGCAAATGGAAGCTGTTGTCTCATTACATAAGACACCAGAGAAATCTGGCTTTAACATTTTGCAAAGCAAAAACATCTGTAGATGCTTGCAATGTGAAACAGAAACTAAGTAAAACTGAACATACACATCAGGCCATGCAACATCTGTGCAGAGTGGAACATTGGTGACACTTCATATCAATGACAAAGTAGAAAATACTTGATAAACAAACATGTTTTAAGTGGGCAAGGTTGAGAGAAGAAGGGGAATGTCTGTGATAAGGACTTTTGATATAAATGGAGGGATTTGAAGACTTGTTAATTACTACTAATTGAGGTGGAATAGAGGTAGGGTAGTCAGTGTGGCTTCCTCTCAGCTCCAGGGACCCTAACTTTGATCCTGAACTCAGACGTGGTCGGTATATACTCTCATATGATTTCTGCATCATGCTTTCATTTCTTCCTTGCGCTGTTAATTTAATTGCCCCCCATAAATTATCCTTTATTGAACCCAATGGGTTAAGTGACCTTTGGTGGTGTAGTAAATAAGTAAACTGGTCTCTAATTAAAGGACAGATGAATGAAAATGGGGAATGAGTAAAACAATTGGGAGAACTGCCAGATACTGAACATCTCATTTGCTTAAATTTTGAAATAAATGGAAGTACAGATACTACTTAACAGGTTAGGCAGCATATTTTGAGAGACAGAAACCAAGCACTTGCCCCTTGTGGAGGTCCTCCAGCTTCAATTCATGCTCCATGAGAAGGTAGTCCTCAAAGGCATGGTGCACCTGATGGAGGGAGGGAGGCTTGAGGCTGATGGCCGGTGAACTTAGATACCAGTCAAGGCTGACAAATTGCTGTTAATATTTGCGAAAGATTCCAAATCTATAAAATGGTCAAACTATTAAAATTGTTTGAACAAAACCAAATATTAAAACAAAATTTAACTACACAAATGTGACAGCTCAAGAAACATCTGTGCCCAGAGTCCAGCTGAGCTTGACAGGAAAACGATGGTACTCCATCCTCCCATTCCACCCTCAGCTGATGGGACTGAAGACAGAATGATCATACTGCTGGCTGCTCACAGTCATAGAAACATAGAAACATAGAAAATAGGTGCAGGAGTAGGCCATTCGGCCCTTCAAACCTGCACTGCCATTCAATATGATCATGGCTGATCATCCAACTCAGTATCCTGTACCTGCCTTCTCTCCATACCCCCTGATCCCTTTAGCCACAAGGGCCACATCTAACTCCCTCTTAAATATAGCCAATGAACTGGCAGAGAATTCCACAGATTCACCACTCTCTGTGTAAAAAATGATTTTCTCATCTCGGCCGTAAAAGAGTTCCCTTTTATCCTTAAACTGTGACCCCTTGTTCTGGACTTCCCCAACATCGGGAATAATCTTCCTGCATCTAGCCTGTCCAACTCCTTAAGAATTTTGTACATTTCTATAAGATCCCCTCTCAATCTTCTAAATTCTAGTGTGTACAAACCGAGTCTATCCAGTCTTTCTTCATATGAAAGTCCTGACATCCCAGGAATCAGTCTGGTGAACCTTCCCTGTACTCCCTCTATGGCAACAATGTCTTTCCTCAGATTAGTGGTCAACTCAAGTGTCTACAGGCAACTCAACTTATTAGTGGGATATTTGGGAGTTCCTTAAAGACCACGTGACAACTTCAAAAAGTATTTCCTCAGCTAATCCAATAAGTGTGGTTTAAGTGAATTCCAACTCGAGCATTTTGTTCTGTGGAAAACCAATTTCTCTCTTCTCAAATGATATCACTTGATAATGTGGCAGAAATGAGGTGATGCATCAAATAATGGCATTCACTGGCATTACCTGTACGGAATCACCCACGATCAATACACGTAGGGCAGGGCAGTGTGGGGGAGGGACACCATTGCTAGGAAACTCAGCACGACCAATTACAAAAAACTGCAAGTCAATAGTATGAGTATTCTGTGGTGGTTGGCTCTTCTAACATGACAAGCTTTGTCCTCATTCTACACAATGCAAAAGTGATGATATGTTTGAATACTCTTTTGCATCACTTGCATAGATCAGTACAGTTCCAACAATTCCAAAGGAGCTTGGCTCCATCCAGGACAAAACAGCCTGTTGGATTGGTACTACAGCCCAATCATTGCTGGCCTCAACGTCTACCACCAACAAAGGCCAAGGATAAGAGCAGCAGGTTCATGGGAATGCCACCGACTGTGGTTCTCCTCTAGGTCAACATGTCGCCAGTCCGTAACCACTGCCAGATGTAAATCCTGGAACTCATTCACTTGCAGCATTTTGTGACTACATGCACCAGAATGACTGCAACAGATTAAAAAGGCAGCTTAGCACCACCATTTCTGGGGAAATTAGAATCGGCCAATAAAAGCTGCCTTTGTCAGTGTTGTTCAGATCCCCAAAATTAATTTTAAAATGTTGATCCCGAAGGTTCCGAAGATCTTTCCTGGTCCCAACACACCAATGCAATTATAAAGAAGCCACATCAGTGCCTCTACTTCCTGAGAAGATTACGGAGAGTCGGTTTGTCAAGGAGGACTCTCTCGAACTTCTACAGGTGCACAGTAGAGAGCGTGCTGACCGGCTGCATTGTGGCTTGGTTCGGTAACTGGAACGTCCAGGAGCAGAAAAAAATCCAGAAAGTTGTGACCACTGCCCAGTCCATCATTGGCTCTCACCTCCCCACCATCTAAGGGATCTATCGCAGTCGCTGCCTCAAAAAGGCTGCCAACATCGTCAAAGACCCACATCATCCTGGCCAAACACTCATCTTTCCGTTGCCATCAGGAAGAAAGTACAGGAGCTTGAAATCTGGAACATCCAGGTTCAGGAACAGCTACTTCCCCACAGCCATCAGAATATTAAACACCAAACAAACTATGAACAATAACTGTCTATTATTACTATTGCACTTTATCTTACAGAGCTCTCCCCTGCCCATCCCTGGGACAATCCGATCACCTCTCACTGTTTCTACTGCCTGCATACAAACCCCTCATCCACAAGACCAAACCTGCAATAAGGACGGTCAAAATATGGCCCGAGGACGCCACCCTACAACTCCAGGACTGCTTTGATCGCACCGACTGGGACCTGTTTGCACAACAGGCAACCAGTGGTACAGAGGTAGACTTGGAGGAGTACACATCCACTGTGCTCTCCTACATCAACTGCTGTGTGGAGACTGTCACAGTGGACAAGCAAATAAAGATGTTCCCAAACTGGAAACCCTGGATGAACAAGGAGGTTCAGGATCTGCTAAGGGCACGCAACAACGCCTTTAAATCCAGGGACACTTCTGCTTACAGTGCGGCCAGGTCGAACCTGAACAGAGGCATAAGAAAGGCCAAAGACATCCACAGGCAAAGGGTAGAAGACCACTTCAATACCGCGGACACCAGAAGCATGTGGCAGGGTGTCAGGGACATCACTGACTACTAGAGCAGCCCCGCCTGCCCCCACGGTGATATCACACTGGCCAACGAACTAAACACCTTCTTTGCCCGCTTCGAAACTGGCAACACCACCAGGAGTGGAATAACCCTGGCCATGGCGGAGGGACAGGCCTTAACACTGAACACTCAGGAGGTACAGTGCGCTCTGCGTAGGATCAATCCACGCAAGGCTGCAGGCCCGGATGGAGTCCAGTGAAGGGTACTAAAGGACTGTGCTGTACAGCTGGCGGAGGTATTCACGACAATCTTTAATCTGTCTCTATCTCTGGCAACGGTCCCCAAGTGCCTGAAATCAGCCACCATAGTGCCGGTGCCGAAAAAGTCTAAAGTCACCAACCTGAATGACTACCGCCCGGTTGCCCTAACTCCAATCCCAATGCTGGTCAAGATGGCACAGCAACGACTGTTCTTCCTGAGGATATTAGAAAAGACTGGTCTGCCCCAACAGCTGCTGACAAAGTTCTACCGCTGCACCACAGAGAGCATATTAACGTATGGCATCTCTGTGTGGTATCTCAGCTGCACGGAGGCGGAGAGGAGATCTCTTCAGCGCGTCGTCCACAGAGCGCAGAGGATTATTGGGACACAGCTACCAGCCTTGGAGGGCATCTACCGCACACGGTGCCTCAGGAAGGACATCAGCATCCATAAAGACTCCTCACACCTCTGTAATGGACTGTTCGAACTACTTCCCTCCGGCAGACATTACAAGGCCTTCTACGCCCGAACCTCCAGACTCAGGAATAGCTTCATTCCCAGAGCTATAGCGGCTCTGAACCGGCCCTGCTGAGTGCCCCCCATTCCCCATGGACTGTCTCCTCGGATGGTCACGTCACACAGACACATCTGCACTTTAGTCTGTTTCGACTGTTTTACTGTTGTAATGTTCTTTTTACAAACCATGTTCTCGGGGTATCTAAATCTAAATTTTATTAGTTATTTAAGTTATGACATCGGATGGAAGCTGCATACCAAATCTCGTTGTACTTATGTGCAATGACAATAAAATATATTATTATTATTATTATTATTATTATTATTATTATTATTATTATTATTATTATTATTATTATTATTATTATTATTATTATTATTATTATTATTATTATTATTATTATTATCTGTTTAATTATTGTGGACATATATGGCCAATGGTATATAGACACACTGAACTTTTATCTCCTGTTCTGTATTATGTTTATATATTCTTTTGTGCTGCAGCAAGCAAGAATTTCATTGTCCTGTCTGAGACACATGACAATAAAACTCTCTTGAATCTTGATAGTAAAGCAAACAAAGTCAACGTAGAAAACTGCCCACTTTGCAGTTTTCCCCCCTCCCTGTTCTAATCAGTCTGAAGCAGACTCCCAACCCGAAACGATATATGCCAGTTCCCTTTGCAGATACTGCTTGACCCGTTGAATACTTAGGCATTTTGTGTTTTGCACATGATTCCAGCACTGCAGTTCTAATGTCTTCATTCTCATTCGCAAATAATAACATAATCTGATCAGGGATAGACTATGTTGAGGATCTGCTCCGCTGTTCAATAGGTTCATGGCTGATCTTTTATTTCAGAGCCACTTTCCCAGCAGATCCATACTGTCAGCATCGATCCAGCTAAGTCCTTAAAGAATATCAATAAAGATCATCTCACCTTTTTTTATTACTGAGATAGTACAAGTTAATTCTACTTAGTCCCTACTTTAGGAGCAAGCTTCTTCTTTCGGGGATCATTTTAGTCGTTAGAGATGTATATTATGTGTTAGGTTGGGAGAGCAAACATATATTTGGTACTATTAATGTTGTCTCACCAAATTAATGTATATTTGCACTTCCTCAGGCAGCATAGCCATTGTAGTAGATGTATTTTAATTCATTATTTTTTCTGGCAAAAGTCCTCACATATGTCCCCAAGGATAACTTTTTCGTTTTAGGGAAAGTAGAATTACTGCAAACCCAGCTTCTTGCTAGCCATTCACTAATGAACAGCATCTCTTTTGGTTTATCAAATGTCTTTGTAAATACATGATCCATCCGTTCAGGTCATTTTTTCAATGTACTCTGCTATGTTTGTCAGACATGACCACAATTTATTCACATGCATTGGCTATTCATAGCTACTCCACCTTTTTAACAATGAATATTGATTTAAACCCGTATATCAGCACATATCACCTCATGAGGTTTACTTATCGATTTACTACTAACACAAACCTGATTCATCTGTTTATCTGCAATTACTCTATATTTTTTCTAACGAATACAGGCAATTCTTCAATCATTGTACGGAATTTGTGTACCTTACCGTATCTTTTGATCATTACAAGAGATGTATTTTGCTTTTTGGGGTGTGGGAGGGGGTGATTTCCTTTAGCTGATGCAGTGAATTTGAAAAGTCAAATTGTACTGCTTGAGCAGTGAGATCAACAGGTATTTGAAACAAAATATAAGATGCAAAGGAAAAAAAACACTAATAGTTCCAATAGACCGTATATTTTCCACTGTTATTTAGTTTTAGCTTAGCTCAGTTTAAAGATAGAGCACAGAAACAAGCCCTTCGACCCACCGATTCCGCACCGACCAGTGATTCCCCGCACACATTAACACTTGCCTTATCCACACCTGGAAAGTGGATCTTTCCGGACCAGGCAGCCTCAGAGCAGAGCAGCCACGTATTAAGAGGTGGCAGTGACATGAACATGATGGGGTGGCATGTGTACTAGAACAACCATTGAGTCACAAGGTCATAAGGTCATAAGTGATAGTAGCAGAATTAGGCCATTCGGCCTATCAAGTCTACACCATTCAAATATGGCTGATCTATCTCTCCCTTCTAACCCAATTCTCCTGCCTTCTCACCATAACCCCTGATACCCATCTATCTATCTATCTATCTATCTATACATAACTAAAGCTCTGATCTTGTTGTCTTCCGGTTTGCGTGGTCATTCTATTTGCGCAAAAAAACGTACGCGATAGTGCTACTATTTTTCACCAGCTTACTCACCGTTCTCCTGAGCTGCGATTGCACCGATTCGTTCTGATCGGTGGAAGCTGGTAAGAGTTAGCGAGGTTTAAAAATCTTTAAAAACTGGGCGTGCACAGATCGATTGCCACTCCTGCCAGTTAGCACCGCGTGGATTGGTCTTTTCTCCTGTCACTCCACGGGACGGTCCGCCCCTTCCTGCACCTGCGTGTTCATGGGCTGATGTTAGGGCATGGGAGCCGTCGAGTCAGCAGAGGCCCTGTAGCAACCTGGGGCTACTGTAGAGTGAGGCTACAAATGACTGAGTGTGCAGAGCGCATGTGGCCTGCAGCGGCATGGAGCAGCGGTTGAGGGCGTTGTCTGGCCCGATTACTGCAACTCTGACCCAGTGCTGCCACCAGTCCAACTGGTCTTCACGGCCAAGTGACTCGAACATTTTTGTTAAAATTTCAGACTTGAGGTGTACAGGATGGCGACTCAGTGTGGTCTATTATCTTACATTCTTTATTTAGTATCATGCTGCCAAATGTATTCAGATTGTCACTGAACTGTATGCAAAAAACTAATGTATTTGTACTTGGGTAAACGTGACATTAAAATACAATTTGAAGCTGCTACAGGTCCGAGAGCAGATTTCTCTCTCAGCAAATTCCTTCTCCAGCACTATAGGAAGTCTAGGGTTTCTCAGGAAGCTCCAGCTTAATCGCTGTATCTTATGGGGTTCCCAGTAGCAGAGCTCAGTCACATTGATCACTGATGGATTTCAGCAAATAACTTATAAATCACAGCATTCATATACTGTAGGTGTCTTAAAACATTTGTGTTCTTTACACTGTAAACAGTAATTCCATTTGGAATGTTTGTCTTTGGATATATGGAGACTAGGATTCATAAGCAAGGATGTCTTGCTCCAATTTAAGAAACATTGGGGAACATCATAGCATTACTAAGGGACTAACTCATTTGACTTGAAGTCAGTATAGTGTAGATTCAGAAGGTTACTCCCTGCGATGAAGGATGGTAATCTGAGAGGTGAGATACAAAGGCTGAGAGATCAACAATAACTTTGTTGTCGGCAAATGTATTAAATCACAGGGTTATTTAGAGTAAAGTAAAATCTGTTATCTGGAATAATGTAGAATGTAATGTCTGTGGAGTGGAGTTTTGAACAATAATGGAATTTTGAGCAACAATGGCTGAAACCATGCTTCTCTCCTTATCCAAACTATGGAGACTTGGAAAGTAGAATTTATAATTTATTATTATTATTTTCAAATGTCAGCACATTGGCATACCTTGATTAATGGTCACTCAAAGTTTTCATTGGGTTTTGGGTCAGCTCCATTTTGGGGATCAGATGGATGAATAAGCAACACAACCATAGCTACTGTTTCATCATTTTCAACAATGGTAACAGTTTTTACATTACTCTAGAGTCTACACTTAATTAAGTAATTTGGTATGTAAAGTCGCTTGGCTGGCAGAATTTGTGAAATGAGCTCTATATGTGATATGACAGCAAGTCTTCCGTATTTCGTTATGATTGAACTTGTGCTGCTGAATATAGTTCCTCACTTTTGTCTTCATTAAATAGAAACATAGAAACATAGAAAATAGGTGCAGGAGTAGGCCATTCGGCCCTTCGAGCCTGCACCGCCATTCAATATGATCATGGCTGATCATCCAACTCAGTATCCTGTACCTGCCTTCTCTCCATACCACCTGATCCCTTTAACCACAAGGGCCACATCTAACTCCCTCTTAAATATAGCCAATGGACTGGCCTCAACTACCCTCTGTGGCAGAGAGTTCCAGGGATTCACCACTCTCTGTGTGAAAAATGTTTTTCTCATCTCGGTCCTAAAGGATTTCCCCTTTATCCTTAAACTGTGACCCCTTGTCCTGGACTTCCCCAATATCGGGAACAATCTTCCTGCATCTAGCCTGTCCAACCCCTTAACAATTTTGTAAGTTTCTAACTGAAATAAAACTGAAATAGAACTTTCATTTATAAATTAAATAAAACCCAGAATTCAATACAATCAACATGCCTGTTACAGTTTTATTTTCTATCAGTAACATTTCATCTAGTGTTTCATATAGCTTAACCACAAAAATAATTAATCTGCTACAGTTCAAAGAAATATTCGTTATCTAATAACCCAACTCAACCTTCAGCTTTACATTTTTAAAATATTCTTTTCATGAGGCAACATTCAAAAATGCGTCCAGAATGATTTTTGTAATTACTAATTCTGAACAAAATAATGATTATTTCAGGCCACTAAATTTATTCTGAAAACTGTTTCCTAATATTTTAGCTTTAGTGTGACGGTTCTTCTCTTGTGGTTTTGCGTGATCATTGATAATGAAAAACTACGAAGTTGTATAAATTGTCTTATAATGAATTATGTAACAATATCACATATTTCATGGGACTTGAATTAGGCCATATCGTATCTACCACGGCATTCAATCATGGCTGATCTATCTTTCGCTCTCAACACCAATTTCCTGCCTCCTCCCCATAACCTTTGACGCACCTTATAAAGCTTCACCATTACATCCCTGCATTTATATTCTATTTCTCTCAAAATATATTAATTTCAGATAATAACATTTTATGAAAACCACCAAAAGTAAATGCACTTTTACAACCATTTCCAGCTCATCCACAGAGCTGAAATTCTTCAAAAAGGAAATGACTGCTCTTTAAAAATAACTAAAATTGACAAGGTAGTTGAAAATCTCTAGTCTTTTACTCTTCCACTAGTGGAAACATCCTCCCCACATCACATGTTCACAATATCTATTTTCAACTAGGTATCAACAGAGAAAGAAGTCTCGCAGAGAGCAGACCGAAAAAGCAATGTGGCTAATATCTGTTCTGCAGCGTTGCACATATGAGCAATGTTAGGTTACTGGAATGATGTAGATATTTCAAATATCTGGAGTTAAAGGAAGGTAAGAGTGGACATTGGACCCATGGAAAATGATGCTGGGCAGTTAGCAATGGGGAACAAAGAAATGATGGACAAACTGAATACGTATATTCTAGCAACATACCATAAACAAGAGAGGCAGTGGGCAAAAATGAGTACAGTCGCTATTACTATGGAGAAGGTGCCAGGGAAGCAGAAAGGTCTGAAGGTGGATAAGTAACCTGGACCAGATGAACTATACCTTGGGGTTCTGAAAGAGGTGGCTTTAAGTATTGTGAAGGCATTAGTCATAATCTTACAAGAATCACGAGGGGTAGGAATCGTTCCACGGGACTGGAAAATCACAAATGTATCTCCACTGGTTAAAAAGAGAGTGAGGCAAAAGGAAGGAAATTATAGGCCAGTTAGCCTCACTTCAGTGGTTGGTAATAGACAATAGGCAATAGACAACAGGTGCAGGAGTAGGCCATTCGGCCCTTCGAGCCAGCACCACCAATCAATGTGATCATGGCTGATCAACCACAATTAGTACGCCGTTCCTGCCTTCGCCCCATATCCCTTAACTCCACTATCCCTGAGAGCTCTATCTAACTCTCTCTTGAAAGCATCCAGAGAACCAGCCTCCACTGCCCTCTGAGGCAGAGAATTCCACAGACTCACAACTGCCTGTGTGAAAACATTTTTCCTCATCTCCGTTCTAAATGGCTTAGAAGTATATTCCTAAACTATGGCCCCTGGTTCTGGACTCCCCCAACACTGGGAACATATTTCCTGCCTCTAGTGTGTCCAAACCCTTAATAATCTTATATGTTTCAATAATATATCCTCTCATCCTTCTAAATTCCAGAGTATACAGGCGCAGCCACTCCAATCTATCAACATATGACAGTTCCACCATCCTGGGAATTAACACAACTACGCTGCACTCCCTCAATTGCAAGAATGTTACTTTTGACCAAAACTGCACACAATACTCCAGGTGTGGTCTCACTAGAGCCCTGTACAACTGCAGGAGGACTTCTTTGCTCCTATACAAAACATTTTTCACACAGAGAGTGGTGAATCTCTGGAATTCTCTGCCACAGAAGGTAGTTGAGGCCAGTTCATTGGCTATATTTAAAAGGGAGTTAGATGTGGCCCTTGTTGCTAAAGGGATCAGGGGGTATGGAGAGAAGGCAGGTACAGGATACTGAGTTGGATGATCAGCCATGATCATATTGAATTGCGGTGCAGGCTCGAAGCCTTATGAAGGCCAACATATCATTCGCTTTCTTCACTTCCTGCTATACCTGCATGCCTACTTTCAGTGACTGATGAACAAGGACTCCCAGATCCCATTGTACTTCCCCTTTTCCCAATTTGACACCATTTAGATAATAATCTGCCTTCCTGTTTTTGTCACCAAAATGGATAACCTCATATTTATCATTAAACTGCATCTGCCATGCATCTGCCCACTCACTCAACCTGTCTAAGTCACCCTGCATCCTCATAGCATCCTCCTCAGAGTTCACACTGCCACACAGCTTTGTGTCATCTGAAAATTTGCTAATGTTACTTTGATTCCCTTCATCCGAATCATTCATATATATATATATATTGTAAATAGCTGCGATCCCAACACAGAGCCTGCAGTACCACACTAGTCACTGCCTGCCATTCTAAAGGGGACCCGTTAATTCCTACCCTTTGTTTCCTGTCTGCCAACCAATTTTCTATCCATGTCAGCACTCTACCCCCAATACCATGTGCTTTAATTTTGCCCACTAATCTCCGATGTGGGACCTTATCAAATGCTTTCAGAAAGTGCAGACCCACCACATTCACTGGCTGTCCCTTGTCCATTATCCTGGTAACATTCTCAAAAAATTCCAGAAGATTCGTCAAACATGATTTCCCCTTTGTAAATCCATGCTGACTGAGACTGATCCTGTTACTGCTATCCAAATGTGCCACTATTTCACCTTTTATAATTGACTCCAGCATCTTCCCCACCACTAACTGTTCTATAATTCCGTGTTTTCTCTCTACCGACCTTCTTAAAAAATGGGATAACATTAGCTACCCTCCAATCCACAGGAACTGATCCCGAATCTATAGAACATTGGAAAATAATCACCAATGCATCCACAATTTCTAGAGCCACTTCCTTAAGTATCCTGGGATGCAGACCATCTGGCCCGGGGGATTTATCAGCCTTCAGTCCCATCAGTCTATCCAACACCATTTCCTGCCTATAGTGAATCTGCTTCAGTTCCTCCATCACCCCAGATCCTCTGGCCACTACTATATCAGGAAGATTGTTTGTGTCCTCCTTAGTGAAGACAGATCCAAAATACCTGTTCAACTCATCTGTCATTTCCTTGTTCCCCATAATAAATTCACCCTTTTCAGTATTCAAGGGTCGAACTTTGGCCTTAACTTGTTTTTTAATCTTCACATACCGAAAGAAGCTTTTACTATCCTTCTTTATATTCTTGGCTAGCTTACCTTCGTACCTCATCTTTTCTCCCCGTATTGCCTTTTTAGTTATCTTCTGCTGCTCTTTAAAAGTTACCCAATCCTCTGGCTTCCCTCTCATCTTTGCTACTCCTTCTCTTTTATTTTTATACTGTCCCTGATGTCCCTTGTCAGCCACGGTTGCCCCTTACTCTCCTTGGAATCTTTCTTCCTCTATGGAATGAAACGATCCTGCACCTTCTGTATTATTCCCAGAAATACCTGCCATTTGTTGTTCCATTGTCATCCCTGCTGGTGTATCTTTCCAGTCAACCTTGGCCAACTCCTCCCTCATGGCTCCATAGTCCCCTTTGCTCAACTGTAATACCGACACCTCCAATTTACCATATTATCATATTATCAGATACCCCAATATCATGGTCACTACCTCCTAATGGCTCCTTTACCTCGATTTCCCTTATCAAATCTGGTTCATTGCACAACACTAAATCCTGAATTGCCTTCTCCCTGGTAGGCTCCAGTACAAGCTGCTCCAAGAATCCATCACGGAGGCACTCCACAACTCCCTTGTTTGGGGTTCAGTTCCAGCCTGATTTTCCCAGTCTACCTGCATGTTGAATATTTTAATATTTAATATTTTAGAATCTAATTGTAAGGATGAGGTTGCCGGGTACTTGGAAGCACATGATAAAATAAGCTGAAGTCGGCATGGTTTTATGAAGCAGAGATCTAGCCTGATACATCTTTGAAATTATTTGAGGAAGTGACAAGCAGAATAGACAAAGGAAGTCCGTTGAATTTGTTTACTTGGATTGTCAGAAGGTGTCGCTCATGAGGCTGCTAAGCAAGATAGGGCCCCATTGTAATAGATGCTAGGTACTTGCTTGGATGGGAGATTTGTTGATCAACAGAAGGCAAAATGTATGAATAAAGGTGGCCTTTTCTTGTTGGCTTGCAGTGACTAGTGGTGTTCTGCAGGGGTCAGTGTTAAGTCTGCTACTTGTCATATTAAATGTTAAAAATGTGAATGATAGAATTAATGGTTTTTGCGGCCAAGCTTACAGATATGAAGAAAGGTGGAGGGGCACATAGTGTTGAGGAAGCAGGGAGTCTGCAGAAGGACTTTGATAGATTGTGAGAGTGGGCAAAAAAGTGGCAAATGGAATAATGAGTCGAAAAGTGTATGGTCATGTACTTGGCAGAAGGAATAAATGTGTAGACTATCTTCTAAATGAGGAGAGGATTCTGAAATTGGAGGTGCGAAGGGACTTGTGAATGCTGGATCATTTCATGCTCTGGGTCTGTACTCATTGGAGTTTAGAATAATGAGGGGGGGTTGCATTGAAACTGTTGAATAATGATAGGCCTAGATAGGATGGAAGTGGAGAGGATGTTTCCAGTTGTGGGAGAGTCTAGCCCACTGCCTCAGAATAAAAGGGTATTCCTTTAGAATAGAGACAAGGAAGTATTTATTTAGCCAGAGGGTAATGAATCTGTGGAATTCATTGACATGGATGGTTGTGGAGGGCAAGTCAATTGGTACATTTAAAACAGAGATTGATCAGTTCTTGATTAGTAAAGGTGTCAAAGGTTACAGGGAGAAGGCAGGAGAATGGAGTTGAGAGGAACAAATAGACCAGCTATGATTGAATGGTGGAGCACACTTGATGGGCTGAATGGCCAAATTCTGCTCCTATGTCTCATGATCAGATAAATGCAATGGCAACAAGAGCAGGATGGAGGCTAGACATGCTGTGAATAAGCCATCCCCCTGTCACCACAAATGTTAACTGGCAATACAAGGCATAGATCTGTAATTTGATGGAATATTCTTCACTTGCCTGAATAACCGCAAGTGCAATGCTATTAAGAAGTTCACAACCATCCAGGATAAAAATGTCTACTTGATTGGAACCCTTAAACACTTACTTTCCCACACACATACACACCACCACTCACTCATGAAGGCAACTGTGAACCAGGTTGTATCCTGGAAGTGGCATGGAAAGTACAAAAGTACTTTCAAGAAGTAAATAGCAGGACAGATAAAGGAGAGTCAGTAGATGTTGTTTATTTAGATTTTTGGAAAGCCTTTGATAAGGTACCACACCTAGGGCTGCTTAGGAAGATGAGAGCCCACGCTATCAAAGGACAGATACTAGCATGGATAGATTAGATTAGATTAGATTAGATTAGATTCCTTTATTGTTATTCAGACCTTTCGGTCTGAACGAAATTTTGTTGGCTGCAGTCATACACAATAATAATAAATAACAAAACATACAATAAACACAAATTAACATCCACCACAGTGAGTTCACCAAGCACCTCCTCACTGTGATGGAGGCATAAGTCTTAAAGTCTCTGTCTCTTCTCTCCTCGTTCTCCCTCTGCGCTGAGGTGATCGAGGCCGAAGATGCCGCCCTCCAGTCCAGCGGACGCAGCTGTAGTTGCGGGAGCTCCGGAAACAGGTCACCAACATGTGACCTGTGAGCTCCCAGTCGTCCACTGGGCCTGCGGCCGAACCTCCGAAGTGATGTCGCCGCCGCCTCAGCTCCGAGTCGGGCCGCTGCCGTAAGCCGGAACATCGCCTCCGCTCCGAGTCGGGACGCCACCGCCTCAGCTCTGAGTCGGGCCGCTGCCGAAAGCTGGAACACCACCTCAGCTCCGAGTCGGGTCACCGCCGAATGCCGGAACGCCGCCTCAACCCCGAAGTCGACCAGCCTAGTCCTGGCTAGCTCTGCCTCCGGCGTCTCGAGGTCAGTTGCAGTTGGAGGCCACCAGCTCCACCATTAGGCCTCAGTGCAGACGGAGGCAGAGAAAGGGGATACAACAAGAAAAAGTCGCATTAAGGACCCCCGAAGGAAGAGACAGAAAACATGTTTCACCCCCCACCCCACCCCCCCCCCCCCACATACACACACACACACACACAACCTAATAAACCAAAATTAAGAAAACAACAACAAAGAAGTTAAAACAGACAGACTGCAGGCGTCAACAGCGCCGCCACTTCCAGAGAGACTAGCAATAAAGGGGGATTTTTCTGGTTGGCTGCCAGTGACTAGTGGAGTTCCACAAGGGTCTGTGCTGGGGCCGCGACTCTTCACATAGTATATTAATGATTTGGACGAGGGGACTGAAGGCCTCGTGGCCAAGTTCACGGGTAATACGAAAATAGGTGGAGGGGCAGTTAGTGCAGAGAAAGTAGGGAGTCTGCAGAAGGACTTGGGCCGATTGGGAGAGTGGGCAGAGAAGAGGCAGATGGAATATAGTGTAGCTGAGTCATGCATTTTGGTAGTAGGAATAAAGGTGTAGACTATTTTCTAAATGGGGAGTGAATCCAGAAATCAGAGGTGCAATGGAACTAAGGAGTGCTGGTGCAGGATTCCCAAAAAGTTAATCTACAAGTTGAATCGGTGTAAAGAAAGCAAGACGGCTTGTATACAAAAACAGGAATGTAATGTTGAAGCTCTATAAGGTGCTGGTCAGGCCGCAGTTGGAATATTGTGAGCAATTGTGGGCATCATATCTGAGGAAGGATGTGCTGGCTCTGGAGAGGATCCAGAGGATGTTTACAAGAATGATCCCAGGAATGAGTGGGTTAACCTATGATGAGCGTTTGTCGGCACTGGGCCTGTACCCGCTGGAGTTTAGAAGAATGAAGGAGGACCTCATTGAAACATACAGAATAGTGAAAGGCTTGGATAGAATGGACGTGGAGAGGATGTTTCCACTAGTGGGAGAGTCTAGGACTAGAGGTCATAGAATTAAAGGACGTTCCTTTCAGAAGGAGATGTGGAGGAATTTATTTAGTGATGGTGGTGAATCTGTGGAATTCTTTGCCACAAAGGCTGTGGAGGACGTCAATGGATACTTTTAAGGCAGAAATAGATAGATTCTTGATTGGTATGGGTGTCAGGGGTTCTGTGAGAAGGCAGGAGAATGGGGTTAGAAGGGAGAGATAAATCAGCCATGTTTGAATGGCGGAGTCGACGACCTTTCTTATTTTTTAGCTCTACCCATATTACCTCAGTAGATAAAGCCTCCAGCATGTCTTTTGAATTCAGCTCCAATTGCAGCGCAACTAAAGGAAACTCTGAATGTAACCAGAGGTTGACTAATATATATTCAATATCAGATCAATATCTCAAAAGATTTTGCTTGTTTGCCTGGGGTTCAGGGAATCTCTTCCCTGAGAAGTTTAGTAAAATAGGGAATCAATATCAGGTGGCCACAGTGGCGCAGCAGTAGAGTTGCAGTCTTAAGGGCCTGTCCCACTTGGCCGTCATTTACGCAACAGGCAGGTAGTGACTGGCGCGCGACAGTCGTGTGATGGTCGCATGTGTCATCATGCGCCCACACAGCCGTCTGGAAAGCGTGACGTAATTTGAATACCCAGTTTATGATATTTACCTAGTTTATAATGTTTACGGTGATTTTCTAAAATGTTCCAGTTTCTTGAGCGATGCTAGCAATTGGAAAACTGCAGATGTAATGCCCCTATTCAAAAAAAGAGATGAATGAAAAGTAGCGTGCTGCTGACCAAATTAATCAGTGGGAAGGAACTGCAGCTGCTGGTTTAAATTGAAGATAGACACAAAATGCAGGAGTAACTCAGCGGGACGGGCAGCATCTCTGGAGAGAAGGAATGGATGATGTTTCAGTCTGAAGAAGGGTCTCGACCAGAAACATCACCCATTCGACTCGAAACATCACCATGTCCCATTTACGTGACAGGCCGGTGGCGCTCGCAGATTTTGTGCAGCACGAAATCCTGGCGCGCTGCGCGATACCGCGCGCAAAGCCCCACTCCTCCACGCCACTCCATGCGCCCGTCCAGAGTTACCCACACACTACCAGTTCGTGTAAATGGCACGCAAATGACAGCCAATTGGGACAGGCCCTTTACAGTGTGTAAGCACAAGAATGTTTTAAGACACCTGTACGAATGTTGTGATTTATGTTATTTGCTGACATCCATCAATAATCAATATGACGAGCTCTGTCACTGTGAACCCCATAAGATCCAGTGATGAAGCTGGAGCTTGCTGAGAAACCCTAGACTTCCAACAGTGCTGGAGAAGCAATTTACTGAGAGAAAAATTTGCTCTCAGACCTAAATATATAACCATATATCCATATAACAATTACAGCACGGAAACAGGCCATCTCGGCCCTTCTAGTCCGTGCCGAACACTTATTCTCCCCTAGTCCCATCTACCTGCACTCAGACCATAACCCTCCATTCCTTTCCCATCCATATAACTATCCTCAGGGAAGGTAGTGCATCCGTGGATAACAAGGGAAATCAGGGATAGTATCAAAACAAAAGATGAAGCATACAAATTAGCCAGAAAAAGCAGCCTACCAGAGGACTGGGAGAAATTCAGAGACCAGCAGAGGAGGACAAAGGGCTTAATTAGGAAAGGGAAAATAGATTATGAAAGAAAACTGGCAGGGAACATAAAAACTGATTGCAAAAGCTTTTATAGATATGCGAAGAGAAAAAGTTTAGTTAAAACAAATGTAGGTCCTTTGCAGTCAGAAACGGGTGAATTGATCATTGGGAACAAGGACATGGCAGACCAATTGAATAACTACATTGGTTCTGTCTTCACTAAGGAAGACATAAATAATCTGCTGGAAATAGCAGAGGACCGGGGGTTAAATGAGATGGAGGAACTGAGTGAAATCCAGGTTAGCCGGGAAGTGGTGTTAGGTAAATTGAATGGATTAAAGGCCGATGAATCCCCAGGGCCAGATAGGCTGCATCCCAGAGTACTTAAGGAAGTAGCCCCAGAAATAGTGGATGCATTAGTGATAATTTTTCAAAACTCTTTAGATTCTGGAGTAGTTCCTGAGGATTGGAGGGTAGCTAATGTAACACCACTTTTTAAAAAGGGAGGGAGAGAGAAAACGGGGAATTACAGTCCAGTTAGTCTAACGTCGGTAGTGGGGAAACAGCTAGAATCAGTTATTAAAGATGGAATAGCAGCACATTTGGAAAGTGGTGAAATCATTGGACAAAGTCAGCATGGATTTATGAAGGGTAAATCATGGCTGACGAATCTTATAGAATTTTTCGAGGATGTAACTAGTAGAGTGGATAAGGGAGATCCAGTGGATGTGTTATATCTGGACTTTCAGAAGGCTTTCGACGAGGTCCCACATAAGAGATTAGTATACAAACTTAAAGCACACGGTATTGGGGGTTCAGTATTGATGTGGATAGAGAACTGGCTGGAGACAGGAAGCAAAGAGTAGGAGTAAACGGGTCCTTTTCACAATGGCAGGCAGTGACTAGTGGGGTACCGCAAGGCTCAGTGCTGGGACCCCAGCTATTTACGATATATATTAATGATTTGGACGAGGGAATTGAATGCAACATCTCCAAGTTTGCAGATGACACGAAGCTGGGGGGCAGTGTTAGCTGTGAGGAGGATGCTAGGAGGCTGCAAGGTGACTTGGATAGGCTCGGTGAGTGGGCAAATGCATGGCAGATGCAGTATAATGTGGATAAATGTGAGGTTATCAACTTTGGTGGCAAAAACAGGAAAGTAGATTATTATCTGAATGGTGGCCGATTAGGAAAGGGGGAGATGCAACGAGACCTGGGTGTCATGGTACACCAGTCATTAAAGTAGGCATGCAGGTGCAGCAGGCAGTGAAGAAGGCGAATGGTATGTTAGCATTCATAGCAAAAGGATTTGAGTATAGGAGCAGGGAGGTTCTACTGCAGTTGTACAGGGTCTTGGTGAGACCACACCTGGAGTATTGCATACAGTTTTGGTCTCCTAATCTGAGGAAAGACATTCTTGCCATAGAGAGAGTACAGAGAAGGTTCACCAGACTGATTCCTGGGATGTCAGGACTTTCATATGAAGAAAGACTGGATAGACTCGGTTTGTACTCGCTAGAATTTAGAAGATTGAGGGGGGATCTTATAGAAACTTATAAAATTCTTAAGGGGTTGGACAGGCTAGATGCAGGAAGATTGTTCCCGATGTTGGGGAAGTCAAGAACAAGGGGTCACAGTTTAAGGATAAGGGGGAAATCTTTTAGGACCGAGATGAGGAAAACTTTTTTCACACAGAGAGTGGTGCGTCTCTGGAATTCTCTCCCGCGGAAGGTAGTTGAGGCCAGTTCATTGGCTATATTTAAGAGGGAGTTAGATGTGGCCCTTGTGGCTAAAGGGATCGGGGGGTATGGAGAGAAGGCAGGTACGGGATACTGAGTTGGATGATCTGCCATGATCATATTGAATGGCGGTGCAGGCTCGAAGGGCCGAATGGCCTACTCCTGCACCTATTTTCTATGTTTCTATGTTTCTAATAGAAAGAACATCCTTCCTCAAATTTGAGACCAAAACTGCACACAATACCCCAGGTGTGGTATCACTAGGGCCCTGTACAAATGCAGAAAGACCTCTTTGCTCCTATACTCAACTCCTCTTGTTATGAAGACCAACATGCCATTCGCTTTCTTCACTGCCTGCTGTACCTGCATGCTAACTTTAATTGACTGATGAACAAAGACCCCCAGATCCCATTGTAATTCCCCTTTTCCCAACGACACCATTTAGATAATAATCTGCCTTCCTGTTTTTGCTACCAAAGTGGATAACCTCACATTTATCCGCATTAACTGCATTTGCCATGCATCTGCCCACTCACCCAACCTGTCCAAGTCACCCTGCATTCTCATAGCATCCTCTCACGGTTCACACTGCCACCCAGCTTTGTGTCATCTACAAATGTGCTAATGTTATAACCATATAACCATATAACAATTACAGCACGGAAACAGGCCATCTCGGCCCTACAAGTCCGTGCCGAACAACTTTTTTCCCTTAGTCCCACCTGCCTGCACTCATACCATAACCCTCCATTCCCTTCTCATCCATATGCCTATCTAATTTATTTTTAAATGATACCAACGAACCTGCCGCCACCACTTCCACTGGAAGCTCATTCCACACCGCTACCACTCTCTGAGTAAAGATGTTCCCCCTCATGTTACCCCTAAACTTCTGTCCCTTAATTCTGAAGTCATGTCCTCTTGTTTGAATCTTCCCTATTCTCAAAGGGAAAAGCTTGATCACATCAACTCTGTCTATCCCTCTCATCATTTTAAAGACCTCTATCAAGTCCCCCCTTAACCTTCTGCGCTCCAGAGAATAAAGACCTAACTTATTCAACCTATCTCTGTAACTTAGTTGTTGAAACCCAGGCAACTTTGAATCCCTTCATCTAAATCATAGATGTACATTGTAAATAGCTGCGGTCCCAGCACCGAGCCTTGCGGTACCCCACTAGTTACTGCCTGCCATTCTGAACAGGATCAGTTAATTCCTACCCTTTGGTACCTGTCTTCCAACCAATTTTCTATCCATGTCAGCACTCTACCCCCAATACCATGTGCCCTACTTTTGTCCACTAATCTATGTGGGACCTTACCAAATGCTTTCTGAAAGTCCAGGTACACCACATCCACTGGCTCTCCTTTGTCCATTTTCCTAGTTATATCCTCAAAAAATTCCAGATGATTAGTCAAGCATGATTTCCCCTTCGTAAATCCATGCTGACTCAGACCGATCCTGTTACTGCTAAAGAGTTCCTTAAAGAAGGAGATGTGGAGGAATTTCTGTAGTCAGAGGGTGGTGAATCTGTGGAATTATTTGCAACAAAAGGCTGTGGAGGCCATCAGTGGATACTTTTAAGGCAGAGATAGATAGATTCTTGATTAGTATGGGTGTCAGGGGATATGGTGAGAAGGCAGGAGAATGGGGTTAGAAGGGAGAGATAAATCAGCCATGTTTGAATGGCGGAGTAGACTTGATAGGCCAAATGGCCTAATTCAGCTCCTATCATTAAGACCTTATGAACTTGTGACTCAATGGTTGTTCTAGTACACATGCCACCCCATCATGTTTGTGACACTTCCACTGCCTGGACCAGAAAGATCAACTTTCCAGGTGTGCAGAAAGCAAGTGTTAATGTGGGCGGGGAATCACTGGTTGGTGCGGACTCGGTGGGCCAAAGGGCCTGTTTCCGCACTGTATCTCTATACTGAACTAAGCTAAAGCTAAATAACAGTGGAAGATATAGGGTCTATTGGAAATATTAGTTAGGTTTTTTCCCTTGCAGTTTATTTTTTGTTTCAGATAGCTGTTGATCTCACTGCACAAGCAGTACAATTTGACTTTGAAATTCACTGCATCAGCTACAGGAAATCACCCCCTCCCACACCGCAAAAATAGTAAAATACATCTCTTGTAACGATCAAAAGATACGGTAAGGTACAGGAATTGCGTACGAGGATCGAAAAATTGCCTGTGTTCACATTAGATAACTATATTGCAGATAAACAGATGAATCAGGTTTGTGTTAGTAGTAAATCGATAAGTAAACCTCATGAGGTGATATGAACTGATATACGGGTTTAAATCAATATTCATTGTTAAAAAGGTTGAGTAGCTATGAATAGCCAATGCATGTGAAGATATTGTGGTCATGTCTAACAAACATAGCAGAGTACATTGAAAAAATGACCTGAATGGATGGATCATGTATTTGCAATGAAAAATAGATAATGCAAAATAGATAATGCAGGGACGGGAAATTGGCAAAAAGATAGGCATTGAAGTGCAATGATTCATGTATGCCTATGGACTGGAGAGATGGAAGCTGGGTTTCCAGGACTGCTACTTTCCCTAATGTGAAAAAGTTATCCTTGGGGACATATCTGATGACTTTTGCCAGAGAAAATAATGAACGAAAATTAATCTGCTGCCTGTGCTGCCTGAAAAAGTGCAAATATGCATTAAGTTGGTGAGATAACATTAACAGTACCAAATATACTTTTGGTCTCCCAACTCAGCAAATAATATTCACCTCCAATGACTAAAATGATCCCTGAAAGAAGAAGCTTGCTCCTAAAGTAAGGACTTTCTTTTAGGAAGGGGATGAGGAGAAATCTATTTAGTCAGTGGATGGTGAATCTGTGGAATTCTTTGCCATAGAAGGTTGTGGAGGCCAAGTAGTGGATATTTTTCAGGCAGAGATAGATAGATTCTTGATTAGTATGGATTTCAGGGGTTATGGTGAGAAGGCAGGAGAATGGGGTTAGGAGGGAGAGATAGATCAGCCATGATTGAATGGCGGAGTAGACTTGATAGGCCGAATGACCTCCTGTCACTTATGACATGACAAGTAGTTTGATTGTATTTGATTTGGGGATAAAAGGCTGTATATTGAGCTGAGGGATGGAAGATGTTGCCCTAGTTCCTTCAAACAATAAAAGAAAACTTGGAAAGCCAACCAATCTTGATTCATATTGTGTTATATATCAATCTCTTGCATTAATTGAGCTCAGTCACACCAAAAACAGGACTAATCCATGCTTGAATCTGTTTATACTGCATGAAACTCAAAACTGTTCCACAACTTTAGTTTGCTGGAAAATAAAGAACTGCCTGACATCTAATCTATCTTTGTCCTTGCAAAACCCATTATTGTCAAAGATTTACGCATTACCTGAGCATCTGTTGGCAGTGCAGTGAACAAATGCAGTTCTTAGGACTCCCCAAGTGACTATACATGGACATTTATCACTGCAGTCCAACAGACATATTGATAGCAAGAGAATCATTAAACACAACATCAACAATGCTGATTTCAGGGCTTGAGAACTTTGGATAAACATTTCAGTATTACAATTTGTTTAAGAAAGAACTGCAGATGCTAGAACAATCGAAGGTAGACAAAAAGCTGGAGAAACTCAACGGTTGAGGCAGCATCTATGGAGCGAAGGAATGGGTGAGGTTTCGGGTCGAGACCATTCTTCAGACTGATGTGGGGGTGGGGGCGGTAAGAAGAAAGGAAGAGGCGGAGACAGTAGGCTGCCACCTCCAACGGGATCCCACCACTGGCCACATCTTCCCATCTCCTCCCCTTTCGGCTTTCCGCTCCCTCCGTAACTCCTTGGTCAATTCATACCTTCCCACCCAAACCACACCCTCCCCTGGCACTTTCCCTTGCAACCGCAGGAAAATGCTACACTTGTCGCTTTACATCCCCCCTCGACTCCATCCAAGCACCGAAGCTGTCTGCCAGGTGAGGCAGAGGTTCACCTGCACCTCCTCCAACCTCATCTATTGTATCCGCTGTTCTATGTGTCAACTGCTCTACATCGGTGAGACCAAGCGCAGACTTGGCGATCGGTTTGTCCAACACCTCCGCTCAGTTCGCATTAGCCAATCTGATCTCCCGGTGTCTTAGCATTTCAACTCCCCCTCCTATTCTGAATCCGACCTTTCTGTCCTGGGCCTCATCCATGGCCAGAATGAATCCCACTGCATATTGGAGGAGTAGCACCTCATATTTTGCTAGGGTAGTTTAAACCCCCGGCGGTATGAAAATTGACTTCTCCATTTTCAGGTAGTCCTTGTTTTCTCCATCCTTCCCCTCCCCTTCCCAGCTCTCCCACAGCCTACTGCCTCCGCCTATTCCTTTCTTCTTCCCACCCCCACCCGCACATCAGTCTGTAGAAGGGTCTCGACCTGAAACGTCACCCATTCCTTCGCTCCATAAATGCTGCCTCACCCGCTGAGTTTCTCCAGCTTTGTCTACCTTCAGTATTGCAATTAATCAGCAAAAATATATAAAATGAGGAATTCTCACTCTATTGCTTTATAAACCAATCCATATTTAGCAAAAACACAATGCAACAGAAGCAACATCTTGTAGTTTATATCGTTGAGTTGCATAAGAGATCATACTCACCCTCTCTGTACACAGAGTGTAGCACGTGTGATGCAGCTAATATTGGTTTTGTAACCGGCAAGAATCTGTACAATGTTACCAGCTGCTTTTTTACGATGTATATTTCATTACATCGTGCACATTGAAATGACAGGATCCAATCGGGTTATCTTGGAATGAAAACACCGAAAACAAGAACGTACTTTGTAAATTTAACGTAACGGTGTTTTCCAATATTTGAGAGGGATATATTGATACGTGACAATTTAATCCCCTGCACTGTTACGAGAGATAAGCAGATGGCGTGACCACAAAGATTTGTACAGATTGCAGACATCTCCATAGCGGAGGATGCCCTTGACTGCATGTAAGCTGTTTTACTCGAACTTCACATGAACTCTCACATTTTAATGAAACAAAAGGGAATCTGCTTCCCCCAATGTGCCACAATTATGTTGCCAGACACAGCACATTATCCAGTGGAATGTCCAAAACTGTGGAAAAAGAAACATTCCATTCTTTTTACACCTGTCTTTAGTGCTCTCTACATACAACTCCGTCTATGTGTAGGAAGGAACTGCAGATGTTGTTTGTTGGTGGCTCAATAAATAAGAACTTATTCATGATAAAGTACAACTTTATTTCAACAAATACACTGGAGTATTTCAACAGCCAGTTGCTGCTGGTGTCTCGCTTACTAACTAGTGCCCGAGAGAGAGAGGGAGAGGGAGAGGGAGAGGGAGAGGGAGAGAGAGAGAGAGAGAGAGAGAGAGAGTCTTTGTGTTGTACCGAAATACCATGTAAAGGGTGGCATGCATATTTGTATGGTGAAGGTTATACATGGCATGAATTAATAAGAGTTAATCTACATATTTCCTCTTAAAGAAGTAAAGCATATATAGTGGTTAGTGGAGTAAATATAAAACACCAGTATAAGGTGCGGCATTTATTATTTTACTGCATATGAGAGCACATAAAACTAGATAGGTCATGCATAGTTCAGGTATAGCCAGTAAATGTTCCAATTAGCGGGTTTGGCTTGCAGACACCACCTGCACGTGTACGATAATAACCTCCAGCAGACACATCACCCTTCGCTGGGGAAGCAAGTCCCCTATCGGGTGAACGCTGGAGGAGAAGACACCGGTGGAGATTGGGGACCGGGGAAGGCAGGGATGGCACCAGCACTGGTAGAGGAATCACTGGAGCAGCATTCGCAGAGCGTGAGGGAAGACCGGCAGGCTGGTCCGGGTAAGGACGTGGAGGTGTTGTTTCATTAACCAGAAGCAGGTGTTGGCGGGTTCGCCGATAAATGCAGTTGTCAATACTGACCAAGTACGAGCGTGGTTCCACGTGGACCCCAGAATGACTCCGAGACAGTCGTAACCACGGAGTGACCGCAAACGGGCAACCTGTCCCTTGTTGAGTGGTTGAAGTGGAGAGCTGGTTTTATCATAGTATTTTCTTTGTATGTTACGGCGGCGTTGGAGCTGGGATTGGATAACTGACGGCGCACAAACTTGTGGTTCTAGTAGTTGTTTGGCCATAGGCTGAGTGGAGCGGGTTTACCGTGACATGAGCCGTTCAGTTGCAGATCCCAGGAGAGGGTCGCGCATGATGTTCCGAAGGTTGAGTAAGTCGAGATAAACATCAGAGCCGCCCTGTGTGAGCGTTCCATTAGTTCCTTTGCAGTTTTTACCGCGCGCTCAGTCAGGCCGTTGGACTGCGGGTACTCGGGGCTACTGGTAATGTGGTGAAAGTTCCTGAAGAGCTGACTGGAGAACTGAGGTCCATTGTCTGAGAGTAGCTTTAGGGGGGCTCCGTGTACAAAGAAGTGACGAGTTAATTTCAGAATGACCGTGGCTGAGGTCGGGCTGCTGAGCAGGTCGATTTCAAACTATCCTGAGTAGGAATCAACTAAAATCAGGTATTGTTGGCCGTGCCACTCGAAGATGCCGGCTGCTATTGTGGACCAGGGTATGTCTGGCATGAGGTGCGAGAGGAGTGGTTGTTTCTGTTGGTGCGGGGTCAACCTATTGCAGATTGGGCAGGCAGCAACCTTCTCTGGAATGTAGTTAGCCATGTCTGGCCAGAACAGCATTCCTATCGCATGATTAAGGGTTATTTCTGCAGCGGGATGTCCCCCATGGACAACGTCAAAGTACTTGCTGTGAAGGGACTTCGGGATGACCACCTTGTGTCCTTTCATTATCACGCTGTCTTGAATGACCAGTTCATCACGGACTGGGACAAATGGTTGGACAGCCTGTGGCAGGTGGTGCTGTTTGTGTGGCCAGCTGCGGCGGATGACAGTGGCCAGCAATTGTAGTGGTTCATCTGCAACTGTTTGTGACACTAGGATGTCTAAACCGGCAGATGGGAGGCAGGAGACCACCATAACCGTGTACCCCTCTTGCTCATCACCAGACAGGTGTTTTCGCAGGTTGGGCGAGGTGCCCGTGAGAGGTTGTCAGCTACATATCCTTACCACGTTTGTAGGTTAGTCTGATGACATATCTATGTAGTTCCATCATCATGCATTGTAAGCGCGCTGGTGCCGTGTGGATCAGCTTACTGAGGATACTGACCAGGGATTGGTGGTCAGTTTCAAACGTGATCGGGTAGCCAAAGATAAAGTCCTTGGATTTCTTGCAGGTAAATGTTACTGCAAGTAGCTCCTTTTCGATTTCAGCATAGCGCTGTTCAGTGTCGGTCATGGTACGGGAGGCAACTGGTCTGGAACCCTTTCCGTCATCTTGTAGGCAAGCAGCGCCCAGTCCACACTGGGAGGCATCACTGGTAATGGTGATGGGTAATTTGGCATCAAAGTATGCGAGGGTTGGAGCGCAAGACACTAGTGTTTGAGGGTTTCAAACGCCCTCTGCTGGTGTTGGTGCCAGGACCAGTGCGTATCCTTGTGGATCAGTTGTTACAGCGGGGCTGATAGCTTGCTGAAGTTTGGGATTAATTTTTCAAGGTAGTTTACCATGCCTAAGAATCGTTGTAGAGCAGTCACGTTCATAGGTGCCGGAATTTCGTTGAAGATGGCAATGATTTTAAATGGGTCTGGATTAAGTCCATTGTTGGTGAACACGTGGCCCACAAAAGTCACTTTGTTGACCCGGAACCTGCATTTGAGAGGGTTGAGTTCGAGATTTATCTCGCCAGCACGATCTAGGACCTGTTTCAGGTTTGTCATGTTCTTGTGCGTTGTGCCCGGTGATCAGGATATCGTCCAAGATTATGTAACAAGAGTAGCCAGCAAATTGTTGCTCCATAATACGCTGGAAAACCTCACTGGCTGAATTGATGCCAAACGGCATTTGTAAAAATCGTTAGCATCCGAAGGGCGTCGCGAATGTGGTTGACATGGAGGATGCTTGGTCTAGTGGCATTTGCCAAAATGAGTTATTTGCATCTAGGACAGAAAAAATTGTGGCTTTACCCAGGTTGGCAGCGACTTCTTCCACCATCCGTATTGGGTGGTGTGGCCGTTTGATGGCAGTATATAAATCCTTAGGTTTGATTTCCCTAGGTTCGACTTTGTTCTTCTTGACGAAACTGAAGATAGACACAAAAAAAATCTGGAAGAACTAAGTGGGTCAGGCACTATCTCTGGAGAAAAGGAATAGTTGACGTTTCGGGTCAATCTCTGAAGAAGGGTCTCGGCACAAAAAGTCACCTATTCCTTTACCCCAGGATGCTCTGACCTGTTGAGTTACTCCAGCTTTTTGTGTCTATCTTCAACTCAAAGACCTCATTAAGCAACTCATTAAACAACTTTGTTTCTTTTCGATCAAGATTAATTTGTATATCTGATAAGCTGATCCATTATAACATGATTTTCATCATTTCCGATACCTTGAACTTTTGGAAAAGCTGCTTTGTTGTGCCACAACAAATGTGGTTGGCAGCCCCTCCACTTCTGCTTTTCCACATCCTGACTACATTCCAACCTTTGCAAGGGGGCAGCTCTTCGATTATCAATGTTCATCAGATGGAACCAGTGGCACTTTCAAGCAGCAACATACCATTTGCAACCTGGATTCTTGATCTGGGAGCCTCTTGGAAATACAACACAGGACTAAGTATTGTACATCAAAAACATTAAAACTTGAGTCCTGCAATAATTCCATTCCATTTTCCCAGTTACTCCGTATCCATTGTATTACTCCGACGATGAGACTTTCCACTTTCCTCTGACATGCCTTCTTTCTTCCTAAACCATGACTTTTCCTCGCTCATCTATTTTCTGCATATCGATTCTCACACCTCCCAACCACCCTCCCCACCGGGGAAGGCAAGTGATTGAATTGACTGTATGATCTGCTCTTCCATCCCCACCAATCACATTTCCTTACAGCACCTGTATTTTGGCTTCATTTTCCACCAAATGGGAACCCAAACAGAGTATTTTTGTTACAATCTATTGCCTGTTACTTTAATTATCATTCCCATTTGCACTCTGATCTATCTGTCTGTGATTTTTTATACTGTTAGAATGAGACCCAATACAAGCTTAAGGACCAACACTCCATTTTCTGCAAACAGTCTTCAGTACTCAATATTGAATTCTAAAATGTATTTACTTGCTTTCTCTCTTTCTATCAGAACTATTTTCACTCTCAGTCACCCATTGGTGATGTGGTTCCCTTTTTTTTCTTTCCATTAGTTCATGTTCTTCAAGCCCTCTATTTGCACACAACTCATTATTTGTCCAGATTACTCTTTTCACCAGAGGACTTATACAACTTATCACCAAGGAAACCTTGGCCTCACCCTAATACAGATTTTGTCATATCTAGCCCCTCTCCCACTTTTGCCATAACTTGTTTTGTTTCTATTTCCCAATTCTGATGATGGGTCTTCAACCTGAAACATTTACTGTTGTCCTTTCTGATGAGTATTTTCAACATAGTCATCTTTATAGAACCACTGACAGAGCTTGAGGGATAAAATAAAGCATATGTGAAAATAATTCTTAAAAAGGTTCTGTATGGATCCAAGGTCTGCATCAAATTGTAGGTACTGGGTTTTATAGATACAGCACGGAAACAGGATTTTCGGCCCATTGAGTCCATGCCGACCAGCAATCCCAGCACACTCACACTATCCTACACACACTAGGGACAATTTACAATTTTTACTAAAGCCAATTAACCTACGTCTTTGGAGCGTGAGAGGAAACGGGAGATCACAGAGAAAACCCACATAGGTAATGGGGAGAACGTACAAACTCCGTACAGACAGAATCCGTAATCAGGATCTATCCCGGGTCTCTGGCACTGTAAGGCTGCAACTCTACCGCAGTGTCACTATGCCACCCTGTTCACTGTTAAACATCTGGGCAGTTTATCTTATTCAATGGAATTGAATATTTAGCAGCTGACATTTACACTGATGCCATGGAATTTCCTAGACTGACAATACCACCCATCTACTCACATCTCCTGTATCATCAAATGATGTGAATATAATGGATGGAGATTGTACCCTCTACATCTGCACACAATCCCCTCAGATATTTGCAGTGTGGTTAAGACACAACATAAGCAGACTTAATTATTGGATCTTACACTATGACAGCAGACATTTGCTGTCAGCTATATGTTTGCCCTACTTGTGTTACTTTAGTAACTCACTACTTAAATAGAAGTTGTTGCATTTTTATTTAGAGTACATGTGAGAGAGGGCTTGCATTGTGCAATAACGTTTTTGGCAAATCAATTTATGGTATAAAAAACCTATAATAAGGTTTGTCAATCATATTATTGACATAAATTGACAATAACTATCTATACTATTACTAAAACTCTCATCTTGACCACTTCCAGTTTGCTTTTTTTTAAATTTGTGCAAAAACTGTACTGTTTATCGATAATATTTTTTGCCACTTTACTCACCATTGTCCTGTAATCCAACCCACCAAGTTTTGTTCCGAGTGGAGAAATTATACAAAGGTTATGAAGGTTTAAAAAATCATGAGATCAGCAGATTGGTCTTCTCGCCTGTCAGTCACCATGAAGATAACTCCCCTTCCGGTACACTCTGGAGAATAAAGGGCCTGTCCCATGAACATACGACTCCATGCGGCAATCGGGACCTAAAGGGCCTGTCCCACGAGCATGCGACTGCATGCGGCAAGCGCGACCAAACCAGAAGCGGGGGCCGCGCGGAAGTCGAGTGAGTGACATGAAGTTTGAGGGAAGTCCGCGGGAAGTTCGCGCGTGACGTATGGCGTCGAGGCAGTGCGTACGGCGTCGAGGCGGCTGCGGGCCGGCAGGCCGTTGCTGCACGGAATTTTTGAACACGGTCAGTTTTTCAGAGCCCCACGCGATGTCGGGACCAGCTCCGCACAACTCCATACGGCTCCGGCGATCGAAGTGGGACTGGCCCCGCGAGGCCGTGCGGCTCAAGCGACCATGTTAGGTCGCGCTTGCCGCATGGAGTCGCATGCTCGTGGGACAGGCCCTTAAAGCCCCGTAGGCGGGGCTGAGTCCGCAAGTAGTCCTGATTGAGTCCGCAAGAGTGGAGTCGGAAAAGCCGGCTGTGTGGAATCGGAAAAGTCGGCTGTGTGGAGTTGGAAAAAATGGCTGTGTGGTTGGGTAAGGTGGTCAGTGGCTGCTGAGTGGAGATCCTCCACCCCCCCCTCCCATCCCACACCCCCATTTTCCCCTCCCCCTTCCCCCCTCCCCACACACACCCCCTTCCCCCTCCCCCTCTTCGCCTTTCCCCCTCCTCCCCCATACACCACACCTTTACCCCTCCCCTGTTCCACCCCCCATACCACCCCACCCACTCCCCACCCCCCACACCACCCCACCCCTCCACACCACCCCCACCCCCACCACCCCACACCAACCCCCACCCCCCCACCACACCCACCCCACAACACCACCCCACCACCCACACACCCACCCCCCCCCCCCCCCCCCACACCACAGTTGCTGCTCCGTTTTGTGCCAGGTTAACTTTGCCATTTTTCCTCTGAAAACATCGCAGTGGAATATTTTTTGAGGAACTGATGGCAATTCCCCACAAGATTCTTTGTTATTATGATGGTCAGTAATTCTCGGTCACAAGTTTCAGGCTGGCACAGTGTTGTACCTCATGCATGGTGAAATCAATCACAAATATCACAGAGCATGTTCAGCATCAGGAGGAAGTACTAACAGTCAAATGTTGAGGTCAGGCATCTGCATGAGCTTGAATCCAATGGAGGTACCTGCACTAGTTTTAAAATCTGGAAAATGGAAATGTGCAGATAAGTACATGGAAATGTCTGTCAGGAAAGGACCAGACCAGCTGGGCAACTTAGCCTGTCACTACTCCCGACAAGAGTGTACCAGCTGCCTTAATCAGAGGGGCTAAGCCTACATGAATTTCCCAAATAAGTAGCCCATTGTCCTAAATCTGTTCCTGCCTCCACCACATAACTGACCTTGTGAAGGCAGGTATCCATAAACTCAGCATTGATTCATGCCCTGGATTCCTTTTCAAACACTGCCAGTAAAATTGCATCCGAAAGTCTGTGGAATAATTGACTCACTAATTTGTAATCTCTGGACCACGTTCAAATCCATTCAAGTCCATTTGCTAAATTTTCCCCCAATGGTTTCTGTAAAGGACCCATGTGAAACTACTCAATCTACAATCTACTAATTACAAATCCTCACCAAAAACTTTCGAAATGTAAAGACTATTTTATAAAGTCTTACTCAGAAAAAAACGCATAAAGATGTCTGGCATGGGAGTTTTAATTATTAGACCATGGCAGAAGAAAGTTTTGTAATTTTGATATCAAAGTAAATTGTTATTGCATCTTTATGGAACTTGATTCCTTCTCACTAATCAAATCTCGAGGCAAAAATGTTAATTAGTAACTGGTTCAAGAACAGGTGGACAACAATTCTGGGGCAACAGAAGATCTGACAATATTTTAGTTCAACAAATTTCAATCAGAACCAGGGAAAGGTTGAGATAAACAAGTTTTATCAAACTGAGTTGGATGATCAGCCATGATCATATTGAATGGCGGTGCAGGCTCGAAGGGCCGAATGGCCTACTCCTACACCTATTTTCTATGTTTATGGTGCTGAGTAAGGGAACGAACGGAAGGAACTAAAGGGAATATCTGCATTAAGGTGAAAGGACATGGAATGGAGCAGATCTTCCATTGTCCTTTATTTGCTATGCATCAGCTTTATTCCCAGCATATTATCATGTTGCACTTCTCAAAATTATCACAGTTGTTAATTGTTTATAAGTGTTAAACACCCGGAACTATCTAAAGATATATTGTTGAAATGCATTAAAGAAAAAACATGTTAAAGTGTTGAAATAATATGTACACATAAATACGAATTAAGGACACTTATAGAAACAATAAAATAATAAAATAAATCTCCATTAACCCGCCTGCCAGCAATTGATTTCTCCTATATATTTGAATGGAAACCATTGTGTTCTTTGTGACAATTTCCCCGCCTGAGAGCGGGAAGCCCGCTAACTTTATTCTGCTCCACTGGGCAGGGGGAGGAACGTACTGGAAACCTCTGGTGAGCAAAACAGGAGGCAAAGCTGGCTCAGACCAATGACACAGGTGGAAATTGGGACTTGGCAGAACTAAGAACAGTGAAGCACAATACGAGGCCCTTTGATCCACAACGTCTGTGCTGAACATGATGCCAAAAGCAAAATCATATTGCACCTGCACATTATCCATATCCCTTAATTGCCTGTATATTAATATGTCTATCCAAAAGTCTCTTCTGTGGGAGAATGTGGTTAAGTCCCAGCAATAGTCTTAAATGACAAAAAGGAATGGCAATGCAGGTTAGAGGAGTGTATTGAAGACTCAGTGCAGCTCATTGGGAAAATTACTGTTCCTCAAGGTTATGCTGTGTTTTATTGGAACAATGAAGTTGGTAAAGGCAGAGGGTAGAAGCACGGTGGTGAATGAAACTAATGCAGAAATTGAGGCTTGGGGTTGTGTTCACAGACAGAGCGAAGAGATTCTGTCAACTAGCCAAGGATGATGGCACATCATTGGTCAAGTAGCCAAGGATGGGTTTAATGGATGAAATATCATAGCTGTTGCATCACCTGTGGTTCGATGGGAAAGAGGCATGTGAGGGGAAAGATGTGAGGGGAAGTGTTATGGAGGATCCTGCTGGAAAGGTTCCCATCGTGTTTGAAGAAGAGGGAAGAAGAGGGAAGGATGTGTTTGTTGGTGGCAACACATGTAGACGTTCTTCCTTGTTGTCTAAAACAATAACGATCTGGAAGAAGGTGCAATTAACATTGACATTAAATGAAAATAAATAAAGATATGTCAAATTACAGAAACTTAAATTGTTCGGGTAATTCCAGGGACAATTTTTAACAGCTGAAAATGGAGCACTATCATATGTGTGATAGTATTTACTGTGTACCTATCAGAATGTTGCAGAGAATGGATAATTTAATGACTAATTTAATTATTTAATAATTTGATTATGAAAACCACCCTTGTACAAATGGATGGTTTGCTTTTGTTGAATATTTTTTCCTTTGGCAGCACATGTACAGATACAGTTTTAGAAAAGAACCAGGACATGGAGAATGTGTAGAGTTCTATAAAGGCAACACCACAATCAGCATCACAAATTTGGAATGTGTGCATATTCAGATCCAGCCTCATTCATTTCCCAATCCAAATTGGTGGTAATATAGGAAATTGAAGGGGGAACTGTTCATTCTAACAGTTTTTATTTAACAGTTTTTGACAATTTGAACAATAAAATCATTATTTTTCCTCTTAATGTCATTGAGAAAATGTAACATGGCAGCCTGTATTGTGCTGCTGTCATGATCTTACTCCAATCATGGTATCATAGACTCATAGTGTGCATAGATTGACACAGCGTGGAAACAGGCCCTTCGGCCCAACTTGCCCACATTGGCTGACATGAACTCATTGATACAGCGTGGAAACAGGCCCTTCAGCCCAACTTGCCCACATTGGCCAACATGACTGCATTTGGCCCATATCTCTCCAAACCTGTCCTATCCATGTCCCTGTCTAACTGTTTCTTAAATGTTGAGAAAGTCCCTGCCTCAACTGCCTCATCAGGCAGCTTGTTCCAAACACTCACCACCCTTGTGTGAAAAAGTTACCCCTCAGATTCCTATTAAATCTTTTCCCCTTCACCTTAAACCTATGTCCTCTGGTCCTCAATTCTGGGCAAGAGACTCTGTGCGTCTACCCGATTTATTCCCCTCATGATCTTATACACCTCTATCAGATCACCCCTCATCCTGCTGTTCTCCAACGAATAGTGTCATAGACTACTCAACCTCTCCCTACAGCTAATTCTCTAGTCTTGGCAACATCCTCGTAAATCTTCTTTGTACCCACTCCCCTCCTCCCCTTCTCAGCTCTCCCTCAGCCCTCAGGCTCCTCCTCTTCCTTTCTCCTTTCTCCTCCCCCCCCCCCGCCCCCGCCCCCCCCCCCCCCCCCCCCCCCCCACGCCCCCCCCCCCCTACATCAGTCTGTAGAAGGGTTTCGGCCCGAAACGTTGCCTATTTCCTTCACTCCACAGATGCTGCTGCACCCACTGAGTTTCTCCAGCACTTTTGTCGCCCAGCTTGACAGCATCTTTCCCATAACATGGTGCCCAGAACTGAACCAACATTATAAATGCGGCCTCACCAGCATCTTATACAACTGCATCATGACCCTCCAACTCGTGATAGCATCTTAAATGCAGCTCGCTTTTGTGAATTGGCCAGATATCATAATCTATATACATATATATCTGCAACCCCCCCCATCCCCCTCCCCTTCCTCCCTTATTTAAAATACACTTGACAATGTACAAGATTTGGAGGAAAATGGTGCAGGTGCAGACAGGTGGGACTAGCTTAGTTAGGTAACAAAGTGGGCCAACTCATATGTGGTATAGCTGTATGACTACTTCTGGGACTCACATCATCCTTATATGCTTGCATCCATACTCTGTTGCTTCCATTCCAGAACAAAACTCACGGCAACCTCAATTGTTAAGGTGCAGGGCACGGATGACTCTTGCAAATGAACATCTCCAAATAATAAAGTTGATGCTTTCACTGAAGCATGTCTGAGGAAGAAGTGAAATCCAGCATGATGTTCATAATCTACTGTACACCAGCAGCTCCTTCCTTCCCAGATGCTTTGCACATATGCACTAGTTACACCCGACAACTATCATGGTAGCAGATTCTATGAATGCTGAATCTGCAGAATCCTCCAAATCCACTGATAGGGCAAATAAACCCAGCACCAAGGATCAGACTCAGACAGCTCCAGTGTGGGGGAACTGTGTCTGTCTGCCTAATGCTAGACTTCCAAAACAGGCATCCCCTTCCAAATTCTATTAAATGCCACAGATTACAAAGAGGATGTTCCCATCTTCTTCAAGGATCAATATATATTATTTTCCAAAAGAAAATGTGGCATTATCTTTGATTCAAGGGAATCTCAGACCATTGACTAATACAATTGAGGAGAAACATTCAGGAAAGCACTGAAATCCACACATTTCCACATTGGGAGCGCACAGAAACCCAACATAACTTGTAGGAGGAAGTCAACACCCTTCAAGCTACCCGTCGTATACTATCCTCATCAAGAACCTCATGTCCCACCTCTGGGGATGTCTGCTGGTCCTGCAGTAGCTTCATCATCAACCTCAGAAAACCAAAAACTAGAATTATCTTCGGCCTTAAAGACCTAAGATGATGAAGATGTCAGTGAGCACATTACGTAACTGCTCCAAATTTGACTCGCAACGACCAACTGCAATATAAACCTGCAGGGTTCCACTGATGAAAGAGGTGCTCAGTAAAGACAATGTGAGCATGTTTAATTTAAATGTTTAAATTTTGCTGCTCAGCTATCTCAATTTGGAAACAAATTTACTGATGATAAAAATATAGGTGGAATAGCAGGCTGAGAGGAGGACACAATGAGCCTGCAAAGGAATATACATGTATACATGTACTGAATGAGTGAGCAGAAAATTGGCAAATGGAGTACAATCTGGAAAAATCTACTTCAGAAGGATGTATAAAATAGAAAATTATTTCTTAAACTGAATGTGACTATAACATATTTTGGTGCAAAGGGAACTGGGAGTCCTCGTGCATGTAACACAAAGGGTTAACATTCAGGTACAATTAATAGAAGCGACATGGAGTAATAAAATAGAAAGTTTTGATTGTTGCTGGTGTGGAAACTTGTTTGCTCCCCATATCTAAGGAAGGATATGCTTGCAATAGAAACCGTGCAGAGAAAAATTCACTAGGTTAATGCCTAGCATGGAGGGGTCGACCTTTGAAGAAAAGTTGAATAATTGAGCTACTCAATGGAGTGAAAAGAGATGATTTTATTGCAATCTACAAGATTCTGTGGGATATTGACAGGATTGATGGTGAGGATGTTTCCCCAAGCAGTGGTCTCTAGAATCAGGGGAAGCTGTTTCAGATTAAACTATGCTCATTTCAGACAGAAATGGGGAGGAGTTTCCTCTCTCAGAAGGTTTTGAATCTTTGAAGTTTTCTACTTTCGGAGAGCTGTGCTGGTAAAGTCGTTAAATATACACAGGGCAGAGATTTACGGAATTTTAAACCAAAAGGATCAATAGGTATAAGAGTGGGAAAGTGATGTTGATGCCGTAATTGGATCAGTCATGATCATATTGATTGGAGGAGATAGCTTGAGGGGCCAATCTGCATCTGCCTGATCCCCTTTTATATGTTGATTTATATTGGACCTTAACTAGTCCTTGAGCAAGGATCACACCACACCACAGCAAATGGTATGTTAGCTTTCATAGCAAAAGGATTTGAGTATAGGAACAGGGAGGTTCTACTGCAGTTGTACAGGGTCTTGGTGAGACCACACCTGGAGTATTGCGTACAATTTTGGTCTCCAAATCTGAGGAAGGACATTATTGCCATAGAGGGAGTGCAGAGAAGGTTCACCAGACTGATTCCTGGGATGTCAGGACTGCCTTATGAAGAAAGACTGGATAGACTTGGTTTATACTCTCTAGAATTTAGGAGATTGAGAGGGGATCTTATAGAAACTTACAAAATTCTTAAGGGGTTGGACAGGCTAGATGCAGGAAGATTGTTCCCGATGTTGGGGAAGTCCAGGACAAGGGGTCACAGCTTAAGGATAAGGGGGAAATCCTTTAAAACCGAGATGAGAAAAACTTTTTTCACACAGAGAGTGGTGAATCTCTGGAATTCTCTGCCACAGAGGGTAGTTGAGGCCAGTTCATTGGCTATATTTAAGAGGGAGTTAGATGTGGCCCTTGTGGCTAAGGGGATCAGAGGGTATGGAGAGAAGGCAGGTACGGGATACTGAGTTGGATGATCAGCCATGATCATATTGAATGGCGGTGCAGGCTCGAAGGGCCGAATGGCCTACTCCTGCACCTAATTTCTATGTTTCTATGTTTCCACACTCAGTGAAAAAGGGCAGCATCTTGTGGGAAAGCACAATTGTCTCTCCAGGTAAGTAAAGTGGTTGTGTATTGGGGCACATGGGAGCAGGAATACTTCATGCCCACTTCCATATTATTCCGGTTTTGATGGATAAAGCCACTCAAGTACACCTCTTTCCGCTAAGACATTAACTCACCAAAACAATTTCCAGCAGGAACACATTCTGCTAAAATGCTTAATTATATTCTGTCTCGGGTAAGAGTTCTGCTGCAGGCGGATCCCAATGTCTCAGATTGCAGTTCAGAAGAAATTAGAAATGGGAATCTTCCAGTTTCCTTTCACCTATACTGGTGATGTCTATCCATCTTCCATTGAGTCATTCCACTTTAAAAGCACAGTTTGAGGGTGCATGCATAATGTGGCGGCAGATTTTCATATCTTTCGGGTAATTAGCACCCTAGCCGCTATTTGGATGAGAATGGTTGAAGGGGGTGTCTTCTAAACGCATGCAAGCTCACTCGCAGAGACCTTCAGAGCTTCTTCTCAAATATAACTTCAAAACACAGTCTTTTGATGAATAAATGCTTTATTGTTGTTAGAAAACAGTAAGATACATCCAAGTTTCTTTGGACTCATTACTCCAGCTTCTTCGAACTCCAGCTTATTACTTTAGACATTAATAAACTCCTCGTGTCTCCGTAACACCGGCAAGATCTAGCATGATCCCCTTTAGATCTCCCATGGACCCCGCATGGCCCGCAGGGTAGAAGGGTCAACCTTCCCCATGGGCTCTCCAAACTAATCTAAAAACTAAACTTCTGCGCAAGCATCTATGCTCCAAACACGCCCAAAAACACGTCATAAATCCCACCCACAATATAACGGGCAGTCTAAAATTTAAAGGCACATGCCAACATCAATGACGTGCAAAACAGGCCAAATGGCCACTACACACACAACACCATGATGGTAATTGCTTATGCCAGCATTCACACAATAGTGCATGAAACATGAAATGATATGGCCTGTATTTTACATATAAGTGAGTTCCGCAGTGACACCAAACCAACAACTCCTTTATGCTCTGTTATAAATTGATTCCAAATCTCCCAGGAAAGCAATGCTTTACAATTTTGTTATACATTGAACACAGATGAAATCTTCCTCCATTGTACTCCAATTTAAGAGTGAAAAATTAATTAGTAGCTGGGAACATCAATGTTTTGTGCACTGCCCGAAGCACTGTTGGATTTGTATAATAAGTCCTCTAGGGAAGGTAACTACAAAAGGACAGAATTTCAAAATTTTAGCATGAAAGGAAAGGATCTAACACATGAAAGCTTTATCATCAAAGAACTACTTTCTTACTTAGCTGTCTTACTGAGACTAATTTATATTATTTTCTTGTAAACGTCTAGTTGTTTTGATCTATAGCCTTTGGATAATGGAATATTTGATCTCAGATTTAGAATTCTATAGTGGTAGCCCCATTCAAACTCATTGCTCTTGTATTATTAATAGGAGTTTGCTGTGAATCAGTGGTAAGATGCACCTCTGAATCACTTTCAAGTTACATACATCGGTGACGTCAGTTCATCCACTCTCCCATTCTGAGGCAGGACTGAAGAAATGCTGCATGGTTGGAAGTGCCATTTATCAAATAACAATATTAAATCAAGATCCTCTGTGAAGCTCGAGGGTATAATGATCCTACAGAACAACATTACTACTATTATTCTACTACTAGAATTACAAATATATTGAAGTGAGGTAGAATCAATGTAAAGGTAAGAAGTTGAGCTTTGCTGTGGAGACCACAAATAGCTTCCAGGACATTTTCATTATAATTCTCATTATGACAGTTCAAAGCCTTTTGATTGCAGTCTCACCTGTCAGCTAGTGAGTCATCTGTCATATGCAGATGGTCTGTGTTCGGCACGGACTAGAAGGGTCGAGATGGCCTGTTTCCGTGCTGTAATTGTTATATGGTTATATGTTATATGGTTATATGGTCAGAGCCTCTGCTTCTCTGTGCTTGGAAAAAAAGTAACTCTGAGTTGTCAGGGCTAAGTGGCCACAGGTTGCTGGAGGCAGGATGCTTCCAGGATGATCAGATACAGTGAGTTCAGGATGCTCACTCTCATTTACAGATCCTTCTGCAGCCTGAGTGAACTATATCTCTGAGCTCCAGGGCCAAGCTTGCATCACTCTCTTCACAATCTCAAAATGACCATCAATCAATTCAATTCCACCTTCTGTAGCCGGGATCCCTTTCTCAAACTGTGCTGCCTTTGATGGCAGTGCACTGGTGCAGCTGGTAGGGCTGGTGTGTCACATCATCAGAGACTCGGGTTCAATCCTGACCTCAAGTACTGTCTGCGGGAGTTTGCACGTTCTCCCTGCAATCGTATACACTTTCTCTTGGTGCTCCAGTTTCCTCCCTCATTCCAAAGTTAGTAGGTTAATTGGCCACTGTACGTTTACACTACTGTGCAGTGAGTGGTAAAATCTGGTGGAAGTTGAAGAGGGGGAGGGGCTGGGAGAGGGAGAGAGAAGGGGAGGGAGAGGGAGAGGGAGAGAGAGATTTTAAGTATCAATTAATCATTCACAGTGCCCACAGATTAGAAATGAAGGCAACTTACTTTCAAACCCGAGAGACTGGCTGAGAAGAAGAAGATAGAAAAGTAAAGGGGCTGTCCCACTGTACGAGGTAATTCAAGAGCTCTCCCGAGTTAAAAAAAAATCAAACTCGTGGTAAGCACGTAGAATGTACGTAGCGGGTACATCGGAGTTTGGGACGTCTCTTAGCGGCTCGTAACGCTAACGGCATGTACTCGGGAAACGCGGTAAGCTCGTGAAGACTCGTGAAGATTTTTCAACATGTTGAAAAATGTCCACGAGAGCCCCAAGTACCTACGAGCGGCTATTATCGTAATTCTCCGAGTTCGAATCAGGGGCAACTCGGGATAACTCTTGAATTAGCTCATACAGTGGGACAGCCCCATAAGCAATGTAAAAGAATATTGAAAAGAACGAGCTGGATCGATGCACAGTAGCAGCAGTTAAAGTGTAAGTGTACCATTGAGTCAGCTACAGATGTGCAACATGAAGATGGCCGCAAACAAACGGGAGGATTGGTGCCGGTGAGTTGGCTGTGAGCTCACCTATCACACCCTTGGAGGCGCGCTGTGGTTTCCAAGTTGGCTACGGGAGGCAGACCAGCCCCCAGAGGCTGAGCGATGGCTGCAGGGGTAATGATATGGCATGGTTGCAAGTCAATATGGAGCCCCTGCAGCAGAGACAAGTGTAGGGGTTTTGCGTTTCCCTTTACTCCACTTCGGGCCCAACTGCCCGAGTTATTCTCTCCCTTGTCGGAGGGTCAAACGGCCACCACTCCACTCGAGTGGTTTCCAAGAGAGAGAATACAACAAAAGGGATTCCCCTAGGTTCTAGACCTCGGAATTATGGTGGGATATGATAAAAAGGTTGAATTGACCAGAGTGTGCTGATGAGAGAAAACAGAAACCAAGATGGACTCAAAGCAAGTCTAAAATTTACAGGCTTTATTAAACAATGAGAAATCGAATCTCACCAACACTACACAGAGCAGCAGTGAAGACATTGACAGCATCGCAAGGCCAGTCAGACCCATGCAACATAGACCCAGTGCCATCACCAGCGCATTGGGCATTTAAGGCCACGTTAATACTCTATACTTTTAAGACCTTGAAAATAGGACACAAGATTGTGCCAGAAACATGGCTACTGTGCCTCAGTGGAGTTTACTATTCTTACACTACAATTGTGGCACTATTGTACATATTATATTGTGCTTATGTATAGTATAACTTTACTGAATTGGATGCAAACCGAAGAATTTCATTTTATCGAGGAACGTGTGACAATAAAGTACCATTGAACCATTGAACATGAATAGGAAAGGTTGGGGGCAATATTTGCCAGACACAGGCAAGTGGGACGAGCTTGGTGAGGCAACTTGGTCAGTATGGTTGAGTTAGGCTGATGTGTTGGCTTCTATTATTTTATGCGGACCGATGGTCAGCATGGACTTGGTGAGCCAACGTACCTGTTGCTGTGTTGTATTTCTCTCTGACATTAACTCTGCTATCCACCCTTAAAACCTCTTTAATTATTTACTGGGAGAGATTTTAACTTGCCCACCTTGACCAAGCAAGACTACTCTGCCAGGAAGAAGCATGTGATCCTGTTGAGCTCTGCTGTCGGAATAACTTAGATCACGCAGAGCGATTAAAATCCAAAGACTTTATTAGCATTACAGCATAGGTGACATCATCTTAACACATAACTCAAGACTGAAGAAGAAGGGGTAAAGTAGCTTTCTGTTAACTAGTGGACGTAGCTACGAAGTATGACTCATAACATGAGTGACAGTGATCTACATCCTCCCTCTTAAAGAATTAAATGTCACTACAAAACCATTGACTAATTAAGGCATGCGTAGCAATTGATAACAACCTGGAGGAAAGTCAAACATAGCCCGGGTACTTCACAAGAGACAATAGACAATAGGTGCAGGAGTAGGCCATTCGGCCCTTCGAGCCAGCACTGCCATTCAATGTGATCATGGCTGATCATCCTCAATTAGTACCCCGTTCCTGCCTTCTCCCCATGTCCCCTGACTCTGCTATTTTTAAGCCCTATCTAGCTCTTTTTTAAAGCATCCAGAGAACCTGCCTCCACCGCCCTCTGAGGCAGAGAATTCCACAGACTCACTACTGTGAGAAAAAGTGTTTCCTCGTCTCCGTTCTAAATGGCTTACTCCTTATTCTTGAACTGTGGCCCCTGGTTCTGGACTCCTCCAACATCGGGAACATGTTTCCTGCTTCTAGCGTGTCCAAACCCTTAACAATCAAACCCTCCACTGCTGCTCTGCTGCACACTGCGTCTGAACCGCTTGCTTGGCTCAGCTGCCGGGGCTCCATATTGACCTGCAACCATGCCACATCCTTACCCCCTGCAGCCATCGCTCAGGCTCTGGGGATTGGGCTGCCTCCTGTAGCCAACCTTGGAAACCACAGAGCGCCTCCAAGGGTGTGATAGGTGAGCTCATGTGCTTATGTATATGACTTTCAATGAGATATCCTCTCATCATTCTAAACTCCAAAGTGTACAAGCCCAGCTGCTCCATTCTCTCAGCATATGACAGTCCCGCCATCCCAGGAATTAACCTTGTAAACCTACGCAGCACTCCCTCAATAGCAAGAATGTCCCTCCTCAAATTAGGGAACAAAACGGCACATAATACTCCAGGTGTGGTCTCACTAGGGCTCTGTACAACTGCAGAAGGACCTCTTTGCTCCTATATTCGATTCCTCTTGTTATAAAGGCAAACAGCTTTCTTCACTGCCTGCTGTACCTGGATGCTTACATTCTGATGTACAAGGACCCCCAGATCCCGTTGTACTTCCCCTTTTCCCAACTTGACGCCATTTAGATAGTAATCTGCCTCCCTGTTTTTGCTACCAAAGTGGATAACCTCACATTTATCTGCATTAAACTTCATCTGTCATGCATCTGCCCACTTGCCCAACCTGTCCAAGTCACCCTGCATTCTCATAGCATCCTCCTCACAGTTCACACACAACTTTGTGTCATCTAAAAATTTGCTAATGTTACTTTGAATCCTTTCATCCAAATCATTGATGTATATTGTATATAGCTGCGGTCCCAGCACTAAGCCTTGCGGTTCCCCACTTGTCACTGCCTGCCATTCTGAAAGGGACCCGTTAATCCCTACTCTTTGTTTCCTGTCTCCCAACTACTTTTCTATCCATGTCAGGGGTTGGACAGGCTAGATGCAGGAAGATTGTTCCCGATGTTGGGGAAGTCCAGAACAAGGGGTCGCAGTTTAAGGATAAGGGGAAAATCTTTTAGGACCGAGATGAGGAAAACATTTTTCACACAGAGAGTGGTGAATCTCTGGAATTCTCTGCCACAGAAGGTAGTTGAGGCCAGTTCATTGGCTATATTTAAGAGGGAGTTAGATGTGGCCCTTGTGGCTAAAGGGATCAGGGGGTATGGAGAGAAGGCAGGTACAGGATACTGAGTTGGATGATCAGCCATGATCATATTGAATGGCAGTGCAGGCTCGAAGGGCCGAATGGCCTACTCCTGCACCTATTTTCTATGTTTCTATGTCAGCACTCTACCTCCAATACCATGTGCCCTAATTTTGCCCACTAATCCCCTATGTGGGACCTTATTAAATGCGAGGCTTACAAACACGACCAGCACGTGTGCGATAAAAACCATCTCTGTTTTTCTCTACCGGGGATAGAGTCGGTGGCTGCAGGTTTGGCGGACGGTAGCACCGGGAGCCCGCGGGTCCCTGGAGGGAGACCGCTTTTCGGGGCTTCCGCAACGACGACTTCTCCCGCCCGAGTTGCGGGGTTGAAGAGCTCCTGGAGCGGGGCCTTACAGCATCGCCCCGCGCGGCTTGGAATGGCGGCGGGTCTCTGCGAGCGCACGCCGGGGGTTCTAACACCAAGAACCCGGTGTGCGACCTTGCATCACGCGGCGTGGCTTTAATGGCCACGGGACAATTCGCCATCGCCCGCCGGGGGCTTTGACTTTGACTTTGACTGACATCGGGGGGGGGAAGTGCAGTGGAGAGAGAAGTTTTTTTGGCCTTCCATCACAGCAATGTGATGGATGTTTATGTAAATTATGTTGTGTCTTGGGTCTATTTGTTTGTAATGTATGGCTGCAGAAACGGCATTTCGTTTGGACCTCAAGGGGTCCAAATGACAATAAATTGAATTGTATTGTATTGTATTGAATTGTATTGTATTGACTGGTGACAGAGATTGAAACAACATTCCCGGTGATGAAACAGAGGACTTTGGCACAGCCGGAGGAGGCATCACCATTGATAGAGCCGCTCCAGAAGTGGGTTGTTGTGCTGGTACAGGCGGACCAATGCCGCTGGACACGGGCGAAAGTACACTTGTACGGTCGGGAGAATACGGAGGTGGAGTCGGCTCATTCACAGGCAGGATATGTTGTCTGTTACGCCTGTAGGTGCTGCCATCGGCACTAACCAGATATGAGAGTGGCTCAGAAGCAGATCCAGAAATAACACCGATACGGTCATGGCCTTTGTCAGTTTGCAGCGGCCTACTTGTTTTGTCATACCACTGTTTTTGAATGTCACACTTTTGTTATAACCTGGACTGGACTTCTGATGATGGAACCACCTGTGGGATCAATGCCTGATCCGCCACAGGCACCGTGGCTCAGGTCTGCCTTGACAATAAAAGTTGAGCGGGTGAACCCAAAATGTGGTCGCAGGAGATGTTGCATAGGTTGAGCAGATCCACGTACACGTCAGAATTAGCTCTGGGCTATTGTTCCATGAGTTGTTTGGCACTCTTGACAGCCCGCTCAGCTAGTCCATTTGACTGTGGGTATTCATGGCTGCTGGTGATGTGGCGAAAACCCATGTGCGGTTCCCGGAGGTTGCAGGTGGTTGCCGGAGGTTGCAGGTAGTGGAAGCAGGTAGGGAGACTGACAAAAACCTCTGGGAACCGCACGGAAACCTTGGATGGGGCGCAAAGTCTCCAGAGGTTTCCGTTCAGGTTTCCTAAGTGGGACAGGGGTATTATTTTCCCAGGGCTTTCAGGACGATTCCCTCTCAGCATCAGTTGTCTTTCCAGGGGAATGTCATATGTGGGGCAGAACATCCTATCATCCTATCCAGGAAATGGCCTTGAGTAGAAGAAGGGTCAGGAAATCAGGAAGATGTACTGCTCTCACTCCACTGCCCTTTAAAAAGCAGTCCCATCCTTGTCATTTCACTCATGTGTTTCACATTTACATAATCGCTCAAAGTAAAAATTAACACAAAAAATGTAAATTAAACTTGATCCCTCATCTATGGCTCTGCATTATGTTCGATTTTCTGAAAGAAAGACAGACGAGCATTTCACCTCGCCAATACTGGATGTCACTTAGTTTGTTGCAATTTATTTTTAATATTCACCGTTGTAATGTAGGAAACAATTTTACACAGTGAGATGACTCAAAGAGTTTCATTACTGATTAGATAATTTGCACATTTGTGTTAATAGAGGGATAAATATTAACCAGGACACCCTATGACTTTCCTGAAATAGTTGGAGGGTAGCTAATGTTATCCCACTTTTCAAGAAAGGAGTGAGAGAGAAAACTAGCACTTTAATTAAAAGTAACACTAGCAAATTTGTAGATGACACAAAGCTAGGTGGCAGTGTGAACTGTGAAGAGGATGCCAGGAGGTTGCAGAGTGATTTGGACAGGTTGAGAGTGGGCAGATGCATGGCAGATGCAGTATAATGTAGATAAATGTGAGGTTATCCACTTTGGCGGCAAGAACAAGGAGGCATAATATTATCTCAATGGTGTCAGATTAAGAAAATGGGAAGTGCAACAAGACCTGGGTGTCCTTGTGCACCAGTCACTGAAAGTAAACATGCAGGTAGAGCAGGCAGTGAAGAAAGCTAACGGCCTCCATTACGAGAGGATTTGAGTATAGGAGTAAAGAGATCCTTCTGCAATTGCACAGGGCCCTGATGAGACCAAATCCGGAGTATTGTGTGCAGTTTTGGTCTCCTAATTTGAGGAAGGACATCCTTGCTATTGAGGCAGTGCAGTGTAGGTTCACGAGTTTAATCCCCGGGATGGCAGGACAGTCATATGAGGAAAGATCGGAAAGACTGGGCTTGTATTCACTGGAAGTTAGAAGGATGGGAGGGGATCTTATAGAAACACCAGACTAATTGGGACCCGTTGGGACCCAACTTCACACGGGAGGGCTGGTCCCCCAACGCAATATTCCACCTCTCCACCAATTCCAATATTGCTGGCCAATGGGGGGCGGGGGGACTTTCTGGAGCATTAGTATGGGTGTTGTTGGCTGAAGGGACCTGTTTCCAGAGGGTTAGTATGGACATTGTGGGCCGAATGGATTCTTGGGCTGGCAGCTCAGTCACCGCGCGCGCACACACACACACACACACACACACACACACACACACACACACACACACACACACACACACGTAAACGTTCTTGAATACTCACATGGCTGAGCGCGGCCTCTCCACTTTAGGGCTGCCACATTCAGCGGCACTTCCGCAATCAGTGTGACCTCTGCACTTACCGGAAAGTATGCAATCAGCACGACCTGTCCACTAAGCAGTAGTCACGAAATGAGCGGGACTTTTGAACCAAGCACAGTCAGACCTAATAAAGCATTTATTCCTTCCAAACACAGTCGGACCTAATAAAGCATTGCAGTTTCAAGCACAGGCAGGGTAGCAAGCCAAACGACTCATGGCATTGTCATTAAGGGCTGACAAATCATGCATTGCAAGTACATTGCAGACTCACAGTTGAGTTGATTCGCAGCTTAGAATGAGAGTCGTGGCCTCTCCCTCGCGATCTTTCAGAGTGACTGAGTCACGTCCAGGCATCCGGTGTTTTATTGTCCTGCCCCCACACCGGAAGGGGCGTTACCATCATCACGGTGATTGACAGGCGAGAGGATCTCAAGGTTTTTTAAACACACATAACTTTTTTATTTTTCATCGATGGTAAAAATCCTCGGGGCCTGCTCAGTGGAGGACTGTGAGTAAGATGGCCAAAAATCATAGCAATATAATGTAGTTTTTTTTCTAAAATCAATATACAGCGCAGACAAGAAGTGGTCAAGATGAGACTTTTAATTATATAGATATAAAATTATAAAAGCACTGGGCAAGCTAGATGCAGGAAAAATTGTCCCAATTTTGGAGGAGTCCAGAGTCAGGGGCCACGGTCTAAGAATAAAGGGGAGGCCACTTAAAACTGAGATGAGAAAAAAAGTTTTCACCCAGAGAGCTGAGAATTTGTGGAATTCTCTGCCACAGAAGGCAGTAGAGGCCAATTCACTGGATGAATTTAAAAGAGTTAGATAGCGCTCTAAGGGGTTAGCGGAATCAAGTGATATGGGGAAAAGGCAGGCACAGGTTACTGATTGGGGATAATCAGCCATGATCATAATGAATGGCGGTGCTGACTCGTAGGACCAAATGACCTCCTCCTGCACCTATTTTCTATGTTTCTAGTTTGTTTTCTGTTTTTATGGTATTTAAAAAATATATATTAACATATTTTAATAAACATAATCTAGCATCCAGTTATTTGGAAATCATGACAGTTCAGTATCTAACTCTTTATTTCTCTGAAAAACGAGCCAAAGTCATGAGTCCAGGCAGGAGATGTGGTCAGAGCCAGGATCTTGACTATTGGCTATCTGTGTGGTCAGAGCCAGAGTTGCTGTATGGAACACTGGGAATCAGGAAGCCAGGGGAACTGTTTTCAAAATGGTTAGTTGAAGGGGGAAGTCTTTTAGGACCGAGATGAGAGGTTTTTTTTTTCACACAGAGTGTGGTGAATCTGTGGAATTCTCTGCCACAGAGGGTGGTTCATTGGCTATATTTAAGAGGGAGTTTGATGTGGCCCTTGTGGCTAAAGAGATCCTTTATAGTATGGAGAGTTGGTATGGTGATTCTCTCCACAATGAGTGGCAGGGAGAGAAGAGAAAAGAGAAAGGGTAAGGGAGGACTATTCATTGTAATGAACAGAAAGGCATGCATAACTGGGGTCCATGTGAGTGCCCATGGCTACATTGAGACTTGATTTTGGCCTGGAGTTTGTCCATTTTCCCTCTGATTGCATGGGTTTCTTCTGGGTGTTATAGTTTTGCCTAGCATGTCATAAAAACATATCAGTTGGTTGATTAATTGGCCACTAAAAATTGCTATCTAGCATGTAGCTACTTGTATGTGGTAAATCAGGAGGAAATTGATGGGAATGTGATGAGAGTAAAATTTTACATGTGATCAATTAGTGTACATGGATGCTTGATGAGGAGAACTTAATAGGCTCACAAAGTGCTGCAGTAACTAATGGGGAAGGCATCATTCTGGAGGACAGATAGGCAATGATTTGGATTGGGACCATCTTCAAACTAATTGTGATAATGGGGGAGCGAGCTGAGAAAAGAGGTGGGGGCGGGACAACGTTTGGCAAGTGGTAGTTGGATAGGGGTGAGGGTTATTTTATTGGCAGATGGGTGGACAAAGGCCAGGGATGATAAGAGACTGTAATTATGGAGAAAGTATGGAGAGAAGGCAGGTACAGGATACTGAGTTGGATGATCAGCCATGATCATATTGAATGGCGGTGCAGGCTCGAAGGGCCGAATGGCCTACTCCTGCACCTATTTTCTCTGTTTCTATAACTATGTGGGATGTCTACATTTGTGAATAACATGGGCACAGTATATAGGGCATTGTGTAAAGGATTGTTTGTTGGACGGCTTTAAGAAAGATACACAAATTTCAAAATGTGATTGAACATCATGAATGTTAAAGGTTAGAAGTGAAATAATTTAGTGCATTTGGTATGTTGAAGTTTGATGTAAGCAAGTTACAGTAAATCTCTAATTTACCAACACCCATGGGACTTTGGGACTGCTGGACCAGCAGCAGCTTTTGTGGACTATTGGATAATACTCCTATTAATATCAAACATACATTTTATTTCAGTTTATTCTCCTATTACACAGTGGTATAATAAACGTTCCAGTGAATTTAAAGGGTACAAGAGGAATAGAATTGTATTGTATTGAAAAATAGAAGCACTTCAAACCCTGATTTGGGCTGCAAAGATAATAATGCTACAAAATGATAGGTAAATAAGGATCTTAAAAAGGCCAGAAGAATTCCCCTAGCTTTGTTTGTCTCACAGTAGTGAGAAATTTCCAAAGTTAAACCCTGGCAATTAAATATAACAGAGAGAGACACAAGAACTGCAGATGCTGAGATCTTGAGTGAAATACAAAGTACTGGGGTAACTCTGCGGCATCTCCAGAGGACATGGATAAGTTAAATTTTGGGTCAGGGCCCTTCTTCAGACTTTACAGTCTTTTATCATCCCTGGCCTTTGTCTACCCATCTGCCAATAAAATAAACCTAACCCCCATCCAACTACCACTTGCCAAAACTTTTCTCAGCTCTCTCCTCCATTATCACAATTAGTTTGAAGATACAGGGTAGTCCCAATCCAAATCATTGCCTATCTGTCCTCCAGAATGCTGCCTTCCCCATTACTTCCTGCAGCACTTTGTGAGCCTATTGTTATCACTGCTCATCAAGCATCCATTTACACTAATTGATCACATGTAAAATTTTACTCTCATCACATTCCCATCAATTTCCTCCTGATTTACCACATACAGGTAGCTACATGCTAGATAGCAATTTTTAGTGGCCAATTAATCAACCAACTGATATGTTTTTATGACATGCTAGGGGAAACTATAACACCCAGAAGAGACCCATGCAATCAGAGGGGAAATGGACAAACTCCAGGCCAAAATCAAGTCAAGATGTAGCCATGGGCACTCGCATGGACCCCAGTTATGCATGCCTTTCTATTCATTACGTTGAAGAGTCCTCCCTTCTCCCTTCTCCTTTCTCTTCTCTCCCTATTTGCCACTCATTGGTCTCCTATTCATCTCTATCCTTTGTCCACTCATTTGCTAATCAAACCACCAAACTTGTATTCAGTTATCACGTGACAGTCTTTGTCCTGCTCTCACCTCTTTTCCATCCTTCTCTCCCCTATGGATGCAAAAGTGGGACAACATAGAACTAGTGTGAGTGGATAATCACTTAGCATTGACTCATCAGTGCTCTATCAGAAATGATCTATTCTCAATCGTTTAAAATTAAACTGTTTAAATGCTGCCACCAAATCTTATCACCTTCACCGAAACACTGAGGTCCCTTTATTCACCAAAGTTTACCCTTTGGAGAATTATACACTCAGATGAATGTTGTGCCCCAACTGTTTTGTCATCAAACCATTACAAAGTATTAGGTGAACCACAAAGCAATTATTAAAACCCATGCAGAGAGAACAATACACACTGTTACACTCATCGCATCTACTACCAACCTAAGGGACGAGCAGGCTGTTATCAGTGGATATCGTCCAACTCAAATCCCAGACTAGATTTCATATGGTTGAATGTGTATGATGCATAATATATGTGGTGAAGGCTATATTAACAGTGATTAATATAGACCTGGGTGTCATAGTACACCAGTCATTAAAAGTAGGCATGCAGGTGTAGCAGGCAGTGAAGAAAGCGAATGGTATGTTAGCATTCATAGCAAAAGGATTTGAGTATAGGAGCAGGGAGGTTCTAATACAATACAATACAATACAATACAATACAATTCAATTTATTGTCATTTGGACCCCTTGAGGTCCAAACGAAATGTCGTTTCTGCAGCCATACATTACAAAACAAAAAGACCCGAGACATAGAAACATAGAAACATAGAAATTAGGTGCAGGAGTAGGCCATTCGGCCCTTCGAGCCTGCACCGCCATTCAATATGATCATGGCTGATCATCCAACTCAGTATCCTGTACCTGCCTTCTCTCCATACCCTCTGATCCCCTTAGCCACAAGGGCCACATCTAACTCCCTCTTAAATATAGCCAATGAAATGGCCTCGACTACCCTCTGTGGCAGGGAGTTCCAGAGATTCACCACTCTCTGTGTGAAAAAAGTTCTTCTCATCTCGGTTTTAAAGGATTTCCCCCTTATCCTTCAGCTGTGACCCCTTGTCCTGGACTTCCCCAACATCGGGAGCAATCTTCCTGCATCTAGCCTGTCCAACCCCTTAAGAATTTTGTAAGTTTCTATAAGATCCCCTCTCAATCTCCTAAATTCTAGAGAGTATAAACCAAGTCTATCCAGTCTTTCTTCATAAGACAGTCCTGACATCCCAGGAATCAGTCTGGTGAACCTTCTCTGCACTCCCTCTATGGCAATAATGTCCTTCCTCAGATTTGGAGACCAAAACTGTACGCAATACTCCAGGTGTGGTCTCACCAAGACCCTGTACAACTGCAGTAGAACCTCCCTGCTCCTATACTCAAATCCTTTTGCTATGAAAGCTAACATACCATTCGCTTTCTTCACTGCCTGCTGCACCTGCATGCCCACTTTCAATGACTGGTGTACCATGACACCCAGGTCTCGCTGCATCTCCCCTTTTCCTAGTCGGCCACCATTTAGATAATAGTCTGCTTTCCTGTTTTTGCCACCAAAATGGATAACCTCACATTTATCCACATTATACTGCATCTGCCAAACATTTGCCCACTCACCCAGCCTATCCAAGTCACCTTGCAGTCTCCTAGCATCCTCCTCACAGCTAACACTGCCCCCCAGCTTAGTGTCATCCGCAAACATGGAGATATTGCCTTCAATTCCCTCATCCAGATCATTAATATATATTGTAAATAGCTGGGGTCCCAGCACTGAGCCTTGCGGTACCCCACTAGTCACTGCCTGCCATTGTGAAAAGGACCCATTTACTCCTACTCTTTGCTTCCTGTTTGCCAGCCAGTTCTCTATCCACATCAATACTGAACCCCCAATGCCGTGTGCTTTAAGTTTGTAAACTAATCTCTTATGTGGGACCTTGTCGAAAGCCTTCTGGAAGTCCAGATACACCACATCCACTGGTTCTCCCCTATCCACGCTACTAGTTACATCCTCGAAGAATTCAATAAGATTCGTCAGACATGATTTACCTTTTGTAAATCCATGCTGACTTTGTCCAATGATTTCACCACTTTCCAAATGTGCTGCTATCCCATCTTTAATAACTGACTCTAGCAGTTTCCCCACTACCGATGTTAGACTAACTGGTCTGTAATTCCCCATTTTCTCTCTCCCTCCCTTCTTAAAAAGTGGGGTTACGTTTGCTACCCGCCAATCCTCAGGAACTACTCCAGAATCGAAAGAGTTTTGAAAGATTATTACTAATGCATCCACTATTTCTGGAGCTACTTCCTTAAGTACTCTGGGATGCAGCCTATCTGGCCCTGGGGATTTATCGGCCTTTAATCCATTTAATTTACCCAACACCACTTCCCGGCTAACCTGGATTTCACTCAATTCCTCCAACTCCTTTGACCCGCGGTCCCCTGCTATTTCCGGCAGATTATTTATGTCTTCCTTAGTGAAGACGGAACCAAAGTAGTTATTCAATTGGTCCGCCATATCCTTGTTCCCCATGATCAACTCACCTGTTTCTGACTGCAAGGGACCTACATTTGTTTTAACTAATCTCTTTCTTTTCACATATCTATAAAAACTTTTGCAGTCAGTTTTTATGTTCCCTGCCAGTTTTCTTTCATAATCTATTTTTCCTTTCCTAATTAAGCCCTTTGTCCTCCTCTGCTGGTCTCTGAATTTCTCCCAGTCCTCCGGTATGCTGCTTTTTCTGGCTAATTTGTACGCATCATCCTTCGCTTTGATACTATCCCTGATTTCCCTTGTTATCCACGGATGCACTACCTTCCCTGATTTATTCTTTTGCCAAACTGGGATGAACAATTTTTGTAGTTCATCCATGCAGTCTTTAAATGTCTTCCATTGCATATCCACCGTCAACCCTTTTAGAATTAATTGCCAGTCAATCTTGGCCAATTCACATCTCATATCCTCAAAGTTACCTTTCTTTAAGTTCAGAACCATTGTTTCTGAATTAACAATGTCACTCTCCATCCTAATGAAGAACTCAACCATATTATGGTCACTCTTGTCCAAGGGGGCACGTACAACAAGACTGCTAACTAACCCTTCCTCATTACTCAATACCCAGTCTAAAATAGCCTGCTCTCTCGTTGGTTCCTCTACATGTTGATTTAGATAACTATCCCGCATACATTCCAAAAAATCCTCTTCCTCAGCACCCCTGCCAATTTGATTCGCCCAATCTATATGTAGATTGAAGTCACCCATTATAACGGTTTTGCCTTTGTCGCATGCATTTCTAATTTCCTGTTTGATACCATCTCCAACTTCACTACTACTGTTAGGTGGCCTGTACACAACACCCACCAGCGTTTTCTGCCCCTTAGTGTTTCGCAGCTCTACCCATACCGATTCCACATCCTGCAAACTAATGTCCTTCCTTTCCATTGCGTTAATCTCCTCTCTAATCAGCAACGCTACCCCACCTCCTTTTCCTTTCTCTCTATCCCTCCTGAATATTGAATATCCCTGGATGTTCAGCTCCCAGCTTTGGTCACCCTGGAGCCATGTCTCCGTGATCCCAACTATATCATAGTCATTAATAGCTATCTGCACATTCAACTCATCCACCTTATTACGAATGCTCCTTGCATTGAGACACAAAGCCTTCAGGCTTGTTTTTACAACACTCTTACCCCTTATACAATTTTGTTGAAAAGTGGCCCTTTTTGATTTTTGCCCTGGATTTTCCGGCCTGCCACTTTTACTTTTCACCTTGCTACCTATTGCTTCTACCCTCATTTTACACCCCTCTGTCTCTACGCTCACACATTTAAGAAACCCTTTCCCTTTAACTCCATCCTCCACTAGCCCATTCGACACCCCACCCCCCTTATTCAGTTTAAAACCACTCGTGTAGCAGTGGCAAACCTGCCTGCCAGAATGCTGGTCCCACACCTGTTAAGATGCAATCCGTCCCTTTTGTACAGATCCCCCTTACCCCAAAACAGATCCCAGTGATCTAAGAATCTAAATCCCTGCCCCGTACACCAGTTCCTCAGCCACACGTTCAGGTCCCGTATCTCCCTGTTCCTGCTCTCGCCAGCACGAGGAACTGGAAGCAAACCGGAGATAACAACCCTGGAGGTCCTGCTTTTCAGCATTTTTCCGAGCTCTCGAAAGTCACGCTGCAGAATATTCATCCCCTTCTTTCCGACATCGTTTGTGCCGACATGCACTACCACTTCCGGATGTTCACCTTCGCCCTTGAGGATTTTCTGCACTCTGTCCGTGACATCCTGGATCCTGGCACCAGGAAGGCAGCACACCATCCTCGCATCCTGTGGCTACTGTGCCTCAGTGGAGTTTACTATTCTTACACTACAATTGTGGCACTATTGTACGTATTATATTGTGCTTATGTATAGTATAACTTTACTGAATTGGATGCAAACCGAAGAATTTTATTTTATCGAGGAACGTGTGACAATAAAGTACCATTGAACCATTGAACATGAATAGGAAAGGTTGGGGGCAATATTTGCCAGACACAGGCAAGTGGGACGAGCTTGGTGAGGCAACTTGGTCAGTATGGTTGAGTTAGGCTGACGTGTTGGCTTCTATTATTTTATGCGGACCGATGGTCAGCATGGACTTGGTGAGCCAACGTACCTGTTGCTGTGTTGTATTTCTCTCTGACATTAACTCTGCTATCCACCCTTAAAACCTCTTTAATTATTTACTGGGAGAGATTTTAACTTGCCCACCTTGACCAAGCAAGACTACTCTGCCAGGAAGAAGCATGTGATCCTGTTGAGCTCTGCTGTCGGAATAACTTAGATCACGCAGAGCGATTAAAATCCAAAGACTTTATTAGCATTACAGCATAGGTGACATCATCTTAACACATAACTCAAGACTGAAGAAGAAGGGGTAAAGTAGCTTTCTGTTAACTAGTGGACGTAGCTACGAAGTATGACTCATAACATGAGTGACAGTGATCTACATCCTCCCTCTTAAAGAATTAAATGTCACTACAAAACCATTGACTAATTAAGGCATGCGTAGCAATTGATAACAACCTGGAGGAAAGTCAAACATAGCCCGGGTACTTCACAATAGACAATAGACAATAGGTGCAGGAGTAGGCCATTCAGCCCTTCGAGCCAGCACCGCCATTCAATGTGATCATGGCTGATCATCCTCAATCAGTACCCCGTTCCTGCCTTCTCCCCATGTCCCCTGACTCTGCTATTTTTAAGCCCTATCTAGCTCTCTTTTTAAAGCATCCAGAAAACCTGCCTCCACCGCCCTCCGAGGCAGAGAATTCCACAGACTCACCACTGTGAGAAAAAGTGTTTCCTCGTCTCCGTTCTAAATGGCTTACTCCTTATTCTTAAACTGTGGCCCCCAGTTCTGGACTCCCCCAACATCGGGAACATGTTTCCTGCTTCTAGCGTGTCCAAACCCTTAACAATCAAACCCTCCACTGCTGCTCTGCTGCACACTGCGTCTGAACCGCTAGCTTGGCTCAGCTGCCGGGGCTCCATATTGACCTGCAACCATGCCACATCCTTACCCCCTGCAGCCATCGCTCAGCCTCTGGGGATTGGGCTGCCTCCCGTAGCCAACCTTGGAAACCACAGAGCGCCTCCAAGGGTGTGATAGGTGAGCTCATGTGCTTATGTATATGACTTTCAATGAGATATCCTCTCATCCTTCTAAACTCCAGAGTGTACAAGCCCAGCTGCTCCATTCTCTCAGCATATGACAGTCCCGCCATCCCGGGAATTAACCTTGTAAACCTACGCAGCACTCCCTCAATAGCAAGAATGTCCCTCCTCAAATTAGGGAACAAAACTGTACACAATACTCCAGGTGTGGTCTCACTAGGGCTCTGTACAACTGCAGAAGGACCTCTTTGCTCCTATATTCGATTCCTCTTGTTATAAAGGCAAACAGCTTTCTTCACTGCCTGCTGTACCTGGATGCTTACATTCTGATGTACAAGGACCCCCAGATCCCGTTGTACTTCCCCTTTTCCCAACTTGATGCCATTTAGATAGTAATCTGCCTCCCTGTTTTGGCTACCAAAGTGGATAACCTCACATTTATCTGCATTAAACTTCATCTGTCATGCATCTGCCCACTTGCCCAACCTGTCCAAGTCACCCTGCATTCTCATAGCATCCTCCTCACAGTTCACACACAACTTTGTGTCATCTAAAAATTTGCTAATGTTACTTTGAATCCTTTCATCCAAATCATTGATGTATATTGTATGTAGCTGCGGTCCCAGCACTAAGCCTTGCGGTTCCCCACTTGTCACTGCCTGCCATTCTGAAAGGGACCCATTAATCCCTACTCTTTGTTTCCTGTCTGCCAACTACTTTTCTATCCATGTCAGGGGTTGGACAGGCTAGATGCAGGAAGATTGTTCCCGATGTTGGGGAAGTCCAGAACAAGGGGTTACAGTTTAAGGATAAGGGGGAAATCTTTTGTATTGTATTGTATTGTATTTTAATGACCACACAGCCAGGCTGGTGGAATTTGTTATCAGTACAGCTCGGTACAGATTCCAACATTTCATCAAACATTAAACATATAACATAGATATACATACAGACAGACACATTACATAATACATAAGGGCCACGCTTATTCGTATTTTCTCACCGTACAGAGTTTAAAATGTTAATTGCAGTGGGAATGAAACTGTTTTTGAAGCGGTTTGTTTTGGAGGCAATTGTCCTGTAACGCCTCCCAGAGGGCAGTAGCTGAAGGGCATAGTGTGCAGGGTGAGTGGGATCAGAGATGATCTTGCGGGCTCTGTGTAGTGTCCGTTTGTGGTAAAGTGATTCAAGGGATGGAAGGGGTAAGCCAATAATTTTGGATGCTCTGTTGATGATGCGCTGTAATTTCTTCCGGGAGAGTGAGTCGAGACTGCCGAACCAGACTGTGATGGATGAAGTGAGGATGCTTTCGATGATGGCTGTATAGAAGCGGAGCATGAGATGAGACCTTACTCTGAACTTCCTGAGCTGTCGGAGATGGAAAAGTCTTTGCTGGGCTTTTCCATAGATGTGGTCTGCGTTTGTCCTCCATTTGAGGTTGTTGCTGATGTGGGTTCCAAGGAGTTTGAATGTGTCAGTGATGGAGATGGATTCACCTTTAATGAGCACAGGAGTTTTGGGGGATGGCTGGCGTCTTGGGTCGATTATGAGTTCTTTTGTTTTTGATGAGTTGAGTAAGAGATCATGGTCTGTGCACCAGGTCACTGCTTGGTTGACCTGTGCACGGTATTCAGTTTTAGGACCGAGATGAGGAAAACATTTTTCACACAGAGAGTGGTGAATCTCTGGAATTCTCTCCCGCAGAAGGTAGTTGAGGCCAGTTCATTGGCTATATTTAAGAGGGAGTTAGATGTGGCCCTTGTGGCTAAAGGGATCAGGAGGTATGGGGAGAAGGCAGGTACAGGATACTGAGTTGGATGATCAGCCATGATCATATTGAATGGCGGTGCAGGCTCGAAGGACCGAATGGCCTACTCCTGCACCTATTTTCTATGTTTCTATGTCAGCACTCTACCTCCAATACCATGTGCCCTAATTTTGCCCACTAATCTCCTATGTGGGACCTTATTAAATGGGAGGCTTACAAACACGACCAGCACGTGTGCGATAAAAACCATCTCTGTTTTTCTCTACCGGGGACAGAGTCGGTGGCTTGACTGGTGACAGAGATTGAAACAACATTCCCGGTGATGAAACAGAGGACTTTGGCACAGCCGGAGGAGGCATCGCCATTGATAGAGCCGCTCCAGAAGTGGGTTGTTGTGCTGGTACAGGCGGACCAATGCCGCTGGACACAGGCGAAAGTACACTTGTACGGTCGGGAGAATACGGAGGTGGAGTCGGCTCATTCACAGGCAGGATATGTTGTCTGTTACGCCTGTAGGTGCTGCCATCGGCACTGACCAGATATGAGAGTGGCTCAGAAGCAGTTCCAGAAATAACACCGATACGGTCATGGCCTTTGTCAGTTTGCAAAGGAACCACCTGCCCATTGGTTAATGGCGGCAGCGGCCTACTTGTTTTGTCATACCACTGCTTTTGAATGTCACACTTTTGTTATAACCTGGACTGGACTTCTGATGGTGGAACCACCTGTGGGATCAATGCCTGATTCGCCACAGGCACCGTGGCTCAGGTCTGCCTTGACAATAAAAGTTGAGCGGGTGAACCCAAAATGTGGTCGCAGGAGATGTTGCGTAGGTTGAGCAGATCCACGTACACGTCAGAATTAGCTCTGGGCTATTGTTCCATGAGTTGTTTGGCACTCTTGACAGCCCGCTCAGCTAGTCCATTTGACTGTGGGTATTCATGGCTGCTGGTGATGTGGCGAAAACCCATGTGCGGTTCCCGGAGGTTGCAGGTGGTTGCTGGAGGTTGCAGGTAGTGGAAGCAGGTAGGGAGACTGACAAAAACCTCCGGGAACCGCACGGAAACCTTGGTGGGGCGCAAAGTCTCCAGAGGTTTCCGTTCAGGTTTCCTAAGTGGGACAGGGGCATTATTTTCCAAGGGCTTTCAGGACGATTCCCTCTCAGCATCAGTTGTCTTTCCAGGGGAATGTCATATGTGGGGCAGAACATCCTATCGTCCTATCCAGGAAATGGCCTTGAGTAGAAGAAGGGTCAGGAAATCAGGAAGATGTTCTGCTCTCACTCCACTGCCCTTTAAAAAGCAGTCCCATCCTTGTCATTTCACTCATGTGTTTCACATTTACATAATCGCTCAAGTAAAAATTAACACAGAAAATGTAAATTAAACTTGATCCCTCATCTATGGCTCTGCATTATGTTCGATTTTCTGAAAGAAAGACAGACGAGCATTTCACCTCGCCAATACTGGATGTCACTTAGTTTGTTGCAATTTATTTTTAATATTCACCGTTGTAATGTAGGAAACAATTTTACACAGTGAGATGACTCAAAGAGTTTCATTACTGATTAGATAATTTGCACATTTGTGTTAATAGAGGGATAAATATTAACCAGGACACCCTATGACTTTCCTGAAATAGTTGGAGGGTAGCTAATGTTATCCCACTTTTCAAGAAAGGAGCGAGAGAGAAAACTAGCACTTTAATTAAAAGTAACACTAGCAAATTTGTAGATGACACAAAGCTAGGTGGCAGTGTGAACTGTGAAGAGGATGCCAGGAGGTTGCAGAGTGATTTGGACAGGTTGAGAGTGGGCAGATGCATGGAAGATGCTGTATAATGTAGATAAATGTGAGATTATCCACTTTGGCGGCAAGAACAAGGAGGCATATTATTATCTCAATGGTGTCAGATTAGGAAAATGGGAAGTGCAACAAGACCTGGGTGTCCTTGTGCACCAGTCACTGAAAGTAAACATGCAGGTAGAGCAGGCAGTGAAGAAAGCTAGGCCTCCATTACGAGAGGATTTGAGTATAGGAGTAAAGAGATCCTTCTGCAGTTGCACAGGGCCCTGATGAGACCAAATCTGGAGTATTGTGTGCAGTTTTGGCCTCCTAATTTGAGGAAAGACATCCTTGCTATTGAAGCAGTGTAGCGTAGGTTCACGAGTTTAATCCCCGGGATGGCAGGACAGTCATATGAGGAAAGATCGGAAAGACTGGGCTTGTATTCACTGGAAGTTAGAAGGATGGGAGGGGATCTTATAGAAACACTAGACTAAGTGGGACCTGTTGGGTCCCAACTTCACATGGGAGGGCTGGTCCCCCAACGCAATATTCCACCTCTCCACCAATTCCAATATTGCTTGCCAATGGGGCGGGAACTTTCTGGAGCATTAGTATGGGTGTTGTTGGCCGAAGGGACCGGTTTCCAGAGGGTTAGTATGGACATTGTGGGCCGAATGGATTCTTGGGCTGGCAGCTCAGTCACTGAGAACGAACACACACACACACACACACACACACACACACACACACACACACACACACACACACACACACACACACACACACACACACACACACACACACACACACACACACACACGTAAACTTTCTTGAATACTCACACTTTCTTGAATACTCTCCACTTTAGGGCTGCCACATTCAGCGGCACTTCCGCAATCAGTGTGACCTCTGCACTTACCGGAAAGTTCGCAATCAGCGCGACCTGTCCACTAAGCAGTAGTCACAAAATGAGCGGGACTTTTGAACCAAGCACAGTCAGATCTAATAAAGCATTTATTCCTTCCAAACACAGTCGGACCTAATAAAGCATTGCAGTTTCAAGCACAGGCAGGGTAGCAAGCCAAAAGACTCATGGCATTGTCATTAAGGGCTGACAAATCATGTATTGCAAGTACATTGCAGACTCACAGTTGAGTTGATTCACAGCTTAGAATGAGAGTCGTGGCCTCTCCCTCGCGATCTTGCAGAGTGACTGAGTCACGTCCAGGCATCCGGTGTTTTATTGTCCTGCCCCCACACCGGAAGGGGCGTTACCATCATCACGGTGATTGACAGGCGAGAGGATCTCAAGGTTTTTTAAACACACATAACTTTTTTATTTTTCATCGATGGTAAAAATCCTCGGGGCCTGCTCAGTGGAGGACTGTGAGTAAGATGACCAAAAATCATAGCAATATAAGGTAGTTTTTTTTCTAAAATCAATATACAGCGCAGACAGGAATTGGTCAAGACGAGAATTTTAATTATATAGATATAAAATTATAAAAGGACTGGGCAAGCTAGATGCAGGAAAAATTGTCCCAATTTAGGAGGAGTCCAGAGCCAGGGGCCACGGTCTAAGAATAAAGGGGAGGCCACTTAAAACTGAGATGAGAAAAAAAGTTTTCACCTAGAGAGCTGAGAATTTGTGGAATTCTCTGCCACAGAAGGCAGTAGAGGCCAATTCACTGGATGAATTTAAAAGAGTTAGATAGCGCTCTTAGGGGTTAGCGGAATCAAGTGATATGGGGAAAAGGCAGGCACAGGTTACTGATTGGGGATAATCAGCCATGATCATAATGAATGGCGGTGCTGACTCGTAGGACCAAATGGCCTCCTCCTGCACCTATTTTCTATGTTTCTACGTTTCTAGTTTGTTTTCTGTTTTTATGGTATTTTAAAAAAAAATATTAACATATTTTAATAAACGTAATCTAGCATCCAGTTATTTGGAAATCATGACAGTTCAGTATCTAACTCTTTATTTCTCTGAAAAACGAGCCAAAGTCATGAGTCCAGGCAGGAGATGTGGTCAGAGCCAGGATCTTGACTATTGGCTATCTGTGTGGTCAGAGCCAGAGTTGCTGTATGGAACACTGGGAATCAGGAAGCCAGGGGAACTGTTTTCAAATTGGTTAGTTGAAGGGGGAAGTCTTTTAGGACCGAGATGAGAGTTTTTTTTTTCACACAGAGTGTGGTGAATCTGTGGAATTCTCTGCCACAGAGGGTGGTTCATTGGCTATATTTAAGAGGGAGTTAGATGTGGCCCTTGTGGCCAAAGAGATCCTTTATAGTATGGAGAGTTGGTATGGTGATTCTCTCCACAATGAGTGGCAGATAGGGAGAGAAGAGAAAAGAGAAAGGGTAAGGGAGGACTATTCAATGTAATGAACAGAAAGGCATGCATAACTGGGGTCCATGTGAGTGCCCGTGGCTACAACTTGACTTGATTTTGGCCTGGAGTTTGTCCATTTTCCCTCTGATTGCATGGGTTTCTTCTGGGTGTTATAGTTTTGCCTAGCATGTCATAAAAACATATCAGTTGGTTGATTAATTGGGCACTAAAAATTGCTATCTAGCATGTAGCTACCTGTATGTGGTAAATCAGGAGGAAATTGATGGGAATGTGATGAGAGTAAAATTTTACGTGTGATCAATTAGTGTACATGGATGCTTGATGAGGAGAACTTAATAGGCTCACAAAGTGCTGCAGTAACTAATGGGGAAGGCATCATTCTGGAGGACAGATAGGCAATGATTTGGATTGGGACCATCTTCAAACTAATTGTGATAATGGGGGAGAGAGCTGAGAAAAGAGGTGGGGGCGGGACAACGTTTGGCAAGTGGTAGTTGGATAGGGGTGAGGGTTATTTTATTGGCAGATGGGTGGACAAAGGCCAGGGATGATAAGAGACTGTAATTATGGAGAAAGTATGGAGAGAAGGCAGGTACAGGATACTGAGTTGGATGATCAGACATGATCATATTTAATGGCGGTGCAGGCTCGAAGGGCCGAATGGCCTACTCCTGCACCTATTTTCTCTGTTTCTATAACTATGTGGGATGTCTACACTTGTGAATAACATGGGCACAGTATATAGGGCATTGTGTAAAGGATTGTTTGTTGGACGGCTTTAAGAAAGATACACAAATTTCAAAATGTGATTGAACATCTTGAATGTTAAAGGTTAGAAGTGAAATAATTTGGTGCATATGGTATGTTGAAGTTTGATGTAAGCAAGTTGCAGTAAATCTCTAATTTACCAACACCCATGGGACTTTGGGACTGCTGGACCAGCAGCAGCTTTTGTGGACTATTGGATTAATATCAAACATACATTTTATTTCAGTTTATTCTCCTATTACACAGTAGTATAATAAACGTTCCAGTGAATTTAAAGGGTACAAGAAAAATAGAAGCACTTCAAACCCTGATTTCGGCTGCAAAGATAATAATGCTACAAAATGATAGGTAAATAAGGATCTTAAAAAGGCCAGAAGAATTCCCCTAGCTTTGTTTGTCTCACAGTAGTGAGAAATTTCCAAAGTTAAACCCTGGCAATTAAATATAACCGAGAGAGACACGAGGACTGCAGATGCTGAGATCTTGAGTGAAATACAAAGTACTGGGGTAACTCTGCGGCATCTCCAGAGGACATGGATAAGTTAAATTTTGGGTCAGGGCCCTTCTTCAGACTTTACAGTCTTTTATCATCCCTGGCCTTTGTCTACCCATCTGCCAATAAAATAAACCTAACCCCCATCCAACTACCACTTGCCAAAACCTTTCTCAGCTCTCTCCCCCATTATCACAATTAGTTTGAAGATGGTCCCAATTCAAATCATTGCCTATCTGTCCTCCAGAATGCTGCCTTCCACATTAGTTCCTGCAGCACTTTGTGAGCCTATTAAGTTATCACTGCTCATCAAGCATCCATGTACACTAATTGATCACATTCCCATCAATTTCCTCCTGATTTACCACATACAGGTAGCTACATGCTAGATAGCAATTTTTAGTGGCCAATTAATTAGATTAGATTAGATTAGATATAATTTATTGCCACACAGCCAGGCTGGTGGAAATTTGGGTTGTCTGCAGCGATACAATAATAAAGAATACACAACCACAATAAAACTGTAACACAAACATCCACCACAGCATTCATCACTGTGGTGGAAGGCACAACATTTGGCCTGTCCTCCTCCATTTCCCCCCCGTGGTCAGGACCAGAGTCCAGTCAGTCCAGGATCGGCTCTTCCTCACCGGAGACCGCGGCTTTAAGTTGTTGTAGGCCGCAGGCCGGCGGTCAAGATTTAAAGTCCCCGCCGCAGCCAGAAGCACCGTAGACTGCAGGGCCGGCGGTCGAAGCTCCCCTCCAGGGGTGATGGTAAGTCCATGCCGGACCCGCAGTAGAAGTCGGCCGCGGGCCGTCAGTGATGGCTTCTTCTCCCCCCGGGTCCCCAACGTGAGATCCCGGGCTGTAGACGCCGCACCAGCTGGAGCTCTGCAGACCGCGGCTTCAGGCTGCGACTTCAGGCTGCCGGCTGCCCCGGGTCAGCGAAACGGAGCGTTCCCCTCCAGCGAGGGCTCACCCGCTCCACGGCGAGAGTCCACGCTGTGCCCGCCGCTGAAGCCCCGGGCGCGTCTCCGGGAAAGGCCGCGTCGATCCTTGATGTTAGGCCACGGGGGAGGCGACCTGGAAAAACTCGACTCTCCGTGGAGGAGGCGACCGAAGCGGTTTCCCCCTTACCCCCCACACCACCCCCCACACAAAACACACAAAGAAACATTAAATACAGACTTTAAAACATACTAAAAAAATTAAAAAAAGTTGAAAAACTGACGAGCTGCATGACATGGCTGCTGCCAGAGCAGCGCCCCCATCAACCAACTGATATGTTTTTATGACATGCTAGGGGAAACTATAACACCCAGAAGAGACCCATGCAATCAGAGGGGAAATTGACAAACTCCAGGCCAAAATCAAGTCAAGATGTATCCATGGGCACTCGCATGGACCCCAGTTATGCATGCTTTTCTATTCATTACGTTGAAGAGTCCTCCCTTCTCCTTTCTCTTCTCTCCCTATCTGCCACTCATTGGTCTCCTATTCATCTCTATCCTTTGTCCACTCATTTGCTAATCAAACCACCAAACTTGTATTCAGTTATAACGTGACAGTCTTTGTCCTGCACTCACCTCTTTTCCATCCTTCTCTCCCCTATGGATGCAAAAGTGGGACAACATAGAACTAGTGTGAGTGGATAATCACTTAGCATTGACTCATCAGTGCTCTATCAGCAATGATCTATTCTCAATCGTTTAAAATTAAACTGTTTAAATGCTGCCACCAAATCTTATCACCTTCACCGAAACACACTGAGGTCCCTTTATTCACCAGAGTTTACCCTTTGGAGAATTATACACTCAGATGAATGTTGTGCCCCAACTGTTTTGTCATCAAACCATTACAAAGTATTAGGTGAACCACAAAGCAATTATTAAAACCCATGCAGAGAGAACAATACACACTGTTACACTCATCGCATCTACTACCAACCTAAGGGACGAGCAGGCTGTTATCAGTGGATATCGTCCAACTCAAATCCCAGACTAGATTTCATATGGTTGAATGTGTATCATGCATAATATATGTGGTGAAGGCTATATTAACAGTGATTAATATAGACCTGGGTGTCATGGTACACCAGTCATTAAAAGTAGGCATGCAGGTGTAGCAGGCAGTGAAGAAAGCGAATGGTATGTTAGCATTCATAGCAAAAGGATTTGAGTATAGGAGCAGGGAGGTTCTACTACAATACAATACAATACAATACAATACAATACAATACAATACAATACAATACAATACAATACAATACAATACATTACAATTCAATTTATTGTCATTTGGACCCCTTGAGGTCCAAACGAAATGTCGTTTCTGCAGCCATACATTACAAAACAAAAAGACCCAAGACACAACACAGTTTACACAAACATCCATCACATCGTTGTGATGGAAGGCAAAAAAAAACTTATCTCTCCACTGCACTCTCCCCCCCGATGTCAGAGTCAGAGTCAGAGTCAAAGCCCCCGGCTGGCGATGGCGATTGTCACGCGGCCATTAAAGCTGCGCCGGGTGATGCAAGGTTGCACACCGGGTCTAGTTGTTAGAGCCCCCGGCGGGCGCTCGCAGAGTCCCGTGGCCATTCCAAGCCGCGCGGGGCGATGGTGTAAGGCCCCGCTCAGGTAATCTTCAACCCCGCAACTCGGGCGGGAGAAGTCGCCGTTGCGGAAGCCCCGAAAAGCGGTCACCCAGCAGGGACCCGCGGGCTCCCGGTGCCGCCGTCCGCCAAACCCGCAGTTGCAGCCTCCGAAACTCCGGAGGTCGGGTGGCAGCAGCGCTCCACCACAGCTCCACCCGCTCCGGACTCGGCCAGCCCCGTGACGGTGAGTAGTCGGCAGCTCCGCAGCTGGAACCCCAGGTCGTTCCTGTTGGAGGCCGCTCCACGTTGCAGCCCCAACGACAACGGAGACCCGACAAAGAAAGGTCGGGTCTCCCGTGCAGGGGAAAGATTTTAAAGTTACCCCCTCCCCCCCACCACCCCCCCACACACATACCCCAACAAAAAAAATAACAAAAACTACATAAAAACGAGACAAAAAATAATAAAACACAGACGGACTGCAGAGGCCGCTGCTGACGAGAGTCGCGCCGCCCACAGAGATTACTGCAGTTGTACAGGGTCTTGGTGAGACCACACCTGGAGTATTGCGTACAGTTTTGGTCTCCAAATCTGAGGAAGGACATTCTTGCCATAGAGGGAGTACAGAGAAGGTTCACCAGGCTGATTCCTGGGATGTCAGGACTTTCATATTAAGAAAGACTGGATAGACTCGGCTTGTACTCGCTAGAATTTAGAAGATTGAGGGGGGATCTTATAGAAACTTACAAAATTCTTAAGGGGTTGGACAGGCTAGATGTAGGAAGATTGTTCCCAATGTTGGGGAAGTCCAGAACAAGGGGTCACAGTTTAAGGATAAGGGGGAAATCTTTTAGGACCGAGATGAGGAAAACTTTTTTTACACAGAGAGTGGTGAATCTCTGGAATTCTCTGCCACAGAAGGTAGTTGAGGCCAGTTCATTGGCTATATTTAAGAGGGAGTTAGATGTGGCCCTTGTGGCTAAAGGGATCAGGGGGTATGGAGAGAAGGCAGGTACAGGATACTGAGTTGGATGATCAGACATGATCATATTGAATGGCGGTGCAGGCTCGAAGGGCCGAATGGCCTACTCCTGCACCTAATTTCTATGTTTCTATGTTAATATGGTTGATCTACATTCTTCCTCTTAAAGAAGCAAATCGTAATTATACAAGCATAAAGTGGAGTATATAGAAAACACCAATATGAAGGGAGTACACTTTACTTTGTGTACTGTGCAGTGAGAGTAGCAAGTGTGAAGACAGTTCACAGACAGTCCTTGTACTTTGGATTCAGTTTGCAGATGCAACCTGCGCGTGTATGGTACCAACCGTTTCCTCCCTTCACCGGAGATTGAATAGGAGATTTGCCTCCACACTGGAGGCATGGGTTCGTATCCCACTTCTGACACCATGTTTTGTAATCAAACTATTGCAAAGTATTCGGTGAACCACAAAGCATTTATTAAAACCCATGCAGAGAGAACAGTACACACTGGGGGTGAGCAGGCTGTTATCAGTGGCTGCAGTCCTACTTAAATCCCGGACTGGATTACATGGTGGAATGTGTATCATGCATAATATATGAGGTGACAGCTATATTGACAGAGGTTAATAAGGTTGATCTACTCCAACCACATTGCATTTTAGCATCACTCAACTTAATACAAGCAAGCAAGCCAACAAACAAATGCCTAGTATTTTGCAATCAGCAGAGAGTTTGAATTTGCAGTCATTCTCCCAGCAGTGAACTTCCCTGAAGCCTCGTCCACAGAAACATTGTTGGATTTGCAGTAGCAGGCAACCAACAGATGGCCATTTCAGAGACTTGGCCTAACCTGCTGTTACTGACCATTCAGTACATGAGTGTGGAGCTGGGATTGCAGGCAGAAGAAAAGCACCAGAGGGGAGGGACAAAGAGGGCAAGAAAAGGAGGGAGGGTAGAATCAAATTGAAGAAGGAAATTGATGATGGGGGAAACAAAATAAGAGAATGGTTCAGTGGGATGGAGAGAAAATAAAATGAAGAGGTACAGAGGAAAGAAGGAGGGAGGAGGATTAAGAATGTGAACTACCCTACCACCAGTGTAATGTTTCATTTTTAATGGTAAATTTGCCTGCCACATATGGTGAGAAGCACATAATCAGACATTAAACGTATAAAATTAGTTTGAAAGTTAGTACTAAAATTAGTCATAAGTTCTGAATGACTCTAGATCACTATTATTTCTGGAGCTAGTCAATTTTATGATCAATAGAAGAGTACTATTGGGGCTTGACATTGACCACTGCATGATTTAAATTGACCTTATAACAAAAACCTCCAGGAACTAAAAACATTTTTCTTAGCAATCCTTGCATGGCAATCCTTGCTTCTAAATACCCCTTTCTATCAGTTTCCCCATATGTTTGAAATGCAACATTGGTAAGTCTAGATGAAGTGAAGTAGCCATCTGGGAGGAGAAGAGATTCTTATTGTACCACATTAGACACAAAAAATAACAAGGACAACACTGAAGCTGTACTCTCCTGAGTATGGAAACTTCATGAGGTTAATAGATTCAATGGACCGCTAGACCACCAATCCCACTTTCCAGGTGGATTACTTGCCACCTTACTCACCGTTCTTCTCTGCTCCAAGCACACCAAGTTTTGTTCCGATCGGTGGAAGATTACAAAAGGTATGAAGGTTAAAAAAATTGTGAGATGAGCAGATTGGTTTTCTCGCCTGTCAGTCACCATGAAGGTAACGCCCCTTCTGGGGGCGAGGAGAATAAAGCCCCGTAAGCCGGGCGTGAGTCTACAAGTCGGGCGTGAGTCAGTCAGCAAGCCCGGAAGCACGGAAACCGTGAGTGAACTGTGGCTCCAGAAGCCGTGAGTGACAGAACTGTGTGCCCTGAAGCCACCCGGTGCACGGAGGCGGCCCGGAGAGCGGAACCTGCCCGATTGCTGCAAACTCGAGATCCTGGGGAAGTGAGGAGTGAGATTGGGGGGATTGAGGGATATGGGTCCTGGAGGGGCCGGGCGCTGACAGGACCAGGTGCTGGCAGGGCTCACCAGCCCCCCACCCCCGCCCAGCGGCAGGCCATGGCAGCATTAGGCCACGGGAGCACTTCCCCTCCCCAGCCCCTGCCTGACGGCGTCCACTTTCCCCGGCTACAGAACGCTCCCTCCTGCCCCCACCTGAAGCCTCCCTGTCCAAGCTGCAGGACTACCCCAAGAATCCATTCGGCCCACAATGTCCATACTAGACTTTGCAAACCAGTCCTTTCTGCCCACAACACCCATACTAGCCCTTTAGAAAGCCCACCCCCACCCCACTGGCCACCACCTGAAGCCGTCTTCCTCCCCAGGCTGCAGGACGCTATCCCCACCGGCCCCCGACAGCCCCCGCCTGAGCCCACCCTCTCCCTGGCTGCAGAATACAACAAGAGACGCAACAAGAAAGAATGGACTGAATGAATCTCCTCTTTAATGTTTAAATTGTTGTTATATTTTAAGAGATATTCACATTTAAGCTTTAATAAATCCATTTTCCACTTGCCGTGCCCGTCTGCTGTGCCTGCGCAGTAATACCTGCGTGTTCTACGTGGGAACCCAATGGGAGGGAACGACTGCGCTGCTGGAGAGCTGCTAAAAGTGACCGGGGGGAAGGGGTTTGAGGGGGGGGATGGAGTGAGTGCGTGGGGGGGAGGGCAAGGGTCAGAGTGGTGGGGGGGGGGTGAGGGGAGAAGGGGGGACCAGGGGTGTCACAAAGGGAGCTTGTCAGCCACGCCTGCGTACTTGGGGGCTATGCGTGAGTGGTGGAATATTGGAATTGGTGGAGCGGTGGAATATTGCATTGGGGGACCAGGCCTCCCATGTGAGGATGGGACTGAATGGGTCCCACTTTGTCTAGTATAACTTAAATGTGTGTTTTATTGCTCTCAGCCGTACGAATCACCATAGCAACTCCATCTATGGGATGGCACAGTGGCACAGCTGGTAGAGCTGCTGCCCCACAGCACCAGAGACCCAGATTCGATCGTAACCTCGGGTGCTGACTGTGTGAAATGTGTCTGTTTTCCTGTGACTGTGTGGGTTTCCTCCTGGTGTTCAGATTACCTCCCACATCCTAAGTACGTGTGGGTTTGTAAGTTTATTAGCCTCTGTTAAATTGTCCCTAATGTGTTGGGAGTGAATGAGAAAGTAGGATAATTTGGAACTAGTGTGAATGGGTGATCAAAAGTCAGCAATGAATTTGGTGGGCTGAAGGGCCTGTTTCTGTGCTGTATTTCTAAACTATACTAGTTCAACAAGTACATTGGAAAATGTAATTGGTTGAGGTTATGAGATTCTGCACCAACAGATGAAGAAGATGCTGGAATTAAAAAGTAAGGAAGTGGCAGATTTACTTACTTTACATTGGCCTTGAACTAAAAGTAAAGGATTGAGCATCAATGAAAAAAGGAAAACTAAATAAAAATAGAAAGCAAGGAACATACTAGATTTAATTACTTCAGGAATTAATCTAGCGAACAATATGAGAATAAATATAAAAATGATTAATGTAGAGAAATGTTTCTTATGAATCTATTTGGAATCTAAAACAAGGAATATAACTTAAACCTAGACCTCAACAACTCAGAAAGCATTGTAGCAAATGCATTTGGATATAATCCAGAATTTCTAAAAGCCATAAACTAATGTTGCTATACTTTTGAGGGGCAGGACACTGTCAAATATAGTGGCAATGAAGGGAAAAGCCATATTTAATTGAATGTGGGTAAGGCTTGTAGAGTTAAATAGGCTATGTTTATGCGAAATCCCACTGGACTAATTTTGAGGCATAAAAGATAGGGATCCCCCGCTTCTTCCATCACTTTCTCCTCAAAACAATCTTTTGACTCTTATATAATTATAGAATAAAGCATCAGTCCCACTTAAGAATTTTTGCATTACAAGACGGAATGTTATATTCATTTAACGGCACCTTCGGGTGCATGTGACGAATAAAATTGACTTTGAGTCTGACTTTGATCTAAACATGTTCAAATTATTATGCTTTAATGCGGTGACATTTTATCAGCTAAACCCTGCAAGAATAGCTGAACTGCATATACATTTCAATTTATACAACATCATCTTTTCTGGATAGGAGTTCATGCCACTGGCAGGCATCAAAAATTGAGGAGCTGAATAGCCAATGTTTCCTGATACCCTTAATAAATATTATAATGAACCATACAATGGAAGTAAAATGTCTGAGAATAAATTGCATTGAGATGCAAAATTATTTTAATAACATTGTGTGATTCAGAGGGTGTTCAATAAGCAGCCAGTAATTGCTATACTTAAAAATAAAAATCACGAATTACTATTTTCATAAAATATGCATCAGGATGGAGATAGAAAAAGGCTGACAAAAAACTCAAATTGCATTAGGAACCAAATTGATGTTATGACTAGGGCTTGGGACATACACTGTTGGCATTGCAAATTAAATCATGAATCAATGCCACCTTGCTGAAGTGTTTGCTACAAGAAAGGCAATGTCAGCTTATTTAAAACTACACTCATATCTAACATGTGATTTGAGTTTGTGGGCGTGGTCTTGCACTTTTAATGAGAGCAGAACTTCATTGGAATCGTCAGTCACCAGATAACCTAATCCACGAACACATTCATATCTCATATTCATATCACATACACTCAAGCGTTCAGTATCGGTTCCATTTACCATTAAAAGCAAACGGTGCAGTGCAACACAGCTGTTTCATTTGTGAATTGGCATAGAACATCAGGTGTCTAAATCTCATTAATGGCAACAATTAAATAAAATTGTGAGTCAAGCTTTAGGTACATTGTACATTGCAGAAAGGGAAAAACTTCAGATGTGTTCACAGCATCTCTAGCTAGAATTAGAATCAGATGTGTTCACAGCATCTCGAGCTGGAATTAGAATCAGATGTGTTCACAGCATCTCGAGCTAGAATTAGAAGTAAACAAATCCTGGAAAATTCTCACTAAAAGGTCTGGAATAGAAAACAAGATTTGTAATACATCGTAACAAGGAAGTCTCTGAAGTGAATGGTTTACAGAAAAGTATCATCAGTAGAATGGAAGCAAGCATAAAATCTGTCTGTGACCCTGGATGATTAACCATCACTGGAACATATACGAAACAAAGTCAGCATACAAGGGCAGCAAGCAACTGCACAAGTAAGTGATATTATAACTAGCAGGAAGTGTGGCAACAAAGTGGTGCGTCCAGAAATGGAGAATCATATACAGTGTTGATCTCCTCACCTGCCCAGAGATATACATGCCCAGAGGATGTGAAATAAAACTTCAGCACATCAGTTCCTGAGATGCAATGAAAGACGAGTATATCATTACCTTAGGTACACAAAATTGCTGGGGAAACTCAGCGGGTGCAGCAGCATCTATGGAGCGAAGGAAATAGGCGACGTTTCGGGCCGAAACGTTATCATTACCTTTCTGCTTTAAGGGCCTGTCCCACTTTCCCGAGTTATTCATGAATTCTCTTGCGTTATTCACAAATTCTCCCGAGTTTTCAAACTGGTAGAATGTTCGTAACGAGTCGGTAGAAGGCTGTGGGAGTCTATGGATATATCGTAGCAGCTCGTTATGCCAGCCGTAGGTACTCGGGGCATCAGGTAAGTTGGGACGTTTTTTCCAGCCTGATGAAAAATGTCCACGAGTAAAAAAATAGCCTCAAGTACCTATGGCTGGCATAACAAGCAGTGTGAGATAAGGATAAAAGAGGTGAAAAATCTGAAACCAGAAGAAGAAAAATATAGGTGGAAGGGATGGGGAAGGGGAAAAGGAGAAATGAATGCACTACTAGGTGGGGCACGGGGAAGAGAGGGAAAGAAAAGGGCTTGAAACTTTGCTTATCCATGTTCTCCAGGCATGCTGCGTGACCCGCTGAGTTACTCCGGTTATTTTATGTCTTTTATTTTGGATGAAAGAGGGTTTGGTAAGTAACAAAAGGCAGGTCAGGATCAGATGTATATAGAAGAAAATACATGAATATATGAAATTGCCTCGAAAATGAAACTATGAATGGTAAAAATGTGAACGCAAGATTTGGAGAGGACTAATGAAGCTTTAAAGGTCTAGGGATAGATTAGGTGAGTGGGCAAAGATCTGACAAATTAAGTGGAAAAAAACATTTTGGCAAGAAAAAGAAAAACAGTCAAAGTCAAAAGTCAAAGTCAGCGTCAATTTTATTTGTCACGTGCACCCGAAGGTGCAGTGAAATGAATTTGCCAGCAGCGATACAATTAAAAACAACACACAATACACAATAAGATTTAACACAAACATCCACCACAGCATTCTTCACTGTGGTGGAAGGCACCAAGTTCAGCCAGTCCTCCTCCTTTGTTCATCTGTGGTCGGTGCCATAAACCCTCCATAGTCACCGCTACGGAAGGACCGATGTACAGGCTCGCTCGTCGAGATGATTTGAAACGCTGATGTCAAGACGGTCGAGCACACTCGGAGGTCCCGAATCGGCGTTTTCTGGATGATATAGGCCGCGGCTTCAGGATGTTATAGGCCGCAGGCCGGCGGTAGGAGCTCTTCTCTGGCGATCCCCGGCGAGGGATCACAGGCTCCAGATGGTAAGCCGCGGCTAGAAGCTCTGCAGACTTCAGGATTTTATTGGATTTTACAGGATTTTAACATGAATATTATCCAAATGGTAAGAGATTACAGGGCTTTAAGATTCAGGGCTTGGACACCTGGGTATCCAAGTTCATGATTTGGAAAAGATTAATTGATGAGTGTAGCAAATAATTGGGGGAGCTGTTAGAATATTATTGTTTCTTTGTGAGGAGAATTGCATACCGATCTAGAAAAACCATGCTTCAGTTACATAAGTCAATGGGAGGACAATATCTGGAATACTGTGCACCGTTTTGTTCTCCCTTTCATGGAATGTTGGTAGCAATTCAGAGAAGATAGTAGACAGGCCACTAAATAGAAAATATTGCTGGAAAGTAAGGCTTAAATACAGTTATTCAAAGAGACAGTGCTTCAACAGTAAGATGAAAGTGCTCTTTCACAGGGATCAGTGCAGGGGCCATTACTGTTTATAAATAATCCAACAGAGCAAACAACAAGCACAACTGCTTCAAAGTGCCCATTTAGTATTTTATTGGCGGCAACGTAGTAATAGTCAAAGTGTAGTGCGTGGGTCTCAGAATGAAGCACAAAGTCGTGTTTTGAGAGGCACTTTTTATTATGTTCCTCCCATTTGTAGGGAAGACCAAACTAGAGGAAGATGGCACCCAAACCCCTGCCTTTAAAGCCTCCGGCTAAGGGCCGCCTCCGGACTGAACCACTCCTGTGCCGAGGGGTTCGACACTATGATGGCACGACCATTGGGAGCCGCCACAAAAGACTGATAATGGTGGAAAATAGATGTAATAATAGTCAAAGACTCATAATGGTGGAAAATAGATGTCCACTCAATATTTTGCAGTCCATGCACCAGAGGAGAACTTGCATATAATAAGGCCCAAGCTGCTAACCACAATGCTATTAAGCACACAATTGCTATCCTTAAGCGATGACTACATCAATTGGACTATTCAAAAGCACAAGTGGGTTGCCATATTCCTTCTCACTTATGGTGTACGCCACAATCTGTCCCTGGCAAGCACTTAGTTCTTACCAGGAACTCGGGAATAGGAGCAGAAAAATGACCAGGAAAGAGGAGCAAAGAAAGGGAGGGATGAAAAGGTGGAGGAAGAGAATGAAGGTGAAAGACAAGGAAGTGAAAGAAGCAGAGATGGAAGAGGAGGAAGAAGCAAAGGTAGGAAGAAGAGGATGGAGGAGGAGAATATGGGTCAATAAGAACACAGCAAAAGCAAATCTAGCTCTTTCATTGTTTCTCAATATGAATTCCACCAGCTTGACTGTGTGGTCATTAAATAATCTTGAATTAGAAATGTTATGCTAAAGTTGTACCAGTTGTTAGATCAGTCTTAGATTACTGCGTCCTATTAAAGTTACCATATTATAGTAAAGATAAGCATACTGAAGGAAGTGCAGGAAGTCATTACAAACATATTATAGGTAGATAAGAATACCAGAAAAACTCAGTGAGTGAGGCAACATCTATGGAGCGAAGGAATAGGAGACGTTTCGTGTTGAGACCTTTCTTCAGACAAATTATTATTGTTTTTTTTTAGCATGTTGTGGAAAAGGGAAAAATATAGGAAATGCTGAGCCAATGGAGATCAAAAGGGCTCTGCCTGTAAGCCATTTGTTTGCTCATAGATTGTTGTTGTTTCTAACCACAGAAGAGAATGATAGAAAGAGGAAGAAAATGAAATATTGAATATAGCAAACACAGTGAGTTAAAATATTAAGGGTCCAAGTTCTATAAAAGTTAACAAATTACCAGATCAAAAACATCTCAGTTTCAAGAGTATCAGGGAGGAAATAGTGGAGACTCTGTCCCTTATTTTCCAATCCATTTGGCTTCCATCTTACTGTTGAAGCACCCTACGTTTGCCATGGCTACACTGGGAAGAAAGGTATAAATGCACAATTACAAGCCAATCAATTTCTGAGATATGATCTAAATCAACATTTAGAAGGTTGCAGTTTAATTAAGGATAGTTAGCAAGGAAGGTCATGTCTAGATAATCAATGGTCTGAGAGGATAGTAGGACAGTCAATGAGAGCAGCAGATTTAATGTGGTCTGCAAAGACTGCAGCAGGCCATCAGAAAAAGTCCCTTTCAGAAGTTCAGAAAAATATAAGCCCATTATATCCAAAGGAAAGAGACAAACTGGATCCCAGGTTGATCCACCAGCAGAAGCTATAGATAATCTTCAACTGGACTTTTGGTGATTGGAAGCCTGTTTACAATCATTTTAGTTGGATTCAGTGATAAGTCTCCTGACTTCTGTGGAAAATGGCAATGACTGGAAAATGTTGGAAGCATGTGAAGCCAGCAGGTGGGTAAAACTGATATGACATTGTGATGGTGAGGAAAAATGAATGTTGGCCCTAAGATATGTACCGAATGTTCAAGTGGGAAAAATTTGATTCGCACTACTCCATATTCAGTATTTCCTTATGACATAGAAGAAGCTTAATCAACCCATTAAGTTTGTGCTGGTTCGTAGAGCAATCCCATTCCCCCACTAATTCTCCCTGTAACCTATTCTTGGTTTACACTCAAAAGATCCCCTCGGATTCAACCACTTACCGATACAGCAGGGCTAATTCACAGTGGCCAATGAATCTACTGATCTGTATGTTTTAGGGATGTGGGATGAAACCAGAGCACATAGAAACATAGAAAATAGGTGCAGGAGTAGGCCATTCGGCCCTTCGAGCCTGCGCTGCCATTCAATATGATCATGGCTGATCGTCCAACTCAGTATCCTGTACCTGCCTTCTCTCCACACCCTCTGATACCTTTAGCCACAAGGGCCACATCTAACTCCCTCTTTAGCTCCTGCTGGAAACTCATGATGTTTATAATTTTATAAAGCTTTCATGGAAAGGATGATATTTTCAAAGGCACATTAACTAATAGGCCAAAGAATATTTTGAGTTTTGAACGTTACCAATACTTTGCAAAACATTACCGCTGATAGAACTACAGCCTCACAGATCCAACAACCTGACCTCAAACCTGTCACTAGCTATTGTCTGTGTGGGAAGTTGCACATTATTCCTGTGACTGAGTGGGTTCCCTTCGGGTGCCCCGTATCCTCTCAGATCCTAAAAATATGCGGGTTGATTGGTTAAATGGCCACTGCAAATTGCCCATGGTGTGGAAAGGTTAATGGAAGTATGGAGAGAGTAATATGGATTTGGGTATGATGGATGTAAAAATGAGTGTCAAGAGTCAAGAGCGTTTTATTGTCATGTGTCCCAGATAGGACAATGGAATTCTTATTTGCTGCAGCACAACAGAATATGTAAACATAATACAAAATGGAAGATAAAAGTTCAGTGTGTCTATAGACCATATATACACAATAAATAAACAGATATAGTGCAATAATAATAATAAACTGTTATTGTTCCGAGCTTATTTGTTGTTGTGTTTAATAGTCTGATGGCTGTGGGGAATAAGCTGTTCCTGAACCTGGATATTGCAGATTTCAGGCTCCTGTACCTTATTCCCGATGACAATGGGGAGATGAGTGTGTGGCCAGGATGGTGTGGGTCTTTGATGATGTTGGCAGCCTTTTTGAGGCAGTGACTGTGATAGATACCTTTGATGATGGGAAGGTGAAGCTGATGATGGACTGGGCAGTGGTCACAACCTTCTGCATTCTTTTCCGCTCCTGGACGTTCAAGTTGCCGAACCAGGCCACAATGCAACCAGTCAGCAAGCTCTCCACTGTGCACCTGTAAAAGTTCGAGAGAATCCACCTTGACATTCTGACTCTCTGTAATCTTCTCAGGAAGTAGAGGCGCTGATGTGCCTTCTTTATAATTGCATCAGTGTGCTGGGACCAGGAAAGATCTTCGGAAATATGTACGCCCAGGAATTTGAAGTTCTTGACCCTTTCCATCATCGTCGCATTGATATAAACAGGTTGTGGGCCCCCATCCTACCTCTTCCAAAGTCCCCAATCAGTTCCTTGGTTTTACTAGTGTAGAGAGCAATGTTATTGTGCTGGCACCATTTGGTCAATCGGTCGATCTCACTTCTACACTCTGACTCATCACCATCTGCGATTTGTCCCACAACAATGGTGTCGTCGGCGAACTTGATGATGGAGTTCGCACTATGTCTGGCTACGCAGTCATGAGTATAGAGTGAGTACAGCAGGGGGCTGAGCACGCAGCCTTGAGGTGCTCCCGTGCTGATTGTTATCGAGGATTACATATTTCCACCAATACGGACAGACTGTGGTCTGTGAATGAGGAAGTCGAGGATCCAATTGCAGAGGGATGCGCAGAGACCCAGGTCCGTGAGCTTGGTAACCAGCTTTTTTTATTTTTATTTATTTTTTATTTATTCAATTATTAAAAATAATATTTACACTACAATAAAACAAGCCAGAACCCACCACCATAATACAATACAAACATGTATCCATAATAAACTACTATACAACTATGTTACAATCCTTATTGAGGATACCTTCAACACCCTGCTTGGAGGGGATGATTGTGTTAACCGCCGAGCTGTAGTCTATGAACAACAGACTGACGTACGCATTTTTGTTGTCCAAGTGGTCCAGAGCGGAGTGGAGGGCCAGCGAGATCACATCCACCGTTGAACTGTTGTGGCGGTAAGCGAACTGCAGTGGGTCGAGGTTCTTGTCGAGGTAGGATTTGATATGTGCCATAATGAACCTCTCAAAGCACTCCATCACCACAGACGTTAGTGCCACTGGTCGATAGTCGTTGGGTCACCGGTATTATTGATTCCCTTTTAAAGCAGGTGGGGACCTCAGACCTCAGAAGTGAGAGGTTGAAAATGTCCGTAAAAACTCCAGCCAGTTGGTCCGCACAGGTTTTATAACACGCCCGGGTATACCATCAGGTCCAGGCGCTTTCCGAGGGTTCACCCCTCTGAAGGATCTTCTGACGTCGGCCTCTGTGAATGTGACTGAAATAGCATCACGGCGAATAGGGTCTCGGGAAGGCAAATCAGTGTTCTCCCTATTAAAATGTGTGTAGAACGCGTTGAGCTCGTCGGGGAGTGATGCTTCACTGTCGCTTGAGCTGCCTCCTGATTTTGCCTTGTAGAAGGTGATGGCATTCAAGCCCCGCCACAGCTGCCGAACATCCGTCTCATTCTCCAGCTTAGAGCAGAAGTCTCTTTTGGCCTTTTTGATGGCCTTACCAAGGTCGTATCTGGACTTCTTGTGGACCTCTGCATCACCAGACTTGAATGCCCATGATCTGGTCTTCAGAAGAATGCAGATCTCATGGCTCATCCAAGGCTTCTGGTTAGGTTTTTGTCGGAAGCAGTCCTCCACATATTTCATTATGACTGTGGCATATTCATTCAGGTCCGTTGCCTAGTCCGTGAACATTGCCCAGTCTACAGACTCCAAGCAGTCTTAGAGTTGTTCCTCTGCCTCCCCCGACCAGCTCTGTACTGTCCTCACCTCTGGGGGTGCGCTCTTCAATTGCTGCCTGTAGGCAGGAAGAAGCAACACCGCAGTATGGTCAGATTTACCAAAATGCTTGCAGACTCAATGAGCTACAGGGCTTGTTTCCTGGTGCATCTCTCAATGCCTCCTGACCTTTTGAATAGGAGACTTCTTCTTCTTTCGTGTGGCGTGCACAGCCTAAACTTGTTCTATTTGATGCACGTCGAGTTGATTGCATTAGTCGAAACAGGGCGGACCACGTGAAGGTTGCAATCTTCCACCCCGAATAGAAGGTAAACTCCTGAATTGCTTGCTTTTCCTGTGCCGAGCATGAGAAGGAAATTGGGTAAGTTTGACACCAATAAGGTTAGCTGCGAATATAAGAAAGGGGATTGGGGTGGGAGAGCAGTTAATTAGTGAAGTGGTAATGAGTAGTTGCAGTTGATGTTGAGTAATATAGTCATAGTTAAATTAGGTAGGAGTATTCTCTAGATTGGTTGGTAAAAGGGAGCAGGGGAATTATCATTTTTGGGGACCACCTAAACTGAGATCCCAACACCAGCCTGGTACCTCCTCTAGAATGTCACTTTTAAATCAAACAGAAGCACGTTTCTCAATGTGTTTAAAATCTGCTTCTGTATAAAGTTTCAAAATTACCCTTGATGTAGGACTTGGCTGCAGCTTATCACACTAGGCAGACATAGGGAAATGTCATCTGACCATTCCCTCCACAGCCTGTTGAGTTCCCCCAGCATTCTGTCTTTTGCTCAAGATTCCTTTATCTGCAGTTTCTTGTATCTTCAGAAAAATGTCGCTGTTGTGTAAAGCAAAAAGTGTTGGATCAAATTTGTCTTGTCAATAAAATAAATCAAGGTCACCCTGTGAAATATTACTAAACATGCATTATTACTCCAAGTTGAAATGTTGAAGTGAAAAATCAATGCATTACAATTGCATCTGAACATTGTCTAATAGGCAATACGCTATGAAGACCTATTTAAAAAAAACAGCTTTTACAATTACTGCGTTCCAGCCAATTTAACAGTTTGCAAAGCTTTATCTTGCTAACTCTTGTAATTTGTGCCTGGTTTTAATCCCTAGAGTTCACTGAGCTGGTGAGATAACAAGTGCTGAAGAAGATTGTATAGTAAATTCTGTTGACGTTATTCTGCTTTCTTTAGCATGGGCCACGGGTCGTTCCTTCTGAGGCACTAGATTGACCCACAGGTGACGGATTGCCAAGCATAACTAAACATGCCGCTAGCAACTACATATCTGAGGACTCTCTGATCGATATGCTGCTCTCATGAATGTATATAGAAATGGATATCTAATGCTGCTGAAAGATGATTAATGATAAAAGAGCCTCTTTGGTCTTCCCGAAACCGGGTGGACATCTGGTACACCAAGATGTACATAATGAATGCTGCCGACTGGCGTCCCTCAAGTCCAGACTGCAGGACTTGAGGGACGTACAGAAGCTCAGTGCAGGGAATGCGAAAGCTTCGTAGATAAGGACTGCAGTTTAGGGTCTTTTTGCCAATGGACATTGGATGGCTGTGGGACTGTTCTGGATCAAGACCCTTCCTTGGACTGGTAAAGTCTGAGAAAGCATCCCGACCTGAAACATCTCCTGTCCATTCATTCCGCAGATACTGCTTGACAATCATTTTATTTGATTGGTGAATTAAAACAGGAAACAAAGAAATGGCAGATATGTTAAGTCAATATTTTGCACCAAACTTCAGAGAGGGAGATGCTCTCAGCATCCCCAAGATGACAGAGGGTAAATACTCCATTTTGTTCATTTCATTTTCAGTAGTCTTAGGGTGTGCGATCCCCAAAATCTAATCTTACAAATGCACTTTCACATACCAGTTTCTTTGCATTTCTATGAGTTTCTGGCCTACAGTTTCCTATTGGTATGTTTGCATTTGTTAGGGTTTTTTTATTGGTTAAGATTATGTTATTATTACTACTGGGCCCGCGGGGATCCGCCACTTAGCGTTGGGGCTGGGGCTGCGTCTGCAGGCAGGGGCAGCCATCTCCGGCTCCAGGGGCGAGGAGATGCCACGCCGACAATCTGGGGCCTGGGCACTGAGTCTGGCTTTCCTCCGGGCCCACGGGGCGGCTCCAGGGGGTGTGTAGAGGCTGCGCCGACTACGAGGTTGAGCAGCGCCTGCGCAGTTGGGGGCTATGGGTGAGTGGTGGAATATTGCGTTGGAGGAATGGGTTGCATTGGGGGGGAACGGGTGAGTGGTGGAATGTTACATTGGGGAACGGGTTGCGTTGAGGGACCAAGCCTCCCGAGTGACAGGGACCCAATGGATCCCACTTAGTCCAGTTGGTATTAAAATCATGCAATGCTGTTGTCAGAGTTTACACAGTGAGTGAGAAGCCACTATTAAAATTTAACAGAAGAAAAATATTTAATCAGTCATTGACTTGGAAGAATCCCCAGATTTACTTAATTGAACAGAACTAATCAAGGTAGCAATTAGAGGCGAAAAACATCATATTAAAGAGATGTTTGGAGACAGATTATGATCACATTGAGCATTTACTGACCTCAGAATGCCTCTGCTATTTCCAGATTATGCTTAGTTTACAGGTTTGTGTTGTCTAGAAGATTAGATTGCATTGGATCCAAGTAGAGATAGATGACTGGATAGAACATTTAGCTTCATAGAAGGAAGCATAGGGTGATATAAGGAAGGTTGTTTTTTGGCATGGAGGCCTGTGACTAATGGTGTGCCACAGGGTTCAGTGCAGTTGCTGTTTATCATCTCTATCAATGATTTGGATGAGAACGTAAAAGCCATAATTAGTAAGTTTGCAGATGACACTAAAGTTGGTGGTATTGTAGATAGTGAAGATGGTTGCCAATAATTGCAGCAAGATCTTAATCGGCTGGGCAGGTGGGCTGAAGAATGGTTGATGGAGTTTAATATAGAGAAGTGCGAGTCCAAGTCCAACCAGGCCCTACACAGTGAATAGCAGGCCTCTGGGGTGTGTTGTAGACCAGAGGAATCAAGGAATGCAAGTACATAGTTCCTTGAAAGTAGTGTCACTGGTCAAGAACGCTTTTGGCACATTGGCCTTTATCAGTACGAGTATTGAGTAAGGAAGTTGGGAGGTCATGTTACAGTCGTACAGAACATTGGTCTATCTTTAGAATATTGTGTTCAGTTTTGGTCATCCCGTTATAGCTTGTTAAGCTGGAAAGGGTGCAGAGAAGATTTACAAGGATGGTGTCAGGACGAGGGCCTGAACTATAGGGAGAGGTTGAGCAGGCTAGGACTTTATTCCTTGGAGCGCAGGAGGATGAGGTGTGATCTGATAGAGGTGTACATGATCATGAGAGGATTAGATAGAGTAAATGCACAGAACCTTTTACCCAGAATCTATCACAACACTTAAAAAACATTTAGGCAGGTGCATGCATTGAGCCGAAGGGCCTATTTCCTCGCTCTATGACTATTCAGGAGTTAAGGAATTATGTGAATACCAGGTGTCGATAGAAACAGGCTTCAAAAAATCTGCTCAAATGTAAATTACCAGTAGTAATCAGATGTTTCAGAGCAGGTCAGGAATGGTTTTGAGATTGTTTCTGGGACTGACAAGATAAGCTGAACTGAACTGAATTGAACTGAACTGAACTGAACTTTATTTATAGAGCACTTTAAAAACAACCACTGTTGCAACAAAGTGCTGTACATGACTAATCATAAACATAAAACAAAACAATAAAAACATTAAAAGATAGTAAAAACAATAAAAAACAATAATAGAAACACTAAAACAAGAGCAAAGTCTCATGCAGGGGCGAAAGCCAAGGAATAGAAAAGGGTTTTAAGACTAGTTTTGAAAATGGACAGTGAAGGGGCCTGTCTAATGTGCAAAGGTAGAGTGTTCCATAATGTCGGAGCAGCAACAGAGAAGGCTCTATCCCTTCTGAGCTTCCGCTTAGTCCTCGGTACCTCCAGGAGCAGCTGATCAGCTGACCTGAGGCACCAAGCATTTACAGATGTTTAAGTAGCTACAGTAGTACTTTTGTTGAGATGGTGCACGTAGAGGGGCAGGATTTGATTCCGCAAAAATTAACAAGAAACCATTTGTACAACTTACTGTGAACAGGTCCTGTAACAATTCCAGCTCCTGGTACTATGCAGTCATAGAAAGGAAGTCACAGCCACTGAAGTAAGTAAATAAAATGTTTTACTTAGCTTCTCTCTGTTCTCATATATGCTATGTTCATCTTGGCGAGCATGCAAAACAAAGATGGCAATAATATACCAGTACCAATGCCAGTACTGTATTATAAAGGACATTTCCCACCCCGGACACTCCCTGTTTGAACTGTTACCGTCAGGCAGACGGTACAGATCTACAAGGACAAGGACAAACAGACTTAAAAACAGTTTTTACCCCACTGCTATAAAGGCACTAAATGTAGCCGCCAAGGAACGCAGGGGCGATACATACATACATGAAATCGACAGAAGGATGTAGGGCTGGGTGTTTATGCGTGCTATTTTTATGATATTTATTTTAGTTGTTTATCTTTTTAAATATTTTACTTTGTATGTATCGTTAGCTTTAGAAATGTTTGAATGGTGCACTGACTGGCTGACATTTTACAATTTCGTTGTACATGGTTCATGTTACAATGACAATAAAGAAACTATTCTATTCTATTCTATATGTTGTTTATTCACCTCCATTAAGTTTCTCCCTGTCTATCCTTCTTCAAAAGAAAACAACCCAGCTTTTATTATCAACCTTCAAATATGTATTAACCTCTCTGCTGTTCCAAATTTTGTAACATGACTTGGGAACTGTTCCACAGATTACTAACTCAACTTGAACTTGTATTTTTGTATCCTAACCTGAGCCATCAGAATCTTTTTTTCCATCTCCAGCACTGCCTTCCCCATGAGCTTTTCTGATCTTTACACTTTCCAAGTCAGTCAATGTAGGTCTTAATCTGACTGGAAGGCAACATAGAATCCAGAATATCTATTTAAAGAGCTACCGGTCCCCTACCTTATAGCTACTGCATTTTTATCTCTGTTACCATGTACCCCTATTTCCTTAAGCTATTGATGCTATTGATATTTATTTGGTGATCTTGAGTTTGCATATACAGGTGCACAACCTTTTATCCGAAGATCCAAATAACGAAAACCTCCGAATAACGGACATTTTTTCGATCCTTGCAGAAAGGTCCTTGAAAACGTTCACCGAGGGCGGCCTGCAGAGGTGACAGCGGAACCTCCGGTCGGTCCTCGAAGAAAGGGGAACTAAATCCCCATTCATAAAAGAGAAGGTGAGGGTATATTGCGCGGGAGGGTTAATAATTGACAATATGCTGCTGCCTGCCCGCTGAGTTAAAAAGTTCCCACGGTAGACTTACGATACACAGTGTATCGTGAGTCTTGCATGGGAACGTTTGAACTCAGCGGGCAGGCAGCAGCAGATTGTCGCTCCCTTCAGTTTCACCCCACCTACACCCCTCTGTTTCCCGGCCATGTGTGTGACCCCTTCCCTCCCCTCTCCAGCTCCCCGCCCATTGCACCGGCGCGGGGGCTTTGCACTGTCTTCACGTCGGCAATGCCAGCAGGTCAGTGCCAGTCACCGGAGACGTCAGGACCAACGGGACACCGACCCGCAGGCCCACTGCAAGCACGGAGATCCCAGATCAGCAACTCCAGCCCAGCCCCGCTCCAGGTACGTCTTGTTCTTGAGGGGGGCGCAGCTCGGGCTGTGGGCGAACTGCCACTTGTCGCCGTAGCGGCCCATCGGGGAGCGGATTCCTCTGGAGTTGGAGGGGGAGGGGGGTATTGTGCTGTTTGATCGCCCCCTACTATCCCAGGGACAGGGAGACAGGACGTTCACCGAGGGCGGCCCGCAGAGGTGACAGCGGAACCTCCGGTCGGTCCTCGAAGAAAGGGGAACTAAATCCCCATTCATAAAAGAGAAGGTGAGGGTATATTGCGCGGGAGAGTAGGAATCCCAAGACAAAGTTGAGTGAGCGTTCACCGAGGGCGGCCCGCAGAGGTGACAGCGGAACCTCCGGTCGGTCCTGGAAGAAAGGGGAACTAAATCCCCTTCATAAAAGAGAAGTGGAGGATATATTGCCCGGGAGGGTATATCGCCTACCTGGAAGAAACCGGACATTTTTTCCAGGATGTCGTCTTCACACCAAAGCTCACCAAAGCTCACGTTTGGCGCTAAACATGGCACGCCAAAGCTTACGTTTGGCGCCAAACGCACGTCGCCTCTGCTGCACACGGATATAAGAGTGTGAAAATGTCGCCTTAGGCCGCCTAAGGGCATGTAGCCCCGCTAGGGTGACATGAGTGCGAGAGGTGATTCAATGCTGCGGTCACATTTACAAATTCAGGAATTCATTCAACACACTGCATTTCATACAGACATTTATTCTGCAAGAAAAAACTACATTGAAGACTCAAACTCGCGACCGAGGAACTGCCGGGATCAAGGCGCAAACTCGCGACCTTGCGGATATGAGCCGAGCACTCTACCACTGAGCCAACCATTAAAATCTACGCTAAAAAATTTCCATTCCGAAAGCCCACAAATTCCGAATTATGAAAAGTGTCTGGTCCCAAGGCTTTCGGATAAAAGGTTGTGCACCTGTACCAAGAGATTCAATCTATTTCAACACTATGTTAGCAATATGTCACTCTGGGGTACTTCTGTTCTAACATGTCAAATTCTCCTTTTAAAATTGAGACAATTTTGATGCATACTGAAGCACATGCATGTCGCTGGTAACTTAATCCCAAATTGCAATAGAATAAAGTGAAAGTTATCGAATTATACCGCCTGTTCTTACGTGTAAAAGGGATGTCCTATAGGTTAGCATGGAGGAAGCTTTTCTTTAAATACTTTGTGTACAATATTAGTTTATGTCAACATATGATATATTCACATTGACTGCACTTAATCCACGTACTGTGGGGTGCCCTCAGCTGTAAAGTTGCCCCAGGCAACTGGTTTCAGATGTGGATTCTGGGCAACTAACAGACAACTGATGCCTCCTATTGCAGTGACCTGCCACCAAGAGTAGTTTAACAGATGACAATGGTCTGCAAAGATTGGTGTGCAAAGATACTAGATGGTGTGTATTTTCCCACATGGAGTTATTCAGAGACTCTAGAGAAGTGTTTCTACCTGCAAATTGAGAACCTAGTAAGCAAATATGGCAAGGTTTGATTGACATGATGATTTTGGAACATTAGACTCGGATCAGTTTATTGTCAAATGCACTATTGTACCATGAAATTATTTATTTGCAAGAAGATTGTGGAGTAAACAGTATGTGTGATAATGATGAATGCATTAAAACATACAAGGACAAATGCAGTGCAAATAATGCAAAAACTGCAGTGCAATCTAAAGTAGTGAACAGAATTCTGGATGTAATGAGGCAGATAATTGTGGGAAGGAGAAGCACAATGCTCCATCACCTGGATTTCTAAAGGACATCTGAGAGCAAAGAGAAGGAATAACACCATCTCATATAATCACTGCCATCTGTTCCTTTACCCCTCCTAAAGACAACTGAGATATTGCTGAGAAATATCTAAATTTGTTTATATTCTCTATGCCAATTAACCAAACCAGCTATTATCCACCTACAACAGCTTTTGGCTTGTGATTCCATTATCTATGCAAGGATCTATTTGTACAATGTAAACAAAAATGTGGGTGCGACTTTAGAAGAATATCAGTGGCTAATGAGAACAAATGCGATTATTTCGGTTGATGCACTGCCTTGCAATCTCATAAAGCAGACTGGTCAAACCCCGTGAGCAAAGAGTGTATGTAACAGTTCCCTCCTGTCACTAACTATCATATGTGTACTGAGCTCAATCCTCTGTATAAATAGTCAGCTAGTTGAAGTAGGGATTTTAAATGAGTGCATAGTAATCATGTGACCTTTTCCAAGGTTAATCATTGCAAATTAAAAAGGATAATTGGCCAGTAGCAGAAAAATGATAGGTTAAAAAATAAACAACCTGGGGTCCTGCTCATTAGTCCCTGGTAATATTATGTGCGCACAATGAACAATAGCAGATTGGTTTAAATTGACAGTCACAAGTAATCTTTAACAATATGTTGCCAAGATTATAGACATTATATGATTTGACTTGGAAAGGATGAAAATTGTTATTCTACGTGATAGGATTAATAGACATTAAATGCAAGTTTTCAAGCACTGAATAGAACAATAAAAACATAAGAATAAGGAGTGAGTTGTATCATTCTTCTAACCTGCTCCATAACTAAATAGGTATAAATACACTGCATAAGAAATATGTCATAGATTTTCAATTTTGAATGAGCATAGTAGCATCATTTTAAAAGACGAGTTGATTAAAATCATGGAAGTAGATAAACTAAGCAAGTTGTATCCAAGATTATATTACTGTTTTGATTATATGTAATTTCATAATTAAAGCAATGATGGGCATGAAGCTTTTGGGAAATTCAAGCTTTCAGCTTCACACATCATTACCGTTTTCTTACAGAGTTGAAAGAAAGCTAAGTGGTTTGATGCACAAGGTTGGTAACAGAAGCAACACTCCGAGTATTATTCAAAAATACCCAGACCATATGATATACAAACTAGGCCTAATGATATCAGGCAATGAGCAACCTATCCAGTCACTTTAAACTGGTTAGTGCTGATTACTCCTGGAGTATTGCGTACAGTTTTGGTCTCCTAATCTGAGGAAAGACATCCTTGCCATAGAGGGAGTACAGAGAAGGTTCACCAGACTGATTCCTGGGATGTCAGGACTTTCATATGAAGAAAGACTGGATAGACTCGGCTTGTACTCGCTAGAATTTAGAAGATTGAGGGGGGATCTTATAGAAACTTACAAAATTCTTAAGGGGTTGGATAGGCTAGATGCAGGAAGATTGTTCCCGATGTTGGGGAAGTCCAGGACAAGGAGTCACAGTTTAAGGATAAGGGGGAAGTCTTTTAGGACCGAGATGAGAAAAACTTTTTTCACAAAGAGAGTGGTGAATCTGTGGAATTCTCTGCCACAGAAGGTAGTTGAGGCCAGTTCATTGGCTATATTTAAGAGGGAGTTAGATGTGGCCCTTGTGGCTAAAGGGATCAGGGGGTATGGAGAGAAGGCAGGTACAGGATACTGAGTTGGATGATCAGCCATGATCATATTGAATGGTGGTGCAGGCTCGAAGGGCCGAATGGCCTACTCTTGCACCTATTTTCTATGTTTCTATTTTTACTCAATAGGTCGATCGGCAACTAACTGTGAAGGATTCCGATTTTCTTGCAAAATGGGGAGCAACATGGTGGCACAATAGTTCAATACAGATTTGGTCTTGACTTTCAGTTCTGCTTGTGTGGAGTTTAGACATTCTCCCTGTTACCACATAGATTTCCCACAGCTGCTCTGGTTTCCTCCCATGTCCCAAGAACATAGAAACATAGAAATTAGGTGCAGCAGTAGGCCATTCGGCCCTTCGAGCCTGCACCGCCATTCAATATGATCATGGCTGATCATCCAACTCAGTATCCCGTACCTGCCTTCTCTCCATACCCTCTGATCCTCTTAGCCACAAGGGCCACATCTAACTCCCTCTTAAATATAGCCAATGACCTGGCCTCAACTACCCTCTGTGGCAGAGAGTTCCAGAGATTCACCACTCTCTGTGTGAAAAAAGCTTTTCTCATCTCGGTTTTAAAGGAATTCCCCCTTATCCTTAAGCTGTGACCCCTTGTCCTGGACTTCCCCAACATCGGGAACAATCTTCCTGCATCTAGCCTGTCCAACCCCTTAAGAATTTTGTAAGTTTCAATAAGATCCCCTCTCAATCTCCTAAATTCTAGAGAGTATAAACCAAGTCTATCCAGTCTTTCTTCATAAGACAGTCCTGACATCCCAGGAATCAGTCTGGTGAACCTTCTCTGCACTCCCTCTATGGCAATAATGTCCTTCCTCAGATTTGGAGACCAAAACTGTACGCAATACTCCAGGTGTGGTCTCACCAAGACCCTGTACAACTGCAGTAGAACCTCCCTGCTCCTATACTCAAATCCTTTTGCTATGAAAGCTAACATAGCATTCGCTTTCTTCACTGCCTGCTGCACCTGCATGCCTACTTTCAATGGCTGGTGTACCATGACACCCAGGTCTCGTTGCATCTCCCTTTTCCCTAATCGGCCACCATTTAGATAATAGTCTGCTTTCCTGTTTTTGCCACCAAAATGGATAACCTCACATTTATCCACATTATACTGCATCTGCCAAACATTTGCCCACTCACCCAGCCTATCCAAGTCACCTTGCAGTCTCCTAGCATCCTCCTCACAGCTAACACTGCCCCCCAGCTTAGTGTCATCCGCAAACTTGGAGATATTGCCTTCAATTCCCTCATCCAGATCATTAATATATATTGTAAATAGCTGGGGTCCCAGCACTGAGCCTTGCGGTACCCCACTAGTCACTGCCTGCCATTGTGAAAAGGACCCGTTTACTCCTACCCGTTTGCTTCCTGTTTGCCAGCCAGTTCTCTATCCACATCAATACTGAACCCCCAATGCCGTGTGCTTTAAGTTTGTATACTAATCTCTTATGTGGGACCTTGTCGAAAGCCTTCTGGAAGTCTAGATACACCACATCCACTAGTTCTCCCCTATCCACGCTACTAGTTACATCCTCGAAAAATTCTATAAGATTCGTCAGACATGATTTACCTTTTGTAAATTCATGCTGATTTTGTCCAATGATTTCACCACTTTCCAAATGTGCTGCTATCCCATCTTTAATAACTGACTCTAGCAGTTTCCCCACTACCGATGTTAGACTAACTGGTCTGTAATTCCCCGTTTTCTCTCTCCTTCCCTTCTTAAAAAGTAGGGTTACGTTTGCTACCCGCCAATCCTCAGGAACTACTCCAGAATCTAAAGAGTTTTGAAAGATTATTATTAATGCATCCACTATTTCTGGAGCTACTTCCTTAAGTACTCTGGGATGCAGCCTATCTGGCCCTGGGGATTTATCGGCCTTTAATACATTCAATTTACCCAACACCACTTCCCGACTAACCTGGATTTCACTCAATTCCTCCAACTCCTTTGACCCGCAGTCCCCTGCTATTTCCGGCAGATTATTTATGTCTTTCTTAGTGAAGACGGAACCAAAGTAGTTATTCAATTGGTCCGCCATATCCTTGTTCCCCATGATCAACTCACCTGTTTCTGACTGCAAGGGACCTACATTTGTTTTAACTAATCTCTTTCTTTTCACATATCTATAAAAACTTTTGCAGTCAGTTTTTATGTTCCCTGCCAGTTTTCTGTCATAATCCATTTTTCCTTTCCTAATTAAGCCCTTTGTCCTCCTCCGCTGGTCTCTGAATTTCTCCCAGTCCTCTGGTATGCTGCTTTTTCTGGCTAATTTGTACGCATCATCCTTCGCTTTGATACTATCCCTGATTTCCCTTGTTATCCACGGATGTACTACCTTCCCTGATTTATTCTTTTGCCAAACTGGGGTGAACAATTTTTGTAGTTCATCCATGCAGTCTTTAAATGTCTTCCATTGCATATCCACCGTCAACCCTTTTAGAATTAATTGCCAGTCAATCTTGGCCAATTCACGTCTCATACCCTCAAAGTTTCCTTTCTTTAAGTTCAGAACCATTGTTTCTGAATTAACAATGTCACTCTCCATCCTAATGAAGAACTCAACCATATTATGGTCACTCTTGCCCAAGGGGGCACGTACAAAAGACTGCTAACTAACCCTTCATCATTACTCAATACCCAGTCTAAAATAGCCTGCTCTCTCGTTGGTTCCTCTACATGTTGATTTAGATAACTATCCCGCATACATTCCAAGAAATCCTCTTCCTCAGCACCCCTGCCAATTTGATTCACCCAATCTATATGTAGATTGAAGTCACCCATTATAACTGTTTTGCCTTTGTCGCACGCATTTCTAATTTCCTGTTTGATACCATCTCCAACTTCACTACTACTGTTAGGTGGCCTGTACACAACACCCACCAGCGTTTTCTGCCCCTTAGTGTTTCGCAGCTCTACCCATACCGATTCCACATCCTCCAAACTAATGTCCTTCCTTTCCATTGCGTTAATCTCCTCTCTAACCAGCAACGCTACCCCACCTCCTTTTCCTTTCTCTCTATCCCTCCTGAATATTGAATATCCCTGGATGTTCAGCTCCCAGCCTTGGTCACCCTGGAGCCATGTCTCCGTGATCCCAACTATATCATAATCATTAATGGCTATCTGCACGTTCAACTCATCCACCTTATTACGAATACTCCTTGCATTGAGACACAAAGCCTTCAGGCTTGTTTTTTCAACGCTCTTACCCCTTATACAATTATGTTGAAAAGTGGCCCTTTTTGATTTTTGCCCTGGTTTTGTCTGCCTGCCACTTTTACTTTTCACCTTGCTACCTATTGCTTCTACCCTCATTTTACACCCCCCTGCCTCTCTGCTCTTGTACCCATGGGGTACATGGGGTAGGTTAACTGCTACTGTAAATACCTCTCCAAGTACAAGCAAAAGAAACCAAAGTGGATTTGATAGACATTTAAAATCACAGATAGACCCAAACAGCTGGAGTAACTGGTTTAAACCGATGTTAGGCACAAAAAGCTGGAGTAACTCAGCGGGACAGGCAGCACCTCTGGAGAGAAGGAATAAGTGACGCTTCGGGTCAAGACCCTTCTTCAGGCCCAAAACATTACCCATTCCTTCTCTCCAGAGATGTTGCCTGTCCCGCTGAGTTATTCCAGCTTTCTGTGCCTAACATCTGTTTAAACCAGCATCTGCAGTTTCTTCTTACATATATAAAATCACAGTGATACAACACAAAAACAGGCACTTCAGCACACAACTGCATGTCAACCATCAACCATCCATTTATTCTGATCCTATATTCATCCTATTTTTTATCCTCCACACTTTCTCATCAACTCTCCCAGATTTAATTACACACCTCCACAGGGTAATTTACAGTGGCCAACTGGGATGGGAGAATGCAACCTTCACATGGTCCACCCTGTTTCGACTAATGCAATCAACCCGACGTGCACAAACAAATAAATGTAGTGTTTTGGTGTCTACAACTTTAGGCCGTGCACGCCATACACAAGAAGTAACCAACTCAGCTACCAACTCTATGTTTTTGGGAGATTTGGGAGGAACAGTTTTGGTCTCCTAATTTGAGGAAGGACATCCTTGTGATTGAGGCAGTGCAGCGTAGGTTCACAAGATTGATCCCTGGGATGGTGGGACTGTCATATGAGGAAAGATTGAAAAGACTAGGCTTGTATTCACTGGAGTTTAGAAGGATGAGGGGGATCTTACAGAAACATATAAAATTATAAAAGGACTGGTCAAGCTAGATGCAGGAAAAATGTTCCCAATGTTGGGCGAGTCCAGAACCAGGGGCCACAATCTTAAAATAAAGGAGGCCATTTAAGACTGAGGTGAGAAAATACTTTTTTACCCAGAGAGTTGGGAATTTGTGGAATTCCCTGCCACAGAGGGCAGTGGAGGGCAAATCACTGGATGGATTTAAGAGAGAGTCAGATAGAGCTCTAGGGGCTAGTGGAATCAAGGGATATGGGGAGAAGGCAGGCATGGGTTATTGATACGGGACGATCAGCCATGATCACAGCGAATGGCGGTGCTGGCTCGAAGGGCCAAATGGCCTCCTCCTGCACCTATTTTCTATGTTTCTATGTCTGTTTCTAAACATGAGCACCCAGAGGAAATCCATATGAGATAGTAAATTGAGGGGCCACAGAATAATAAGAAAGAGGAAAAGTGGAACAGATAGAATTGTTCTGCTGGGAATCATCATGGATTTGATGGACCAAAAAGACTCTTGTGTATCATAACAAGAAGTAAATAGGTAAATCTCAATGCCTCCAGCTAAGGAATTAGCTGCAAATGCTGGTCCTGATGTCCTGACCCACTGTTTGTAGTAGTCAGGGCAGCACAGCAGTAGAGTTTCTGCCTTACAGCGCCAGAGACCTGGGTTTGATCCTGACTACGGGAGCTGTCTGTACAGAGTTTGCACATTCTCCCTGTGACGTTCAAAGTTGGTTTGTTGAGTCTCTGTGTCTGTACTCGTTCTCACATAGGCAACAACTAACAATGGCCTTTTTCCTTTATCATCATTACTTTTTTGCTCACCTTTCATTCATTTGTTCTATATCTCTCTGCGTCACGGTCTATATTTCTCGTTTACCTTTCCCCTGACTCTCAGTATGAAGAAGGGTCTCTGGAACTCTCTGCCACAGAAGGTAGTTGAGGCCAGTTCATTGGCTATATTTAAGAGGTAGTTAGATGTGGCCCTTGTGGCTAAAGGGATCAGGGGGTATGGAGAGAAGGCAGGTACAGGATACTGAGTTGGATGATCAGCCATGATCATATTGAATGGCGGTGCAGGCTCGAAGGGCCCAATGGCCTACTCCTGCACCTATTGTCTATGTTTCTATGACCCGAAACGTCACCTATCCCTTTTCTCCAGAGATCCTGTCAGACCCTTAAGTTACTCCAGCTTTTTGTGTCTATCTACCTCTAATTCAACTAGTTCTTGCTTTTCTGTGCATTGTGAACAAAAGCCTCCAGAATCACACTTATACAGCGAACACTGGCCCTTCAACCCAATGCCTTCTAAAAAACCAAATACACATCCATTGGTTCTTCATTATCTATTCTACTATACCCATCCTGATCGGTCAAAACATAATTCTCCTTTCATAAATCCATGCTGACTCTGGCCAATTCTATTCTGTAGTGAGGAATGGATTTACTAACTCTTCATCTGGTGACTGCAAGCACTAATACTGGCCATCAGAATTCACCACCTCGTTAAAACAATCAGAAGTTAGTAATGAATCTTCTAATTTATCACCTCAATAAATATTCGGACGGTTGTATTGTATCAGTTCAGACTCCACTAAACACTGTTGCCGACATGAAATATTATATAGTTGGCAATTGATAGCATACTTTGTGAAGTCTGAAATACATAAACATACAGCAAGCCATGGGAAGGTATTTCTTTGAGTGAAATTGGATAATGGCTCACTATTCATTTGACTTATACATGGGTAAATTGCCAATCCTGTTAATTACGAAAAGCAGTTAATTTCACGTGTATTGGGTGGGAAAGAATGAAATAATTTATCTATAGCAAGATATCAAGAACTTATAAAAGGACTGGACAAGCTAGATGCAGGAAAAATGTTTCCAATGTTGGGCGAGTCCAGAACCAGGGGCCACAGTCTTAGAATAAAGGGGAAGTCATTTAAGACTGAGGTGAGAAAAAAACGTTTTCACCCAGAGTTGTGAATTTGTGGAATTCCCTGCCACAGAGGGCAGTGGAGGCCAAGTCACTGGATGGATTTGAGAGAGAGTGAGATAGAGCTCTAGGGGCTAGTGGAGTCAAGGGATATGGGGAGAAGGCAGGCACGGGTTATTGATAGGGGACGATCAGCCATGATCACAATGAATGGCGGTGCTGGCTCGAAGGGCCGAATGGCATCCTCCTGCACCTGTTTTCTATGTTTCTATATTCACCAGTTTGGGAATTTAAGAATCACACTATTATATGAAATTGATTTTGCAATGTTGGTAATAATAAGACAACTAAAACTCAGGATAGTATGCAGAGTGATAAAGATGCCACAAGAACTTTAGAGAACGAATGTGAAAACTTCAGGACCTTGGCTGACTATTTCTCAGAAATAGAACATTTGTCAATTATTCTACATGAGGATTAGATACTATATGTCATGAACAGTAACTTGAAATGATCAACTTGGATGGAGTCAACTGCAGAAGCAGAATACATTAGCAGCCACCAGACTACTGTATGTTTAATGTTGCCCAACTGGGGAAACCTATACACCAACATTATTAACCAAAAAATTCTTCTTATTCTATAAACCCACATGGGATATTTTGGCAGAATGGTGTGTGTACAATTATTCGAGTCGCATTCTTAACTGCAAGGCTAATCATTTATTTTTTTTACATTCCCTTCTTCCAACCATTATGCTAGCATTTTTACATAAATTCATCTGACGCTTCAACTTAATTTTGATTTATAGCATTTGTTGTGTCTATGGAGGGCATTTAACATATTGTCCTATGAGTTTCCAGTTTACATTTTCTCGAATGCAAACCACTAACTTTGCTGTTTTATTGTTCAGTTCTGTACATGGAATATAGGCAGTTATAGTCATAGAGTACAGTGATATAGTGTGGAAACAGGCCCTTTGTGCCAAGTTGCCCACACCGGCCAACATTTTCAAAGTCTCGTCCAGTCCACGTGCTCAGTCTTCTGTGGCAGTATCCAATCTAGGTGAGCCCCTGTCTGCGTAGGGCCTTCAGCCACCGTCCCCACCTAGTCCAGCGACCAATCGTCCCTCGCCTTGCCTGGCCAGATTCAACCCGTGTGCCCCAGGGGCAGCTCCTGAAGCCGACCTTAAAGGTGTGGAAGGTAAGGCCCTGGTTCACACTCTTAATGCCCCGTGCTCTGGCATCTGCCATCACAGGCTCCCTGCAACCTCCTCCCCAGTGCTCTGGTCCTCAGGGGATGAGCAGGGACCACATCAGCAGCTTCCCTCCATAGGCCACGGCCCACCACTTGTAGCTTCTGGCAGTATTAGCCATACTGCAAATATTTATTAATAGTCTAGCCTTTTGTAAGTTGCTAAAAAGTTTACAAAAAAGCAGTTCAGCATGATCTCCATCAGTAAAGGTCTTTTCTTCCATTTCCTCCCAGCAGCATTCTCAACACAGCAGCAGCCCAAATAATACTAATGGTCAGGAGAAATATTGGCATCCTCTTCATGTGTAACTTGAACAACTCACAAATCTTGTTGCACACCCCAAGGTTGAGATGAGAAAAACATTTTTCACACAGAAAGTGGTGAGTCTCCAGAACTCTCTGCCACATAAGGTAGTTGAGGCCAGTTCATTGGCTATATTTAAGAGGGAGTTAGATGTGGCACTTGTGGCTAAAGGGATCAGGGGGTATGGAGAGAAGGCAGGTACAGGATACTGAGTTGGTTGATCAGCCATGATCATATTGAACGGCGGTGCAGGCTCGAAGTGCCGAATGGCCTACTCCTGCACCTAATTTCTATGTTTCTATGTTTCTAAGGTTGCCTATGAAGCCAGCTTCTGTTTGAGCCACCATTTTTTCTTTTCCTGCCAATATGGTGTTGCAATATTAAGGCTTCTTGTGTTTTTCCACTTTGTTTATTTGTTAACAGGCAAGGGTTAAATGCATTGTTTAAAGAAGTGTTAGCAAATCTGACCCAACTACTTACCTTGAATGGTGTTAAAGATAATTAAGTTAATTACTGAGAGTAATTGTCCAATTGTTTTTATTTGTTTTTTGCTGTGACAGTTGCAAGTAAAGTTTTGCATCATTAATATTTTATGTTAGTTGTGCCGACTGAAGTTCACAGCCTCATCAAACCTTTACAGCAAGACTGACTTTAATTATCATCATCATTCTGGACTATCCACGAGAATTTCTGTAATGTTATGAGTAATATCTTGCAAGTGTTTCAGTAGTTATAGAACAGCTTTTTGGAGAGAGGAACTCATTATTCTGTTACTTGTATTGCAAGTTATGTGTTTATTGATACGTTGGTCCATCTGTTATGAACGATCTGTACTGATCTCTCATGGTATTGTCCACAGTGAGATGGACTACATAGAAACATAGAAATTAGGTGCAGGAGTAGGCCATTCGGCCCTTCGAGCCTGCACCGCCATTCAATATGATCATGGCTGATCATCCAACTCAGTATCCTGTACCTGCGTTCCCTCCATACCCCCTGATCCCTTTAGCCACAAGGGCCACATCTAACTCCCTCTTAAATATAGCCAATGAACTAGCCTCAACTACATTCTGTGGCAGAGAATTCCAGAGATTCACCACTCTCTGTGTAAAAAATGTTTTTCTCATCTCAGTCCTAAAAGATGTCCCCATTATCCTTAAACTGTGACCCCCTTGTTCTGGACTTCCCCAACATCAGGAACAATCTTCCTGCATCTAGCTTGTCCAACCCCTTACGAATTTTGTAAGATTCTATAAGATTCCCCAACAGGCCCTAGCTGGGACACATACATTAAATCTGTACAACCTGCAGATAATATGAATCTCCCCATCTTGTTGCACCAATTACACACCAGCCTGTGCCCCATTCCTCTTCCCCACCTGGCTAAGTTATTTTAGTGTTCTGCTTAGAATAGAATAGGATACATTATTGTCACGTAACAAATCACAGTGAAATTTTTTCTTTGCATACCTTGCCAAGGTATGCAAATAGTCGGCCATTAAGGGCGCTTACAAAGTTACACACTCCCCCCCTCACACCAGGTCCCATTTTGTTCTTCCCCCCCTCCCCCTCCGCTCTCCCCCTCCCCCCTCCCTCACAGCAGTCCATCCACACCCAGTCCTCCATTGTTCTTCACGGTGGTCCCCCCCGCCGGGTCCCCATTGCTCTTTCCTCTGCCTCATGTCAGGTCCTCATTTGTTCCTTCCCTCGATAGGGATTTCCTCACTTCCTGTTTCCGTCCTCATCCGTCGATTGGCACCATCATCGATCGCCGCACCTTCTCCACTCACACTGCCGGGTCCTCTCCACACGCCGACCCAGGCCCCAGCCACGGGCTCTGTCGACCCAGGTACCCAGGCTCTTTGTTCCAGATTCAACCATCTGCATCTCATTTATATAGTTTCTATTACAGCTGTTCTCTCTTTCATCCTCCCTTTATCATTTAAAAAAGCTTCAATGTTTTTCCTTTAATTATTCTATCATTGCTTCTATAGGCCATTCCATTTTCTAACAACTTTCAGCATAAAATAAAATGTACTTAATCTTCTTGTCCAATCTTTACAGATAATGATCTCCATTATATTAAAATGCCTCCATTCGTTGGCTAAATTAATAAAGAATTAGCAATTATATTGCACTTCCAGCAAGTCTTGTTTTGGTCTATTTAAGCCTTCAAGTTAGAAAATTTTCACAATGACAACTTTACTTTACTGCCACCCCACTTTTCAGTATTAACAATTCGAATAACACACATTGTTTTATAGTTCATTAAGTTAGCCCATGATTTGTCAGCAGATGTAACACTGATGCAATGTAGTAATCTTGGCCATAATAACCCAAATGTAATTGTTCTAATTTCCTGATGCGGAGGCTTGAAAATTTTAAATGAATCCAGAATGTAAATTAGCTAATTACCCACATTTTAATTAATGCCAGTCCTGTAAAAGACATATAAAACTGCTGAATTGCACAAAGGAACCTGACACAGAGTGGTGAATAAGAATATATATAATGTACACATAGTGTGTGTGTTTGTGTGTATCAATTCCTTTAAAACATACATACAGCCTACCAAATATCAAAGTCTGACATATATACAGTACTGGACCAAGTGCAGACCCGTTGGGTCTGTTCCCCCAACGTGCGGTTGTGGGGGGGGGGAGGCGGCATGCAGCGTCACACACACTAACTATCCCCCCTCCTCCCCCCCGCACTCATGCTAATTACCCCCCTTGATATTATATTAATATTATTAATTTGCTCGTTTTACCCCATAACCACCCTATCTACTGACGCATAGCCCCCAACTTGCAGTCACATCTAGAGAGGGGGGGGGGGCGGGGGTAGAGAGTGAGGGCAGAGAGAGAAGGGGCAGAGACACAGAGAGAGGGGAGGAGAGAGAGGGTGAGAGTGAGGGGGAGAGAGAGGGGGTGCTGAGAGGGGGGTGAGGGGGAGCAGGGGGGAGGGGGGAGGGTGGAGGGAAGGGGGGGTGGAGGGGCGGGGATGGAGGGGAGGACGGGGAGAGGGGGAAGAGGAGAGGGGGGAGAGGAGAGGGGGGGAAGAGGAGAGGGGGGGAAGAGGAGAGGGGGGGAGAGGAGAGGGGGGAGAGGGGGGGGAGAGGAGAGATGGGGGAGAGGAGGAGAGGGGGAGAGAGGAGGGGGGAGAGAGGAGAGGGGGGGAGACAGGAGAGGTGGGGGAGAGGAGAGGGGGGGAGAGGGGGGGGTGAGAGGAGAGAGAGGGGAGAGTAGGAGTAAACGGGTCCTTTTCACAATGGCAGGCAGTGACTAGTGGGGTACCGCAAGGCTCAGTGCTGGGACCCCAGCTATTTACAATATATATTAATGATCTGGATGAGGGAATTGAAGGCAATATCTCCAAGTTTGCGGATGACACTAAGCTGGGGGGCAGTGTTAGCTGTGAGGAGGATGCTAGGAGACTGCAAGGTGACTTGGATAGGCTGGGTGAGTGGGCAAATGTTTGGCAGATGCAGTATAATGTGGATAAATGTGAGGTTATCCATTTTGGTGGCAAAAACAGGAAAGCAGACTATTATCTAAAAGGTGGCCGACTAGGAAAAGGGGAGATGCAGCGAGACCTGGGTGTCATGGTACACCAGTCATTGAAAGTGGGCATGCAGGTGCAGCAGGCAGTGAAGAAAGCAAATGGTATGTTAGCTTTCATAGCAAAAGGATTTGAGTATAGGAGCAGGGAGGTTCTACTGCAGTTGTACAGGGTCTTGGTGAGACCACACCTGGAGTATTGCGTACAGTTTTGGTCTCCAAATCTGAGGAAGGACATTATTGCCATAGAGGGAGTGCAGAGAAGGTTCACCAGACTGATTCCTGGGATGTCAGGACTGTCTTATGAAGAAAGACTGGATAGACTTGGTTTATACTCTCTAGAATTTAGGAGATTGAGAGGGGATCTTATAGAAACTTACAAAATTCTTAAGGGGTTGGACAGGCTAGATGCAGGAAGATTGCTCCCGATGTTGGGGAAGTCCAGGACAAGGGGTCACAGCTTAAGGATAAGGGGGAAATCCTTTAAAACCGAGATGAGAAGAACTTTTTTCACACAGAGAGTGGTGAATCTCTGGAACGCCCTGCCACAGAGGGTAGTCGAGGCCAGTTCATTGGCTATATTTAAGAGAGAGTTAGATGTGGCCCTTGTGGCTAAGGGTATGGAGAGAAGGCAGGTACGGGATACTGAGTTGGATGATCAGCCATGATCATATTGAATGGCGGTGCAGGCTCGAAGGGCCGAATGGCCTACTCCTGCACCTAATTTCTATGTTCTATGTTTCTATGAGAGGAGAGAGAGGGGGGGGGGGGGGGAGAGAGAGAGAACCCAAACCCCCCAAACAACCATTTGCAGGCAGTGCTTTTTTCCTTCAAACTAACCATAACCATATTTTCATTTTCAAACCAAATTAAGGGTACTTACTCACAGCTGTGTAGACATGTGTTCAGTCATTCAGAGCTCAGACCTCCATGTTGTAGAGACTGATTGAGGCACACCACTCCTGGTTTTATAGTCCCTCCCCCATCCCACCAGCAGGAGCAGCAGAGAGAATGGGGAATTTTGTAAAATCATTAATATCTCTTTCATATTTAATCGACGGGAAAAATCCTCAGCACACATGCGGCGGAGGGGGGCTCTGAGCGAGGTGGCCAAAAATGACGGCCGTAGTTGGCGGCATTCTCTCGGAAATCGCAGCACAGATCGCCAAAACCGGTCAAGAACAGAGTTTTAGTAATATAGATAGATAGTATTAAAACACAGAAATATCAACATGATTATTGTCAATACGGCACATGGTTGTCACAGACATCTCCTCTCATTCATCAGGTCATTAATCTGCATGATGCTTGCTAAACCTAAATTACCCACAATCTTACATCAATAAACAGTCCAAGCCTCCCTAAGCATCTACCTTTTTGGATCGTTGATCTTGTCGTGGTGAAGAGGCTTGCGTGTCCCCATGATTCTGAGAGCGATGCCGTTGGAAGCACCAGCTTCTGGTCGAGCCACCCATGGGGGTAAGGTCAAGGATGAGGGTCCAGACTAAGAACGATCCAACCTACAAGACCTCAACAGCGGACCAGGAGGACAAAGTTATCCTGAACTCAACGGCTGTGAAGGCGGATGAAGGCTGCAACAGGTCTATCAGCTCCAAACGTCTTGGTTCCCTTGCCATTGGAACTAGTTGATTGATTTGTGAAGGGCCGTGTGCTTCTTGGAGTGCAACGTTAAACCAGCACACGCACAGGCATCTTCATTCCCTAAGCATCTTCTTCTCTGCAATTGTACTGGTGTACTAAGTAATGTAAATGTGAAGAGAATAGCTGAATAACATTTCTGATATCCTATATCCTATTTAAATAATCTGACAGAAATTCAAATGCAATTAGCCAAAAACAGAATGCCAATAAAGTTGAATCAAATGACTGAAGATGAATTATAGTTTTTTTCTATATTATCCCATCATAATCAAAATGAAAGTTCTGATTGGCAGATATTTCAAATTAAGTAAGAAAATACCATCATAATTTATCTTTCTCCTTGTTTCAATGGCTTATGTTGTTACAGAGAGTTAATTTTAATTCTTCCTGTTGGACAATGATTGGGGACTCAAGGAACTGCAGATGTTGGTTTACTAAAAAACAACACATAGTACTAGAGTAACTCAGTGGGTCAGGCAGAATCTGAGAACATAGAAAGGTGACATTTCAGGTCAGGACCTTCTTCAGACTTATTGGTGATTGTTAGTAATAAGGATAATTTGACTATGCTATTGTGTAGGAAGGAACTGCAGATGGTGGTTTAAACTGGACAGACAAATTGCTGGAGTAGCTCAGTGGGGTGGGCAGCATCTCGGGAGAGAAGGAATGTTTCGGGTCGAGACCCTTCTTCAGACATGCTATGTAAGATAAATCATAAATGAATAAAATTATGACAGATCTGGGAAAAATGAGCATGAACAATCTATTTCCCTTCGCAGAGATGTTAATCATAAGAGGGCTTCAACATTGAATGGCAAAATAGAAGATGATACTGCCAGTTTAAATCAATGCAGGGTCTTAATTGTTGAAATTGTGATTGAGGATAATATTGAAAGCAAAACCTTAGCCTCATTGAAAATTTAATCATTTGAACAATTGATGTATCATAGGCTTGGGATTAAGTATCTTCTGCTGACCCTGAATGTAACAGACTCCTGCTCTTGGACCACACTCTTCCTTCTGCAGAGATGTATCAGAGTGGCCAACTGCACTATAATGTAACACGTGAGCTCTTCTTTAATAAGTACCAGGCTGTATTCTAATGCCCCTGTCCCACTTAGGAAATTTGAACGGAAACCTCTGGAGACTTTGCGCCCCACCCAAGGTTTCCGTGCGGTTCCCGGAGGTTGCAGGTGGTTTCCGGAGGTTGCAGGTAGTGGAAGCAGGTAGGGAGACTGACAAAAACCTCCGGGATCCTCTGGGAACAACACGGAAACCTTGGATGGGGCGCAAAGTCTCCAGAGGTTTCCGTTCAGGTTTCCTTAATGGGACAGGGGCTTAAGAGTCACCATATCAGCTGCTGAGGAGCTTGCACCCTTTCAAAGCTATCACTTGAACTGATTACCTTTGCCTGACATCTCTACCCATTCATTTCAACAGAGCTGTGGAGCAGTTGTACATGCACCAAATGTGTGCAAGTGCTGGTCGAAGAACTGGTACCTGACCAGAAGATTCACCCCACTTAGTGCAAGCCTTCTAGTGTGTACCACCTTCTTTGATGATATGGGAAATGTTAATTATTGTATTCAATGGGTGATTTGGTGAGGTGATTCAGCTGGCATGGGTATAATGAATCAAAATAACACCCTCTGTGCTGTATACCCCCATGATATAGTTTGTATTATCCTATTATCCACTTTGTCAGAACATACAATCATTTGGAGCGAATGTAAAATCAATTACATAGAATCCACAACACATAAACATAGCAAAAACCAAACTACTGGAGAAACTCAATGATGTAGACATCATCTGAGGAAGGAAAGGAATAGATGGCATTTAGGAATGGGAGCCTTCTTCCGATCCACAATGTGTCTTGTCCATTTCCCTCTCAGATACTCCATTAAGTTCCTCCAGCAGTTTGTCTTTTGTCTTTTGCTCAAGATTGCAACATTCCAAATGATCAATGGTCTCCTGTGTCTTCATAAACATGTTTGTTTATTCTATGTCATCTCTTCATATTCCCACTCCCCATCACGCGCCCACCTCTTACTATTGCATCCTCGTAGGGATACATCGAGCCTCTATTTAGATGTGTCAATGCCATTTGTTTCATTCATTCATTGCTTGTGGCAGTGAGTTCCACAATCACACCGTATTCATCGTAAAATCATTCATTCTTTATTATTTTGTAGGCATTGATCCTAAATTTTGTAGTGTTATTCTTCTTGCATTGCACAGCCCATCCTATGGAAACACTATCTGATTTTTACAATCATCTAAGAAGAATGATTTTTTTCTATCTCAACAAATATATGTGAAGGATTCAAACTGATCTTTAATACTATCAGGGGGCGCCACACAATGGCACTCACCAACAGTCAGTCTGTCTGTCTTTTCGTCTTTTCTTTTGTTATTTTTAGTGTGTTTTGGAAGTTTGTGATAATGTTCTCCGGTTTGTTTTATGTGGGGGGTGGGAGTCGGGAGAAACTTGTTTTCATTCTCTTACCTTGCAGGAGATGTGATTGTTTTCTGGATCGTATCTCTGGTCGCTCTGTGGCCGAATATCATGGAGCTGGAGTTCTTGCACGGGACAGACTTTGAGCCCCACTGCGGGGACATGGACTTACCATCGGAGCCAATCCCTTGCCTGGGATCGAGGCTCCAACCGCGGCCTGCGGATTTCACCATCGAGGAGCTCGCAGTCTCGGGTAGAGACTGATGTCAGGAAGCTCCAAACAACGCAGAAGGTTTTGACGAGCCCTGACCCGGGGTCCGATCGCCCGGAGTGGGGAGCTGCGATCCCCTGATGCAGGAGCTTGACCGGCCCGCCGCGGAGTGCCCGACCGCCAGCAACGGGAGCCAAGATCGAGGCCCCCAACCACGGGAGCACAAAGAAGGGAACAGATTGAACTTTATTTCGCCTTACATCAAAGTGAGGAATGTGGAGGAGTCACTGTGGTGGATGTTTATGTTAAAATGTATTTAGTGTGTTCTGTTGCTTTTTATTGATATGACTGTACGGCAAATGAAATTCCTCGTATATTGCAAAACATACTTGGCTAATGATTATGATTATGATTATAATACACTTTGCCTAATTGCTCATGAGTCGATGGTCCAGGAATTTCACAAACAGTCTGATCTAACCATAATGAACATTGAGTTGGCTCACCAAATCATAATACTTGAAATGTTCCTGACTACAAGGTTTTGAATGACTAGGTTAAGTCCCCCTATGACTGTCACCCTGCGGTGTCCTAATCCGCGAGTTAAGAAGAGTGCCTTCAACCTTCAAGCTCGAGGGAACTCGCCTGGAATACCTCAAGCTGGATCGACCGTCCGCGTTGAAACCGCGAGCTGGATCGAACACGAACACACACACACACACACACACACACACGAACACACACACACACACACGAACACACACACACACACACACACACACACACACAGACATGAACACACACACACACACACGAACACACACGAACACCCACACACACATACAGACATGAACACACACACACAAAAAACAGATCGCTAAGGCGAGGGGGGGGGGCAGGGAAAGCGGGGGAGTGTGTCTGAAATTCACACCCACAATGAAGAGGAAGATAAACGGCTGCCACAGTGTATGGTAAGTCCTTTAGAGAACGAGGGGGGGGGGAGATTGCTGTTGATATTTTAAAAAAGACAATTTTAATATAGAGAGATTGAGTGGCCAAATTTTAACAAAGAAAATCTGAGAATTTACCTCAAAAGTCATAATTCAGTGCAGGCCTGTAAATCCAATCTCACAGCACTTGAAGCGGAGTGCAGGCCGCAAGTCCAACCTCACAGCACTCCAAGCAGAGTGCAGGCATCAAGTCCAATTTCACAGCGCACACACACACACACACACACACACACACACACACACACACACACACACACACACACACACACACACACACACACACACACACACACACACACACACACACACACACACACACACACACACACACACACACACACACACACACACACACAGACAGACAGACACACACACACACACACAGACAGACAGACAGACAGACAGACAGACAGACAGACAGACACAGAAAGTTACACTCACACACACACACCGTACATATGGCAGTAAACTTTTTTGAATACTCAAACGGCTGAGCACGGCATCTGCACTTTGGGCCTTCCACAGTCAGCAACACTTCCACATTCAGCATAGCCTCTGCACTCACTGGAAATGACACAATCAGCGTGACCTGGCCACTAAGCGGAAATCACGAAATGAGCGGGCCTTTTGCACTAAACACGATCTGACCTAATAAAGCGTTTATTCCTTCCAAACACAGTTGCAAAAAGCAGTTGCAAAAGGCACACATTGCCATAGGCACCACATTGCAATAGGCACACATTGCAATAGGGACACACATTGCAATAGGCACACATTGCAAAAGGCACACATTGCAAAAGGCACAAAGGAAGAACAGAGGGGGCAGACATACCCCCATCCATATAAACGGGACTGAGGTGGAGCGCGTCTCCAACTACAAATTCCTCGGGGTACACATCTCGGAGGATCAGTCCTGGTCCCTCAACACCTCCAAGCTGATCAAAAAGGCGCAGCAGCGCCTTTACTTCCTGAGGAGGCTCAAGAAAGCTCACCTGTCCCCCCAGATCCTGACCAACTTTTACCACTGTACCATCGAGAGCATCCTGACTATCTGCTTCATGGTATGGTACAGCAGTTGCACCATAGCGGACAGGAAGGCACTACAACGGGTGGTGAAAACCGCTCAGTACATCATCGGTGCCCCGCTCCCTGCCATGGATGCCCTCCACCGAAAACGGTGTCTGAGACGGGCCGGGAAGATCATCAAAGACCCCTCCCACCCTAACCATGGACTGTTTGCCCTCCTCCCATCAGGGAGGCGGTACAGGAGCCTCAGGTCTTGTACTAGTAGGATGAGGAACAGCTTCTACAACAACACTATCACATTGCTGAACTCGGAGTCCCGCCGATAGATTTCTCCAATCTCTCATCCACATTGTTTGCTTATTCTGTATTTTTATTTCTATATTGCACTATTACTACGGACTGACGCTAAACTGCATTTCGTTGTACCCATACTTGTATCTGTGCAATGACATTAAAGTTGAATTGAATTGAATTGAATTGAATTGAATTGAATTGAAAAGGCACACAATTCAATGGCCACACAATTCAATGGCCACACAATTCAATGGCCACACAATTCAATGGCCACACATTTCAATGATCACACATTTCAATAGGCACACATTTCAATAGGCACAGTTGCAAATGGCACAGTTGCAATAGCCACACATTCCAATAGCCATACATTTCAAATAGCCACACATTTTCAATCGGCCACATATTTTCCATTAGCCACATATTTTCCAATAGCTGCACAGTTAAAAGGCACATAAAAATATTTATTCCTTCCAAACACAGTTCCAAATAAACCACATAAAACCACACTCACAGTTTAGTAGACATGTGTTCAGTGTTCAGTTGATTCACAGCTCAGACTGAACAGCGACTGAGGCATGTCCACACTTCCTGGTGTTATAGCCCCTCCCCCTCCCACCGGAAGGGGCGTGGCCTTCACACCCTGATTGACAGGAGAGAGAATCTCAACATTTTTAAAACATTAATAAGTCTTTTATATTTCATCGATAGGAAAATATCCTCTGCACCTGATGAGCGGAAGGGGACTCTGAGTAAGATGGCCAAAAATCACAGCCGTAAGTGGTAGCAATTTTTCTAAAATCAATATTCAGAGCAAACAGGAAGTGGTCAAGTTTAGACTTTTAATTATATAGATAATAAAGTTTAGCGGGCATTTTACATTACCGGTTGGTTTTCCCTGGTCCTGAAAACTCCAATGAGCCAATCAAAATGCCCGGTCAGCGAAGGAGATTGCCTGTGGCTGCCCTCGACTGCCTGTAACTAAATAGCGACCGCACTCCACTGCACTACGAGTCACTAAGAACCATGCCGACCAAATTTTACTCGCGGAATATTTTTCAACATGCTGAAACATTTTCTGCGACCCAGCTGAGGCCACGAGTATGCGGGAACTTCTCTCGAGCATGAAGGAGAGTTCCAGTGACTTCATAGGACCTCCTAGGACCTTGTGTCGACCATGCTGCGAGATTGAGTCAAGGGCAAACTTGCAGATTAGGTCGCCGCAGTGGGACAGCCCCTTAAATGGCTTCATTCCAAATCGTCAAAGAAACCAGTCCACCAGACCACATAGTTATTTATCGGTTTCAAAATTACAGTTTAAGTGGCGGCTATGCAAGCAGTTAATAGAACAGGAAAGATGTAATCAAGGTCAACTAGGGCTTTGATTAGCAAATCATTAAAGTTCAAAGTTGTTTAAAGTGGAACAAAGGATATACAAGCAATTATTCAGTATTTCATTTTAAAAGAGCATTAACAAACAATTATACTATATTTTGGAAATGATCACATTATTCCAATGAAAACCGATCCAATTTAACACAATTCCTGCAGAAAACTGCTAAGCAAGATCACAATTAACAGAGAAAAAAATAAAAATAATAAAACAAATAACACAAATGATACTCATCTGGCCAGACAAGATCTGTGGAGGATGAAACAGAATTCATCGGGACAGAATATCGGGGACGATCAGCCATGATCACAGTGATTGGCGGTGCTGGCTCGAAGGGCCCAATGGCCTCCTCCTGCACCTATTTTCTATGTTTCTATGTTTCGATGTAATATCTCTCCACAGACTTTGTCTTGGTGACTATTTCCAGCAATTATGTTTTTATTTCAAATTCTCAGCATCTGCAGATTTTTTATTTCTTTTTCAGAGGGTTTATCTCATCTCATCTCTGGTACTTTTTGTTAATGCTTAAATCACCTCTGCTTACTGACACTTCTATCATCAAACCTACCCATTATTAAATCTATCAAAATATACCTTCAGCATTTTAATATTGTTTTATGATCCCCTGCTCAATTTTCACTGTCCTTCAGAAAACACTGCAACAGCTAAAGTCTTTCAAGTTCAAGTTCAAGTTAGTTTATTGTCATGTGTCCCTGTATAGGACAATGAAATTCTTGCTTTGCTTAAGCACACAGAAAATAGTAGGCATTTACTACAAAACAGATAAATGTGTCCATATACCATGATATAAATATATACACACATGAATAAATAAACTGATAGTGCAAATAACAGAAAGTGGTTGGTAATAATCAGAGTTTTGTCCGAGCCAGGTTTAATAGCCTGATGGCTGAGGGGAAGTAACTATTCCTGAACCTGGTTGTTGCAGTCTTCAGGCTCCTGTACCTTCTACCTGAAGGTAGCAGGGAGATGAGTGTGTGGCCAGGATGGTGTGGGTCTTTCATGATACTGCCAGCCTTTTTGAGGCAGCGACTGCGATAGATCCCCTCGATGGAAGGAAGGTCAGAGCCGATGATGGACTGGGCAGTGTTTACTACTTTTTGTAGTCTTTTCCTTTCCAGGGCGCTCAAATTGCCGAACCAAGCCACGATGCAACCGGTCAGCATGCTCTCGACTGTGCACCTGTAGAAGTTAGAGAGAGTCTTCCTTGACAATCCGACTCTCCGTAATCTTCTCAGGAAGTAGAGGCGCTGATGTGCTTTTTTGATGATTGCATTAGTGTTCTCGGACCAGGAAAGATCTTCAGAGATGTGCACGCCCAGGAATTTGAAGCTCTTGACCCTTTCAACCATCGACCCGTTGATATAAATGGGGCTGTGGGTCCCCCTCCTACTCCTTCCAAAGTCCACAATCAGTTCCTTGGTTTTGCTGGTGTTGAGGGCCAGGTTATTGCGCTGGCACCATATGGACAGTTGCTCGATCTCTCTTCTGTACTCTGACTCATCCCCATCAGTGATACTGCCCCACAATAGTGGTGTCGTCAGCGAACTTGATGATGGAGTTCGCACTGTGGTTCGCTACGCAGTCATGGGTATAGAGTGAGTACAGCAGGGGGCTGAGCACGCAGCCTTGAGGTGCTCCCGTGCTGATTGTTATTGAGGCTGACACATTTCCACCAATAAGAACAGACTGTGGTCTGTGGACGAGGAAGTCGAGGATCCAGTTGCAGAGGGATGCGCAGAGACCCAGTTCTGCGAGTTTGGTAACCAGTTTGGAGGGGATGATTGTGTTAAATGCCGAGCTGTAATCAATGAATAACAGCCTGACATATGAGTTTTTGTTGTCCAAGTGGTCCAGTGCGGAGTGGAGGGCCAGCGAGATCGCATCCACCGTTGATCTGTTGTGGCGGTACGCGAACTGCAGTGGCTCCAGGTTTTTGTCGATGTAGGAGTTGATTTGCTCCATGATCAACCTCTCAAAGCACTTCATCACCACTGGCGTTAGTGCCACTGGTCGATAGTCATTGAGGCATGTCACCTTACTCTTCTTGGGCACCGGTATAATTGATGCCCTTTTAAAGCAGGTGGGGACCTCAGACCTCAGAAGTGAGAGGTTGAAAATGTCCGTAAAAACTCCCGCCAGTTGGTCCGCACAGGTTTTTAGAACACGCCGGGTATACCATCAGGACCAGGTGCTTTTCGGGGGTTCACCCCTCTGAAGGATTTCCTGACATCGGCCTCTGTGACTGAGACTGAAATGCCATCGCAGCGAATGGGGGATCGGGAAGGCACATCAGTATTCTCCCTGTCAAAGCGTGCGTAAAACGCATTGAGCTCGTCAGGGAGTGATGTTACACCGGCATTCGAGCTGCCTCCTGGTTTTGCCTTGTAGGAGGTGATTGCATTCAGACCCTGCCACAGCTGCCGAACATCTGTCTCGTCCTCCAGTTTGGAGCAGAAGTCCCTTTTGGCCTTTTTGATGGCCTTACCAAGGTCGTATCTGGTCTTCATGTAGGCCACTGTATCATCGGAGGTGAATGCCCTGTGTCTGGACTTCAGGAGAGTGCGGATCTCAAAGTTCATCCAAGGTTTCTGATTGGGAAACACTCGAAGGTTTTTGTAGGGATGCAGTCCTCCACACATTTCTTTATGAAGTCTGTAACGACTGTGGCATATTCGTTCAAGTCCGTTGCCGAGTCCTTGAACATTGCCCAGTCTACAGACTCCAAACAGTCCTGGAGTTGTTCTTCTGCCCCCCCCCCCCCCGACCAGCTCAGTGCTGTCCTCACTTCTGGGGGTGCGCTCTTTAATTGCTGCTTGTAGGCAGGAAGAAGCAGCACCGCGGTATGGTCGGATTTACCGAAGTGAGGGCGAGGGATAGAACGATAGGCATTCTTGATGGTGGTGTAGCAGTGGTCGAGGGTGTTAGGTCCTCTGGTGCAGCAGGAGACATGTTGGTGGAAGTTGGGGAGTGATTTCTTGAGGTTCGCCTTATTGAAGTCCCCAGCAATGGTGGTAAATGCCTCGGGGTAAGACGTCTGGTGTTTGTTGACCACGGCCTGCAGCTCCTCCAGTGCCAGATGGACGTCTGCCTGGGGTGGGATGTAGACCGCGGTCAGGATAACGGAGGTGAATTCTCTCGGGAGGTAGAAGGGACGGCACTTCACCGCCAGATGTTCAAGGTGTGGAGAGCAGGAGTTGGACAGGACTGCCACTATGTCACTGTGGCTTTTTATTCCTGTTTCTGGTCTAGCAAATTTTCTGTTCATTCTTTAATGCATTTACTTCATGAAGCACTCTCCAATGTACTTCTTTTTTTTTCTTTTTTTTGTTGTTATTAGAAGTAAGTACAAAAATGTAGTACATAAATATCTAATACATAATGAGATAATACAGTTCATGTACAACTTCTAGTTTCAAATTTAGCAGAATATCTCTCTAAGGTACTTCTAAAGTATTCAGAACTGGACAGGCAACATCTCTGGAGAGAAGGAATGTCTGAAGAAGGGTCTCGACCCGAAACATCACACATTCAATAGACAATAGACAATAAACAATAGTTGCAGGAGTAGGCCATTCGACCCTTCAAGCCAGCACCACCATTCAATGTGATCATGGCTGATCATCCCCAATCAGTACCCCGTTCCTGCCTTCTCCCCATATCCCCGGACTCCGTTATCTTTAAGACCCCTATCTAGCTCACTTTTGAAAGTATCCAGAGAACCGGCCTCCACCGCCCTCTGAGGCAGAGAATTCCACAGACTCAGAACTCAGACTCAGAAAAGTGTTTCCTCGTCTCCGTTCTAAATGGCTTGCCCCTTATTCTTAAACTGTGGCCCCTGGTTCTGGACTCCCCCAACATCGGGAACATGTTTCCTGCCTCTAGCGTGTCCAAACCCTCAATTATCTTATATGCTTCAATAAGATAACCTCTCATCCTTCTAAACTCCAGAGTATACAAGCCCAGCCGCTCCATTCTCTCAACATATGATAGTCTCGACTTCCGGTGGCGCCATGCTGGACTAGCAGTCGCAACTTTTAGCTCCGCTGCTGTAGAAACGCGATTTTTCGCGTTAAAATCGGGTTTGTGGCAGTGGCAGAAACAGAAGATTAATCACGGCACGGGATGATATGGACAATTTCTTGCCTTTTATTACCTCACAGAGAACACCCGAAGACAAGGGAAGAAACAACACTCTCTAAAAGTTTAAAATGGAAGAGAATTTCCACTGTGCGATGGTCTAGACGCCTTATCTCCTTTGGACGCTTTGGAATTTAACTCAAGGACATTCTTTGTTCAAAATGAAGGAAAAACTGATAAGCAAACCAGAGATGAACAGCAGAGCCGAATGTGGAAAACATCACAAGGACAAATGGCGATTTAAGATTTAAAAAAAGATTTACAAAATATAGAGAATTAATAATAATTAACAATACTAATATAGAAATATAAATGGAAACTAACCTGAACTATATAATGGGTAAAATGTAATAATCTGCTAATAAGACTGACTAGCTCGTATATAGAGATGACAAATTTTAGAATTAAAGTAGATAATACTGAAAGGTTAAGTGTTATGTAGTTCGTGTGGAGAAGGGAGGAGACTCAGGCACCTGGCATAATTCCAGGAGCCTGTTTCTGGTTAACCCTTACAGCTAACAGCTTACTATTATCAAAGATATAACTAATTATAAATAATTAATAGATGAAAGTGTTAGATAAATATATAAAGTGTTAGATAAATAAATTTCACAGTAGCTGAACACAGATCGGATAATGTCTGAATGAAATATAGATATATATATATATATATATATATATATATATATATATATATATATATATATATATAGTGTAATTGGGTGAAATATTTTGTGTGAAATATAGCTGATTTTGAAATGGCACCGCCTTCTTAGGGTTAGAGTAATAAAAGGAGCGGAGCTAATTGTACACCATCAATTTCGGAAGTCGAATAAATGTCGGACCCCACAGAAGCGTGGGACACTCACTACAGTGTCGAATACTCCAGACACTGTAATTTTACTTGTCAAATTTTTTTTTTTAATCACAATATGTCGCTATTATGTGTTTTTTTTTCAAGGAAAATCGCAAAAGGGATCTACCAAGGAAGTTAATAATATAAACGCCCCCCAAATATCCAGAGTCCTGACGTATGGTTGCACCGTAATAAATAAGGGTATTAAAATCAGAAAAAATGCAAGATGATAAACAAAAGAAAATGGGAGGAATCACATTGTGTAGCTGGAATATAAGGGGTATTAATGAACCAATTAAAAGGGGCAAAATACTAGCTCAGTTGAAATCATATAACACGGACATTACTTTTCTAAAAGAAACGCACCTTAAACATCAAGATCAGATGAGATTGAGGGCGAATTGGATAGGCCAAACATTTCACTCCTCATATACATCGAAATCCAGAGGCACCGCAATTATTATTCGCAAACGAATACCATTCAAATCAAAGAACATTATATCAGATAAGGAAGGGAGATATCTTATAGTTACTGGAGAGATCCATGCTACGCCAATCACTTTGGTAAACACATATGCGCCCAATTTTGATAATCCTCAATTTTTTAATAAAATCCTGAATAAAATCGCAGAATTTAACTACCAAAATGTTATAATTGGAGGAGACTTCAACTGTGCTTTAGATCCGTACTTAGATAAATCGATGCAAAAACAAAGAGGTAATATGAAATTTAAAACTAGTGAACTCTTTAATACATATATAAAAAATACAAATATAGCAGACGTTTGGAGGATCGCGAACCCGACTGGAAGGGAATACTCGTTTTATTCAATGGTACACAAAACATACTCACGTATAGACTATTTCCTAGTGGATTCATGAACCCTAAATACCACACCAATACGATTTCAGATCACTCCCCGCTAACTTTCGTTTTAAAATTGGAAGGAATCTCTATGAACAAATCGTTCTGAGGTGGCGGCGCTGTGAAACGGCTGCGGCTCGCCTGCAGTCCGTCTGTTTTTACTTTTTTGTGTTGTTTTTTTTGTCTAGTTCAGTTAAATTTTTGGTTATTAGGTGGTGTTATGTGTGTGGGGGGAGGGTGGAACAGGGCTTTCTGTCTCTCCCTTCGGGGGAATGCGACTTTTTTGTCGTATCCCCCTTCTCTTCCCCCGTCTGAGCTGAGGCCTAATGGCGGAGCTGGCGGCCTCCAACCTGCGACCAACCTCGAGGATCCGGAGGTAGAGCCAGCGAGGCTGGCCGTCTTCGAGCTGCGGCGACGTTCGGGCAGCGGCACGACTCGGCGCTCCAGCGAGGGCGGACGGCGCGGGGCTGAGGCACTCCCGTGTGGGCGGCGTGGCTACCGGCTGGAAGGCGCTCCCGTGAGGGCGGCCTGGGTCCCGGCTGGAAGGTGCTCCGGAGTGGGCGGACCGGCTCCCGGCTGGAAGGTGCTCCCGTGTGGGCGGACCGGTTCCCGGCTGGAAGGTGCTCCCGTGGGGGCAGCCCGGTGCGGGGCTGAGACGCTGCCGTGTGGGCGGCCCGGTGCGGGGCGGAGACGGTGCTCCGGTGGCTGAGGCGGCATTCTGGCGGCAGCGACCTGAATCCGGGGCTTGGCCGCGGGCCAGTGGGCGACATAGTCGGGAGTTCGCAGGGCACAGGCTGGTGCCTGTTTTCCGGAGCTCCCGTGGCAACAGCTGCGTCCGCTGGACTGGAGGGCGGCAGCTTCGACCACCCCCAGGCCGCGGAGCTTGAACCGCGGGACTGACTTACCATCGCCCGGTGGGGTATCGCCTCAGCGCAGAGGGAGAAGAGGAGGGAAGAGACAGTAACTCTAAGACTTTTGCCTCCATCACAGTGAGGAGGTGCTTGGTGAACTCACTGTGGTGGATGTTAATTTGTGTTTATTGTGTGTTGTTATTATTACATGTATGGCTGCAGGCAACAACATTTCGTTCAGACCGAAAGGTCTGAATGACAAATAAAGGATTCAATTCAATTCAATTCAATTCAAACTCGCAAATTCTGAGATAAATGAGACACCCACTTTATTATGGGAATCCTTCAAAGCATTTATTAGAGCAGTCATTATCTCGTATCAAGCTTTTCAAAACAAATCAGACAACTAGATATAGATAATGCTAAAGATCCAACTATGGATAAACATAATAAAATTTTAATACTGAAATTTAAGCTAAATAAATTATTATCAGAGAAGATTATAAGATTATTCCAAATTACAAAACAAGAACACTTTGAATTTGGGGATAAACCCCATAAACTTTTGGCACGCCAACTGAAAAAACGGGAAAAAGATCATGCAATTTTAAAGATCAAATCAGATAGAGGGGAATTATTAACACTACCTAATGATATCAATAAAAGATTTGCTCAATTTTACAAGAATTTATACACATCGAAAACGCTAATAGACAATAATAAAGTTTCAGAATTTTTGGACGATTGTAACCTTCCAAAACTGAAGGAACAAGAGGAACTGGGAGCACAAATTACAGCTAAGGAAATAGAAGACACAATAAACACACTTAAGAATGGAAAAACACCAGGACCAGACGGATTCAGTAATGAATTTTATAAATGTTTTTATGACACAGTGACCCCACGTCTACAGAAAATGTATACATACGCTTTTAAAGAACAAACCTTACCTGAAACACTAGCAGAATCAACGATCACATTAATACTTAAAAAAGATAAAGATATAGAAGAACCAGGCTCATATAGAGCTATTGCTTTGTTAAATACGGATCAAAAAATATTAGCGAAAACACTAGCTAGAAGACTAAGTCAATATGTCAGTAAATTAATAAATAAGGATCAAATGGGATTTATACCTAAGAGACATTCATTTAATAACCTGAGACGTCTGTTTAACATAATGCACTCTCACAAACCTCAAGAACAAGAGTTATCTATCATTTCATTGGACGCAGAAAAAGCGTTTGATCAAGTAGACTGGGATTATATGATTAAAGTATTGCAAAAATTTCAAATGGGAGAGAGCTTTATCGCATGGATAAAATTATTATATAACAAACCCACGGCTAGAATATTAACTAATAATATACTATCTACGAAATTCCAATTATCAAGGGGTAATAGACAAGGATGTTCATTATCACTGCTGTTATTCGCTCTGGTAATTGAACCTTTAGCTGAAAAAATTAGAACACACCCGGACATTTACGGTTATAATACAAAATATTCAAATAACAAAATATCCTTATACGCAGACGATGTATTACTGTATATCACAAAACCCCAAATCAGTATACCAAACATATTAAATCTAATTGAGGACTTTGGATCTTTCTCAGGATACAGAATAAACTGGAACAAAAGTGAAATTATGTCGATAAAACCAAAAGACTCAACACATCTCTTGAAATTCCCCTTTAAAATAGCCACAGAAAAATTTAGGAATTGAAATCACTAGAAATTATCATGGTATGTTTAATAGTAAGATTAAACGAGAACTTACCAGTTTGAAGTTTGATCTTTATTTTATGAGGAGTAACGTTGAGGGAATACGTGAAGAACCCCGCTAGGACGCATGCGTGTCATTCTTCAAAGCAGCGGTGTGGAATCACAGATAACTATAATGACTAAACATAGTAAGATTAGAGAGAGATACCAGTTGAGTATATGATCAAGGGTGGGAGCGGAGGGCACGTATTCCCTCAACGTTACTCCTCATAAAATAAAGATCAAACTTCAAACTGGTAAGTTCTCGTTTAATCTTACTATTTTACTTCGGAGTCACGTGAGTGACTACGTGAAGTTTTCAAAGCTCTGTGATTTCATGCCGTGGACGAGTCCATGACACACATCTGCCTTGGTATAGGGGAGAAATATTTTCGACATCCATACGGTATGTGGATGCAACAAACAATTTTATTAACAAAAGAAATCATAAAACCCCAAATATTGATGGGGACAAATTATATTACAGAACTTAATATAGGTTTTGAAAAAGTTCCAGTTTCCTCCACTGGTTTATTATAAAATTTACGGAAAGTTCCTTCTGATGACCATCCTGCCGTTTTGAGGATCTGATCCAATGGAACATCCAACTTGTATGCTGCCGACGTAGCTGCAGCCCTGGTGGAGTGAGATTTAAAACAATTAGTATCTATACCTGCTTTAGTAAGTACTTGTTTTATCCATTTGGAAATGGTCTGTTTTGTTATTCGTTTATGAGGCTGTCTGTGGCTAATGAGCAGTTCCTGTTCTGTGCCTCTGATGGTTTTGGTTTGTTTAATGTACTCTTTGAGATGTGTTACCACACACAGTCGCTCATCTGCAGGGTAGTTATTGAAAATCACTTTTAGGCCTGCCGATCCCTGTCTGTTCTGTTTTACCAGTTCCTGGATGTAAAAATGTAAATTTTCCTGCGAACTGGTCATGGTATCCAGCCTCAATTTGTGTAGGGACTGCGCACTTTGTGCTGTGACCAATGCCATCAGCATGACCGTTTTTAAGGTCAAAGTCTGTAATGACAGGCTAGTTGCTGGAGTCCAGTTCCTTAGTAGATTCAGAACGATGCCAACATCCCATATATGGGAATATCTGGCCTTAGGAGGGTTAGCATTGAATATGCCCCTCATGAGCTTGGCTACCAAGGGGTGTGACCCCACAGGCTGTCATTCCGTTTCTCTCCAGAGGTAGGTAGACAGGGCACTTCTGGCACAGTTGATGGCGCTGTACGTAAGTCGCTCGTCATGGTGTAAATTTACCAGAAATTCCAATACCGGTTGAATGTTTGTAGGTCTGTGGATAATGTTGTTCTGGTTGCAATACCTGTGCCATTTTCTGATATATACTAGGTATTGATTTTTTGTTGACTCTCGCTGGGCTCCAGCGATCATGTTCATAGCTTTCATTGTTAAGCCCAGGTGTAATAAAGGAGCTTTCAGACTCTACAAACCAAAACGTTAATGTGACGGTGACAAGGATGACTTGTCCTAGTTGCTGGATTTACCAGTAGATCCGGTCTGTGTTGAATGGTGATGTGAGGTTCTAATATCATCTAATATCATCTCCTGTACCAATGGGAACCATGGTTGGGTAGGCCAATCGGGTACTATTACGATACCAGACGCAGAGTCTTGTCTTATCTTACTTAGTACCCGACTGATGAGGCAGAAGGGAGGGAATGCATAAAAGAACAATTTCCCCCCAATGCAGCGAAAAAGCATCTGTAGCTGCTGCCCCAGGGTCTGGTTCCCATGATACATATTTTGGCACTTGGTGGTTAAGCCTGGATGCGAATAGATCGACATCTGGTGTTCCGTATCGTGCTGTAATTTCAGCAAAAAAAATTTTGTCCAACATCCATTCGATGTTCTCATTGAATTTGCGTGACCTGGTGTCTGCCACCAAGTTTTGTCTACCTGGTAAGTAGGTAGCTGCGGATACACCATTGCCAGATCTTGTTTGCCAAATTGTCACATGATGTCGATTTGTTTCCACCCATGTGGTTGATGTATGCTACCACAGTGGTGTTATCAATTTGTAATCTTATATGCTGGTGAGATAACCCTAAGCAATATGACTTAAGGCCGTGAAAAGCTCCCAACATTTCTAAGTAATTTATGCCCAAAGTGTGTAGCAATGATGACTCCTGTTCATTCCATCTCCCACCACAGCTGGTGATGGAATCCGTGGCACCCCATCCGAGAGAACTAGCATCCGTTTATAGTGTGATAGACGGATTGCTGATAATGATTGGATTGGAACAATGCCTAATGTTTTCTTTCCACCATTGTAGTTCGAATATGGCTTCTTTTGGTAGTTCCATAGGTCTATCAAAATGACCTCCATTGTATTTTAGAGCTCTTATTTTTGCCCTTTGTAAATTCTGATAATATAAGGGTCCGAATTGTGCAGCTGGAAAGGCTGCTATTATCTTGCCAATCATTCTCGCCACCTGTCTAATAGATGGTTTTCTTGTGTCAATGATTTTGCCGCAATCCTCCTTGAAGGCTATTGCTTTGTCTTGTGGCAAAGCCACTGACATAAGAACTGAGTTAATGGTAAATTCCAAGAAATCCATTGTTGTTGAAGGTTTCAATTTTGATTTAATTGGATGGATAATGAATCCTAGGCTTTCAAATAATTGTATAGTGGGTGTTATTGTTAATTCTGCTTGTTTTACCCTTTTGCCCAATATAAGTATATCATCCAAGTAAGCCATCACAATGTGTTTATGTTCCCGTAGGAAAGCTAAGGCTGGTTTTAATATTTTGGTAAATAACCTAGGTGCAGAAGTAAGCCCATTTGGTAGTGCTCCGTATTGCCAGAGTTGATCCATCCAATTAAATTTCAAATAACGTCTGTGGTCACCTGTTATGGGTACTGAATAGTAAGCATCTTTTAAATCAATGCTTGCCATATAGTAACCTTTGGAGATTAATAGTTTAGCAGTAGCAAAGGTTTCCATTTTGAAATGAATATATTTTACAAAAACATTCAAATTACTCAAATCTATGATGATGCGGCAACCACCATCTTTCTTATGTTTAATAAAAAATGTTGGACACGAATTCTAAAGGTTTGTGTTGGGTTTGTTCAATTATCCCCAGTTTATGGAGTCTCTGCAGTTCAGCATGTGCTTTTGCTTTATCTTCGCCGTTAAGCCTGAACACTCTGTTCGGTACATGCTGGACTGGAGGATTACGTGGTTGTAAGAACTCTATCGTATATCCCTGGATACTGCTTAGGATATAAGTATCTGAAGTCAACTTATACCATGCATCCAGAAAAAAGTGTAATCTGCCACCAACACCCATGCTATCGTTAATAAGTAAGGGACCAGACCCACCTACCTCTATGGTTACCAGTGGTCTTATTTCTTCCCTTGTCCCCGAGGACAGTTGAGGCCCCGGTGTCTTGATTTGTGTTGTAGATGGGTGCATCTTCCACGAGGGCCGGCCTGGGCCATGTCCTAAAAAAGACCGCTGTTGGATTGGTCTTGCCCTCGACTGTTCTCCGGAGTAGTCCTTGCGACTCATGAGTGCATAGGGGTGGTACTTCTGGGGGTAGCGTTTGGTAGCTTTTATAATTCCCAGGGCTTTGGATTCTTCGTCCAAATCTTTTACCTGTTTTGGTAGGTCCCCTCCAAACAGGTAAGTCTTTTGCGGGATTATGCAGAACAGAAACAACCATCAGGTTGTTTCTGTTCTGCATAATCCCGCAAATTTTGGGTCTAGTACCGGCTGTATACTCTTCTTTCTGATATTATTCAGTTCATATTGGGTATTGCAGAAGAGGGCGAGGGCATCTTTGTGGTGTTGACTCATATCTTCCTCATCCAGGGTTCGTGTGAATGCCGTTATCCCTGCGGTGAGGGTTTTAAGTACTTTTTGTAGTAAGACATCCCTGGTCCTGATGCTTGCTCCTACATGCTTCCAAATACATGCATTCATGGTTGGGACATTAAGGGATTTACAATTTCCAGGTTGCAAGTGACGCCCCATGTTGTCAATTAGGGCTTGTCCCTGTAGCTGGTTCAGGGACATGTAATTAACACTTGCCGCTAACCTGGCTGGTAAATCATCCCCTGTGAGTTCTGGCTTCGCGAACTGAGCCACCATTTCAAGTAAGTTGCCACTTACCCCTTGCACTGAGTTGTCCATCAGTTCCTGTTCAGGGTCAGTCCAAATCTGCCCCGCTATGCTGTCCTGGGAGGCAATAGACGCTGGATACAGCCCTGAATAAGGTACTGCAGAGGGGCTGAATGTCTGCCCAGACCCCCTCTGGAGTATTGCCTCCATCAGCCGCTCCATTTTTGTCCAGTGCTCTCGGGCACCTGGCTCTCGCGGCTTGTCCTGGACCAGCTGCCGCTCCAACGCGGTACAGAGCTTTCGAGCGCTGCCCGCTCGCAGTCGCTGGTCCCGCAGCTCAAACACGTTCCAGTGATCTCGGTCACTGGTCGCTTGCTGCTCCTCCAATTCCTTCAGCCCCACAGGCCCCTGAGCGTAGGTGGCGTGGGGCTGTTCGAAATCCGAGTCGTCCGAAAGAACGGCTCGGTCGGTTTTGCGTTTAGCCTTTCCACCCGCACAGGTGCTCCCGACAATGGAGACAGCCCTGCCGTCTGCCGCCGCTGGCTGCCCGTTCCTGCACGGCTCTCCCCCGCCAGATTTTTTGCAGCTTTGGTCCGTCTTCTGTCCATCCTAGACGTAAGAAAAACGTAGATCTCTTACCTGTCTTCGCTGGTTTTATACACCAGCCCTTTAGGAGGAACGTCCTTCCTCCATCGAAATGACTCGTGCAATGCGTGTAGCGTAAATGACACGCATGCGTCCCAGCGGGGTTCTTCACGTAGTCACTCACGTGACTCCGAAGTAAAATGCCAATTATAGCCCCTTACTTAAGAAATTAAATAATCTAATTAAATTCTGGAAAACGCTTCCATGTCTTTAATAGGTCGAATAAATGCTATAAAAATTATCTTTTTACCACAAATCCTATATTTATTTCAATCAATTCCAACATATCTTCCAAAAAAGTTTTTCAAAAAATTACTCAGACATTACAAATTTTATATGGGATTACAAATCCCACAGAATACAAAGAGCACACCTTAGTAAACCAAAAGAGATGGGTGGTCTAGCGCTCCCTAACTTTATGTACTATAATTGGGCAGTAAATATTAAAAATATGATTCACCTGCTGGACAACTCTGCCCAGCAGGGTGGACTGGCATTGTAATGGAGAGAGAGGACTGCGCTCCGTGTAATACAGGAGCGACTCTCCTCTCACCAATGAATTTGAATAACAAAAATTATAATAAAAATCCAATGATACATAGCACAATTAGAACTTGGAAACAAATAAAACAGAATCTAAAATTAAGAAATCTATCTCTTTTAATGCCAATAGTCAATAACCCTTTGTTTAAACCCTCAATTATAGATAAATCATTTACACAATGGGAAAGAATGGGAATCAAAACGCTCGGAGACTTGTATGAATTAGGAAAATTATTATCATTTCAACAATTACAACTGAAATATAATTTGAAAAATAATCAATATTTTAAATATCTTCAAATCCGTGACTATCTGAAAAAATACACAAAAGACTATCATAACATGCCCCCAGACTTATTGGATGAAGCCATGAAGATAAAGGCTGAATCAGCAAATCTAATATCATACTTATATAATATTATTTTGAATATAGAAATACCTACAACCGATAGTATTAGAAGAGACTGGGAACAAGAACTAGCTATAAAAATTTCAAAAGAGATCTGGGATAAACACTTACTATATGTGCATAAATGCTCGATCAACGTACGACATACTCTAATTCAATATAAAACATTACATAGACTATATTATTCAAAAACTAAAATAAATGGGTGTGACATTTTTCCCCAATGTCACACCCATTTGTGATAAATGTCAGTCACAAGAAGCTACCATAGCACTCTCTTTTGTTTTCTGTATAAAAATTCAAAAATTTTGGAACGAAATATTTGAAATCTTCACAAAATTATTTAAAATAAAACTTGTACCAAAAGCAGAATGGATCATTTTTGGAATATCGGAAGGTAACCCCGAATTAAATATGTTTCAAAAGAACTTACTTAATTATGGGCTAATAATGGGAAAAAAGCTTATACTCAAATTTTGGAAAAATGCTCCAATACCAACAATAAAAATGTGGATTTCAAACATGTTCGAAACACTACACTTGGAAGAGATGAGACTCCTCCTAGCAGGCAAAGCAGATCACTTCCAAAAGACGTGGTCTGCATTTACGGAACTATTACAAGCATAAGGTGCAATAGTAAGTTAAAATATAAAGGGTACCAGGATCTGGCAACGTGATGTATAAAATAAATTTTTAATAAAAACACGATTGGTATATCCTTTTTTGTGGAGTTTTGTGTTATAATAGCGATTGTTTTTCCTTTCTTCTTTTTTTCTTTTCTTTCTAGGGTCTTATTTCCTTTTTTTACTTCCTTCTCTAATTTCTTCCCTAAGGGGCTCTCTTCTCCCAACACTTTCCTGCACCTTCACGATTCTTGCTCACTTTCCTTACTTCTTTTATTTCTATCTTTTTTAAAGCTCAAAAAACGAAGTGGTACAACATAATGTAATAAGATATATGTGATGTGTATTAATGTAATTTACTGTACTGCTAATAAAAATAAAATTAAATTAAAAAAAAACAAAAACAAAAAAAACATATGATAGTCTCATATTTATATGAGTTTTGCAGAGTTTTGTAGAACATTGTTGCTCTATACTCTGAGCCTCTGTTTGCGAAAACTCATGCATTGATAGCAACCTTCATCGAATAATGGAAGGTTTGCAAAACAAAGGATGCAATTAGACTCATAATGTCCCTGCTGATTAAAGCGACTAAAAATCACCTGTTAGTACTCAGTCAATAGCCCTACAGGTCACAGTTCTCCAAACACACATCTAAGTACTGTTCAAATGTGTGCATTGATCTCCTTTAACATCCTTTCAACCAGTGAACCAACATTTCTGACTTTTTGTGGATTCCATCTGCTATAACATATCAACCAGAATTGAACACCATTTTCCATGTGTGGCCAGACCAGTGTTTTTTTTTGTCAAAGTTCAGCATAATTACCCTGCTTTTATATATAAGCTTCCATTGATAAAGTTCAGAACTGTATTTGCTTTATGAATTGCAATGGTTCTTTTAATCTCTGGTGCTAACCTTCCTCAATTTCTCTTCATCATCTGCTGAGACCCAAAATCATTTTTGTGAATGGCCGTGCAAGAGCTGGCTGCTCTTGAAAAGAAGGCGCAGTCGTCTTTCTTACAGTTTGGCTTTCTTCCCAACCAATTGTTCAAGCGCTTTTGATTGCAACATGAGCCTTAATTTAGTTCAACAAAGAAACTGACAAGTTACTAAAGAACAGGGCAAACAAAGAGGAATTTATCCTTCTTTAAGTGTGGATGCAAAACTGAATAAAAAACACTGCCTTCCCAATTACTTGCTCAACCTGTGTAAACAAAACCTCCTCGTAATGGCAGCTTGGTTAAAGGAAATTGACTCTTACAGATTTGAAAATGGTTATCAAAATATCTGGGATTCAGAATAAAAATTCACTCTTGTGAAAGTTATGTGAAAAATAAATAAATAACAATTTTTTTCTCAACTCACTTGTGAGCACTGATGACATGACTTTGAATTATGACAGATCACAATATGACCATTTTCTATGATCGCGGTCCCCTCTTAACATGAGGGCCACTTGCATTTAGATTCTGAGTTTCATGAATCAGTACATAAAGATTCCTCTGTAAGCAGCATTTATTATTTTTCATCATTCGAAGAGTATTCTGTTTGTCTACGTTTTTTAAATAAATCTATATTGTACCCTTCTTTCCCATTTGCCTAAAGTGTCTTTCTCTGGGTGCATACACTTTCTGTCCTCCTTGCAGTTTACTGTCCCTGCAAGCTCTGAATCATCAACAAACTTAAAAATATGAATGACTAAGATGAAATTGAATTATAAATAGATGACACTGACCCAGAGTTTGCAGGAGATGACTTTGTTCATACTGATTGCTTCAATGTTTACATTGCAACAATATTCAACTTCAAAAAGTAACCCATTGGTCATGGATGACAGTGAGATTTTCCAATTTGATGAAATTCTCTGAAAGACGTTGTGTTTTGGTTCAATACAGTAGACCATTTCATAATGGATTTGGTTGTAGCGACAGTCCTTCCTACCAGCACCAGGCCGGGCTGCCGACACCACACCCAGCCAGCACAGCTTCCTTGACCTCTTCCAGGCCCCGCTTGCTGCTCCCACGGCTACCATTGGCCCGTACCTGCACTCCGGCCACCTGCGGGCCACAACCATTGACTCCATCAGTCCTCACCTCTCCTCTGACTGTCAACAGGCCGGGGCTGTCAAGTCACTTGGACTCCAGGCCCAGTTCTGGACCGAGAGTCTGAAGAGGGGTCCTGACACAAAATATCACCTGTGCATGTTCTCCAGAGATGCTGCCTGACCTGCTGAGTTACATCAGTACTTTGTATCCATTTGTGCATTAACCAGCATCTGCAGCCCCGCCCCGCTATGGTCTAATATAACGAGGGTTTACTGTACATTTGCTTCTATACCAGTCTGTACAATGCAGCTGGCAGTTTGCATTTTACTGTATCAGCAAAGGACGGAAGCAAATGCACATCAGGCCAACACAATTATTAAGGCCGATTAATACATTGTATAGCTCAAAGTATTTAGCAAAGATTAGCAAATTATTATCTGTGAAGTGCTAGAATTTAAAATGTACAGGATTTACATGCATATCCTCATTCTTAAAACAACACTGATTATAATGTAGCAGATTTATGAAAAAACATGGAACCTCCTCAAATACGAGAGGTTTGAACAGCTCAGCTTTCTGAATCACTGAGCTGGCTAATTTAAAAATAGATAAATGTGTTTCATAGTGCCTGATATGCAGCTATCAGAGTGATCTGGCTATCAAACCTTTCCATTTTGCAAAGAAGCTAATGGAAGAAAATGACTTCTGCATTTATTAAGTGTTGCAATTATGTCATTAATGTCCAATTAACAGTTGCAAGTTTTTATTCTATCTTAATTCTGTTCCTTTATCCATCTTTCATGTTGTTGAATTTGCATTAGTGTTAATGGCAAACATAAAAATATTGTATGAAACTCTGCTATTCACAGCCCCCAAACTTTCTCAGAATTGTATAAAACTTGTTTCCTGATCACGTAATAATCTTTTGCAATTACTACTCCCAGGGTAGGGTGGCAGCGTAGATCACGAAATTATGGGTGTACTCCCCATGACTTTCTGTCCATCACTTTTAATGAGCTTTCCCAGGAAATTGCTGTCCCTGCACATTTATGTCGAATGCATTAATCTTGATCATGTAAAATAAACCTTGGAGGTCAGGCAAGTTCTGGATGCCAAGAATCAGGAGGCACGTAAAGCAGTGTTAATGTGATTTTGGCAGTCAGAAAGTTCATGACAATGGGAATTAGCTAGCAGTGTTCTCCTGTCACTTGATTTACTGGAGCAGGATGAGTTGGAGCATTGGGATGGCATTTATCTATTCCCACTAATGTGTTCTGTGCTGCATCGACAGACCCATGACAGTTACCAGTTCCAGCAGTGCCTTTGGGAGTCATTTCTTAGCAAAGAGATGCTCCATCTGCTTTAGCAGACATACATTGAGCTAACAGAGATAGTGGTCATCGAGGTCACCATTCCCTCCAATCCTTTCATCCTGCACTGTTTTCCAAAAACTTTATGATATCCTTATGTGCTTTCCAACCAATTAAGTAATTTAGAGTGCTGTGACTTGAATATCACAGCAGCCAATCTAGACAAATAATAGCAAGGGCCCACAGCTAGCAAATGGTCATATCTTCTGTTTTTGTAATGTTCATTGAGGATTAATATTAGCCAGGAAATTAATAAAACGTGGGCATTCTTTGGAATAGCACCATTGGATATTTTATTTAAACCAGTTGATAAAAGTTAAAATGTTACATTTTACCTGCAAGAGTCACCCCATGCAGCAATCTGCAGGAGCACCAAAGGTGTTGTCGAAGGTCAGAAGCTGGAAGTAAGATAATTCCAAGGGAGAGCAATACACATTGGGCAGAATGGAGAGTGAAGGGCGATGATTGGACCTGAGATCGCCCCCCAATGTAGGAGTTTGATCGCCCCATTGCAGAGGGGAGACAAGATTGTCCCGTCTACAGAAGGCTCGAGGCCCCCGACCGCGGGAGAACAAAGAAGGGAAGAGATTTAAACATTTTTTGCCTTCCATCACAGTGAGGAATGTGGAGGAGTCACTGTGGTGGATGTTTATGTTAAAATGTATTTTGTGTGTTCTGATGCTTTTTATTGGTATGACTGTAAGGCAAATGAAATTCCTCGTATCTTGCAAAACATATTGGCTAATAAAGTATGATTCTGATTATGATTATGGTTATGATGATTATGATCACTCAGAAAGGAATTTCTACTGGGGAACTTGCAGATCAAGAGATTTAGATAGATTATGGATGCTGGTAAAACATGGAAGGATGGGATGGTGAGTGGAGGAAAGGGGACTAAATGCATCATAGAGAATGCCTGGAGGACAGCTGAAGACAACTCAAATCACAGTGGAAAATCTGAGCTCAGGATGAAATCAGATAATGGGGGAGATTTGCAATTGGGACAGATCTGGCACTAGGGGAGAGATCAGATCATGGGAAAGACTTGATATTGGGGGCAGATTGTAGGTCAGAAAAATGGATGATTAGGAAGCGATGTCTAATGTCCAAATGGGGGAAATAGGTTTTGCCCAGAACTTGAAGTCAGAATATAAGTAAGGGCCATTTGTTTCACTTCTTGTATAACTTTGCTTTCCTATAACTTTAGCTCCATCTAACAAGTGATGACCCATTACTTACTAGTTCTGCTGGTCCTTCTGCCATTTGTCCGATGTCTCAAGTTTTTTCGATATTTGACAGTATGAAGCCAGGGAGAAAAAAAAATGTTCAGCTGCAGGATAAAGATACCAAGCAGCACCCAAAGTACATTCCACTTGGCGCATTAAAGCTCACTGGTCTCCTGAAAAACCCGGAATATCCCTGAATTTATGGTGAGAAATCTGACATTGCATTAGTACACAAGCCATTATATGTAGGAATCCTGAATCTGTTGTCTGTCATTCCTTGATCTTCCACAAGAAGATAAATTATCTTTGGTTCCCATGCATCTCAGGGTTGACAAGTGGCACCTACAAATTAGATTTGTGTGCAGTCTAGGATAATCCTGCTACTTTAGCAAAGAAATGAGCATGAAGTTCACACTGCTCTTCAGAAAACAGAATGAAATGTAGTCAGCTCAGTTATGACCATCCTATCACAGCAACTGGGGAACTGAAAATCAGTTAAGTAAGCAACTTGCAATGAACATATTACATCAGTAATGGTGACCATGAAAGTACTATTTAGTATATAAATTGATGTACTGTATAAGGATGCTATGGGGCTTGGCAGAGTTTGGCTGATGAAGAGTTGATGTTTCCGCTGGCTAGCGTGCCTAGAATGAAGGACCTCAAAATAAGGAATCAATAATTGTCATATGCACTGGGAATGAAACAATGAAATTCTATGTACCTCATTGGAGACCCCCGGACTATCTTTAATTGAACTTTACTGGACTTTATCTTGCAATAAATATTATTTATTGATTGTAATCATGTATAATCTTTCCGCTGACTGGACAGCACGCAACAAAAAAACTTTTCACCTCGGTACATGTGACAATAAACTAAACTAGACTAAACTAAATGATTTTTCACATTCCCATTCATATCCGAAAACAGTTTTTACCATCGTCAAGTTAAAGTGAGGATATTGCCTTTTGCACAAATGTGGTAAAGTACAGGTACAATGAAAACCTTGCTTGAAGCAGCATCACAAGCGCACAGACTCAGGATTATAAATAAATTACATATCAATTCTCTAAGACAGTGTAAAGAAAATGATTGTGGAAAAAAATGACATTAGTCCAAAAAGTAAACAATCAGAAAACAATTCTATGATGGTGCATGAGGTAGGATTCGGGTTGAGCAGATATAACCATATGACAATTACAGCACAGAAACAGGCCATTCGGCCCTTCTAGTCTGTGCCGAACACTTATTCTCCCCAAGTCCCATCTACCTGCACTCAGACCATAACCCTCCATTCCTTTCCCGTCCACCTATCCAATTTATTTTTAAATGATAAAATCGAACCTGCCTCTACCACTTCCACTGGAAGCTCATTCCACACAGCTACCACTCTCTGAGTAAAGATGTTCCCCCTCATGTTACCCCTAAACTTCTATCCCTTAATTCTCAAATCATGTCCTCTTTTTGAATCTTCCCTACTCTCAATGGAAAAAGCTTATTCACAGTCAACTCTGTCTATCCCTCTCATCATTTTAAAGACCTCTATCAAGTCCCCCTTAACCTTCTGCGCTCCAAAGAATAAAGACCTAACTTGTTCAACCTTACTCTGTAACTTAGTTGCTGAAATCCAGGCAACATTCTAGTAACTCTCCTCTGTACTCTCTCTATTTTGTTGGCATCTTTCTTATAATTTGGCGACCAAAATTGTACACCATACTCCAGAATTGGTTCAGTTAAGAAAAGTTAAGATCAATTAAGAAAACTGCTAGTTGTAGGAAAGTAACTGTTTCTGAACCTTGTGATGTGGAACTTCAGGCTTTTGTACCTCCTGATCAATGGGAGCAGTGAGAAGAGGACATGGTAGGTATTTTACTTCGGAGTCACGTGAGTGACTACGTGAAGAACCCGTTTCCAACGCATGCGTGCCATATCGCTACACGCATTGCACGAGTCAACAGAAGGGTGGAGGACATCCCCCAGTAACGGGAGAAGGAAAAAAGGACCAGCAAAAGGCAGGTAAGGACTCTGCATTTTTTATTCACAGAAAAATGGACAGAGTGAAAAGGAAGCGGTCTGCAAAAAAGCTGCCCGAGAAACGCGTTGGAAACGTGGATGAACGGCAGAGACAGCAGCCGTCGGCTCTAGAGGCCTCGGTAGAGGAATCAGCTGTGCCAGAAATCATTCTGGCACCGACGAAACTTACTCACCGGCCGGGAGGCAAAGTTCAAACAAAAACGCACCATCTAGCAGAGCCCGACTTGGAGCAGCAGCGGGCGACCAGCCCGTATCAATATCGGACCAGGGCTGAACGGGTGCGGCAGACGGAACAAACCCGCTATGAGTGGCTGCATACGGAGCAGCCAGGAGAAACGGCTGACCGGGAACAGACGTGGACCGACAGTCAGGACCAGTGTGGCCAGCGGCGGGACGAGGAAAGCCCGCAAACCAGCACCCGTGAGTACCGGGGACGGGAACAGCTGGGATACAAAGAGCAGCACACTGCTGAAAGGCTGCAGGAATGGGAGCAGCCAAAAATAGCAAGTGCAGCTCACCGTCTAAAGGAGCTGCTGGAGGAGCTCCTTCACAGTGGCAGTCCCATGAATGTGGAGACTAGCCACAGTGGGCAGACAAGCCCCATATGGGTACCCCGTGAGGGACCCCCTGAAATCTCGACCTCTTCGGAGGAGAGTGGGCAGGACCCTGATGGGCCAGACCCTGATCACACAGCTTCCCATGATCCTGAATCTGCAGAAAAACATACACTGCTGGACATGGTGGCTGATTACTTCAAACCAAGTCAAACAGGGGCAGACTTGGATTCCAGGATGGCAGCCAGTATTAACTACATGTCTGGCCATCAACTCCAACAACAAATATTCACAGAGACACTGGCCAAACATCTGCCACCTGGTAACTGTGATGTATTACAAATCCCCAGTGTCAACCAATGCATTTGGAAGCATATGGGGAAGGAAATCAGGAACCATGATCTCAAAATCCAGAAAGCCTTAAAGGGGCTTACGGCAGGGATCACAGCTTACATCCGCACCCTGGACAAAACAGAGCAAACTAAAGGCCACCAAGACGCACTAGCCCTGTTCTGTAATGTACAATATGAGCTGAATAGCATGCGGAGGGCGGCTATTCAGCCAGCACTGGATCCTAAATATGCAACAATTTGCAAACAAAGAGCCGTTAAAACCCCAACCCTTTTGTTTGGGGAAGCCAAGACACTGGGGCTCATCAAAACCAGCGCAAAGGCTTATTTTGGATCACGGTACCAGCCACATGGAAGACCGAAAAGTGTGGCTTATATCAGTGGCAGTGCCAGAACCCAATATAACCCGCAGCAGCCTTCTTTTAGGGTATGGCCAGGGACGGCCACCCTGGAAGATGCGGAAGCCTAAACCTCCAGTACAACCACGAACACGAATAAAAACAAAACCCCCTTTTTTCAAAAAACAAAGAAAATAATACAACCACCAGTAACCATGGAGGTAGGTGGGTGTGGTTCTTTTGTAAAAAAGGGACCCACGACGGTGGGAGGGAGGTTGCAATACTACAGTGACGAATGGTGAAAAATCACTACAGACTCGTATGTTCTAAGCAGTATTCAGGGTTATCTGATAGAATTTACTCATCCCAATAACCCCCCAGTACAACATACACCAGAAAGGCATTTCGTCCTTACAAAAACCGAACAATCTAAAGCCCACATGGAGCTACAACGATTGTATACAAAAGGTGTGATTGAGCATACTACTCATGAACAATTAAAATTTGTATCAAACATATTTATTAAAAATAAAAAAGATGGGGGTTGCAGGATTATCATTGACCTTTCAACCCTAAACACATTCGTTCAATATGTTCATTTTAAGATGGATACCTTTATCACTGCTAAAGAATTAGTATCAGCTGGTTTCTATATGACAAGCATTGACTTAAAAGATGCATACTATACAGTACCCATCAAAGGGGAACACAGACGGTAGTTAAGTGTAAATTGATACCAGAAACGAATATGGATTATCTAGGATTCACCATTAACACGGTCAATATGTTAGTAACTTTACCAATAAATAAAGCCGCAGCCCTACAGGAGGATTGCAGCGAGCTTCTTAACACCAACAGACCCTCCATTAGACGGGTAGGCCGGATAATTGGTAAGATTGTGGCTACATTCCCGGCCACACATTTTGGGCCATTACATTATCAAAATTTGCAAAGAGCAAAAATTAGAGCACTCAAATTTAACAAAGGTCATTTTGATAGACCTATGGAGCTGCCTACGGAAGCTATAATTGAACTACAGTGGTGGGAACATAGCATTAGGTATTACTCCAACCTCATCATTATTGACAACTCGTCTATGGTATTACAAAATGGTGTATCCAAAGAAACATTTGGATATCGGCAACATAAAGGTAAGCTAAATTCAGTGGCAGACACCAGGTCACGCAAATTTAATGAAAACACGGAATGGATGTTAAATAAAATGTATTTGCTGAAATTACAGCAAAATATGGTAGACCAGATATTGATATTTTTGCGTCCAGGTTGAATCACCAATTACCAAGGTATGTGTCCTGGGAACCAGACCCTGGGGCAGAAGCTACAGATGCTTTCTCACTGCATTGGGGGAAATGGCGTTTTTTATGCTTTTCCCCCATTCTGCATCATCAATCGGGTACAAAGGAAAATTCAACAATATTCGGCATCTGGGATTCTCATAGTACCCGATTGGCCTACTCAACCGTGGTATTCGGTCATACAGGGGATGGTGTTAGAACCATGTTCCATTATTGGACATAGCCCGAATTTATTAATTCATCCAGTAACTGGAGGGGGGCAGTCACCCATGCCATAAGACTATGGATTTGTTGATTTGTAGAGTCTGAAAGACCCACTACACGGCATGGGGCTGTCAGACAGGACGATGAATCTCATCACATCCGCACAAAGACTGTCAACACGGAAGCAGTACCTCGGACACATCAAGAAATGGGGCATATACTGCTTTGACAACAACCTAGACCAAAGGGCCAAGAATATTCCGGCCGTATTGGAATTCTTAACAAACCTCCATTATGATAAACGATTGGGCTACAGTGCCATCAATAGTGCCAGAAGTGCACTCTCCAATTACCTATCACAAGGAACGGAGCGGCACACGGTGGGAACGCACCCCCTGGTAACAAAACTTATGAGGGGCATATTCAATGCAAATCCCCCTAAAACCAGGTACTCCAAAATCTGGGATGTGGGTGTCGTTTTAAACATGCTGAGGAGCTGGTAGCCCATAAACAGCATTATCACTGCAGAAACTGACCATGAAGATGGTTATGCTCATGGCGTTAGTTACTGCTCAACGAGTCCAGTCATTAAGCAAACTGAGCCTGGACTCCTTGATCATCTCACGAGAGAAACTGGTGTTTGTCATACATGAGTTAATAAAACAAACAGACCAGGTTCATCGGGTCAAGTGATTGAATTTATGGCATATCCATATGACGAACGTCTGTGTATAGCAAGACATATCCAATTATACATGGAATATACTAAGAGCATTCGAGGTCAGGAAATGGCTTTGTTAATTTCTTACAAGAAACCGCACAAAAAGGTCACGACCCAAACTATCTCAAGGTGGCTCAAATGTGTCCTAAAGATGGCAGGAATAAACACTAATGGTTTTAAATCTCATTCCACCAGGGCTGCAGCAAAATCCGCAGCAAAAATTCTGAGGTACCCACGGACCAAATCCTCAGAATAGCAGGATGGTCATCCGAAAGGACTTTCCAAAGGTTTTATAATAAACCAGTTTTTGGAGCCATCATCATTTTCGGAAAGCATTTTACGTTCAATATTATAATTTGCCCGAAGGGTTACAGGGCTATGATTTCAATTAATAAATGTATTTTCTCGTTATATCACACAAGTCTTTGTATAAGTGTGTCTAAAATTGCTAATGATACTCTCTCCCGATACCCAAGGCAGTTGTGAAGCATGGACTCGTTCCACGGCATGAGGTCACAGAGCTTTGAAATCTTCACGTAGTCACTCACGTGACTCCGAAGTAAAATAGTAAGATTAAACGAGAACTTACCAGTTTGAAGTTTGATCTGTATTTTATGAGGAGGAACGTTGAGGGAATACGTGCCCTCCGCTCCCACCCTCCTATGATCATATCAAAACTGGTATCTCTTTGATAATCTTACTATGTTAGGTCATTATAGTTTCTGTGACCTCACACCGCTGCTTTGAAGAATGGCACGCATGCGTTGGAAACGGGTTCTTCACGTATTCCCTCAACGTTCCTCCTCATAAAATACAGATCAAACTTCAAACTGGTAAGTTCTCGTTTAATCTTACTATTCTTGATGATAGATGCTGCCTTCTTGAGGCAGTGCTTCCTGTAGATGGTTTAATGGTGAAGGGGGCTGTGCCCACCACCCTCTGTAGTCTCTTGAAGCTTGTACATTGGAATTGCCATCAAAAGCCACAATGCATATATACCATTGAAGTCCTTCTTGTTTAAGAAAGAACTGCAGATGCTGGAAAAATTGAAGGTAGACAAAATGCTGGAGAAACTCAGTGGGTGAGGCAACATCCATCTGGTGTGATTAGAATGGTATGACACACAGGAAAGCTGAAAAGTGCAAATAAAATTATGACTTCCACCAATATTTATTGGAATAGATTACGTCACTTCTCCGTGGATTGTCACCTTGTCGTGGTGGAAAAGCTTGTGTGGACCTGAGATCCTGAGAGCGATGCCACCATTCAATATGATCATGGCTGATCATCCAACTCAGTATCCTGTACCTGTCTTCTCTCCATACCCCCTGATCCCTTTAGCCACAAAGGCCACATCTAACTCCCTCTTAAATATAGCCAATTAACTGGCCTCAACTACCTTCTGTGGCAGAGAATTCCACAGATTCACCACTCTCTGTGTGAAAAATGTTTTTCTCATCTCGGTCCTAAAAGATTTCCCCCTTATCCTCAAACTGTGACCCCTTGTTCTGGACTTCCCCAACATCGGGAACAATCTCCCTGCATCTAGCCTGTCCAACCCCTTAAGAATTTTGTACGTTTCTATAAGATCCCCCCTCAATCTTCTAAATTCTAGCGTGTACAAGCCGAGTCTATCCAGTCTTTCTTCATATGAAAGTCCTGACATCCCAGGAATCAGTCTGGTGAACCTTCTCTGTACTCCCACTATGGCAAGAATGTATTTTCTCAGATTAGGAGACCAAAACTGTACGCAATGCTCCAGGTGTGGTCTCACCAAGACCCTGTACAACTGCAGTAGAACCTCCCTGCTCCTATACCCAAATCCTTTTGCTAGGAATGCTAACATACCATTCGCTTTCTTCACTGCCTGCTGCACCTGCATGCCTACTTTCAATGACTGGTGTACCATGACACCCAGGTCTCGTTGCATCTCCCCTTTTCCTAATCGGCCACCATTCAGATAATCTACTTTCCTGTTTTTGCCAACAAAGTGGATAACCTCACATTTATCCACATTATACTGCATCTGCCATGCATTTGCCCACTCACCCAGCCTATCCAAGTCACCTTGCAGCCTCCTAGCATCCTCCTCACAGCTAACGCTGCCCCCCAGCTTCGTGTCATCCGCAAACTTGGAGATGTTGCATTCAATTCCCTCGTCCAAATCATTAATATGTATTGTAAATAGCTAGGGTCCCAACACTGAGCCTTGCGGTACCCCACTAATCACTGCCTGCCATTGTGAAAAGGACCCGTTTACTCCTACTCTTTGCTTCCTGTCTGCCAGCCAATTCTCTATCCACATCAATATTGAACCCCCAATATTGTGTGCTTTAAGTTTGTATGCTAATCTCTTATGTGGGACCTTGTCGAAAGCCTTCTGAAAGTCCAGATATAACACATCCACTGGTTCTCCCTTATCCACTCTACTAGTTACATCCTCGAAAAAGTCTATAAGATTCGTCAGACATGATTTACCTTTCATAAATCCATGCTGACTTTGCCCAATGATTTCACCACTTTCCAAATGTGCTGCTATCCCATCTTTAATAACTGACTCTAGCAGTTTCCCCACTACCGATGTTAGACTAACTGGTCTGTAATTCCCCATTTTCTCTCTCCCTCCCTTTTTAAAAAGTGGGGTTACATTAGCTACCCTCCAATCCTCAGGAACTACTCCAGAATCTAAAGAGTTTTGAAAAATTATCACTAATGGATCCACTATTTCTGCGGCTTCTTCCTTAGGTACTCTGGGATGCATCCTATCTGGCCCTGGGGATTTATCGGCCTTTAATCCATTCAATTTACCTAACACCACTTCCCGGCTAACCTGGATTTCACTCAGTTACTCCATCTCATTTGACCCCCGGTCCCCTGCTATTTCCGGCAGTTTATTTGTGTCTTCCTTAGTGAAGACAGAACCAAAGTAGTTATTCAATTGGTCTGCCATGTCTTTGTTCCCCATTATCAATTCACCTGTTTCTGACTGCAAGGGACCTACATTTGGTTTAACTAATCTTTTTCTCTTCACATATCTATAAAAACATTTGCAGTCAGTTTTTATGTTCCCTGCCAGTTTTCTTTCATAATCTATTTTCCCTTTCCTAATTAAGCCCTTTGTCCTCCTCTGCTGGACTCGGAATTTCCCGTTGGATACATTATTAGGATTGCAGCTTAGAGGAAGGTTCTAATAGGCAAATCAGGCAGAATTTGGTGGGAGGATAGTTGAAGATTTGATATGGAAACTGAATGACATTAGCAGCAAGGACAGAAGGATGAAAGGAGAAGTAAAAGTGGTAAAAACCATGTGGTAAACACAAACCAATTTTTTTAAGGGAAAGTTACCTTTTGGGAGATTGACATAGATTGAGCCACCACAGACCAAGGATGGCTGGTCCCATTTCTCGAATGCCAAACCAGATGCCAATTCTCCAGTTGAGGACTGATTCTACATGAATGGCCTGTGCAATTAATGGGCCACAGATCCCCATTTAAATTTAGTGCATACTAGACTAAGTGGGACCCGTTGGGTCCCAGCTTCACACGGGAGGGCTGGTCCCCCAATGCAATATTCCACCTCTCCACCAATTCCAATATACACACTCACACTCACACACACACACACACAGAGACTCACACACACATTTACACACACTCACACACTCACACACATACACACACACACACACATACACTCACACACACATACACTCACATACACTCACACACACATACACTCACACACACACACATACACACACATACACTCACACACACACATACACACACACACACACACACACACACACACACACACACACACACTCACACACAAACACTCACACACACACACATACACTCACAAACACGCAGACTCACACTCACACACGCACACAGACTCACACACACACATACACTCACACACACATATACACTCACACACACACATACACTCACTCACACGCATACACACACACTCACATACACTCACATACACTCACACACAGACTCACACACGCACACACACTGAGACTCACACACACACATACACACACACATACACTCACTCACACAGAGTCACACACACACCCACTCACACACACACACATACACATACACACACATACCCACTCACACAAACACACACACACACTCACACTCACACACCATATATATGACAGTAAATATTCTTGAATCTACTCACATGGCTGAGCATGGCCTCTCCACTGTGGGGCTTCCGCAGTCAGCAGCACTTCCACAATCAGTGTGATCACTGCACTTACCGGAAATTACGCAATCAGCGCGACCTGTCCACTAAGTGGAAGTCATGAAATGAGCGGGACTTTTGGACTAAGCACAGTCGGATCTAATAAAGCATTTATTCCTTCCAAACACAGTCGATTGGAATTGGCGACGTTTCGGGTCGAGACCCTTCTTCAGACTGAAGAGGTGTTTCGACCCAAAACGTCGCCAATTCCTTCTCTCCATAGATGCTGCCTCACTCACTGAGTTTCTCCAGCATTTTGTGTCTACCTTACTGCGTGTGATATTCATATCTGATCAGGTGGCATGATGTTTAAAGTCACCATGCATTCTCAGCAACAATCAATCATATGTGAACATGGAAGATACAGACCAAATTGTAGAATGCATGACTCAGACACAAGGTGGGGTGTCGAATGGGCTAGTGGGGGATGGAGTTAAAGGGAAAGGGTTTCTTAAAGGTGTGAGCGTAGAGACAGAGGGGTGTAAAATGAGGGTAGAAGCAATAGGTAGCAAGGTGAAAAGTAAAAGTGGCAGGCCGGAAAATCCAGGGGAAAAATCAAAAAGGGCCACTTTTCAACAAAATTGTATAAGGGGTAAGAGTGTTGTAAAAACAAGCCTGAAGGCTTTGTGTCTCAATGCAAGGAGCATTCGTAATAAGGTGGATGAGTTGAATGTGCAGATAGCTATTAATGACTATGATATAGTTGGGATCACGGAGACATGGCTCCAGGGTGACCAAGGCTGGGAGCTGAACATCCAGGGATATTCAATATTCAGGAGGGATAGAGAGAAAGGAAAAGGAGGTGGGGTAGCGCTGCTGATTAGAGAGGAGATTAACGCAATGGAAAGGAAGGACATTAGTTTGCAGGATGTGGAATCGGTATGGGTAGAGCTGCGAAACACTAAGGGGCAGAAAACGCTGGTGGGTGTTGTGTACAGGCCACCTAACAGTAGTAGTGAAGTTGGAGATGGTATCAAACAGGAAATTAGAAATGCGTGCGACAAAGGCAAAACCGTTATAATGGGTGACTTCAATCTACATATAGATTGGGTGAATCAAATTGGCAGGGGTGCTGAGGAAGAGGATTTTTTGGAATGTATGCGGGATAGTTATCTAAATCAACATGTAGAGGAACCAACGAGAGAGCAGGCTATTTTAGACTGGGTATTGAGTAATGAGGAAGGGTTAGTTAGCAGTCTTGTTGTACGTGCCCCCTTGGGCAAGAGTGACCATAATATGGTTGAGTTCTTCATTAGGATGGAGAGTGACATTGTTAATTCAGAAACAATGGTTCTGAACTTAAAGAAAGGTAACTTTGAGGGTATGAGACGTGAATTGGCCAAGATTGACTGGCAATTAATTCTAAAAGGGTTGACGGTGGATATGCAATGGAAGACATTTAAAGACTGCATGGATGAACTACATAAATTGTTCATCCCAGTTTGGCAAAAGAATAAATCAGGGAAGGTAGTGCATCCGTGGATAACAAGGGAAATCAGGGATAGTATCAAAGCGAAGGATGATGCGTACAAATTAGCCAGAAAAAGCAGCATACCGGAGGACTGGGAGAAATTCAGAGACCAGCAGAGGAGGACAAAGGGCTTAATTAGGAAAGGAAAAATAGATTATGAAAGAAAACTGGCAGGGAACATAAAAACTGACTGCAAAAGTTTTTATAGATATGTGAAAAGAAAGAGGTTAGTTAAAACAAATGTAGGTCCCTTGCAGTCAGAAACCGGTGAGTTGATCATGGGGAACAAGGATATGGCGGACCAATTGAATAACTACTTTGGTTCCGTCTTCACTAAGGAAGACATAAATAATCTGCCGGAAATAGCAGGGGACCGCGGGTCAAAGGAGTTGGAGGAATTGAGTGAAATCCAGGTTAACCGGGAAGTGGTGTTGGGTAAATTGAATGGATTAAAGGCCGATAAATCCCCAGGGCCAGATAGGCTGCATCCCAGAGTACTTAAGGAAGTAGCTCCAGAAATAGTGGATGCATTAGTAATAATCTTTCAAAACTCTTTAGATTCTGGAGTAGTTCCTGAGGATTGGCGGGTAGCAAACGTAACCCCACTTTTTAAGAAGGGAGGGAGAGAGAAAACGGGGAATTACAGACCAGTTAGTCTAACATCGGTAGTGGGGAAACTGCTAGAGTCAGTTATTAAAGATGGGATAGCAGCACATTTGGAAAGTGGTGAAATCATTGGACAAAGTCAGCACGGATTTACAAAAGGTAAATCATGTCTGACGAATCTTATAGAATTTTTCGAGGATGTAACTAGTAGCGTGGATAGGGGAGAACCAGTGGATGTGGTGTATCTGGACTTCCAGAAGGCTTTCGACAAGGTCCCACATAAGAGATTAGTTTACAAACTTAAAGCACACGGCATTGGGGGTTCAGTATTGATGTGGATAGAGAACTGGCTGGCAAACAGGAAGCAAAGAGTAGAGTAAACGGGTCCTTTTCACAATGGCAGGCAGTGACTAGTGGGGTACCGCAAGGCTCAGTGCTGGGACCCCAGCTATTTACAATATATATTAATGATCTGGATGAGGGAATTGAAGGCAATATCTCCAAGTTTGCGGATGACACTAAGCTGGGGGGCAGTGTTAGCTGTGAGGAGGATGCTAGGAGACTGCAAGGTGACTTGGATAGGCTGGGTGAGTGGGCAAATGTTTGGCAGATGCAGTATAATGTGGATAAATGTGAGGTTATCCATTTTGGTGGCAAAAACAGGAAAACAGACTATTATCTAAATGGTGGCCGACTAGGAAAAGGGGAGATGCAGCGAGACCTGGGTGTCATGGTACACCAGTCATTGAAAGTGGGCATGCAGGTGCAGCAGGCAGTGAAGAAAGCGAATGGTATGTTAGCTTTCATAGCAAAAGGATTTGAGTATAGGAGCAGGGAGGTTCTACTGCAGTTGTACAGGGTCTTGGTGAGACCACACCTGGAGTATTGCGTACAGTTTTGGTCTCCAAATCTGAGGAAGGACATTATTGCCATAGAGGGAGTGCAGAGAAGGTTCACCAGACTGATTCCTGGGATGTCAGGACTGTCTTATGAAGAAAGACTGGATAGACTTGGTTTATACTCTCTAGAATTTAGGAGATTGAGAGGGGATCTTATAGAAACTTACAAAATTCTTAAGGGGTTGGACAGGCTAGATGCAGGAAGATTGCTCCCGATGTTGGGGAAGTCCAGGACAAGGGGTCACAGCTTAAGGATAAGGGGGAAATCCTTTAAAACCGAGATAAGAACTTTTTTCACACAGAGAGTGGTGAATCTCTGGAACTCCCTGCCACAGAGGGTAGTCGAGGCCAGTTCATTGGTTATTTTTAAGAGGGAGTTAGATGTGGCCCTTGTGGCTAAGGGGATCAGAGGGTATGGAGAGAAGGCAGGTACGGGATACTGAGTTGGATGATCAGCCATGATCATATTGAATGGCGGTGCAGGCTCGAAGGGCCGAATGGCCTACTCCTGCACCTAATTTCTATGTTTCTATGTTTCTATGTATCCTGATCTCCCGGTGGCTCAGCACTTCAACTACCCCTCCCATTCCAAATCAGACCTCTCTGTCCTGGGCCTCCTCCATGGCTAGAGTGAGCACCAGCGGAAATTGGAGGAACAGCACCTCATATTCTGCTTGGGCAGTCTGCACCCTAATGGCATAAACATTGAATTCTCCAATTTCTGGTAGCCCTTGCTGTCTCCTCCCCTTCTCAGCTCTCCCTCAGCCCTCGGGCTCCTCCTCTTCCTTTTTCCTTTCTTCTCCCCGCCCCCCCCCCCACCCTCCATCAGTCTGAAGAAGGGTTTCGGCCCTAAATGTTGCCTATTTCCTTTGTTCCATAGATGCTGCTGCACCCGCTGAGTTTCTCCAGCACTTTTGTCTACCTTCGAATTTTCCAGCATCTGCAGTTCCTTCTTAAACACAAGCTATCCAATGCTGCTTGACAATATGTTTTTTGATCAAATTCCTTTTTGTAATTCATAAAGGCCTCAGTGCATGAAAGCATTTCTACAGTCTTGCTAAACTTATCTCCCAGACAAAGTTGCCTTTCCCATGTGCCAGCTATCTCCTTCTGCTTGAGTTACCCAAAGTCCCAGGGTCAGACTGTCCAGTAACACAGCCTGTGGGGAATGTTTCTTCACCACACTTCGACCCAGCATCCAGATGATACTATCCTACTTCACAACAACATGATTATTGGAACATAATCATTTCAGAAGGATTAAAGGCTGAAATTCTGTATAATTTGGTAACCGTAGCAAATGCCTAGCACAATAGTCGTATTCTTTTCAAAGGCCATATCGATTTTATACAGCTCTCCTGGTTGTTCAAACAATAAAATCTGTCATCAAAGTCCACAATGATAGAAGAGAATGGTGGAAAGGAGCCTGTTTGATGCATAGGAAATGTGACAGTTTAATATCTCCTTCAGAAATGCTTTCTTTAATGTTACTTTTTCTTTGTGAATTACAGGCAAGAAATTAAATAAGAACACATTTCTTTCTGAGGACTTAAAACATTAGCAGTCAAGCAGAATAACCTTGCATTCCAAGCATTGATCTGAATGCTTAATTCACTGGCATTGGCACCACTGATATTTGTTTGTTCTGAGTTATACATACAAAAACTATCCAATTAGTAGCAAATGGATTTTTAACAGTGAGCCAAACTCTCAATTTTATCTTGGTGCTATTCCCATTATTTGTCACACATACTGCTAATGGAATGGAAAGTCTTTTAAATGTCCAGCAGGAGTATTGGGTTATTTCCTAGCATCATACATTAGGATATAGCTAAAGTTACAACCCATAGCAAGATTTAACACTGCAACTATTAAAACATCGCGACAAACTTAAAATATATTGTCAGGAAACTTCTAAAGTCTATCATTGAAGAAAGAGTCACTAAAGACACCAGAGGCCACAGATGCTGGAATTTTGAGACACAAACAAAGTGGTAAAGGAATTAGTTGGATCAGACAGCATGTGTAGAGAAATGGAACATAAAATTATGAGTTGGGACCTCTCATCAGACTCAAGTCACCGAGTATCTTTTACATTTTCACCTCAGGAGAGGTTGTAGTTTCCTTCCAGACTCTCAAAAATAAAAATCCAGGAAAACAGTCTATTGCAAAACTGAGGGAAAGCTACACCAGCATTGTTAGATTTTTCATTTTAATTGGGAAAATCAGCCAAATTCATAACTGCTCTAAGTGGGCATATAAGGCATAGGACATTATTTCGTGAAAGAACTGCAAGTTATCCATTGTGTCCTTGTCAATATTTACCCCTAAAATCTAAATTGTCATTCTAACATTGGTTTCAAGCAGTGTTAGTATTTCAAAATGTTTATTGCCAGGAAAGTGTCTGAGACGCTTCGTAGATGCTATGGGTGATATGCTGCCTCACCCGCTGAGTTTCTCCAGCATTTGCAGTACTTTCTTAAACTATGGGTGATACATAGATACAAACTTTACTTTTAATGAGAACTCTGCAGGGTTTCCTAAACACCACCATCTGCATTTCCTTATGTCTCCCATTTACTGCTCTACTGTGAAATCTCAAAGTATGCCCATTTTGAAGAACTTCTCTTCCTCTCTCCTGTGAGAATTCTGTGAGACCCTCTCTCGCTGCTCTCACTGCTCTCAACTATCACTTGCCAAGCTTTCTCCCACCTCCATCTCATTTTTTCAGCCCCCCCCCCCCCCATTACAATCAGTCTGAAGAAGGATCACGACTCAAAATGTCACCTGTTTATTCCTTCAACAGATGCTGCCCGACCCAGTGAGTTCATCCAACACGTTATGCCTTGATAAACAATTGCTGAATATGCTATAATGTGATCAAAAGGGAGATTGTCTTGAAATGTCCAGAGATAGAAAATTGTGAATGGAAAAGAGAACACAAGGATAGGGAAGACCAGCAGAACCCAACAATAATGAAACGTTCTTGGAAAAGATTCTCTTAATCCTCCAAATTCTAGAGAATCAATGATGTTGAGTCAATTAGTATAAAATAAATAATTTCTCCCCCTGGTTTACCAGCTGCAGAGAGACAGAATAATAAATCTTAAACAAACTAAGTCATGAATGGAATTATAGAGCAGTTGATTCTTCCACAATGGACAGCTGACATTAGATGTGTTATATTGACTGCAAATCATCTTAGATTCCTTCTTTCTTCTCTTTCACCGTGCATGCATACTTTTTGCTTTGAATATTTGTCTGCACAACTGCGGAACAAGTATTAGAAGGCAGCTAAGAGAAATGGATAAGTCAAAGACACTGCCTCAGCTTTTCAATAACTCCCTAAAGTCTTGTCAGAGAAATTGAAAACAAGGAAGTAGTTTTCTTTCCCCAAAACTAAAGCCACTATAAGGAAAATCTCTACAAAGATAGTCGAAAGAGAGTATCCTGCCAGTACTTCTCCCAGGGCCAGTCTATGAACCAGAGAAAAGTTCAATGACCTCACAAAATATGTGTGAATAGTTCTTCACCTCCACCTATCACAATAATAGTTTATTACACCCCAGGTAAGGTGACCTCCTGGCCCTGCCCTTTGCTTTAAGGGCCTGTCCCACCAGCTTGCTATTGCATGCGTCTAGCGCGATCAAACGTGGTCGCTTGAGGCATACGGCCTCGCGGGGCCGGTCCCACTTCGGAGTTGTGCGGGGCTGGTCCCGACATCGTGCGGGGCTCCAAAAATCTTGCACTGTCCGAAAATCCCACGCGCCAACGGCCTGTCAGCCCGCAGCCGCATTGAGGGCAGCATCTCGACGGGCGTACGCAGCGTCTCAACGTCGTACGCAGCATCTTGACGTCGTACGCAGCGTCTTGATGGCGTATGCCTAGCTTGTGGCGTTGCGCGATGACGTCACTGCCCGGCATGCCATTGCGTGATGACGTCACCGCCCGATGCTGTGCGACGTCCAAATTCAGTCGGCCCACCTCCTGCCCAGCTGATTGGTGAGTATGATGTCGGGACCAGCCCCGCACAACTCTGTACGCCTCCGCGGTTCAAATTAGGACCGGCCCCGCGAGGTCGTACGCCTCAAGCGACCACGTTTGGTCGTGCAAGACGCATGCAATCGCATGCTGGTGGGACAGGCCCTTTATATCCAGGTTCAGTAACAGCTTCTTCCCTGCAGCCATCAGGCTATTAAACATGATAACCTCAAATAAGCTCTGAACTACAATAGACTATTATTATTATTATTATTATTATTATTATTATTATTATTATTATTATTATTATTATTATTATTATTATTATTATTATTATTATGTTATTATTATTATTACACTATTATTGTTTGTTTTTTGAGTATGTGTGTATATGTGTATGTGTATGTGTATATAAGGCAAGAGCGGCCTCTGCACCAGGCCCTAAGGTGCTCCGTATTGTGTCTACACGAATGCCCCGGATGTTCTGAAATTCCTCTGGAGTAACATGAGGATTACGTGTGAAAAGCAAGTTATCCCCAAAGCCTGGCGAAGAGCGGGGAGAGTGCTGATCCCAAATGAAAATAATTTGTCCACCATCAAACAGTTTCGGCAAATAAAACCCCTTAACATAGAAGGCAAGATCTTTTTCAGTGCGTTGGCGAAAAGATTTACAAAGTATCTGAAACAAAACTATTTCATTGATACGTCAATCCAAAAGGCTGGCATAGCAGGCTTCTCGGGATGCCTTGAACATACCAGCGTCATATGGCATCAAATCCAGACTGCTAAGAAAGAATGAAAGAATCTGCATGTCGTGTTCCTTGACCTGGCCAACCCCTATGGATCAGTTCATCATTCTCTACTGTGAACTGCTTTTCAATTCTTTCAGGTGCCTGCATTAATAACAAATCTAGTGAAAAACTATTTCCAGGATCTGCAATTTTATCTCACAACATCAGACTTTAACACAGCTTGACAACCACTGGAAGTAGGTATCATGGCGGGGTGCACCATCTCCCCATTGGCCTTCACTATGGCAATGGAGTTCATTATCAGAGCATCAAAATGGGTTGTGGGAGGAAAAAAGCTACAGTGTGGTCAGCAGTTATCTCCTATACAAACCTTTATGGACAATATAACAACACTAACGATAACTGTCCTCTGCACCGAGACTTCTGGAAAAACTTCATCAAGACATCACATGGGCAAGGATGCAGATTAAACCCAGCAAGTGCAGAAGCATCTCCATCGTCAAAGGTCGTCAAGGATCAAAGATTTAATATTGATGGAATACCTGTTCCATCTGTTTCAGAAATTCCAGTGAAGAGTTTGGGCTGATGGTATGATGCAAAGCTCAAGGACACCAAGCAGTTTGAACGACTCAAAAAGGATACCATCGCGCACATAGCTCACATCAACAAGACTTGCTACAGGGGTTTAAGAGAGAGTTAGATAGAGCTCTAGGGGCCAGTGGAATCAAGGAATATGGGGATCAGCCATGATCAGAATGAATGGCGGTGCAGGCTCGAAGGGCTGAATGGCCTCCTCCTGCACCTATTTTCTATGTTTCCATGTTTCTATGTTTCTATGTAACTGGGAGAGCTTGGAAAAGAGGAAACTTAGCTAGCGTGACATCTGGCAGAGTAGGGATCTCGGCTAAGTTTTGTAATCAGAGCCACTTAAGATGTCCAACTCTCACCGCAGAACCTGATGCAGTGGTTTGGAGAAGACCCCGCTTGCTCCCTTTGCCAAGCACCTGCATCACTAGGGCACATTTTAACAGGATGCACTATGAGCCTTGGCCAACGGCGATACACTTGGTGGCATAACCATTGTCTCAGACAGCTGGCATCAATCCTTGAACGGAGGCGAATGACCACAAATGCTTCCCCACTAACATCGGCAGGAAATGTCCACTTCACAACATTTGTACCAGCAGGCCAACCTCCAGATCACCAGATAAGATCAAAGGATGCAAGCATTCTGCAGCCTGCTCAGGATTGGAAAATGGACGTGGACTTGGAAAAAAAGCTTGTGTTTCCCCCAGACATTGTGGCTACAACACTCTGGCCAGACATGGTCCTGTGGTCCACAACAGCCAAGATGGCATACGTTGTGGAATTGACAGTTCCATGGGAAGGTGGTGTTGAAGAAGCTTATGAGATGAAACAGACCAAGTACTCTCAACTGGCAACTGAAGCTGCCCAGAATTGCTGGAAAACCAAGATTTCCCCTAGAGAAGTGGGATGCAGGGGATTTATTGCTACATCTACGACCAGTCTATTGAAGAAAATGGGGGTGAGGGGTCGCTCCCTCCAACAAGCAATCAAATCACTGTCAAATTCAGAAGAAAAAAGCAGCAATTGGCTTTGGATTAAAAGGAGAGACAACAACTGGGCTGCAAGATGAAGACAGGAAGGTATGGAATTGAGGGGGGTGTACCTGGGACGCCAGGTATCACTGTTGTGTCCACTGGAGACGTTGTAGGCTTATCAATGAAACATCAAAGAAGGAGGGTGCCCACCTGATGACACCGATGACGTACATACCCCACATTTCACAACTCCAATCCCACTGCCAATAGCAAGAGTGCCGACTTATTCCAGGGATTGAAACATCAAGTCCTATTTACTCTACACTGAATTTATTTTTAATATATTTTTATTTTTCATTTTTTATTTGCTTCTTTTTTCTTTCTTTCTTTTTCTATATTTCATTGTGCTAAAGAACCTTCAATGTGGTCAAGATATGCTCTTATGTATTAATGTATCTGTTATTTAAAGCAATTTGTCATCTTAGTACAAAATATTAAACCCAGCATTAGGAAATGTTGGCCAGAAATGCATTATCTGCTGGTTACCCCTTAAAATACCCATTGCTCGTTTATCATATTGTTTACAGTGTACTATGTTTACATATTCTGTCGTGCTGCAGCAAGTGAAGGGCCTGTCCCACGAGCATGCGACCTGCATGCGGCAAGCACGACCAAACCGGAACCGGGGGCCGCACGGAGGTCGAGTGATCCCCATACAGGCCCGGTCCCACCAGCATACGACTGCATGCGGCGAGCGCGACCAAACCAGAAGCGGGGGCTGCGTGGAGGTCTAGTGAGTGACGTGAAGTTCGAGCAATGTCCGCGGGAAGTTCGCGCGTGACGTACGGCGTCAATACGCTGCGTCCGGCGTCGAGACGCTGCTTATGTCCGTCGAGGAGGTGCGTAAGGCGTCGAGGCGGCTGCGGGCCGGCAGGCCGTTGCCGCGCGGAATTTTTGAACACTGTCAGTTTTTGGGAGCCCCGCACGATGTCGGGACCAGCTCCGCTCAACTCCATACGGCTCCAGTGATCGAAGTGGGACCGGCCCTGCGAGGCCCTACGGCTCAAGCGACCACGTTAGGTCGCGCTTGCCGCATGGAGTCGCATGCTCGTGGGAAAGTCCATTTAGAATATCGTTGTTCTATCTGGGACATATGACAATAAAACACACTTGACTCTTGACCCACTATGTCTGCACTGAACATGATGCCAGGTTAAACTAATCTCTTTGGCTACACATGATCCATATCTCTCCATCCCTGCTGTCCATGTACCTATCCAAAAGCTTTGTAAATGACTATTGTATCCATCTCCACCACCGCACTGGCAGTGTGTTCCAGGTAGCCACCACCCTTCGTGTAAATAAATTGTCCCGCACAGCTCCTTTAAATGTTGCTCCTCCCACCTTAAAGCCTCCAGTCTTTGAGATTTAAAATCCGGGAGAGACACTGGACAATAGACAATAGACAATAGGTGCAGGAGTAGGCCATTCAGCCCTTCGAGCCAGCACCGTCATTCAATGTGATCATGGCTGATCATCCCCAATCAGTACCCCGTTCCTGCCTTCTCCCCATATCCCCTGACTCCGCTATTTTTAAGAGCCCTATCTAGCTCTCTCTTGAAAGTATCCAGAGAACCAGCCTCCACCGCCCTCTGAGGCAGAGAATTCCACAGACTCACCACTCTCTGTGAGAAAAAGTGTTTCCTCGTCTCCGTTCTAAATGGCTTACTCCTTATTCTTAAACTGTGGCCCCTGGTTCTGGACTCCCCCAGCATCGGGAACATGTTTCCTGCCTCTAGCGTGTCCAAACCCCTCATGATGCTGCAAAAACTTTCCATGAAAAAAAACATACTGGTTAACTCCTTGGATGAGGCATTTAATGCGGCATTTAACTGAGCTGTAACTAGAGGTTCTTAAGGAACTGCCAACATTCAACTGCTCCTGGGGAGAGAGTCCAGGTTTTACCAGTCCCACTGCAAGCCCATGACATGCATCGTGACATATGCTGTGCATCTTCCATTCTACTGCATTGTTGGACTGAATACTTAGACCTGCTATAACCTGAAGAAAGGTCTCGACCAGAAACATCACCCATTCTTTCTCTCCAGAGATGCTGCCTATCCCGTTGAGTTACTCCAGCATTTTGTGTCTATCTTTAGTTTAAAGCAGCATCTGCAGTTCCTTCTTACACACACCAGCTGTCACCTTTATGCTTTACACTGGGAAATCTGCCTCTCCCATCTTTTGCCAACCAGACCTGATGTAGGAAAAGGAACTCCATTAATTTGAACGGAATTTTTCAGATGTGGATTCAATGGGAAAAGGTAACAAGTTTAGTTTAAATTATTTCTTAGTGTTTAATCTCTTTTAATTAGCTATATTTTTTATTACAAGAGTCAAGAGAGAGAGTCAGGAATGTTTATTGTCACATGTCAAGAGAAGTCAGGAAAGAGAGTGGAGTATTTTATTGTCATATGTTTCATAACAGAACAATTAAATTCTTATTTGCAGCATCACAACAAATATGTAAGGATAGCACCCTGTAAACACCATAGGAAACAATAAAAACAGTTAAATGTTTAAAAAAACAAAGAATAATAGCGCAAAGACAAAGCAATGTTTCCAAGTCAATGTAGTTTGCACAATAGTTGAAGGTTGTAGTGTCTAATAGCCTGATAGTTGGGAAGAAGCTAATCCTGAACTGGATGCTGCGGGTTTCAAGTTCCTTTTCCTCCTTCCCAATTGCAGGAGTGAAATGAGAGTGTGGCCAGGATGGTGTGAATCTCTGATGATGCTGGCTGCCTTGGGCAGTGTTCATCATTTTTTTTCAATTTTCTTTTTTGGGCATTCGAGTTGCTGAACCAGCCTGTGATGCAACCAGAGAGGCCCGAGAGGCCCGAGAGCCGTTGGAGAGGTCGCAGAGGGAGGAGCTACACCCGAGCGGTAGGATTTAAAGAGGAGCGCGGGGCTTGCTTCTACAGAGGCCCGAGAGCCGTTGGAGAGGTCGCAGAGGGAGGAGCTACACCCGAGCGGTAGGATTTAAAGAGGAGCGCGGGGCTTGCTTCTACAGAGGCCCGAGAGCCGTTGGAGCGGTCGCAGAGGGAGGAGGAGCTGAAATCTGCAACGTTCCAAGTTCCACTTCAAAAACAAGTGGGTTTGAGGAAGCCGCTGATTGGTGGAAGCAGACAAGAGGGAGCAGCTGATTGGGAGTCAGATCCCTGCTGATTGTGCTGTATTGTAGCTGTTTGTTTTGTATTGTATCCTAGGTAAGGGAAGTATGAGGGCCAGGGCAGTTTACTGTTCTGGATGTCAGATGTGGGAAGTCATGGAGTCTGAGTGCCCTCCAGACGTCCACATCTGTGCCAGGTGTATCGAGATGGGGCTCCTAAGGGACCGTATTAGGAACCTGGAGCATCAGCTCGATGACCTCCGTCTGGTCAGGGAGAGCGAGGAAGTCATTGAGAGGAGTTACAGAGAGGTGGTCACTCCAAGACCACAGGAGGCAGGCAAGTGGATCACGGTTGGGAGAGGCAAGGGGCACAGGCAGGGACTAGAGAGTACCCCGGTGGCTGTACACCTTGACAATAAGTACTCCTGTTTGAGCACTGTTGGGGGGGACAGCCTCCCTGGGGGTAGCGACAGCGGCCGGGCCTCCGGTACAGAGACCGTTCCTGTTGCTCAGAAGGGTAAGGAAAAGAAGAGGAGAGCAATACTAATAGGGGATTCTATAGTTAGGGGGTCAGACAGGCGATTCTGTGGACGCAGTCGGGAGACCCGGATGGTAGTTTGCCTCCCTGGTGCCAGGGTCTGTGATGTGTCTCAACGTGTCCAAGATATCCTGAAAGGGGAGGGAGAGGAGCCCGAGGTCGTGGTACATATAGGTACCAATGACATAGGTAAAAAAAGAGAAGAGGTCCTGAAAGGAGAATTTAGGGAGTTAGGAGGGGAGTTAAAGGTAACAATCTCAGGATTACTGCCTGTGCCATGCGACAGTGAGAGTAGGAATGGAGCGAGGTGGAGGATAAATGCGTGGCTGAAGGACTGGTGCAGAGGGCAGGGATTCAAATTTCTGGATCATTGGGACCTCTTTTATGGAAGGTGCGACCTGTACAAAAAGGATGGGTTGCACTTGAACCTGAGGGGGACCGATATCCTGGCGGGGAGATCTGCAAAGGCTACTGGGGAGACTTTAAACTAGAATGGTTGGGGGGAGGGACTCAAATAGAGAAAGCTAGTAGACAGTGTGTGAGGCAGGAGGCAGAGAAGGAAAGCATTCAGACCCAACATGTAGGGGGGAAAGAAGAAAACAATAATAAACAGAGAATAAGAGGTGGTGGGGTTCTTAAATGGGTGAGCAGAGAAACAGAGGGGTGTAAAACGCGGGCGGAAGCAATCGGTAGCAAGGTGAAAAGTAAAAGTGGCAGGCAGACAAATCCAGGGCAAAAATCAAAAAGGGCCACTTTTCAACATAATTGTATAAGGGGTAAGAGCGTTGTAAAAACAAGCCTGAAGGCTTTGTGTCTCAATGCAAGGAGCATTCGTAATAAGGTGGATGAGTTGAACGTGCAGATAGCTATTAATGATTATGATATAGTCGGGATCACGGAGACATGGCTCCAGAGTGACCAAGGCTGGGAGCTGAACATCCAGGGATATTCAATATTCAGGAGGGATAGAGAGAAAGGAAAAGGTGGTGGAGTAGCGTTGCTGGTTAGAGAGGAGATTAACGCAGTGGAAAGGAAGGACATTAGCTTGGAGGATGTGGAATCGGTATGGGTAGAGCTGCGAAACACTAAGGGGCAGAAAATGCTGGTGGGTGTTGTGTACAGGCCACCTAGCAGTAGTAGTGAAGTTGGGGATGGCATCAAACAGGAAATTAGAAATGCGTGCAACAAAGGCAAAACAGTTATAATGGGTGACCAATCTACATATAGATTGGGTGAATGGCAGGGGTGCTGAGGAAGAGGATTTCTTGGAATGTATGCGGGATAGTTATCTAAACCAACATGTAGAGGAACCAACGAGAGAGCAGGCTATTCTAGACTGGGTATTGAGTAATGAGGAAGGGTTAGTTAGCAGTCTTGTTGTGCGTGCCCCCTTGGGCAAGAGTGACCATAATATGGTTGAGTTCTTCAAGTTCAAGTTCAAGTGAGTTTATTGTCATGTGTCCCTGTATAGAAACATAGAAACATAGAAAGTAGGTGCGAGAGTAGACCACCAGGTCCGTCGAACCCGCACCGCCATTCGCTCATGGCTGAACACTAAACAGACACACTTACCCACAAACAGTAGACACAAGACACAGAACACAAGACACTACCCTCCCCTTCATACCGCTATCACCCCCCTCCACCCCAAGAACCGCGTGATCTCCTGGGGGAGGCAAAAAAACGGATAAAAACCCAGGTCCAATTCGGGAAAAAAAATCCGGGAAATTCCTCTCCGACCCCAATCCAGGCGATCGACACTTGTCCAGGAGATCACTCAGGTCTTACTATACTAACCATACCTAGGTCCATATCCCTGCCCTCTCCCCGTAGCCCCTTATCCCCTCGGCAGCTAAAAAACCATCTATTCTAGACTTAAACATATTTAACGTTTCTGCTTCCACTGCTCCCTGGGGCAGTGAATTCCATAAATTAACCACCCTCTTGGTGAAGAAGTTCTTCCTCATCTCAGTTTTAAAAGAGCCCCCCCTTATTCTGCAACTATGTCCCCTAGTTCTAGTTTCCCCGATCATTGGGAACATCCTCGGTGCATCCACCCGATCAAGGCCCCTCACGATCTTATATGTTTCAATGAGATCGCCTCTCATTCTCCTAAACTCCAAAGAGTAGAGCTCCAGCTTACTTAACCTTTCCTCATATGTCAATCCCCTCATTGCAGGAATTAATCTTGTAAACCTTCGCTGCACTGCCTCCAGGGCTAGTACATCCTTCCTTAAGTATGGACCCCAGAACTGTACACAGTATTCCAAATGTGGTCTCACTAATACTGTGTACAGCTGCAGCAAGACCTCCGTGTTTTTATACTCAATCCCCCTAGCAATAAAGGCCAAAACTCCATTGGCCTTCCTGATTGCTTGCTGCACCTGCATACTGACCTTTAGTGATTCATGTACTAATACCCCTAGATCCCTTTGCGTTGCATTACAACGCAGCTCCTCCTCATTTAGAAAATAACTTGCCCTATCATTTTTTTTCCCAAAGTGAATGACTTCACATTTATTAGTATTAAATTTCATCTGCCAAGTTGTTGCCCACTCACCTAGCTTATCTATATCCATTTGCAGACTCTTCCTATCCTCCTCATCCCCAACTTTTCCTCCCATTTTTGTATCGTCCGCAAATTTTGATATATTACACTTGGTTCCCTCCTCCAAATCATTTATATAAATTGTGAACAACTGGGGTCCCAGCACCGACCCTTGCGGAACCCCGCTAGTTACCGGTTGCCATCCCGAGTATGAACCATTTATCCCCACTCTCTGCTTCCTATTTGTCAGCCAATCCTCTACCCATGCTAATATATTACCCCCAATCCCATAATTTTTTATTTTTAGCAATAGTCTCTTATGTGGCACCTTGTCAAAAGCCTTTTGGAAGTCCAAGTATACCACATCCACCGGTTCCCCTTTATCCACCCGGGTTGTTACTTCCTCAAAGAATTCGAGCAGATTCGTTAAACAGGATTTCCCCTTCCCAAAACCATGCTGGTTCTGTCCGATGAAGTCATGTTTATCCAAGTGCCCCGTTAGTGTTTCTTTAATAATTGTCTCTAACATTTTACCCACCACCGATGTTAGACTAACCGGTCTATAGTTACCCGCCTTCTGTCTACTTCCTTTTTTAAATATAGGTGTTACATTGGCCATTTTCCAATCCACTGGGACCGTTCCTGCCTCCATGGAGTTTTGGAAAATTATCACCAATGCATCCACAATCCCCACCGCTATCTCCCTCAAGACCCTTGGATGTAATCCATCAGGCCCAGGGGATTTATCCTCCTTCAGTCTCATTAATTTCCCTAATACCACCTCCTTGGTGATCTTAATAGTATTTAGCTCCTCCATTCCTACCGCCCCCTGTTTATCCAGCGTTGGAATATTTTTTGTGTCTTCTATAGTGAAGACTGATACAAAATACTCGTTTAATGCCTTTGCCATTTCCATGTTCCCCACCAACAACTCTCCAGTCTCACCCTCCAATGGACCAACGTTCACCTTAGCCACCCTTTTTCTTCTTATATAGCTATAAAAACTCTTACTATTAGTTTTTATGTTGTTCGCTAAATTCCTTTCATAGTCTATTTTCCCCGTCTTAATTAATCTCTTAGTTATTCTTTGCTGACCTTTAAATGCTTCCCAATCCTCTACCCTCCCACTATCTCTGGCTACCTTATATGCCCTTGCCTTCAGCCGAATACTATCCTTTATAGTTTTACTGAGCCATGGCTGACTGTTCTTACCCTTACCCCTTTTTTTCTTCATAGGAATAAATTTTTCTTGAAGGTTATACAGTAGATCCTTAAACGTACACCACTGCTCATGTACCGTCTTATTCTTGAGTCTGCTATCCCAGTCAACTTTGATCAGCTCAGTCCTCATACCTTCATAATCCCCCTTATTTAGACTAAGCACCCTAGCCTGAGTTTCAACCTGCTCCCCTTCTATTTGAATATGGAATTCGACCATATTGTGGTCACTTGTTCCCAACGAGTCCCTAACTATGACATTTTTAATCAATCCTGCTTCATTACACAGGACCAGATCCAAGATTGCCTCCCCCCTTGTCGGTTCTGTGACATACTGTTCTAGGAACCCGTCTCTAATACATTCTATAAACTCTTCCTCTAGTCTACCCTGCCCAGTTTGGTTTGCCCAATTAATATGAAAATTGAAGTCCCCCATGATTACAGCAGTTCCCTTTTTACATGCGTCAACTATTTGCAGATTTATGTTCTGACTAACAGCGTCACAGCTATTTGGAGGTCTATAAATTACACCCACTAGTGTTTTTTTCCCCTTGTTATTCTCTATCTGCACCCAAGCTGTTTCACTATCCTGATCCTTCAACGCAATATCCTTCCTCTCTATTGCCGTTATTCCCTCCCTTATTAAAAGGGCCACCCCTCCTCCCTTCCTTTCCTGTCTATCTTTTCTAATTGTCGAGTACCCCTCTATATTTAACTCCCAGTCCTGATCCCCTTGCAGCCATGTCTCCGTAATGGCCACGATATCATAACCATATATACTTAATTGCACCGTTAATTCATCTATCTTATTTCGAATACTCCGTGCATTTAGATAAAGCACTTTCAGATGATTTTTACTACCCTTCCTTTCCGTTTTTGCCCCTTTTACATCTAGAGCTTTATCTTCACACATTCTGGATCCTCCTGTCACATTTTGATTTTCCGCTTCCCTAGCCTCCCTAGATGAGCCCCCCAATCTATCCTTCCAAAGCACTGCTGTAATATCTTCCCTGACTAGCAATGCAACACCACCACCTCTTGCCCCTCCAATTCTATCACACCTAAAGCAACGAAATCCTGGAATTTTTAGTTTCCAATCACAGCCCTCCTGCAACCATGTTTCACTGATCGCCACAACATCATACTTCCATGTGTCTATCCAGACTCTAAGCCCATCCACCTTTCTTACAATGCTCCTAGCATTAAAATATGCACATTTAAGAAACCCCCCGTCTCTTCTTCTCTGTTTATTTCCTTTTTTTTCTTTCTCCTCTTGTGTCCGAGTGCTTCCCTTTTCTGCTTCCTGCCTCCCATTCGGTCTACTAGCTTTCTCTATTTGAGTCCCTCGCCCCAACCATTCTAGTTTAAAGTCCCCCCAGTGACCTTTGCAAATTTCCCCGCCAGGATGTTGGTCCCCCTCGGGTTCAAGTGCAACCCATCATCTCTGTACAGGTCCCACCTTCCCCAAAAGAAGTCCCAATGATCCAGAAACTTGAATCCCTGCCCTCTGCACCAGTCTTTCAGCCACGCATTTATCCTCCACCTCGCTCCATTCTTACTCTCACTGTCGCGTGGTACAGGCAGTAATCCTGAGATTGCTACCTTTTTGGTCCTTTTCCTTAACTCTCCTCCCAACACCCTAAATCCTCCCTTCAAGACCTCTTCACTTTTTTTACCTATGTCATTTGTACCAATATGTACCACGACCTCAGGCTCCTCTCCCTCTGATTTCAGGATATCTTGGATGCGTCGAGACACGTCCGAGACCTTGGCACCAGGGAGGCAGACCACCATCCTGGTCTCCCGACTGCGTCCACAGAAACGCCTATCCGACCCCCTAACAATAGAGTCCCCAATTACTATTGCCCTCTTCTTTTTTTCCCTACCTTTCGGAGCAACAGGGCCGGTCTCTGTGCTGGAGGCCCGTCCGCTGTTGCTACTCCCGGGCAGGCTGTCATCCTCATCCGTACTCAAACAGGAGTACTTATTTGCAAGGTGTACCGACATTGGAGTACTCCCTCGTTCCTGCCTCTGCCCCTTGCCCTTCCTTAGCGTGACCCATATGTCTCTCTCCTGTGGTTTTGGAGTGACCACCTCCCTATAACTCCCCTCTATGACCTCGTCACTCTCCCTGACAAGACAGAGGTCATCGAGCTGCTGCTCCAGGAACCTAATACGGTCCCTTAGGAGCCCCATCTCTCTGCACCTGGTGCAGATGTGGACGTCTGGAGGGCCATCCGACACCATGACCTCCCACATCTGACATCCAGAACAGTACACTGCTCTGACTGTCATTCTCTCACCTTACCCTGGATCCGATACCAGTACAATACAATAGAAACTGCTGGGAGAAATCAGCAGGTATCTGACTCACAACAACTGCTCCCTCTTGCCCTCTAAACTGTACCTTTATTATATAAACAAAAAGCACTGTACCTTTAGCCCACTGTACCCTTAGCCCACTGTACCCTTAACCCACTTTACCTTTACTAAAGCACTGAACCTTTAACCATAAAGCTTAAATGCTAACCTGAGGGCGCACCCAATCAGCTGCTTCCTCTAGTCTGCTTCCACCAATCAGCGGCTTCCCCAGAAACCCTCCCTATGGAGTGTGGAACGTTACGGGATTTGGTAAGCCCTGACCCTCCTCTACTGTCTCCAACGGTCCCGGGCCTCTGTGAAAACAAGCCCCGTGCCCGATTCAAGTACTCACCGCCCTGACCCTCCTCTACTGTCTCCAACGGTCCCGGGCCTCTGTGAAAACAAGCCCCGTGCCCGATTCAAGTACTCACCGCCCTGACCCTCCTCTACTGTCTCCAATGGTCCCGGGCCTCTGTGAAAACAAGCCCCGTGCCCGATTCAAGTACTCACCGCCCTGACCCTCCTCTACTGTCTCCAACGGTCCCGGGCCTCTGTGAAAACAAGCCCCGTGCCCGATTCAAGTACTCACCGCCCTGACCCTCCTCTACTGTCTCCAACGGTCCCGGGCCTCTGTGAAAACAAGCCCCGTGCCCGATTCAAGTACTCACCGCCCTGACCCTCCTCTACTGTCTCCAACGGTCCCGGGCCTCTGTGAAAACAAGCCCCGTGCCCGATTCAAGTACTCACCGCCCTGACCCTCCTCTACTGTCTCCAACGGTCCCGGGCCTCTGTGAAAACAAGCCCCGTGCCCGATTCAAGTACTCACCGCCCTGACCCTCCTCTACTGTCTCCAACGGTCCCGGGCCTCTGTGAAAACAAGCCCCGTGCCCGATTCAAGTACTCACCGCCCTGACCCTCCTCTACTGTCTCCAACGGTCCCGGGCCTCTGTGAAAACAAGCCCCGTGCCCGATTCAAGTACTCACCGCCCGGACCCTCCTCTACAATGAAATTCTTGCTTTGCTTAAGCACACAGAAAATAGTAGGCATTTACTACAAAACAGATAAATGTGTCCATATACCATGATATAAATATATACACACATGAATAAATAAACTGGTAGTGCAAATAACAGAAAATGGTTGCTAATAATCAGAGTTTTGTCCGAGCCAGGTTTAATAGCCTGATGGCTGAGGGGAAGTAGCTATTCCTGAACCTGGTTGTTGCAGTCTTCAGGCTCCTGTACCTTCTACCTGAAGGTAGCAGGGAGATGAGTGTGTGGCCAGGATGGTGTGGGTCTTTGATGATACTGCCAGCCTTTTTGAGGCAGCGACTGCGATAAATCCCCTCGATGGAAGGAAGGTCAGAGCCGATGATGGACTGGGCAGTGTTTACTACTTTTTGTAGTCTTTTCCTCTCCAGGGCGCTCAAATTGCCGAACCAAGCCACGATGCAACCGGTCAGCATGCTCTCGACTGTGCACCTGTAGAAGTTAGAGAGAGTCTTCCTTGACAATCCGACTCTCCGTAATCTTCTCAGGAAGTAGAGGCGCTGATGGACTTTTTGATAATTGCGTTAGTGTTTTCGGACCAGGAAAGATCTTCAGAGATGTGCACGCCCAGGAATTTGAAGTTCTTGACCCTTTCAACCATCGACCCGTTGATATAAATGGGGCTGTGGGTCCCCCTCCTACTCCTTCCAAAGTCCACAATCAGTTCCTTGGTGTAGGATGGAGAGTGACATTGTTAATTCAGAAACAACGGTTCTGAACTTAAAGAAAGGTAACTTTGAGGGTATGAGACGTGAATTGGCCAAGATTGACTGGCAATTAGTTCTAAAAGGGTTGACGGTGGATATGCAATGGAAGGTATTTAAAGACTGCATGGATGAACTACAAAAATTGTTCATCCCAGTTTGGCAAAAGAATAAATCAGGGAAGGTAGTGCATCCGTGGATAACAAGGGAAATCAGGGATGGTATCAAAGCAAAAGATGATGCGTACAAATTAGCCAGAAAAAGCAGCATACCAGAGGACTGGGAGAAATTCAGAGACCAGCAGAGGAGGACAAAGGGCTTAATTAGGAAAGGGAAAATAGATTATGAAAGAAAACTGGCAGGGAACATAAAAACTGACTGCAAAAGTTTTTGTAGATATGTGAAGAGAAAGAGATTAGTTAAAACAAATGTAGGTCCCTTGCAGTCAGAAACAGGTGAGTTGATCATGGGGAACAAGGATATGGCGGACCAATTGAATAACTACTTTGGTTCCGTCTTCACTAAGGAAGACATAAATAATCTGCCGGAAATAGCAGGGGACCGCGGGTCAAAGGAGATAGAGAAACTGAGTGAAATCCAGGTTAGTCGGGAGTGGTGTTGGGTAAATTGAATGGATTAAAGGCCGATAAATCACCAGGGCCAGATAGGCTGCATCCCAGAGTACTTAAGGAAGTAGCTCCAGAAATAGTGGATGCATTAGTGATAATTTTTCAAAACTCTTTAGATTCTGGATTAGTTCCTGAGGATTGGAGGGTAGCAAACGTAACCCCACTTTTTAAGAAGGGAGGGAGAGAGAAAACGGGGAATTACAGACCAGTTAGTCTAACATCGGTAGTGGGGAAACTGCTAGAGTCAGTTATTAAAGATGGGATAGCAGCACATTTGGAAAGTGGTGAAATCATTGGACAAAGTCAGCATGGATTTACGAAAGGTAAATCATGTCTGACAAATCTTATAGAATTTTTCGAGGATGTAACTAGTAGAGTGGATAGGGGAGAACCAGTGGATGTGTTGTATCTGGACTTTCAGAAGGCTTTCGACAAGGTCCCACATAAGAGATTAGTATACAAACTTAAAGCACACGGTATTGGGGGTTCAGTATTGATGTGGATAGAGAACTGGCTGGCAAACAGGAAGCAAAGAGTAGGAGTAAACGGGTCCTTTTCACAATGGCAGGCAGTGACTAGTGGGGTACCGCAAGGCTCAGTGCTGGGACCCCAGCTATTTACAATTTATATTAATGATCTGGATGAGGGAATTGAAGGCAACATCTCCACTTTTGCGGATGACACTAAGCTGGGGGGCAGTGTTAGCTGTGAGGAGGATGCTAGGAGACTGCAAGGTGACTTGGATAGGCTGGGTGAGTGGGCAAATGTTTGGCAGATGTGAGGTTATCCACTTTGGTGGCAAAAACAGGAAAGCAGACTATTATCTAAATGGTGGCCGATTAGGAAAAGAGGAGATGCAGCGAGACCTGGGTGTCATGGTACACCAGTCATTGAAAGTAGGCATGCAGGTGCAGCAGGCAGTGAAGAAAGCGAATGGTATGTTAGCTTTCATAGCAAAAGGATTTGAGTATAGGAGCAGGGAGGTTCTACTGCAGTTGTACAGGGTCTTGGTGAGACCACACCTGGAGTATTGCGTACAGTTTTGGTCTCCAAATCTGAGGAAGGACATTATAGCCATAGAGGGAGTGCAGAGAAGGTTCACCAGACTGATTACTGGGATGTCAGGACTTTCATATGAAGAAAGACTGGTTAGACTTGGCTTATACTCGCTAGAATTTAGGAGATTGAGAGGGGATTTTATAGAAACGTACAAAATTCTTATGGGGTTGGACAGGCTAGATGCAGGAAGATTGTTCCCGATGTTGGGGAAGTCCAGGACAAGGGGTCACAGCTTAAGGATAAGGGGGAAATCCTTTAGGACCGAGATGAGAAGAAACTTTTTCACACAGAGAGTGGTGAATCTCTGGAACTCTCTGCCACAGAGGGTAGTTGAGGCCAGTTCATTGGCTATATTTAAGAGGGAGTTAGATGTGGCCCTTGTGGCTAAAGGGATCAGGGGGTATGGAGAGAAGGCAGGTACGGGATACTGAGTTGGATGATCAGCCATGATCATATTGAATGGCGGTGCAGGCTCGAAGGGCCGAATGGCCTACTCCTGCACCTATTTTCTATGTATCTATGTACCTATGTTCTCTACTGCCCATCTGTAGAAGTTCAAGAAGGGATTCATCAACATCTGTCTATCTACATAGTATAGACATACCGAATCTCCTCAATCGTCTCAAGAGATAGAGGCATTGATGGGCCTCTAACATTGGTGTCGATGGTCCTTGAAGCGGAACAATGAAATCCTTACGTGCCTGTCCCACCAACATGCGATTGCATGCATCTAGCGCGACCAAGCGTGGTTGCTTGAGGCGTACGGCCTCGCGGGGCCAGTCCCACTTCCAACCGTGGAGCCGTCTGGAGTTGTGCGGGGCTGGTCCCGACACCATACTTACCAATCAGCTAGGCAGGAGCCAGGCCGACTGAATTTGGACGTCGAACGGCGTCGGGCGGTTATGTCATCACGCGACGGCATGCCGGGTGGTGAGGTCATCGCGCAACACCATGCGCTAGGCGTATGCCGTCAAGAGGCTGCGTACGGCATCGGGACGCTGCGTACGGCCTCAATGCGGTTGTGGGCCGACAGGCCATTGCCGCGCCGAATTTTTGGACAGTGTCAGTTTTTCGGAACCCCGCGCGATGTCGTGACCTGCCCCGCACAACTCCATACGGCTCCGCCGATCGAAGTGGGACCGGCCCCTCGAGGCCGTACGGCTCAAGCGACCACGTTAGATGGCGCTTGCCGCATGCAGTCGCATGCTGGTGGGACAGGCCCTTTACTTGCAGCAGCAGAACTGGTATGTAAATAGAGTATTTAGTAAATACCATAATAAATAACATAAAGTAGTCCAATATTTTTTTTAAATAGTGCAAAAGCAAACACAATTGCCAAAGTTCCTAGTGCAAACAATACAATGCCTAGTTCGATACCATACCATACGATATGATAGGACTTTATTTATCCCAGGAGGAAAATTGATCTGCCAACACTCATAAAAACCCAAAATACATGAAACATGAAATTAAAGTGACGAAAGGATTGGGGATGTGCAAAGATTGGGAGGGAAGTCAGTCTACCCCACGACAGAAGGGGGAAGAGTTCGCAGGTCCCTGGTGAGAGACCGCTTTTCGGAGCTTCCGCAACAGCAACTTCTCCCGCCGGAATCGCGGGGTTTAAAGGACTCGGAGCGGGGCCTAACATCACCCGGCGTGGCTTAAATGGCCGCAGGACTTACCATCGCCTGCCGGGGGCTTTAACATCGTGAGCCCCAGTCGCCTCGACACTGCAGTTGGTCTGCTGGACCGCGGGAGAAGAACAAAGGGAAGAGATAAGACTGCCTTCCATCAGAGTGAGGATATGTTGGAGATTCACTGTGATGGATGTTTATGTAAACTGTGTTAAGTGTGGGTCTTTTTTGTGATGTAAGACTGTAGAAAATGTAATTTCGTTCAAACCAAGCTGTTTGAATGACAATAAATAGCAATGTTACAAAATTTTGAGATTTTTAAAATCAAGTCTTTAATTTATCCCATCAGATAAAGCATAAAAGGAAGTTTAATTTGACACATAATTCTCTTTCATATCTTCAGTATTAAAAAAGTTATGGCCATTTTCATACTTGGAAATTAGCATCTTGTTCCCTATTGCTTTTCCATTGACTTAACACAAAAGGTGTGTTCAAGGACAGTCAAAAGCCCATAACTTTCTTAAAAATTAAGAGAACTGAAAGAAATTTTCAGTTATTATAGATTGAAGCATTCTGAAACGAATATTAAACAATCTTACTTGGATGACCTGAAATTAAAGTATATAATTAGTTAGTTACCCAATTGTAGCTAATTACAAAATTCAATTACTAGATCTAAACATCTATCCATTTCTTCAGAAAAGATTAACATTTTTAAATAGCCTAAGTGTCCAAATAACATTCACACAAGAATTCACAATATAACATGATTTTTAAATCTCATTGTCATGGATTTATAGGCCAAATGGAAGGAATTTAGTGTTTAATTCCCGTAAATTAATGGCCATTTAAATCATCTTGCGAGTGGGATTTTGAGGAATGTGATCGTTTGGAAAGTTGCGGTTGCGGTGAATTTAAACCCCATATCAGCAGGAAAAATACTGCTGGTTCGTATGGGTCCTAAATCACCATTTTGCAACGTAAAATGTGGATTAAAGGCATCTTAAGCACTTTTATATATAAAATAAACGGCTTTCCTTTACCTGTCCCATACGTGAAATCCATCCCCGTTGTCGATGTTGACGGCTTTGGAAACTGATTTTTAAATTACTCCAGTGCTGAAATTGTCGGGCAATTAAAAAAAAAAAATTCACAGAACGGCCGTCGGAACAATTCTTCAGCAAAAGTTTGCACTCCGAGAAAATATATCCAGGACAGATAGGAGAAAAAAACGCATTCTAACCCCCCCCCCCCCCCCCCCCCCCCCCCCACCCCCCCAACTCATTTGACACATTTGTTAAGGGCCTGTCCCACTTGGCGATTTTTTCGGTGACTGTCGGTATCAGTTCAAATTCTTTCGGCGATCCTGATACGTCAGTCAATGACGCCGGCAGTCGTCGAAAAATCGCCGTGGGACAGGCCCTTTAAGCTTCCTGATCCACCTCATTTTCAAGCCATTGCAGAACAGAGAAGCAGGATTAATGCAATCTGTCATCTTAGTACAAAAGATAAAGTCAGCACTGGGAAATGCTGGCCAGAAATGTATTAGTTGGTTAGTTTAAGTTGGTTACCCCCTTAAAATGCCCATTGCTCGTTTATCATATTGTTTACAGTGTACTATGTTTACATATTCTGTTGTGCGGCAGCAATTATGAATTTCATTGTTCTATCTCGGACATATGACTATAAAACACTCTTGACTCTTGGCTAAAGAGATTACATGGAATCAGCAGGCCAGGGACATTAACAGTGATCAATCAACACGCCATTGACACAGATTTCACCTAAGGAAGCTGACAGTGTGAAGAAACCTCAAAAATTCAGCTGGAGATATCATCCATAGATAAGTGGGTAGACAAAAATGCTGGAGGAACTCAGCGGGTGAGGCAGCATCTATGGAGAGAAGGAATAGGTCAAGAATTGATCAAAACTCAAGCAATTTATTTGTGTTAACTTTTTGAGAACTTCTCAAACAAGGATGCTGCTCCTTAAATGGACAAAAAAATGGACAAAAATGGACAGAAATGGACAAAAAAATCACCAAGTGCTGGAATAACTCAGTGAGTCCAGCAGCATCCCTGGAATACATGGATGGCTGAACTTTTGGGTCAGAAACTTCCTTCAGACCCAGGGTCATTACCAGAAATGGTACCTTTCCATGCCTTCCAAAGGAGCAATCTGTATTGCTTACATGGTGAAGGGCCAGGTGTACAAGCCAGTAAGTACAACAAGTAGTGGAATATTCACTTTTATTCCTAGGATATGTATGAAGAGAGAAGTATCAAGGAGAGAAATTTTCTCTCCTTGATACAACATGCAGGGTGCTAGTGAGACCAAACCTGAAGTTCTGCATGCAGTTTTCCCTCTATCTTGTAATTAAGTTCCCTGGGTCGATATCTTCCATTTGTTGTAATGAGGCTTTTAGCCTTGTCAAGGAATGTCAGACTGAGGTCACTGGACTACATCTCCTGAAGCCTATTAGCTACTAAGGCCACGCTATGCCTCATGTCGAGACTTCCGAGCCTGAATACAGTGGCATAGCTCAGTAAATGTGTGTGGGTCAGACCGCAGTCAATGATCCCAGCACTGGGCCAGGACCAAATCAATAAGCCCATTGACTAATTGCTAAGTAATCGACACAAATGCTGGAGAAACTCAGCGGGTGCAGCAGCATCTATGGAGCAAAGGAAATAGGCAACGTTTCGGGCCGAAACCCTGTCCCACTTTCCCGAGTTACTCACGAATTCTCCCGAGTTTTCCCCTTGATTCAAACTTGGAGAATGTCCGTAATGAGGCCGTACGAGTTCATGGATATATCGTAGCGGCTCGTTATGCCAGCCGTAGGTACTCGGGGCATCGGGTAAGTCGGGACGTTTTTTCCAGCCTGATGAAAAATATCCACGAGTAAAAAAAATAGCCCCGAGTACCTACGGCTGGCATAGCGAGCCGCTACGATATATCTACGGACTCCTACAGCCTCCTACAGACTCGTTACGGACATTCTCCGAGTTTGAATTAAGGGGAAAACTCGGGAGAATTCGTGAGTAACTCGGGAAAGAGGGACAGGCCCTTTACAATTTTCTGTATTTCTACCAAAGTATAGTCAAAAAAATAAATAGCGATCTGATAGAAACCCATCAGGTAAAATCATCTTCACTATCAGAAGATTGTGAATGATATAAGAAATTCCATAATTGCCAGTAACTCTCTCTGCCATCAACCCTTCAGGATCTCTCAAGTTAATGAATGTAGTCACCACTGTGAGATGTATAACAACTCTGCCCTACTTCTTAACAAATACCAAAATAATCCTCCTCATCATTAACCCCAGGATGATTCCACAGGATGAAAAACAGGGATGTAATGCTGAGCACTCTTCATAATAATAATAATAATAATAATAATAATAATAATAATAATAATAATAATAATAATATCTTTTATTGCCATTGCCCATAAGCGCAACGCGATTTGAGTTTGCAGCTTCCATCCGATGTCATAACTTAAATTATTAAAAAATTTAGATTTAGATACCCCGAGAACATGGATTGTAAAAAGAACATTACAACAGTAAAATAGTCAAAACAGTTCAAACAGACTAAAGTGCAGATATGTCTGTGCGACGTGACCATCCGAGGGAGACAGTCCATGGGGGGTGGGGGGCACTCAGCATTATAACCATATAACAATTACAGCATGGAAACAGGCCATCTCGACCCTTCTAGTCCGTGCCGAACACGTATTCTCCCCTAGTCCCATATACCTGCGCTCAGACCATAACCCTCCATTCCTTTCCCGTCCATATAACTATCCAATTTATTATTAAATGATAAAAAACGAACCTGCCTCCACCACCTTCACTGGAAGCTCATTCCACACAGCCACCACTCTCTGAGTAAAGAAGTTCCCCCTCATGTTACCCCTAAACTTCTGTCCCTTAATTCTCAAGTCATGTCCCCTTGTTTGAAACTTCCCTACTGTCAGTGGGAAAAGCTTATCCACGTCAACTCTGTCTATCCCTCTCATCATTTTAAAGACCTCTATCAAATCCCCCCTTAACCTTCTGCGCTCCAAAGAATAAAGCCCTAACTTGTTCAACCTTTCTCTGTAACTTAGTTGCTGAAACCCAGCCAACATTCTAGTAAATCTCCTCTGTACTCTCTCTATTTTGTTGACATCCTTCCTATAATTAGGCGACCAAAATTGTACCCCATACTCCAGAATTGGCCTCATCAATGCCTTGTACAATTTTAACATTACATCCCAACTTCTATACTCAATGCACTGATTTATAAAGGCCAGCACACCAAAAGCTTTCTTTACCACCCTATCTACATGAGATTCCACTTTCAGGGAACTGTGCACAGTTATTCCCAGATCCCTCTGTTCACCTGCATTCTTCAATTCCCTACCATTTGCCATGTACATCCTATTTTGATTTGTCCTGCCAAGATGTAGCACCTCACACTTATCAGCATTAAACTCCATCTGCCATCTTTCAGTCCACTCTTCCAACTGGCATAAATCTCTCTGTAGACTTTGAAAATCTACTTCATTATCCACAACCCCACCTATCTTAGTATCATCTGCATACTTACTAATTCAATTTACCACACCATCATCCAGATCATTGATGTACATGACAAACAACAGTGGACCCAACACAGATCCCTGTGGCACCCCACTAGTCACTGGCCTCCAACCTGACAAACAACCATCCACCATTACTCTCTGGCATCTCCCATTCAGCCACTGTTGAATCCATCTTGCTACTCCACCATTAATACCCAACCATTGAACCTTCTTAACCAACCTTCCATGAGGAACCTTGTCAAAGGCCTTACTGAAGTCCATATATACAACATCCACTGCTTTACCCTCATCAATTTCCCGAGTAACCTCTTCAAAAAATTCAAGAAGATTAGTCAAACATGACCTCCCAGGCACAAATCCATGTTGACTGTTCCTAATCAGACCCTGTTTATCCAGATGCTTATATATATTATCTCTAAGTATCCGTTCCATTAATTTGCCCACCACTGACGTCAAACTAACAGGTCTATAATTGCTAGGTTTACTCTTAGACCCCTTTTTAAACAATGGAACAACATGCGCAGTACGCCAATCCTCCGGCACTATTCCCGTTTCTAATTACATTTGAAATATTTCTGTCATAGCCCCTGCTATTTCTACACTAACTTCCCTCAATGTCCTAGGGAATATCCTGTCCGGACCTGGAGACTTATCCACTTTTATATTTCTCAAAAGTGTCAGTACTTCCTCTTCTTTGAATCTCATACTTTCCATAGCTACTCTACTTGTTTCCCTTACCTCACATAATTCAATATCCTTCTCCTTGGTGAATACCGAAGAAAAGAAATTGTTCAATATCTCTGTAAAAGGACTTGATCCAACACTCAAAGTCTCTTACCAAGTATCTTTATTCATTCACTACATACACTATGCCCTAGCTGTCCGTGGTCATCACTGGGACTAGAGAGAGAGCTAGAGGCGGGGAAGCTACAATTATACAGGAGACAATGGGGCGTGGTTAGTAGTGGTGAGGTCACTATGTTAAAGGAGCATGCACTGATCTACATCCTTTCTCTTGGAAACAAAGCGACCACGGCTCATACGCTAGAGGCAAACCAGGAACAGTTGGAAAACATAATGAAGCAGACTACTCGCCCACTCCGTACCGGACAGGCGGCTTGACCAAACGCCCAGAGCGGGTGCGCAACCCGCCTTCCCCTTCCACCGCAGGAGCAACAGGAACGGGTGCAGGGACAGAGATAGGGGAACCGGGAGATGAAAGCCCAGGTGGAGGAGGAGAGCAAGGCGACGGAACGGGATCCACAGCAGGTGAAGGAGGAGAAGGGGGACCGTGCGGGCTGGGCACCATGAGCTGAGAGGGAAGGGTCCGTGGCATGCGAGGAGTGACAGGGGCAGGAGTAGTCGAAGGCGGCGGTGAATGGACTGGCGGCGGGGGCTGGACAGGTGGCGGGGAATGAACAGGCGGCGAAAACGGGTCCGCGGGAGGCGGAGCAGGTTCGTTGACTAGCAGCAGGTGCTGGCGTGTCCGACGGTACACGGTGCCCTCGTAATTAACCAGGTAGGACCGGGGAGAGTCGGCATTGCCGACGACAACGGCCAGCCGGTGATGACCGGAGGTGGACATCATCCGAACAACCTGGCCCGGGAACAGACGGGGAAGTAGTCGGGAAGATTTATCAAAGGAGCGCTTTTGGATGACCTGTTTCTCGATGATGCGCTCCTTGACAGCGGCAGGGCTTAGGACAGCGGGCGTTAGAGATTGCTGAGAAACCGGGAGAGGGGGTCTAGTGGTGCGGGACATGAGGCGCTGGGCAGGCGAACCAAGTGCGGGGTCCCGGGAAATGTTGCGGAGGTTGAGGAGGGCAAGATAGAAGTCCGAATGGGACAGACGGCAATGTTCCAGCAGCTCCTTGGCACTGCGGACAGCGCGCTCCGCAAGGCCGTTGCTCTGCGGGTATTCGGGGCTGCTGGTGATGTGGCGAAAGTTCCATAGGGCGGCGAAAGCGGCGAACTCTGCGCTGGAAAACTGTCCGCCATTGTCGGATTGGAGAGTCACCGGGGAACCAAAGGTAGAAAAGTGGCGGCGAAGCTTCCCGATGACGGCAGCAGACGTGAGGGACGGCAGCTGGTCCACCTCGAACCAGCTGGAGTAGGAGTCCACCAGGACCAGGAAGTGTTTGCCACGCCATTCGAAAATGTCAGTGGCGACAGCCATCCACGGCAGCTCTGGAGCTGGCTGCTGCATGAGAGGTTGGCGTTGTTGATGAGGCAGTAGGCTGTTGCAGGCAGCACAGGCGGAGACCCTGTCACGAATCTCCGGAATCATGCCAGGCCAGAAAAACTGAGCCTGGGCCCGGGACAAAGTGGCCTCCACCCCGGGGTGACCGCTGTGTGCGGTTTGGTAGTAGTGGTCACGCAAAGTGTCCGGCACCACGACCTTGTGGCCCTTCACCACCACGCCACTGTGCAGCACCAATTCGTCCCGAACCAGGAAGTAGGGCACGGCACCGGCCGGTAGAGAAGAGCGTCGGTCAGGCCAGCCACGGCGGATGACGCCCGCAAGCTGTTGTAGGGCAGGATCAGCGGCAGTGTGTTCGACCAGGGACTGCATCTGCCAAGAGGGAACAATGTTAACGTTCAGTACCATCAGGTCAGACGATTCGTATGGATGACGGGCAACGGAAGGGAGCGGCGCACGGGACAATGTGTCGGCCACGAACATTTCCTTGCCCTTGCGGTACACAATGTTGAATGTGAATCGTTGGAGCTGCAGCATCATTCGCTGCAACCGCGAGGAGGCCGCATGGATAGGCTTGTTCAAGATAGAGACCAGCGGCTGGTGGTCCGTTTCAATGGTGAAAGTGTTGCCCATAATGTAGTCTTTGAATTTGGAGCATGCGAAAACCACTGCAAGGAGCTCCTTCTCGATCTGAGCGTAGCGCTGCTCAGCAGGGGTCATGGTGCGAGAGGCATAGGAAACAGGCAGCTGCCGATCGTCCTCGAGCTGCAGGCAGGCAGCACCGAGTCCGAACCGAGAAGACAGTGGCAGGACCAACCTGTGCAGCGACGTCCTCCACCGTCCGCATGGGGTAGTGCGGGCGTTGGATAGCAAGGTTCAGGTCCTTCGGGTTGATGCAGATCCTGATCTCGCTGGCGTCTTTCTTGGCAGCAACGACCATGGTGGAGACCCACAGGGTGGGTGCGCTCACCTCTCTGAGAATGCCAGTGGAAACCATATCACGAAGTGTGGACTCCACGCGGCCCTTCATGGCAAAAGACACACGGTGGGCCGGTCTAACGACCGGGTCGACCCCCGGGTCAACAACGATTTTATAGGCACAGGGCAGTTTGCCCAGAATGTCATCGAAACGGTCAGGATACTCTATCAGGGGGTCCATGGGGGCCTGCACCAGGTGGACATCGCGGTGAAAAGAGACCAAACCCAAGTCCTGGCATGCACGGGCGCCCAGCAGGGTGACGTTATCAGAGTCCAGCAGGAAAAAAGTGAGGGGCCGAGAGGTCTTGAGAACAGTGCAGATAACAGTGGCCTTCCCCACTGCGACCAGAACACCTCCCCCATAGGCATGAAGGCGGGAGCTATCGGGAAGCACTCTCTCACCCAAGCTTATCTGTTTGAAGAGGCGAACAGACATAATGTTTGCAAACGCACCAGTATCGACCTTGGCCGAGAAGGAGTGTCCATTCACAGTAACATGTATTGAGGGATCCGTTATCGGGCCAGGTGCACCCAGGAGCGAAAACACAGTCGGATCACCATGGGAGGAAATCGTATCTGAATCAGGGAGTTCGGGTTGGTACTGGGAACCAGGCGCGCTATCAGTGTCCGCAAGAATGTTTAGACTCCTTCTAGGAGCAGGGATCGGTTTCCCACGAGAACGGCAGGCTGACGAAAAATGGTTAAGTTTCCCGCAAGAGTTGCAAGTCTTACCCAGCGCCGGGCAAACGTTGTTCTGGTGCGAGGAGAAATTACAATTTGGGCAACGACGAGGGGTGACCTTAGCGGGAGAAGCGGGGGAGAACGGGCGAGGCGGGCTATTGATCCGCCGGCGGCCAACGGTACCGGTGAAGTTGATGTCCTGGGACTGTGGGTGGGAAATGGAGCCGACAGCAGAGGCCATACGAGCAGAATGCATGGCATCCTTTAGCGTGAGGTCGGGTTTCATTAGTAGATCTTCGCGCAGCTTTGAGTTTAGGAGACCGTATACCAGGACGTCCCTGATCAATTCGTCAGTTGTAATAGCTTCGAGGCGGCACCTCCGAGCCAAATGACGCAAAGAGGCAATGTAAGCGTCAATGTGCTCACCGGGAACCTGACGTCTTGAGAAAAACTTAAAGCGCTCAATTATGTTATTTGTGGGAATGTCACATAGGGCATTAAATTTGGCCATGAGACATACCGGGTCATGGCGGTCTTCCGGAGGGTCGAAATCGAACGCCGCATAATGTTCCATAGCCTCCGGACCAGCCAGGTTGAGGAGTAGGTGAGCCTGTACCGCAGGAGATACACCAGGATGAGCAATAGCGATGTAATGTTCATAGTCGCGCTGGAAGACAGTCCAGCGGTGCACGATGTCCGCGTCAAAAATGAGCTTGTCAGGACGACGGCACGAGTTAGCCATAGTAAATGTAAAGGTGGGGAAACAACTGGGAGAAACAAATAATAAAATAAAACCGATAAACAGGAGACGCAAGTCTACCGCGCTGACACCATGTAAAAGGACTTGATCCAACACTCAAAGTCTCTTACCAAGTATCTTTATTCATTCACTACACACACTATGCCCTAGCTGTCCGTGGTCATCACTGGGACTAGAGAGAGAGCTAGAGGCGGGGAAGCTACAATTATACAGGAGACAATGGGGCGTGGTTAGTAGTGGTGAGGTCACTATGTTAAAGGAGCATGCACTGATCTACAATCTCCCCCATCTCTTTTGGCTCTGCAGATAGCTGTCCACTCTGACTCTCTAATGGACCAATTTTATCCCTCGTTATCCTTTTGCTATTAATATAGCTGTAGAAACCCTTTGGGTTTACTTTCACCTTACTTGCCAAAGCAACCTCATATCTTCTTTTAGCTTTTCTAATTTCTTTTTTAAGATTCTTTTTACATTCTTTATACTCCTCAAGCACCTCATTTACTCCATGCTGCCTATAATTATTGTAGATCTCCCTCTTTTTCCGAACCGTGTCCAATTTCCCTTGAAAACCATGGCTCTTTCCGATTTTTACTATTTCCTTTCAACCGAACAGGGACATAAAGATTCTGTACTCTTAAAATTTCACCTTTAAATGTACTCCATTTCTCTTCCACATCTTTCCCATAAAACAAAATGTCCCAATTTACTCCTTTTAAATCCTTTTGCATCTCCTCAAAGTTAGCCTTTCTCCAATCAAAAATCTCAACCCTAGGTCCAGTTCTGACCCTCTCCATAATTATATTGAAACTAATGGTATTGTGATCACTGGTCCCGAACTGTTCCCCAACGCATACCTCTGCCACCTGACCCGTCTCATTTCCTAACAGGAGGTCCAGCACCGCCCCTTCTCTAGTAGGTACTTCTATGTATTGCTGCAAAAAACTATCCTGCACACATTTTACAAATTCCAACCCATGCAGCCCATTTACAGAATGTGTTTCCCAGTCTATGTGTGGAAAATTGAAATCTCCCACAATCACTACCTTGTGCTTACTACTAATATCTGCAATCTCCTTACATATTTGCTCTTCCAATTCTCGCTCCCCATTTGGCGGTCTATAATACACCCCTATAAGTGTTGCTACCCCTTTCCCATTTCTCAGTTCCACCCAAATAGCCTCCCTAGACGAGCCCTCTAATCTACCCTGCCAAAGCACTGCTGTAATATCTTCCCTGATAAGCAATGCAACACCTCCACCTCTTGCCCCTCCAATTCTATCACACCTGAAGCAACGAAATCCTGGAATATTTAGTTTCCAATCACAGCCCTCCAGCAACCATGTTTCACTGATCGCCACAACATCATACTTCCAGGTGTCAATCCAGGCTCTAAGTTCATCCACCTTTCTTACAATGCTCCTAGCATTAAAATATACACATTTAAGAAACCCACCCTCTCTTATTCTCTGTTTATTGTCTTTTTCTTCTCTCTCCCCTACATTTTGGGTCAGAGTGCTACCATTCTCTGCCTCCTGCCTCACACACTGACTGCTAGCTTTCCCAATTTGAGTCCCTCCCCCCAACCATACTAGTTTAAAGTCTCCCCAGTAGCCTTTGCAAATCTCCCCGCCAGGATATTGGTCCCCCTCGAGTGATTTGGACGAGGGGATTGAAGGCTTTGGGGACAAGTTTGCGGATGATACAAAAATGGGTGGAAGGGCAGGTAGTGTAGAGAAAGCAGGGACTCTGCAGAAGGACTTGGACAGGTTGGAAGAGTGGGCAAAGTGGCAGATGGAATATAATGCAGCAAAGTGTGGAGATATGCATTTTGGTTGTAGGAATAAAGGCGTAGACTATTTTCCAAATGGGGTAAGAATCAAGATATTGGAGGTGCAAAGGGACTTGGGAATGCTGGTGCAGGATTCCTAAAAAGTCGAATCAGTAGTAAAGAAAGCAAACTCAATGCTAGCCTTTATTTCAAGAGAGCTTGTATACAAAAATAGGGATGTAATGCAATGTAGGGATGTGCGTGCATGAGTGAGTGAGTGAGTGAGTGAGTGAGTGAGTGAGTGAGTGAGTGAGTGAGTGAGTGAGTGAGTGAGTGAGTGAGTGAGTGAGTGAGTGAGTGAGTGAGAGAATGAGTGTAAGCTGTGGGTGAATGTGAAACTACGAGCATGTGAAGGGCTGGTAGAGATATTAATGTAAGGCAGGACACATGATACATGGTTGACAGAGATTGCTATCAGGTGAGTAATGGCGGTCTGACGCAAATACAGTCCATGTGTCACGAAGAGCTGTTCTGAGATGAGATGAGATGTGACACAATAGCTCTCAGACTTGACCACATGTATGAAGTCAGTAAATTGCTTGTTTCTCTTCAAGCAAAATACCGCTTGGATCAGGATAACTTCCTGCAAAAAGGAAAAGCTTAACAAATGTCTGTGTGGGTTTCTTACAAACCAAGGCTGGAAACATTATATTATGGAATAGAGACACAGCAGGGAAATGAATTGAATATTTTCCGTTTGTCTTAATGGAAGAAGGTACAGAAAATCTCCCCAAAATACTGGGCTGCCAGTCTGGGATGAATAAGGGAGTGAAATGCTGACTTCTACAGCTTTAGGTAACTTACTTTCTCTATCGATTTATTAAATGTCTATTTCTGCTGTCACTCATCAGTGTTATTGGTTCAGTTTTCTCTCCCCATTTACCCAGCCTAGCCTGCTGGCCGTTATCTGCTGCCGTGTATTTTGCAGTTTTTTGCACTCCTTTCATTGTACTCTTCTTTCAAACTGCGTCTCCTAACTGATCAAGCAGATGATTTCTACAAGTTGGCCCTGGCAAACCTTTTCCAGTTACAGATGATTTCTTTGTCCTGACCATCTACTCCCCCAAGTTCTCGCTTAACACAAGCATATTTTCACTCTTTCTCAGTTTTAATGAAATCTTCAGTCTAAAACATTAACTCCATTTCTCACCCCACACATGCTGCTTGACCTGTCGAGTGTTTGCTGCAGTTTATGTAGGTTTTTCCCACACATTTTGTTCCTGTTTACACATAATCCATTGGTTGCGTTATTGCAAAGAAAGCAACCTTTAAGTTGCTGGTGTGGAGAGCTTACAATTTTATACACCTCTGATATCAGTGCAGGAGGTATTCATCTTAACCCAGAGACAATATTCCTCCGACAATTTTGTGTTGAATAATTCAAATTGCAATGAATCCCATTGATACTTGCTTGGCACTTACACAGACAGGCAATAAATTCTGTCAACTGCTTGATTGTACAGAGGACACAATTTCCTTCTCTATCTTGCCACCAGCAATACATCATTTACTTCTTATGTTGATGTGGAATAAACATGCCAGAAGTAACCACAGTAAACATCAACAGGAGCTCATAAATACATAATGTCAGACCTTACTTTGTCTCCAACCATCATTGTCAGACTGTGTGAACGTGTGTGAGTGTGTGTCAGTCAGTTTAGTTTTTTTGCTTGCTCACCAGTCAGCAGAAAGACAATACATGATTACAAACGATCCATTTACCGTGAAAAGATACATGACAGTTATAATGGGTGACTTCAGTCTACATATAGATTGGGTGAATCAAATTGGCAAGGGTGCTGAGGAAGAGGTATTCTTGGAATGTATGCGGGATAGTTTTCTAAACCAACATGTGGAGGAACCAACGAGAGAGCAGGCTATTCTAGATTGGGTATTGAGTAATGAGGAAGGGTTAGTTAGCAGTCTTGTTGTGCATGGCCCCTTGGGCAAGAGTGAGCATAATATGGTTGAGTTCTTCATTAGGATGGAGAGTGACATTGTTAATTCAGAAACAAGGGTTCTGAACTTAAAGAAAGGTAACTTTGAGGGTATGAGACGTGAATTGGCCAAGATTGACTGGCAATTGATTCTTAAAGGGTTGACGGTGGATATGCAATGGAAGGCATTTAAAGACTGCATGGATGAACTACAACAATTGTTCATCCCAGTTTGGCAAAAGAATAAATCAGGGAAGGTAGTGCATCCGTGGATAACAAGGGAAATCAGGGATAGTATCAAAACAAAAGATGAAGCGTATAAATTAGCCAGAAAAAGCAGCCTACCAGAGGACTGGGAGAAATTCAGTCCAGCAGAGGAGGACAAAGGGCTTAATTAGGAAAGAGAAAATAGATTATGAAAGAAAACTGGCAGGGAACATAAAAACTGACTGCAAATGTTTTTATAGATATGTGAAGAGAAAGGGATTAGTTAAAACAAATGTAGATCCCTTGCAGTCAGAAACAGGTGAATTGATCATGGGGAACAAGGACATAGCAGACCAATTGAATAACTAATTTGGTTCTGTCCACTAAGGAAGACATAAATAATCTGCCGGAAATAGCAGGGGACCGGGAGTCAAATGAGATTGAGGAACTGAGTGAAATCCAGGTTAGCCGGGAAGTGGTGTTAGGTAAATTGAATGGATTAAAGGCCGGTAAATCCCCAGGGCCAGATAGGATGCATCCCAGAGTACTTAAGGAAGTAGCCCCAGAAATAGTGGATGCATTAATGATAATTTTTCAAAACTCCTTAGATTCCGGAGAAGTTCCTGAGGATTGGAGGGTAGCTAATGTAACCCCACTTTTTAAAAAGGGGGGGAGAGAGAAAACGGGGAATTACAGACCAGTTAGTCTAACATCGGTGGTGGGGAAACTGCTAGTCAGTTATTAAAGATGGGATAGCAACACATTTGGAAAGTGGTGAAATCATTGGACAAAGTCAGCATGGATTTACGAAAGGTAAATCATGTCTGACAAATCTTATAGAATTTTTTGAGGATGTAACTAGTAGAATGGATAAGGGAGAACCAGTGAATGTGTTATATCTGGACTTTCAGAAGGCTTTCGACAAGGTCCCACATAAGAGATTAGTATACAAACTTAAAGCACACGGTATTGGGGGTTCAGTATTGATGTGGATAGAGAACTGGCTGGTAAACAGGAAGCAAAGAGTAGGAGTAAACGGGTCCTTTTCAGAATGGCAGGCAGTGACTAGTGGGGTACCGCAAGGCTCAGTGCTGGGACCCCAGCTATTTACAATATATATTAATGATTTGGACAAGGGAATTGAATGCAACATCTCCAAGTTTGCGGATGACACGAAGCTGGGGGGCAGTGTTAGCTGTGAGGAGGATGCTAGGAGGCTGCAAGGTGACTTGGATAGGCTGGGTGAGTGGGAAAATGCATGGCAGATGCAGTATAATGTGGATAAATGTGAGATTATCCACTTTGGTGGCAAAAACAGGAAAGTAGACTATTATCTAAATGGTAGCCAATTTGGAAAAGGGGAGATGCAACGAGACCTGGGTGTCATTGAAAGTAGGCATGCAGGTGCAGCAGGCAGTGAAGAAAGCAAATGGTATGTTAGCATTCATAGCAAAAGGATTTGAGTATAGGAGCAGGGAGGTTCTACTGTAGTTGTACAGGGTCTTGGTGAGACCACACTTTAAGTATTGCGTACAGTTTTGGTCTCCAAATCTGAGGAAAGACATTCTTGCCATAGAGTGAGTACAGAGAAGGTTCACCAGACTGATTCCTGGAATGTCAGGACTTTCATATGAAGAAAGACTGGATAGACTCGGCTTGTACTCGCTAGAATTTAGAAGATTGAGGGGGGATCTTATAGAAACTTACAAAATTCTTAAGGGGTTGGACAGGCTAGATGCAGGAAGATTGTTCCCGATGTTGGGGAAGTCCAGAACTAGGGGTCACAGTTTAAGGATAAAGGGGAAATCCTTTAGGACCGAGATGAGAAAAACGTTTTTCACACGGAGAGTGGTGAATCTCTGGAACTCTCTGCCACAGAAGGTAGTTGAGGCCAGTTCATTGGCTATATTTAAGAGGGAGTTAGATGTGGCCCTTGTGGCTAAAGGGATCAGGGGGTATGGAGAGAAGGCAGGTACAGGATACTGAGTTGGATGATCAGCCATGATCATATTGAATGGCGGTGCAGGCTCAAAGGGCCGAATGGCCTACTCCTGCACCTATTTTCATTGTTTCTATGTCTATGTTTCTCTGTGTGGTAGGATGATTCAGTTGCCTGATAACAGCTGGGAAGAAACTGTCCCTGAATCTGGAGGAGTGTGTTTTCACACTTCTATACCTTTTGCCTGATGGGAAAGGGGAGAAGAGGGAGTGGCCAGGGTGTGATTATGCTGCTGGCGTTGCCGAGGCACTGTGTGGTATAAATGGAGTATATGGAAGGGAGGTTAGTTTGTGTGATGGTTTGGGCTGCACCACAAGTCGTACTTGAAATGCTGTACATGAAAGGATGGGTTGTGTGTGTCTGCAACCTAGTATAGAACTCTAGGGTATAAGCAGAACTTGGTCGATTGATCAAGGGAAATTTGCCTGCGGGAAATTTCTTCCTTAAGTCTGCTGAATATAAAGAGATGTGTTTATTTTAAATATAGTAAACCCTTGTTATAAAGGACCATACCGGAGGGGAGGGAGATTACGGTTCATGCACAAAAGGATGATTAATGTACAAAAGGACACAAGGTGCTGGAGTAACCCAACAAGTCAGGTAGCATGTCTGGAGAACATGGGTAGGTGAATCAGGACCCTTCTTCAGACTGATTCAGTCTGCTGATTTACTCCAGCATTTTGTTTTGTTTCACCTTAAAACTAGATGCCAATGCCGCTGCATTGCACCAACGAACCCTTCTTCATCAGTTCACGTAGTTGTTTTTGCTGCTCATGTTGGAGCCCCTGGGGACAGTGCTTTCTTCAGGCTGCTGCCAACGACAATATGTACTTGGTCACAGCGGGGCTCCCACCCCTCTCCCCTGCTGCCGATTCCAAGGTGGGGTATATCGGCGACCCCGGAAAGTGCGAGGTGGCAGCAGTGAAGGGGGGGCGAGGACGAGTGGACAGAAGTATGGGAGAAGGAGGAGGTGGTGGTGGTCGAGCAGTCAAAGCAAAGGAATAGACAGTGGGAGGTGCACCTTGCGTGTCGGCCCGGGGCCCTCAGTAAAGACTGTGCTCTAAACAGCCACGAAGGCGGTGGGAGTCGGAGGTCCATCCAAAAAAACTAAACTCCATTACAAAGGAGTCCATTAAATCAAGGGCTAACTGCAATGCCAACTCTCCAATACTTTATAATAACTACCGTTTCTAAATGTTTTCCGTCTTAAGAAATGCCTTGTAACAGTTTCTAAATGTTGATTAACTTGAATTTATTTTAATGATTTTAAGTGTATTTGACGAGCACAGGTCAAATATCTTTAAACTGCCAAGATTTGTGTGGGTGCAGCTGAGCCTGAACTCTGCTGAAGATTATTGATGTTAAGACAGCTTTACAGAACACACAGCTAACCTTTAGTTCAGCTCAATGATGGATGTGCTTCTGATCCATTGATCACAATCAACAAGTTTTTTTTATTGACCTTTCAAAATAGGATACCAATAACTTACACCAACGTCTTGTGTATCCCTTAATCACAAAAGTCCCATAATTTGATTGTTTCCTGAAGTGCGAGGAGTACATGCTCCTTTTACCTGATCATTTCATGCTGGTCTTCCCAGGTTTACAGTTAGTAGTGCCTCACTGTTTATCAGTGGTTCTTCTCAAAATCTATAAAACCATGAGTATCATCCATCACCCAGCCATAGTGTAATGATGACTAATACAGACCAGATCTAAAGGACAAGGTAAAGATTTACTGGTTGGTTGTCAAATTTTCGAGCATGTATACATGCATCTCAAAACAATCTTTAAAATCTGAAGGAAAATCAGTCAATCCTGGAAAATCTCAGCAATTCAGGTGGCAATTGTGAAAAGATAAATAGTTAATGCCTCAGAACTGAATGAAGAGCCTTGGAAGTGAGACATCGACTGCCTTTCCATAAAAACTTCCTGGCCTGATGAATTTCCATTGTTTCATAGCAAAAGGATTTGAGTATAGGAGCAGGGAGGTTCTACTGCAGTTGTACAGGGTCCTGGTGAGACCACACCTGGAGTGTTGCGTACAGTTTTGGTCTCCTAATCTGAGGAAAGACATTCTTGCCATAGAGGGAGTACAGAGAAGGTTCACCAGTGATTCCTGGGATGTTAGGACTTCATATGAAGAAAGACTGGATAGACTCGGCTTATACTCGCTAGAATTAGGAGATTGAGGGGGGATCTTATAGAAACTTACAAAATTCTTAAGGGGTTGGACAGGCTAGATGCAGGAAGATTGTTCCCGATGTTGGGGAAGTCCAGAACAAGGGGTCACAGTTTAAGGATAAGGGGGAAATCTTTTAGGACTGAGATGAGGAAAAAATTTTCACACAGAGAATGGTGAATCTCTGGAATTCTCTGCCACAGAAGGTAGTTGAGGCCAGTTCATTGGCTATATTTAAGAGGGAGTTAGATGTGGCCCTTGTGGCTAAAAGGATCAGGGGGTATGGAGAGAAGGCAGGTACAGGATACTGAGTTGGATAATCAGCCATGATCATATTGAATGGTGGTGCAGGCTCGAAGGGCCGAATGGCCTACTCTTGCACCTATTTTCTAGGTTTCTATGTTTTCTGCTTTGGTTTCAAATTTGCAGCATCTGAGATTTTTCACCTTTCCATTTAATATCTGCGTAATTTTGCAGCATAATATTTTCGACTTTGAGAAGCCTTTGTCGCAGGATGGCATGATAGGCTCTGTCAGATAACAAAGAACCATGGCGTTGATTTAGGATTTGTGAATGAAGTCAGTATAAGAACTCATACAGTGTACTTTTTGCAAATGGATTAATTGGCCACTCCTCTTCAACAGTGCTAGTTTTTCTTTAAGAAAGTCTCTTTCCTTATTTTCTTCTATCGCTTCAAACATAGAACACAGAACATGGACAAGTACAGCACAGAAACAGCCCCTTCGGACATGCCGTGAGAAACAATCTGCCATGCCCAAGGCCATATTGGTTATCTCGAATCAGTCTTTCCTGTTCCAAATGCTGGAATATCCCTCATTCTCTCCACCAGTAATTTTTCCACCACTGATGGCTCAGCGGTTTTTCTAAATAAAGGCACAACATTAGTTATCCAGTCTTCCTGTACTTCATCCATGGACAAAGATGATGAAAATATTTCCAGGCCCCTACAAATTCTACCCAAGTTTCCAATAATGTCCGAGGGTACAGCCTCAATGCCTTCTCTGTGGTAAATACAAATGAGAAATAATAATTTAACACAGTGCCCATCTCCCTTAGCTCCATACATGGATGACCACATTGATTCTTAAGAGGACTATTCTCTTCCTCATTATTCTTTTGGTCGTAATATACTTGAAGAATCTCTTATGATTCTCCTTTATCTTATCTGCTAAATTTATCTCTTATCCTATTCCCCCCCCCCCCCCCCCCCGATTTCCCTCTTAAGTGTACTCTTGCAACTCTTATACTCCTCGAGAGATTTACTTGATCCCAGCTGCCCATACTTGACAAACACCTCCTTCATCTTCCTAACCAATACCTCAATATACCTTCTCAACCTTAGTTCCCTAAACCGGCCAGCCGTGTTCTTCACTCTAGCCACTGGGTATTCCTGGCAGGGGATTGGTAAATATTAATTGAGAGGCATCCAGAAGAGCATCTCAGAGGTAAACACAGAAAACGCTGGAAACATTTGGTGCACCAGACAACATTGATGGAAAGAAAAACAGAGTTAATATTTCGGAGCTGAGAGCCTCAACACAGCAGAACTACACAGAAGTCAAAGCCAGACAAACCAAACTACATCATGAAAGAAACCTCTACAAATTCTTGGTAGATTCAAGGAAGACAATTATTTGTTGTGAGCCAATAAAAAAAGGATTTTTGATTTTGCCTGCAAGTCTTTGTCTCTATATTGAAACCTTTGTCTAATGCAGGTCTGCTTCATGGGCTTTTCACTCAAAAGGTCACAATATACAAATCAAAATCCTACAAAATGTAAACCTAAATCAAGTAAGCTGCAGTTGCTGGAAGTCTGAAATAAAAATATAAAATGTTATAAACACTCAGCAGTGCAGACAACAAAGGGAGCACAATGTGAATGAGACTGTCCACATTAACCTATCTGAGCTCAACCTGTCCAAAATACTCCCTTTATTCTACTTGTTAATATTGGCTAAATTAAAGACACCATAAAATGGAGGATCCCTGCACTTGTCAGAATTGCTTAACCCTTGTCAGCTGAAATTTACAGGCTTTGATTGGCACCAGCCAGTCTAGGCTCAGACTGATATGCAGGATGGTAAGAGGTCCAGGTGTTCTCCCTGTTTCTCTTAAATTGATGACATGTATAGCGGTTTTGCAAACTAACCTTAAATGCATCATTTCTATTGGATCGCTGCAAAAGCATTGTAAACAGTATAAATAATGTTGCAAGATGGTCATCTGTTAATTGATGATTGGTCGAACTGTTGAGCCTTGGAGAAATTGTTTGAATCTCAGGGCACATGTTTGCTCTTGTTTGCTTCCTTCGATAGCTTTCTTTCTTATACAATGTATTAGCCACTGTATTATTGGGTTAGGGAAATGTCTATTATGTTTCGGGTTAATCGATATCTGTAATTGGATTATTAAGAGACCACCCCCATGTGGTTCGGCCCCTCGAGGTCCCAGGACCTGTAAATGTCCACTGTCACGAGGTACAACATCAATCTTCTGAGAGAGCGCTTGGGACTGGGTGACCTTCAGGAGTGTCTTTGTTTGAGCGATGCCTAGACGGCTTGATTAGGCAGATACAAGGATCGAACCCACGGTTGGATAGGTACAGTAGGTGAACTGTAATTGCGCTTAAGATTAAAAAATAAAGATGTTGTTCAACTGCTTGCTTCAGTGTTTTTGACTGAAACTAGACTGGGGGGAAGCTTAGAACGAGTAATTTACATACTCACCACCCCAAATACCACCTCTCCCCACCCAACCACCCCCACCTTCTCTGCTAATGAAAACAAACTTGTTTTTCTATCTTTCCTAATTCTGACAAGGGGTCCCAGACAATAGACAATAGGTACAGGAGTAGGCCATTTGGCCCTTCGAGCCAGCACCGCCATTCAATCTGATCATGGCTGATCATCCCCAATCAGTACCCCGTTCCTGCCTTCACCCCATATCCCCTGACTCTGCTATTTTTAAGACCCCTATCTAGCTCTCGCTTGAAAGCATCCAGAGAACCTGCCTCCACCGTCCTCTGAGGCAGCGAATTCCACAGGCTCACCACTCTCTGTGAGAAAAAGTGTTTCCTCGTCTCCGTTCTAAATGGCTTACTCTTTATTCTTAAACTGTGGCCCCTGGTTCTGGACTCCCCCAACATCGGGAACATGTTTCCTGCCTCTAGCGTGTCCAAACGCTTAACAATCTTATATGTTTCAATGAGATACCGTCTCATCCTTCTAAGCTCCAGAGTGTACAAGCCCAGCTGCTCCATTCTCCTGCAATGTTAACTGTTCATCTTACCCACAGATGCTGCCTGATCTGATAACTGTTCCCAACAGTTTCTGTTTTTAATCCTACAAGTCAGTGTCAAAACATCCTGAAATAATCTGTCATATCCAGACCCCTTTGATCCTCCAGACCCTCTGGGCCCTACATTCATAAATACATTCATGCAGAAATTGGTTCGTCTTTTGCAACTTCAAAACACTGATTTAATTTTGTCACAAATGTCACAAATGCAAATTTATTTCCAATTCCTCTGAGAACAAAGCAGAAATATGATATTGTTCAAACAGGCTTGGATAACATCTGGCACAAACAATTCATATTGATAAAAGTCATCAGCTACTTCATGATAAAAGATTATTCATAAGTGAATTCAAGATAATTTTTTTTCTAATATTTGTAACAAAAATCAATCTAGCTTTCTGTTAATTATCACTGCACTAAGCCCAGGATTTCAAATATGCGTGGATGTAGGAACAGCCAGAATATCCCAGGGTAATTATAATATTTATTTCCAAATCTGAGTTTGCTTCAGAAATGTCAGATGGCAGTACCATATAAAATACATATTAATTTAACCTAAAGCTAACAATTGACACAATTGCGAACTTAAAGCAATAATCAATGAAATATTTATTGATGCTAATTTTATTATGTCCCAAAGAGAGTGAAATTGTACTATGATTTGAATTTTGTAAAAAGATTAAGGGCAAGGAGCATAACATTATAGTGATTTGAAATAGTGATCTGTGGAATTCTCTGCCACAGAAGGTAGTTGAGGCCAGTTCATTGGCTATATTTAAGAGGGAGTTAGATGTGGCCCTTGTGGCTAAAGGGATCAGGGGGTATGGAGAGAAGGCAGGTACAGGATACTGAATTGGATGATCAGCCATGATCATATTGAATGGCGGTGCAGGCTCGAAGGGCCGAATGGCCTACTCCTGCACCTAATTTCTATGTTTCTATGTTTCTATGTTACCACATGCTGCACTTCTTTCTAGTGAAGCATGTGGGAGCGACAATTACGAGAGAATGTGCAAATTTGCTTAGTTACCTAATTACCTAACATTATGTTATTAACGGGTATAAAGCCATGAGTTGACATTGACCTGGCCAGGATGTATGTGTCCTTGAAGACAGACGGAACAGCAAATGCTGGAATCTTGAGCAGGTGAGGCAATATCTAGGTATGTTGCAAAGCCTACCTGAAGCGTCGTTGAAAATCTGCCGCGATTTTGGCGCCGTTTAGAGGGGGGCGGGTTTAAAACGCGATTTTCTCTAGGCTGTTCAAATCGAAGATGTTCAGCCTAGTTAATTATTAACGAAAAATCGCTGGAAGACCCCGTCGCAAAAGCTATTATTAGTTTTAAAGGCCTCGTATAATAGTTATAGTAGTTTAAAAATCCATCTCTAAACCCGCGACCGCCAGCAACCGCAAGGTCTCATAAAGCAAATAATTGAAGTTAGACTGTATATTTTTACATTAAAAAGGGCTTCTAAAGATCCCTTTATACAAAGTTTAATATTGCGAGTAGCTCAATTTGGGCCCATTATATCCCGCAGTATTTTTCTGGGCATTTGGGGCACAAATCTACCGCAATGTGAACGTTCTAAACCAGCGCGTTCCACAGGGACCCACTGGAAAGCTGATTTAAATGGGCATTTATTTACAGCAATTGAACACTGAATTCCTTCCATTTGGTCTATAAATTAATGTAAATGAGATTTAAAAATCATGTTTTATTGTGAATTATTTGTGAATATTATTTGGACATTTAGGCTATTTAAAAATGTTAATCATTTATTAAGAAATGGATAGATGTTTAGATCTAGTAATTGAAGTCTGAAATTAGCTACAATTAGGTAACTAACTAATTATATGCTTTAATTTCAGGTCATCCAAGTAAGATTATTTTATGTTTGTTTCAGAATGCTTCAATCTATGATAACTGAAAATTTCATTCAGTTCTCTTAATTTTTAAGAAAGTTATGGGCTTTTGACTGTTCACGATCACAGCTTTTTTGTTATGTCCATAGAAAATCAATAGGGAACAAGATGCTAATTTCCGAGTATGAAAATGGCCATAACTTTTTAAATACTTGAGATATGAAAGTGAATTAGGTGTCAAATTAAACTTATTTTTATGCTTTATCTGATGGGATCAATTACAGATTTGATTTTTAAAATCTCAAAATTTTGTAACATTGCTACAATATCTGTGGACAGGCATTGTTTTGGGTCAGGATACCTCTTCAGATTGATTGAAGTGGTGGGGTGGAGGGTGGGGGATGAAGGCAGGAAAAGAGAGGTGGGGTGGGACCAAGCGTGGCAAGTGGTATATGCGGATGGCAGGAGATGGGGGGGGGGGGGTCATTGTGCTTCCATTTATACAGCGACTGTTCCATTAAAAAATCAGCATAACAATCCTGAAAGGTACCCGTACAAAACCAGATGCTGAAAGTCATAAATGAAAGCTCAAATTGCTGGGAATGCTTTGAAGGACAAGCATCTATGGAGAGTATGTGTTTCAATTCGATGACCATTATTTAAAACATTAGGTGGTCTTTCAGGTTCTCTTCATGATAATGGTCCTAAATTCATAGATCACACACATTGATATTAAAAGCCCACGGATTACATATTAAATGAAATAGACCCAGGAACACTGGTCTCATAGCAATCATAAGGTCTAATGGCAATCATATTTAATAAAACAGTGCAAATTGAAATGAGAGGCTATCAGGTGTGATACAGAGAAACATAGAAAAATAGGTGCAGGTGTAGGCCATTCGTCCCTTCGAGCCAGGACCGATAACACACACTTGCTTGGAGGATGCCCCATTTTATTACCAGTCCACAAAGCAGAGCCCATTGACTGCTTATTGGTATTTACTCTGATAATAAACCCTTAATGCAGCAAGTTACTGGCAAGCTGCTGGGCATAAGGACAACAAAGGTTGTGGATAGTGTTTTACAAGTGATGAGGAGTGATAAGGGAATTTAGGGACATTGGTGAGCCAAATTTTCATTCTTTCTAAATCCTAACATTCTCCATCTAAACCAGCAAGTATACGGTCATGAAGCGTCAATCAATTAAATATAATTTAAACTAATGCTGGTTAATCAAGAGTCAAGAATGTTATTGTAATACTGTATGTCCCAGATAAAACAATGAAATTCTTACTTGCAGGCGCACAACAGAATATGTAAACATAGCACACTGTAAACAATATAATAAACAAGAAAAAAGTTGTATGTGTACAAATACACATACTCACACATACACAGACATATGTGTGTATATATGTATATATAATATTTTTTTCATTGTTCTATTCAGGATCAATTCCTACAATCATTCATATCCCAGAGAAATGTATTAATTTAAATACCTTTCAGATTTCTATGTGAACGTTAAGACATGCTGTGATTTCATCCAAGTGTTTTTATCAATCTATAGGAATGATACAATGTAAAGCTGGTTATTCAAAGTAGACATGATGGTATTATTAATGAAGCCGTGAAGACCAGAGGGTTGAGGAAGTAGCTGCTGATGGTGGTGGACATGAGGAGTGTGGGCTGGTAGGAGAGGGACCAGGGCATTGCTTCCAGTGCCTTCAAGGTGGCTGCAGAAGGAACATCCCCAGGACACAGAGGTAGTCGGGCAAGGAGAGGGATGTCAGGTTGTGGGCTGGCATCATTCTGGGGTTTACATGGGCTTACCTGGTTTGGGAGCATTCCAGTACTGGACTGGACTTTGGACTTTAGACTTTGAAGATTTTCTATGTAAACTGAGCTGAAATATGGCGACGGTACATGTGTGGGTGTGCAAAAGAATGTCACTGTGCTGTGCATAGGTGACAATAACGAACCATCGAACCATTGACCATCGCAACACTTCCTAATCATTGCATCAGATGCATTTTTTTACGATTTATGATTGAGAAAACTACAGCAATCAGACCCAGTTTGGAGCGGTGTTTGTTATTCACAGCCTGACTGTGGGCACCTAAAGGGAGAGGAAGAAGTTAATAAACTGATACACAGTAAAGTTAAGCAATGCCTTATTTTAGCTGAGAACTATTCTACATTGCAGGCTTAGGGCCAGGATTTTTTTCAAGAAGAGAGATTTTCACCACCATTTTTTTTCCTACTGCATATTTATTGTTTTGAAGAAAATACATACACTCTAAGGGCCTGTCCCACTTAGGCGATTTTCCAGCGGACTGCCGGCGACTGTCAAGCTCACGGCACTCGCTGAAAAACCGGGAAGTGGAACGGCGAGTTTCAAGAATGGAACACACACACACACGCATGCACGCACACACACACGCACGCATGCACACGCACACGCACAAGCACACACACAGCAAAGGTGGGGGCCAGGGAAAGCGGGGGAGCGCTGTCTGAAGTTCACATGGTGCAAAGCCAACGTGATACAGACACACACCGCGATGAACAGGAAGGTTAAGATGGCTAGCATTGTGTACGGTAAGTCCTTTAAAAGAGGGAGGAGGAGGAGGAGGAGGAGGAGGAGGAGGAGGAGGAGGAGGAGGAGGAGGAGGAGGAGGAGGAGGAGGAGGAGGAGGAGGAGGAGGAGGAGGAGGAGGAGGAGGGAGGAGGAGGAGGAGGGGAGGAGGAGGAGGAGGAGGAGGAGGAGGAGGAGGAGGAGGAGGAGGAGGAGAGGAGGAGGAGGAGGAGGAGGAGGAGGGAGGGAGGAGGAGGAGGAGGAGGAGGAGGGGAGGAGGAGGAGGAGGAGGAGGAGGAGGAGGAGGAGGAGGAGGAGGAGGAGGAGGAGGAGGAGGAGGAGGAGGAGGAGGAGGAGGAGGAGGAGGAGGAGGAGGAGGAGGAGGAGGAGGAGGAGGAGGAGGAGGAGGAGGAGGAGGAGGAGGAGGAGGAGGAGGAGGAGGAGGAGGAGGAGGAGGAGGAGGAGGAGGAGGAGGAGGAGGAGGAGGAGGAGGAGGAGGAGGAGGAGGAGGAGGAGGAGGAGGAGGAGGAGGAGGAGGAGGAGGAGGAGGAGGAGGAGGAGGAGGAGGAGGAGGAGGAGGAGGAGGAGGAGGAGGAGGAGGAGGAGGAGGAGGAGGAGGAGGAGGAGGAGGAGGAGGAGGAGGAGGAGGAGGAGGAGGAGGAGGAGGAGGAGGAGGAGGAGGAGGAGGAGGAGGAGGAGGAGGAGGAGGAGGAGGAGGAGGAGGAGGAGGAGGAGGAGGAGGAGGAGGAGGAGGAGGAGGAGGAGGAGGAGGAGGAGGAGGAGGAGGAGGAGGAGGAGGAGGAGGAGGTTACGTTTTTTTCCCCAATGAGCCAATGAAAATGCCCGGTCAGCAAAAGAGATTAACTAAAACTACCTACGTCTACCTCGACTACCTACAACGACATGGCGACCCCACTACCACTGCACCTACAACTACAGGATTATCTATTTCCTCCATGGCGACTCATTTTTGGTCCTAGCGACCATGAAGGAGACTCACCAGAGAACACCAGCAAACATGTGGCGACCATGACACGAATGCAGAGTCTCCTGCACTCGCGTAAAAGATCACTTTAGTGGTACAGGCCCTTATAGGGCGTTATTACAATTTTACTTGTCACTTCGGGGTCAATTCACAGTGCCAGCAATTCATGAGAAAGCATTGATCATATTTTCTTAGTCCTATCCATCCCTCCCCCACACTCACAGCAATAGAAACATAGAAACATAGAAATTAGGTGCAGGAGTAGGCCATTCGGCCCTTCGAGCCTGCACCGCCATTCAATATGATCATGGCTGATCATCCAACTCAGTATGCCGTACCTTCCTTCTCTCCATACCCTCTGATCCCCTTAGCCACAAGGGCCACATCTAACTCCCTCTTAAATATAGCCAATGAACTGGCCTCGACTACCCTCTGTGGCAGAGAGTTCCAGAGATTCACCAGTCTCTGTGTGAAAAAAGTTCTTCTCATCTCGGTTTTAAAGGATTTCCCCCTTATCCTTAAGCTGTGACCCCTTGTCCTGGACTTCCCCAACATCGGGAGCAATCTTCCTCAATCTAGCCTGTCCAACCCCTTAAGAATTTTATAAGTTTCTATAAGATCCCCTCTCAATCTCCTAAATTCTAGAGAGTATAAACCAAGTCTATCCAGTCTTTGTTCATAAGACAGTCCTGACATCCCAGGAATCAGTCTGGTGAACCTTCTCTGCACTCCCTCTATGGCAATAATGTCCTTCCTCAGATTTGGAGACCAAAACTGTACGCAATACTCCAGATGTTGTCTCACCAAGACCCTGTACAACTGCAGTAGAACCTCCCTGCTCCTATACTCAAATCCTTTTGCTATGAAAGCTAACATACCATTCGTTTTCTTCACTGCCTGCTGCACCTGCATGCCTACTTTCAATGACTGGTGTACCATGACACCCAGGTCTCGCTGCATCTCCCCTTTTCCTAGTCGGCCACCATTTAGATAATAGTCTGCTTTCCTGTTTTTGCCACCAAAATGGATAACCTCACATTTATCCACATTATACTGCATTTGCCAAACATTTGCCCACTCACCCAGCCTATCCAAGTCACCTTGCAGTCTCCTAGCATCCTCCTCACAGCTAACACTGCCCCCCAGCTTAGTGTAATCCGCAAACTCGGAGATATTGCCTTCAATTCCCTCATCCAGATCATTAATATATATTGTAAATAGCTGGGGTCCCAGCACTGAGCCTTGCGGTACCCCACTAGTCACTGCCTGCCATTGTGAAAAGGACCCGTTTACTCCTACTCTTTGCTTCCTGTTTGCCAGCCAGTTCTCTATCCACATCAATACTGAACCCTCAATACCATGTGCTTTAAGTTTGTATACTAATCTCTTATGTGGGGCCTTGTCGAAAGCCTTCTGGAAGTCCAGATACACCACATCCACTGGTTCTCCCCTATCCACGCTACTAGTTACATCCTCGAAAAATTCTATAAGATTCGTCAGACATGATTTACCTTTTGTAAATCCATGCTGACTTTGTCCAATGATTTCACCACTTTCCAAATGTGCTGCTATCCCATCTTTAATAACTGACTCTAGCAGTTAATCTCCTCTCTAATCAGCAACGCTACCCCACCTCCTTTTTCTTTCTCTCTATCCCTCCTGAATATTGAATATCCCTGGATGTTCAGCTCCCAGCCTTGGTCACCCTGGAGCCATGTCTCCGTGATCCCAACTATATCATAGTCGTTAATAGCTATCTGCACATTCAACTCATCCACCTTATTACGAATGCTCCTTGCATTGAGACACAAAGCCTTCAGGCTTGTTTTTACAACACTCTTACCCCTTATACTATTATGGTGAAAAGTGGCCCTTTTTGATTTTTGCCCTGGATTTGCTGGCCTGCCACTTTTACTTTTCACCTTGCTACCTATTGCTTTTACCCTCATTTTACACCCCTCTGTCTCTACGCTCACACATTTAAGAAACCCTTTCCCTTTTACTCCATCCTCCACTATCCCATTCGACACCCCACCCCCCTTATTCAGTTTAAAACCACCCGTGTAAGTTGGGTTTTTTTTGCCCACTTTCCCAGTTCTGACAAAGGGTCTTTGAGCTGAAATATTACCTTACTTTCTCTTTCTACAAATGCAGCCTGACTTGTTCAGCGCTTCCAGTATTTCCTGCTTTTATTTCACATTTCCAACATCTGCAGGTTTTTCATCTTCCAAAACAGATCTTCCAAAACCCATCATTCCAGAAGCCAGACTTTCACCTCTGATCTTGTGTTCTTCCGTTTTGCGTGGTTTTTCTATTTACGCAAAAACAGTACACGATAGTGCTACAATTTTTTGTCAGCTCACTCACCGCTCTCCTGCATTGCGAGTACAACAAGTTTCATTCCGATCGGTGGAATATTGTAAAAGTTAGCGAGGTTTAAAAATCTTTAAAACCGCGCATGCACAGACCGATCTCTCCTGCCAGTCAACGCAGCGTGGATTGGTCTTTTCTCCTGTCACTCCCCGGGACGGTCCACGTCTTCCTGCGCCATCGCATCTTTACTGGAGCTGGGGATGGCCGGCGAAGGTCTCCAACCGGGCACAATTTTTCAAGGAAGCGGCACTGTGCGGAGTTGCAGATGTTGGAGATGTTGAATGCCAGCGACCAGCGGTCGCTGTGAATCCCCATCGCACTGCCAGCTCCAGCCCCTTCCCCTCTCGCTGGCTCCTGCCCCCTCCCCATGATACCCCCCTCTCCCCCATGGTTCTTCACCGTCTTTTCTCCGAGCTCTATCCCGCCTCTCCCCCCTGCCCGCACACCCCCCTCCTCCCACAACACCCCCCCCCCCCCCCACCCACACACCCCCTCCTCCACCCTCCCACCCACATACACCTCCCCTCCCCTGCCACACACCTTCCTTCCCCCCCTCCCCCTCCTCCCCTCCCACACATGAAGAGGAGTGGGAGGGAGTGCTGGGGGATGAGGGGAAATTAGCTGCATCTGCGCAGTTGGGGGCTATGAGTGAGTAGTGGAATATTGCGTTGGGGGAATGGGTGAGTGGAGGAATATTGCGTTGGGGAATGGGTTGCATTGGGGGACCAGGCCTCCCGTGTGACTGGGACTCAACGGGTCCCACTTGGTCTAGTGGTGCATTAAATACAGCTGGCACAGAAGATTGTATTAGAAAAATGGAATTATGATTATAGTCACAATAATGGGCACTTATTTGCATGGTGTGTAAAATTTCAGGAAATTGGTTGAGTTCACATGAAACAATCATGCACATGCAGCCAATGGGAAAGTCTGCAATGAGTGTACATTGCTTTGATCTCTCTGCATGTCTGGTAACTGGATAAGAATGTATGTACTGCATTCCCCTTTGTGTGGAGTGTGTCAAGGACTACTTGTGTAACTGTGCACTGAGGAATGCTCCTTACATCTCTAACAGCAGCTGAGAGGTCGTATGGAATATAAAAGTAAAGAGCTACTGTCACGTTAACAATGACACACAATGGCGTCAGTTTCCTGCAGCACAACAATGTATCTGGTAAAGCCACTGCCTCACGGCTTCAGCGACCCAGGTGCAATCCCCACCTCCGGTGCTGTCTGTGCAAAATTTGAATGTGCTCCCTGTGACTGCCTGGGTATTCTTTGGGTGCTCCAGTTTCCTCTGGCATCTCCAAGAAGTACGTTGGTAAATTAACAGGCCACTCTAAATTGCACAATGTAGACTGGGGTAGAATTAACTGGAATTAGGGCAGGATGAATGTAAGTGACTGCATTATGTTCAGCATGGATACAATAGGCCAGAGGGCCTGTTTCTATGGTGTATGATGCTGTAATCTGCTATGATAATGCAGGATGACTTGGACAGGTTGGGGGAGTGGGCAGATGCATGGCAGATTAAGTTCAATGTGGATAAATGTGAGGTTATCCAGTTTGGTATCAAAAACAGGAAGACAGATTACTATCTAAATGGCGTCAAGTTGGGAAAAGGGGAAGTGCAACGGGATCTGGGGGTCCTTGTTCATCAGTCTATGAAAGTAAGCATGCAGGTACAGCAGGCAGTGAAGAAAGCAAATGGCATGTTGGCCTTTATAACAAGAGGAGTCGAGTATAGGAGCAAAGAGGTCCTTCTGCAGTTGTACAGAGCCCTAGTGAGACCACACCTAAAGTATTGTGTACAGTTTTGGTCCCCTAATTTGAGGAAGGACATTCTTGCTATTGAAGGAGTGCAGCGTAGGTTTACAAGGTTAATTCCCGGGATAGCGGGACCGTCATATGCTCAGAGAAGGAGTGGCTGGGCTTGTACACTGTGGAGTTTAGAAGGATGAGAGGATATCTTATTGAAACATTGTCTTTTTTTTTTTCTTTTTTTTTTTTTCCCTTCATTATTTAATCTTCCAAACTTTAGTATAGCCATGTTGAATGTCCACCATTGCCGTTTCAAGGTTAACTTATCCTTTTGGGTAAGTGCTGAAAATTCAACACAGTACTTCAAACAGATATCAGTATACTTGAAGCATAACTTTCTTGGTATTCCAATCTCCTATGCTAAAGGCAATAACATTTGCCTTTTAGTTTGTTTTTTACTCTTCGATTGACTTTAAATAATTTGTGTAATTAATTTTCCTCTCTGCGCCTCCATAGACCCTAATTTTAGAACAGAGAGTACTGAGATGGGCATGCGGAAGCTTCAGAAGAATATGAATGGCATAAAATTAATGGGCAAGAAGGTGGCAGATGGAGTAGAATGTGAGAAAATGGAAGGTTATTCACTTTGGTAGGAAGAATAGAAAAAAACAAGACATTTTTAACTTTTAGATGAGGATATATCCCCAGGCATATGTGGACCAAAGTACCACACTCGCCTTTAATTGTGGTTTCTCAAAGACCACTCTGATAGATGCTGAAGGATATCTCCAATTTTGCCTTGATATAACATAGGTTTCATTGATTGTAAAGCTAATGAACATTTGTTTTTTTATTATAATGCTGTTGGTTAGGTTATGGGTAAGTATCAACAATCAAGGATGAAGTGGGGATTCCTTCCATACCTGAAATATATGGGAACTTGACTTTACAGGAAGAAAACATAATGGTGGCTGGGCTTGTACACTCAGGAGTTTAGAAGGGTAAGAGGGGATCTTATTGAAACATATAAGATAATTGAGGGTTTGGACACGCTAGAGGCAGGAAACATGTTCCCGATGTTGGGGGAGTCCAGAACCAGGGGCCACAGTTTAAAAATAAGGGGTAAGTCATTTAGAACGGAGACGAGGAAACACTTTTTCTCACAGAGAGTTGTGATTCTGTGGAATTCCCTGCCTCAGAGGGCAGTGGAGGCCGGTTCTCTGGATACTTTCAAGAGAGAGCTAGATAGGGTTCTTAAGGATTGTGGAGTCAGGGGATATGGGGAGAAGGCAGGAACGGGGTACTGAGTGTGGATGATCAGCCACGATCACATTGAATGGCGGTGCTGGCTCGAAGGGCCAAATGGCCTACTCCTGCACCTAATGTCTATTGTCTAATAAAATGTGCTTTCATATTCCACTAGTGGCTTCAGGAATTACAGTTTTCAGTCACAACCTCCAGTAAAGTAAATATATTTGTTGTTCTGGTACCACTGAACCTGATATAAAAAAATAGTTCCCTAAAATGGTGAAAATAACGCATGTAGAAACAATGTTTACACTCCTTATCCTTTCTCTTTTACCAGCTTGTTCTACTTTGTGTGTCATCTTCATTTTTCCAAAGTTAGTTTAACTCCCAGTATATCACCCATGTCCGCAATCAATTTGCCGTAACAGAAGTTCATAAATGAAGGATAACTGCTTTAACATCAAGCAGATTTCCCTGGGGACTATTCAAGTCGCAGTGCAAGTGAAACATATAGCTAAAAATATGTACTACACTACACCATCAGATGAAAGAAATAATCCAGCAACTAAATTTTAAGTAATGGTGGTGGCCTTTAAATGATGGTAGTGGCATTTCTTATTGCCCTTTAGAATTGCTTTCGCAATCACTTTTAACTTTGCATTCTCCTATGTGAATGCAATGTTAAATAGGAAGAAAAACAGCTTTTTCCAAGACATGTGGCAATGTGAGATATCAACAAATGCACCAATGTGGCTTATCAGGAAACATTTCAACATCCATGCCGTCTATTAAGCAGAAAAATGTACTGTACATCAACAGACACATCATTCCCAAAGAGCACATACACAACGCAGGTCTGAACTAATATTCTCCTCCTGTTCCCTGATGGTACCAGGATAATATCTCCCTCCACATAATGTGTTTCCTTTCAAAGTTTTTTCAGCTTTTCAATTTCATTTGGGTATCTCTGCAACAGATATTTTGTTATTATTCATTAGTTAGAAAGGATAGATTGACATATTAAAAGGCATTATGTCATTTATTTATTGAAGCTAGTCACTGAGTGTGCAGTTTGTACCTGAAATTAATCTAATGTGTCACAGCTGCAGATGTCCTCTTGGAAAAGCACTGGTGATTATGTGCTTTTACTTCAGCATGGCTGCTGCAGACACTGATGCTTTTATATGTGGCATTAATGCTCAGGGTACTTTTTGTTTTGTGCCACTTACCTTGATCGTGAATTGAAAGAGGAATTGACAATGAAAAGAAACAACTAGATTTTATACAATATTTTGCACCACATCAATGAAAGACTTTGAAAATCTACAGGTCTCTCCGTTGCCGGACCAGCAGGTCCAGGAACAGCTTCTTCCCTGCGGCTGTTACATTACTCAACACTGTACGTTTCGGGTTGGGAGACCCTTCTTCAGACCAGAAACTCTCGAGCCGAAACGTCACCTATTCATTCTCTCCAGAGATGCTGCTTGACCCGATGAAGTGCTCCAGTTTTTTGTGTGTCTATCTTCGGGTTAAAGCAGCATCTGCAGTTCCTTCCAACACATGGCGCAACCTTGCCTCTACTTCCTTGTACTGCGGGGAGATTCAAATCCAAGCAATTTGTCAAGAGCAAAGCGGCGAGTTGCTTTTCGAGACCCTTCTTCCCGCACCCCAGAGAGCATTGGAATCACCCCGAGCACCCCCCCCCCCCCCCCCCCCCCCTTCCCTTCCTCCACACCCAAAGCCCCCTTTAATACCTATTACTCACCTTATGTCCCCTCTGTCAAGCTTCCGGGTTTACCGTTCGCAGGAGTTCCCACGGTACCCGCAAGAGTCATTACGGATATCGCACGGGTATCGCACTGGCATCTGCTTCATACAATGTTGCAACGCTCACCAAAACGTGCTCAAGTCACTCTTGGAGAAATTCAAAAATGTTTGAATTTTCTCTCGACCTTACAAAGTTACACGATAGCGCCACGGAGGTCCTCGGTGGTCCACGAATGCCGTACTGTTATCGCAGGAGGTTCCCAGATGTCAAACTCTTGTTAGGTCTTGGGTCAGGTCGCACCGTGAGAAAGCCCTTTAAGACCAAGAAACTGATTGTGGACTTTATTAGGGGAAGAATGAGGACCCACTGCCCAGTTCATCGCCTGCTTTGGCCTCCCCACCGTTGAAGGGATCTATCATCGTGACTGCCTCAAAAAGGCAGCCAAAATCATCAAGGACCCACACCATCCTGGCCACACACTCATCTCACCATTGCCATCAGGAAGAAGGTACAGGAGCATCAAAACTGTAACATCCAGGTTTAGGAACTGTTGCTTCCCCACAGCCATTAGGCTATTAAACACAACAATGAATAAGCTCTGAGCTCTGAACTACAAAATACTATATTATTGTTTGTTATCTGCACTATATTTTTTATTTTTTGAGCTTTTTCCTTTTTTTGCCCGTTATGTACAATGTTTACATATTCACATATTCTGTTGTGCTGCAGCAAGTAAAAGGGCTGTCCCACTTGGGCGACCTAATCCGCGAGTTCTGGCGAGTTTGCCCTTGATTCATACTCGCAGCATGGATGACACAAGGTCGTAGGAGGTCTTTGTAACTCTCCTTCATGCTCGAGAGTAGTCCCCATGTACTCGAGGCTTCAGCTAGGTGGCGGCGTATTTTTCAACGTTAAAAAATGCCCGCAAGTAAAAAAAGGTCGCCGTAGAAAAAATCAATACCTTTTTTACTCTTAGGTTTAGTCGCAGTAGGTCGTAGTAGGTCGGCATGTAAGTCATAGGTAATCGAGGGTAGTCGAAGGTAGTCGTAGATAGTCTTCATCATAGTCGAAGGGAGGTCCCGAAGTTAGTCATAGCTAGTCGAAGCTAGTTTTCAACATAGTTGAAGGAGACGGAAGGAGGTCTTCCACATGTCGAAGGAGGTCTTCAACATGACATTTTGTAAACTCTCCTAAACTCGCCCAAGTGGGACAGCCCCTTAAGAATTTCATTGTCCCGTCCAGGACATATGACAATAAAACACTCTTGACTCTCTTGACTCTTCTATCTACCTGCAATTGTTGTTGTGCTTTGACAATCAACATGGTTCATTTTTCATACAATGGCAGCACCAGTCACACTATTAATCCATATCTTCCAAAGTAATGCACACCCCATAGGTAATCCTTCCAACAGTTTGCCCAATTTGTCAGGGTGGAGGAAACTAGTTAAGACCCATGTGATAGTACAACTCAGAAATCCTTCAATGGTTTAATAAAACTTGACAAAACACCACAAATAATATAAATACAAGCACCCCAAATAATGTCATACAATCTTGCATGACATTTCTGAAGCTATGATATAAGATGCCATGACTTGTCATACTTTAAGCATGATATGTGTAAAACACTGTATCATGAACTGTTGTTTCACAATATGAGTTATGTAATCTGTATCTTACGCATAGGCAATTTTTTAGGTGACTGCCGGTGACTAGACCGTCACCACACGGTCGCCAGGGTGTTCACCTGTATGGTCATGAGTCGTCTCCTCAGTCACCCAAATAGTCGTAGCGTTTTTCTAGTTGCCGCTGGATTTTGAAATGTTCAAACCTTTTCGGCGGCTGTCGGCGACCATGGGCTTGTCGTAGCTTGTCTTCTCCTAACGTAGGTGCTGTCGTAGGTTGTTGTAGGTTGTCGCTAGGATAGACAAGTGACAATTGACAATAGTCAATAGGTGCAGGAGTAGACCATTCTCACTGATTGAGGATGGTTGATCATCCTCAATCAGTTCATGCCTTCTCCCCATATCCGCTATCTTTAAGAGCCCTATCTAGCTCTCTCTTGAAAGTATCCAGAGAACCGGCCTCCACCGCCCTCCGAGGCAGAGAATTCCACAGGATGGCGTAGGTTGTCGCCAGGGTGACGTAGGTTGTCACCAGGTGACGTGGGTTGTCGCCGGTTCGGACTCCGGTGAATTCCATTGTCATAGTCGCCGGAGGTCACCTAAAAAAATCGCCTAAGTGGGACAAACCCATAAGTCCATTCGCCAGTTTTTCAGTGACCTGCTACGACTATGACAGTCGCTGGCAGTCGCCTAAATAATCGCCTAGTGGGATCGGCCCTTTAGTATTATCTAACTCCTGGTATTTCTCTCTCTACAGGAGGTCGATCTTGTTTGCTTCCCTTGAACTTCTTATTTTAGGTAGAACTATCCACAGTTATCATTCAGGACTTTCGACATTGATAGGCAAAAAGGTGAAGTTGCTGCATATCTTCAATAAAAGAACAGAAATAAAGATAATAAACAGGTGTGGGTTGGGTGGAAATAATATCCCCTTTTAATGTAGAAAATATTGCAAATACACAACAGATCAGAATAAATGTTTCAGATTGTTTACAAATAATTGTAAAGGTATCCACCGGCATCCCACCACTGGCCACATCATCCCATCTCCTCCCCTTTCGGCTTACCACAGTGACCGTTCCTTTCGTAACTCCCTGGTCAATTCATCCCTTCCCACCCAAACCACCCTCTCCCCTGGTACTTTCCCTTGCAACAGCAGGAAATGCTACGCTTGTCACTCTATCTCCCCCCTTGACTCCATCAAGGACCCAAGCAGTCTTTCCAGGTGAGGCAGAGGTTCACCTGCACCTCCTCCAACCTCATCTATTGCATCCGTTGCTCTAGGTGTCAGCTGCTCTACATCGGTGAGACCAAGCGTAGGTTTGGCGATCGTTTCGCCCAACACTTTCGCTCAGTTCGCAATAACCAACCTGAACTCCCGGTGGCTCAGCACTTCAACTCCCCCTCTCATTCCAAATCCGCCTTTCTGACCTGGGCTTCCTCCATGGAGTCCCACTGCAAATTGGAGGAGCAGCACCTCATATTTCGCTTGGGTAGTTTACACCCCAGCAGTATGAACATTGATCTCCAATTTCAGGTAGTCCCTGCTTTCTCCCTCCTTGCTCTCCCCTTCCCAGCTCTCCCACAGCCTACTGTCTCTACCTCTTTCTTTCTTTTTCCCAGCAACTCTTCTTGAAACAAGGGTGGAATAGCAGGAAGTTGCCTGAGATGTCCACGCCAATTCTAAGCTGCTGGGACAAGCCGAAGATCGCCAGTGTCATCGCACATGTGCTCTGATGGTGAGGGAGAGTGCCCCGTGTGGTCCTGGAATTTCTTACCACTGTAATTTGAATAAACCATGTTAGTTCACCCTATTGTGATTGTCAGTGTAGACACTACCGAACTGTAGTGTAATTCCCCAACTAAATCACCTACTAAAACATTCTAAAACATCCACAGATAATGCCTGATTTATTGAGTATTTCCTGAATTTAAAACACATGTTTGCATCCAGGACTGTTTCTATACAGTAGCTTAATTTCTTAGAAGTCATACACTGGTGCATTTACAAAGCCACTTCCAAATCCACTCCTCCGCCCTCTGAAATTACCATCTCTTCATTGACATTCTGTCATCAAAACTATTGCTTCTGTGGAGATTTGTTCCTTCCTGACCCCTCTCTCTCCATGATAACATCATCCTCTCAGAAAAGTCATGTCGTTAAAGAAAAATGCTACAGAAATACTGGTTGTTGTCAAAAAACGAACCTTGTCATGGTGGTGAAATGTCTCCTGTTTTTGAAGTGTGCTGCTATGAACTCAGAAAGCATTGAAGCAGCTTTAATTAAAGAAGGATATTATGTGGTCTCATATTCATTTTATCTTGTATTATTTTCATGAATGTTAGTACATAGATTTGATTTTGATCTCTGCAGCAGTCATACTTCAGTAAAATTAATAGCTATTGGTAATAATATCTGCCGGTAAAAATTGTACCACAGTTAATGGAAAATATTCATTTGTTCCTTTCATCCAGTGTGAGTCCTCAATAAAAGGGAAAAATTAGAAGACCGGAAAGAAATGACAATGATGCACACCAAGGGATTAGATAATGGCAACAGATGGCAAATCATGTTATGGTGCTATTTCAAAGCCATGATCTCTCACCTCTGGGACACAAGAATGAAGCTGAAATGAAGGGGAAGGAATCTTTTTCATTCTCAGCTCAGTTCCAGTCAAGGTCATCTGACACAAAAACATCCTTGATGTGTGTATCATTAAGTAGAGAAGCAGCGACATCCCTTACAATGGCCACAAGGTTTAAACAGACATGTTCCCTTTTCAGATGCACAGTTGAATACAAGCAAATTGAATGCGTTTTTCTGCAATTACTTTATTTTTACATTTTAAAGTCAATATTTAAATTGCATCTTACAAGACAAAGAATTGATAAACATACTTGTAATAATAATTTACTCTGGAAACAATGGAGCTGTAGATAATAACGTTCCTTTCCTCATCAAGCGCCAGTTTTATTATTTTTGAGCAGGCCTCATTTAAAAATGTTAGATAATGACCCAAGCAATGATTATAAAAGAATTAGTCAATTTAGTATCACAAAGGTCTTAAAACTATAGTCCCCTCACCTTTTGTTTCATCGTTGCAGAATACAATCCTAGGAGACCATTATGATATTTACTTGTGTCAGAATTTCTATTCAGCATTCCCTAACCCCCTACCATGCAAAACCCAAACAAATTAACTAATGAGGTCTTAATGCTATTTCTCCTGGGATTTAATGGAAATTGTGGTGGATGATGGAGAGAATACCATTGATATTCAAGGTAGCTTTTGTTAAATGATCCACGTATGACCAGATATGAAGCATTACGTTGATGCTCTTTTGTTCCAACTTGCAAGAATGGAAAGCAATAGATCAGACATCTTTAATGTAGTCAGCACTGTTAAAGGTTGTAGCGGGTTGTAAAGGTTTGGCTGGACTCACAGGAGTCCAGCCAAAAACTCGGACACAAGTTGCGTGCCCCAGACGTGTTTATTCTCTCCAATACAGCTCCCTACTCCTCCAAGGACACGGGCGTTGCCCAGCCTTAAATACCAACTCAGATACCGACCCCATGACTAGCGGCTCCCACACCAAGACGCCACCCTCTAGAGCTGATGGTTCGTTGTGACCTTGGGTTGTCACCAGGTGTCGCCACATGACCCCCTCCCCCCCAGAACCAGAGGCACCGAACCGGTCGGGACACCGAATGGGGCAGCCCGAACGCGTAGATACAATTCCACGCCCCGGGGGCTTGCTTGGTTTGGGAAGAATCTCCGGGAGCCCGGGACAGCGGACGCGTTCGATAGGGCGGTTGAGCCACATGGACTAGCTCGCTCATGTCCAAGTGGGCCAGTTTCAAACGAGCCGCAGATACAGTTTCATGAGTTGGCACTTGCCGGGGTTAATTACGAGGCCATGGTCACTGTGGCGTTGGAAGAGTAGACACAGGTGGGCGCAGTGTACCTCACGCGAGTGACTTGCCACGGGGATGTCGTCCAAGTAGACAAACAGGAAGTCGAGCCCATGCACCACGGTGTCCATCAGGCGCTGAAAGGTCTGTGCGGGGTTCTTAAGGCCGCAGGAACTCGAACAACCCGAATGGGGTGATAATTGCCGTCTTGGGGACATCCTCCAGTCGCACGGGGATCTGGTGATTTACCCGGACTAAGTCGATCTTGGAGAAGAACCTAGCCCCGGCCAGATGTGCTGAGAAGTCCTGTATGTGGGGCATAGTGTAACGGTCAGCGGTCGTGGCCTCGTTAAGGTGGCGGTAGTCCCCGCACGGCCTCCAACCGCCAGACACCTTCGGTACCATGTGCAGCGGGGAGGCCCATGGGCTGTTTGAGCGTCGAACGATGCCCATGGCCTCCATACTCCGAAACTCCGCCTTTGCTATGAGGAGCTTGTCAGAAGCGAGCCTACGGGCGCGGGCGCGGGCGCAGGCGTGGAGCGGTGGACCCGATGTCAGAATATGGTGCATGACACCGTGCCCAGATAATTCCTGGTGCATGACCAGGAATTATCTGGGATTTGCCTGCATTGATACAAGTGAGAATGAAAGAGTGCTCTGGTTTGTCATCCTTTAGATGTGGTGCACCAGCTACACCTCATAGACCACACGCAGTTTGTGTACTACCAGATCTATCAGGAATATTTGTTTCCATTCTATTAATCGATCTTTTTAATGCAACCAGTTGCAGATAATTCTGTAGGTAAGTCCAAGATTCCTGAGCAGCCACCACTATGTTTTCTTCCTGTAAAGTCAAGTTCCCATATATTTCAGGTATGGAAGGAATCCCCACTTCATCCTTGATTGTTGATACTTACCCATAACCTAACCAACAGCACTATAATAAAAAACCAAATGTCCATTGGCTTTACAATCAATTAAACCTATGTTATATCAAGGCAAATTTGGAGATATCCTTCAGCATCTATCAGATCTTTGATAGATGCTCCCTCTTCACTCACGACTGTGTTCCTGCATTCGACACCAACACCATCGTGAAGTTTGCAGACGACACAACAGTGATTGGGCTGATCACCAACGGGGATGAAACAAAATACAGAGCGGAGGTGCAGAACCTGGCGGACTGGTGCGCACGTAACAACTTGTCACTAAACACCTCCAAGACCAAGGAGCTGATTATTGACTTCAGGAGGTCCCATAATGGAGAATATGCCCCAATCTCCATTTACGGGGAAAGTGTGGAGAGAGTGTCCAGCTTTAAGTTTCTGGGCACTCACATCTCAAAGGACCTCACATGGTCCACCAACACCGCTGCGCTGGTCAAGAAGGCACAGCAACGACTGTTCTTCCTGAGAACATCAAAAAAGACTGGTCTGCCCCAACAGCTGCTGACAACGTTCTACCGCTGCACCACAGAGAACATATTAACATATGGTATCTCTGTGTGGTATCTTAGCTGCACAGAGGCGGAGAGGAGAGCTCTTCGGTGCATCGTCGACAGAGCGCAGAGGATTATTGGGACACAGCTACCAGCCTTGGAGGGCATCTACCACACATGGTGCCTCAGGAAGGCCGTCAGCATCCATAAAGACTCCTCACACCCCTGTAATGGACTGTTCGAACTACTTCCCCCCGGCAGACGTTACAAGGCCTTCTACGCCCGAACCTCCAGACTCAGAAACAGCTTTATTCCCAGAGCTATAGCTGCTCTGTCTGTAGGGGGCGCTCCTCTGTGTGCAGCCATGTCAGCAGCGCGTCAGTTATTTTTTAGTATGTTTTTAAAGTGTGTATTTGTGTTTCTTCGTGTGTTTTGTGTGGGGGGGTGGTGTGGGGGGGTAAGGGGGAAACCGCTTCGGTCGCCTCCTCCATGGAGAGGCGACTTTTTCCAGGTCGCCTCCCCCGTGGCCTAACATCAAGGATCGACGCGGCCTTTCCCGGAGACAAAGTCCGGGGCTTCAGCGGCGGGGCGCAGCGTGGACTCTCAGGCATGGAGCGGGTGAACCCTCGCTGGGGCTCGCCGGAGGGGAGCGCTCCGTTTCCGCTGGCCCGGGGCAGGCGTCAGCCTGAAGTCCATCACCTGGAGGGAGCTCGACGCGGCCTGAGTCTCGGTGCTTCGGCGCGGCGGGGACTGAATCTACGACGCGGTCTGCGCCTACAACATTAAAGCCGCGGTCTCGGTGAGGAGAGCGATCCGAATGCTCTGGACTTGGTCGTTAACGGGGGGAAAGGAGAGGGCTGGCAAATTTGGGCCTCAACACAGTGATGGACTGCTTGTGATGTTGTGTACAGTTTATTGTGGTTTGATTATGTATGCTGCTGAAACCAAATTTCACACCTGGTGTGTGCAATAAATGTATATTATTATTATCTATTATCTGAACGGATGTGAGGCCCCCATCCCCGGACTGTCTCCGGATGGCTATTCCACAGCTTATTTATTATTCTTTCTACACGGTTGAAGATGCATACTAAATCTGTTACGATGTTATAATTATTATTATTGGTTATTATTTGAGAAACCACAATTAAAGGCGAGTGTGGGTACTTTGGTCCACATATGCCTGGGGATATATCCTCATCTAAAGTTAAAATGTCTTGTTTTTTTTTTTCCATTTCTTCCCACCAAAGTGCATAACCTCCCATTTTCCCACATTCTACTCCATCTGCCACCTTCTTGCCCATTAATGTTATGCCTTTCATATTCTTCTGAAGCTTCCGCATGCCCATCTCATTACTCTCTGTTCTAAAATTAGGGTCTATGGAGGCGCAGAGAGGGAAATTAATTACACAAATTATTTAAAGTCAATAGAAGAGTACAAAACAAACAAAAAGGCAAATGTTATTGCCTTTAGCATAGGAGATTGGAAAACCAAGAAAGTTATGCTTCAAGTATACTGATATCTGTCTGAAGTACTGCATTGAATTCAGCATTTACCCAAAAGGATGAGTTAACCTTGAAATGGCAATGGTGGACATTCAATATGGCTATACTAAGGTTTGGAAAATTAAATAATGAAGACAGATTATGTAATCTTGATTTGTTTTCCACAATAAATTATTTAAGGGTGACTGATCACCGTGTTGAAAATGTTGAATAGATTTAATAAGAAAATGATTGTATCTAATGGTGGGAACATCAATAAAGAGCCTGATATAAAAATAGAGTCCGTCTATTCAGGAATAGATAAAGATAATATTTTTCCAAATTAAGAATAGTAAAAATATAGCATTCGCACTACCAGTAACATTATGCATGTTAATCCAACTGTTGATTTCAGGACTAAGACTGGTGGACCTTTTATACAGTAGATAAAGCTATCAAAATGTATGTTGGACAAAGGGAAAATGGAGTTAAGGAGCATGTCTGCCATTACCCCACTAAATGTGGCTGCAAGAACTCGGTGCCAATGCTCCCAAAATTAAGATCAGCTTAATTTAAGTAAATTGAGAAAAACTATAATCTATTGGATAAATCAATAACTGGAGATCATCATTGAAGAAATAAATAGAGGGATCAGGAACAATTTTTCTTGGATGCCTGTTTGGACATACAACTCCCAACCAGAAATAATGGCCAAAGCAGGATCTATGATTGATCTCTCCAGTGAAATGTAAATATTTGTAAAATACAAAGTGCAAATAGTTATGCAAAAAGAATAAGGAAAGAATATCTTTCAAAGAGCCGGCACATGAACAATAGGTTATTTTTTTCAGTCCCTGCTGTGAAGCTCTGAGATTGGTTAAAATCAATAGGTCAATGTTCAGCGCAAAATACCGGAAAAATATTTTGCATGTAGTTTACACAAATTATCACATCTGAAGTGTGGTAACTCCTTAAATTGCACCACAGTTGTTTTATGCTAATGAGTGTCATTATTTTGATTTCTTTTCAGTGATAGAATAAGAGGTGATATTTTGAGGTGTAGAAGGATATGCACCATAGGGGAGTGATAAAGACATGCTGATGAAGCAGTGCATGCATACACAGTAGGTTGAAAATTACTCTTGGTTGATGAGATTCTCTGAAGCAGCATGTTGAATAGCAAGAGGATTTATTATCAAGTCAGGACCATTATTCTTCTTACATTTTTTACCTTTTCAGCAAATCCAACTTGTTAAAGCTCTCTGCTATCTCATAAAAATTAAAAATATCAAATATTAACCTTTATTATTATGGCTGATTCAACAGCAGAAGAATGCAATGAAGCATTTTCAATAGTGCCATTTGTTTTTGTCACATGCAAGTCTTCTCATTAATTTTGTAAAACTTTATTAAGAATAAAGTCTCAGCAATTTTTAGTTTAAGCTGCTTTCAATAAGAGTAATTCAATGGTGATGTCAGCCTCAGGGCAGGAGCAAGGTTACGTGAACTCTTCCTGTAGGCAACTAGAAAATCATATTAAGTTGGCTATGAATCTGACATGCAAAGCTCTTATTTTATGACCATATTGTTAATCATTAAGTCTCTGAAGAATATGACGAATTTGTACACAGCATCAGCAGTGGTTTGACAAAATGCTATTCAAACAAGGTGACCTTCACACCAGCTGCCACTAAATAACTGGGCACAATACAGTCAGGTTCAACATTACACAGCTCAGATCCATAGGGTGGGTTATTTTATATTCATATTCTACAGCTATTCCATCACATTTGCTGCAGAAATTAGAATAGAATAGAATCGAATAGTTTCTTTATTGTCATTGTAACATGAACCATGTACAACAACATTTAAAAATGTCAGCCAGTCAGTGCACCATTCAAACATTTCTAAAAGCTAACGATACATACAAGGTAAAATATTAAACAAGATAAACAACTAAAATAAATATGATGAAAATAGCACGCATAAACACCCAGCCCTACATCCTTCTGTGGATTTCACAGTGTACCACAGTCCCTTAGTATGTATCGCCCCTGCGTTCCTTGGCAGCTACATTTAGTGCCATTATAGCAGTGGGGTAAAAACTGTTTTTAAGTCTGTTTGTCCTTGTCCTTGTAGATCTGTACCGTCTGCCTGACGGCAACAGTTCAAACAGGGAGTGTCCAGGGTGGGAAATGTCCTTTATAATACTCTGGGATTTTTTGATGTAGTGGGAACTGTGTAAGTCCTCCAAGGTAAGGAGAGGGCAGCCGACAATCCTCTGGGCGTTGTCAATGGCCCTCTGGAGCGCTTTCCTCTGAGCCGCTGTGCAGCTGGTGTACCATACGCATACACAGTATGTTAGGATGCTCTCAATGGAGCACCGATAAAAGGACAGCAGCAGTCTCTGATTGATGTTATTCTTCCTGAGCACCCTCAGGAAGTGCAGTCTCTGCTGGACCTTTTTCAGCAGCGCAGAGGTGTTCACGCTCCACGTCAGGTCCTCCTCAATATGGATTCCCAGGAAGCGGAAATCCGCCACCCTCTCCACACAGTCCCCTCTGATAATTAATGGTACCATGTCCGTTTTATTCTTCCTGAAGTCTATTATTATTTCCTTTGTCTTTAAGGTGTTGAGGAGCAGGTTATTTTCTCCACACCACACTGTCAGCTGCTCCGCCTCATCCCTGTAGGCGCACTCGTCCCCCCCGGAGATGAGTCCCACCGCCGTAGTGTCATCCGCAAATTTGACAATGGTGTTGCTGTGGTGGGCGGGGGTGCAGTCATGTGTGTAGATGGTGTAGAGAAGGTGGCTCAGCACGCAGCCCTGTGGAGAGCCGGTACTGAGGCTGAGGGCCGTGGATGTGTGATGGCCCACTCTGACTCTCTGGCTGCGACCCGACAGGAAGCTATTTATCCACATGCAGGTGGAGTGTGGAAGTCCCAAGTCCCCCAGTTTGTCCACCAGTTTGTGGGGAAGGATGGTATTAAAAGCAGAGCTGTAGTCCATAAAGAGCATCCGCACGTAGCTCCCCCGCTGCTCCAGGTGGGACAGTGCAGCATGGAGAGCTGTGGCTACAGCGTCCTCTGTAGATCTATTCGCTCTGTACGCAAACTGGTGGGGGTCAAAGCTTCGGGGCAGGAGTGATGTGATATGACCCCGGACCAGTTTTTCAAAACACTTCATCACCACTGGTGTGAGTGCAACTGGCCGGTAGTCGTTGAGGCTGGAGATGTGGGGTTTTTTGGGCAAGGGGACTATGGTGGAGGACTTCAGACAGGGTGGAACAGTGGACTGGGCCAGAGACTGGTTGAAAATCCTCGTAAAGACTCCAGCCAGCTGGTCTGCGCAGTCCTTCAGCACGCGTCCAGAGACGCCGTCAGGTCCAGTAGCCTTCCTTGGATTGATGGCCCGCAGCGTGCGCCTCACCTCATGCTCCTCTATCTTGAGGGTTAGGCTGCTGTGGGCCATGTGGTGTGATGTGGCTGTCTCTGGTGGCTCAACTTCAAAGCGAGCAAAGAAGAGGTTCAGCTCCTCTGCCAACGAGGCGTCACCTTCAGCAGCTCCAAGGTTGGTCTTGTAGTTGGTGAGATACTGGATCCCCTGCCACACCTGCCTGCTGTTGTTACTGTCCAGGTGGTCCTCTATCTTCCTCCTGTAGTCTGATTTGGCCTCTCTGATGCCTCTCTTCAGGTTAGCTCGGTCCGTGCTGTATAAAGCCCTATCGCCAGACCTAAAAGCGGTGTTCCTCTCTTTTAACAGCTGCTGGACCTCCCGGGTCATCCAGGGCTTCTGGTTGGGGTAGACCCCAATTAAAGGTAAAAGCAACATTATGTAATAGTATTTTAGCACTGGAGTGGAGTTAAATGTATTAAGCATTATTATGTAGGTGATTACATTTTTTCATATTGCAAATGCAGTAATCCTTTTTTTGGAAAAGTTAATTCATTGTAGCAAGAACTCATCGAGTTAAACTGTTAGAAAGTTGGAGAAAAGGGTTGAATGTTAGAAATCAAAAATAAAGGGGAACTGACAGGAAATATAAATAGAGTTATTGAGTTTTTGTTCAAAAGATATGTTAATATTTTGGTGCATTTGTTAGAATCAGGTCCGATTATGAACCCAGCTCAAACATTAATTATTTTATATTTCTGATACATACAGAGGATTCCCATATATTTAATATTAACCTAGCTCTTTAACTCTTTAGACCTTCAATCAGGTCAATTGCAATATCTTTGTTGGTACATATCTTTTAAACATTTGAAATAAGTAATGTATCTTGACTGCAAATGTATACCCTTTAACTAATATGAATAAAGGGGAAAATAGTACTGCTCTATATTTCTACTCCATGTAAGACCTGTGATCTTGTACACCTTGTAACATTTCCTCTCAATCTTTTTTGCTCCCTGGAGAAAAAAAATCCATATTTTTTTCCAATTCAAACTTATAGCTGAAGCTTTTCACCAGTATGGTAAATGTTCTCAATGACCTTCAAATCTTCTTCAAGTTAGGAGTTGAACATAATACACCAATTGTGGCCTAACCAGTGTTTTATAAAGGCTCAATATGGGAAAGATGCCATTGAGCTGGAAAGAGCACAGAATGGATTTACAAGGATGTTGCCAGGACTCGAGGGTCTGAGTTATAGGGAGATGTTGGACAGGCAAGGACTTAGTTGCTTGGAGAGTGGGCGACTGACAGATGATCTTACAGAGGTGTATCAAATCACGATGGGCACAGATCAGGGTGAAAGCAGTCTTTTTCCCCCAGAGTTGGGGAATCAAGAATAGAAAGAATAGAAATAATAGAATGATCCTAAATAACCAAAATTAATATGAACCTGAGGGGACATTCACATAGACGGTGGTGCATATATGGAACAAACTGCCAGAGGAAGTGGTTGGCCAGGTACAATAATAATAGTTAAAAGACATTTCCATAGGTTGATGGATAGGAAAGATTTAGAGGGATATGGGTCAACTGTGGCTCATTTAGATAGGCAACTTGATCACCATGGGCCAAAGGGACTATTTCCATGCTGTATGACTTGATCGCTCTATAACATACCTACTAGTTTTTGTATTTATTCCTCTGCAGGTTAGGATTCCTCTGCAAATTACTCTCTCAACATGTCCCGTCATTGTTCTCAAAGATTTAGACATACATACATCCAGGTCTCTGTTTCTACACATCCTTTAGAAATGTGACTTTTAACCTGATTGAAATAACCTTTCTGCTAAAATGTTTCACTTCATATTTTATGTTAATTTCTGCCTATTTTGCCATCCGTTTGCCTTGTTTGACCCATATCCCTCTAATACTTTTGTATCCATGTACCTGCCTAAATGTCCGTTAAATATTGTTATTATACCTGCCCCAACTAATTCCTCTGGCAGCTTGTTGAATATACCTAACTCCCTCTGTGTGAAAAAGCTCCTCCCTCTGGTTCCGATCAAATCATTATCTTTCACTATAAATTTATTCCCCCCCCCCCCCCAGTACTTGATTCCCGAACCCTGGGATAAAAGCCTGTGCATTCACCCGATCTGGTCTCCTCATGATTTTATATACCTCTATATCATCACCCATCACTTATGTGCCCCAAGGGATAAAGTCCTAGCCTGCCCAACCTCTCCCTATACCTTAGGCCTTCATTGTTCTGGCAACATCCTCGTAAATCTTCTCTGCAGCATTCCCAGCTTAATGGCATCTTTCCTAATGCAGGCTGACCAAAACCGAACACAATCTTCCAAGTGCAGCCTCACCAATATCTTGTATTGAGAACGTAAGTTCCTAACTTAAGTATAAATAGTGTAATAAAATAAATATACTAAAATAATAAGGTCACAACTAAATCATTCAATTTCTAGAATGACCAGTTCGCTGACTGATGAAGGCCAATGTGCCTTTCACACCACTTTCATGAAATACGTATTTGTACTCCTAGATCCCTTTGCTTTACAACTGTCCTGTGAAGATCCTGCCCAGGTTTGACTTCCAAAAATGCAAGATCTCACACTTATCCATTAGCCATTCCTCAGCACACTTGTCCTGCTAATCAAAATCCTGCTATAATTCTTGATAACATCTTTACTGTCTATGATATCAACTATTTTAGTGTCATCTAAAATAGACAATAGACAATAGGTGCAGGAGTAGGCCATTCGGCTCTTCGAGCCAGCACCACCATTCAATATGATCATGGCTGATCATACCCAATCAGTACCCCGTTCCTGCCTTTTCCCCATATCCACTGACTCCGCTATCTTTAAGAGCCCTATCTAGCTCTCTCTTGAAAGTATTCAGAGAACCAGCCTCCACCGCCCTCTGAGGCAGAGAATTCCACAGCCTCACAATTCTCTATGAGAAAAAGTGTTTCCTCGTCTCCATTCTAAATGGCTTACCCCTTATTCTTAAACTGTAGACCCTGGTTCTGGACTCCCCCAACATCAGGAACATGTTTCCTGCCTCTAGCGAGTCCAAACACTTAACAATCTTATATGTTTCAATAAGATTCCCTCTCATCCTTCTAAACTCCAGAGTGTACAAGCCCAGCCACTCCATTCTCTCAGCATATGACAGTCCCGGGAATTAACCTTGTAAACCTACGCTGCACTCCCTCAATAGCAAGAATGTCCTTCCTCAAATTGGGGGACAAAAACTGCACACAATACTCCAGGTGTGGTCTCACTAGGGCCCTGTACAACTGCAGAAGGACCCCAGGTACACAGAAGGACCTCTTTGCTCCTATACTCGACTCCTCTTGTTATAAAGGCCGACATGCCATTCACTTTCTTCACTGCCTGCTGTACCTGCATGCTTACTTTCATTGATTGATGAACAAGGACCCCGAGATCCCATTGTACTTCCCCTTTTCCCAACTGGCAATCTTGCCTTATACATTCTCACCTAAATTGTTGATATAGTTGACAACGTGCAATGGACCCAGCACCGGTCACTGAAGTACCACACTAGTCACAGGCCTCCAGTCCGTTGAACAAACCACCACCACCACCATCACATTCTGTATCGTGTTAGTTGGCTCTCCCTGCATCCCATGCGATTTAACCTTCCAGAGAAACTTACAATGCAGAACCTATACCTGACCCATGCCTCCTATTTTGCTGAACAGACCTTCAATTCCTCTCATAACCCAAGATTCCTTGCTTTGCCCTTCACTCTAATAGAAATATGCATATATTGAACTCACACTATCACATTTCTAAAAGTATTCCACGTTCTGAATGGCCCTTTGCTCGCATACAACCGACTCCAATCAAGTCCTGTCTAATACCATCAAAGTTGGCCTTGCCTCAATTTAGAACTTTTACATGTGGACCAGTTTTGTCCTTATCCATAACTATTTTATAGCTAAAAGAACTAAGGGAGTTGGTCTAAAAAGGCATTCCCACAGATTATTCAGTTACTTCCCTGCCCAAATCCTTAAAAATAAGTAAAGTTTTGCCCTCCCCCTTGTAAGACCCTCTACATATTGCCTGAGGAAATGTTCCTGAATACATTTGAGAAAATTCCACTCCATCTATGGCCATGACACTATGGCAGTCTGAGTTTATGTCGGGAAAGCTAAAACCTCTTACTTTAACAATCCTATTAGCCTTGTAGCTGCTGCAATCTCCTGGCATGTTTGTTCCTCTAATGCTTCAAATGGGGGACGGTACACTGTCCGACTGAAGGCCCGACTGTATTGATTTAAAAAACATCCTGTGGGGTGATTTACTGGTTATATGGATACTTTAACCAAGGTGATGTATGGGACCTGGCAATAGTTTCAGAAGCAGAGAAGGCAAAACATGGTTGTTGAAGGTAGGGGTTTCTTAAATCATTCTGGAATACAGAGCATGACAGTGCATGAAAATTAAAGAAATTGTGGATGCTGAAAATCTGAAATAAAATTGAAAACACTTTCTGGAAACATTCACTAAATCAGGCAGCTTCTCCAGAAACAATAATTAACAATTCACCTTAAAAACCTTTCAATAGAACTGAAGCTCTTTGATCTGAAACATTAACTGCAAAGATCTAAGGAGGACATAGAACATAGAAACGTACAGTACATGAACAGTCTCTTTAGTCCACAATATCTGTGCTGAACATTAGTTAAACTAATGTTGTGATGCATGTCCCTCCATTCCTACCATGTCCATGTGCCAATTCAGAAAGTTGTGTAATTTAACAGTCTCCCTCACAATCTGCAACTCAAGCAACCTTGATGTTAATGGAACCACATTGTCTTCTTCCTTCTTACACATTTTGTCTGTTCCACTGCGAAATCTCCTCAAGGTATGCCTACTTTGAAGAAGTTATCCTCCTCTCTCCGACGAGAGTTCTTCAACATTTTCTCTCACTGCTCTCCCTCCCCGATTCCTCCTGCACTCAATGTCATGACCATGCTTTAACCCAGACTCGCTTCCGCGGCCACGTGTGTTTTCTTTGTATGCATCGTTGTCATTCCTAATGCTAACAATTTCACATCTTCTTTGATCTTCATCCCCCTTGATGTCTCGTTTTCACACCTTACTCTTCTATATCTCTGTGTCTCCCTCTCCCCTGACTCAGTATGAAGAAAGGTCTCGACCCGAAATATCATCCATTCCTTCTATCCAGAGATGCTGCCTGTCCGATTGAGGTACCTCTTGTGTCTACCTTTAGTGTTTCTCTTCTCTCTAGTCCTCTGGAACCATGCCTTTGGCCAGAGAAGGCGCAAAGATCTTCTCCAAGACTCCTGCAATGTCCTCTCTTCCCTCTCTCAGTAAGCTGGGATAGATCTCATCAGTTCCAGGTTATTTATCCATCTGAATGCTCCTCAAAAGATGCAACACCACCTCCTTTTGATTTTAAACAGTCCTTGCATTCCCCACACTGGTCTCACTGCCATCCATGTCCTTCGCCTTGGTCAATGCAGATACAAAGTACTTATTTATTACGTTACCTATATCCACTGACTCCATGCATAAATTCCCTCCTGTATCCTTCAACTGTCCTCCCATCACCTAGGTCATGCTCTTGTTTTTAATGTGCAAAATTATTTGGATCATTCTGCCAAAATGCTACATCATCACAATGGGGTGAATGGCCTGGTTCCGTGCTGTATGATGTATAATAAATCACAGGAGATGTTTACTTATCTGTGGGAATTATATCAGCAGCACCAAGAAGCTGAAACAGAGAAAGGTTAGTCAGCCCACTGAGCCATCTTTCTCTAATGTACCGTATAAAATTTGCATTCTCCTGGTTTCTCACTAACATATTTAATCTCCTGTGAGAAGGAAATAACCATAAGTAACCTTTGCAGGAACGTAAACTCAAAAATTCTATCTGACACCCTCCTCAAAGCAATCAAGCAAAATCTCCATGGTATCAACCAGATATTTTAATATAAGTGAGTCAATGGTGACATTTGAAGTCTCAACAGGAACGTAGTCCTAATGATTCACAGAATATTTGATGACCTATGTTTATCCCTCTCCCCTTCAATCACTTTCAGAAGCAACTATTGTACTATTTTCTTTGTTTAAAAAAAGTAACCCAGTACAGAATAAGCTCCTCTGCTTTCATAGAACAGACCATCCAAAACTGATTTGCTTCTTTTCAGTAACGATCTACAGTTTCATGATTTCTAAGTTCAGTCAGAGTCAGAGCATGGAAAGAGACCCTTTAACCCACCAAATCAACATTTGCCATTAATCACTCAACTGCACTGATTTTGCACTAATCCTGTTTTATTCTATCCATAATCCAATCGACACCCCCCCCCCCCCCCCCCCACAACCCAGGCCAAATTTTAACATCCCCGTACATACTAGAGGCAATTTATAGTGGACAATTAACCCAAACATCTTCAGGTTCTGGGAGGAGACCAGAGCACCTGGATGGTAACCCCACACATTCACAAGGGGCACCAGCGAACAGAATTAAACTTGGCTTACAGGAGTCATGAGACTGCAGCTCTATTAGTTGCATCACAGTGTTGCCCCAACAATTTCAATGATTCCATATCTAAAATATATCCGGCATCAGTCAAAAAAAAATTAATGTCCAGTGTAGATTTGTCATCCTTACAAGTATGGAGGGCCGCTGGCTGAACATTGTTGACAACTTGACAATGGGTGAAATACTTATGATAACCTGTGTTGATGCTTTACCAACAAAGAAGGAAAGCAATAAATGTTCCTGGAAAATAACTTTAAATAGTCCTATTGTTGATTTGTACTAAGTCCAACAGCAGTGTATTTTTAAAATGTGATCGTATTGTTTCACAGTGAGAAAATATATTGACTTTGAAATCACTCGAAAGGATTGTTTGGTTCCTCCCAGGTGCCCGAGTCAAAGAGGACTTTGAGATCAGTGAGATATGGGTGAGTGGGCAAATGTTTGGCAGATGCAGTATAATGTGGATAAATGTGAGGTTATCCATTTGGTGGCAAAAACAGGAAAGCGGACTATTATCTAAATGGTGGCCGACTAGGAAAAGGGGAGATGCAGCGAGACCTGGGTGTCATGGTACACCAGTCATTGAAAGTAGGCATGCAGGTGCAGCAGGCAGTGAAGAAAGCAAATGGTATGTTAGCTTTCATAGCAAAAGGATTTGAGTATAGGAGCAGGGAGGTTCTACTGCAGTTGTACATGGTCTTGGTGAGACCACACCTGGAGTATTGCGTACAGTTTTGGTCTCCAAATCTGAGGAAGGACATTATTGCCATAGAGGGAGTGCAGAGAAGGTTCACCAGACTGATTCCTGGGATGTCAGGACTGTCTTATGAAGAAAGACTGGATAGACTTGGTTTATACTCTCTTGAATTTAGGAGATTGAGAGGGGATCTTATAGAAACTTACAAAATTCTTAAGGGGTTGGACAGGCTAGATGCAGGAAGATTGCTCCCGATGTTGGGGAGGTCCAGGACAAGGGGTCACAGCTTAAGGATAAGGGGGAAATCCTTTAAAACCGAGATGAGAAGAACTTTTTTCACACAGAGAGTGGTGAATCTCTGGAACTCTCTGCCACAGAGGGTAGTCGAGGCCAGTTCATTGGCTATATTTAAGAGGGAGTTAGATGTGGCCCTTGTGGCTAAGGGGATCAGAGGGTATGGAGAGAAGGCAGGTACGGGATACTGAGTTGGATGATCAGCCATGATCATATTGCGGTGCAGGCTCGAAGGGCCGAATGGCCTACTCCTGCACCTAATTTCTATGTTTCTATGTTTCTATCAGTGTGGAGACTACTAATATGCAAGAGAAGTTTGTGGTCAACTTTGAGATCAACAAAGAGCTCTTGAAGATCAATAAGGTGGATAAATCCTTAAGTGGGATCGATCCCAGTTTATTAAGAGAAGCAAGAGAGGATATTGCAGATGCCTTAATGAAGACATTTGCAACATTGACTGGAGAGTAATCCGTGTTTATTCTTTGTTTATGAAGGGAAATGCCTGATGTTGGCAAGTTGGGCCCAAGGGCCTGTTGCCACACTGTACCACTCGATAATTAAAGACAATCCAGGGAATTATAGGCCTGTGCGCCTCATGTCAGCAATGGGGAAGTTATTGAAGCAGATTTTTTGGGATAGGATCTACTCCCATTTTGCAGGAAAGTCAGCATAACATTGTACATAAGCACATCATTTCTTTCTAGCTTGATCAAGTTGTATATGGAGGTGATGAAAGTGATCGATGAATGTAGGACAGTGGATGTTTTCTACATGGAGTTTAGTAAGGCATTTACCATGGTAAGCTGATCCAGAAGATTAAGATGCATGTGATTCACGTTGCATTGATCATACGGATTTGAAACAGGCTTACTCATAGTGGACAGACGGTTGTGCTGGAAGGCCATTATTCTGCCTGAAGGGTCTGTGACAAGTGAAGCTCCGCAGGGATCTGCATAGGGGCCTCTGCTGTTTGTTATATATCTATAAATGCCTTGGATATAAATGTAGATGGTTTGGTTATTAAGTTTCCAGACAACGCCAAGGTAGCCAGAGTGGAAAGCTGTAAAAGTATACAAGGTGATATAGATCAACATCAGAAATGTTGAGTAAAAATGACAGATGGAGTTCAAACTGAGCAAATGCGAGGTCAAATGCATGGGGAAAATATACAATTAATGGCATGCCCTTTAACAGCACTAATGTGCAGAGGGATCTTGGGGTCCAAGTCCATAACCCCCTGAAAATAGCAACACAAGTAGATAAAGAAGGCATACGGTGTGCTCACCTTCATTGGTCGGGACATTGAGTACAAGAGTCTAGAAGTAATGATGTAGTACTCTAAGACCTTGGTTAGGCCACATTCGGAGTATTGCAAACAGTTCTGGTTGCCTCCATTACGGGAAGAATGTGGAGGCTTTGCTGTCTGGATTAAGGGGTATTATCAACAGGAAGAGGATGACGAAACTTGGATTGCTTTCTCTGGAATGCTGGAGGTTGAGGCAAGACCTGATAGAAATATATGAAATTATGAGTGGGAGCGATAGAGTAGACAGCCAAAGCCTTTTCCCTGGGTAAAAATGTAAAAGACTACAGGGCATAGCATTAAGGTGAAAGAGGCAAAGTTTAAAAGAAATGTGTGAGGCAAGTTTTTTTACATAGAAGGTGGTGGATGGCTGAAGCATGCAGCCAGGGATGGTGATGCAGGCAGAGACAATTGAGCGTTTAAGAAGCTTCTAGATAGATATGTGGACATGCAGGGATTGGAGAGATGTGAATGATGTACAAGTAGAGAGTTTAGTTGATCTTGGCATCATGTTCAGCTCCGACATTATGGCCCGTAAGGCTTGTTCCTATGCTGTGCTGTTCTATGTCCTATATTCTATGTGTCATTGAGTAGTTCGAGAACAGAGCAAGAGAAGACCACAAACAACCAGAGGTTGCAGCCGGTATTAATGCCAACAGTATTTGTTGAAAGGAAGAATAAGATGCTGAAGGTTGATTTCATGGAGCTAAGGACTAAATTAAAGTGCAAGACCCCAGAGGTACTTATCTCCACATCATTACCTGTGCAATGTGTACAAAAATATAGGAATAATGCAAATTACAGCAAAGACTAGACTAAGTGGGACCCGTTGGGTCTCATGTTCACACGGGAGGGCTGGTCCCCCGATGCAATATTCTACCTCTCCACCAATTCCAATATTGGTGGCCAGTGGGGGGGCTTTCTGGAGCGCTGGAATGGGTTCTTGCGGTGGCAGCTCAGTCCCTCAAGCCTGATCTACTGGCAGCTCACTCACGGCTGGTGGGCTGGCAGTTGACTCATAGCTATTCATTGAAATTCCATTTCAAGCAGGGTGCAAGGCCACCAAATTCAAATCCATTTTCCTACCATTTCAAGCAGGGTGCAAGGTCACCAAATTCAAGTGCAGTTTCCTACCATTTCAAGCAGGGTGCAAGGCCACCAAATTCAAGTGCAGTTTCCAACCACTTCAAGCAGGGTGCAAGGCCACCAAATTCATGTGCAGTTTCCTACCATTTCAAGCAGGGTGCAAGGCCACCGATTCAAGTGCAGTTTCCTACCGCTTCAAGCAGGGTGCAAGGCCACCAAATTCAAGTGCAGTTACATACCACTTTCAGCAGGGTGCAAGGCCACCAAATTCAAGTGCAGTTTCATTCCATTTCAAGCAGGGTGCAAGGCCACCAAATTCAAATGCAGCTTCATACCATTTCATGCAGGGTGAAACCACCATAAAACCGCCCAAAACACCAAACTCACAGTTCAGTAGACATTCAATGTGTCCAGTTGATACACAGCTCAGACAGAGTCATGACCTCTCCCACCCCCATCATGCCGAGACTGAGCCACACCCACACTTCTGGGTTTTATAATCCCTCCCCCTCCCATCGGAAAAGGTGTGGCCTTCATAGCGTGATTGACAGGAGAGAGATTCTCAACATTTTTTAAACACTAATAACACTTTTATTTTTCATTGATAGGAAGAATTCTCTGCACCTGCTCAGCGGAGGGGGACTGAGTAAGATAGCCAAAAATCACAGCCATAAGTGGTAGCATTTTATCTAAAATCAATATACAGTGCAAACAGGAAGTGCATTTGCAGTAGTGCCTTTCAACTTCAAGCCAAAGCACCCAAGCCACCATTTGCAGTAAGTAGTGCCTTTCAACTTCAAGCCAAAGCACCCAAGCCACCATTTGCAGTAAGTAGTGCCTTTCAACTTCAAGCCAAAGCACCCAAGCCACCATTTGCAGTAAGTAGTGCTTTTCAACTTCAAGCCGAAGCACCCAAGCCACCATTTGCAGTAAGTAGTGCCTTTCAACTTCAAGCCAAAGCACCCGCCACCATTTGCAGTAAGTAGTGCCATTCCACTTCAAGCCAAAGCACCCAAGCCACCATTTGCAGTAAGTAGTGCCTTTCAACTTCAAGCCAAAGCACCCAAGCCACCATTTACAGGCAATGCCTTTTTACTTCAAACAAACCATATTTTCATTTTCAAACCACATTAAGGAGACTCACAGTTGAGTAGACATTTGTTCAGTGTTATTCAGAGCTCAGAGTAATGTGACCCTTAGTCTTCTTCCATCTTGCAGAGACTGAGTGAGGCACACCACTTCCTGGTTTTATAGTCCCTCCCCTTCCCTTCAGCAGGGGCAGCAGAGAGAATGGGGAATTATGTAAAAACATTAATATCTATCTCATTTTTCATCGACGGCAAAAATCATCCGCACCTGGAAGGCGGAGGGGGGCTCTGAGCGAGGTGTCCAAAAATGACAGCCGTAAGTGGCGGCGTTCTGTCGGAAATCGCAGCACAATGGGCCAATAGAGTTCAAGATCAGAGTTTTAGTAATATAGATACTGCAAGATGAGTGCTTTAGATTCCTTGAATATTAGGATAAACTCTGGGGGACAAGCATAATAGGTTGTATCTCACCCAGTGGATGCATTGAAAAGTTTAATCAGGCTTAACAGGGGTTTGGAACCGAGGAACATCTTCAGAATCAGAAGAGGTAAGCTTGGATGTTGAAGATATGGGATTTTGTATATGATTCTGGAAAATGGAGGAGTGAGTTTGAAAGGCAGGAGAACCCAGGTGGAAAAATATAGAAACAAATGCAGATGCTGGTTTACAAAACAGAAATTTGACTATGCATGAAATATAGATATGGAAATATGAATGCAATACAGAAAATTTTGAAATATAATGTAGGTAAGAAACTTATTGTTTTATTGAACAAAGCATAATGTAGATTATTAGGGTGTGGGGTAGGAATTTGTTTTACACACAGCATATGAAATAATAGATCGTTCACAGCTGGAGTGTATATGATTCTCCTACCATACTACAGGAAGAATACAACAATACAAGAGAGGATGCTTGTAATGGAATTAAGTACCTCCTTCCTGAGATAGTTAAACTAGTAGGTCTGGAATTAAGTAATTAGTCAAATAATTAGAAGGGAATTCTTGGTTCTTGGTTTCTTGGTCCTCCAAAATATTCCAAATGGAATTTAAACTGGAGGTGGTACACCATCTCCTCCCACCCCCATCCCTCTCTCCCCACCCCCTTCCCTCTCTACCTCACCTTCTTCCCTCTCCCTCCGCCCCCTTCCCCCTCTGTCCCTCTTCCACCACTCGCTCTACCCCTCCCTCCCCACTCTTCCACCTCTCCCACTTACCCCACCCCTCTTCCTCTCCCTCCCCACCCCTCTCTCTCCCACTCCCTTCCCCCTCCCTCCCCTCTCACCCCCACCCCTTCCCCTACCCCTCTGTCCCTCTTCCACCACTCCCCCTACCCCTCCCTCCCTACCCACTCTTCCACTTCTCTCCCCCCCTCCACCTCCCACTCTCCCTCCCCACTCTTATTATTAGAATTAGAATTAGAAGGGCTAGTGGAATCAAGGGATATGTGGAGAAGGCAGGCACGGGTTATTGATTGGGGACGATCAGCCATGATCACAATGAATGGCGGTGCTGGCTCGAAGGGCCGAATGGCCTCCTCCTGCACCTATTTTTTATGTTTCTATGGAATTGAGGAAATTATTTGTTTTTACCTAAAGAACAGCAAATGTCCGGAATTCAATGTCTTGAAAGGGTTGTGGCGAGAGAAACCTTCAGTTCACTGAAAATATCCCTGGATGAAGCTGCAGGGTTATGAGCCAAGAACCTGAACATGGGAGTAACCTAAACAGTGCAATTTATGGCCAATTTGAACACTGAGCTAAAAGGCCTCCATTTGTGCTATCGTTTTTAATGGTGCTATGATTCATCTGTGACTCAACTCCAGGAAAAGTTATTTCATATTGTTTTCTTTTATTGGTTATGACATTAATTATGACTCAGATACCTGGATTGGTTTCTCATTAAAGGCTTTGAAGTGTTCTTTATGTTAATACACATTATGCTGTGAACTTTATTTCAATAGAATTCCTTTAGCATAGAGATTATTTCTGAATACTGTAGATAATATTTTGACAAATCATATAGATTTTTTTTTTAAAAGTATAAAGGTATTATTCATTGTATTATGATGTTGTATAGATCAAAAGTCATGGCATGTTTTCTGAAGCAATGGAAGCAAGCTTTGACTACTGATTAGTCTAACCACATAGAATGAATAAACCTGTCATGGGAACATTTTCGATACAAATGTTGAAACAGCCCTGTAAAAGCCGATCACGGGACAGACCTATGCTTGGCGCAATAGTGGGCTTCCAACTGTAGAAAGCAATGCCAAGTTCTCTTCTGAAGTCTGACATTTTTGTCAATCTTTCGTGTTATCTTCACTGCCAGTATTACCGGATGTGATTAGCAAAGCAAAAAATTAAATGGATGAAGGTGGTTTAATCCACATCAGTGTGTCTTACTGGGCACAGCTTAGCACTCTCAGCTTGATCAAACTTTATGACGCTTGTTTGGCACTCTTACAACAAAGACTGTCGCTTGACTACCTGCGATAATCAGTTGATCACTGATTGAATTTTAGTTGTGCTATTAAGTTTCCTGCAATTTGTTCTTAGCGGAAATAGTAGCATCATTTTGAACTGCTTTCAGCAAGTAAATGATTCAGTGAAGTCCGGTGATGCCTAAATAATTTGTGCAAATATGATTCTTTGAAAATTTATTAAAATTGGCATTGTACAAATGTTATTCTTTGCACTTCAGTGAGAGTGAGAGTGAGACAGAGAGATTTAGGCCATTTGGAAGAGTGGGCTGAAAGATGGCAGATGGAGTTTAATGCTGATAAGTGTGAGGTGCTACATCTTGGCAGGACAAATCAAAATAGGACGTACATGGTAAATGGTAGCGAATTGAGGAATGCAGTAGAACAGAGGGATCTAGGAATAACTGTGCATAGTTCCCTGAAGGTGGAACCTCATGTAGATAGGGTGGTAAAGAAAGATTTTTGTGGGTTGGCCTTTATAAATCTGAACATTGAGTATAGAAGTTGGGATGTAATGTTAAATTGTACAAGGCATTGGTGAGGCCAATTCTGGAGTATGGTGTACAATTTTGGTTGCCAAATTATAGGAAAGATGTCAACAAAATAGAGAGAGCACAGAGGAGATTTACAAGAATGTTGCCTGGGTTTCAGCACCTAAGTTACAGAGAAAGGTTGAATAAGATAGAACAAGACAAAACCTCCAATCACTGGTGTTTAAGAAGGAACTGCAGATTCTGGAAAATCGAAGGTACACAAAAAGGCTGGAGAAACTCAGCGGGTGCAGCAGCATCTATGGAGCGAAGGAGATAGGCAATGTTTGCACCCGCTGAGTTTCTCCGGCATTTTTGTGTACCTCCAATCACTGGTACTTGGCTCCTGCTTACAGCTACAAAGCAGAACAGCAAAGAGAAAAATGGTGACAGGAAAAATGAAAAATCAGAGGTGGGAAGGAAACAGTGGAAGCACCATTAACATTTCTGACTGGGAAGTCAGAAACACTTTCGTCAGATTGCACTTATATAGACAAAATGCATATTCTCCATTCATAGTGGATCTCCCTCTGCTGCAGTTCATCATAAGATCCATTAATTCCACAAACCTGATGAAGTACCAAACAAAATGATTTTGTGCATTATGTGAAGTCAATAAACGCACATGTTATTAGGAATGCTCTCTTTGGACATTCCACTTCCATCCATCCAACACCATGAAAAGATTCCTGGGCCACAGTGGACACAGCTCAACTCTGCTCCTTTCTACAGCTCTCTCCAATGTCGTATCCTCCCTTGTAGCAACTGGTACTAACCTCTCGAATGATTTTCACCATCTGAAACGGGCATAAAAAACTCTCCCTTCAGAGATGAGGGCTGGCGCTAAATATGCCAGCTAACTTGATTGAGTTTCACAAAATGTGTTGAGGCAATGAAAATTATTAAAAGAACAAATGCTGGAGGAATTCAGCTGGTCAGGCAACATCTGGGGTGGGAATAAGTAGCAATGTTACAACATTTTGAGATTTAAAAAATCAAGTCTGCAATTTATCCCATTAAGTTTAATTTGACACCTAATTCACTTTCATATCTTCAGTATTAAAAAAGTTATGGCCATTTTCATACTCGGAAATTAGCATCTTGTTCCCTATTGATTTTCCATTGACTTAACACAAAAGCTGTGATCGAGGACAGTGAAATGGCCATAACCTTCTTAAAAATTAAGAGAACTGAAAGAAATTTTCAGTTATTATAGATTGAAGCATCTGAAACAAATATTAAACAATCTTACTTGGATGACCTGAAATTAAAGCATATAATTAGTTAGTTACCCAATTGAAGCTAATTCCAAACTTCAATTACTAGATCTAAACATCTATCCATTTCTTAAGAAAAGATTAACATTTTTAAATAGCCTAAGTGTCCAAATAACATTCACAAAGAATTCACAATAAAACATGATTTTTAAATCTCATTTACATTAATTTATAGGCCAAATGGAAGGAATTTAGTGTTTAATTGCTGTAAATTAATGGCCATTTAAATCAGCTTTCGAGTGGGATCCTGTGGAACTCTGTGGAACGCGCTGGTTTGGAACGTTCCCATTGCGGTAGATTTGTACCCCATATTCCAAGATAAATATTGCGGGATTTAATGGGGTCCCAAATTAGCTACTCGCAACATAAAACTTTGTATAAAGGGATCTTAAGAAGCCCTTTTTAATGTAAAAATAAACAACCTACCTTCCGTTGTCCCCTGTATGAGATCCATCCTGTTGTCGGTGGTCGCGGGTTTAGAGGATAATTTTTAACCAACTATAACAATTAAATTAACCATTTAAGTTTAAAAATAGCTGCAGCGAATGAACCTCGCAGCGATTTTTCGTCAGCAACTAAGTAGGCTGAACAACCTCGATTTGAATAGCCTAGGGAAAATCATGTTTTAAACCCGCCCCCCTCTCAACGGCGCCAAAATCTCGCACACGGGCTGGGACAGATCTGCAGCCCCGCTGAAGGTAGGTTTTGCAACATACCTAGAATAAGGCAACATTTTGGATCAGTACTCTTCTTTTGACTAATCAAAGTGGCGGGGGTGGGGGGGGGGAGGAAGCTGGAAACAAGAGATTGGATGGGAAAAACTTGCAATTTATATGTGAAAGAGAAAGGAAGCAATAAGATAGGGTCTCACAGAACTCCTGTCAGAGCGACGAGAATTTGTTTCAGACAAGTCGCATTTTGGGGAGATATGGTAGTGGAGCAGTAAAATGGAGCAAGGAACTACAGATGCAGCAAACACAAAGTACTGGTGGAAATAAAAGATGCTGGTGAACAAAGTACAGTTGTTACAAAACAGTGGCACAACTGCTAGAGCCTAATGCCCCTGTCCCACTTAGGAAACCTGAACGGAAACCTCTGGAGACTTTGTGCCCCACCCAAGGTTTCCGTGCGGTTCCCGGAGGTTGCAGGTAGTGGAAGCAGGTAGGGAGACTGACAAAAACCTCCGCGAACCTCTGGGAACAGCACGGAAACCTTGGGTGGGGCGCAAAGTCTCCAGAGGTTTCCGTTCAGGTTTCCTAAGTGGGACAGGGGCATTACAGCACCAGAGACTCGGGTTGGATCCTGTCCTCAAGTGCTGTATGAGTGGAGTTTGCACATCTCCCTGTGACTGCAAGGGTTTCCTCCAGGTGTACCAGTGTTCCTCCACATCCCAAAGACATGTGGGTTTGTAGGTTAATTGGCCTCTAAAATTGCCTCTAGAGTGCATAGAGTGGATGTAAACAAGGCATAATGTGCGAATAGGTGATCGATGGTTGGTATGGACTTGGCGGGCTGAAGTGCCTGTTTCCGTGCTTTATCTTTAAACTAAACTAAACTAAAGTCAGTAAGAATTTTTTGAGTTTATTTGTAATGATAATGTATGAACGAAAAAGTCAAATGGAGAAAATAAATTAAAATTTGAAGACAGTACTAGAGGATTTAACAAAATGTCAAATGAAATCCAAATAAAACTGAAATGAAATAATGTGGATGAACTGAATCAATGAAGATTAATATGGTAGCATGCTGTTTGCTAAATTGCTGAATGGCATAGTAAAGATAAATTATTAATTGTGATTAGGATTTGTTAACATTATCCAGAACAGATGTGAAGAGCAAAACTGAATGTTCACTGTAATTTACACTAAAATGAGCAACACACATAGAGGGCATATCCAAATGTGCCAACTCAAAGGCCACTGCATATTTGGACCAGAGGCCTCATATAGATAAAACAGGCAAGTTGCGGACACCAAACAAGTGGGTAAATCTCATCAGTCTGGACATGAGCTAAGCCAGACATTTGTGATAGAGGCAGAATATTATAATGGTCATTACTTGAGACTTGGCTGGCATGAATGGTTATTAGTATTTATCCCCCCCCCCAAGCCTAAATCTTGTTGAAGAGAATTACAAGCCCTCAATGTTTCAGAACTCTTCCGAGGCGCTACCTGCTTCTCCAAAAAGAGATTAATTACTCCCACCTTGAGTGGAGAGCATCTGTTCACACCCTGATGTGGCTTTGGACTGTGCATGCGGACACATTTTTGATGTTGTCAGGAATCATACAGAGGGGAAGATAAAAACAATTGTAGGGTTATCCAGTTATTGCACTCTGGCTTCAGTTGCTACTAGACCATATAGCACCATTTCTCTAGGAAATTGAGGTTTCTGGCTGCTTCACCTATAGAAAGATACACACAACTCATCTTCCACCAGATACCTCTGCCTCCTGAGCCTAACCATCCAACCTTTCTCCCGCTCCACATCCGGCCTCGTCTGAGAGATTGCCTTGCTTCGGAGGTTCCTCTCTTTCTCTTTTTTCTCATGCTGAAGGACAATAAAGAGTGGCTGACATTTCACCCATTGCAGCCAACCAAGGGAGGTGGCTAAGGTGAGAATATAAGATCGAGTCCAGCTATAAGATCTTCCATTGAGTTGACCCAACAATTATGCCTCGCTCAAGATTGACTGTGATTCACTCTAATCTATACACGTCCACCAATAAGCCTGACAGTCTTTAAAAATGTGGTTACAATGTGCAGGTCTGAAGGGTGCCCTTCTTGGTACCCAATATAAGTTTACTATCCAACAGCATATTGGTAGCCAGGTAATTGAGGTCAAATTAAACAGAGCTGGTATCAAATTAGCACAGCACATGACTGATGGCTACCATGCTTAGTTCCAGAAAGTGCGTGCAACACCCCCCCAATTATGCGATTCAATTTACTGAGCAGTGCAACTTACATTAAATGTATGCACTCATGATTCATCTGCCAAAGTGGAAATAAATCAAATCTCTTACTATTGATAAAAGTGCTGCCACTAAGCCCAATTTCACTGCCTTATGTCTTGACCATTGCACTCTGCGCTCAGGCGTGAGTTCAATTTTTACTTGTGGAAAATCATATACACAACTAATTATTTAAATTGATTAAATGAAGCTCAACATTTTGGAAATCAGAAGGACCGGTGAAGGGTGTAGGAAAGAACTGTCGATGCTGGTTTAAATTGAAGGTGGACGCCAAAAGTTGGAGTAACTCAACGGGAAAAGCAGCATCTCTGGAGAGAAGGATTGGGTGATATTTCGGGTCGAGACTGGTGAAGGGCCCTGGATCTGAAAAAAAACGATTTCTCTTTCCACAGGTGTTGCCTGACCTGCCGCGTGCTATCATCATTTTCTGGGGAGGTGGAGATGGGGGGTGGAGGGGGGGGGGGTGTTTTCATCTAAATAATTTTAAAATAATTAAAAAATAAAGGATTGAATGAGGCAACTTTCCAAGTTCTTTAGGAAATGTGAAATAAAAGCATTGTTGGAAATATTCCATAAATCCTGTTAAACATATCAGGCATTTTCTGTTCTTATTGAGAGTCTAATATGGTCCACGTTATCCAATCTGCTCAAATGTGTATTGTTCCTATTCAATAATTCACCAATAGATCGCAAACCACTTCCCGTTTTTTGGAAAAAAATGTCAAATCTGGATCATAAAATGAGCCAACATTCAGAAAGAATGACAGATCCTTTTCATTCGGTACTAATGACTTCAGGAAGCAGCGTGGAGTACGTGCCTAAATCAACATAAATGTGGAAGTGGATGTAAATATCATCAACAATCTGTTCTGGACCTACAACATTGCAACTACGGCCATACTACTTCCTTATGGGACTAAGGAAATTCAGCATGTCTCCAAAAACGCTTACCAACTTCTACAGATACATCGTAGAAAGCATACTGTCATATTGCATCACAACTTATTTTTGGAATCACTCTGCCCTAAACCGCACAAAATTCCAGAGAGTTGTAAATGTAGTCCAATCGATCAGAAAGACCACACTCTCCTGTTGACTTCATCTACACTTCGTGTGGCCTCTGGAAAGCAGCCAACTTAATCAAGGACCTTTACCACACCGGCCATTCCTTCATGTCTCTGCACCCATCAGGCAGAAGATACGGGAGATTGAAAGCTTGCACCACCAAACACAGGAACAGTTTCTTCCCCTCTGTAATCAGACATCTTAACGATCCTTCCATAAGCTAGGGTATGGTCCCAATTTTCCAACCCACCACAATGCGGATATTGGACTTTTCTCTGGAATGGTAATACCGAGGGAATTATATTCTGAATTATTGGATTATTCTCTTCGCTCCACCTACTGGACTTGGATATAGCTTGCTTGTTTTCATGTACAGTATTATCTGATTTAATTGGATAGCACGCAAACAAAATCTTCTCACTGCATCTCAGTACACGTGGCAATAAACTAATCGCATACCATCTCTGCTAAAATCAATTGTTGCTTGACCTATTGAGTAGTTTGTTTTTTTTAGTTTAGCGATACAGCGCGGAAACAGACCCCTGGGCTCACCGAGTCCGCACCGACCAGTGATCCCCGCACATTAACACTATCCTACACACACTAGGGACAATTTACACATACACCAAGCCAATTAACTTACATACCTGTACGTCTTTGGAGTGTGGGAGGAAACCGAAGATCTCAGGTCGCAAGGGGTTCCGGGGAGAATGTACAAACTCCGTTCAGAGAGCCACCCGTAGTTGGGATCGAACATGGGCCTCTGGCGCTGCAAGTGCTGTAAGACAGCAACTCTGCCGCGTATTGTGTTTTGTATATAATTTATGATGCTTTTCCCTTAGCCGGAGGCTTTAAAGGCTGGGGTTTGGGTGCCATCTTTCTCTCGTTTGGTCTTCCCTACAACCGGGAGGATCAGAATAAAAAGTGTCTCTCTCTAAACACGACTCCGTGCTTTATTCCAAGACACACGCTACATTGGTGACCCCGACGCTCCATTGGCGTCATGATGGAGAACAGAGAAAGCCCTACCTCCTCACAGGCCGGCCCGGCCCTGTCTCTGGACGCGGTCTCCGTTAAACTGCCCAAGTTCTGGACCACCCGGCCGCTCATCTGGTTCCAGCAGGCGGAGGCCCAGTTCAACCTGCGGGGCATCACGGTCGATGCCACCCGTTTCTACTACCTGGTGGGAGCCCTCGACCAGGATGCGGCTGAAGAGGTCACGGACTTCCTCGCAGACCCCCCGGACAATAATAAATACCTCGGCCTGAAAGAGCTCCTGCTCCAGATTTACGGACTGAGTAGGATGGAGCGGGCAGGTAGGCTCCTGCATATGGAGGGCCTGGGTGACCGGCTGCCATCTTCCCTCCTAAAGGAGATGGTGGCTCTACTAGACGGGCACACGCCGTGCCTGATGTTTGAGTATACATACCTGCATCTGCTGCCGGCCTACATTCGTCTGCAGCTCGCCGACGTCTCGTTTGCCGACCTTCGGGCCCTCGGGAGGCGCGCCGACGCCCTGTGGATGGCGCGCCCTGATGACTTCAGCGCGCTGGGCGTCAGCAGAGACGGGGTCGCGCTGAGGTCGACGCGCCCTGATGACGTCAACGCGCTCGCCGTCAGCAGGTACGCCGATGATGTCACCCCAGCATCTCCCGAATTCCCCCGGTGGGGTGGGGGAGATGTGGAAGGAGTGACAGCTCCAGCCCGACGGCCCGTACGATCGCCCCCAGCGGCAGTGAGGGGTACTGCACCTGCAGCCCAGCGCCAGCAAGCGGCAGGCACCACCAGCAGGAGCAGGCAAGCTCCAAGTGACTCCAACAGGAGACGTTGGTGCTACTACCATCAACGCTGGGGTGCTGCAGCACAACAATGCCGCCAGCCATGCACATTCCCGGGAAACGCCTGGGCCGGCTGCCAATAGTCCCCGCGGCGGCCGGCCAAATTCATCGCCTTTTTGCCTGGGATCGGCGCTCCGGGACCCGCTTCCTCGTGGATACAGGAGCGGAGCTCAGCGTCCTGCCCCCTTCGCTGGCCGACATTCGTTCCGGTAAGCGGGGGCCCGTCCTCACCGCGGCGAACGGCAGCCCCATCCGCACATATGGACTGCGGATGGTTCCCATCGTGCTCGGCTCCTGCCATTTCTCATGGAGCTTCACCATTGCCGACGTCTCCCAACCATTGCTCGGGGCCGATTTCCTCCGGGCGCATTCCCTCATGGTGGACGTCGGACGTCAGCGTTTGATCAACGCCACTACGATGGAGCCGATCACGTTGCGTGTGGATCAACCAGTGGGACGGCCACTGGCGTCCGTGGACTCCCGATTTGCACGTATCTTGGCTACGTTCCCTGACATTCTCACTCCGCAGTTTCAATCAGCAACCCCCAGCCACGGAGTGTTGCATTATATCCCGACTACCGGCCCACCACTCCATGCACGAGCACGGCGACTGCCACCAGATAAACTGCGTCTGGCACGGCGGGAATTCCGCACGATGGAGGCCTTGGGGATCGTCCGCCCTTCAAGCAGCCCTTGGGCGTCCCCACTCCACATGGTCCCCAAGTCAAGCGGGGGCTGGCGACCATGTGGGGATTACCGACGGTTGAACGCGGCAACAACAGCGGATCGATACCCCGTACCCCACATCCAGGACTTCACGGCCCATTTGGCTGGGGCCACGATTTTTTCCAAAGTGGATTTGGTACGGGGTTATAATCAGATCCCAGTTCACCCGGATGACGTGCCGAAGACAGCGATCATCACGCCATTCGGGCTTTACGAGTTTACTCGGATGCCGTTCGGCCTCAAAAACGCAGCACAGGCCTTTCAGCGCCTCATGGACGGGGTTTGTCGCGGCCTCGATTTCGTGTTCGTGTACCTGGACGACATCCTGGTGGCCAGCCGCTCGCAACAGGAACACTGTACTCACCTTCGGCAGCTCTGTCAGCGGCTCAGCGAGCATGGTTTGGCCATCAACCTGGACAAGTGCCGTTTTGGGGTGAATGAAATTGACTTCCTCGGCCACCGCGTGACTGCGCAAGGCGCGGTTCCCCTGCCTGACAGGGTCGACGCCATCCGCCGGTTTCCCCGCCCACGCACGGTGCGTGGCCTGCAGGAATTTGTCGGCATGGTGGCGTTTTATCATCGTTTCGTGCCATCCGCGGCCCACATCATGCGGCCCCTGTATCAACTTCTGGCGGGTGGGCAGCACAAGAGCGTTGAGTGGACCCACGAGGCGGAGGCAGCTTTTGACGGCGCGAAGGAGGCCCTTGCTCGGGCCGTACTGCTGGTACACCCGCGGGGAGATGCCCTGACTGCTCTCACGGTGGACGCCTCGGAGTCGGCGGTTGGTGCTGTGCTGGAGCAGCTGACGGGCGGAGGTTGGCGGCCCCTGGCCTTCTTCAGTCGGCACCTCAACCGTGCGCAGACCAAGTACAGCGCGTTCGATCGTGAGCTCCTGGCTCTGTACCTGGCTGTGCGCCATTTTCGTTACTTCCTGGAGGGCCGCCCGTTCACCGCCTACACCGACCATAAGCCGCTCACTTTCGCCCTGCAGAAAGTTTCCGATCCCTGGTCCGCACGACAGCAGCGGCAATTGGCCTATATATCGGAGTACACTACATCTATCTGCTACATCAAGGGGAAAGACAACCGGGTGGCCGACGCATTGTCCCGGCCCGCTATCAACGCCGTGTTCGAGGTGGCGCCCGGAATGGACTAATCTGCTCTGGCGGCGGCACAGCTCACGGACGATGAGGTGCCCGCCTACCGGACTGCCATCTCCGGCCTCCGCCTTGAGGATGTCCCTCTCGGTCCTGGGGGAGTGACAATCCTGTGCGATGTGTCGTCCGGTCAGCCGCGCCCCATCGTCCCTGCCACCTGGCGCCGGAGGGTGTTCGAGGTGATCCACGGACTGGCTCACCCATCAATCCGGGCGACAACGGCACTAGTGGCCGCTCGTTTCATGTGGCACGGTCTGCGCAAGCAGGTTGGCCATTGGGCTCGCACCTGCATTCCGTGCCAGACGGCAAAAATCCAGCGCCATGTCCGTGCGCCGCTCCAGGAGTTTGGTCTACCTCACCGGCGGTTCAACCATCTCCACATAGACATTGTAGGGCCTCTCCCGCCGTCCCGGGGCATCACCCACCTGCTTACAATGGTGGACCGCTTCACGCGGTGGCCGGAGGCCATTCCGTTGACCGATACTTCAACGGCTACGTGTGCTCGTGCGTTGTCCGCGCACTGGATTGCTCGCTTCGGGGTGCCGGCGCACATCTCCTCAGACCGGGGGCCACAGTTCACCTCCGAGCTGTGGTCAGCCATGGCTCACTTGTTGGGGGTGCGGCTACACCACACCACGGCTTACCACCCGCAAGCTAACGGTCTGGTGGAGAGATTCCACCGGCAGCTGAAGGCAGCACTGAAGGCACGACTCTCCGGCCCGGACTGGATGGACGAGTTGCCGTGGGTCATGCTGGGCATCCGGACTGCTCCCAAAGAGGACTTGGGCTCATCATCGGCGGAGCTCGTTTACGGGTCGCCACTCACGGTGCCCGGGGAGTTCGTGCCGTCGGCGCCGGGGCAGCAGGGAACGCCCTCATCCACCCTACAGCGCCTTCGCGAGCAAGTTGGCAGGCTCGCACCCGTCCCGACGTCCCGCCATGGGACATTTCGCCCACACGTGCCATCAGCCCTCAGGGACTGCCCGTACGTCTTCCTGCGCCGTGATGCCCACCGGACTCCACTCCAGAGGCCATACGAGGGTCCGTTCCGAGTGCTGGAACACGGGCAGTCGACTTTTGTCCTGGATATGGGGGGCCGGCCGGAGGCAGTGTCGATCGACCGGTTGAAGCCGGCACACCTGGACATTGACCAGCCGGTGCTGGTTGCCCAACCTCGGCCCCGAGGGCGCCCCCCTTCACGGCTCCCTCCGCCTGTCACTCCACCTGTCCTCCCGCCGGTCCCTCGTCCTGTCCCTCCACCTATGCCTCCGCAAGCCCCACGAGCAGCTAACTTCCGCACACGGGCCGGCCGGGTCGTTCGCCCGCCGGTGCGTTTCGTGCCTCTGGTTCTGGGGGGGGGGTCCTGTGGCGGCTCCCAAGGGTCGTGCCACCTTAGTGTCGAACCCCTCGGCACAGGAGTGGTTCAGTCCGGAGGCGGCCCTTAGCCGGACGCTACGGCTGGGGTTTGGGTGCCATCTTTCTCTCGTTGGTCTTCCCTACAACCGGGAGGATCAGAATAAAAAGTGTCTCTCTCTAAACACGACTCCGTGCTTTATTCCAAGACACACGCTACACTTTTATGTAATTTACTAAGCTTTTATATGTATTTATGGTGTTTTTATATGTAACTAGACTAAGTGGGACCCGTTGGGTGCCATTCTCACATGGGAGGGCTGGAACCCCAACGCAATATTCCACCTCTCCACCAATTCCAATATTCCACCACTCACGCATAGCCCCCAATTGCACAGGCCGGCAGGAGCGTTTTGTACCCGGTGGGGGGTGGCTTCAGGCCGGGGCTGGTGGGGGGGAGGAAAGCGCAGCCGTGGCCTACCGTTGCCATGGCCTGCCTCTGGGGGGTGGTGGTGTACGAGGGGAGGGGGAGGGTAATGAGGGTGTGTGGTGGGGGGGGGGGGTAGTGAGCCTTCTGGACTCACAGTTCACTCACTCATGGCTTGTTGAGTCACAATTTACTCAGCCACGGCTTGTGGACTCACAGTTCACCCAGCCATGACTTCTGGACTCACTGTTCACTCAGCCACGGCTTGTGGACTCACCATTCACTCAGCCACGGCTTGTGGACTCACAGTTCACTCAGCCACGGCTTGTGGACTCACAGTTCACTCAGACACGGCTTGTGGACTCACAGTTCACCCAGCGACAACTTGTGGACTCGCAGTTCACTCAGCCATGGCTTGTGAACTCACAGTTCACTCAGCCATGGCTTGTGGACTCACAGTTCACTCAGCCACGGCTTGTGGACTCACAGTTCACTCAGCCATGGCTTGTGGACTCACAGTTCACTCAGCCACCGCTTGTGGACTCACAGTTCACTCAGCGACAGCTTGTGGACTCACAGTTCACTCAGCCATGGCTTGTGGACTCACAGTTCACGCAGCCAAGGCTTGTGGACTCACATTTCAGTTAGCCATGGATTGTGGACTCACGGAGTGTGGGGGGAGGGGTGTGTGTGGGCTGAAGGGGTTGTGGGTGGGGGAGTGTTGTGGGGGTGGGGGAGTGTTGTGGGGGCATGGGGGCATTGTGGCGGGGAGGGGTGTAGGGCGGGGTGGGGGAGTGGTGTGGGGGGGCTGTGGGGAAGAGGTGTGGGGGGAGAGGTGTGGAGGCAGAGGGGGAAGGGGGTGTGGAGGTGGGGGGAGGGGTGTGTGGAGGCGGGGCAGGTAGGGGTGTGGGAGGGATGTGGGTGGGGGGGGTATGGGGAGAGAGCTTAGAGAAAAGACGGGGTTGTGGGGGAGTATCACGGGGAGGGGCGCAGGAGCCAGCGAGGGAACCAGAGGGGGAGGAGTTGGAGGACTCACAGTGAGCGATGATCACTGGGCGTTCTCCACCACCGGGATAAGAGTCTCTGTTTTCCGTTTGGCAACATCTCCAACTCCATGCCGGGCCGCTTCCGGTCCCTCCGAAAATTGTGTCTGGTTGAAGACCTCCGCCAGCTATCCAAAGCCTCCCTCAGCTCCAGTAAATACGCGATGGCGCAGGAAGGGGCGGACATCCCGCGGAGTGACAGGAGAAAAGACCAATCCACGCGGCTCCGACTGGCAGGAGAGGAGATCGATCTGTGCACGCGGGATTTTTAAACCTCGCTAACTTTTATATTAGATCACCGATCGGAACGAAACTTGGTGCAATCGCAACAGAAGGTAGGTAGGTAGGTAGGGAGGTAGGGAGGGAGGGAGGGAGGTAGGGAGGTTGGAAGGTAGGTAGGTAGGTAGGTAGATCTACCCCAGCGAGGGCTCGCCCGCTCCGCGCCGAGAGTCCGCGCTGCGCCCGCCGCTGAAGCCCCAGTCGCGTCTCTGGGAAAGGCAGAAATGGCAGGTGAAGTTCAGTCCAAGCAAGGCATTGCACTCTGGGAGGTCGAATGTAAGGGGGAAGTACACAGTTAATGGCAAGACCCTTAACAGCATTGTCGTACAGAGGGATCTTTGTATACAAGTCCATAGTTCCCTGAAAGTGGCAACACAAGTAGATATAGATGGCGTATGGTATACTTACTTTCATCGATTGGAGAATTAAGTGAAAAGGCCAAGATGTCATGTTGCAACACTATAGGACTTTGGTCCTATAGCCACATTTGGAATATTGTGTGCAGTTCTGGTCACCCCATTACAGGAAAGATATGGAGGTTTTGGAAAGAGTACAGAGGAGGTTTACCAGAATACTGCCTGAATTAACTATGAGATGTGATTGGACAAACTTGGATAGTTTTCTCTGGAACATTGGAGATTGAGGGAAGATCTGATAGAAGTATCTAAAATTATAAGACAGTTTGAAAAACCTTTTTCCCCAAAGTGGAAATGTCAAGTACCAGAGGGTTTAGTGGGAGGGGTAACATTTACAGGAAAGAGCTGAGCAAATGTGTACACAGAGAATGGAGAAAGCTTGAACATTGGCAGGCTTGTTGGTGGATGCAAATATGGTGGTGGAATGTAATCATTTTTCAGATGTGGGCACATGGATATGGAGGGAGTGGTGTAATATGGATCAAGTATAGGCAGAGGAGATTAATTTAACCTGACATCATGTTCAGCACAGATATTGTGGACCCGAAGTTCCCATTTCTGTGCAGTTCTGTTGAATAGTATGCATGGCTAATTTATTAGTAAAAATACCACATTGCACACCAGGCTGAACTCTCTAATGGTGGAACATTTTCTCTGTTATTATTACAAAAGAAAAATGTATTTGAAAAAGCTACAAACAATGACCAGAGGAATTTTGCCACTCATCAAGCATGTAAGAAATTATAATGCATAAATATTAAATATGATGTGGTGAATTATTGTAAGCAATGTAACAGCCTCCTGTTTAATATAAATCAATATGCATATCTATCTGAAAGTTAATGTTGGATATCATTATGCTGTAACATTTGAAGCTGTAGTTTGATTTAATAATAACTGCATACTTTGAATATCTAAACTGTTTTTTGATCATAAAGATTGTGCATTGTTGCAGTATTTTTCAGATTGACCTCTGGATATAACTCCCGGCAGCTTGAGCTAGCTTTTCAACACAATCTTCAATGGGGCAAATTGTTCCTTAAATAATGTTTATAAAAAAGATATTTAGTGAAAGTGAAGACATGTTCGATATGGATATTTGCAAAGTTGTATAAATGGCATGGAATTTCAATTCTGATAAGCTATGGGTATTAATGTTCAAGGAATGTTTTTCTGTCATCTCTCAAGGAAGTTGCATCTCTCAAGGAAGTTGCATACTTTCAGCTGGGATAGTTGCATACTTCCAGCTCAAAGGGCCGAATAGCCTCCTCCTGCACCTATTTTCTAAGTTTATGTTTCTATAAGCATAAATACAATCAAAATGAATGCGGGGCCAACCAAATCAGTCGGTTCAAATATTTTGTTTTTGAAATATTATTAATTATCTTTTTAGATAATAAATGATCAAATATCAAAGTATGTAATTGAAGTCCTGAAGTTGACAGCCTGGTGCTCAGAAAACAACTTGGCTCTGAACACCAAGAAAACAAAAGAGCTCATTGTCGACTTCAGGAGGCACAGCACCGACTTAGCCCCCCTATACATCAACGGCGAGTGTGTGGAGAGGGTCTACACCTTCCGGTTTCCCGGCGTCCTCATCTCTGCTGACATCTCCTGGACAGACAACACGACAGTGGTCATCAAGAAGGCTCAGCAGCGGCTGCACTTCCTGAGGGTCCTCAGGAAGCACAACCTGGACTCTAACCTGCTGCTGACCTTCTACCGCTCGTCCATTGAGAGCCTGCTGACATACTGCATTACAGCATGGTACGGCAGCTGCACCATGGCAGACAGGGAGAGGCTTCAGAGGGTAGTTAGGGCAGCACAGAAGATCATTGGCTGCCCTCTCCCCTCCCTGATGGACATTTACACCTCCCGCTGCCTCAGCAGGGCGAAGAACATCATCAAGGACAGCTCCCATCCTGCATTTGGCCTGTTCGACCTGCTGCCCTCAGGGAGGCGCGATAGGTGCATCAGAACAAGGACAAATAGACTTAAGAACAGTTGCTTTCCAAAAGCCATAACCTCTCTGAACTCACACATGCACTGACTTCACAGCCTAACCCCCGGACTTCCATCTATCCACCTACTGTAATTTGTACTGTAACTGTAATTTTTAATATGTGCAATAACCCATACTGTATATAGGAATCCTATTTATTCACTCTATTCACCCATTGTCTTTTTATAGATATGTATATAGCGCCGCAGAACTGTGCACCTTATCCCCCCCCCCCCCTTTTGTTTTGTTTTTTTGAACTAATTACATGTCTGCACTGAGTACGAGCTGCTTTTAATCTCATTGTACATGTGTATAGTGACAATAAAATGGCATTCTATTCTATATTGTAATGCTACAAGTCCTCTACATATGGGAATGGTCAGCTTCGAGAAGGATTGCGTAGCCTTTCACAATGCTTTCAAATATTTGGGGCAGTACAGCTGTTGGGCCAAAGGGCTGTTTCTATAGTTCTATGTTTCAATGTTACATAGCTGCTGTTTTGCAGCTCCAGTGACTCAAGGTCACTTCTAACATCTTGAGTTGCATGTGTGGAGTTTGTGATCATTTTTCCTGCAAAAATATTTGCCTGGGTTTTGTTGGGTACTCTGATTTACTACTACATCCCAAAATGTGGAGGTTGGTGTGTCAATTGGTAAATTGCCCTAAGTGTGCAGGTGAGCAACAGAATCTGGGAGTTTGTAGGGTCAAGAGCCTGAAGTAGTCTCGACCAAAAATGTCACCTATTCCTTTTCTCCAGAGATGCTATCTGACCCGCTCCAGCTTTTTGTGTCTATATTCGGTTTAAACCAACATCTGCAGTTCCTTCCTACACAAGTCAAAGGTTTTTAAAAATATATATATCAACGATGGAGCATCACAGGCCTGTAAGAACAATACACATAGAAAATATGATAAATGAAAATTCAGTCAATTAATAACTCTAGAACCCAAACCATTAGTGCAACCAAAAACAGTCCATAATTCATTGTTGAGGTTAGTGTAGTGTGACAGTCCAGAACCAGGGGCCACAGTTTAAGAACAAGGAGCAAGCCATTTAGAACAGAGACAAGGAAACACTTATTCTCACAGAGAGTGGTGAGTCTGTGGAATTCTCTGCCTCAGAGGCAGGTTCCCTGGATGCTTTCAACAGAGAGCTAGGTAGGACCCTTAAGAATAGCGGAGTCAGGGGATATGGGGAGAAGGCAGGAACGGGGTACTGATTGGGGATGATCAGCCAAGATCACATTGAATGCTGGCTCGACAGGCCAAATGGCCTACTCCTGCACCTATTGTCTATTGACATTCATGAGCCTGATGATTGTTTGGAGGGAGCTGATCTTGAACCTGGTGGTCATGGTTTTCAGACTCCTGCACCTTCTTCCCACCGTAGGGAAGTGAGGGGAATGTGGGGAGCATATAATATGATTAGTGTAGATGAGTGTTGAATGCTCAGCATTTTTGATTCTGTGTTGGGTGACTTTGGAAAATTTAGGCAACATGTCATGCACAGTTCTTCAAATCAGTTACAAAGCAACTGCACGCTGTTGGAAGTGGAAACGTCTTTCCTCATAACCAGGCATGTTGCTACCAAAATAACTGGGAAAATGTATGCACAGTATGAGCAACCTGCTATTTCTGCATGACAATATTTTGAAAATGCTGTGCTTTCTCTATTGTGGGAGCTTCAACTATGTTGAATGTACCCAAAGAAAGAAAACTGAGATTTAATTTTCTTTTAAAACATAAAACTTGTAAATATTTTATTACATGTAAGACGCCATCTTTGATAGATAAAATTAATGGATGACAGTTCTGTCTATTATTGTGCCCCTTTCCTCCTCTATTGGTTAGTTCTCCTGAAAAGCCATTCTTCACCAACAACTTGACTCTATCAACATGCTTCACAAAAGCATAATCCGGCAAAAATAGCAGATAAAGTTGGTGCACGACATGGGTTTCTAGGCACTAATTCAGAAGTAATTAAATAAACATTGGTTTTACAGGCAGGAATAGAATGTGTCAGGGATTGTCAAAGTTAAGGGCCTGTCCCACGAGCATGCGACTCCATGCGGCAAGCGCGACCTAAAGGGCTGGTCCCACCAGCATGTGCCTGCATGCAGCAAGCGTGATCTAACGTGGTCGCTTGAGCCGTACGGCCTCGTGGGGCCAGTCCCACTTCGATCGCCGGAGCCGTATGGAGTTGTGCGGAGCTGGTCCCGACATCGCGCGGGGCTCCGAAAAACTGACCGTGTTCAAATATTCTGCGTGGCAACGGCCTGCCGGCCCGCAGCCGCCTCGACGCCGTACGTCACATGCGAACTTCCCGCGGACTTCGCTCGAACTTCATGTCACCCACTAGACCTCCTCGCGGCCCCCGCTTCTGGTTTGGTCGCGCTTGTCGCATGCAGGCACATGCTGGTGGTACCCGCCCTTTAGGTCGTGCTTGCCACATGGAGTCGCATGCTCGTGGGACAGGCCCTTAAGGGTGGTGAAAAAGGACAACAGCAGACCAATGGATGCACTCAAAGTGTCTTGGTTGATCAGTCAAGCAAATTAACCAGTCAAGCACAATGTTGCCTATCCATGTTCTCCAGAGATGCTGCCTAATCCATTGAGTTACTCCAGCACTGTGCCTTTTTGGGGGAAACCAGCATCTGCCGTTCCTTGTGTCTAAAAGCAAAGAGATGACTATTCATGAAAAAGGCCAGTAAATCAGGTATCTATAGCAAGAGCAGCGATTATTTTTAATATACAAATCAAATATATTTTAAAATGGAATAGTTTGTTTCACTTATAATATACAATATTAAACATTTGTTTATTAAAACTGCTTCCCTCTGTCATCAAACTTTGCTCCACACTGTCACCTTGTGGCCAGAATCTGCAATTGTTTGCTAACAATCAATTCTTAAATTTAAAAAAATATCAAAATAATAATAACTTGTATAATAAGCTTGTTTAATCCGTGATGATAGAAAATATTTCTGTAAGTATTTTTGTGTTAAAGAATCACCAGATTTGAAAACAATGGCATAGAAATTAGAATGTGCCTGGTTTTGGATTGAACAAATCATTTTATTGAATTTATCATACGGTAAAAGACACGCGTCTGGCTCCAGTTCCAGTGTCAGAGGCAGTTCTCCAGGCACATGACAAAGAAAGTTCATGCAACAATGCCAACTGGAAGGTAACAGACCACATATGGTGGCCAACTGGAAGGTAGCAGACCACACATGGTGGTCAACTGATGCCAGTGGTTTGGACATGGAACTCGGGTGGCATTTTTTCATTTCTGGTGCTTTCATATTCGTGTTAGTGCTGGACTATAGTATGCTGTGAACAGCAGCACATGTGATTCTCAGACCGATTAGAAAACGCACAGGTTTTCGGGAGTACCACTGGAGTTCCTCCAGCATCTGCAGTTCCTGTGTCTCCAAGGTTCTCCTTTGTGGATTGTTATAACATATAACCATATAACAATTACAGCACGGAAACAGGCCATCTCAGCCCTACAAGTCCGTGCCGAACACTTATTCTCCCCTAGTCCCATCTACCTGCACTCAGACCATAACCCTCCCTTCCTTTCCCATCCATATACCTATCCAATTTATTTTTAAATGATAAAATCGAACCTGCCTCCACCACTTCCACTGGAAGCTCATTCCACACAGCTACCACTCTCTGAGTAAAGAAGTTCCCCTTCATAATTGTTCTAGGAAAAATGACAAAACAGTTACTTTCAAAAACAGGGAAGTTGTTGAACTTGTTGTTCGGGACACAACTGAAGCATTGCAAACAAATCCTGACCTCCACACTTTAGGATTTGAAGGACCAGAGAGGATGCAGATCTGATGTTCCCATAATATGAGCAATTTCAGTTCTAGGACTGGACTGGAGACATTCTCCTGGAGGCAAAAAAGGTTGAGAGGAGATTTGAGAATAGAGCACAGATGTTACCTCTGTTCATTGGTGTTAGCAGAGAAAGCAGGTAATTTGCCCATTCCCTCCACACATGCCGCCTGACCGGCTGAGTTCCTCCAGCATCTGCAGTTTCTTTGTCTCCAATGTTTTCCTTTGTGGATGTTCTAAGAATGATGACAAAAGAGTGACTTTCACTCAGAGTGGAGGTATGCCCTGAAATTCACTGCCGGTAAGTGATAGAAACAGAATTAGTGCCTTTAAAATAAAATTGAATTAACCAGACAAAGAAAGCAATTTGCAGGGATATGGGTAAAGACCAGGGGACTGAGGTGATGGGACTCCTCTTCACAGAGGCACAAGTCAAATGGCTGAATAGTATCATCCCATCCCTTGAATTACATGATTCTATAAAGCAAATGTCACCATACACCTTGAGTGCAGCATTAGGTTCAACAGAGCATTTGGAATAGAAGCAGAGGTAGGCCTGAATCATGTCTGAGAATCATGTAGGCCTGAATCATGTCCATCTGAGTTTGTGCCTTCTGGCACTAATTACATTCCCCTTGATTCTCTTAATATCAACAAAAAGCTATTGATATCTATTTCAATCCTGAGCTGCCACCTGGATAGAGGGTTGGGTAAAGAAATTGTCCCGAATGTGTGATCCTTTATTTTGAATACAACACTTCATTCTAGATGCCCAGATCAGGAGAAACAACAGACACAAAATTAGCAGATGTTGGAATCTTAAGTAAAACATAAAATGCTGAAGTAACTCAGCAGGTCAGGTACCAATTTCAATTCAATTTAAAAACTTAATTGGCATGATAAAAAAACATTGTTATATTGCCAAAGTATAAAACATGACAAACATATTTAAAATGCATAAGTATAAATACAAGTATACAGTGCATGGATAGATATGTCCCTGTACATAAACTCGCAATAGGCCTATAGCCCTTTATTGATTGCTACACGTTCTTGCAGCTGTCAGCAGTACAACACAATAGCAAGTTTAGCAATTTAATATTAATTTCTTAGTGTTAGTTAATGTCAATAATTGTGTGCGTACATATGTGCATGTTGGTCATTCACCGTCTCTCAGGTTATGGCATGCTGTTACGTATTGTGCACCAAGATGTGCCGTATTTCCTTCGCCAAGGATTATTCTTAGTTTTGATGTATCATCTAGTTCTTTAAAATCAGGGGTTGCCACACTGAGTCATATGTGGATGGATTGCATAGGTGACATCTTAGGTATGTTTTGTCTCACCAACACCTCTTTTCCACCTGCCTATTCCCTCCACAGATGCTGCCTGACCTGCTGAGTTACTCCTGCACTTTGTGCTTTACAGGAGCAACATCATCCTGGCATCCGTCCTAACAATCTCCATGAGAACATTGTATGATTCAATTAATTGCTCAGCAGCAAAGCTAGTTGAGGTGAGTCTCTGAATATTTAAAAGGCTCCTAATCTGACTGGGTCTATGTACATAAATCAGGCATTGTGTAATTGGAAATCTGATCCAACGCAACTGTAAATTAGATCAAAAAGGGACTTTCCAAACACGAAATGCAATTGGTCCCCATATTTCAATCATGTTATACGTGTCTGCATTATTTCCATTGATTAAAAGGAAGGTTGTGGATGTGGAGTCGCACACACAATAACCACCCCCCGCACACACAGAGGGGAGGGGGGTGAGAGGGAAAGGAGGCAGGAGGGGAGGGGGGGAGATAGAGGAGGGGGAGAGAGGAGGGGAAGAGGTGAGGGGGGGCGGGGGAGTGGTTGTGGGGGAGGGGGGGAAGAGGGGGGGGAAGGGGGAGGGAGAGAGGAGAATGAAGAGATGGGGGTAGAGGAGGGGGGAGAGAGAGGAGGGGGGGAGGAGAGGAGGGGGGAGAGGAGAGAGGAGGGGGGAGAGAGGAGGGGGAGGAGAGGAGAGCGGGGGGGAGAGAGGAGGAGAGGAGAGGGGAGAGAGGGAGGGGAGAGGAGAGAGGAGGGGCGAGGAGGGGAGGGAGAGGAGAGTGGGGGGAGAGAGCAGAGGAGGGGGGGAGAGAGGAGAGGGGGGGAGAGAGAGATGAGGGGGGAAAGAGGAGGGGGGGGAGAGGAGGAGGGGGGGAGAGAGAGGGGGGGGAGAGGAGAGGAGGGGGAGACGAGAGAGGAGGGGGAGAGAGGAGAGAGGAGGGGGGGAGAGGGGGAGAGGAGAGGAGGGGGGGAGAGAGAGGAGGGGCGGGAGGAGAGGAGGGGAGAGAGGGGGGGGGAGAGAGAGGAGGGAGGGGGGGAGAGAGGGAGGGGGAGGGGGGAGAGAGGGAGAGAGGAGGGAGGGGGGGAGAGAGGAGGGGGGGGGAGAGAGAGAGGAGGGGGGGCAGAGAGAGGAGGGGGTGGGCAGAGAGGAGGGGGGCGAGAGAGAGGAGGGGGAGAGAGAGAGGGGGGGGGAGAGAGAGGAGGGGGGGAGACGAGAGAGAGGGGGGGGAGAGAGAGAGGCAGGGGGGGGAGAGAGAGGAGGGGGGGGAGAGAGACGAGAGGGGGGGAGAGAGAGGAGGGGGGAGGAGAGAGAGGACGGGGGGGATGAGAGGAGGGGGGAGAGGAGGGGGGGGAGAGGAGGAGGGGGAGAGGGGGAGAGGGGAGAGGGGGGGAGAGAGGAAGGGGGGAGAGGAGGAGGGGGGGAGAGGAGGAGGGGGGGGGAGGAGGAGGGGGGAGAGGAGAGGGGGGGAGAGGAGGGGGGGAGAGGAGGGGGGGAGAGGAGGGGGGGAGAGGAGGAGGGGGGGAGAGGAAAGGGGAGGGGGGGAGAGGAGGAGGGGGGGCGAGGGAGGAGGGGGGAGAGGAGGAGGGGGGGAGAGGAGGAGGGGGAGAGGAGGAGGGGGGAGAGGAGGAGGGGGGAGAGGAGAAGGGGGGGGAGAGGAGGGGGGGGAGAGGAGGGGGGGGAGAGGAGAGGGGGGGAGAGGAGAGGGGGGAGAGGAGGAGGGGAGAGGGAGGGGGGGGAGAGGAGGGGGGGGAGAGGAGGGGGGGGAGAGTGAGGGGGGAGAGGAGGGGGGGAGAGGAGGGGGTGGGAGAGGAGGAGGCAGGGAGAGGAGGGGGGGGGAGATGAGGATGCGGGGGAGAGGAAGAGGGGGGAAGAGGAGGAGGGGGGAGAGAGGAGAAGGGGGGAGAGGAGGAGAAGGGGGAGAGGAGAAGGGGAGAGGAGAAGGGGGGAGAGGAGAAGGGGGAGGAGGGGGGGGAGAGGAGGGGGGGGAGGAGGGGGGGGAGGGAGGAGGGGGGGTGAGAGGGTGAGGGTGAGAGGGTGAGGGTGAGAGGGGGAGGGTGAGAGAGGGGGAGGGTGAGAGAGGGGGAGGGTGAGAGAGGGGGAGGGTGAGAGAGGGGGAGGGTGGGGAGGAGAGGGGAGGAGAGGGGAGGAGAGGGGAGGAGGGAGAAGGAATGGGTGTCTTTTAATTATTAGAGTAAATGGTGACTTGTTTTATTCTGTTTAAGAGGGAACTGCAGATGCTGGAAAATCGAAGGTAGACAAAAATGCTGGAGAAACTCAGCGGGTGAGGCAGCATCTATGGAGCAAAGGAAATATGCAACGTTTTGGGTCGAGACCTTTCTTCAGACTTGTTTTATTCTGCTCTCTTTCTGACTGCTATGAATCCCAGACTTCAAGCAGTTATTGCATGCAAAGGATATGCAACAAAATACTAAACATGACTACTTTACATGACATTGCTGTGTCCCAAACATTATGGTGACCTGAAATGGGGGGGGGGGGGGGGAACTATGTATAAACACTGCTGTGATTTCTACATGGTGAAACCAAAATGTATAAAAATGGCCTTTATTAAAATCTGACAATGTGCACTTTAACCACGTTATTTGTTCTATTACAAATCTCAAATTGTGCACAGAAGCAACTAAATAAATGATAGGCATTTGACCCAAACATTATGGAGGGCACTGTACAATAAAAGCAAGGTCCAGTTTAGCAGACTCTGAAATTGGAATGATTTAATATGTAAACTTCTGTTGTCAAATGCACTTTTTTTTTTTTTAATGTTTGAAACAAGAGCACCAGACAATAAATTTTCAATTATTGAGCTATTGGAACATTTTGTTTGCAGAAGAATTCAACCCATTTTATACATCAACACCAAATATTAAGTTATTTAATAGAAGAGTAATTACACAGGATCATGACTAATGCACCTGTAGTCTGCATAATGAAAATTATTCAAATATTTCCTTTGCTTCATAAAATTAATCTCTTGTTGAGAACAAGCTGATGGAACACTTGAGCACAAATGATGCACTGAAGTAAGATGACCAACATCTACCAAAGTTTGGGAAAGGACAGTAAGCCATTCTTCTTTCCTGAAGTACACAAAATAAACTCACTAATCTTAAGATCCATAATATCCTTTTATTTATGCAATACCAATACAGGATATGAACCTTACTATGAAAAACAATACAAAATACCTGGTATAATCTCCTGGCCAAGATTCTTGTCTACACAGGAGGCTATTCATACAAGTATAAAGTGTTGATCAACCTCAGGAACACACTGATACACTCAAATATACTGTCACATCCAATGTCAACTTACAATATAGATCAATATTATTGACTCCAGTTATTTATTTTGTTTACACAAACGAAATGACACTGAAATCCTCAAGTTGCATCATTTATAATATTTGAATATATCCATTCTGCCTTGAAATTATAAGTATAAACACAATACAGCAATTTTGCATGGCCCAACATGCAACAAGATGACATATAACATTTAAATAAACAAGTTAAAGGAATGACTCAAAGCAAAAGTGAAGTACAAACATGCCACCTGATACAAAGTATGGCATTTCAATTAAGTTTAATTTTACTGTGTGAACTGACACAGATTCACAAAGGACTGGTGTGAAGCTGGTTTTAAATGTTATTATGTTTCTGGGCAGTTCCTTAACAAAAACACTTTCAAAATGGCCAATGTGATTAGATAACTTCACAACAGTCTGTGAAACAGCTCTGTGCTTTATCCAATTAATTACATTTCCATTTTAAGGGTTTCTACAACCAAAGTACTTTAAGAAAACATACACCAATTTTTTTTAAATACTACAATAATCCCAAAAGTACTTCATCATTAATCAGCTAATTATAATTACCCTTTCACTTAAAGTAACCATCAAAGTCTGTTGCATTGTTGGGCTCCACAAGTGTCTCTTTAGCCATCCTATTCCCCAAGTCTCCTTAGGCTCAATTGGAAACTGCTATTATCAGCACTTCGATTGTAGTAGACTGATGTCTCTTGAGCCAAGGAACCACATTTCATTCAAATTAACTGGTTGTAAATTTCCACTGCTGAGATGTGAAGATGCAGGTCTAACAAAACATATAAAGATTTCCCACCGCTATACGTTTCAAACAATAATTGTTGGATGCAAACTTAAAAGCTCTCTGCACTTCTATTACAGATTACCAGACCTCAGCTTGCTTGCCACTCAATTATTCAGCCCCATTCCTCCTTTACTTTAAGTTTTTTTTTTGTTGGATATTTCAATTGTCAGGCTTTTTTTAGTTCCTTATATATTATGCCTGAATTTGCCTGCAGTTTACAAAAGATCCGTCCTTAAATGGAGTATATACAGATGCAAACAAATGCAGCAGCTCAGCCTTGAAAAAAATCCTGGGCCCTTTCAAATGGCTGCTATTACAAAGAACTTCCCTGCAATTTGTCTGGATGAAAATGTATCACCAGGTGTAAATAAACAACCGATCACCAATCAATCTCATTAAATCTCACGTAAAATGTTTTTAAACATTTATTAGGCTGGTGGACATCTGTAGCTAAAATCCAATAGCTGGGGGTCACAATCGAATCAAATAAGCTTTTCAATATGTTTCACGTTGTAAGTTCTCAAATAATGCAGCATTGTGACTCACACCTACTGCCAATTGTATATGTCCATCAAACAAATGTTTTCGCAAGGTTACCATATAGATATTGATGTAGACAGTTAGTAACTTGTTGAAAACCAGGCATTTACTTTTCTAACATTGAGGTAAAGAACAAGACTGACTATGAAATATTGCTGTTGTTCTTCCAACCATATTAGCTCCATATGAACTTTCCCTTCATGGTCCTTGTATTCAATTGTCTGTCTCTGGCCCAGATAGCTAAATCGGATGTCAGGTGTAGAAGTGGATTGCAAAGCCACAGGTGAGCTTATGCACCAGAATGGCTTTTCTGTTTCATCCAAAACAGTCACATCCATCAAGCAACAATGCTGGAAAAAAATGTAAATAAAGGATGGCATAAACATAATGAGACACTGACAGCAGAAAATATGAGCTATTAAACAAATATCAAACGTGTGTCTGAGGAGCAAACTAATTGTGATGTGATAAATAGGACACTAGTTTAAAACGTTGACATGTAACTTAAGTCATGTCTTTTTCATAAAGCCATAGAAATTAACTTCAGTTTCTAGGCGTGTGATGTTGCACTATTCCACATAAATTTGATTATGGAAAATATCCAAATTCTGATATCCTGTCAAATATAAAGTACCAAAACTGACTACATGGAAGGGAAGAACACATATTAATAGCTACTAGTCCTCTACCAAACCCTCCACTCGTCATCAATTTAAAGAGAGTCTTGTGCACCATCAATAAGCAGCTGTTAAGAAATCACCTGGACAAAGGTGATGAGGCCCAATGATCGATGATTAAAAGATAGACTTCAAATATGATCTCTAAAGCAAAAAGCGGGCATCATCATTATCAAACCACAGAATACTAATTCTCATACTTGTATTTTGCCTTTTAAGAACTCTGTATTCCAAGGGATGTAGATACTTCCACTGATGGTGCTGTGCTGGGACTCATTCTCTAAACTTATGATCATTATTTGCAAGAAGCCATTCTGGACAGATTCTGAAATAATGAGAAAGCATTAGTAATAACGTCTGTAACAGTAATGGGAAACAGTAGTAAATTGAAATCTAATGCTAATAGAAATAAAATACTTACTAGCAAAGAAAGTATACGGACTAAAGAAAGATGGTTTCAGAAAAGATTTAAAACTGTAAAGATTTGTTTAATTCACTTTCAACGGTTCAAGTTTCCATTCCCAATAGTACTTCTTTTTAATTTATTAAATTGGCTATTTTGAAGCTGGAGTCCTCCCCTGCTGCACTTGTCAACAGATCCCTGATCATCAAAGTGCTGCTTTTGGACTCGTTGTTGCTCTCCTGGTGGTTTAGTTGCCACCAAAAATTGACAACTTTATATAAAAATGACTCTACAGAACAGAGTAAAAGGGAGACCAAAAAAACCCTTCCCTGTTCCGTTGAAGGGAAATGGAGCCAAAATTTAACCACTATGTTGCAAATATCATTTGGACAAAAGCCATACAAACCAAAATTACCTTTTCTGCAGTATAGGTTGTGAAAGCTGCCAGACATGCAAGAGCTTCTCCCGTTGTGCAAAGCAATGTGGCAATGATAGCCAAGTAGCCCATATTCTGAGACAACATCATCTGCCACTGGGTCATGAGATGGTGGCATATATGGGCTTTTAATTAAAAATATATCAAATAAAGAATATGAGTAAAATAAAGTTTCACGATGTCCAAGCAATCACTATCTACATACGTTATACAATAGCAGAGGAACATCTTTCGGATAAGTTTATCTAAACCTCATGCTAATAGTTTGATCGTCAAGATAAACAAAGACACTCTTTGTAATCTATAGTTATAAAAATAAATGTATATAAATACAATGCAACCCAAGTAATGAATAATTGAAATATAATCTAGCTATTCTTTAGAATTTCAGACAAATGCAATTCTCCTTACCAGGAAACGGACCCTAATGTGCTCTTCTCAATGAGTTGATGGAAATGAAGATTTGCAACAATAACAGCCAATTCCCCATCCTCCTAAGAACATTAAAAAAAACATAATGATTTAGAATTTATGCCCGATGTCATTATTCATCAGGAAGATCATTCTGGTATCATCACAACTGCACAGGTGCAAAATAAAACACATTCACTTTGTTGCTCATGGCACATCTTATTGTGAAGATGAAACATGTGGTTCTCAGATTTATCCAATTATCATAATAAACAAATAGCTGGACATTTTTTCTGTTGAATTTATGGTGCAATTATAATTCCAACATTATCACGGCATGTTCACTGCACAAGAGGCTTTGCGGACCACTAAGTCTCTACTGATTAGATTATTCCAGTTGGTCCCATTCAATTAGATCACTCCCTGGTGCATTACTAATTCTTTCCCAATAAATATATACCCTGCTCCATCCCCTTTGAATGCTATAATTTAATCTGCCTCTACTACTACTACCCTTACCACTGCATTTCAGGCCCTAATTACTTGCTGTATAAACAAGATTTCCTTCAAGGACCTTTGTTTTATTTCCCAATCAATTCCATGTTTATTAATTCTTGATCACTGCCAATTAAAACAGTTTTTCTCCATCTACTGTTTATGCTTGCGACCTCCTCTATTCTGAAGAGAACCATGTCCATTTTTAGAGTCTATTCATATAATTAAGGTGCCACGTGCCTGTAATGTTCTAAATGCCCTACTGCTACATCTTTAATAACCTGTAGTAGCAATGTTACAACATTTTGAGATTTAAAAAATCAAGTCTGCAATTTATCCCATCAGATAAAGCATAAAAGGAAGTTTAATTTGACACATAATTCACTTTCATATCTTCAGTATTAAAAAAGTTATGCCCATTTTCATACTCGGAAATTACATCTTGTTCCCTATTGCTTTTCCATTGACTTAACACAAAAGCTGTGATCAAGAGCAGTCTAAAGCCCATAACTTTATTAAAAATTAAGAGAACTGAAATAAATGTTCAGTTATTATAGATTGAAGCATTCTGAAACAAATATTAAACAATCTTACTTGGATGACCTGAAATTAAAGCATATAATTAGTTAGTTACCCAATTGTAGCTAATTTCAAAATTCAATTACTAGATCTAAGCATCTATCCATTTCTTAAGGAAAGATTAACATTTTTAAATAGCCTAAATGTCCAAAGAACATTCACCCAAGAATTCACAATAAAATATGATTTTTAAATCTCATCGACATTAATTTATAGGTCAAATGGAAGGGATTTAGTGTTCAATTGCTGTAAATTAATGGCCATTTAAATCAGCTTGCAAGTGGGATTTTGTGGAACGCGCTGGTTTGGAACGCTGCCATTGCGGTGAATTTGAAGCCCATATGCGGCATGAAAGATACTGCGGGATTGAATGGACCCCCAAGTCAGCTACTCGCAACATAACATTTTGTGTAAAGGGATCTTAAGAAGCCCTTTTTAATGTAAAAATAAACAACCTACCTTGCCTTGTCCCCTACACGAGATCCGTCCCGTCTGGGTTCGCGGCTTTAGAGGATGATTTTTAATCTACTATAACAATTAAATAACCCAATTTAGTTTAAAAATACCTGCAGTGAACGAATTTCACAGCGATTTTTCGTCAGGAACTAAGTAGGCTGAACAACATCGATTTCAACAGCCGAGAGAAAATCGCGTTTTAAACCCGCCCCCCTCTCAAAGGCGACAAAGTCGCGCACACGGGCAGCGGCAGAACTGCATCGCCGCTGAAGGTAAGTTTTGCAACATACCTACCGATTGCTAACTCTTGCATTCGGATTCTCTACTTTGTTGCATAGGAATGTCAGCTGCATTTCTTTCAATGCAGAGTCCAGTGGATCCATCCACTTTCAAGGCAGCACTTGATTTATGATTTCAGGTCCAATGGACATGAAGGGTTTCGGGTCCCAATATTTTGTTAAGTATGTAAATGCTACTGATAGTGATCAAGATCTTCCACCCTTTGTGCTTCAAAATGTCAATGATTATTGTACAGGTATTGTACCAGGAATACAGATACGAAAAATAAATATTTTCAAGGTCTCGGATTATTCTCATTATTAATTCTCCAGTCTCATTCTCCAGGGGGGCGGGAGCATCATTCTACATTTACTTTACCTACTCTTTCCATATAATACTAGACCAAGTGTGACCCGTTGGGTCCCAGCATCACACGGGAGGGCTGGTCACCAACGCAATATTCCACCTCTCCACCAATTCCAATATTGCTCACCAGTGGGTGGGGTGGGGGGGGGGGGGCTTTCTGTTGCGCTAGTATGGGTGTTGCGGGCCGAAGGTACTGGTTTCCAGAGGGCTAACCGTTGCAACAATTTTAAAAGCCAAGCCAAGGCAAACAAATTGGGCAGCAGCCACCCGACAACCAAAATTCATTTTGTGAACACAAACTTGTTAAAAAGGCGAGGCAAACAATTGGGCAGCAGCCACCTTACAGCCGCATTGAGGGGACTCACCGTGGAGTAGACGTGCATTCAGTGTTATTCGCAGCTCAGAGAGCCGTGACCCTCTCGCTTCCTGGATCTGGCAGAGACTGAGTGAGGGACTACACTTCTGGGTTTTAAAGTCCTTCCCCCCTGCCGCCAGCGGGGGCAGCAGAGAGAATGGGGATTTAAAAAAAAACATTAATATCGCTCTGATTTTTCATCGATGGGAAAAATCCTCCGGTCCCGGAAGGCGGAGTGGGTCGCTGAGCGAGGTGGCTAAGAATGACGGCCGTAGGTGGTGGCGTTTGACCACAGTGGGCCAAAAGCGGTCAAGATCAGACTTTTAGTAATATAGATTTATAAACAGACTGGTCTGCAGTTTCTGGGTTTAAAACTACATCAGTGTTTGAAGAAGGATGCAACAGTTGTAATGTTTCAGTCCTCAGGACCCATCCCCAGTATCATTGTGTGATTGGAAGACCATGGACACTACCTCTGTGACTTCTTCCCTCAGCAACCCAAGATGCATTCTGTCAGGGTTAACTGATTTTTCTACTTTAAGAGCAGCTAGCCGTATTCTTATAGCTTCTCTTTACCAATAATTAGTCCATCCAAACACTCAGTTTTATGATAGTCCAGCAGCAGCAAGGACACTTGATGAAAAAAATCCCTCTTCCCACCCCCACTCCAGGCACTTTCCCTTGCAACCGCAGGAAATGCTACACTTGTCGCTTTACCTCCCCCCTTGACTCCATTCAAGGACTCAAGCATTCTTTCCAGGTGTGGCAGGGGTTCACCTACACCTCCTCCAACCTCATCTGTTGCATCCGCTGATCTAGGTGTCAGCTGCTCTACATCGGTGAGACCAAGCGTAGGCTTGGCGATCGCTTCGCCCAACACCTCCGCTCGGTTCGCAATAACCAACCTGATCTCCCGGTGGCTCAGCACTTCAACTCCCCGTCACATTCCGAATCTGAACTTTCTGTCCTGGGCCTCATCCATGGCCAGAGAGAGGCCCACCGTAAATTGGAGGAGCAGCACCTCATATTTCGCTTGGGTAGTTTACACCCCAGCGGTATGAACATTGACTTCTCCAATTTCAGGTAGTCCCTGCTTTCCTCTCTCCTCCCCTTCCCTATTCTCTCTCAGCCCACTGTCTCCGTCTCTTCCTTTCTTCTTCCCACCCCCCTCCCCTCCCACCCCCACCCTCACATCAGTCTGAAGAAGGGCTCGACCCGAAACATTGCCTATTTCCTTTGCTCCGTAGATGCTGCCTCACCCGCTGCGTCTGTCCAGCATATTTGTCTACCTTCGATTTTCCAGCATCTGCAGTTCCTTCTTAAACATCCTTCCTTCATTAATTTGTTAGTGTGATTTATTCTTTTTTCAGAGTATTAAAACCTGAATCTACATGTTTTGCAGTGCCACATGGGCCCCTGGGTAGAGAGTCAGCACTTGTAAAAAAAAAATCTGTCAATGGCAACAAGAGGGGAAAGGAGATAAACAGGTATGGGAAGAAGTAACATATCATGATTTTCACAGGGAAGACTGCCCTAACCAGGAAGAACAGAGATGGCTTCCCATGGCCATGGCTGGTCCAAATCTGTTACAATCACTGACAGCATTAGAGTCACAGATTGAATGTAGAGGAAGGAATTGCAGATGCTGGTTTAAACCGAAGATAGACACAAAAAGCTGGAGTAACGCAGCGGGACAGGCACCATCTCTGGAGAGAAGGACGGTGATGTCTGAAGAAGGATCTCTACTCGAAACGTCACCCATTCCCTCTCTCCAGAGATGCTGCTTGATTGCCTGAGCCTGCCCCAACCACTAAGTTAGTCCCAGATTGAAGTTATCTGTAGGGTGTATTTAGGATTTCATAGAAACTGATCTTTAGATCTACCAATACATTTTTTTAAATTTCAAATAAACTTAGTCATGTAAATTTGCATGTAGTTCATAACATGCACATAATGTGCTCTTCATTTTTTCTTGTATTATTTACACAAGTCATTACATACAACTCTTGTTCCAAGTCCTGTCATTAAATAATTAAAGTGAATTGCTCACATTGATGTGGGAAACAAAATGTACATAACACTTAATCAGAACAGTAAATGCCAGGCCCAGTAATCTAATGGGTGCAAGGAGTTGTGAATAAAGGTTGTCTGGTTATTTCATTTGTGTTTGTGTGACCTTGCTTGGTGAAACTGCTTGTAACATTAACTCACTTGCCAGCAACCCAGCAACAAGCCAGGGTATAAGCACCTCAACTTAATAAGTTTGTCACAGCCAATAAAGGTACTGGACTCTTCCAGAGTTGTCAGGTCATATTCCACAAGTAGAGATCGCCGGCGAGGGCTAAAAAAAACATTAGAAATTTAGATTGAAATTAAATTGAAAGATTTCTCAATTTCTGTTGATTAAAGAAAATTAACATTTCCTTTTATTTAAAATAACCATCTCAATTTATGCAAACCACTTTATAAAATCCAGATCTGCATGTTTCCACAGGACACTACAGCTTTAACTGAAACAAAATGATAAAAGGGGAAACATAGAATTTTACACATTGCATAATTACCCTGCATTAACTCTAATTACAAAGAAATAGGATAAAATAGTCTGCCTTTATTCTTCTAGATCCAAAGAATTGTTCAAAGTACGTGTACAGAAGGTTGTGATGATGCTCATCTGATAGTCCACAAGCCTGAATAAATAATCAGAGCTTAACCTCGACATATATTCGAACTAACTCAACAATATGCATTCAGATGGATAGCTAGAATGCTAAAGATCAACCGATCCTGAAACCAAGTGAAAATGTCAGTCACAATTTTCATCATGATTGTTCTTGAAAATTAAGAGTTCCACAAAAGAGGCATTCAACACACAAACAGTTTAAGTTTCTATGATGTAATGAGAATTTCAAATTGATTTAAAGTATTCCAGCCAAGTTTTCCATTTTGGCTGGAATACGTTATGTGTCAATAAGGTAATCAGGAAGATAGCGGAAGGATATGTATTGATATGTTTAACTTAGAAGTGACTATTCCTATGCCAACAGGTGCTCTCTTTGTTCATAGTGGGTGACAGCACTAGTCTTCAGATAATGATTCAGGTACCCGAGTGTTCAGTATACCCCAGATACCTTAAGATTGTTAATGGTTTGGACACGCTAGAGGCAGGAAACATGTTCCCGATGTTGGGGGAGTCCAGAACCAGGGGCCACAGTTTAAGAATAAGGGGTAAGCTATTTAGAACAGAGACAAGGAAACACTTTTTCCACACAGAGAGTTGTGAGTCTGTGGAATTCTCTGCCTCTGTGGAGGCTGGTTCTCTGGATACCTTCAAAAGAGAGCTAGCTAGGGCTCTTCAAGATAGCGGAGACAGGGGATATGGGGAGAAGGCAGGAACAGGGTACTGATTGTGAATGATCAGCCATGATCACATTGAATGATGGTGCTGGCTCGAAGGGCCGAATGGCCTACTCCTGCACCTATTGTCTATTCTAATGTATTTTGTGGTTGAGATGAGTTACGTTGATGAAAGGAGACAAGGATGGATTGGAGAGGACTTCCATGTGCTCTTGCTGTTAAAGGCCACCAAATCACATCCAAAAGGAAAATTGCAGAGATCACATAGATGAAATTCACTGCGTTGCAGCCACCCTAACAAGGAATGCTACAGATGGCACAGTCTAAGTGAGATTTTATTTAGAATCAAAATGCAATTTTTCCTCAGTTTAATAGTGCTCTATAGACCCATTTAAAGCAGGACAGAGGTGAGAGGAATCAGCCTTGTATCTAGTTCACGATCTGTACAATAAAAATAATGAAGTGCAGATAAACATCACAAGCAATTAAATTGCTTACACAGACAGCACAGTCAATTCTCCCCAAGCTTACCCATGCATTCCGGCTGTTTTACTTGGAGGAAATAATGGTGTGATTCCATACACACACAGTGTCTTGAGTCCACACAGAGGAGGCCATACTGCACCGTTCCAACATACGGTAGCAGATGTATCACTGAAGCAGGCTTTACCTTGCTCGTAGACATGTTCTTTCCCAGTTCTTTCGCAAAGAGCAATCATCCAGGTAATTCCAAGAGCTCTGAAAATACATCACTTTTTTTTTTAGAGATTTGATTATACTGTCATACAATACAATACAATATTTATTCCATGTCATTTGAACCTCAGTGAGGCTCAAACGAAACTCCGTTTCTACAGCCATCCAAACAAAACAATTCCTACAAGACACACAAACAATTCAATTCACACAAACATCCATCACAGTGAATCTCCTCCTCACTGAGATGGAAGGCAAAGTCTTTTCTCTCCCCTGTGTTCCATTTTTTTCTCCCGATGTTGAAGCCCCAGGCGGGCGATGGTAAGTCCCACGGCCATTAAGGCCAAGCCGGGCGATGTACGGCCCCGCTCCGGGTCTAAATGTCTCAAAGTTGGAGCCCCCGGCAGGCGTTGGAATGTCCCGCGGTCATTAAACCCACGCCGGGCGATGTACGGCCCCGCTCCGGGTCGTTCCATCCCCGCGACACGGGCTGGAGAAGTTGCATTGCGGAGCTCCGAAAAGCGGTCTCCACCCGGAACCGCGAGCTCCCGATGTTCCATCCACAGGTCATTAGGGTTAACTTCAATTCAAAATATTTTAAAAAATAGAGTTGCACTAGTAATTATACTTGATTTTCCTCTATAAAGCCAGTTAAGTGTCTCCCCCAAAGGAAACCATACAGAAAATATGGGCTACAATTACTTTTTATTGAAACTAACCAATGAAGACTATTTATGTAGTAAAAAGGATCAGAATTTACTTTTCCAACATCAGCAAAAGTTATTCAACTCATTACCATATAAGTATGTACAAGTACGTATATTTACTTCAGTCATATGACATTGTTATTAAATCATGTTTCTTACTTTACTGCTTCTCTCAATTTTGAGGGTAATCCTGTGTAACGGTTAATGGATTTCAGCAACAGCCCAACTCCTCTTGTGCCAGAGCTTGTACATTTACGTATATATTCTTTCTTCCAAAATCCTGGCGGACTGTCCTGGATAGAAATTCTACTCAACTTCTCAGTAGCTATACCTACAGCTTTTGGTTTCCAAGCCTTGCTTTTGGAGACAAAATAGCAGCAGTAGATTCTGTGCCAAATTAAACTGGAAAAGATACAGAAAAATACAAAATACTTTACGATTTTAGAAGGCAGATGGCTCTACAGTGGCATCATAAATGATAGCTTGGGGATATGTCTCAAACCAATGTGGAAGATTATTCAACAATGTTTAAACTGTTGGTACTGAAGTCACTTATTACACAAAAATCATTGCAAAACCGGTATTTTTTAAATATTGGTGGGAGGAAAGTCACCAAACATAACTTTAACAAGAGAAAATAAAACAACTTGGGTTCCATATGGCAAGCATTTTTTTTAAACAGTATTTTCAGTGAAGTCGTTTTTAATCTTAAATTTGGTCAGTAGATTATAACATCAAGTTATACGGTTGATTCAGAAATCAGTGGCCTTATACAAACTAAGAATGTATATCAACAAGAGGCATTTTTCTTTTTCATTACAAGGTAGATCGCCCCAATTTTAAAATATCAGATGATTTGTTTAACTCCAAATTAATGATCAACAAAATTGGTGTAGCCAGACTTTGTAGTTTTTAAAACATTGTAATCCATTGCCAAATGGGTTGCTTTTCCCTCATTTTTGTTACCTTCCCTACCCACCCTCACTCCTACCTCATCTACTATTCATTTTACTTTCTCCTACTCCACATCTTGTTGCCCCTCCACCCTCTGTCCCTGATCATCAATAAGCACAAATATTCCGAAGTCGTGGTTAGCAACGCCATAAAGATCCTGAAAGTGACTGCTCATAACTCTGCTAAACAAAATTAAACACTAATTCAATTCAGCAGTCATAGTAAGTCAAATTACTGAAGTTCAATGATCTAGCTTAGTCTACCCATAGATAAGACACAAAATGCTGGAGTAACTCAGCGGGACAGGCAGCATCTCTGGAGAGAAGGATTGGGTGATGTTTCGGGTCGAGACCCTTCTTCAGACGGATGTCAGGGGAGTGGGCAGTACATAGATAAGGAAGTGTTTAGATAAGGAAGTACAAGGTGTGAAAACAAGACAAGTTTCATTTAACCATGAAAAAAAGGAAAATTAGTCAACTCATATGTTATTTGCAGTTTTGGACTGGAATGACAGGAAGATCAGATCCTAACAGAGATCACTACTATTGTTAAAGAATATTCCATCTACCTTAAACAAAAGCATCCATGCCCACTTACTTGTCATTTGACATATGGTAGAAACGCTTGCTGACACAACCAGCACATAACAAGCAAGAAACATCTAGGTATGTAAAGATCTTCAGCAGAACTTCCCATGGTAAGCTAGAAATAATTGCCAGATTGTTACATTGTAATTTGAAAAACAATATTTAACACCATTAGATATGCTTATCTACCAAATCGGAACCATAGCAGTCTGAAAGAGAGCAGAATAAAGCAACTCATCATTTACTCTAATAATTAAAAGATATTTCACAATTTTAAAATATGCATTCAGGCATGACCAGTAATGTCATTTCATAGATATTTATCAAAGTTGTTTTTGTAATAATTTAAAAAATGCTCACAATGACCCACACCTTAAAGATACACCAGACATACTCATTTCAAAACTAAGAAAAAGTTAATGCAATAATAATTGCATAATTTAATCTACCGATTAAGTAACCAATATAAATAAATGAAATTGTAGGCTTTTATTCTTCAACCCAAAATCGAAACTTAACATGGATTTACACAAAAAGACTAATTAATGGAAATCACATTCATACAAATAAATTCACTGAAAACCTCATTTACAGGACAGTTTTCATAAACTTGGGAAATCACAAAGGGATTGTCCAGTTGAAATAATCTCAGATTCAGATTCAAATTTATTGTCATTGTGCAGTGTACAGTACAGAGACAACGAAATGCAGTAGCCTTGAAGCCTAGGCCAGTTAAATCAGTAAAACTTCAGCTAAGTTGGAAAAAGTCAAATATGCTATGAATATTTGTGTTTTCATCCATTTAAGCTTGTATATTGCTTTTTTTCATGGTTAAATGAAAAATAACATTGGACAGTGTACAATTAAGTTAGCTCAGTGCTGACAATCTACCCATCTAATAAAGAAACTGAGAGCTTGATTGAGATTTTAAATCTCACTTTGACTTGAACATGAACAGTGCCCTCCATAATGTTTGGGACAAAGACCCAATATTTATTTATTTGCCTCTGTACTCCACAATTTGAGATTTGTAAGAGAAAAAAAACAGATGTGGTTAAAGTGCACCATTGTCAGATTTAATAAAGACCATTTTTATACATTTTGGTTTCACCATGTAGAAATTACAGCAATGTATATACATAATCAGCCATTTGATGATCAGCCATGATCATATTGAATGACGGTGCAGGATCGAAGGGCCGAATGGCCTACTCCTGCACCTATTTTCTATGTTTCTATAGTCCCCACATATCAGGACACAATGTGTGGGACACAGCAATGTCATGTAAATTAAAGTAGTCATGTTTAGTATTTTGTTGCATATCCTTTGCATGCAATGACTGCTTGAAGTCTGTGATTCATGGACGTCACCAGTTGCTGGGTGTCCACTCCAATGATGCTCTGCCAGGCCTGTATTGCAGCCATCTTTAGCTAATGCTTGTTTTTGGGGCTTGTCCCCTACAGTTTTCTCTTCAGCATATAAAAGGCAAGCTCAATTGGGTTCAGATTGGGTGATTGACGGCCACCCAAGAATTCACCGTTTTTTAGCTTTGAAAAACTCCTTTGTTGCTTTAGCAGTATGTTTGGGATCATTGTCTTGCTGTAGAATGAACTGCCGGCCAATTAGTTTGGAGGCATTTGTCTGAACTGGAGCAGATAGGATGTATACTTCTACTTCAGAATTCATTAAGCTACTACCATCAGCAGTTGTATCATCAATGAAGATAAGTGAGCCAGTACCTTCAGCAGCCATACATGCCCAGGCCATAACACCCAACCACCGTGTTTCACAGATGAGGTGGTATGCTTTGGATCTTGGCCAGTTCCTTCTCTTCTCCATACTTTGCTCTTGCCATCACCCTGATATGTTAATCTTCGTCTCATCTGTCCACAAGACCTTTTTTCCAGTACTGCGGTTGCTCTTTTAAGTACTTCTTGGCAAACCGTAACCCGGCCATCCTATTTGTGTGGCTAACCAGTGTTTGGCATCTTGCAGTGTAGCCTCTATATTTCTATTAATGAAGTCTTCTGTGGACAGTGGTCATTGACAAATCCACACCTGACTCCTGAAAATTATGTTGCCTGAAATGGGGGAACTGTTTAAACACAGCTGTAATTTCTACATGGTGAAACCAAAATGTATAAAAATACCCTTTAATAAAATCTGGCGATGTGCACTTTAACCACATATGATTTTTTATATTACAAATCTCAAATTGGAGTACAGAGACAAATTAATAAATGATGGTTTTTGTTCCAAACATTATGGAGGGCACTGTAATATATCCAATACAACAGGGCAAGATATTTGAAGGTATAATGTATCAGGTGAGAATTCTTCTATTGAGGATCTCATGCAACAAGTTAACATGGGTCCACAATTAATTTCATTTGGAAACAGAGGTTTGCTATTTACCAAATAGTATTAACAATAAATATGCCTTAATGTTTTATAATGATCAGTGAGCACCCAATCATGTTTTTACTTTAAACTGGTTCTTTCTTGCAGAGAAGCTAATTATCAAGCTCAGCAAACTATGTAAATTATTCCAAATAGCAGATTTTCCTTCCTAACTTTAATTTCTCCATCACTACCAAAAAAATATATACAACTTATCTATGTATTTCAAAACACTACTAATTGTAAATGCTTTTGCTAAAAGCACCCTAATTGTTTAATAGAGAAATAGATTTTGAAGACATAAAAGCTATTGTTTTCATTGGCATATGTTGCATTGTGCAGCACCGAGGCAGAAAACATCCCCATAAGCAATTATGCATCCCAGCAGCAACAATAGCCCTAATAAATGCAAGGGACCATAAAAGGATGAAGGAGCAGATCAACTTTCAAAGATTTTCACCAAGCATTATCAGTACACCTCTGGCAGAAGCTTTGACTAAATACCATGGCTATACTCTGGGGGGAAAAAAAACCTTTTAAATAGCAAACTGCAGGGTGTACCTTTTTAAAGAAAAATAAATCAGTCAAAACTCAACAATGCATACGTAACTTACATTAGTGTCAAGTATGTTTCTAAAATTTGTAATAGCAGCAAAAACAATTGTGGCAAAAGTCTTGGTTTTATCTGAAATTGCATCTGCTGTTATGTAAAGTAATTACGAAATCTCAATTGAAATGTAATTTAACACAAAAATACTCCCCAGGAACATTGAAACGATCAATTAAAAATCTAAGCTGATAGTTCAATGCAGTACAGGCGAGATTCTGTTACACTTGAAACCAAGTATCCTCTGGCTTTTGCAGTGAATGTTAAAAATCAAACAGCAGGGGAGATTACTGCTCCAGGCAGGATTCATATCTTAACTCAACCCTAAACAACATTAATTTGTCACTATCACATTGCTGTTTGGTGTGTTGAGTGAAAATAGACTGCCATTAAGTCTATTTTGGCAAAATCTGACAAAAATGATTCAGAATGTAAGAAGTTCAGCTAAACCTTTGCGTCAAATATTATATATATAATATTTGACGCAAAGGTTTAGCTGAACTTCTTACATTCTGAATCATTTTTAAGAATCAGAAAAAAATGTTTTCTCTTCTTGAAAGATCTTTAGGCAATCGCCTTCCTGATAAGATTGAACAAATTCTCACAAGACCACTTTGGCTTGCGTTTTTCTCACTCCATGTTTGTAATTAATTTTCCCATGTGAAATAGAGAACCAAAAGCGTTATCTACACAATTTATTGACCCAACTCAAAAATGTAACCATTTACCCTTGAGCAAAATATCATTTATATTTGGTAGTTGAGATAATAAAACATATATGAATGATTGTACAAATGGATCCCAATTTTCAATAAATCCAATTTCCTTAAAAGTGAGTATCAACAGAATAGGCCCTTTAGGCTTGCATTGTAACATGTCCAATATTAATCACCATTGACATTGGTTACCCTGAAATGCCTCTGTTTTTAATTTATAATCCAGGATAGTACAATCATAATAATTTTAATCTTAAATAAGAGTCTTATTCATTTTAATCAATGGCAATTTTATTATTCAAGTCCGTGATTTGGGCCAAACTGAACGTGAGAGAATTGAATAAATTGTTAGATTGATGAGTTGTTATCATGTATATTGTGCAGAATGCCTCAAGCCACATATTTAAAACAAATCAAACAAAATACTTCAAATCCCAAACTATAAAAACAAACATAATAGCCACCTACTCTAAATAATGGTTTAATTATTCTTTATTCTAATATTTAAAATTCCAAAATGTACTTTCAAAGTGATCTTCAAATGAAAATAATGTTCCATACAGAGAATTAATTCGGTAAAGTTGATGTTTCCAATTCTCGCCCCCTCATAATGTGGAACTAAATATAATTGCAGCAGTTTCCACTCAACACTCCCCTAAAAGGTAATGCAGGTTGAGAGGACAATATCATTAAAGCCCTTGTGTATATGCCAGGAGGAGGGAAATATTGTTTCTGATACGTGCGTTATTAACTAACCTCTGACCTTTTACCTACCTCTCAACGGTGGTCAGACTTGTAGATCTCAATTTACCACATTTTGTTCCGTGGTAGGACCTCGAAAGCAGACTTGGGCCCCGTTTATGTCCAAAACTGAAACATTGCAACATTAAATAACTGAACAAAAACGTAACGAGATCAACCATTTCCTTAAAAACAAGAGTCAGGTGGGAGGAACCCAACCGCAAACAACCCCTATCCATTCCCTCCACAGATGCTGCCTGACCCACTGAGTTCCTCCAGCAGTTTGTGTTTTGGTCAAGATTACAGCATCTACAGTTCCTTATGCCACCCAAACTTTAATGGAGTTTATAGTTTGCTGCACTTTCGATACCGAGCGATGGTTTTCACATTCTACATTATGCAATCCTTACATTTTTTCTAATGTCACTGAAATAAACCAAAATGACATTTTCGGTCAATTGGTCAATGCTTGGGGGTGGCAGGTTATTGACTGCAGGCAATGAAGGAAACCCACGACGAATGCTGACAATAGACAATAGGTGCAGGAGCAGACCATTCGGCCCTTCGAGCCAGCACCGCCATTCAATGTGATCATGGCTGATCATCCCCAATCAGTACCCCGTTCCTGCCTTCTCCCCATATCCCCTGACTCCGCTATTTTTAATCAAATGAAAATCATCGGAAATGTTGGAAGTGCACAACAGTCCGGCACGAGGTTTAACGAGCAGGGAAGGGCCTTTGCTGGGGACTACAATGCATGGATCAACGCTGCCTGCATTGGCAGCAACAGTGTGCGCTACACACCAGGCACAGTGGGGAAAATAAATCTTCACCTGGAGCACACGTGGCCGAGCGCCGGCAGCCGAGCACCGGGCTGCTCTGAGCCGCCGTGCTGCAGGGTGAGCCGAGCGGAGACACCCAGACCACGGGGTCGTGGGTTGACCCGGCCCTTCGCCACCTCCGCTCGGCCTCCGCCTGTTGCCATCGCAGCCGGCAGGAGGACAACACACAACACACTGGCACCAGCGCGGCCGAGAGGAGTGGCTGGCTGGCCGGGGAAAGTCGGGCGTAAGTCGGTCGGCGTTTGAGGGTGGAAAGGGAGAGGAGGTGTGGATGGAGCAACCGGTTAGTGTTGGTGTCCAGGGGGAGGGAGCAGGTGCCGCAGGGTCTGGGCTTCACCTCCCACAAGGCGGGGCTCCCCCCTGATGGATGGATGTATCAATATCGCCAGACGACCAATAGCAATGAAGGGATGGCAACAACCGGCCTTTATGACGTCACGCCGTGCAATGGATACATTGAGAGAATGTGGACACAAAGGAACCGCAGATGCTGGTTTAAAAAAAAATAATAGTGTGCTGGAGTAACTTTAATTTATGATGCTTTTATAAGTGATATACTAAGATTTTATATGCACTTTATGATATTTTTTAATATGCAATGCATTTTTTAATGTAATGTTGCCCCTCGTCTGGACCTTGAGTCCGAAATAAAGTTTATTATTATTATTATTATTATTATTATTATTATTATTAACTCAGAGGGTCAGGCAGCATCAAACCCCTACCACGGTGGCCAAGTCAATGGATATTTTTCAATCAATCAATCAAAGACTTTATTGTCATTCAAAAATACACCAAGTCTGAAAATTTTTTTGTTGCATCTGGCTCACCGCGCAACATAAAATAACAAAATAAAATAGATAAAAGATAAAATAGATAAAAAGATAATATAGATAATAGTGGCGGCTCATTACATGGATTCAAGAGTCTGATGGCTCAGGGGAAGAAGCTGTTGCAAAACCTGGCCGTTCTGCTCCTTATACTACGATATCTTTAAGGCAGAAATGGATAGATTCTTGATCAGTGCGGGTGTCAGGGATTATGGGGAGAAGGCAGGAGAATGGGGTTAGGGCAGGAGAATGGGGTTAGGAGGGAGCGATAGATCAGCCAAGATTGAATGGGAGAGTAGATTTGATGGGCCAAATGGCCTAATTATGCTACTATCACTTATGATCTGTGGAGGACATGGATAGGTAACATTAGGTCTTCCAGAGATGCTGCCTGACCAACTGGAGATTAGTTTAGAGATACAGCGCGGGAACAGGCTTTTGAGCCCACCAAGTCCCCGCCAACCAACAATCCCCATACATTAACACTATCCTACACACAACAGGGACAATTTACAATTTTACTCCTTGAACAACCTTGTACTGCAGCACAATTTCTGCCAGGGTAGATCTACATACAAAGTGAATTCAAAAAGCAGCATACTTCAGCAAAAAAGCTGGAGGAACTCAGCAGGTAAGATAGCGTCTGGAGGAAAATTGGCAGAGAACATTTTGGGTTGGGACCCTTCAGACCGAGTTCAGAATGAGGTGACATACTTATGTTGTGAGAGTTTGAGTTTACAGATCAAAATCAAGACCTAACACACTTTAACAAGTCAATTGTGATCCCCACCCTATATACTGTATATGCCTCTGAGACTTGCACTGCTGAAAGCATACATCTCAAACCACAGGAGACACTTCATCAACATAGTCTCCACAAAATCTTACTAATCCACTGATAGCTTGGTGGATGTTACCCACATGAATTTTAGTAAGGCACTAGACTAAGTCGGACCCGTTGGATCCCAGTCACACGGGAGGCCTGGTCCTCCAACGCAATATTCCACCACTCACCTGTTCCCTCAACTCAACGGCAGGAGCGTTCTGTAGCCGGGGGACGGGGACTGCTTCAGACGGGGCATCGGGGCCTGGTGGGGGAGGTGTGTGGGGAGGGGGCGGGTGTGGGGGAGAGGGGGGGGGGTGTGGGGGAGGGGGATGTGTGGGGGAGGGGGGTGGGGGGGGAGGGGGGTGGTGGGGGATGGGGGTGTGTGGGGGAGGGGGGGTGTGGGGGAGGGTGTGTGTGTGGGGGAGGGGGGGTGTGGGTGGGGGAGGGGGGGTGGGGGAGGGGGGGTGTGGGGGGGGGGGGAGGGGGAGTGTGGGGGAGGTTTGGGAGGGGGATGTAGGGGAGGAGGGTTGTAGGGGAAGGGGGGTGTAGGGGAGGGAGGATGTGTGGGCTCACCGGTTCCCGGCCCTGGCTCCGACCGCACTCCTGGCTCCAGGACTCGACTCCGAACTCACTCAGTGCTCCAGTCCCCAGTGCCTGTCGCGCTCACAGCCCCCGCCCGCAACCACAGCCCATCCCCGCCTTCACAGACAGCCCGCCCCCGCCCGCGAGGACAGCTTCTTCACGGGCGGCTTCTGCACGTGCGGCTTGTGGACGTGCTCACGGATTCCGCCCCTCCTCCGGGACTTTATTCTCCAGCCGGTGCCGGAAGGGGCGTTACCTTCATGGTGACTGACAGGCGAGAAGACCAATCTGCTGATCTCATGATTTTTTAAACCTTCATAACTTTTGTAATCTTCCACCGATCGGAACAAAACTTGGTGCCTTGGAGCAGAGGAGAACGGCGAGTAAGGTGGCAAATCCTAGCGATATATGGTACCCTTTTATGTGCAAATTAAAAAAACAATGCAAACCGGAAATGGTCAAGATGAGAGTTATCGTAATAGTATAGATGGATTTAATAAAGTCTGCTCTGACAGACTAATCTGGAAGATTAAGATGCATGGGATTAATAACAACTTGATCGTATTGCTTTAGAACTGGCTTACTGATAAAACACATAGGGTTGTGATGGAAGAACATTATTCAGACTGGAGGTTTGTGACGACTGGAGTTCTGCTGGGATCTGTGCTGGAACTTCTGTTGTGTTGTATGTGATATACATAAATGACTTGGATGTAAACATAGACAGGTAGGTTCTTAAGTTTGCAGATGATGCCAAGATTTCTGGGGTCGTGGACTGTGAGGAAGGCTATGAAAGTATACAGTGGGGTATAAATCAGCTACAGAAATGGGCAGAAAAAGTGGCAGGTGGAGTTTAATCCATGCAAGTGCAAGGTGTGCACTTTGGGAGGTCAAATGCAAGAGGCAAATATACAATTAATGGCAAAACCCTTAACACAATTGATGTGCAGGTCCAAGTCCATAACTCCATGAAAGTGGCAACACAAGTAGATATCGTGGTAAACAAGGCATATGATATATGTGCCTTCATTGGTCGGGGTATGAATATAAGAGTCAGGAAATCATGATGCAGATCAAATGCCCCATTATTACCTCTTTAATAATTGACTCCAGCATCTTTCCCACCACCGAAGTCAGGCTAACTGGTCTGTAATTCCCCGTTTTCTCTCTCGCTCATTTCTTGAAAAGTGGGATAACATTAGCTATCCTCCAATCCACAGGAACTGATCCTGAATCTATTGAACATTGGATAATGATCACCAATGCGTCCACTATTTCTAGAGCCACCTCCCTAAACGGGTCAGCCCCCAATATCACTGTCCACAGGACCTACGGCTGAAGCCTCCAAAGCCTCACGCGCATTTGTGCCTGCTCGTGTGTGTGTGTGTGTGTGTGTGTAAGTGTGTGTGCGCATGCATGTGCGCAGGGCCACCATGGAATTGCATTTCCTCACCCATATTTTGACAGCGATTTCCACCCCTGAATTTGAACCACTCTGGAATGAGTGAATCGACTTCAGCCAGACTGCCAGGCCAACATCCAATTACGCTCATTTTGCAGGCCATGTCATTTGCATACCTTACGCCAGCCTCTGAAAACCAAACTCAATTACCAGTAGGGAGAAGAAAAGATTTAAGAATGTCCATAAAACTTCTGTGAACAGTATCAGTCTTCAAATCCCATATTGGCATCATTAGTTGTGTCAGAACCTGCAGAACTGTGGTGGAAGTAAACTGTGGTTAATCCTGAGACACCACTTAAAAATAAGCTTTCTCTCTCAATACTCATTCATCTTCTGCTTTATATTTCCTCCAGACAAATTAGCTGCCTTTAACAAGCCTTCATTATGCACACTTGGCTGTATAGTCCACTTGCTCTTAGGTCTACGTCCGACTGCAGTTGTTCCTTTTGCTTTTTCCATTTCAACTGTGCTCTGCAATTTAAAACATGTTTGTTTTCTAACTTTCTAAAGTTCTGACCAGAGTTCATCAACCTGAAGCATTAATTCAGATTCTCCCTTTACAAATGTTGTGTGGCCTGCTTATTATATCCAGTATTTTCTGTTTTTATTTCCTATTCACAGCACTTACAATTATGTTTTTTTTGTTGTTGCTTTTTTTGCTTATCAATTATTTTCTATAATATTGTTGAAAAATGTCACATGGAACTGTTTTTCATCCTGTATCTACAACTTTACAACACGTGACTCATTAGAAAAAGCTAGTGTTTAATTGGCCTATGAGCAAACATCAGAACTATGAAATTCTTTCATGCCGCAGCTTAACAGACCCGTAAACATTGTACACACAGATAACAATTAAAATATATATTAGATTCAATAAATTAATGACCATAATGCCAGTGCGAAAGGAACCAACGTTCTATGTGCAACCAAAGACAGTCCATAGAAGATGATAGTTGGTGAGGTTAGTGTTCTGTAGTGTTCAAGAGACTGATGTTTGTGGGGAAGAAGCTATTCTTGAACCTGATAGTCAAGATTTTCAGCTTCCTATATCTTCATTGCTTGCTATTGAGGCAGCGTAGGTTCACATGGTTAATTCCCGGGATAGCGGGACTGTCATATGCTGAGAGAATGGAGCAGCTGGGCTTGTACACTCTGGAGTTTAGAAGGATAAGAGGGGATCTCATTGAAACATATAAGATTGTTAAGGGCTTGGACACGCTAGAGGCAGGAAACATGTTCCCAATGTTGGGGAAGTCCAGAACCAGGGGCCACAGTTTAAGAATAAGGAGTAAGCCATTTAGAACGGAGACGAGGAGACACTTTTTCTCACAGAGAGTGTTGAGTCTGTGGAATTATCTGCCACAGAGAAGCGGTGGAGGCAGGTAGATAGATAGGGCTCTTAAAAATAGCAGAGTCAGGGGATATGGGGAGAAGGCAAGAACGTGGTACGGTTTGGGGATGATCAGCCATGATCACATTGAATGGCGGTGCTGGCTCGAAGGGCCAAATGGCCTACTCCTGCACCTAATGTCATTGTCTATTCATCTCGATTATAGGAGCAAAACAAGATTGTGGCCAGGCTGGCATGGGTCTTTGATGATGTTGGCTGTGCCTCCTAAAGAACTTTTCAATGATGTGGAGGTCAGTACTCGTGATGGACTGAGCAGGGTCCATCGTTCTCTGTAATGCCTTATGTTCCATGCTTTGATGTTTCCAATGGTTGGTGCATCTAGACCAGGGATCATAAATTCAAAATAAGGATTGGCTATTCAGGACTCCTAGATGGCAGCAAATCTTTGCAATTTGTTACTTAAGTGAGATGTAGAGACTTGATCATTGAACATATTCAAGGCAACAATCTATAGATGGGATCAGACCAGGAAAGTGGTGCTGAGGTGAAGGGATTATTCACCCTTCGTCCCATCTTATTTTTCAGTAACACATTGACACGTGACAAACTATTCACAAATGGAGCATTTACTTCCACATGTACCCTGACAACATCCACACTCTATCTTTTTTGTCAGTTGACTAATCCCACATCCATGTTAATATATTACTCTTAGTATCATGAAGGTAGTCAAAAATGCTGGTGAAACTCAGTGGGTGAGGCAGCATCTATGGAGCGAAGGAAATAAGTGACGTTTTTGATCTGATGTGGGGGTGGGGGGGGGGGGGGGAGAAAAAGAAAGGAAGAGGCGGAGGCAGTGGGCTGTGGAAGAGCTGGGAAGGGGAGGGGAAAGAAGGAGAAAGCAGGGACTACCTAAAATTGGAGAAGTCAATGTTCATACCGCTGAGGTGTAAACTGCCCAAGAGAAATATGAGGTGCTGCTCCTCCAATTTACGGTGGGCCTCACTCTGGCCATGGAGGAGGCCCTGGACAGAAAGGTCGTATTCGGAATGGGAGGGGGAGTTGAAGTGCTGAGCCACTGGGAAATCAGGTTGGTTATTGCGAATCAAGCGGAGGTGTTGGGCGAAGCGATCGCCAAGCCTACGCTTGGTCTCACCGATGTAGATCAGCTGACATCTAGAGCAGCGGATGCAATGGATGAGGTTGGAGGAGGTGCAGGTGAATCTTTGCCACACCTGGAAAGACTGCTTGGGTCCTTGGATGGAGTCAAGGGGGGAGGTAAATCGACAAGTGTAGCATTTCCTGCGGTTGCAAAATCATGAACCTTTGTTTTGTGCAGTAAATGTTTATATGTCACCTTTTGGAAACCCAAGTACAACACGGTCACAGTGCGCGCAGCGGTAGAGTTGCTGCCTTACAGCGAATGCAGGGCCAGAGACCTGGTTTCGATCCCAACTATGGGTGCTGTCTGTATGGACTTTGTACGTTTTCCCCGTGACCTGCGTGGGTTTTCTCCGAGATCTTCGGTTTCCTTCCACACTCCAAAGACGTACAGGTTTGTAGGATAATTGGCTTGGTAAATGTAAGAATTGTCCCTAGTCGGTGTAGGATAGTGTTAATGTGCGGGGATCATAATGAGAATAAGCAAAATGGATCTAAAGTATTTTAAGTTTGGAGGAATGAGATTATCTTATTGAAATATACATCATTCTTTTAGAGTTTGAGGATAGATACAGAGTGATGTTTCAGTAGTTGGTGTATCTACACTGAGTTCATGAACTCAAAATAAGGGTTGGCCTTTCAGGACTCCCAGATGATCATAATTCATAGAAACATAGAAAATAGGTGCAGGAGTAGGCCATTCGGCCCTTCGAGCCTGCACCGCCATTCAATATGATCATGGCTGATCATCCAACTCAGTATCCTCTACCTGCCTTCTCCCCATACCCCCTGATCCCTTTAGCCACAAGGGCCACATCTAACTCCCTCTTAAATATGGCCAATGAACTGGCCTCAACTACCTCCTGTGGCAGAGAATTCCACAGATTCACCACTCTCTGTGTGAAAAATGTTTTTCTCATCTCGGTCCTAAATGATTTCCCCCTTATCCTTAAACTGTGACCCCTTGTTCTGGACTTCTCCAACATTGGTAACAATCTTCCTGCATCTAGCCTGTCCAACTCCCAGATGATCATAATTCATGTTCATAAATTCATATGATGAGCGTTTGAAGGTACTGGGCTTGTACTCGCTAGAGTTTAAAAGGATGTGCGGGCACCTCGTTGAAACTGACCGAATAGTGAAAGGCCTAAGAGTGAATGTGGAGAGGATGTTTCCGCTCGTGAGTCTAGGACCAGAGGCCATAGCCTCACAATAAAAGTACATTCTAAAGGTATGAGGAGTAATTTCTATAGTCAGGGGATGGTGCATCTGTTGAATTAATTGCCACAGACGGTGGTGGAGGCCAATTCAATTGATATTTTTAAGGCAGAGATTGACTAATTCTTGATTAGTAAGGGTGTCAAGGATTATGGGGAATAGGCAGGAGAATGAGGTTGAGAGGGAGAGATAGATCAGCTTGAATGGCGGAGTAGACTTGATGGTACGAATGGCCTAATTCTGCTCCTAGAACTTGTGAACTTATGAACACATGGCCTACTACTTCTATTTCATATGATCTTAAAACAATGTTGATGCTACTTAATCATACTATTTATCTTACATGTCGCCTATTAATACTGCTTATTTATGAACTCCTGCATTTTCCGAAAGACAGACATCAGGCTAACTGATGGTATATTACAAAACTTACCTTCAGCGGCGCCTGAGTTCTGCCACTGGCCGTGTGCGCGACTTTGACGCCTTTGAGGAGGGGGGGGGGCGGGGTTAAAATGCCGTTTTCTCCTGCCTGTCCGATATATATCTTCTCGGGCTACTACCTAATGCTGAATAATCGTTCCGACTGCCGTTCTGTGACTTTATTTTTAAACTGCGGGACAATTAAATCGTTAGAGTAAAATAAAAAAGTGACTTCTAACACCGTCAACGCCGACAACTGGACGGATCTCCCGTACGGGACAAAAAATAAGGTAAGTCATTTATTTTACATATAAACTTGCTTCTTAGGATTACTTTAATCAAAATTTCATCAGCGAAAATGTGAATATGTAAATATACGAACCGGCAGCGTATTTCCTGCCGATATGGGGTTTAAATTCACTGCAAACCGCAACGTTCCAATCGATCGCGTTCCACAAAATCTCACTCGCAAGATGATTAAAATGGCCATTAATTTACAGGAATTAAACACTAAATTCCTTCCATTTGGCCTATAAATTCATGACAATGAGATTTAAAAATCATGTTATATTGTGAATTATTGTGTGAATGTTATTTGGACACTTAGGCTATTCAAAAATGTTAACCTTTTCTTAAGAAATGGATAGATGTTTAGATCTAGTGATTGAATTTTGTAATTAGCTACAATTAGATAACTAACTAAGGTATATGCTTTAATTTCAAGTCATCCAAGTAAGATTGTTTCATATTTGTTTCAGAATGCTTCAATCTATAATAACTGAAAATTTCATTTAATGAATTTTGATTGTCCTCGATCACAGCTTTTGAGTTAAGTCAATGGAAAAGCAATAGGGAAAAAGATGCTAAATTCAGAGTATGAAAATGGTCATAACTTTTTTAATACTGAAGATATGAAAGTGAATAAGGTGTCAAATTAAATTTATTTTTATGCTTTATCTGATGGGATGAATCGCAGACTTGATTTTTAAAATCTCAAAATTTTGTAACATTGCTACTAACTGGTGTAAAACTGGTCTAAAATGTCTCCTCCCTTGAACACCGAAATTGGCATTCGCATAAATGTAACGTTTGCAACCCCCAATGGAGATGTAATGGAGATGAGTCGTTTAATAAATGGTGGTTACATGAAAGTCAGATCTGACCATTTTTTACCAGTAATAACGCGATCATTGAATTGGATTTTTGCTTTACTCTTATAATATCATTAATTATTTGTTCTCCCCATTATGTCACTTTGTTCATTGGGTTTCCAGTGATATCTTAATTAGCACCTTTAAGAGATGCTTTTGCATTACATTTAAGAAACTAGCAATTTCTCTGTGACTTGGACCTACGGACCTAAATAAAACGCGCCTCCCCTTTTTTTTGCGGAAGGCACCGTGGACATTACAGCCGAAACCGATGCAGAGGGCAAATAAATATGCATCATGGGAGTTGTAGTTTACCAAGTGTTGTATTCTTCCAAGCAATAAGCGCGATGGACTACATGTCCCACACATCTGTTCAAATCCCCATTCAGCTGAAGAATGGCTGCGAGGTAGTTACGATTGAGGGACAAATATATTCCGTCTGCTTTGCAAATAACATGGCCAGTGCTTTACTTTTACGAGCCGTTCGCACGCGTGGAGTCAGACCCGTGCCCCAGTTTAAGACACAAATGCGGTTGGATGATTTGGGGCTGTCCCCAATCTGTAATTCAATCCCAATGAAGCCCGGGGCAGCCACAGTCAGCTCTTTACAACACAATCTGGATTCACTTTACTGCTTTAGATTAGTTTCCAGTCGATGCATTTTTACCGATACCACACTGAGAAGAAATAATGCAGTTCCCGAGAGGAAGCAAGACAGCAAAGTGACATTAAGAAGAAGCTCACCGCCTGTCTCCACAGTTTATAAAGGTAATCCCTCCGTACTAAAAGTTTCAATGTGTTTGTGCAGCGGGTAAGGCAGCATCTATGGAGAGAAGGAATTGGCGACATTTCGGGTCGAGACCCTTCTTCAGATCAAAGTCAAGTCACTTTTATTTATCAGCACATTTAAAAAACAATTCTCGTTGGCCAAAGTGCTTTGCATTGGTATAAGAATAGTATAACATAGACAATAGGTGCAGGAGTAGGCCTTTCGAGTCTGCACCACCATTCAATATGATCATGGCTGATCATCCAACTCAGTATCCCATCCCTGCCTTCTCTCCATACCCCCTGATCCCTTTAGCCACAAGGGCCACATCTAACTCCCTCTTAAATATAGTAAACAACAGTGGTTCATTGAGGGCTTTGTAGACATAAAGGAGGAAGAAGGAAATGTGTTTAAGGAGGAACTGCAGATGCTGGAAAATCGAAGGTAGACAAAAGTGCTGGAGAAACTCAGCGGGTGAGACAGCATCTATGGAGCGAAGGAAATAGGGTGATTGCACGAAAGGTCACTGGGTCAGAGGGCTCGACGCACGGAGCCGCTAAATCCATCTGGAGGACATCCGTCACTTCCGGTATATGTTATTAATGCTAGAAATTCGTACTTTCCTACCTGTTAATAACCGCCAAAATGTTGAATTTTTGCGCTGAAAAAAATTGTGGGAGTCGGGGTAAGTGTGAGAGACACGTACCCAACTTTAGAATTCCAAAAGTGGAGCGAAATGAAGGTATAGAGAAGCGCGAACTGAAGGGACACCAACAGCTAAAATGCTTGGTAAACATTGAAAATATTGGGAATTATCGCATTTGCTCACTGCATTTCATCAAGTAAGGCATTATTTGTGTTTTTCTTGATTCCTTTGGCATCTAAAAATTCTCAAAGTGATAAATCTGGTTGTAAATTTTTCTTCAGATGTGTTTTCATTTTGTATGTAAAAACCCACGAGAACTATGGGCGATTTAAAAAAATTACAGCCAGATTTATCATTTCTGAAACTTTTTAGATGCCAAAGGAATCAAGAAAAAACACAAATAATGCCTTAGTTGATGAAATGCAGTGAGCAAACGGCCAATGTTCGCTAAGCACTCTGTCTGTTGTTGTCCCTTCAGCTTTCGCTTCTATCTACCGTCATTTCTCCTCACTTTTGGAATTCTGAAGTATGCTAAATGTCTCACACGCTTATCCCGATTTCCATAATTATTTACAGCGCAAAAATTGACAATTTCAGCGGGTTTTAACGGGCCCACTACGCTGGAAACAATGGTAAGTGCCTACCTGCAGTTCATCGCGTGTAATCCATTTGGAGTAGCGTAGCAACAGTACGGGTCATGGGTCGTGACCCGACTGCTGTGAAACCTCCCTATAGGCAACATTTCAGGCCAAAACCCTTCTTCAGACTGATGTGGCTCTGCTCCGCTTTGCTTCCACTGATGTCAAGGGAGGGGGCCGGACAAAGAAACAATGTAGATGGAGACAGTAGTACTAGTGGGAGAACTGGGAAGGGGAAGGGGATGGAGAGTGAAAGCAAGGGCTTCCTGAAATTGGATAAGTCAATGTTCAAACCAAAGATCCTATAGCGAGCAAGATAGTCCACTCGACAAAAAAGACGTAGTACGGTCACGGGCAGATTCATGGGTAATTTAAGACCCCATTTCCATAACCGGCTTCTGTCTCCGCACCAACGATCCCATAGGATAATAGTGCGGAGACGGAAGCCGGTTACGTAAACATCCTCGAAAAAAGTTATTTGATAAAAATCTTCTCCTCATTTTCGGAATTTTAATTTATTAACACAAACTGTTCTCCCGCAACGTTGATTACACTGCGAGTCGGGTCGGGTCCGGTTACGGAAATGGATGAAAAAAAGGCCCACGTTCCGTTCCGTTGCGTACTACACGTCAGCCCATTGCATTTAGCAATAGGATCCGCTATAGGATCTTTGGTTCATACCGATGGGGTGTAAACTACTCAAGCGAAATATGAGGTGCTGTTCTTTCAATTTGCGCTGGGCCTCACCAAGACAACGGAGGAGGCCCAGGACAGATTGGGAATGGGATGGCACCCGAACCACCCCCTCTCCAGGCACTTTCCCTTGCTACCGCAAGAAATGCTACACTTGTCGCTTTACCTCCCCCCTTGACTTCATGCAAGGACCCAAGCAGTCTTTACAGGTGCGGCAGAGGTTCACCTGCACCTCCTCCAACCTCATCTATTGCATCCGCTGCTCTAGGTGTCAGCTGCTCTACATCGGTGAGACCAAGCGTAGGCTTGGCGACCGCTTCGCCCAACACCTCTGCTCGGTTCGCAATAACCAACCTGATCTCCAGGTGGCTCAGCACTTCAACTCCCCCTCCCATTCCGAATCTGAACTTTCTGTCCTCGGCCTCCTCCATGGCCAGAGTGAGGACCACTGTAAATTGGAGGAGCAGCACCTCATATTTCGCTTGGGTAGTTTACACCCCAGCGGTATGAACATTGACTTCTCCAATTTCAGATAGTCCTGACCTTCTCCTCCCCTTCTCAGCTCTCCCTCAGCCCACTGGCTCCACCTCTTCCTTTCTTCGTCCCGTACCCTCACATCAGTCTGAAGAAGGGTTTCGGCTCGAAACGTTGCCTATTTCCTTCGCTCCATAGATGCTGCCTCACCCGCTGAGTTTCTCCAACACTTTTGTTTACCATTAACAATTCCATATTGTCTCAACCTCCACATTAGCACCAAATCACTCTCTCTATTCTCTCTTCCCCTTCCCCTTCCTCTCTCTCTCATCCCCTTCAATCTACCTCTCTCCCTCCATTTTGGCTTTATATTTTACTCCAATCTGACACCCTTTTGTCTCCTTTTCACCTCGAGCCTTACACCACCCATCTATCAATCAGACACTCCTTGCCCACCACTTGCTAGGCTTCGTCCTGCCTCCACCTCTCTTTCAGCTCTCTACCTCCTACTACAACCAGTCTGAAAAAGGCCTGACCCAAAACCCTCCACAGATAATGCTTGATCAGCTGAATTCCTCCAGCACTTTTTGCATTGGTCAAGATGTCAGCATCTGCAGTTCCTTGTATCAACTAATACAGCACGGTGTGTGGCACTGCAAGTATTTGTACTCTTGGGTATTTTCAGACAAATGTAACAGGCATAGGCTCAGATTAGTGATTAGTAAACTTGCAGATTATACTAAAATGGGTGGTATTAGAAACATCGAAACATAGAAAAATAGGTGCAGGAGTAGGCCATTTGGCCCTTCGAGCCACCACTGCATTCAATATGATCATGGCTGATCATCTAAAATCAGTACCCAGTTCCTGCTTTTCCCCCCCTTATCCCTTGATTCCTTTAACCCTAAGAGCTAAACCTAACTCTCTCTTCAAAATATCCAGTGGATTGGCCTCCACTGACTTCTGTGGCAGAGAATTCTACAGATTCTCAACTCTCTGGGTAAAAAAGTTTTTCCTCATTGTGTAGGAAGCGAAAATGGTTGTCAAAAATTGCAACAGGATCTTGATCGTTGGGCAGGTGGGTTGTGGAATGCTTAATATAGTTTCATACAGAGAAGTGCGCGGTATTGCATTTTGGGAAACCAAACTAAGGCAGGGCCTACACAGTGAATTAGGTTTAGGTGTATTATTGTCATGTGTGCCGAGGGACAGTAAAAAGCATTGTTTTGTATGCTTATCCAATCAAATCAGGTAATACAAAGCATAAATACAATCAAGCCAAACTCGAGTACAATAGTTAAGAGATTTAAAAGAATAGAGCAATTGTATCAGATGATAGTAGATCCACATCAGCCACCACGCAAAGAATCACCATCTTGTACATAGTTCCATAATAAGAATCATAAAATCTTTCAAAGTAATTTTGTTTTGGAATGCCAAGCTTCTGGGATTGTTGTAGAGCAGAAGGATCCAGAGGTACAGGTACATGGTTCCTTGAAAGTGGCGTCGCGGAGATAGGATGGTCAAGACAGCTTTTGGCACATTGGCCTTATTCAGTCAGAATATTGAGTATAGAAGTTTTGAGGTCATGTTACAGTTGTACAAGACATTGATGTGGCGTCATTGGAGTAATATTGGAGTTTCATTCAACCAGACATTTGTGAATTTTAGATGGTGGAAGATATAGACTCAAGTCTTGTAGAGTCAAGAGGTAATAGTGCGGGATATGTGGCCTTTAATTGTTTTTTTGTTGCCAAAGTATTTATACTGTATGGCAGACCCTGTAAAAAGTGCTGCCTGAGGAGGAAGTTGCGGCAGGTACTATCACAACATTTTAGGCAGGTACATGCTTAGGGTAGGATTAGAGGGATGTGGGCCAAACACAGGCAGGTGGGACTAGTGTGGGCCAAAGGGCCTGTTTGCTGACTATGATCTTCTACATAGTAATGGTCGGAGATTTACTACTTGCTTTGAAGAAAATTGGCACATTGTTACTGTGCATTTTGTAAATGGTAACTCATCCACTATATGGTGGAAGGAGGGACTGCCTGGGGTGGTAAACTGGTGCAGATTAAGAGGATATTAAGTTTCTTGAGTAATATTTGGCCTTTATTCGACCAGACATTTGTGAATTTTAGATAGTGGAAGATGGCTTGTGGACTCCAGAGGTGAGTTAATTCAAGAGATGCATTCATTAACTCAATCAGCTCTGGGATAATTATCGTAAAATGTGAAGGTTCTTGCCTCACCTCTGGAATATGTCCCCCACCTCCATGCTTGGACACAAGGCTAGATTGGTCTGGAGGCAAGTAGTCCATTTGCTACCTATTTGATCATTATTGTGCAGGTTGGTGGCAGTAAGTTCCACTTGAAAGGGTTAATGGAACACTTTAACCATATAACCATATAACAATTACAGCACGGAAACAGGCCATCTCGGCCCTACAAGTCCGCGCCGAACAATTTTTTTTTTTTCCCTTAGTCCCACCTGCCTGCACTCATACCATAACCCTCCATTCCCTTCTCATCCATATGCCTATCCAATTTATTCTTAAATGATACCAACGAACCTGCCGCCACCACTTCCACTGGAAGCTCATTCCACACCGCTACCACTCTCTGAGTAAAGAAGTTCCCCCTCATGTTACCCCTAAACTTCTCTCCACTTTGCCGGGAGACTACAGGCAGTAGTTCGTCCGATTGGATTTGTCCTGCTCTTTGCGGCAGGATGTACTTTTGCAACAATCCACATTGTCAGATGTCAGTGTTGTATCATACATCTGTATCCATCTGGTGTCACTCCTGCCCTGCTATTCAATATAATCATGACTGATCTACCTCATGCATCAACTCCTGTGCCAGTCCTCCATCACCCTCATTCTCCCATTTTTTCAAAAGTGTATCTTTCTCCACTTTAAATATTTTAAATGAATTGACTTCCACAACTCTCTGGAGCAGAACATTCCAGAGATTTATCACCATCTGCAAGAGGAAATGTGTCCAGATCAATAAACCTTTTATTACTGTGTGGAGTAAATTGGTTTAAAATAGCGCAGATGGTGGATACCTCAGGAAAAAGTTGAGGCATGTCATCAACTTGGCCATATTGGCTAAAAATGATGGAAAATGTTTCTCCTTCAAGTGTTCTGTTCCAGCTAATCTCACCATCTTTGAAGGTGATGTCACAAGGCCACCTACTCATGCTGTTAACAGACACAAAATGCTGGAGAAACTCAGCAGGACAGGCAGCATCTCTGGAGAGAAGGAATGGGTGATGTTTCGGGTTGAGACCCTTCTTCAGACTTAAGATATGATGCTGTTAGCTGCTTAATCAAAGGAGAATCCCAAGAGTGTGCGCGGGCATACCCAAAATGAAGTGTTAACCAGATGATGATGCAAGTCAAAATCATATGCATCCTAAACAATAGAAGAAATGTGCAATAGGTAGTGTCATGCAATCCCACAACCAACAGAATTGCACCATCTAGTCAGGAATGTGATTGGAGTATTGCATGGTTTATCTACAGCATATTGTTTCCACTATTTAGGATGCATGTAATTCTGACTATAATCTTCATGAGGTTGGCTTATCCTTATGTGTGTATCTGGGCATACATTTGGCATTCTTCTCTACACACATTAAGTCTGTGATAGCCCTCCGAGTCATTGGTAATAGTTGAGTGAGGGATGTGCTCAACAGTGAGAAGGAATATGGTTCTACTGATGATGATGTCCAATTTTGAGCTGCCAAATCAGTTTTCAAACTGTCTCATTTGATTTGGTGATAGAGCCACTCAAAATGATGGAGACACTAAACGTGAAGATGGAACACCATCTCTTCAAGGATCATGTAGCAGTCACTCAGGGATATGTTGGCGGATGAGGAAGGAGGTTTATCCCTCACTGATTTTCTTGCCACCTTTACAGATCAATGGTGACCAAATTCTGGAGTACATTCTGAGCCTTTGTATTTCTCAGTGGTTCTTCTGGCTAGTATTTAACATGTTGAAGTTCTGATTGGTGAAGAGAGTGGAGAACATAAAGTTCCTCGGTGCAAATTACAGACAGTCTCACCTGGTCCAGGAACAACACTGGGATTGTCAAACGGGCCCATCAGCGACTGCACTACCTGAGGAAACTCAAACAGGCCTCACTCCCCACCAACATCCTCAGGACTTTTTACAGGGGCACGGTGGAGTCTGTACTCACGTACTGCATGAACACGTGGTACTCCAACTGTAACTGGTCAGACAGGAAGGCTCTGCAGAGGGTAGTGAGGGGAGCAGAGAGGATCATTGGCGTCTCCCTACCCTCGGTACAAGAACTGTTCCAGAGCCGCTGTCTGAAAAAAGCACTGAGCATAGCAAAGGACAAACTACACCCCCTCCACACACACCGGGATCTCCTGCCATCAGGCAAGAGATACCATAGCATCAAAGCCCGGACAACCAGACTGCTAAACAGCTTCCTGCCACAGGCTGTGAGGCTGCTAAACAGTCACTCCACCTGATTCTGCTGCTTTACACTGACAAGTTAATATCAACTCTGTCACTGGCCACGTAAATCAGCTGCGCTGGACAATTTATGACTGTTTTAACGTATTTTTAATGTTGCTGTTTTTTACCTGCACTTTTTAACTATTAGTATTGTTTTTATCAGGGACTGGATTGTTTTTATTGTTTTTATTTTATGTGTGAAATGTTTAAGTTTTATGTGCGATGCTTTCTCTGGGAAACGTCTTCTCATTTTGCAATGTACAACTGTTGCTTTGCAAGATGACCATAAAGGTTGGTTGATTGATTGATTGATTGATTGATTGATTGAGAGATTGGAGTAGCTCGGATTGAACAGGAGGAATCCTTGTTCAGTTGTGAATATTGAAGATTCCCAGGGCTTCAAGGACATGTACCTCTGGGAACCCAGTTCTTCTGATGTGATAGGACAACGCAGGCATTATGATGGAGTTGTAAAGGACAGTAGCTGTATAATATACGATTCTGACAATATGATTGTCCAACTGTCGCTGAAGGATAGTTCTTCCAGACTGTGGACCGTTCATTAAATGACTTTGAAAATGATCCAGACCGTTTTACGTTAAATATATTTAAGTCTAAAATAGATGGTTTTTTAGCTGCCGAGGGGATAAGGGGCTACGGGGAGAGGGCAGGGATATGGACCTAGGTATGGTTAGTATAGTAAGACCTGAGTGATCTCCTGGACAAGTGTCGATCGCCTGGATTGGGGTCGGAGAGGAATTTCCCGGATTTTTTTTCCCGAATTGGACCTGGGTTTTTATCCGTTTTTTTGCCTCCCCCAGGAGATCACGTGGTTCTTGGGGTGGAGAGGGGTGATAGCGGTATAAAGGGGAGGGTAGTGTCTTGTGTTCTGTGTCTTGTGTCTACTGTTTGTGGGTAAGTGTGTCTGTTTAGTGTTCAGCCATGAGCGAATGGCGGTGCGGGCTCGACGGACCTGGTGGTCTACTCTCGCACCTACTTTCTATGTTTCTATGTTTCTATGTTTTCTATGACCACAAACCATCTGCAGCTCCTGGTTATCTCCACCAGTCATAGCCCAACCACTGTTGTTGTTAACTCCACGCCACTTCCAACTGACTCCATCCAATAATCCACCTCTTTTCATCTGGAACTATCTATCATGTGCTAGCTCTTGCCCCATCTATACATAGAAACATAGAAACATAGAAATTAGGTGCAGGAGTAGGCCATTCGGCCCTTCGAGCCTGCACCGCCATTCAATATGATCATGGCTGATCATCCAACTCAGTATCCCGTACCTGCCTTCTCTCCATACCCTCTGATCCCCTTAGCCACAAGGGCCACATCTAACTCCCTCTTAAATATAGCCAATGAACTGGCCTCGACTACCCTCTGTGGCAGAGAGTTCCAGAGATTCACCACTCTCTGTGTGAAAAAAGTTCTTCTCATCTCGGTTTTAAAGGATTTCCCCCTTATCCTTAAGCTGTGACCCCTTGTCCTGGACTTCCCCAACATCGGGAGCAATCTTCCTGCATCTAGCCTGTCCAACCCCTTAAGAATTTTGTAAGTTTCTATAAGATCCCCTCTCAATCTCCTAAATTCTAGAGAGTATAAACCAAGTCTATCCAGTCTTTTTTCATAAGACAGTCCTGACATCCCAGGAATCAGTCTGGTGAACCTTCTCTGCACTCCCTCTATGGCAATAATGTTCTTCCTCTGATTTGGAGACCAAAACTGTACGCAATACTCCAGGTGTGGTCTCACCAAGACCCTGTACAACTGCAGTAGAACCTCCCTGCTCCTATACTCAAATCCTTTTGCTATGAAAGCTAACATACCATTCACTTTCTTCACTGCCTGCTGCACCTGCATGCCCACTTTCAAGGACTGGTGTACCATGACACCCAGGTCTCGCTGCATCTCCCCTTTTCCTAGTCGGCCACCATTTAGATAATAGTCTGCTTTCCTGCTTTTGCCACCAAAATGGATAACCTCACATTTATCCACATTATACTGCATCTGCCAAACATTTGCCCACTCACCCAGCCTATCCAAGTCACCTTGCAGTCTCCTAGCATCCTACAATACAATACAATACAATACAATACAATTCAATTTATTGTCATTTGGACCCCTTGAGGTCCAAACGAAATGCCGTTTCTGCAGCCATACATTACAAACAAATAGACCCAAGACACAACATAATTTACATAAACATCCATCACATCGCTGTGATGGAAGGCCAAAAAAACTTATCTCTCCACTGCACTCTCCCCCCCGATGTCAGAGTCAAAGTCAAAGCCCCTGGCGGGCGATGGCGAATTGTCCCGTGGCCATTAAAGCCACGCCGGGTGATGCAAGGCCGCACACCGGGTCTTGGTGTTAGAGCCCCCGGCGTGCGCTCGCAAACTCCCGCGGCCATTCCAAGCCGCGCGGGGCGATGATGTAAGGCCCCGCTCCAGGAGCTCTTCAACCCCGCAACTCGGGCGGGAGAAGTCGCCGTTGCGGGAGCCCTGAAAAGCGGTCTCCCCCCAGGGACCTGCGGGCTCCCGGTGTCGCCGTCCGCCAAACCCGCAGTTGCAGCCACCGAGTCTCCGGAGGTCGGGCCGCAGCAGCGTCCACCACAGCTCCACCCGCTCTGGACTCGGCCAGCTCAGCTCCTCACAGCTAACACTGCCCCCCAGCTTAGTGTCATCCGCAAACTTGGAGATATTGCCTTCAATTCCCTCATCCAGATCATTAATATATATTGTAAATAGCTGGGGTCCCAGCACTGAGCCTTGCGGTACCCCACTAGTCACTGCCTGCCATTGTGAAAAGGACCCATTTACTCCTACTCTTTGCTTCCTGTTTGCCAGCCAGTTCTCTATCCACATCAATACTGAACCCCCAATGCCGTGTGCTTTAAGTTTGTATACTAATCTCTTATGTGGGACCTTGTCGAAAGCCTTCTGGAAGTCCAGATACACCACATCCACTGGTTCTCCCCTATCCACGCTACTAGTTACATCCTCGAAAAATTCTATAAGATTCGTCAGACATGATTTACCTTTTGTAAATCCATGCTGACTTTGTCCAATGATTTCACCACTTTCCAAATGTGCTGCTATCCCATCTTTAAGAACTGACTCTAGCAGTTTCCCCACTACCGATGTTAGACTAACTGGTCTGTAATTCCCCGTTTTCTCTCTCCCTCCCTTCTTAAAAAGTGGGGTTACGTTTGCTACCCGCCAATCCTCAGGAACTACTCCAGAATCTAAAGAGTTTTGAAAGATTATTACTAATGCATCCACTATTTCTGGAGCTACTTCCTTAAGTACTCTGGGATGCAGCCTATCTGGCCCTGGGGATTTATCGGGCTTTAATCCATTTAATTTACCCAACACCACTTCCCGGCTAACCTGGATTTCACTCAATTCCTCCAACTCCTTTGAGCCACGGTCCCCTGCTATTTCCGGCAGATTATTTATGTCTTCCTTAGTGAAGACGGAACCAAAGTAGTTATTCAATTGGTCCGCCATATCCTTGTTCCCCATGATCAACTCACCTGTTTCTGACTGCAAGGGACCTACATTTGTTTTAACTAATCTCTTTCTTTTCACGTATCTATAAAAACTTTTGCAGTCAGTTTTTATGTTCCCTGCCAGTTTTCTTTCATAATCTATTTTTCCTTTCCTAATTAAGCCCTTTGTCCTCCTCTGCTGGTCTCTGAATTTCTCCCAGTCCTCCGGTATGCTGCTGTTTCTGGCTAATTTGTACGCATCATCCTTCGCTTTGATACTATCCCTGATTTCCCTTGTTATCCACGGATGCACTACCTTCCCTGATTTATTCTTTTGCCAAACTGGGATGAACAATTTTTGTAGTTCATCCATGCAGTCTTTAAATGTCTTCCATTGCATATCCACCGTCAACCCTTTTAGAATTAATTGCCAGTCAATCTTGGCCAATTCACGTCTCATACCCTCAAAGTTACCTTTCTTTAAGTTCAGAACCATTGTTTCTGAATTAACAATGTCACTCTCCATCCTAATGAAGAACTCAACCATATTATGGTCACTCTTGCCCAAGGGGTCACGTACAACAAGACTGCTAACTAACCCTTCCTCATTACTCAATACCCAGTCTAAAATAGCCTGCTCTCTCGTTGGTTCCTCTACATGTTGATTTAGATAACTATCCCGCATACATTCCAAGAAATCCTCTTCCTCAGCACCCCTGCCAATTTGATTCACCCAATCTATATGTAGATTGAAGTCACCCATTATAACGGTTTTGCCTTTGTCGCACGCATTTCTAATTTCCTGTTTGATACCATCTCCAACTTCACTACTACTGTTAGGTGGCCTGTACACAACACCCACCAGCGTTTTCTGCCCCTTAGTGTTTCGCAGCTCTACCCATATCGATTCCACATCCTCCAAACTAATGTCCTTCCTTTCCATTGCGTTAATCTCCTCTCTAACCAGCAACGCTACCCCACCTCCTTTTCCTTTCTCTCTATCCCTCCTGAATATTGAATATCCCTGGATGTTCAGCTCCCAGCCTTGGTCACCCTGGAGCCATGTCTCCGTGATCCCAACTATATCATAGTCATTAATAGCTATCTGCACATTCAACTCATCACCTTATTACGAATGCTCCTTGCATTGAGACACAAAGCCTTCAGGCTTGTTTTTACAACACTCTTACCCCTTATACAATTATGTTGTAAAGTGGCCCTTTTTGATTTTTGCCCTGGATTTTCCGGCCTGCCACTTTTACTTTTCACCTTGCTACCTATTGCTTCTACCCTCATTTTACATCCCTCTGTCTCTACGCTCACACATTTAAGAAACCCTTTCCCTTTAACTCCATCCTCCACTATCCCATTCGACACCCCACCCCCCTTATTCAGTTTAAAACCACCCGTGTAGCAGTGGCAAACCTGCCTGCCAGAATGCTGGTCCCACACCTGTTAAGATGCAATCCGTCCCTTTTGTACAGTTCCCCCTTACTCCAAAACAGATCCCAGTGATCTAAGAATCTAAATCCCTGCCCCGTGCACCAGTTCCTCAGCCACACATTTAGGTCCCGTATCTCCCTGTTCCTGCTCTCGCCAGCACGAGGAACTGGAAGCAAACCGGAGATAACAACCCTGGAGGTCCTGCTTTTCAGCATTTTTCCGAGCTCCCTAAAGTCACGCTGCAGAATATTCATCCCCTTCTTTCCGACATCGTTTGTGCCGACATGCACTACCACTTCCGGATGTTCACCTTCGCCCTTGAGGATTTTCTGCACTCTGTCCGTGACATCCTGGATCCTGGCACCAGGAAGGCAGCACGCCATCCTCGCATCCCGTCTGTTGCCGCAGAAACCCCTGTCCGTACCTCTCACAATGGAGTCTCCCACTACAATGGCGTTGCCTGCCTTAGGCCTTTTTGGTTTTGGCTCAACAGCCCTATTCGCATCACAAGCCAGTCCGCCGCCCAGTGTAAATACCTCTTCTGTCCCGACAGCTTCTAAGTGGGTGAACCTGTTCACAAGAGGTACAACACCCGGGGAAGTTGGCATTCCATGCTTCCCTCCCGTTCTCACTGTCTCCCACCTTCTCTCTTCAAGTACCTTTGGTGTAACAATCGTACTGTAGGACTTGTCGAGGAACGACTCCGTTTCTTCTCCAGTTCTTCTCCACTTGCTTCTCCAGTTCCCCAACACGGCCCTTCAGGAGCTCTACCTGGATGCACTTCTCGCATTTGTAGCAGCCAGAGGCACCAGCGGTGTCCTTGACCTCCCACATACTGCAAGCATCGCACTGAATCAGCTTGCCTGACATCTCCTTCTTTCGTCTCCTCGCTGAAGACTCTCGAGCCAAAGACTCACACTTTTCTCACAGGGAACTTCCCTCACAAGGCCGCTCACTCACTGCCGCTCGCTAAGAGCAGTCTTGCTTAAATTGACTGATAAATTGCCTGATTTACAGATTTACAAACCAAATTCCTCAGTTTTCAACTGTTTTCCCAGCACTGACTCACTTCTCTCCTCCCACTTGGGCTAGAGCCAATCAGTCGTATCTCTTGCTAAACTCCTGCTGCTGTTGTTGCTCCCAAAAGCTACAGCAGTTCTGAGGAAGTGGACTGAAATTTATTGCCTTCCCTCACAGTGGGAAACGTTGATTCCGCTGTTTGGGGATGTTCGTGTTAAATTCTATCGTGTGTTGTGTTCTTTTTATTTGTGTGGCTTTACGGCAACCCAAATCTCACTGTACCAATTAGTACAGTGACAATAAATGTAAACTTGAACTTGAATCTACCTTGCCTCTTTATGCTGGATATCTCCCCAATCCAGAGGATCTCAACCAAAAACATCAACTGTTAATTTCCCTTCACAGATGCTGCCTGACCTATTGAGTTCCTTTAGCAGTTTCTTGAATTGGGCTGTTACTTCTAGAAGCTGCAGGATTTACAAGGCCACCAGATTTGCTATGACAAAGTAACAATCTGGATTTATCCACTGTACATTTTGATGTCATCTGGGTTCATTAAATAATTTAATTTGCTTTGTTTTTCCATAGATGAATTACTATTTTGATATTCAACAAGAAAATAAATTATTTTTCCCTATTCGCAATGAAATTGTATGGATCAGTCTTGTATACATGAAATAGACAATAGGTGCAAGAGTAGGTCATTCGGCCCTTCGAGCCAGCACCGCCATTCAATGTGATCATGGCTGTTCATCCCCAATCAGTTCCCCGTTCCTGCCTTCTCCCCATATCCCCTGACTCCATTATCTCTCTTGAAAGTATCCAGAGAACCGGCCTCCACCGCCCTCTGAGGCAGAAAATTCCACTTACTCACAACTTTCTGTGTGAAAAAGTGTTTCCTCATCTCCATTCTAAACGGCTTACCCCTTATTCTTAAACTGTGGCCCTTGGTTCTGGACTTCCCCAACATCGGCAACATGTTTCCTGCCTCTAGCGTGTCCAAACCCTTTATAATCTTATATGTTTCAATAAGATTCACTCTCATCCTTCTAAATTCCAGAGTATACAAGCCTAGCCGCCCATTCTCTCAGCAAATGACAGTCCCGCCATCCCGGGAATTAACCTTGCAAACCTAAGCTGCACTCCCTCAATAGCAAGAATGTCCTTCCTCAAATTAGGGGACCAAATTCAATACTCCAGGTGTGGTCTCACTAGGGCCCTGTACAACTGCAGAAGGACCTCGTTGCTCCTATACTCAACTCCTCTTGTTATGAAGGCCAACATGCCATTCGCTTTCTTCACTGCCTGCTGTACCTGCATGCTTACTTTCATTGATTGATGAACAAGAACCCCCAGATCCCGTTGTACTTCCCCTTTTCCCAACTTGACACCTTTAGATAATAATCTGCCTTCCTGTTTTTGCTATCAAAGTGGATAACCTCACATTTATCCACATTAAACTGCATCTGCCATGCATCTGCCCACTCACCCAACCTGTCCAAGTCACCCTGTATTCTCATAGCATCCTCCTCACAGTTCACACTGCCACCAGCTTTGGGTTATCTGCAAATTTGCTAATGTTACCTTGAATCCCTTCATCTAAATCATTGATGTATATTGTAAATAGCATACTCACTGCCTGCCATTCTGAAAGGGACCCGTTAATCCCTACTCTTTGTCTCCTGTCTGTCAACCCATGTCAGCACTCTACCCCCAATACCATGTGCCCTAATATTGCCCACTAATATTGCCCACTAATCTCCTATGTGGGACCTTATCAAATGCTTTCTGAAATGCCCTATGTAAATGCAAATAATTTCTCTTGAAAATATGTACCGGTAGTTTTTTTTAAGTGCAGAAAGAAATTCATTTGACTTACCTCACAGCACTACATCAACAGATTTTGGCTCTGCATTTCACTCCTCAGCGTATTTATCATATTCCACATCTGCACCCTTCTTTCTCCACTTCACTTCCAACCTCTGTTACCATCTCCACCCATCTGCCAGTTCCCCTTCCTAATCTGAATCTACCCATCAGTTCTTGCCTCGCCTCTACCCCTCACCCCTCTCTAGCAGCATTCTCCCTCTGATCCAACAATCTGAAAATGGGTACAAACTCCAAAATATCATCTGTCAATCTGCCTCCATACATGCTGCTTGACCTGTTAACTTCCTCCAGCAGATTGCTTTTTGCTCAAGCAATTAATTTATATCCTAAAATTAAGTTTTTTTCTTAAAATAACCCAATGAAAGGTTGTTGACACTTTTATATTTGAATATATTATTAATTAAAGGGAGCTTGTAAAAATTGAATGAATGATTATCAAAATTGTTTACACTCTGGTGGTTCTGGTCAATTTAAACACAATTTACCATTAAATGACTAACACGTTTCAAATTCTTGCTTTAGTGAAAGAAGCTGGAAAAGACTTTACCTATCTTCTCGTGGTATTGGTTGGAATTGGCATAACAGGTGAGTTGTTGTTGTGTTTGTGTACATCTTCACACATATGCTTTACATTAGCCTAGAATGGCAAATGTTACATAGAAACGTGGAACTGCAGATGCTGGTTTACAAAAAAGCAGGAAATGTAACTTATTCGTGTTCTCTCCAGAGATGTTGCCTGACCCGTTGAGTATCTTCCATAAGTCCACATTCACCATTTAATATGTTTTTTGTATGGGGTTGCAAGCAGTAATGAGGGGTAGGGGAGGAGAAGTGATAGTATGTTACTGAATTATATGAATATCTACAAATTCATGTTACACTTATTAACATTTTGAAAATTTAAATTACTGTTTCAGCCATGAAAATGAACAAATAGTCTTTCGTGTTTTCAATTATCTGATTCACTCTGTGAAATTACCCATTTGTTTATACCACACTGATTTTCATTTGTTGTTTCAACAAATTTCTTCATTTTCCCATAGTGATCAGTTGCAAATATGCCTTCATATATAAATTTTTTGAAATAATGAGTTACGCCTAGTTTGTGAGTTAATATTTTGCACAAAAATATCACTCTTATTCTCCCATGACTCCCATGGCTATCTGGCCTACACTTCTTCCCACCCGCTTCTTTAGGGAACGGGGGTTCCCCTCTTCTATTATTGCTGAGGCTCTCATCAGGGTCTCCTCTATATCGCGCAGCTCCGCTCTCACTCCCCATCCCCCTACTCATAACAAGGACAGAGTCCCCCTTGTCCTCACCTTCCACCCTATCAGTCGTCGAATACAACGTATAATCTTCCGACATTTTTGCCACCTCCAATGGGATCCCACCACTGGCCACGTCTTCCCATCTCTCCTTTCTGCTTTCCGCAAACACCGTTCCCTCCATAACTCCCTGGTCAATTCGTCCCTTCCTCGAAAAGATCATCCACACATTTATCTCCTCCCGCCTAGATTACTGCAACTCCCTTTACACTGGCATCAGCCAATCTTCCCTGTCCCGCCTGCAACTGGTCCAAAATGCCGCAGCGAGACTCCTGACGGGCACCCGAAAAAGGGACCACATCCTGGCCTCTCTCCACTGGCTCCCTGTGCGGTTCCGAATAAATTTCAAGACCCTCCTCTATGTTTACAAAGCCCTCAATGGGCTCGCCCCCACCTACATAAAAACTCTGCTTACCCACCACACCACCTCCAGGTCCCTCAGATTGGCCGACTTGGGGCTGCTGAACATCCCGCGGTCTAGGCATAAGCTCAGGGAGCGACCGCGCCTTTGCGGTTGCAGCTCCTAGACTGTGGAACAGCATCCCTCTTCCCATCAGAACTGCCCCCTCCATCGACTCCTTTAAGTCGAGACTTAAAACTCATCTCTACTCCCTCACCTTTCTTGATGTCCTCTGAGCGAGGGCTATATGTATGTAGTGATGTTTGTATTTAATCTATGAACCACTGTTGTTTGTTATACTATTCTTACACCAATGTAAAGCACTTTGGCCAACGAGAGTTGTTTTTTAAATGTGCTATAGAAATAAAAGTGACTTGACTTGACATGACCTCCCCCCTTGACTTCATTCAAGGACCCAAGCAATCTTTCCAGGTGAGGCAGAGGTTCACTTGCACCTCCTCCAACCTCATCTACTGCATCCGCTGTCCCAGGTGTCAACCTCTCTACATGGGTGAGACCAAGCGCAGGCTTGGCGATCGCTTCGCCCAACACCTCCGCTCTGTTCGCAATAACCAACCTGATCTCCCGGTGGCTCAGCACTTCAACTCCCCCTCCCATTCCGTATCCGACCTTTCTGTCCTGGGCCTCCTCCTTTGCCAGAATGAGGCCCAGCATAAATTGGAGGAGCAGCACCTCATATTTTGCTTGGGTAGTTTACACCCCAGCGGTATGAACATTTACTTCTCCAATTTCTGAGTGTCTTTGCTTTCTCCCTCCTTCCCCTCCCCTTCCCAGCTCTCCCACAAGCCTCCTTTCGCCGCCTCTTCCTTTCTTTTTCCCGCTCCCCCCACCGACATCAATCTGACGAAGGGTCTCGACCCGAAACGTCACCTATTCCTTCTCTCCATAGATGCTGCCTCACCCGCTAAGTTTCTCCAGCATTTTTGTCTACCTTTGCTTTTTCCAGCATCTGCATTTCTTTCTTAAACTCTTATCTTACTGTTATATTAATATTTAGTAAATTTTATCTTATTTAATCATTGATTTTTTTTCCCCAGCCTTGGCCTGTATATATGTTTCACTGTTATATTTTGAGTGTAGCAGAATTATACCATTTAGTTTAGTTCAGAGATAGAGCGTGGAAACATGCCCTTCGCCCCACCGAGTCCGCGCTGACCAACGATCTCTGTACACCAGCACTATCTTACACACTAGGAACAATTTACATTTTTTACCGAGGCCTATTAACCTGCAGACCTGTACGTGTGGGAGGAAGCCGGAGCCCTGAAGAAAACCCACATGAGAAAGTACAAACTCCGCACCCGTAGTCCGGATCAAACCCAGGACTCTGGTGCTGTAAGGTAGCAACTCACCCACTGTGCCACCCAATGAGGTGAGGCAAAAATTCAAAGGAGCTTTCACAATGCCCTCCATAATGTTTGCGACAAAGACACATTATTTGTTTATTTGCCTCTGTACTCCATAACTTGAGATTTGTGATAGAATAAAATCACCTCTGGTTAATGTGCACACTGTCAGGTTTTAATTAAGACCATTTTTATACATTTTGGTTTCACCATGTAGAAATGACAGCAGTGTTTATACATGGTCCCCCCATTTCAGGGCACCATAATGTTTGGGACACAGCAATGTCATGTAAATGAAAGTAGTCATGTTTAGTATTTTGTTGCATATCCTTTGCATGCAATGACTGCTTGAAGTCTGCGATTCATGGACATCACCAGTTGCTGGGTGTCTTCTCTGGTGATGCTCTGCCAGGCCTGTATTGCAGCCATCTTTAGTTTATGCTTGTTTTGGGGGCTAGTCCCCTTCAGTTTTCTCTTCAGCATATAAAAGGCATGATCAAATGGGTTCAGATCGGGTGATTGACTTGGCCACTCAAGAATTGGTCATTTGTTAGCTTTGGAAAAACTCCTTTGTTGCTTTAGCAGTATGTTTGGGATCATTGTCTTGCTGTAGAATGAACCGTTGGCCAATGAGTTTTGAGGCATTTGTTTGAACTTGAGCAGATAGGATGTGTCTACAAACTTCAGAATTCATTATGCTACTACCATCAGCAGTTGTGTCGTCAATGAAGATAAGTGAGCTAATACCTTCAGCAGCCATACATGCCCAGGCCATAACACCCCCACCACCATGTTTCACAGATCAGGTGGTATGCTTTGGATCTTGGGCAGTTCCTTCTCTCCTCCATACTTTGCTCTTGCCGTCACTCTGATATAAGTTAATCTTCGTCTCATCTGTCCACAAGACCTTTTTCCAGAATTGTGGTTGCTCTTTTAAGTACTTCTTGGCAAACTGTAACCTGACCATCCTATTTTTGCGGCTAACCAGTGGTTTGCATCTTGCAGTGTAGCCTCTGTATTTCTGTTCATGAAGTTTTCTGCGGACAGTGGTCATTGACAAATCTACACCTGACTCCTGAAGGGTGTTTCTCATCTGTCGGACAGGTGTTTGGGGGGTTTTCTGTAATATCGAGAGAATTCTTCTGTCATCAGCTGTGGAGGTCTTCCTTGACCTGCCAGTCCCTTTGTGATTAGTAAGCTCACCACTGCTCTCTTGTAATTTCTATATGGTGAAACCAAAGTGTTTAAAAATACCCTTTAATAAAATCTGACAATGTGCACTTTAACCACATGTGATTTTTTAAAATTACGAATACCATATTGTGGAGTACAGAGGCAAATAAATAAATGATGGGTCTTTGTCACAAACATTATCGAGGGCGGTATCAGTTGATTCTGGTGGGATGTGAAAGAAGTTTCAAATTTCTATTAACAATTTCCAAAATTTAAAACAGAAAATCTTTATGACTTTTACAAATATTAAAGGTCCTTTGTTCAAAATGTTGCATGGCATTTCACCTGGTTTGGAGAAATGTGTTTCTGTACAGCTGGAGGTCCTTTTTTTAAGAGGTTAATTATTCTCTTTTGCTGGAAGCACATTGGTGGAATTAGAGGTTTGTGTTGTACATCCTCCTGTTGACAATTGACAATTTAAACTCAGATGAAATATATAATCTGCTTGAATTCACTTTCTCATTTATATTTCCACTCATTTCAAAAGTTGTTCATCCTGTAAACTTTTAGTAATCATGACATCCGAAGAAAGCTCCTTGTCCACCCTTGAAAGAATCAATTATCAATCATTGAAAGAGCCTGAAGAAGGGTTTCAGCCCGAAACGTTGCCTATCTCCATCGCTCCATAGATGCTGCTGCACCCGCTGAGTTTCTCCAGCATTTTTGTGTACCTTCGATTTTCCAGCATCTGCAGTTCCTTCTTAAACACAAGAATCATTTATCCCATTTCCCTAAGTTTTTCTATCTCTTCCAAACTGTTAATGATGAGCTGGTAGAAAAAACTGAAGTTTGTAATTTTCATGACACGGTTGCCACATTAAAATCTAGTTGTGTCACCCAAAGTCAACAGATCTGGTTCCTGTCTGTCCTCACCTGGACAGGGTGGAAAACAGATCTCATTGCACCTGGGAGCGTTGCAAAGTGCATAGAGAGTGTGCCACCAGCCAGATTATAGTGGATGTACTTTTGCAACTCAGCAGCGTTTGCCATTACTATCCCCAGTGCATTCCATATTTGGCAATGTCTGATGATTTTAAAAGAAGGATACACTTCCAACCCTAGCCTTGCCCCACCAACCAAGTTACATGTTCACAGATGGAACTTTCATACAACGTGCGGTTCCAGTTTGACTCCCATGGAATCTTGCCACTTCATGTTTCCTTGCACACCCAGAAGTGGCTCTGACAAGATAAATTACAGGCATGTCCCGGTGACGTGTCATAAACCAACTTGGAGTATCCAGAAGTAATTAAAATGAATAATGAGCCCAGCTCTGGTTCGTGTTCACAGCTTTCAGAGGGGGGAGATGATCTGCTGAATGCAAAATGTGTAACAAAATAAATATTAAGGATAAAATCCCCTTAATCCTTTATGTGATTAAAAAGCACGTTGTATATTAAAAGTTTTCAACACTGCATTTTCCTTCTCTTTCAACGTGTTTTCGCTTGTCATTTTAGGAGGATTGTTCTATGTGATATTTAAAGAGCTGTTCTCCTCCTCAAGTCCAAGCAAAATATACGGAGTTGCTCTGAAGAAGTGTAGAGTTCACCCAGAGGTATGGTTTTACGAGACTAAGATTTGCAATTTACAGTAAATCCTTATTATTCTTGGGGATATACTTCAGAAACCGTCTCACCAGTGGATAAATGATTAGCCAGGTTATACAGATTTCATGCAGGTAGCAGAAGTGGCAGAAAATAATTTCTGGTGGTACATTTCAGAAGCTATTGTCATAGGTGGTGGAGACACATTCAGCAAGAGCTTTCAATAGAGCTCAGTTTGTATAGTTCTTTCACATAATTTTGTGTATTTACATCTGATAGTTTTGCGCTTTTTCTTTATAAAACTATCTTCTATCCAGAGGTTCATCCTTGGTGCATGGTATTCTACTGCGCCATAAAGCAGTAATTGTAGTGTAATCCACACCTGCATGGACAGAAGTTTAGAAGTACATGGCACCATGTTCCACACTTAGTGTTACTGAACCAAGATGAATTTTATGTTCATAAAGTTTTTATTCCATTGAGGTTTGATTTCTGACTTTGTGTAAAAAAAATATCAATAGAGCTGGCTGTAACATCAAAAGTTTAAACAAAATGAAATGCCAACACTATCAGTAAATTACACCCCCACATAGACTTTGTACACTATGGCATGATCTTGGAGCTGAAAACTCTCCTGCTTTCTATCCCAGTGTATGCCAAATAAAGACAATATTCAGTGTGCATTATACCAGCCATTTTTCATATTAAATATATTCAGTACATATCATACTATATAAATTGTATAAATTAAATATAAACAAATGTATTAAGAATAGGATGTATATTAAATACTTTCTGTCATGTAAACAGCATATTTTGCTGATCTTTTCTGCCTGTGACCAGCAGCCAAAAGCCAAGTAGGAGGGATAACATGTACAGCACAGTGATGTGAAAGTCATCATGAACAATGGCTTTTGAATAGGCTCAGGCAAATCAACAGCCTGGTTTTTTTTTTGTATGATTGAATATGATTTCCAATATTGCAACATTGTTCTATTTTAAATAGATAGTAAGTAAGTAAGTAAGTAAGTAAGTAAGTATAGTGAGTAAGTAAGTAAGATAGTGGAGTACTTGAGGATATTACAAAAGGAACATAATGTAAATGCAAGTTCCGTCAACAGTTCCTGAACCTATAATGTTAACTGTTTCTCCTGTCACTGATGCTGCCTTAGTGGTTGAATATTTCCAGTATTTTCTGTTGTCATTTCAGATTTCCAGCATCTGTCGTTCAGACAAGGCTTATAGCTCCAATCTCAGTTGGAGCTATAAACCATTAATAAAGAGTTGGGAATAATTTGGTACCAAGAATCTTAAGAAAGAAATTAGAAAAGCTAAAAGAAGATATGAGGTTGCTTTGGCAAGTAAGGTGAAAGTAAATCCAAAGGGTTTCTACAGCTATATTAATAGCAAAAGGATAACGAGGGATAAAATTGGTCGATTGGAGAAACAGAGTGGGCAGCTATCTGCAGAGCCAAAAGAGATGGGGGAGATATTGAACAATTTCTTTTCTTCGGTATTCACCAAGGAGAAGGATATTGAATTATGTGAGGTAAGGGAAACTAGTAGAGTAGTTATGGATACTATGAGTTTCAAAGTAAAAGAAGTACTGACACTTGAAAAATATAAAAGTGGATAAGTCTCCAGGTCCTGACAGGATATTCCCTAGGACATTGAGGGAAGTTAGTGTAGAAATAGCCGGGGCTATGACAGAAATATTTCAAATGTCATTAGAAACGGGAATAGTCCCCGAGGATTGGCGTACTGCGCATGTTGTTCCATTGTTTAAAAAGGGTTCTAAGAGTAAACCTAGCAATTATAGACCTGTTAGTTTGACTTCAGTGGTGGGCAAATTAATGGAAAAGATACTTAAAGATAATATATATAAGCATCTGGATAATCAGGGTCTGATTAGGAACAGTCAACATGGATTTGTGCCTGGAAGGTCATGTTTGACTAATCTTCTTGAATTTTTTGAAGAGGTTACTAGGGAAATTGACGAGGGTAAAGCAGTGGATGTTGTCTATATGGACTTTAGTAAGGCCTTTGACAAGGTTCCTCATGGAAGGTTGGTTAAGAAGGTTAAACTGTTGGGTATAAATGCAGGAATAGCAAGATGGATTCAGCAGTGGCTGAATGGGAGAAGCCAGAGGGTAATGGTGGATGGCTGTTTGTCGGGTTGGAGGCAGGTGACTAGTGGGGTGCCTCAGGGATCTGTGTTGGGTCCTTTGTTGTTTGTCATGTACATCAATGATCTGGATGAAGGGGTGGTAAATTGGATTAGTAAGTATGCAGATGATACCAAGATAGGGGGTGTTGTGGATAATGAAGATGATTTCCAAAGTCTACAGAGTGATTTAGGCCATTTGGAAAAATGGGCTGAAAGATGGCAGATGGAGTTTAATGCTGATAAATGTGAGGTGTTACACCTTGGCAGGACAAATCAAAATAGGACGTACATGATAAATGGTAGGGAATTGAAGAATACAGTTGAACAGAGGGATCTGGGAATAACCGTGCATAGTTCCTTGAAGGTGGAATCTCATATAGATAGGGTGGTAAAGAAAGCTTTTGGTATGCTAGCCTTTATAAATCAGAGCATTGAGTATAGAAGCTGGGATGTAATGTTAAAATTGTACAAGGCATTGGTGAGACCAAATCTGGAGTATGGTGTACAATTTTGGTCGCCCAATTATAGGAAGGATGTCAACAAAATAGAGAGAGTACAGAGGAGATTTACTAGAATGTTGCCTGGGTTTCAACAACTAAGTTACAGAGATAGGTTGAATAAGTTAGGTCTTTATTCTCTGGAGCGCAGAAGGTTAAGGGGGGACTTGATAGAGGTCTTTAAAATGATGAGAGGGATAGACAGAGTTGATGTGATCAAGCTTTTCCCTTTGAGAATAGGGAAGATTCAAACCAGAGGACATGACTTCAGAATTAAGGGACAGAAGTTTAGGGGTAACATTAGGGGGAACTTCTTTACTCAGAGAGTGGTAGCGGTGTGGAATGAGCTTCCAGTGGAAGTGGTGGTGGCAGGTTCGTTGGTATCATTTAAGAATAAATAGGATAGGCATATGGATGAGAAGGGAATGGAGGGTTATGGTATGAGTGCAGGCAGGTGGGACTAAGGGAAAAAAAAATTGTTCGGCGCGGACTTGTAGGGCCGAGATGGCCTGTTTCCGTGCTGTAATTGTTATATGGTTATATGGTTATAAACTTGGAGAAGTTAGGAAATGGAAAAATACTTGTTTTAATTATTCAGTTACAAAATCTGATAAGATTCAGCTTAAAATACTTTCTCTAAAACATTTCTCTAAAATAGTCGTGGAGTATTCGTGCAATACAAAATTGTGTAAATTTAGTTATAATGTTTAATTTCTGATCTCCTGATGATTCCAATCGTGACCACATTCCAACTTTTAATGAGTTTAATTTGCTTCCAGCTAATTCTTTTGGGAAATGCAGAATAAGACAGATGGAGCTGAAAGAGAGCTTGTACAGTGCCCTCCATAATGTTTGGGACAAAGACCCATCATTTATTTATTTGCTTCTGTACTCCACAATTTGAGATTTGTAATTAAAAAAATCATATGTGATTAACATGTACATTGTCAGATTTTATTAAAAGGTATTTTTATACATTTTGGTTTCACCATGTAGAACTTACAGCTGTGTTTAAACAGTCCCCCATTTCACGGCACCATAATGTTTGAGACACATGGCTTCACAGGTGTTTGTAATTTCTCAGGTGTATTTAATTGCCTCCTTAATACAGCTTTCAGCACCTAGTCTTTCCTCCAGTCTTTCCATCACCTTTGGAAACGTGGAGTGCTGTTTATCAACATGAGGACCAAAGTTGAGCCAATTAAAGTAAAAAAACCCATTATGAGACTGAAACAAGAATAAAATTGTTAGAGACATCAGCCAAACCTTAGGCTTACCAAAATTAACTGTTTAGTACAGCATTAAGAAGAAAGAGAGCACTGGTGAGCTTACTAATCGCAACGGGACTAGCAGGCCAAGGAAGACCTCCACAGCTGATGACAGAATAATTCTTTCTATAATAAAGAAAAATCCCCAAACACCTGTCCGACAGATCACAAACACTCTTCAGGAGTCAGGTGTGGATTTGTCAATAACCATTGTCCACAGAAGACTTCACGAACAGAAATACAGAGGCTACACTGCAAGATGCAAACCACTGGTTAGCCACAAAAATAGGATGGCCGGGTTACAGTTTGCCAAGAAGTACTTAAAAGAGCAACCACAATTCTGGAAAAAGGTCTTGTGGACAGATGAGACGAAGATTAACTTATATCAGAGTGACGGCAAGGGCAAAGTATGGAGGAGAGAAGGAACTGGCCAAGATCCAAAGCATACCACCTCATCTGAGAAACACGGTGGTGGGGGTGTTATGGCCTGGGCATATATGGCTGCTGAAGGTACTGGCTCACTTATCTTCATTGATGATACAACTGCTGATGGTAGTAGCATAATGAATTTTGATGTGTATAGACACATCCTATCTGCTCAAGTTCAAACAAATGCCTCAAATCTCTATGGCCAGTCGTTCATTCTACAGCAAGTCAATGACCCCAAACATATTGCTAAAGCAACAAAGGAATTTTTCAAAGCTACAAAATTGTCGTTTTTTCAGTGGCCAAGTCAATCACCCGATCTGAACCCAATTGAGCATGCCTTTTATATGCTGAAGAGAAAACTGAAGGGGACTAGCCCCCAAAACAAGCATATGCTAAAAATGGCTGCAATACAGGCCTGGCAGAGCATCACCAGAGAAGACACCCAGCAACTGGTGATGTCCATGAATCGCAGACTTCAAGCAGTCATTGCATGCAAAGGATATGTAACAAAATACTAAACATGACTACTTTCATTTACATGACATTGCTGTGTCCCACACATTATGGTGCCCAAAATTGGGGGGACTGTGTATAAACACTGCTGTCATTTCTACATGGTGAAACCAAAATGTATAAAAATGGCCTTTATTAAAATCTGACAATGGTGCACTTTAACGACATGTGATTTTTTTTTTTTATTACAAATCTCAAATTGTGGAGTACAGAGGCAAATAAATAAATGAAGGGTCTTTGTCCCAAACATTATGGAGGGCACTGTATGTTGTAAATCTGTTTGAATTGCAAGCTCACTGTTGCTAATGGAATATTTACTTAAGATGCAGACAAGCTGTGTGCTGCTGGAGAAACTGGCTTTTAATCATATGCACATCTCGGATAGAAGAATTATGAGTGTGTGTGCCTATGTAAAATATATACAACATATTCAGGATAGGTGCAGGTAATGGTATGATCTGCAGATAATTATAATAGAAGCAAAATCCAATTACATTTCATGTTTTAGTTCTACCATGGCTGTTGGAGAAGTAAATGAAAATAAAATGTTCTGCACTTCTATTTTTCATTGAACACCCAGTAGGCTTTTGAGCAGTATTGTTATAATTTAAATAATCAGATCTAAGTAAATCTTGTGTGAACAGATAATCGGAGTGCTGGGAGAACCTATAAAAGGCTATGGAGAGACAACTCAACGGGGTAGAAGGCGTCATGTCAGGTAAATCGGAGAATATGTATTTACTAAGATGATTGCGTGCCAATGAAGACAACTTAAGTAGTTTTTCTGGTTGCTGGATAGTTGCTACATGATCTTTACAATAGTAGCACAACCTATGATGCATTTATAGGACAGTCACTAACAAAATTTAGTAGCTACTCAGAAGAAAGATAAGATGGCAGATAGGATTGTACTAAACACTTTTGTTCCAGAGTTCCCTGCAAAATTGCAAGATTGAAACCACAGAAAGCTGGTTGACACCAGAAAACAACCATTAAAGCCATTGGATGATCAGCCATGATCATATTGAATGGCGGTGCAGGCTCGAAGGGCCGAATGGCCTACTCCTGCACCTATTTTCTATGTTTCTAAAACAGAATCTGCGTGATTCGTGACAGAACATAAACTAATTTCACACCTTTCCCAATACATTGATGTGTAACAACCACAGGAGGGTGTCAGCCTTTCCAGATATAATCCTCGATGGTAGCCAGACAGCGGCAGAGCATACTTTGGGTGTCATGCAAGGGACAGCTTTGGAAGGCAGCAAGAAACAGCTCCCGCATTCACTTCATAGAATGCAAGTCCGAGCCAATGAGATGCCAAGAAGAAGGCCACATGTCCACCATAGGAAACGCCTGGCAGAGTATTGTCACAGTAGTGTCCCCCGAGTACAGTCCTCGCACAGTGGGACAATGCAGAGAAATGTCTGGGTGATCTGCACTCCACTGTTCGTACCTACAGAGTGGAGATCCTCACGGAAGATATATTTTACATGGAGCAGTGAATTCTTCAGATGACCCCCCACTCCTTGGGAAATGCAGAGATTTTGTGGCAAAGCATTTAACTAAATGATGCAGGGATTGGTTCGTTCATGGGTTATATTTGATACAGTTGGATCTGCAAAGTGGAATGCGTGGGATTTGTATGTATCATGTGGGTTCCTTTGCCTGATTACTGGTCCAATATGTTTGTGGTATTTTTGATCTATAATTTTCCAGGCTTATTATGAAAATTGACTCCCTTTTTTGGAGTCCCATTGTGTTCTATGCAATGTTTTGCCTAGTTTGGTAATGAGTTTGTGGATGCTGAACACAGACAGCTCCCTGGGTAGCAGTGACCATCTTCTTGGTCCTCTTGCTCCCAGTTCTGCTTCATGCCCTCAAAATCTGGCTTTCCCTTTCTTCTGAAACTCATACCACTGGCTACTCTTTCCCTTTCTTCTGAAACTCATACCACTGGCTACTCTTTCCCTTTCTTCTGAAACTCATACCACTGGCGAATCTTTCCCTTTCTTCTGAAACTCATACCACTGGCGAATCTTTCCCTTTCTTCTGAAAATCGTACCACTGGCTACTATTGAACCTGCAAAATTGTGCATCATTCAGCACATGGCAATGAAGTCTACACATCTGTAGTGTGTTACAGTGCATCCCAAAACTAGGGTAGTCAATGAAATCTGCTCTGATTCTCTGAAATCGGCACATACCTGATTCTCATTGTATATGCCATCCCATGTGTAGTTCATGGTAACTTTGGTGTGAGGGCAGATATGGGCAGATATAAAGAGAATCACGCAAGTGCACTGCCCGTTATGGAAAGTGTCCGACAGTTGGCTTCCTTATTGGGAAAAGATTCAGTGGTAAGAGTTTGTTTATTTATTTACCTGAAGCAGTTTGTTAAAGATGAGAAACTTATTGTCCTAGTCCAGAGTGAGCGACATTTTGAGGAAGTAGAAATGTTTCATGTTGTCTAAGGGACCAGGTTATTAAGGGTAGCGTTTATGGGAATGAGTACAGACCATGGCTAACACATGGGAAGCCAGCACGATGAACAAATCAAGTCAAGTCAAGAAAGTTTATTGTCATCTGTCCCAGATAGGACAATCAAATTCTTGCTTGCTGCAGCACAACAGAGTATTGTAAACAAAAATACAGAGTTCAGTTCAATATACACGGAAATAAGCTGATAGAGTTCAATAGGCTGTTACAGTTCAGAGTCTGTATGTTGGTAAGTTTAATAGTCTGATGGCTGTGGGGAAGAAGCTGTTCCTGAACCTGGATGTACCAGATTTCAGGCTCCTGTACCTTCTGCCCGATGATAGCGGTGAGATGAGTGTGTGGCCAGGCTGGTGTGGGTCCTTGATGGTGTTGGATGCCTTTTTGAGGTAACGACTGCGATAGATCCCCTTGATGGTAGGGAGGTCAGAGCCGATGATGGACTGGGCAGTGTTTACAACTTTCTGCATCCTTTTCCGCTCCTGGACCCTCAGGTTGCCGAACCAAGCCACGATGCAACCAGTCAGCATGCTCTCTGCTGTGCACCTGTAGAAGTTCGAGAGAGACCTCTTTGACATACCGACTCTCCGTAGTCTTCTCAGGAAGTAGAGGCACTGATGTGCTTTCTTTATGATTGTGTGCTGGGACCAGGAAAGATCTTCGGAAATGTGAACGCCCAGGAATTTGAAGTCCTTGACCCTTTCCACCCTTGTTGATGTAAACGGGATTGTGGGTCCCTATCCTACCCCTTCCAATGTCCACAATCCCAGTGCATTCATACTTCTTGCAGTAATTGAAACTTTTCCTAACAAAAAGATCCTGTGATGAGCAAGGTGAGAGTTTATGTGACCTTCACCTCCACAGTTGGAGGAATCCAGTTACAAAGCTGGCCAGAGGTCACCCCACATACAATGTCACATATCACAATACTGGCAGTTTTGGAACACACACTGCAAATGCATTTTAATACAAAGAACCAAGTCTTTGTAATTTGAGGACATCCCTTCTTCTGAAGGTCAATGTTTCACACTGGGGATGCCTGGGACAAGGAAGCAGTTCCTGGGGAGCTGCTATGGTATTGTCCAACGGTTGCGATGATTAATGTTGCAAAAGCACAGAATGGTTATTCTGTGCGAGATATGAGCCCACCAGGTGGGGAATTTTCATTCACATCAATTAGGTTAAGAAACCTTTGATTCTAAATCTGGTCAAATTCTACCTTGATGTCTCAGTTCGTTTGGCAATGCATGGGCAAAAGCTGCAATGAGCTCTGGAGTTGGTGACTTTGGCAGAACCAAAATTAAAATTGACGACCAGGCTATTGGTGGAGAAATCCCATCAGAAAACACTGTTGCTGATACTGACTTTGGGGATGGACCGAAGTGGTAGTAGTTAGCTTAATTGGATTTATCCTGCTTTTTGTGGACATGAATATACGAAGTGCCATGTGATCAGGAAGCTGCTGGAGAAGACAAGATTGGTTTCAATACCAGATCTGGTATTTTTATCTCGATCTGATACCAAGTCTGGTATCTTTAAAAGTAGTTGGGTTGAAGAAAATTGGAGATGGGAACGAAGGAGGATTCGAGGATGAAGGGATTTGAAAATAAAGATAAGTTTTTTAAAATCTGAATAGTGTTGCCCGTCAAGCACAGGAATGGTGGGTGAACATAAAATAGTGAATGCCAACAAATCGGCAGTGGAATTTTATATGTGTCGTTGTTTAATGATGCTTAGAATGAGAGTCAAGAACTGAGCTAAGTAGGTTGGAGTAGCAGATGCTCCACGGCTGAAGGAACCTAAGATGAGCGTTTGTTGGCACTGGGCCTGTACACGCTGGAGTTCAGAAGAATGAGGGGGGACCTAATTGAAACATACAGAATAGTGAACGGCTTGGATAGAGTGGAAGTGGAGAGGATGGTTCCACTAATGGGAGAGTCTAGGACTAGAGGTCATAGCCTCAGAATTAAAGAACGTTCTTTTAGAAAGGAGATGAGAAGAAATGTCATTAGTCAGAGGGTGGTGAATCTGTGGAATTCTTTGCCACAGAAGGCTGTGAAGGCTGTCAGTAGATATTTTTAAGGCAGAGATAGATGGATTCTTGATTAGTACATGTGCCAGAGGTTATGGGAAGAAGGCAGGAGAATGGGGTTAGGAGGGAGAGATAGATCAGCCATGATTGAATGGCAGTGTTGACTTGATGAGTAGGAAATAACAGCAGGTGCTGGTTTAAACTGAAGATAGGCACAAAAAGCTGAAGTAACTCAGCGGGACAGGCAGCATTTCTGGAGAGAAGGAATGGGTGACGTTTTGGGTCAAGACCCTTCTTCAGACTGGTTAGGGATAAGGGAAACGAGAGAATATAGACGATGTGGAGAGGTAAAGAATAATGAATAAAAGATATGCAACATAGTAATGATGATAAAGGAAACAGACCATTATTAGCTGTTTGTGGGGTGAAACAGAGAGAATACCGGGGCTACTTGAAGTGAGAGTCCCCCCTCCACCACCTCCAGTTTAAATTCCAGTTGGAATATTTTGGAGGACCAAGGAACCAAGAGAGAAATACATATTCATACCACTGGGCTGTAAGCTGCCCAAACAAAATATGAGATGCTGTTCCTCCAATTTACGTTTAGCCTCATCCTGACAATGGAGGAGACTGAGGACATAAAGGTCTGTGTAGGAATAGTAAGGAGAATTAAAGTGTCTGGCAACTGGGAGATCAGGTAGGTTCAGGTGGGCTGAGCGAAGGTGTTCTGCAAAATGATCGCCGTATAAGTGTCCACATCTTGAACAATGGATACAGTTGAGGTTGGAGGAGGTGCAAGCGAACCTCTGCCTAACCTGAAAGGACTGTCAGGGTCTCTGGACAGAGTCGAGGGAGGAGGTATAGCGACAGGTGTTGCATCTTCTACGGTTGCTGGGGAAGGTACCTGGAGAGGGGTGGTTTGGGTGTGAAGGGATGAATTAACCAGGGAGTTGGGGAAGGTGGAGATGGGAAAATGTGGCTTGTGGTTGGAGGTGGCGGAAATTTTGGAGGATTATGTGGTGTATGGAACGGCTGATGGGATGGAATGTAAGGACTAGGGGGACTCTGTCTCTGTTGCGACTAGGCGGAGGGGGAGCAAGGGCAGAGCTGCAGAGTATTGGGGAGACACGAGTGAGGACCTCATTTATGGTGGGAGAGGGAAACCCCTGTTGCCTAAAGAATGAGGACATCTCAGATGTCCTGGTATGGAACCCCTCATCTTGGGCGCAGATGTGGTGTAGAGGGAGGAATTGGGAGTAGTGGGGTAGAGTCTTTGCAGGAAGAAGTGTAGTCGAGATACTTGTGGGAGTCAGTGGGTCTCCTCCATTGTCAGAGTGAGGCTGAACACAAATTGGAGGAACAGCATCTCGTATTTCACTTGGGCAGCTTACAGCCCAGTGCCCAGTGGTATGAGTTTGGATTTCTCTCACTTCAGCTAGCCCCGGCATTCTCTCTCTATCCCTCCCCCACCCAAGTCACACAAGCTTCTCTTTTTCACCCCACAAACAGCTAATAATGGCCTATTTCCTTTATCATCGTCACTTTTTTGCATATCTCAGTCAGCTCCTGCTCTTCATTTAGATTTGGTCATTTTTTTTAATGTAATGTCACCTGGAGAAATATGTTGCTCCACACAATTACAGGACCACACAGTTTATGGTAACTACTGCAGTGGATTTAATTGCATTTGGAAAGGTAATCATTCATGTTTGACTTGCAGATTAGCCCCTGAGAGAGTGGCTCAGTCTGAGAATCAGTCTTAGGACCGAGAGTGGCCAGATTTTGTGTTTCACTAAAAGATTAAAATAAGATTCCTTAAAAATTCTACCTTTTCAAATTTCACCTCCTTGGTACCTCTTCAATCTTTGAATTCGCAGATTTTAGTGCTCACTCCATTAAGCGGAAGTAATCTAGAATGACATTCATGTTTCTTCACAACACAGAGGATGGCCACTCGGCCCATAAAGTCTATGCCAGCTCTCAGACTTTCCCATCAATACCATTCTTCCACTTATTTTCCTTCTCTCACATCAACTGCAAAACTCCATCTTTTCTTGCACCGATCTAGGCCAATTCACCTACCAGCACATTATTGAGATATGGGGGAAAAGCCCACAATGTCACAGGGGGGAGCATTCAAACTCCTGAGAAATCTCACCTTGCAGAAAATTGTATTATAAAAACAATCAGTGTGAATGGGAAAGGGGGGTTTAGGGTTTAGAGATATTCAGACACACATTCTTGCAGGATTTTCTAAATTAAAGCTATATATTTAATTGTATTGCTGCAAGCTAAAAATACTAAATGCTGAGCGTTATATTGTTTAATAGTATCATTACACACGTATCAATTGAAGCAATTGCTTGTCAGTTTCAACAGTCTCCCTTGGTGAAACTGACAGCTATGTTCCTAAGAGACAAAGGTGTCTGAATACTGCAGGGAGGTTGCATGTAAAGAGATTTTTCTTTCAACTGTGATTTTTTTTCCAAGACAGTTTTAATTTCTGCTTGTCAATTTTTAAGTAACTTTTAAGTGGTTCTCTAGTTCCCGATTAAAATTATATTAAACAAATTTGACCCACATAATACAATAGTGTTCAATGATCATTTTTTTCACAAGAGCACCAGAGTTTTCCTGTTGTTCTGCTCAGTGGTTAACAATCAGAATCTTAATATTCTTGCAACTTCATAATGAACAAATTAGCTGCTTTGCCAACAAATAAACATTGTTATATCTCAAATGTTAGTCATCGATTGCAAAACAAGTTGAGAAGTTCTATAGAAATTACAAAAGCCATGATTGGTTTTTAAAAAATTAAATCCATGTATTTCAATTTTTCTTTTCTTTTTCAGCCACATAGAATATGTGAAAGATGGCGTGAGGCATATTCAACTCAAATTTTATATTCAAGGCTCTGAACCCATAAAAGGAACAGTGCACTTGGATGCAAAACAGGTCAGTATGTTTGTTTACTGTTGTGCTTTGTCTAACCGGTTCAGTTATTCTTTACAGTTTGTTTTTTTAAGTAAAACCTTTCCACCACCGCTGCATTAAAAGTTGCATTAAAAAAAATGTGGGGAAAATGCACTGTCTGCAGTGTGAGCTGAAATGTTTGCTGGAATAAGCCAGGCTTGAGTGATAGCTGACTGGTGTGCTATCATCAGTGGTCTGGGGGAGGGTTGGTAGCAGAGATGTCAATCAATGCACACTGAAGAATATTAAGGTATTTAATACATTGAGTACCGTTGAGTACTGAAATTTACACCATTGCCAATGAAAATAAAATTAGGAGATGGATTTAGAATGAAATGCCCCTAAAATTTCTCACTTAAGAGCATATGCTCTTGGCCGTGGAGTTAAATGGGACTGCCTGAAACTCCCTCAATATTTATCCAGAAGCTCTTAGCAAAGCTGCCTATCTGCAACTTGCCAGAACAAGCTTACTTTAACAATCCATCAAGTTTCCTTCATTCTAAAAATTAATTTTCAGATTAATTGATTTACATTTTGAAAGAAAGAAAAAAATGTGAATAATTCTGCAAATATCAACTTGCAGCCATTATTTTCTGTCCCTTGTTATAATGGGCGAGAGTAAACAAAATGCACACTGATTACAAATCAAAACACCTTGTGTTCTTTATTGCAGAACCCTGAAAATGGAAAGTATGAATTTCGTTATATATTTGTGGACTTTGACACCTATCCTAAAAGAACCATTATCGTTGAAGACAACCGTTGAAGCTTAAAGTGTTATGGATTGCTATATTAGGTCGAAGCTCGAGATTTCCCCCTGCTTTGGTAGATTAGTAAATAATGAATAAGGAATAATTAGGTACCTTTACAGATACTGTAAAAGCAATTTATTTGTGAGGAGGTCAGATTCAGGGACTGGAATACGATTCCTGAAAACATTTTGGATTTTTATACAATCTTGATTAATGTATTCTTTCTATTATAATTCCTGAAATGTAGTTGAGCCTTCTGAAAGGTTTTGCAGATCATGTCAAGTTTGAGGACCAATTGCTGGTCCATTCAATCATGTAAATTCAATCATGTGAGCAAAAAGGAAAAACTTTGTAAATAAAGCATATTGTGATTGTTGCATTGAATTATTTTCTACTCTTTTCAGTAAGGCTGTTCACAAATGCACTCAGCAGAGTGCAAACAATCTACTTTGAATCCTGTGCCAGTGCAAGGCTCTGTCAGCTGACTTCCTTGCTGCATTTCATGCTCTCCCTTCCCCCCTGAGGTGAAGCAGCTAGTTTCAGTATCTGCTGCACAAATATTTAATATCAGAATCTTATTTGGGTAGTTGTATGATAGTTGGGTAGAGTTTAACTATGGATTCCTTTATTGTCAATCAGACCGTTCAGACCGAAAGGTCTGAATGACAATAAAGGAATCCAATCCAATCCAATCCAACTAATGAGAATAGCTTGTTGTTAAAGAAGGAACTGCAGATGCTGGAAGATCGAAGGTACACAAAAATGCTGGAGAAACTCAGCGGGTGCAGCAGCATCTATGGAGTGAAAGAAATAGGTGATGTTTCGGGCCGAAACCCTTCTTCAGTCTGAAATTCTATCCTATTCAGTCTGAAGAAGGGTTTCGGCCCGAAACATCACCTATTTCTTTCGCTCCATAGATGCTGCTGCACCCGCTGAGTTTCTCCAGCATTTTTGTGTACCAATGAGAATAGCTTGTTCTTTTAGTCTACCATTGACCTCCAATGCATCAGACTTTCTGAAGTCCTAAGCCTCCTTCAAAGACTGACTGATGTAGAGGAGAGAAGCATGTAACTACCTTGGATGTTGTATAGGAATCTCTGACCTGGGTCTAGAGCGTTCAAGGAGTAAGCTCCAAAAATTGGGGACGTAATATCGAATAGAAATGGATAGTGCCAAAAATGAAACACTTTCAATAATATCCATCTTAAAAAAATAACTGAATAGAGCACATGACCTTTCATCATATCGAACAGTCTTACTTGTAGTTTTTAGTTATGTCTCTATTTGAAACACTTTACCTATAAATTAATCTCAATATTTTTGTTTCCATTGATGTAGATTTGAACCAGAATGTAATGTTCCAGAACAAGGGGTCACAGTTTAAGGATAAGGGGGAAATCTTTTAGGACCGAGATGAGAAAACCATTTTTCACACAGAGAGTGGTGAATCTGTGGAATTCTCTGCCACAGAAGGTAGTTGAGGCCAGTTCATTGGCTATATTTCAGAGGGAGTTAGATGTGGCCCTTGTGGCTAAAGGGATCGGAGGGTATGGAGAGAAGGCAGGTACAGGATACTGAGTTGGATGATCAGCCATGATCATATTGAATGGCGGTGCAGGCTCGAATGGCCTACTCCTGCACTTATTTTCTATGTTTCTATGTTCTGATACATGTACTTCTTACTGGCCTCTAGGCATTTATGTCAGAGATTGGGTTCAAGAGTTCTCCAGAGAGTTAAGCTAAGACAAAATGTAGGTGTATTACAGATTGAGTGCTGCACTTCACAACTATTACATTTTATGAGAGATGTTAAACTGAGTCCCTGATCCTGTCCAGGATGGATGCAAAAGATCCCAAGGCACTATTTCAAGTATCTCAGACCTATTCCCTGTGCCCTGGCTAAGATTTATATTACAGAAAAAGTTAAATTGGTCAATATCACTTGTTGTTTTTGGAGTCTGCTGCAGAAATCGGCGTTTATATTTTCCTGCCTGACAATTGCTCTGACATGCATAGTAGTGATCTGAAATAATAATAAATTAAGGTAAAGGACATTTCTAATGTGAAGGTGTACACAACATGCCAGGAAAACATTATTCTAGAAGAATTGTTAGCAAGGTAGACATTTCGAAGTATGAATTGAGTGATAATTTTTACCTGATTAGTAAATCTGTTTTTGATTTGATTGGAAGTGAATCAGTGGAGGTCTTGTATTTGTGTGGCATCTTTTATAACCTGAAGATGGCCTGAAGCAGTTTACAGCCACTGAATGTAGCAATATCCCTCAAGCTACAATTGGAAGCATGAAGATCTAATTTATTTGAGTCATGTTAGTTGAAGGATAAATGTTCACCAGAGCAGTGTGACATCCTCAGCGACTTGGACTTCCGAATCGGCCACCTCCTACTGGAGCCCGCAGCTCCCGAAGTCCACAAGCCGTGCTGGACGGAGATTCAACGCAGGCGGCCCTCGGCAAAGGGCCCCAGGACTGTGCGATGTTGAAGTCAGCTCCGCCCCACTGGGAACTCTGCAAACCACAGCTCTGATGTAGATCAGAGCAGGCCCAACACTTCAGCGCTTCAACAGCAATCCAGGTAAGCAATCGCCCGCTCCACGATGTATCCAGCGCTGCGCCGCCGCTGCTGAAGCTCTGGTCTGGGTCCCCGACAGGAAAGGCCGCTCCAATCCAGGTGGTAGGCTGCGAGGACGCGACTCGGAGAATAGTTGCGTCCTTGCCAGGAAGTGACTGGGAAACTGTTTCCCCCTTACCCTATCCCACATAGAAAAACTAAAGAAATGTTCAAAACAAACTTAAAACTAATGGGACGTAGTCAAAAAAGTGAGATCTCAACGAGGACACAATCTCTCACTGCTATATTCATCATATGAACCTGGGTTACATCCTCAACCATTGGGACTCAAATTATGACAGTGGTTTGAGAGTAATACTATGTGCTGAAGGATTTTCAATGTAAGATATAAGCACAAGAGACTGCATTGATAACAAGATAACCCCCCCCCCCCCCCCCCCCCCCCCGCGCCCACAGCGACTCCCAGCCCCAATAAGACAATATGGGCAGCTTCACTAGTGAGCGGGGCAGTGTATTTATTGTTCTTGTATTAAAAATGATATGGTGGTAATAGGATTCCAGTGATACTATGTCGATAAGTGGTGCTTCAAATGTAATGTTTGCCACAGGATAAATTGAAAACCATTGGGCAAGGACTATAGTTGCACGGCAGCCACAGTTAAAGCTCAAACTATCCTCACACATTCCAAGCTTTCATTTTTTCAAAAGCAACAAAGTCAATCACGGAATAATGTTAACCAGAATTACTACCTCCAGAATAAAAACAAGTTACTGAAAACACACAACGAGTCAAGCAGCAGCTAAGGAAAAAAACAGAATATTTCATGTCTAGGACCCTTAATCAGAACTGTGCGTAAAAAGAACAAATTCCTTTTCAGTAACAAGGAAGGTGATGGAGGGATTTCTCCGCCATCTTATCTGTGACTGAAAACTGACTTGCATTTTCCTCAGTTCTGACAAAGATTCTGAGAAATGAGTTCTTAACTGTTTCTCTTTCTGACAATGCAGTAGGATCTTGATCGATTGGCCAGGTGGGCTGAGGAATGGTTGATGGAATTTAATGCAGAGAAATGTGTGGTGTTGCATTTTGAGACGTTTAACAAATGCAGGACCTACACGGTGAATGGTAGGCCTCTGGGGAGTGTTGTAGAGCAGAGGGATCTATCAGAGCAGGTGCATTGTTCCCTGAAGGTCGAGATGCAGGTAGATAAGGTGGTCAAAAAGGCTTTTTGCACATATTGAATGTAGAAGTTGGGAGATCATGTTGCAGTTGTATAAGACATTGGTGAGACCGCATTAAGTGTATTGTGTTCAGTTCTGGGCACGTGTTATAGGAAAGATATTGTCAAGCTTGAAAGTGTTCAGAGAAGATTTACGAGGATGTTGCCAGGACTAGAGGGTCTGAGCTATAGGGAGAGGTTGAGTAGGCTGGGTCTCTATTCCTTGGAGCGCAGGAGGATGAGGAGTGATTTTATTGAGGTGTATAAAATCATGAGAGGAATAGATCGGGTAGATGCACAGAATCTCTGGCCCAGAGTAGGAGAATTGAGGCCCAATGGACATAGGTTCAAGGTGAAGGGGAAAGAATTAATAGGAATCTGAGGGGTAACTTTTTCACACAAAAGTCCTTGAATCGGGAAGTACCATCGATACTTCTGATTTAGAAAACGGTTCAAATCGTACTCAGTAATTTTTTTGCATAAATTCTGAGCTGATATTCGAGTGTAGTGCAGAGGGTGTTACATTGACAACTGACAGGAACCTTAGAGTTTTCCAAGCAGTTTTGTGAAGAGCTTTCGTGCTGCAGATGCACACTTTTCGAGGGCGGGCCACTCATGCCGATTGGAGTCATTGCCTTCTTGCCTGAGGTGCTGTGATTTGATGCACATATGCAGGTCCTAGTTTGGTACAGGTGGAATTCTTGGTGGGTGTATGGAACAAGCTGCCAGAGGAGGTATTTGAGGCTGGGACTATTCCAACATCCGGAAGTGGGGGGGTGAAACATTTTCTCTGTCTCTTCCTTCGGGCGAATGCGACTTTTTCGTGTCGTATCCCCCTTCTCTGCCTCCGTCTGCGCTGAGGCCTAATGGCGGAGCTGGCGGCCTCCAACCGCGACTGACCCCGAGGCTCTGGAGGCAGAGCCAGCCAGGACTCACCAACGAGAGGCTGGCCGTCTTCGGGGCTGAGGCAGCGGTGGCCCGACTTGCTGGTGTGGCGTTCTGGCTTTCGGCGGCGGCCTGGAGCTGATGCAGTGGGGCTCGGAGCTGAGACTGCGGGACCCGGAGCTGGGGCAGCGGCCTGGAGCTGGGGCGGCTGCCCGGAGCTGGGGCAGCGGCCCGGAGCGGAGACTGCGGGACCCGGAGCTGGGGCGGCGGCCCGGAGCGGAGACTGCGGGACCCGGAGCTGGGGCGGCGGCCTGGAGCTGGGGCGGCTGCCCGGAGCGGATGCTGTGGCAGGCCGTCTCGGAGCGGAGACGGCGTTCCGGCTTTCGGCGACGGCGACATCACCACGGAGGCGGATCGATCGCCTCAGCGCAGAGGGAGAACAAGGAGGGAAGAGACGGAGACTAAGACTTTGCCTCCATCACAGTGAGGATATGCTTGGTGAACTCACTGTGGTGGATGTTTAATTTGTGTTTATTTTATGTTTTGTTTTTATTGGTTCTGTGTATGACTGCAGGCAACATAATTTCGTTCAGACCGAAAGGTCTGAATGACAATAAAGGAATCTAATCTAATCTAATCTAATCTAATCTAATCTAATTTAAGAAACAGTTAGAGAGGTACATGGATCGGACAAGTTTGTAGGGAAATGGATCAAGCGCACTAGTATAGTTGGAACATATTGGCCGGTGTAGGCAAGTTGGGCTACAGGGCCTGTTTCCACACTGAATCACTCCATGACTCTCTATGACTAATATGTCAGACCTGCTGAGTGTTTCAGATTTCTAACTTTTAAAATCTTGTCTTTTAACCTCGGGGGAATGACAATGAGTGCGGGACACCTGGGGTGGCAAGGTGATGCAGTGGTAGAGTTGCTGCATTACCATGCCAGACCCAGGTTCAAACCTAACTACTGGTGCTGTCTGTATTTAGTTTGTACATTTTTTTCAAGGGTGTTCCGGTTTCCTCCCACTTTCTCACAGCGTGCAGTTTCTAGGTTAATTGGCTTATGTTTAAGGATAAAGGGGAAATCTTTTAGGACCGAGATGAGGAAAACATTTTTCACACAGAGAGTGGTGAATCTCTGGAATTCTCTGCCACAGAAGGTAGTTGAGGCCAGTTCATTGGCTATATTTAAGAGGGAGTTAGATGTGGCCCTTGTGGCTAAAGGGATCAGGGGGTATGGAGAGAAGGGAGGTACAGAATACTGAGTTGGATGATCAGCCATGATCATATTGAATGGCGGTGCAGGCTCGAAGTGCCGAATGGCCTACTCCTGCACCTATTTTCTATGTTTCTATGTATATTGTCCCTAGTGTGTAGGATAGAATAGTAAGATTAAACGAGAACTTACCAGTTTGAAGTTTGATCTGTATTTTATGAGGAGTTACGATGAGGGATTACGTGAAGAACCCGCTCAGTGCGCAGGCGCGGCATACTTCCAAGCAGCGGTGTGGAATCACAGATAGACACAGTTATTTGAAGTAAACATAGTAAAGATAAGGAGACATCAATTTATTAGTTTGATCCATATAATGAGGGTGGGAGCGGAGGGCACGTAATCCCTCATCGTAACTCCTCATAAAATACAGATCAAACTTCAAACTGGTAAGTTCTCGTTTAATCTTACTATTTTACTTCGGAGTCACGTGAGTGACTACGTGAAGACTTCAAAGCTCTGTGATTTCAAACCGTGTAACAGTTCATACTTCACTCGCTGCCGAAGTCATTCGAGGGAGGAAGTATGTTATCGTAATCAACCATGAATCTGTTTGTAAAAACAATAATGGTGTTATTAACAACAACAAGACCAATTGCTCCCCTGGGCTTAAATTATATATTTTTTGCAGATTCTTTTTCTGCAAACGATACAGGTTCTGTCAGTGGTTTGTTATAAAAGTTTGGAACGTATACTCCCTAGACCACCCTGCAGTAGCCAGGATGTGGTCCATAGGCTCGTCCATCCTCTTAGTTACTGACGTGGAAGCTGTCCTGGTGGAATAAGATTTTATACACGTTAGTATTTACTCTAGCAACTCCCAGTACCTGCTTGAGCCACTAGAGATAGTTTAGCTCGTCACCCGACCATGAGGTTTCCTGTGGCTGACCCATAAGGCTTTTTCCTCTCCCTCGGTATTCCTTATTGTGTCGATCTCTAAGTGGGTCATGACACATAAAACGTGGTTCAGGTGGGTATGCCCGGAATTTCATGACTGGAACTGATGTTCCTGGTCTGTTCTGTTTGGCCAACCCTTGAATGGGCATGTGACACTATCTGGTGTTATAACCATGTTGTCCCATCGCAGTAGATGGGAGAGCTGGCTCTTTGTGTTGATGTAAGGCCACCAGCATGTCCATCTTCAGGGTAGGCTGTTCCAGGGTGAGTGACCTGGCTGGTGATCATCCCCTAAGGTATGTCAGGATTTCACTGACATCCCAATTTGGGTGTACCTATTTCTGGGGAATGGATTGATATACCTCTCCTGTATCTGATCACCAGTGAGCGGTACCCAAGTTGAGTAGGCTAACAGAACATGTCCTTCATTGTGGTGAAGACCTGCCAGGAGTTCCAGTACAGTTTTTTGTTATAGTTGAATGTGTAATTCCTGTTTTGGAAACAGTGTACCATTTCTTGATGCTCCTCAGGTATGTTCCCTAGGATATGCGACGGAATGCTGTCATCAGGTTGATAGTGCTCCTGATCCAAGCACAGCAATGGTCTTCCCAATTCTGCAATTCTTTTAATGACCATGTCGAGGATCACTGGGAACCATGCTTGTGGACTTGGTCCACTGTAATTTGCGTAGTACCCGACTGATGAAGCCGTAGTACCTATTGAAGAGGTAGAAGGAAAGGAAAACATAGAGATTAGGTTCCCCCCACCCCTCAATACGCGGGAATGTCTCCATTGCCGCTGCCTTGAGATTGGTTTCATGTGACATAAGTTAGTACGTGGTGATTTAATTGGATATAAGGAATCGATATCTGGTGTCCATATTGCTTAGTGATTTCAGCAAATATTTTTGGTTTAAATGTATGTTTACAGTATTTAGCTCACCTGATAGGTGAGTTACTGATGGTCAAACATGTTTGACGACATACGGTTTCCAATTGTTAATAAATTGTCCCCTAATATCGATGTTCTCCGCCCAAGTGGTTTGGTATATGCCACCACTGATGTTGTTATCTTATAAACGAACATGCAAATTTGGTGGATTACTGAGCAAATGCTTCACTAGAATTAAGTAAGTTAATATATAACATGTTTAAGTCAATTCATATTGGCATTAAGTATTACAAGCTCAGTAACACATCAGGACACATAAGATGTTACTCAAAACAGGTGGAAGTGTACAACCATAATCCTTCCTGCCGATAAATTCCATGATAACACTACAGATTAATCCATTTGCCCCCATATTACAGGTATGGAGATAGTTTTGAACACTAGTATCTCAGCTCATAGGAAAGGTACAAAGTTCAGTAGCTGGTAATGCTGCTATATCCCAATTACTTTGCCACGTAGTTGATTGGTGGTTAATGCACCATGACTGATAGTCTTAATGAATACCAGATAACAACGGTGTGGATGGTCAACGTAAATATCTGGATATATATTTTGTGCACCGTTCCCAGAGGCACTGCAATACTGGGTCGATGCGTGGAGTGGACGGAGCAAGCCCCTATTCCATCTCCCTGTTCCAAAATTCAATTTAATATATGGTCCCTAGATAAGGGACGTATCAGATTATTAAACTGATAAGAACAGATACTACACTTGATCTTAGCCAAAAGGTCGAGAAGCGATGCAGCTAAAGCTGTATCCAAGGATAGTTTGTCGTTAATATATAGACATGCCATGACGGAATGTTTCTAAGTGTCAGGGCTAGTTGATTCTGGATAACTTTGACTTAAATGCCGCAACGCTCATCATGGTTACTCCATCCAGGTAATTGCGGTATATCCGAAACTTATATGAGAAGGTACTGAATAGTGTGCATCTTCAAGGTCGATGTCTACCATAAAGTATCCTTGGATCCATGGTAGTAGTTACAAATCCCATGAATGGGTATACCTGGTGAAATACTCAAGTGGTTTATCAACGATGGTGCGACATTCACCATCGTGGGAGGGTAGACCACTTGGGGTGCTTGCTGAATTGGTGGCAAGATATTAATTCTATTCCCCTTGTATTTATTTTTTGGTATATAACTACCAAGAGTGATAGCTTCCTAACCAGGCGTGATTCATCCACCCCTTGTTAGTACAACCCTTAACCTTTATGTGATGGTAGGAACTATACTTATCTGTCTTCATTGTTGTTTTCTTCGGTTTCTGGTTCCTTGTTCTTGTAGGGACGATGTTTGTTGGGGGGTGGCACATTTTCCCCTGGGGCCTGCTCTGGGCCGTGGCCTAAAATGCTACAGGTTTGGCATGCAGGCCCCGAGCTTTCACCAGTACCATGAGGTAGACGCCCCTGGTGGACACGTAGAGGTACTGCTGTCTGGTTTAGTGTGGTGCTCATTCCAGACTCTGCCCTCTTGTGCTGAATAGTTTGAACACTTCGTCCAGTTTTTTAGGACTGGTTTGATAAGTGCCAGGTAGCAGGATCTGTGCTTATGAGGTCGGCGTTCTCATAGTCCTGTTAATTTCATAGATTGAGGGCAGGTTTGTGAGTTCATTTCAGAAGTTATGAGGTATACCGTTGAACAGTAGGGTCAGGTGTTTTGCCATACTACCCTGCCCTTCTGGAATGAGCAGGTGGACATGATAGCCGACGTCAGGGTACCAAATGCATTTTTAAAATATTTAGGTTAAACGCGCTGCTCAATGTATCCCCCAATAATGGCGGGCACTTTGAGTAAATGCAATTTAGGGGAGGCGTGATAAAACCAACGCCTCATGGCTACCTGTCTTGGAGAGGTTTTTTGGAAAAGACAGGTAGTAAGCTGGCCATCAGTTGAGACTGAAAAGCCATCTCGCTAGTGGTGGAGCCACATAGCGGCCACACCCAGCAGCTCTTCCTGATCCTGTACCTCAAGCATACTCCCGATATTGTTCAGCCAGTGACCCCTCTTCATGACCAGCCCAGCCACTGGTCACCCCAAAGCTAACCACACTAAGGAGGAAGCGATGGGCAGTGCCTAGGCACTGTGGAGGGTATGCCTGAACCCTCCAGCGAGACTGCCCCTCACGTAGCGTGTCTCGCAGGAGCTCCTGCTCCAGGAGCTGCTCCAGCGGCTCAGGCGGCTGTCTCTCTCCCTGCGGGTGGAGAGACGTCCCCTCCGACAGGTCGGAAGCCACCGGCCGGATGCCTCTTCGGATGGCTTGACATCCAGCCCGCAGCTCAGGCACTAGCGGGACTGGCTTCGGCGCGGTGTGGGGATAGCGGAACGCCCGGTTAAATGTTCCTACCGCCTTCTTCTGGAGCTTTTGTGCCTTGTAGTAGCGAGAGCGCCCCTCAAGCAGCGCGTCTCGCAGGCACCTGCTCCGAGAGCCGCTCCAGCGGCTCAGGCGGCTCTCTCTCCCCCCGTGCGGGTGGAGAGACGTCCCGTCCCAAATCGGGAACACCTGCCGGATGCCTCTTCGGGTGGCTATACATCCAGCCCGCTAGCGGGCTGGGCTCGGCACGGTGTCGGGGAATAGAGGAACACCGGGTCGCTCCTACCGCCTGTTGCTGCCCCCCTTCCCCCCGACGGGAAACGTTCCTCCTCGAACGGGGGACAGTTTTGTTCCAGAGCCTTTTTCTCTGCCTGTAAAACACAAGCAGAAAAAGGGGCTCCCCTGTAAAAGAAACCCGACCTCAGGAGGCGGCTCTCTTTACTCACCTGACGGTCCGTTTCATCTGTTGCGGGAGTGCCTAGCTCCCGCTGCCGCTGTTGCACTGCTGGCGTAATGCCGCGCCTGCGCACTGAGCGGGTTCTTCACGTAGTCACTCACGTGACTCCGAAGTAAAATTAGAATGAATGATCGTTAGTTGTCTGGACCCGGTGGGCCGAAGTGCCTGTTTCCACATTGTATCTCTAAACTAAACTAAACCAAACCTAGAAACTTGCAGCACAATTTGCTCTGGCAATGGGAAGAATGATAATGACTCGCATGTGGAGCCATTAAATTTCTTCCCAATTACTTGGTGGAGACAAGAGTTAATTTTGAGAAACAATACGTTTGCACTCAAGTTCTTGGGAGTGTAGCAAGAATCTGTACACGAGCACAGTATATTTATAAATGACTTGCTCAAACGAACACTGAGCTACTGTATATATCTAGGTTTGGTGATAATATTAAGTTAGGTAGCCCAGTAAATGGTGCAGCAGGAGCACAAGGTTGCTAAGGGACATTGATAAATTGACTAGGAAACACTCTAGCAGACGGAGTTCAAAATCTAAGATCATCCACTTTGGACCTAAGAAAGATAGATCGAACTATTTTTTTTAAATAGCATGAAACTAGGAACTACGGATGAGTAGAACATTTTGTAATCCAACTACATAAATCACTAAAAGCTTGTGGACAGGTATAATAAATAATTTAAAAAGATAATGGAACATTGGCCTTTGCCTCAAATGGGTCAAAACACAAAGGAGTGCAAGTAATGCTACAGCTGTAGAATGCCCTGGCAGCCCTTCTGGGTTCGATGCAACCTGTTATACATACTGCATCTCAGGAAGGACACACTGGCTTTGATTCTGTGGGTAAATGTTAATCAAACTGTTGGCATTCATCAGCATCACCCTGGCAACTTCCTCATTTCAAAATGGGCATAAAAGTACGGAAATCTGAATGTTCCTGCAATTCACCACAGGAGCATCAGAGAGCTGAACTTGTAGATGTAATTGGTCACTTGACCAAATAATAATAATAATAATAATAATAAATTTTATTTATGGGTGCCTTTCAGGAGTCTCAAGGACACCTTACAAAAATTTAGCAGGTAGAGGAAAAACATGTATGCGGAATGAAATAAATAGTAGAGACATGACTAGTACACAAATTAAAGACAGAATTCAATTTAAAACACAATATGAGGCAATTCAAGCACAGATGAAAAGGGAGGGGGACGTGGGGTTAAGGATAGGCAGAGGTGAAGAGATGGGTCTTGAGGCGGGACTGGAAGATGGTGAGGGACACGGAATTGCGGATCAGTTGGGGGAGGGAGTTCCAGAGCCTGGGAGCTGCCCTGGAGCAGGCTCTGTCCCCAAAACTGCGGAGGTTGGATTTGTGGATGGAGAGGAGACCGGCTGATATGGATCTGAGGGACCGTGAGGGTTGGTAGGGGGAGAGGAGGTCAGTGAGATATGGGGGGGGGACCAGATGGTGGAGGGCTTTGTAGGTGAGGACCAGGATTTTGTAGGTGATCTGGTGGGAGATGGGAAGCCAGTGAAGTTGTTTGAGGACTGGAGTGATGTGATGCCAGGATTTCGTGTGGGTGATGAGTCGGGCGGCTGCGTTCTGGACCAGTTGGTCGGTTGATGTAGGTGGAGCTGATGCCAAGGAGAAGTGAGTTGCAGTAGTCCAGTCGGGAGGAGATGAAGGCATGGATGAGTCTTTCAGCAGCGGGAGGTGTGAGAGAGGGTCTAAGTTTGGCGATGTTGCAGAGATGAAAGAAGGAGGTTTTAATGACATGGCGGATGTGAGGCTCAAGGGAGAGGGTGGAATCAAAGATCACGCCAAGGTTGCGGGCCTGGGGAGATGGGGAGACAGTGGTGCCGTCGATGGTGAGAGTGAGGTTATTGATTTTGCTGAGTGTGGCTTTGGAGCCTATGAGGAGGAATTCTGTTTTATCGCTGTTGAGTTTGAGGAAGTTATGTTGCATCCAGGTTTTTATAGCTGACAAACAGGAGTTGATATGGGAGAGGGGGGGTTGTGGGGGGATTTGGTGCCGAGGTAGATCTGGGTGTCATCGGCGTAACAGTGGAAGTCCAGGTTGAAGTGGCGGAGTATCTGACCAAGGGGGAGGATGGAGATGATGAAGAGGAAGGGGCCGAGTATGGAGCCTTGGGGAACGCCTTGAGTGACTGTGGCTGTAGCAGAGGTGTGGTTGTGGAGAGAGATGAAGTGGGATCTGTTGGAAAGGTAGGAACAGAGCCAGCTGAGTGCAGAACCTTCAATGCCAAGGTCCCCAAGTCTGGTAAGCAGGATGTTATGGTTCACTGTATCGAAGGCTGCACTCAGGTCGAGGAGGATGAGGATGTTGAAGGAACCAGTGTCAGCAGAGGTGAGGAGGTCGTTGAGGACTTTGAGGAAAGCAGTTTCTGTGCTATGGAGGGGGCAAAAGCCAGATTGGAGGGGTTCAAGTAGGTTAGACACAAGGAGGTGGGAATGAAGTTGCGACGCAACGATACGCTCCAGGGTTTTTGAAAGAAAGGGGAGGTTTGAGATTGGGTGGTAGTTAATGAGAGAGGAGGGATCAAGACCAGGTTTCTTTAAGATTGGTGTGACAGCAGCAGTTTTGAAAGCGGAGGGGACAATTCCTTGGGACAATGAGGAGTTGAAGAGATTAGTGAGGTAGGGGCAGAGAACGGGGAGGCACGACTTCAACAGGGGAATGGGGAGAGGGTCGAGGGAGCAGGTAGTGGGTTTGGAAGAGCTGATGAGTTTGGAGATTTCAGTAGGGGTGACCAGGTCAAACTGGGAGAGGAAGCAGTGTGGAAGAGGGGTAAGGAGGTCAGTGGAGATGTTGAAAGGAGGGGCCTTGGTAGGTGGTGGAGTAGATGCTGGGGAGTCAGGTACAGGGGATAAAGATTGATAGATGGTGCTGATTTTATCAGCGAAAAAGTGGAGGAATGAGTTGCAGAGAACCGGAGTAGAGGTAGGGAGAGTGTTGGCTCGAGGCTTGAGGAGGTTGCCCACTGTGGAGAAGAGGGTTCTCCAAATGAAGTAGACATAGCTGCCTCTTCCTCTTGACTTCAACGAAAGGACCAGATCTGCGAGCTTTAGATGAGATTTTGAATATGCAAAAGGACGTCAGCAGTGCTTAGTGAAAAAGTGCTTTTTCATGATTTTCAGTAAAATCACAAATAAATTGCCAATTCACATTTTATTTCAGTGTTAAAGGCTACATGAATTGTATTAAATATCTTGATGTATTTACAATTTTGTTGAAGGGTCCTGAACCAAAATGTCATCTTCCATGTCGCTCCACACACACTGCCTATCTTGCTGAGTTCCTCCAGCACTTTAATTTTTGCTAAATTATTCCAAGGCTTATGAAAATATTTAATTTGTTTTTCTTTTGTTTTTTTACATTTAGTTTTATTCCATGCTTTATTGGAATTTCTTAAAATATTCCTACTGCAGGTAATTGCACTCATCATCTGAAGTAGATAGACATCTATTGCCTTGCAGAAGCATGCATATTAATGAGGGTGTCTCATTGTCAATTAAGTCAAAGGGGTTACCATGGTTACAATAAAACATTTTTAGTGAATGTATCTTACAGATTGCAAGATGACACCTTCCTGAAATATTGGGCTCAAATGTATCTCTGCCCATTCAATTCAGAGTGGCATCCTCTACTTGGGATATGCACCCATCAGGATCCACAAGACCATCTCACCCCCTTCCCAGGTGCTATCCTATTCTATGTTTAGTTAGGTTTAAATTAGAGATACAGCGTGGAAACAGGCCCTTTGGCCCACCGACCAGTGATCCCCACACACAAACACTAATCTACACCCACTAGGGACAATTTACACAAACACCAAGCCAATTAACCTACATACCTGTACGTCTTTGGAGTGTGGGAGGAAACCGAAGATCTCGGAGAAAACCCACGTGATCACGGGGAGAACGTACCAAACTCCGTACAGACAGCACCCATAGTCGGGATCGAACTCGGGTCTCTGGCGCGGTAAGGCAGCAACTCTACCGCTGCGCCACCGTGTACGCAAGGAGGACATGAAAGACTTTGTATTTTTGTCCATTTGGAAGCTTGATCTTCATGGGGTGGAGGAGAAGTGTTTTGTCAATGATGGAATGATTTTAATTAGGCAAGCATGTTGAGAAAGGATGAAAATAGGTTGTGAGATTAACCGTTTGCCAAATGCCATTGAACAGACTAAGAGTTTATTACTTGGTATGCAGGAGACTGAGGGCTGATATTATGGAGGTGTATAGAATCATGAATAGCTGAAAGCACAGATTATTTTACCCGGGGTAGGGGAATCAAGAAGTAGAGAAAGTTGTCATTGAAACCTGAAGGGCAGCCTTTTCACGGTGGGTGGTGGGTATGTGGAATGAGCTGCCAGAGGAAGTAATTGAGACAGGTACAATAATAGTATTTTAAAGATATTTGGATAGGCACTTGAATAGGAAAGGTTTTGAGGGATATGGATCAAATACAAGCAAATGGGACCAGCTGAGATGGAACATTTTTGTCGGCATGGACAAATTCTGCCAAAGGGTCTGTCTCCATGCTGAATTATTCTGACTTAATCACTCTATAACGTCCCTCAAGGGCCTGTCCCACTTGGGCGTCATTCGCGCGTCATGCAGGTGGCGCGCGAAGATTTTGGGAAATGACGTGCAAATGACAGCCCTTCAGGGAACATTTCATTTGTAGTCTGAGAATAGTGGTGTAAGAAAGTGCTCCGAAATCCCCCAGCGTGCCTGTAATTCTTTTTAATGCCAGAGACTCACATCATATCTGAAAAGTATGTCATGTGCAACAAACCTTACCTTGAATCCTTTGCCTTACTGAGAAGTCCCATGCTGCATAAATTAAGTCGCTTGAATTTGCAACAATAGGAAAAAACACTCACTTTCAAATCTGATCAGGAATTCCAACTAAATAGGACTCTGGGACACAGCACTATTTTTAAATCTTTGTTAGATCTTCCCCTGGTTCTTTTATTGAATTAATTAGTTTTTTAATTGAATTTTGCTCTTTGAGTTGAAACATTTTAGTACAAGTAATTTAGATGTTAATTGAAATGAGCAGCAGTCATTTAATGTGTTAATATATATTATGACACAAAATTGTATAGCAACGTTTAGAACAATTCAGGCACTGATGTTTCTAGTTTATCTTTGTTTTTTTATTGCTTCTGCAAATATTGAATGCTATCAAATAAACTTTTTTTTCCTATTTCTTCAAAACTGCTTGCAAACTGAAAAAGATTAATTTTAAAATTTGATATTAATGTATATTTTTTTAATTGAGAACAGACATTTCCATTAAATGCTCATACATTCACAAATACACTTTTAACATAATTTAGATTTGATGGCCTTAGAGCCATTTCTCACCTCTTGTGGCTTTCTGAAAAGAGTTATTGCAATATTGACTTTAATTTATCCAATGATATTGAATGATTTTACATTTATTGCTTTTACTGAATAATCTTACAAAGCCACAAAGCCAAATAATTTTTCACTTTTTTTACATTGTATAATAACAGTGGCTGGATTGAAAATCCAGAGAAAATAAAATGGAACAGAAATTCTTAAAGCAGTTATCAGACTTTGTGTGCCCCTATTTTGAAGAGCGATAGACTAGTCTGTGGTGTCCTAGCCATTTTTTTACCCTCACACAAATTACTAAAATTGTGTACCATGACATTATCAGATCACTATTTGTGTGCTTGTGGTATGAAAACTGACTGCAATATTTCCTATATCACAACAGTAGCTGGACTTCAAAACTATATGATTAATCATAAAACTCTTTGGTTTTCTGAAAGGGACTTGCATTTTTTGTTCCTTTACATCAGTCAATAACCCTCTTAATTTTGGCTCTCTATAAAAGGTTACAATGAAATTGAAATTCTTGTCTGGTCAAGCGTGCTGGCATTGATGTAGTGCGAGCACACCAAATCTCTGTCACATCACGTTGATATTGATCTATGTAGATACTCTTGGGCCTCAAATCAGCACTGAAGCAAGAGTCTGCCTACATTCTCTTTTTAACTGTAAATATTATCAAGTCCTGCTCTAGGGTAAAACCAGACCTGAACTAAGGGTAATTGTTCTTCATGCTTTGTGGGTGCCATAAGAGTAATGGTATGGGTTTAGTATGATGGTGAACACAGAAATGTGAAAATAGTTAAGAAGCCTGAGTTAGACCTCCAGCTTTTATAGAAAACTGTGATTTTTTTTATTAAGCAATTCAGGTTTGATCAGGATAAAATTAATGCATTTATTTAATGTCATCATTATTATCTCATGTTATATCAGCACATTCCTTGTTCAGCAAGGAAAACTGTGCTAGATTTACTTGAAGTAAATGAAGTGGGCAAATAACATGTGAAAGTAGGAGAGTAATGGGTAAACAGCAGGTCATGCAAAAATTGAAAACAGCAATGAAGTGCAAAATTCAGAAAGGTAAGCAGAGATTTGACCAAGATTAATGGCTTTAAAAAATAACAAAATTAAGACAGATCTGCTGTAATCAATGGCAAACACTTTATGGAACAGTATATTTCTTCAATGCCTTATATTTACATAACGCCTATTCTCTAATTTAAATTAAATTGAAACTTAAAAGGAGTACGTTTGTCAGTAATTTGCAAGAAAATCATGAAGATTTTAAAGAATGCAGTGGAATTGAAATTGTTGAAAAGGAAAAATCGAGAATATTCAAAGGCATAGCCACTGTGTGTGATTTTGGATACCTAATATAGGAAGAACATTACAGTTATAAAAACATATGGTATGATTAACAAAATTATGCCAGGAAGAAGAAACTTTTTTTTTTTTTTAAATGCAAGTCACTAAGACTTTTGAATCCAACATGGAGGGCTAGTGTAAAAGATGAGTTTGAAATTAAGAAGGCTAATGATAAAGTTAATATTGAAAGACTTCTATCTCGGAAAAAGTGATTCTTAGCTCAAGTAGTTGTTCTGTGCATCATAGCCTGGTGCTTAAAGACGCTTTACTTGTCAGCCCAGAAACTGAATCCTGCACCTTTCTATGTGCATATCAAGTCAAGTTTATTCGTCACATACGCATACGAGATGTGCAGTGAAATGAAAAGTGGCAATGCTCGCGGATAGTCCAAAAAAACTATAAAACAGAATAGAACAGAATCACATGTTAACAGGGCTGCCAACTCTCACGCTTTGAGCGTGACACTCACGCATTTCAGCCAATTCTCACGCCCTCGCGCTGAAGACAGAATTCACACGCTGACACACTGTCTTCAGTCCCTGCACAGCAAAGATCCTATAGCGGAGCTGTATAGCGGAGCTGTATAGCGGAGCTGTATAGCGGAGCTGTATAGCAGAGCTATAGGATCTTTGCTGCACAGTTTGTCTCTTTGCTCCACATGACAGCGATCTGCACGGATTGGGGAAGCGCGTCGGTCCCGTGCAGCGGGTGTCAGCGCTTTTGTGCTCCGTCTGCGAGCGCTGCGCTTCCGGCTGCCGCAGCAACCTCGCTCCCTCCCTCCCTCCCTCCTGCCCTTCAACTCACACGGCAGCGCCAGAATCGCCAATCCACACTGCACCGTGCCTGCCAGACTCCCCATTGGGCGGCCGGGGAGAGAGAGGGAGGGGAGAAAGAGAGAGAGAGAAAGAAAAAAAGGGAGGGATGGAGGCAAAGAGAGACAGGGGGAGGGAATGTAGTAAGGGATTGAAGGAAGGGAAGGAGAAAGGGCTGAAAGAGGAAGCGTGAGGAAAAAGAGGGAGGGGAGGAAAGAGGGAGGGAGGGAGGGATGGGGGGAGGAAAGAGGGAGGGAGGGGGAGGATGGAGGGGGGGGGAAGAAAAGGTGTGTGTGTCTGTTTCCCTGTGTGTGTCTCCTTGTGTGTGTGTGTGTGTCTCCCCGTGTGTGTGTGTGTGTGTCTCCCCGTGTGTGTGTGTCTGTCTCCCTGTGTGTGTGTGTGTGTGTGTCTGTCTCCCTGTGTGTGTGTGTGTGTCTGTCTCCCTGTGTGTGTGTGTGTGTGTCTCCCTGTGTGTATGTGTGTGTGTCTCCCTGTGTGTGTGTGTGTCTCCCTGTGTGTGTGTGTGTCTGTCTCCCTGTGTGTGTGTGTGTCTGTCTCCCTGTGTGTATGTGTGTGTCTTCCTTTGTGTATGTGTCTCCCTGTGCGTCTGTTGTCACATCCTGGCCTTAGACAGGGCTGCCAACACTCACGCTTTGAGCGTGAGAGTCACGTATTTCAGCCAACTCTCACGCTGATGACAGAATTCTCACGCTGTCTTCAGTCCCTGCACAGTTTGTCTTTTTGCGCCATATCACAACGATCTGTGCAGTCTGGGGAAGCGCGTCAGTTGCCGGCTGTGAGTGACGTCGCATCTCTTCTCTTCTCTTCTTTCTTAGTTGGATGTGCAGCCGCCGACAACATGGAGCAGCCGGAGATAGAACTAACCAGGTGAATCGGTTGTAAAACATGGGGAGGACCACAATGAGGCCAAACATCAAGGACAGGATTCGGCAACCGATGGCACATGGGCTGAATCCGGCCCGTAACCCGAAAAACCACGTTTTTTTTCAATTCGTTTTTGCAGGGTTGGGGCAGGCGAGCCGACATGAAAACTGCAGAATGCCAATTTGATCATTATGGACAAATTGGGCCAGCCATGTACATGTTGTATAACTCTGACTCTATGAAGATCTGAATGGGCTTAGAATGACCATTAAAGCAAAATTGCCCCCACTTTCCCCATTTTGATTCTTGAGATTAATATCCCTTTGCTCTGTTAACAGCGTTAAACTATTTATGAGGTCGAGTCAGGAAAGGGAACATGTTATTTATTTTTAGTTTGCTTTAATTTGTTAGTTGATCATTTGTTGAGTGCCATCATTTCTGAAATGGTCTTAAAGTAACTTAACTGTTATAAAGCAGTAATAAGTGATTTTTGTCCAAATAATTGGAACTTGCATAAAATGTTTGCATTATTAGCAGGACTGCCAACTCTCACGCATTGAGCGTGAGACTCACGCATTTCACAAAATTCTCATGCTCTCACGCTGATCACAACATTTCTCACACTCAAATATCTGCGGGTGCTGAAAGTTGAAAATAAAGCAAAAATTGTTTTAGAGGTGAGTAAAAACCATGAGGGGAATATCAGGTGAATGCATAGTCTTTTCCCAGGATATGTGATTCAAGCACTAGAGGGGATTGGTTTAAAGCAGGGCTATCAAACTACCAGCACCAACCCCCCTCCCCCTTCGTCCCTGAGGCACGGCACACACCTCCCACCCTCACCTCTGGTGGCTCTATGTCCGTCGACCACACTGTCCTCACCCCATGGAGTTTTAACCCCGGCCCGGAGCCTGGAGCCAGGAGCGGACTCCGGAGCCTACTATGGGAGGGGGAACACACCCTCCCCCCCTCGGTCGCTACGCTCCCTCGCAATTTCTCATTCTCAACTCTCACCCAATGTTGGCAGCCCTGTATTCACATATTACATGTTTGTGGGAGGGAAAAAGGAAAAAAAACAGCAATTTTAAAAAGACACGATACTACAGTAAAGTGGTACAGTAAAGTTAGTCCCTGGTGAGATAGGAGTTTACAGTCCTAATGGCCTCTGGGAAGAAGCTCCTTCTCAACCTCTCTGTTCTCACAGCATGGCAACGGAGGCGTTTGCCTGACCGTAGCAGCTGGAACTGTCCGTTGCAGGGGTGGAAGGGGTCTCCCATGATCTTGTTGGCACTGGAGTTGCACCTTCTGATGTTTAGTTCCTGCAGGGGGGCGAGTGTAGTTCCCATTGTGCATTCAGCCGAACGCACTATTCTCTGTAGAGCCTTCTTGTCCTGGGCAGAGCAGTTCCCAAACCAAATTGTGATGTTTCCGGACAAGATACTTTCCACAGCCGCTGAGTAGAAGCACTGGAGGATCCTCAGGGACATTCTGAATTTCCTCAATTGCCTGAGGTGGTAAAGGCGCTGCCTTGCCTTACTCACCAGTGTGGCAGCGTGTGATGTCCATGTCATATCCTCAGAGATGTGGACTCCCGGGTATTTAAAACAGCTCACCCTAACCACAGTATCCCCATTTATCCTCAATGGTGTGTACGACCTCGGATGATGTGCCCTCCTAAAGTCCACGATCAGCTCCTTAGTTTTTTTGATGTTCAAGAGGAGGCTGTTATCCTGACACCAGAGTGTCAGATCAGCCACCTCCTCCCGGTAGGCCTTCTCATCGTTGTCTGAGATCAGGCCCACCACCACAGTGTCATCAGCAAACTTAATTATAGAGTTGGAGCTGAACCTAGCCACACAGTCACGTGTGTACAGGGAGTACAATAGGGGGCTGAGGACGCAACCCTGGGGCGATCCTGTGCTCAGGGTGAGGGACTTCAATGTATTTCTTCCCATCTTGACTACCTGGGGCCTGGTGGTGAGAAAGTCCAGGACCCAGGCACATTAGGGTGTTGAGCCCTAATTCCAGTAGTTTCCCGGCCAGTCTGGTGGGGACTATCGTGTTGAAGGCTGAACTGAAGTCTATGAACAGCATCCTCACGTAGCCCCCCTTCTGGCTGTCCAGATGGGAGAGAGCGGTGTGCAAAACCTGGGATCTGTCCGTGGATCTGTTCGGACGGTATGCGAACTGCAACGGGTCCATGTTGCGAGGGAGGAAGGCGCAGATGTGTTTCTTCACCAGCCTCTCAAAGCATTTCATGACTACCGAGGTAAGGGCCACCGGACGGTAGTCATTCAGACAGGCTGGGGAGGCATTTTTAGGTACCGGTACAATGATGGATCTTTTGAAGCAGGCAGGGACCACGGACTTGTCCAGGGAGAGGTTGAATATTGTAGTGAGCACCGGAGCTAGCTGCATAGCACAAGCTGCATCTCGGGCAAAAATTGATTCCCACTAATAACCACGTGAAATAACACCAAGGCAGGTACAGGATACTGAGTTGGATGATCAGCCATGATCATATTGAATGGCGGTGCAGGCTCGAAGGGCCGAATGGCCTACTCCTGCACCTAATTTCTATGTTTCTATGTTTCTATGACAATTTCTGTCCTTATCAACTTAAATTGGATTTTTGGGTTTAAATTATGGCCATTATGGTAGGAGGGAACTGTAGATGCTGGTTTACAACAAAGATAGACTCACAATGCTGGAGTAACTCAGCAGACAGGCAGCATGTCTGGACAGAAGGAATGGGTGATGTTTCGGGTTGAGACCCTTCTTCAGTCTCAGTATAAATAGGAGCTTATCACAGTTCTTCATAGCATCTTTAAAATTATTTGAAGGGAAACCCTACTGAAATTGAGAAACAATGCCTGGACAGCTTCAGATGTGACAGTAAGCTGTTCAAGCACTTCACAAATCCTGAGTATGTCACAGAGTAGGTACTTTCTCCAGCATTCAGTTCCTGACATATTCCTATAATTTGTGCTTGAATGGCAGCTGAATCTGTTAAGGTGAAGCTCAACAATGTCTGCCGAAGAGACAGCAGGTGCCACATCACTGCCATTTATGTCAGCATAATGAAGGATGCGATTTTAGCCTAAATAAGGACACTTTGCAACAGTGCCATTCACATTAATTTACAACAACAACAAAATAATTGGGTTGGACTTTAACAGCCTCGTACTTTACTGTTTCAGTGAAGAAAGCGAATGGTATGTTAGCATTCATAGCAAAAGGATTTGAGTATTGGAGCAGGGAGGTTCTACTGCAGTTGTACAGGGTCTTGGTGAGACCACACCTGGAGTATTGTGTACAGTTTTGGTCTCCTAATCTGAGGAAAGACATTCTTGCCATAGAGGGAGTACAGAGAAGGTTCACTAGACTGATTCCTGGGATGTCAGGACTTTCATATGAAGAAAGACTGGATAGACTCGACTTGTACTCGCTAGAATTTAGAAGATTGAGGAGAGATCTTATAGAAACTTACAAAATTCTTAGGGGGTTGGACAGGCTAGATGCAGGAAGATTGTTCCCGATGTTGCGGAAGTCCAGAACAAGGGGTCACAGTTTAAGGATAAGGGGGAAATCTTTTAGGACCGAGATGAGGAAAACATTTTTCACACAGAGAGTGGTGAATCTCTGGAATTCTCTGCCACAGAAGGTAGTTGAGGCCAGTTCATTGGCTATATTTAAGAGGGAGTTAGATGTGGCCCTTGTGGCTAAAGGGATAAGGGGGTATGGAGAGAAGGCAGTACAGGATACTGAGTTGGATGATCAGCCATGATCATATTGAATGGCGGTGCAGGCTCGAAGGGCCGAATGGCCTACTCCTGCACCTATTTTCTATGTTACCATGTTCATCGCTTAATCAGTTAATCACAAAATCTTTTGTCCAATGACATCTTATTGCTGCTTGAATGCCGTTCCCATTCTCTTCAAATCCTTATTGACTCATGGGAAACTCTTTCCCCAGATAGGCTGGCCTTGCCAAAACGCATGACATACTGTAAGTGGTCCAACAGGCACTGGTGAGTGTGCTGTTGAGAGTCATTGGATGAAGTGCCTTGGCGTTCCTGAGAAAAGGGGTCAATATTCAGAACCTACCATCCAAGCCAGTTTTTCAGGGCACTGGGTCAAAAGTGGTGTCATGATCTGCTGGTACTCGGGCTACTCCGCTATTGTTTTGACCTCTAGACCTGCACCTGAGCCACTGACAGATTGGAACACACAGGTGTCTACTCTCAGCTGTCATCCATCACTCCTTCCCTTGCAGTCGGGCTTTTGTGCAAAGTAACTCTCAGCGGCGTGAGGTTGTTGGCGTGTGGGGCATAGGGGAGTGGAGTTGCTGGAGCGGATGGTGCTTCTCTGGTTACTGCCTTCTGCTATATGAATTAGGAAGGAACTGCCAATGCTGGTTTTCATGGAAGATAGACACAAAATGCTGGAGTAGCTCAGCGGGACGGGCAGCATCTCTGGAGAGAAGGAATGGGTGCGTTTCGGGTCGAGACCATCTCCATCACAGATACCGTTTCTAGATCTTACCTCTCCATCACAGGAGACAGATTATTGACTGACATCTATTGCAAACCCACACTCCCATAGCTATCTAGACTACACTTCTTCCCAACCTGCTTCCTGTAAAGACTAACCCCTATTCCCAATTCCTCCGTCTACGCCGCATTGTGCCCAGGAATGAGGTGTTCTATACCAGGTCATCGGAGACGTCCTCATTCTTTAGGGAATGGGGATTCCCCTCTTCCATTATAGATGAGGCTCTCACTCGGGTCTCCTCCCCCCCCCCCCCCATTTGTAACAAGGACAGTCCCCCTAGTCCTCACCTTCTACCCCATCAGCCGTCGCATACAGCACACAATCCTCCAACATTTTTTGCCACCTCCAACGGGATTCCACTACTAGCCACATCTTCCCATCTCCACCCCTTTCTGCTTTCTGCAGAGACCGTTCCCTCCACAACTCCCTGGTCAACTCATCCATTCCCACCCAAACCGCCCCCTCCCCAGGTACTTTCCCCTGCAACTGCAGGAGATGCAACACCTGTCCCTATACCTCCCCCCTCGACTCTGTCCAAGGACCCCAACAGTCTTTTCAGGTGAGGCAGAGGTTCTCTTGCACCTCCTCCAACCTCATCTACTGTATCCGCTGTTCCAGGTGTGGACTCCTGTATATCGGCGAGACCAAGAACAGGCTCGGCAATCATTTCACTGAACACCTCCGCTCAGTCCGAATAAACCTACCTGATCTCCCGGTCCCGAACACTTTAACTCCCCCTCCCATTCCCACACTGATCTTTCTATCTTGGGTCTCCTGCATTGTCAGAGTGAAGCCCAGTGCAAATTGGAGGAACAGCACCTCATATTTTGCTTGGGCACTTTACACCCCAGCGGTATGAACATTGACTTCTCTAACTTCAAGTAACCCTTGCTTTCTCTCTCTCTCTCTCTCTCTCTCTCTCCATCCCCTCTCCCTTACCAGTTCTCCTACCAGTCTTACTGTCTCCGACTATAATTTATCTCTGTACCTCCCACTCCCCTGACATGTCTGAAGAAGGGTCTTGACCTGAAATGTCACCCATTCCTTCTCTCCAGAGATGCTGCCTGCCCTGCTGAGTCCAGTTTACTGCATGCCATCCTTTTGCTCCGATGTGTTGTTCAGTAACCCCTTGCTCCTGGAAACTCATGAACTGCCGATGGGTGTCATAGAAACATAGAAACATAGAAAATAGGTCCAGGAGTAGGCCATTCGGCCCTTCGAGCCTGCTCAATATGATCATGGCTGATCATCCAACTCAGTATCCTGTACCTGCCTTCTCTCCATACCCCCTGATCCCTTTAGCCACAAGAGCCACATCTAACTCCCTCTTAAATATAGCTAATGAACTGACCTCAACTACATTATGTGGCAGAGAATTCCAGAGATTCACCACTCTCTGTGTAAAAAATGTTTTTCTCATCTCAGTCCTAAAATATTTCCCCTTTATCCTTAAACTGTGACCCCTTGTTCTGGACTTCCCCAACATCGGGAACAATCTTCCTGCATCTAGCCTGTCCAACCCTTTAAGAATTTTGTAAGTTTCTATAAGACCGTAAGAATTTAGTAAGTTTCTATAAGAAATCCCTGTATCTGCCGAGGACAGCAATCCTCTCTCAAGTGGCATCGCCCTGTTCCTTCAGAGCTTCAAGCTTCAGACTCCCTTGTGACAGAAGCCAGCCACCTGCAAACTGCATGATAAAATATGCAGACAGCAGCTACAGCTTGAAGCAGAAGGCTCTATGTCACAGTTGTTCACACCTCTTTGTGAACAAGTATAACATGTGTGTCCTTTAGTGCCAAGTTTATAGTCCCTTGGCTCCTCACAATTTTCTGCCAAATTAGGGTGATTGTCTCCTCCATAATCCTTGTCATCTGCGACATTCAGGAAGCCAGTGTTGATAAAGTGCAAACCACATCACGTGCCTCCATCAGTGCTGTAGAGCTTTAAGCGTGCTGCTTTCTGTCAGCCCTGGGAATATACCTTCAGAAGCTGAAATCCTTTTGTTATTAGTATGCAGCAAAGTGCCTAACGTTGTGTTAAAATTAACCTACATCTGTCGGTAATTGTTTTTGTACATATTACTGCTACGGTTGGGTTTTCATGATATTTGGTCAATTTCATGATATTTTACAAGGAAATTGAATAGGCATCAGCACAAAGCAAAATAATATTTTGGGGCAAAAAAAGACCAATTTCCAGACTATGCTGTCTGATACAGAGATACACTGGGCTATCATTACAGATTACAACACGTTGGCTTGATCTTCCAATGCGTTAAATCGAAAGAGATACTCGGTCATCAGCTTTATAGAGACACCAAACCCTGATGCCCATCAATAATGATGTTAATAAACCTTACGTATGTCCTCTCCGAATGTCATCATCATGTCTTCTGTCCCACACTCTACATCACTGCAACACCACCGTCAACTCCATCTATCGCACCCTACCCCACCTCCACTTCAGCTAGTCTGATCATCTATCGGTGTGTACATGTCAGCTTGCAGGCAGAGGGTGAAATGTGAGGCACTAGCAAACTAATTTAGTCCCTTCATGCAAAAAAATCACATCAGCGTATTTATTTTCTTAGGTGACTGAGATGTTCACATCTGGCACTAGGGGTGCTGCACTGACGGCAGCCTCTGCCTACAGCCCGTTTGTTTTTCAATCTTTTAAAAAAATTTTAGTCAGTTTAAAGTTTGTTTTGGGGGGAATCTTTGACTATTATATGTGGGGGAGGGGGGCAGGGTAAGGGGGAAACTGTTTCCCAGTCACTTCCTGGCGAGGACGCGACTATTTCTCCGAATTGTGTCCTCGCCTCCCACCTCGCAGCCTACCACCTGGATCGGAGCGGCCTTTCCTGCCGGGGACCGGGAACCGGACCAGAGCTACAACAGTGGCGGCGCAGCGCTGAATTCACCGCGGAGCGGGCGATGCCTACCTGGATCGCCGTTTGGCGCTCCGGAGCGTTGGGCCACTGCTCCAACATCATGGAGCTGCGGTTTGGGAGAGCTTCCAACACGGGCAGCGCTGACCGACATCGCGGAGTCCTGGTGCCCTTTGCCGAGGGCCGCCAGTGTTGCATCTCCGCCCAGCGCGGCCAGCGGACTTTGGGAGCCGCGGACTCCGGTAGGAGGTGGCTGACTCTGATGTCCAGGCCGCTGCGGAGGTCCCCCAGATCCGACGTCGGACTTACATCACCCTGGCGAGCGGGCCTGAACATCGGGCCGCCCATGGCGGCGACTGCGGAGGGCTCGGGGAGGCCCCGACCACGGGTGAACATCGGGGAACATTAGAGGAAGAGTGACTTTGGTGCCTTCCCTCACAGTGGGAAACTTTGATTCTGCTGTGAGGGGATGTTTTATGTTGAATTCTATCGACTCTATGTTGTGTTCTTTATTTTTTATTGTATGGCTGCATGGTGACTACATTTCACTGTGCCAACTGGCACATGTGACAAATAAATGTATCTTGTAAAATCTTGTACAAGGATTCTCCTGAATCTCTACAGATGTGCTTTCGAAAGGATTCTGAAAGGATGCAACTCAACCTGCTATGGCAACTGCTTTGATCTTGACCACCTGAACCTGCAGAGAGAGTGGTGACACAGCTCAGTGCATCATAGTCTCGTTATGTCCATGCACCTAGTCCATCAGGGATGGCTGGAAATGTCTTCAAGGATGTCTGCTACCGTGGCCTTCCCCATTTTAATCTTCTACATTCTGGGAGAAGATACGGAAGCTTGAAGACATGGATGTCCAAACTTAGGAATATCCCGATTCTACAACACTCTCCAGGGCCCAAGCACTCCTGTGTAAGGTTTGCCGTGGTTTAATGTATATAATTGTCTGAGTTAGAAACAGGATTAAATTCCATCTGCCAATACCTGTCCAATTTCTCAGTTGCTCTAGATCCTGCTGTAATCTCGAATCTTCTTCACTGCCCCTATACTATCAACTTTGATAATCATGCACAGATTTACTAATCATGTCTTTTCATCTCCATTCTCATCCAAATCATTAATATAGATGGCGAGCAACTAAGGACCTAGCATTCCTGTGGCACACCACTGGCCATAGGTCAGTCTCCAGACTGGAAAACTATCCAGCCCTCCATCACCACCTCTCAATCCTATGACAAATACAATTTTGTATCTTTTTTGTGAACGTTTTCTGCAATCTCCTCTAAATAATTGACTCATTACATCAAGTTTCCAGTTACCGCATACACGTTGTCTTTCATGACTTGGCATCATTTTCACATAATCTACCTGTGAAGTGTCTTTGGACATTCATTCTCTTCAGGTTGTTTATGTTCAAGTTGTTGCCTGCAGGTTTCATGAGCCTGCAGGTTTGGAAGGACTAGTTCGTGCCACTAATGGATGCAATTTTAATAACAACTTTTGGGTTTGTTTCAAGCCACAGCCTGGAGTCAGGCATAAATTAACACAAAATAATGATTTACATTTCCTCGGTGGTTCAATATGTTGGATGGCAGGCACTAAAGAGCCCCAAGAGGACACTTGTTATCCATTGTGAGCTGATCAAGCAGATCATATGGGTAGAGTTCAATAAGAAAATACTGAGAGAATTCCCACTGTGTTCTCTTGGTCTTCTGCTGTTATTTAAACAGAAAACTTTGAAGGTGCAATAAAAACGGACGCTTTTGACTATTTATCTTGTTTGTCTTGGGGTTTCTGCAACCTTTTACCAACATTTCAGCAGGAGATCTTATGAATTCTTTTGAGATTTTTGCTGCTGTTGATTTTCTGTGCCAGTGTTAGAATTTCAAACTAAGCTATTGATATTTGAACTTGCAAAACATTATTAGGAAGGGTTTGACAGCTGGCGGCATCATTGTAACAGGTATCAAAGCTGGCACTTTTGGGACCAGAAGTTCTGGTGTTGATTGAAATTTAGCTTTTTTAAGATCAAAGTCCTTTGAATCAAGAGCAGAGCATCCAAATGCTTAATCATTAACAAGTATTATTCCTCACAGTTCAGTTCTTCAGTCTACACTATTTCAATATTTTAATGAACCATTTCGTTAGGTAATTGCAAATTGCAATTTTCTATAGTTTTCTTAAATTTCAGCATTGACAATTGTATTCTTTCCATAGCTTCCCTCACCAGTGAGAAGCAAACCTCTGCAAATGATTGTGCTTGCATAATGTATACTGCTTAAAAAAGGAAAGATAACGTGTCCCTTCCCTCCTTGTTCTCCCTCTGTGCTGAGGCGATCCAGGCTTCCGTTGTTGTGACCCCACCGGATGATGGTAAGTAAGTTCCGCGGCTCAACCGAGCTCCGCAAACATGCCGGTTCAAGCTCCGTGGCCCGGGGTGGTCGAAGCTGCCGAAGATGCCGCCCTCCAGTCCAGCGGACACAGCTGTAGTTGCGGGAGCTCCGGAAAAACAGGTCACCAACCTGTGACCTGCGAGCTCCCGACGATGTCGTCCACTGGGCCCGCGGCCGAGCCCCGAATTCAGGTCGCCGCCACCGCCAGAACGTCGCCTCAGCCCCGAAGCCCCGAAGCCGGGCCACCGCCGCCAGAACGCCGCCTCAGCTCCGAATTCGGCCAGCCTCGCGTTGGTAAGTCCTGGCTCTGCCTCCGGAGCCTCGAGGTCGGTCGCAGTTGGAGGCCGCCAGTTCCGCCATTAGGCCTCAGCGCAGGCGGAGGCAGAGAAAGGGGATACGACAGAAGAGTCGCATTCCCCCGAAGGAAGAGACAAAAAAATATGTTTCACCCCCCCCCCACACATATACACAACCTAATAAACAAAAGTGTAACTAAAACAAGACAAAAGAAAACAACAACAAAAGTAAAAACAGACGGACTGCAGGCGAGCCGCAGCTGTCAACAGCGCCACCACTTCCGGAATGAAGGTTCAATTGGAAACCAATGGCCAGTGGTGAGGCACAGGGAGCATTGCAGGAATCTTTATGGATTAAAGAGAATCCAAAGAGATTTTATAAGATTATTAAAGCAAAAAAGGGTAACTAGAGTGAGAATGAGGCCCCTGAGAAACAAAAGTGCTCCATATATAGTGAAGCTGCAAGAGGTGGGCAAGGTCCTCAATAAGTATTTTTCCTCTGTTTTTACTGTGGCAAGAGACAGGACAACTCGGAAGTTAATGAAGATGTCTTTAGGACTGTCCGTATTACAGTTAATGAGGTGCTAGACATCTTAAGACGTATGAAGGTAGATAAATCTCCCAGGCATAATCAGATATATCAACAAATACTGTAGAAAGCGAGATAAATGATTGCAGGAGACTTCACTGAGATCTACAAGTCATTGATAGACACAGGTGAGGTGTTGGATGATTGGTAGGTAGCTACTGTTATACCTCTTTTTAAGAAGGGCTGCAAAGAAAAACTTGGGAACTATAGAACAGTAAACCAAACATCAGTGCCAGGAAAGTTATTGGAGAGGATGCTGAGGGATACATGCATTTGGAAAGACAGGAGTTGATTATGGATAGTCAGACTTGTTTTGTGCATGAGAGACTGTACCTCAGGATTTTTTTTGAAGAAATAACCAAGGTGTTTGTTGAGGGCAGAGCAAGGGGTGGTATATATAGACTACAGCAAGGCCCTCAATAAGGTTCCACATGGTAGTTTGCTCAGGAAAGTTAAATTACATGGATCCAGGGAGAGTTAGTTAACCGCATACAGAATTGGCTTCATGGTAAGAAATTTACAAAGATGCTGCCCGGACCTGAGGACCTGAGTTATACGGAGAAATGGGCAGGCTAAAATGTTATTCCTTGGAGCGCCGGGGCTGATGGGTGATCTTATAGAAATCATAAGGGGAATAGATCGTGTGAATGCACAGTCTATTTCCCAGGATATCTGAATCAAGAACGAGTGGGGATACGCTTAAGGTGAGAAGAATAGCCTTGGATTGTAGGATGCTTCCCAAGTTCATCAAGATCCCGTTGTAATTTTAGATAACTCTCTTCAGTATCCAATGTCCCACCAATTTTGGTGCAATCCGCAAACTTCCGAACCTTAATTATAACATTCACTTCCATTTCAGCCCACTTCATCCTGATCTTTGCTTCTAGTGGTGTTGCTGTCCTTCTATCCTTTGCCCATTTATCAAGCATTAACTGAATGCTAATTGTCTTGTGGTCCTGACTATCTCCAGCGTCTGATATATGTTCTTTATTTACAGCAGGGAAGTTAATGAGCAGCAGTTTGAAGTAAAAAATCAGACTAATTTCTACAGCCCTTCCTCTCAAGCCCAAGGACTTGTTGGATAACTGTACGTAATAGAAAAATGACAGAAATAGAGTGTCAGACAGCTGAACATTTCAGGTTGATGATGTTAGAAAATAAGCATGTTGTAGTGAAACAGGAGTGATGGAGAGAACAAAGGTAATATCTGTAGTATGGCAGAGAATGAGAGAAAGTGAATGATGCTGAGGGGTTTTGGTGCTGGTGAATATTAATCACAACTGGTCTGCCTATACTTAATGATACAGTTAGACCAGTAACAATGTCACTTTTAACTGAGAATGATTTGATATTAAAGCAGATTAGGCAGTTATATTGCAAGGGCAGTTTTCACACAGAGAGTGGCGAATATCTGGAACTCTCTGCCACAGAAGGTAGTTGAGGCCAGTTCATTGGCTATATTTAAGAGGGAGTTAGATGTGGTCCTTGTGGCTAAAGGGATCAGGGGGTATGGAGAGAAGGCAGGTACAGGATACTGAGTTGGATGATCAGCCATGATCATATTGAATGGCGGTGCAGGCTCGAAGGGCCGAATGGCCTACTCCTGCACCTATTTTCTATATTTCTATGTTTCTAAGAGGAACTTTTACCGATCATGCGTTGAGCTGGATGAAATACAGAAGTCATTGTAGTGGGCAGTGGCAGATCTTGGATGGTATTTAAACGTCTGATTTCTTCGCTGAATCCCTCTGGTCCAACGGTCAACGAGATTTACGAGTCAATTCACATGAAACAACCATGGATTCACCCATTCTGAATGTATCCCAACAACCTTGAAAGAGTTAACAGTGTCATCATCATCATAATTTCAAAATACTGTTAAACTCAGAGCATTTTGAAATGAAAACGCTTATTTTACAATCGTGATCAAATATCGAACTGAATTAATTTCCTTGATGATAATGGGCCAATTCCCTAAATCAGTCTGTGTAGTAACTTACAATGAACAGAATGATAGTGTAATCAAAAGTGCATAGAGGAAAGGGGGTTTGTGATAATCAAAAGGCCACAGGTGTGATATTTTTATTATGTGCAATGTATCTCTAATGTGGCATCCAGCTGAAGATGTGTTGGCAGAATTAATGCATAAACAGGTCTCATAATATTTCTGGCAAAGGAACTATTTTCAACAGTTAAGTTGTTTCCTTGTTTTCTGTTGCAGAGCATATATATCGAAGAATAATAAGTAGGAATGGATTCGCCAGAGATCGTATCACCATAATCATTTTGCATCAGCAAGCAAACCTCAGTTGCTTGTTTATGACATGTGAATCTTGAGGTCACCCCACCGGGCTGCAGTCCATGGGTCTGTTTGCCAAAATATCACAATAAACTGAAACTTAGTATTTGCCTATTTATCAAGTCAAAGGTGTTTTATTGTCATATGTCCTAGACAGAATAATTACATTCTTACATTGTATTGTATTGTATTGTATTGTATTCAAATTTATTGTCATTGTCTCAGTTAGAGACAACGAAATGAATTTCCCTTACAGGCAGTATCATAAAAATAAAAATAAATAAATAATAATAAATAATAAAACATATTAAAAATAAAATAGAATTTTAAAAAAAGCACAAACACTGAAAGTCCACGACACAACATAACACAGTGGCACCAAGGTGAGGAAGGCACCATAGTCCAGCCAGCCTCCACTCCGTTCTTCCCAGATTTTCATTCGTGGTCGAGGCCTTCCTAGCACCCGCAGTCGCCGCCCTGGGTGGCCCGATGTTCAGGCCCTCACGCCGGGCTGGTGGAACGCCGACGCCGAACCCCGACGGTGAACATCCTCCTCCTCAGCGGCCCGGACCTCCCGATCAGCCGCCTCCCGCAGCCGTAGTCCGCAGCTCCCGAGTCCGCAGCTCCCGAGTCCGCAGGCCGAGCCGGGCAGAGTCACAGGACCCCGCGCTGTCCATCAGCGCCGCCCGCGTTGGGAGCTCCGCAAACCTCAGCTCCAGGATGTCGGTGCAGCAGGTCCAGCACTCCGGGCTCCAGACGGCGACCCCCGGTAAGGCATCGCCAGCCTCGCGATGTATCAGCGCTGTCCCGCCGCTGCTGGAGCTCTGGTCGCAGGGAAGTCCACGCCAATCCAGTAGGTAGGCCGCTGGTGGTGGGGGGGGGGGGGGGGCGAGGACGCGACTCGAATAAAAGTCGCGTCTTCACCAGGAAGCGGCTGAAGGACGGTATCCCCCGCACCGTGCCCTCTTCCCCCACATCAAAACACACAAAAAAACACACTTTTACATAACTAAATAAACAAAAAAACAAAAAGATACCGGGCTGTAGGTGGAGGCAGCTGACGCCAGCGCCACCGGAAGTACAACACAACAGCGCAACAGAATATGTAAACATAGCACTCTGTAAACAATATAATGAACAAGAAAAAAAGTTCAGTGTATGCAGTATATATATCTATATTACTAAAAGTCTGATCTTGACCGCTTTTGGCCCACTGTGCTGCGATTACCGAGAAAACGCCGCCACCTACGGCCGTCATTTTTGGCCACCTCGCTCAGAGCCCCCCTCCGCCTTCCGGGACCGGAGGATTTTTCCCATCGATGAAAAATCAGAGAGATATTATTATTTTTTTTTAATTGCCATTCTCTGTTGGCGGCAGGGGGAAGGGACTATAAAACCCGGAAGTGTAGTCCCTCACTCAGTCTCTGCCAGACCCAGGAAGCGAGAGGATCATGGCTCTCTGAACTGCGAATAACACTGAACGCACGTCTACTCCATGGTGAGTACCCTCGATGCGGCTGTAAAGTGGCACTGCCCAATAGTTTGTCTCGCTTTTTTTAAAAGTTTGTGTTCACAAAATGAATTTTGGCTGCACTGTGGCTTATTCAATCATTTACAATCCTCCAACGCTTATTCAATCATTTACAATCCTCCAACTGAAGGTGGCGCTATTACATCTTCCCCCACCTTAATGAAAACGTTATCGGCTTGTTGACGTTTTTGAATATAATACAAACAGTATGAATTTATTACAATCTTGTCTGATAGTTTACTTTTATATAACCTGCATAAAATGAGGGCATCAGGCATATATGTTGCATATACAAAATAAACGTCACAAATTAACCATATAATTAACTGGGTTTCTCCTTCATTCTGGATATCTTCACTGACCAAAAGTTTCTGACTGTTTAGAATCACATGGACTCATTTTTGATCGAGTCAAGTCTTCCTTTTGACCTCCATTTAAAGATTCCAGTCCATCACTCAACGTTGTTTGACTGTCAACCCCGCTTGAACCTCCATTTTCAGGCTGATTCAAACTCTCACTATCTTGTGTACCATCTTGCACCATTTCTGGTTCATCCGTTGGTCCCTGTACTTGAGTAGTAACCAAATGATCTAACTCATCTAATTGATCTGGTTGTAAACCTGTCTGTGTTTGCATAGGCATGACATGGTCAATGTGTACTTTTCTCACCTTTCCACTTCCAACCATCTTGACCAAGTATGTCCATGGCCCTCACTTTCTCACTACTCTGTCAGGTAACCGCTTCACCCACTTGTGATGATGGTTTTTCACCTTCACCTTCTGATTCAACACAACACTTCTATCCTTTAATGGCTGTAGCGGTACTGTTAGTGGATTATTTCCAACTGCTTGACATGCGCTACACTCTTTCCCAATTTGTTCTATGTCCTTATCTAGACCCGGACACAATAGATAGCTTCTAGCTAGACTCTTTGTTAGACACATTCCCAAATGCTGATCATGAAGATCTCCGAGCAATTTTACTCCATATTTTTCAGGGATTACAACTCTCTGTCCCCACATGACACAACCTTGATCTACTGAGAGTTCATTCCTATGTACATAGAATGGTTTCAGTCTGCCTCTGAATCCAGCAATTTGTTTGACCATCCATATTCCTGCACTCTTGACAAAAGTCTGTCAGTGCGAGTAGCCTTCCGAATGTCTCCTGAAGTGATAGGTAACTCATCTATCTGAACAATTTTCATTCCTACATCAAAGATTTTTATGTTATGGTTTATGGGAACAGGTAACATGGTCTTTTGAGTCCAAGATCATGAAGTTACAGATATATACAGCATGAAAATAGACTCTTTGATCCAACTCATCCATGCATGCCAAGATGTCAACAAGCCAACATCTCCAAGTTTGCGGATGACACGAAGCTGGGGGGCAGTGTTAGCTGTGAGGAGGATGCTAGGAGGCTGCAAGGTGACTTGGATGGGCTGGGTGAGTGGGCATTTGCAGATGCAGTATAATGTGGATAAATGTGAGGTTATCCACTTTGGTGGCAAAAACAGGAAAGTAGACTTTTATCTAAATGGTGGCCGATTAGGAAAAGAGGAGATGCAACGAGACCTGGGTGTCATGGTACACCAATCATTGAAAGTAGGCATGCAGGTGCAGCAGGCAGTGAAGAAAGCGAATGGTATGTTAGCATTCATAGCAAAAGGATTTGAGCATAGGAGCAGGGAGGTTCTACTGCAGTTGTACTTGGTGAGACCACACCTGGAGTATTGCGTACAGTTTCGGTCTCCAAATCTGAGGAAAGACATTCTTGCCATAGAGGGAGTACAGAGAAGTTCACCAGACTGAATCCTGGGATGTCAGGACTTTTAGATGAAGAAAGACTGGATAGCCTTGGCTTGTACTCGCTAGAATTTAGAAGACTGAGGGGGGATTTTATAGAAACGTACAAAATTCTTAAGGGGTTGGACAGGCTAGATGCAGGAAGATTGTTCCCGATGTTGGGGAAGTCCAGGACAAGGGGTCACAGTTTGAGGATAAAGGGGAAATCTTTTAGGACCGAGATGAGAATTTTTTTTTTCACACAGAGAGTGGTGAATCTCTGGAACTCTCTGCCACAGAAGGTAGTTGAGGCCAGTTCATTGGCTCTATTTAAGAGGGAGTTAGATGTGGCCCTTGTGGCTAAAGGGATCAGGGGGTATGGAGAGAAGGCAGGTACAGGATACTGAGTTGGATGATCAGCCATGATCATATTGAATGGCGGTGCAGGCTCAAAGGGCCGAATGGCCTACTCCTGCACCTATTTTCTATGTTTCTATGTTTCTATGTCTGTCCAAGCTGGTCCCATTTGCTTGCATTTGGCCGTTATCTTCTAATCCTCTTCTATCTAAGTACTTTCCAAATGTAGTTTAAACATTGTAATTGTACCATTGTTTACAGCTTCCTCTGGCAGCTTGTTCCATATACCTACTACATTCTCTGGGAAAATTGATGCCCCTCAGGTTCCCTTTAAATCTTCCCCTTAAATCTATGTCCTCCAATTTTAGACTCCCCTACCCTGAAAAAAGAATATGACAATTCACCTTATCTATGACCCTCATGATTTAATATATTTCTACTTTATCCCTCAGCCTCCTGTTCTCCAGCAGTAAAAGTTCAGCCCATCCAGCCGTTCCTTGAAGTCAAGTCAAGTTTATTCGTCACATACACATACGAGATGTGCAGTGAAATGAAAAGTGGCAATGCTCGCGGACTTTGTGCAAAAAGACAAACAAACAACCAACCAAACAAACTACAAACAGAATGGAACACCCATTTCTTCAATGCTATTTTCACACATTAGGAAGCTGAAATCTAACTACCAGAGATTTTAATGATTAATCAACAAATGCTTGACCATGTGCCAGATAAATGTGTAATTTGGAACCCCATAACCTGGGGTCCAACTGTTTTGCAAGTTTTTTTATTTTGTGGGCTACAAAACAGGATTCATTTCTCGTACATCAATCCAGTTGCTCGAGTGAATCCAGTGAAGAGCAGAGTTCCGCAGGGGATCAGTCGCTACTCTTCATGTTGTATATTAATAATTTGGGTGAGGGGTTTGATGGCTTTGTGACCAAGTTTGCAGATGATATAAAAATAGGTGGGGGTGCAGGTAGTGTAGAGAAAGCAGAGACTTTGTAGAAGGACTTGGACAGGTTGAGAGAGTGGGCAGAGAAGAGGCAGGTGGAATATAGAGTAGCAATGTGTGGAGTCATACATTTTAGTAGTAAGAATAAAGGCATAGACTGAGTGGGTTAACATATGCTGAGCATTTGACAGCACTGGGCCTGTACTCACTGGAGTTTAGAAGGATGAGGGGGACCTCATTGAAACTTACCGAATAGCGAAAGGCTTGGATAGAGTGGATAAGGAGAGGATGTTTCCACTATTGGGAGTGAAATACTGAGGCCATAGCCTCAGAATTAAAGGAAGGAGATGAGAAGGAATTTCTTTCAGAGGGTGGTGAATCTGTGGAATTCTTTGCCACAGAAGGTTGTGAAGGCCAAGTCAATGGATATTTTTAAGGCAGGGATAGATAGATTCTTGATTAGTACGGGTTATGGGAGAAGGCAGGAGAATAGGGTTAGGAGGGAGAGATAGATCAGCCATGATTGAATGGTGGAGTAGACTTGATGGGCTGAATGGCCTAATTCTTCTCCTATCACTTATGACCTTATGAATTATCTTTCACCCAGTGGATCGGTCTAGATAAAAATCAGAAGCTGGCTGCATACTATTTAACCTTTATAGCATCAGGAAGGAATACAGAGACCCAATCAAAATGAACCCCATTTGAACCCCAAAATGAACCTCATTAAGCATGCAGGTACAGCAGGCAGTGAAGAAAACAAATGGTATGTTGGCATTTATAACAAGAGGAATCGAATATAGGAGCAAAGAGGTCCTTCTGCAGTTGTACAGAGCCCTAGTGAGACCACACCTGGAGTATTGTGTGTAGTTTTGGTCCCCTAATTTGAGGAAGGACATTCTTGCTATTGAGGGAGTGCAGCGTAGGTTTACAAGGTTAATTCCCGGGATGGCGGGACTGTCATATGCTGAGAGAATGGAGCAGCTGGGCTTGTACACTCTGGAGTTTAGAAGGATGAGAGGCAACCTCATTGAAACATATAAGATTGTTAAGGGTTTGGACACGCTAGAGGCAGGAAACATGTTCCCGATGTTGGGAGAGTCCAGAACCAGGGGCCACAGTTTCAGAATAAAGGGGAAGCCATTTAGAATGGAGATGAGAAAAAATGTTTTCACACAGAGGGTTGTGAATCTGTGGAATTCTCTGCCTCAGAAGGCAGTGGAAGCCAATTCTCAGTGTGCTTTCAAGAGAGAGTTGGATGGAGCTGTTAAAGAATGTGGAGTCAAGGGATATTGGGAAAAGGCAGGAACGCGGTACTGAGTGTGGATGATCAGCCATGATCACAGTGAATGGCGATGTTGGCTCGAAGGGCTGAATGGCCTACTCCTGCACCTATTGCTTATTGTCTATTGAGTCCAGAACCTGGGTGGGGCCACAGTTTAAGAATAAGGAGTAAGCCATTTAGAACGGAGACGAGGAAACACTTTTTCTCACAGAGAGTGGTGAGTCTGTGGAATTCTATGCTGGAGAAGAAATGCTTGTTTGAGGGCGGTGGAGGCAGGTTCTCTGGATACTTTCAAGAGAGAGCTGGACAGGGCTCTTAAAAATAACGGAGTCAGGGGATATGGGGAGAAGGCAGGAACGGGGTACTGATTGGGGATGATTACATTGAATGGCAGTGGTGGCTCGAAGGGCCTATTCCTGCACATATTGTCTATTGTCTATTGCATTTCAGCCAATTAAGGAAAATCTCACTCCCAAGTCATGTAGAAAACAAGCATTTCTTCCCCAACATTTTTTTGCCTTGTCAGTCAAAAGGTTCACGGTGATTGAATACAATGACCTGTAAAGTCATTTATGGAGCACCTAATTATTTTATACGTTACTCTATTGAATTGAAGGTTAAATCATTTGCTAAATATGATCAATACTTCCTAACATGCAGAGCACATAATGAGAAATTGAACAATGCACATAATGAGATGAAGCATAAATGTCATTGTGTGCAGTGTTTCTGTCGATTGGCATACAACATGCTTAATATGGAGACACAAGGAACTGCAGTTGCTGGAATCCTAGGTAAAACACAAAGTTCTAGAGTAACTCAATGGGTCAGGCAGCATCTCTGGAGGACTTTGATAGGTGACGTTTCAGGTTGGCGCTTTTCGAGGACCCTTTGTCTTTCCATATCCTCCAGAGATGCTGCCTGATCCATTGAGTTGCTCCAGCATTTTGTGTTTTGCATATGTTTAATATGACTACCAATGTGGAACTCAAGAAATCAACCCCCATAAGTACCCGGACGTGGCGTTGAAGGATGAGAAGCCGAAGCAAAGAAGTGGAAGATAAATAGCCGAATAGAAACAAAGCTGAAAGGCCAAATAACCGAAAGCTTACGAAGCCGAAATACCAACTAACCGAAAGGGCGGGACGCCTAAAAGCCAACTAACCGAATGGCTGCGTCACCTAAACGCAAACTCACCGAATGGCCGCTCTGTTGAAATGCCACCTACCCAAAAGGCTACGTCACCTACAAGCCAACGAACTGAATGCCGCTCAACAGAAAAGTCAAATAACGGACATGACGTTGCCGTGGGGGCGGGACTTGTCATCGATTGTCCCGACCCTCACGTCCATCACATCACTGGCCAGTGGAGACGGGAGGGTGGGGGTCATTTTCCCACACAAGCCATAGGTGACTGGGCACTCTGAACCCGAGTGCCAAGTTGTAAGCGGCTGAAGGTGACAGCCCCCACTCTCCCAAAGCCACAGCCGTCCTCCGCCTTGTCTCCCCCGTGTGGCCGCACTGTGATGGGCTGTGGGTCGGGTGGAGCGGAGGTGTGGGACAGGCTGGTCCCTCCTCCCATCCAGAGTCACTGACCACGGTGCACCGCCATCGGACCCCAACCCCCACATCAGGGTGATTCCCCCCCCCTTCCGACCCCCAGACCCTGACACCCACACCGGGTGATTGACCCCCACCCCTGCAATGGGGACAGACGGCTCGGGACATAGTAAATCGCTTTTAAAACACGGGGACACACACACATTCCCTGGCGGGCCGATGACAAGTATGCATGACAACTAACAATTTTATCTCCTCCCACTCCCCCCCCCCGCCGATAACAAGAAGCACGTACGTTTTATTTATTACCGTCTGGTTGCCTGCACAATGCACACAAACTCCCATGCACAAAACACCTGATAATCTATAAACTATTTTAACCGAAGATGGACACAGAAAGCTGGAGTAACTCAGCGGAACAGGCAGCATCTGTGGAGAGAAGGAATGGGTGACGATTATACATGTAACATTTTTGTTTTTAAATCTGCCAAAGATCATAGAGCGGATTCACGTCTGACTACACTTATGCAGAGCGTCTCTGGAAGTTGAGAAAACTGGCACTGACAGCGGTCCATGTGAAAGGACAGCACCTACCAACAATGCCTAAAATATCCTGTTTTTAAATTGTCTGACAACAATCTTAGTGTCTGTAATAAGATAAAATATCTAGGGCATATTATTACAGAACAAATGACAGATGATGAGGATATTTATAGGCAACGACGCATGCTGTATGTACAGGCAAATATCCTCTTGCGTAAATTTGGTGCGTGTGCAGATGTGGTGAAGATGTCGCTATTTAGAGCATACTGCACACCACTCTACACTGCGCACCTGTGGTCGAACTATTTAAAGACAAGTATGCAGAGACTAAAGGTGGCTTATAACGATGCCATGAGAACACTGCTAAGGCAACCTAGATGGTGTAGTGCCAGTAATATGTTTGTGGCTGCAGGAGTCAGTACTTTAGAAGCTATCCTAAGACACCACATGTATAAATTCATTTGCAGGATAAATGACTCTAAAAATGTGCTTATTGTGGCCTTGACAAACATAAGGGTTAGCACTACACGCTACGAATCCCAGTTGTGGAGACACTGGTATCGTTGTCTCGTTGTAGGACATTGATCATCTTTTAATCTGGATTTTTAACTTAAGTATTGTGGGTTTTTGTTAAATATAAATTATGATGTTTTTATGTGATATACCATGATTTTATATATATTTATGATATTTGATATGCAATGCATTTTTAATGTAATGTTGCCCCTTGTCTGGACCTTGAGTCCGAAATAAAGTTTATTATTATTATTATAATGAAGGCGCTATGAAACCAGCTGCCGCAAGCCCTTCCCACAAGTCGGGGTTTTAACTCGGCATTAAAAATCAAAAAAGAGTTACATTGATTTTAAAACAAAAATGTTACATGTATAAATAGTTCTTACATTCGGGAACCTGGTTAATTAAATGGTGGGATTATTTCCCTGTCCTAACTATGCCTTTGCTTTAGCCAGTGGTCACATCCACTCCATCCCTCCCTCGCAAAGATGTGAGATTTCATTAATAACACACTTGGTTGAATAGATGCAAGCAGCATGTAAAGCATCTCTTCCATGCGCGCAATACATGAAGCTGATGAAATGAGACAACTGTCACACCAAAGATAGACACAAAATGTTGGAGTGACTCAGTGGGACAGGCAGCGTCTCTGGGGAGAAGGAATGGGTGGCGTTTCGGGTCGAGATTCTTCAGACTCAGTCTTCAGGTCTGAAGAATGGTCTCGGCATGAAACATCACCCATTCCTTCTCTTCAGAGATGCTGCCTGTCCCACTGAGTCACTCCAGCATTTTGTGTCCATCTTCTGTTAAAATAGTTTACAGATTATCTGGTGTTTTGTGCGCGGGAGCTTGTGTGCGTTCCGCAGACAATCAGACAGTAATAAATAAAACGTACTTCTTGTTGTCAAGGGGGGGGGGGGGGAGAGTGGGTGGAGATAAAATTGTTCATTGTCATGCACACTTGTCATCGGCCCGCCAGGGAATGTGCGTGTTCCCGTGTTTTAAAAGCGATTTACTATGTCCCGAGCCGTCTGTCCCCACAACCGGGGTGGGGGTGAATCACCCGGTGTGGGTGTCAGGTTCTGGGGGTCAGGTGGGGGAAATTACCCTGGTGTTGGGGTTGGGGTCCGATGGCGGTGCACCGCGGTCAGTGACTCTGGGTGGGCGGAGGGACCAGCCTGTCCCACACCTCCACCCCACCCGACCCAGAGCCCGTCACAATGTGGCCACACAGGGGAGACGAGGCGGAGGGTGGCCGTGGCCGTGGGAGAGTGGGGGCAGTCCCGAGGGATGCGCACCTTCGGCCGCTTACAACTTGGTGCTCGGGTTCAGAGTGCCCAGTCACTTATGGGAAAATGACCCCCACCCTCCCGTCTCCACCGGCCAGTGATGTGATGGACGCGGGGGTCTGGACCAACTGCTGACAAGTCCTGCCCCCCCCACCCCCCCCCTGGCAACGTCATGTCCGTTATTTGACTTTTCTGTTGAGCGGCATTTGGTTCATTGGCTTGTAGGCGAAGCAGCCTTTCGGGTAAGTGGCGTTTCGGCAGAGCGGCCATTCGGTGAGTTTGCTTTCAGGTGATGCAGCCTTTTGGTTAGTTGGCTTTTAGGCGTCCAACCCTTTTGGTTAGTTGGCGTTTCGGCTTCGTACACTTTCGGTTATTCGGCGTTTCGGCTTTGTTTCCATACGGTTATTTGGCTTCCACTTCTTTGCTTCAGCTTCTCGTCCTTCAACGCCACGCCTGCACATGACCCCCATAATCTGCAGCTTTTTACATATGGTGCATTGGTTTAGCCAAAAATGCATATAAGGTAACAAAATGGAAATGCTACTTAAATGGCAAGATTTTACTTGAGCAGTGATTGTGCAATCTTTATGGTAGGCAACAATTTGATCTTTCCCTGAAGTATCGGACTGGAGATGAGGCATGTAATTTACGGTTTTGGATGGAGGCAATAGATTGAGAGGAGAGCAGCTTCATGGCCACAACTGCTTGTATACTCCGCTGCCGTAAAGTCTGAGTGAGTGTTGAAGAAGTTTGTTTCCTGTTACCAAGAGCATCCTGTCAGTTCGGGTATTAGGTGACAGAAAGAATAGATAGGTGGATACCAGGAAAGAGAGCAGGCAAAGAGTTTAGGAATCCCTTATGGCCATTCCCCTGTAAAACTTGCACAAGTGAAGGAGTTGAGAACCTCCAGTTTAGTTACTCCAACTGTGCAGGGACGTTACCCTGGTAGGTTTGCTCTACTTATCCAGCCCATGAAAACAATGTGTAAACATAGAAACATCGAAAATAGGTGCAGGAGTAGGCCAGTCGGCCCTTCGAGCCTGCACCGCCATTCAATATGATCATGGCTGATCATCCAACTCAGTATCCTGTACCTGCCTTCTCTCCATACCCCCTGATCCCTTTAGCCACAAGGGCCACATCTAACTCCCTCTTAAATATAGCCAATGAACTGGCCTCAACTACCTTCTGTGGCAGAGAATTCCACAGATTCACCACTCTCTGCGTGAAAAATGTTTTTCTCATCTCGGTCCTAAAAGATTTCCTCTTATCCTTGAACTGTGACCCCTTGTTCTGGACTTCCCCAACATCGGGAACAATCTTCCTGCATCTAGCCTGTCCAACCCCTTAAAAATTTTGTACGTTTCTATAAGATCCCCCCTCAATCTTCTAAATTCTAGCGAGTACAAGCCGAGTCTATCCAGTCTTTCTTCATATGAAAGTCCTGACATCCCAGGAATCAGTCTGGTGAACCTTCTCTGTACTCCCTCTATGGTAAGAATGTCTTTCCTCAGATTAGGAGACCAAAAACCAGTATAAAAGAAGGGGGAATTACATTGTGTTGACCCTCAGTATCTCGTACACACATAGATCGTTCCCTTGAAGCCCCAGAGGTACCTGACACTGCCCATCTCCACACACATCTGTGAGTGACACAGCTTCAATCTCCATATTTTAATGTATTTTTCCTGACTGGTCAGATTTAGCATCAATTTAATCACTAGTCACAAGAGCTGAATAACACCCTGATATTAAATATCGTTCATGATAGCCCGGCCAAAGAAAGATGAACACAGGATGATCTCAGGGAATAGAAGGTGAAGTGTAAGAGGTGAAGATGATGGTACAATAACCTAGATTTGAATTCTGGGTTGAGTATTTACTCGGGAGTTTGTTTTCTAAAACAATAGGACAATTGAAAGTACTATTGCAATCTTTGAAGGAAATATTCAGGATACTTGCAGCATAGTAGTTGTCCAATCGGTCTGACAGATCTGTGTGAGTATTTATGAGCCATCAGAGCAAAGTGGGAAGATTTGATTTAATGGTTTCAATGCTGTACACTCCACATATTTTTTGTGACCCCAATTCTTTTCTCTGTGTGTTTATCTAACATCTATGCTACCTGCCTCAACTAAATTCCATAGAGGTGAGTTCAGATTCTAACAACAGTCTAGAAAAGAGAGGTTCACCAAAATGTATTTTGTTTTGATAATCATCACAACTGGAAAATATGTTCACTGTGGCTATCTGATTAAATCTTGTATAATCTTAAACAGCTTTAGCAGGTCATTTCTCAGCTTTTTGTTCATTTCTCTGAGGAGTCAGTCTCTTCAATCATTTTTTGACGTTGATCCTCTCATTTCTAAAATCATTCTAGTAATTTTGTTTCTTTCTTCGTGGCTTCCATATTTATCGATAAGATGGACATCATTACAATCTCAGCACTGCCCAGTTCATCTAGTCAGAAAATTACCCATCCCTGCATAAGGACTGAAAGTAAGCATGCAGGTACAGCAGGCAGTGAAGAAAGCGAATAGCATGTTGGCCTTCATAACAAGAGGAGTTGAGTATGGGAGCAAAGAGGTCCTTCTACAGTTGTACAGGGCCCTAGTGAGACCACACCTGGAGTATTGTGTGCAGTTTTGGTCTCCAAATTTGAAGAATGGAGCGGCTGGGCTTGTACTCTCGGGAATTTAGAAGCATGAGAGGGGATCTTATTGAAACATATAAGATTATTAAGGGTTTGGACACGCTAGAGGCAGGAAACATGATCCCGATGTTGGGGGAGTCCAGAACCAGAGGCCACAGTTTCAGAATAAAGGGGAAGCCATTTAGAATGGAGATGAGGAAAAACTTTTTCACACAGAGGGTTGTGAATCTGTGGAATTCTCTGTCTCAGAAGGCAGTGGAGGCCAATTCTCTGTGTGCTTTCAAGAGAGAGTTGGATGGAGCTGTTAAAGAAAGTGGAGTCAAGGGATATTGGGAAAAGGCAGGAATGCGGTACTGAGTGTGGATGATCAGCCATGATAGTGAATGGCGGTGCTGGCTCGAAGGGCCAAATGGCCTACTCCTGCACCTATTGCCTATTGTCTATTGACTTCATTACCTCATGGGAGCCATTGTACTGGTAGAGACTGACCTTCAAACCATCTCAAGATTGCAATCAATAACACAAGAAAACATGGCACAGAAACAATTTCCTGCATGTCCATGTTGCTTGTCAAATTTGGCATTTCTGTTGCAAGAGAAAGGATTTTATTTATATGTCCATTTTTTCTGAGAATCACTTACAGCAGAAAACAGATTCTTCATTCCACAGAAGTGGTCTGGGGCATCCTGGTGAAGTGCCTGTGGGACTACTTCCATGCTAGGAATGTAATATACTGGCACAGTACAAGGTACCCAGAGGCACAGTGTATGACAACTAATGAGAACAGCTGTTACTTCAAGTACCTCTGTATTCAGTAGCTGGCTGGAGGCTAACTCATTCCCCCTACAGGTTGATGCCACAGCCCTTCCTTCCACCAAAGTATTTATTTTATTAGCCCCACTGCTGCCGCTTGACAGCATCAACAATTCTACTCAATGCTATGATTTAAAAAGCTGAATTAATTATATTTCAATCTAGAGTCATGGCATTTGAGGGCGTTAGCTGCCAATCTCCAAGGTTCACTATGTAACAGTTATGCTTCTCTTTAAAATATCATCAGTTTAGTGCCACCAAGTGGACAAAAGCCAATGTGAGGGAAGATTGCTACAGTTCAGGATGTCCTTTTTGTAAATAGATTTTCTTCTCCCACACACACAAAAATGAACTTTCTGATAATGTAAAAAATTCAAATCAATTAGGAAAACATCTGCAATGTATCTGAGTTATGTAAATATGTTGACTTTGTTTGTTTAACAAAAGGCCAATCTATCTTCTCCAAGTACTATTACATATCGGGCTGTCCCACTGTACGAGCTAATTCAAGAATTCTCCCTGAGTTTCCCCTAATTTGAACTCGGAGAATTATGGTAATAGTCGCTCGTAGGTACTCGGGGCTCTCATGGACATTTTTCAACATGTTGAAAAATCTTCACGAGTCTTCCCGAGCTTACCGCATTTCCCGAGTACCTGCCGTTAGCATTATGAGGCCCTAAGAGACGTCCCGAGCTCCGACGTACCCGCTACGTACATTCTACGTGCTTACCACGAGTTTGATTTTTTTTTAAACTCGGGAGAGTTCTTGAATTACCTCGTACAGTGGGACAGCCCCTATACACATCCATACTGCGGATGCCTACTTGTTTACTGTTAATAGCTTTACTTGCAAGGCCCATTAATGGTTTAGTAGATGGTATGAGATTGAAACCATAGAGACCAAGAGCTCCGAGTCGTGCTGGGTTAACTAACCTCAGCTGAGCTGATTGACAGCAGACTTGTATAATGATCTCAATGCTTTTGAGTTTAAAATGGAAAAGAGTAAAAGTACATCAAGCTGGTGACATTTATCACGTGAAGAAAGACCATTTGAGTAAAGGAATGGGAAGAGACATGGCTTGTACATCTCTGCACAAACCAATGACTGAAATATACAGTGAAAAAAAAGAATATATAAGCAAGCAAAATTATTATGCTGAGTGGTGGATTCACATTTGATGCATTTGCACAATGTGGTCTATTTGATGCATTTGCACAATGTGGTCTATTAGAAGTTGTTTTTTAATGGTTCATTATATTAATATAATAATTGTGCTTTACAATAGCGGGTAATGTAATACTGCAATAAAGTTTAATTTGGTTTAGTTTTGAGATACAGTGTGGAAACAGGCCCTTCAGCCCACGGAATCTGCGTTGGCCAACGTTCATCCATATGCTAGTTCTATCTTACACACTAGGGGCAATGAACACAAATCAATAAACTTAAAACCTGCATGTCTTTTAAACGTGGGAGGAAGCCGGAACACCCAGATAAAACCCACGTGGACACAGGGAGAATGTACAGACTCCGTTTAGACAGCACCCGTAGTCAGGATCGAACCCATATCTCTGGTGCAATATAGCAGCAACTCTACCGCTGCGCCACAGTGCCACCCTCTAAAGCTAGAGTTGTGGCTTTGATACCAGTCAAAGCTTTGCTTGGCAATTTTATAGATGGTCCACCCATGTGTCTTGATTATATTGTGCAGGAGCCTGGCATCATGCAGACCTCACCGGCCAGGTTCTGGATGTTGGTAGCCAGTTCCGTTCTACATTACCAGAACCTGGGGAGTGGAAGGTAATTGGGGAATGCAAGCAATGAGTGTGGGCCAATGGCTAAATCCAGGCAAGTGTATTTAATAATAATAATAATAAATTTTATTTAATGGGCGCCTTTCAGACATCTCAAGGACACCTTACATAGTAATCGGAATAACATATAATTGGAATATAACAAGTAATAAAGACATCACAGAGACACAAATTAAAAACAGAATTCAATCCAAAAACAGAAAATCAAAAACACAGTGTGAAGAGAGAGCAGCGGCAGCCAAAGCGCGCCATCGTCCACTCTCTCTTCACGGCAGCCATCTTGGACACAGACCTACAGGACTACAATTAGACAAAAAAATCATCCCCCCACAGTGGATAGCACTGTGGAGGAAGGCACAATGTCCAGTCCCCACCCCATGTTCACCCCAAAGTCAGGCCTATTGAGGCCACCGCAATTGCCTCTACGGAGGCCCGATGTCCCTGGCCGTTCTCACCGGGTGGTCTTGCCCCGGCGTCGGGAGAGTCCTTTCGGCGGCTGGGCCACCTGGAACGGCCGCTTCCTGGTTGGAGCCCGCGGCTTCCGAAGCCAACAAGGCCGCGCCGGTTTGGAGCTCCCAGGCTCCCGATGAAAAAGTCGGCGCCGCCTCTCCGCACTGCCGCCTCTCCGCACTGCCGCCTCTCCGCACGCCGCCTCTCCGCTCCGCAGACCCGCAGCCCGGAGTTGTTGCTCTCGGCGGTCCAGCTCGCCAGAGCTCCAGCGCGTCGCTCCAGCGCGGCGACCCAGGCAAGGCATCGCCCGCTCCACTCCGCTCCGCTCCAGCGCTTCAATGCTGTGCCGCCGCCGAGGCCGAGGTGCTGGGCGGTCCCCGCCAGGAAACGGCGCTCCAAGCCCGCTGGTAGGCCACGAGGACGGGTCAACGGGCAGCCCGGAGAAAAGGCTGCCACACCGACCAGGTAGGGACCTAGAAATAAAGTTTACACCTACCCCCCACATTAATAAGACCATATCCCCATACAAACAAAAAAACAGGACTTAAGAGTATTTAAGAGTTTTTTTATATATTTGGCTTTATGTCAAATATTGAAGCAATTACTTTCCTTCTGCTTTCATACTTTGCTGTTTTAAAGATGCTCAGTCTTGCCCTGACTTGTTTTTGTTTTGTGTGGAAGAAACATCAAAGCAAATAGACAGGATTATCTAATCCTGACAGATTAGGAAAGTGGGAAGCAGAATATGAACAAGGAGTCCTTGTTCTTCAGTCGATGAAGTAAACATGCAGGTGAAGAGTCAAGGATGTTTTATTGTCATATGTACTTATGTACTTATAATGGAACAATTAAATTCTTACTTGTAGCCGCATAACAGGCATAACATAATACTCAATAAAGTAAAAACACCAATACTAATGCAAAAAGCCCAAAGCCCTTAGTGCAACTAAGACAGCTCATAGTTCATAATTTAGTTAATGTTTTGTAGTATTCAAGAATTTGATGATTGATGGGAACAAGCTGTTCCTGAACCTGGAGGTCACGGTTTACAGACTCCGAAATCTTCTTCCCGATGGTAGGGGTGAAATGAGAGTGGTGTGGGTCTTTAATGATGTTTGCTTCCTTTTTAAGGAAGTGCCTTCCATAGATGCCTTCAATGGTGAGGAGGTCAATGCCCATAATGAACATGTGGTGCCCACTGCATTGTGTAATCTCCCTTGCTCCTGGGCATTTGAGTTGCCGAACCAGGCCATGATGTACCAGAGTATCAATATGTTAATATATCAACATGAACTAGTCAATATGTTCTCTATCATATACCAATAGAAGTTCAAGAGAGTATTCGTGGACAAACCAAATCTCCTCAATCATCTAAGGAAGTAGAAGGGTTGATGGACTTGTTTTTATGATTGTATCAATGTGCTGGGTTCAGGAATGATCTTCAGTGATATGCATGCCCAGCAACTTAGAAACATAGAAACATAGAAAATAGGTGCAGGAGTAGGCCATTCGGCCCTTCGAGCCTGCACCGCCATTCAATATGATCATGGCTGATCATCCAACTCAGTATCCTGTACCTGCCTTCTCTCCATACCCCCTGATCCCTTTAGCCACAAGGGCCACATCTAACTCCCTCTTAAATATAGCCAATGAACTGGCCTCAACTACCTTCTGTGGCAGAGAATTCCACAGATTCACCACTCTCTGTGTGAAAAATGTTTTCCTCATCTCGGTCCGAAAAGATTTCCCCCTTATCCTTAAACTGTGACCCCTTGTTCTGGACTTCCCCAACATCGGGAACAATCTTCCTGCATCTAGCCTGTCCAACCCCTTAAGAATTTTGTAAGTTTCTATAAGATCCCCCCTCAATCTTCTAAATTCTAGCGAGTACAAGCCGAGTCTATCCAGTCTTTCTTCATATGAAAGTCCTGACATCCCAGGAATCAGTCTGGTGAACCTACTCTGTACTCCCTCTATGGCAAGAATGTCTTTCCTCAGATTAGCTTGAAGTTGTTGCCTCTCTCCATCCCCAACCTGCGATGTAAACCGGTTTGTGGTTCCTTGGCTTTCTTCTAAAGTCAGCTCTTTGGCCTTGCTGATGTTAAGGGCAAGGTTGTTCTGGCACCAGATTATTAAACAACAATACAATACAATACAATACAATACAATACAATACAATACAATACAATACAATACAATACAATACCGTACAATACCGTTTATTTGTCATTTGAACCTCACATGAAGTTCAAAAGAAATTTGGTTTCTGCAGTCATACAATTGAAAAGAACCAAGACACACACCAACACAATTTACACAAACATCCATCACAGGGAATCTCATCCTCACTGTGATGGAAGGCAAAGTCTTGTCTATCCCCTGCTCTCCATTCCTCTCCCAAAGTCAAAGTCAAAGCCCCCGGCGGGTGCTAGCAAGTCCCACGGCCACTTAAAGCCGCGCCGGGCGATGTAAGGCCCTGCTCCGGGTCCCGATGTCAGAGCCCCCGGCGGGCGCTAGCAAGTCCGCGGCCATTTAAAGCCGCGCCGGGCGATGTGAGGCCCCGCTCCAGGTCACTCTCAACCCCGCAATTCGAGCGGGAGAAGTCGCCGTTGCTGGTGCCCCGCAAAGCGGTCTCCCACCGGGGACCCGCGAGCTCCCGGTGTCACCATCCACCAGAGTCGGGTCGCAGCAGCGCGCCACCACAGCTCTCCACGCTCTGAAGCCGGCCAGCTCCACGATGGTAGGTCCGCAGCTCCGCAGGCTCCGTGACTTGAGCTGTCATTCCGATTGGAGGCCGCTCCACGGTGCTAGGCCCCAATGGCAACGGAGACCCGACAGGGAAAAGGTCGGGTCCCCGTACAGGGAAGAGATCTAAATGTTTCCCCCACCCATCCCCCCGCCCCCCACACATACACAGTCAAAAACCCACCACAAACTATACCCTCAACAGGACAATAAAATAACAAAAGACAGACGGACTGCAGAGGCCGCTGCGACGTCGGTCGCGCCGCCAACCCTCTCTGCGCCAACCATCAAGCAACCGTGGTTTCATGGGTAAATTTAAAAATGGCTTTGGAACTCGGATTCCCATGGGGTATAGACTGAGTAGAGCACAGGTTTGAGCACACAGCCCTGAGGTTGTTCTGCACTGATAGTTATCAAGGAGGAAGTGTTGTTGCCAATTTGTACTGATTGTGGTCTATTGGTGAGGGATGCACAGAGGCCCAGAGCTCGACAACAAGTTTGGAGGGGATGATGGTGTTGAACGGCAAGCTTTAGTTGATGAAAAACATCCTGACACATGTTTCTTATTAACGAAGCAGTCCAGTATAGAGTGCTCACATCCCCTGTTAATATATTGGGATGGCAGGACTTTCATATGAAGAAAGACTGGATAGACTCGGCTTGTACTCGCTAGAATTTAGAAGATTGAGGGGGGGTCTTATAGAAACTTACACAATTCTTAAGGGGTTGGACAGGCTAGATGCAGGAAGATTGTTCCCGATGTTGGGGAAGTCCAGAACTAGGGGTCACAGTTTAAGGATAAGAGGGAAGTCTTTTAGGACCGAGATGAGAAAATCATTTTTTACACAGAGAGTGGTGAATCTGTGGAATTCTCTGCCACAGAAGGTAGTTGAGGCCAGTTCAATGGCTATATTTAAGAGGGAGTTAGATGTGGCCCTTGTGGCTAAAGGGATCAGGGGGTATGGAAAGAAGGCAGGGATGGGATACTGAGTTGGATGATCAGCCATGATCATATCGAATGGCGGTGCAGGCTCGAAGGGCCGAATGGCCTACTCCTACTCCTGCACCTATTTTCTATGTTTCTATGTTTCTATGACAATAGGCAAATTGTAGTGAGTCCAGATTCTTGTTAAAATAGGAGTTGATGTATGACATAACCAACCCCTCAAAGTATTTCATCACTACTGACGTTAGTGCCACTGGTCAGTCATCGTTGAGGCATGTATCTTCCTCTTCCAGGGCACCGGTATTATGATGCCCTTTTAAAGCAGGTGGGAACCACAGACCTCATTAATCAGAGGTTGAAGATGTCCGCAAAAACTCCAACCAGTTGGGCCGCGCGGGATCTTGATCGATTGGGCAGATGGGCTGAGGAATGGTTGATGGAATTTAACACAGAGAAATGTGAGGTGTTGCATTTTGGGAAGTCTAACATAGGTAGGACCTACACAGTGAATGGGGAGGCTCTGGGAAGTGTTGTAAATCAGAGGGATCTAGGAGTGCAGGTATAGAGCTCATTGAAAGTGGGGTCATAGGTAGATAGTGTGGTCAAAAAGGCTTTCGGCACATTGGGGTTCATTGGACAGAGCATTGAGTATAGAAGTTGGGAGCTCATGTTGCAGTTATATAAGACATTTAGAGTATTGTGTTCAGTTTTGGGCATCCTGTTATAGAAAAGGTGTTGTCAAGCTGGAAAGGGTGCAGAGAAGCTTTACAAGGATATTGCCAGGACGAGGGCCTGAGTTATAGGGAGAGGCTGATCAGGTAAGGACTTTATTCCTTGGAGTGCAGGAGGATGTGGGTTGATCTTATAGAGGTGTACAAAATTATGAGAGGAATAGATTGGGTAAATGCACAGAGTCTCTTGCCCAGAGGAGGGGAATTGAGAACTAGAGGGTATAGGTTTAAAGTGAGGGGGGGGGAAAGATTTAATAGGAACCTGAGGGGTAACCTTTTCATAAAAAGTGTGGTGGGTGTATGGAACAAACTGCCAGAAGTAGTTGAGGTAGGTACTATCACAACATTTAAGAAACATTTAGACAGGCACATGGATAGGATAGGTTTATAGGATGATGGGCCAATCTCAGGCAGGTGGGATTAGTGTAGATGGGACATGTTGGTTGTTGTGGGCAAGTTGGGTCGAAGGGCCTAGAAACATAGAAAATAGGTGCAGAATAGCACCGGCATTCATTGTGATCATGGCTGATCGTCCCCTATCAATAACCCGTGCCTGCCTTCTCCCCATATCCCTTGACTCCACTAGCCCCTAGAGCTCTATCTAACTCTCTCTTAAATCCATCCAGTGACTTGGCCTCCACTGCCCTCTGTGGCAGGGAATTCCATAAATTCACAACTCTCTGAGTGAAAACGTTTTTTTCTCACCTCAGTCTTAAATGGCCTCCCCTTTATTCTAAGACTGTGGCCCCTGGTTCTGGACTCGCCCCACATTGGGAACATTTTTCCTGCATCTAGCTTGTCCAGTCCTTTTATAATTTTATATGTTTCTATAAGATCCAGTGAATACAAGCCTAGTCTTTTCAATCTTTCCTCATATGACAGTCCCGCCATCCCAGGGATCAATCTCGTGAACCTACGCTGCACTGCCTCAATCACAAGGCCTGTTTCCATGCTGTATGACTCTACGACACTCTATGAGGAGTTAGATATTGTTCTAAGGTCTAGAGGGATCAGAGGGTGCAAGGAGAAGCAGGGTACTGAATTTGGATGAGCCATAATTGTATTGTATGATGCCACAGACTCAAAGGGCTGAATTGCCTTCTCCTGTTGCCATTTTCAATGTCTATGAATGTCTACCATTTTGTCACTGTGAAATGCAACAAGCGTACCGATGTATTTTTCAGTACCTACGAGAAAATATTGCAATTCAAACTAAATATGAATTATTTTGGTTTGGAAACAGTTCAGTTTCGTGCCACAAAAACAGCTGCACAATTGCCCCCTACTGGCACCAGATAGTATAGCATGCTAAAAACTGTAAGAAATCCGATGAGATTAAAAGTGTATAAAACTTTCTAAATCTGCCAATATTTTCTAAACAAAGGATATGTTTTATGCATACCCAGTCCAGAAGTGGACTATTCTGCCACGTAATCCATTAGTGCTGGAAACTTCTCCCATTTCTCTTTGTCCTAATAAGGTCAAGATTGCCTGACACTGATTCACATGGGAATTATACCTGTAAGACTTTAACTGAGACTAACTTTAAATAAAAATGTTAACAAAAATCAGGAACTAGAAATTCCCTCATATCGAGTATTGCTTTTGAATTTTCACACGTGAAATATATCTAAGAACTAATTACAATACTGAATCAATTCACATACATTTTGTGTAGGTATGTTACAATACTTACTTTCAGCGGCGCTGCAATTCTGCCACTGGCCGTGTGCGCGATATTGGCGCGTTTGAGGGGGGGGGGGCGGAGTTAAAACGCGTTTTATTTTCCGACCTTGTCCTGGATTATATTTGTTGGAGTGCAAGTTTTTGCTGAAGAATCGTTCCGACGGTTGTTCTGTGTGGTTTTTTTTTAAATTCGCCCGACAAATTAATCGCTGGAGTGATTTTAAAATCAACTTCTGAAGCCGTCAACATCGACAACGGGGCAGGATTTTATGTAGGGGACAGGTAAAAGAAAGTAGTTTATTTTTATGTATAAAAGTGTTTCTTAAGATGCATTTAATTCACATTTTAAGTTGCGAAACGGTGATTTTTTTCCCCGAAGAACCGGCAGTTTATTTGCTGCCGATATGGGGGACTAAAGTCACCGCAACCTCAACGTTCCAAATGGTCGCGTTCCAGAAAATCCCACAGGCAAGTTGATTTAAATGGCCATTAATTTACAGGTATTAAACATTAAATTCCTTCCATTTGGCCTATAAACCCATGACAATGAGTTTTTAAAATTATGTTATATTCTGAATTCTTGTGTGAATGTTATTTGGACAATTAGGCTATTAAAAAATGTTAACCTTAAAAGTTATGGGCTTTTAAATGTTCTCGTTCACAGCTTTTGTGTTAAGTCAACGAAAAAGCAATAGGGAACAAGATGCCAATTTCCGAGTGTGAAAATGGCCATAACTTTTTTAATAGTGAAGATATGAAAGTGTATTAGGTGTCAAATTAAACTTCTTTTTATGCTTTATCTGATGGGATAAATTAAAGACTTGATTTTTAAAATCTCAATATTTTGTAACATTGCTACTTTGTACACTAAGTATATTTTCACAAATGTAATCCAGATCCTCTTGTGTCTAGTATGCTAGTACATAGACCCCTCAGACATGCAGACATGGGACATATTGGAGACAGGATTAGCTGGGCAAGACCTGCCTTGAGAACATGCCTTGAGCCGGATCAATGCCCAGCAGGGAGGGGAACTGTCTCATTATCACTGGAGCAGGCCTGAATCCTCTGGTTTGGACGCATCAGAGTAAAAACCCAGTCTGGCCTAGATCTAATTGCACGCAGTATAAGTTATTCAGAAATAATGTGAAAAGGGCACTCTTTTAGAAAGGAGGTGAGGACAAGAGCACAAGATCAGAGCTTTAGTTATGTATAAATTGATAGATTAACAGAGAGTTAATGTAAATGAGTGGTTGATGGTTGGCATGGATTCAATAGAATGAAGGTCCTATTTCTGTGCCTTATGACTCTGACCCTATGACTCTAACACGACTGCACAAGCATGATTTCCCCTTCGTAAATCCATGCTGACTCGGACCGATCCTGTTACTGCTTTCCAAATGTACGGCTATCTCATCTTTTATAATTGACTCCAGCATCTTCCCCACCACCGATGTCAGTCTAACTGGTCTATAATTCCCCGTTTTCTCTCTCCCGCCTTTCTTAAAAAGTGGGATAACATCAGCTACCCTCCAATCCACAGGAACTGATCCTGAATCTATAGAACGTTGGAAAATTATCACCAATGCATCCACGATTTCTAGAGCCACCTCCTTGAGTACCCTGGGATGCAGACCATCAGGCCCTGGGGATTTATCAGCCTTCAGTCCCATCAGTCTATCCAACACCATTTCCTGCCTAATGTGGATTAATCAGTTTTCACCAATGGGAAAATCATTAAATTTCCAGATTTCAGAGCTATTTAAAGAGTAAAATATGGCAATGTACATTCTATGTATTTTTATATGAATTAATAGTGGCGCTGGGGGGAAAAACAGTAGTTTTAAATATTAAGGCATTGGGGGTCACACAGTTTATTACAATAGAAGTTAACGGACTGAAAAACATTCAAGGCAAATAAAATCTCAATGACCAAGTTGTTGCCAATACTGAGAAACCTATTAAATCATTGAAGTGCATCAATGTAGAGCACTAAAGAGAAACTAATATCACCAAAAAGAAAGTGGCAGAAGCCTAGCTGGACTACATTTATTACGATATCTTGTTCACTTAGTGTTCTGGGTTTCAATCATTGCATGTTTATCATTCATGATAGATGAAGAATTAAACATATCGAAGAGCTATCATTCTAATTGGCTGAATAAAATTGCGGAATTGTTATACGATGAAATTAGGACATTTGACCCATCAATCCTGTACTGGCTCTCTGCAAGAGCAATCTATTCTCTCCATTTTCAGATCTCTCCCTAAATACTGTTCCTCCCAGAGCAATCAAAGCTGGATATCCCCAAGATCCTTCCGGACAAGTAGTGCGGCAATGCCCAGCTGACTGCCTCATTGGTTCCAGGCCCATCTTTTGCAACTTTCCTGGGATGTCAGGACTTTCATATGAAGAAAGACTGGATAGACTCGGCTTGTACTCGTTAGAATTTGGAAGATTGAGGGGGGATCTTATAGAAACTTACAAAATTCTTAAGGGGTTGGACAGGCTAGATGCAGGAAGATTGTTCCCGATGTTGGGGAAGTCCAGAACAAGGGGTCACAGTTTAAGGATAAGGGGGAAATCTTTTAGGACTGACATGAGAAAAACATTTTTCACACAGAGAGTGGTGAATCTCTGGAATTCTCTGCCGCAGAAGGTAGTTGAGGCCAGTTCATTGGCTATATTTAAGAGGGAGTTAGATGTGGCCCTTGTGGCTAAAGGTATCAGGGGATATGGAGAGAAGGCAGGTACAGGATACTGAGTTGGATGATCAGCCATGATCATATTGAATGGCGGTGCAGGCTCGAAGGGCCGAATGGCCTATTCCTGCACCTATTTTCTATGTTTCTATGTAACACTGGAGACCGGTACAAGCTCAGCAGGTTATGTGACTTGGGACCCACAAAGGCACAATACTTTGGGTCTATGTACAGCCTGATGCAGCATACACAAAGGTAGCCATCAGGATGAGGGCGGCATTGGGCACATTTTTGTCCCCATTGTCTGCTGACATGCATTGTGACCCATCAGACCTGCTCCATCCTTGTTTCCCAGATGTAGAGGAAGACAGCCACAATGATCGCTGAGGCAGAGGAGCAGATGGTTCACAACTGTAGTGAGAACAGCAACTCCAAGAGCACCTCGCACGATGAACATATTGTTTTCTGTTTATCAAGAAGGAGCGCTGCTTCGACAGACCCAATTTATGCATGACCTTCGCTATCCGCTCCAGCCAATTCTTGTTGCACATTTTGCCAACCCTCCCCCGAACCAAATCCCTGGCGTTTTCTGGTAGTCAGACCTGATGGTGAAGTAGATGGAAGATCGATTGGGCCGGATGCTGAAGAGCATGGGCTCGGTCTTCCAGTCGTTGACTCTGGCTCCTGATGCCAACTCAAACTGACTGATCAATCTGTGGATCTGAGCAAAAGGCAGCAACATTGTCCATGTACAGAGAGATTTTCATCTGTGTGCTACCACTGTCTGGCAATGTCACCTGGCTTATGCTCTCGTTCATCCCGATGGATTCAGCAAAGGTTCTCTACAGCATACAAACAATGTAGGAGAGTGGGCAACCGTGCCAGACTCCAGGCCTGAGGGCAAAGCTGTCCATTTCCCAACCATTGATTTGGGCGGCACTACAGATATCAGTGTAAAGCAGTTGGATACAGTTCCTGATTCCCTCTCCAAAACCCAATGTTGAAAGCATGTCCATCAGGTACGTGTGCTATCCTGTCAAAGGCCTTCTTCTGGTGCACTCTGACAAGTCACGTGTTCACCTAACTGTCCTGCATGTAAACGATGATATCCCTGAGCAGCACCAGGCTGCCTTAAGGGCCTGTCCCACTTGGCCGTCATTTGCCCATCACGCAGATGGCGTGCGAAGATTTTATACATCACAAAATCCTGCGATGCTGCGCGCGGCCGCCTGTCACTGCCTAAGGCATCGCACACCATGCGTCGTGACGCGTAAATGATGTTGCGTAAATTACGCGCAAATGACGGCCAAGTGGGACATACCCTTTAGGTTTTACTGCATAGGTTTGATCCTGCTGGAACTTGTTGAAAAATTCTCCCAAATTAACACCTTTGATCACAAGTCCATCGGGCAGTGGTCAGCACAGAACATCCTACAGGCACTGCAGGTCAAGAACTCAATGGATCTTGTGGCGTGGTTTCCTGATCAGACTGCCCTGTTTGTCTGGCGAAAAGTCTTATCGCCAGAACGTCCCTGCCGAGCACCACAACCTTGCTTGGCTAGCAGTGAGAGTGGCCCTCTCAGTTAGATCCTTCCTGCACCATTGGAATCCTACTACTGATGCATACTGCCCTTGGGACGGCTGCTACAGAGAGGAGATGGTTGCCCACCTCTACTCAGAGTGTCTAGAAAATGTTGCAAGGATCCTTGTCACTGTTCATCCCAGCTACGTAACAGAAGACTATCTGATTCACAGGCAGTTCCCAGGAACACATTCAGAGTTGGGCATCAAGTCCTGCTGGAAGATCATCAACTCGGTGAAAGACCCTCTTTTGGTCACTGAACATTTTCTGTTGGTCATTATGTTGTTTACAGATTGTTTACATATCTGTTGTGTTGCTGCAAGTAAGAATTTCATTGTTCCGTTTCAGGACACAAGATAATAAGACACTCTTATACCCATGAACCTTGAATGTTGCCCACTAGCCCATTCCAGACTACTGGAGTATGTTCTGGCACAACCATCATCAAGACTCTGAGGAGAACAACCTCAGTCTAGGGTCTCTTTCACCACTGGACATTGAGGGGCAGAACCTGGTGGGGACCCCCTCAAACAGGGGAAGGAATATTATCACCCCAGGTGGCCACATAAGTGACAAGTGTGTTTTGTTTTAATTAAAGATAGGTGTGAACATTACTGAGTATGACGCTAATTAATGTATACAGTAGATGCTGAGAATGTCTGAAGAGCTTTGCACAGTTTTTGTTTTGTATATATATACATTTTTCTAATATATATTTTATTGGAAGCAATTGTACAAAAAAACTTGACAATTGTACAACTCTGGCACAGCTTCAATTTTAACATTTTTTAAACAGAACATTAAATTAAAAAGAGAAGAAAGAGAAGAAGGAAAGAAAGGAAAGAAAGAAGAAATTTGTCGGCCCACCCATGTGCCCGCTCACCCAGCCCTACATTTGGAATTTGTGTTCAATTTGTATCAGTTTGGAATTTGTGTTCAACTATTGCATTGCTCAAGAAATTCAATAAAAGGAGACCATATTTATAAAAATTGTTCTAGTTTATCATTCAAGACAAACCTAATTCTGAATAAGATTTATTATATTTGTACATCTCTGGGAAGGTTGACCACCTCTTCTGGAAGCAGAAGAGGCATTTTCAAGGTTCTAGAATCTGAAATGCAATCTGATAAATGTAGGCGATAACATGATGGAGGGAGAGAGGGAGATGTCGTAGGTGAAAGCAGCTGAAGATTATAATTGAAGACTGTAAGACTGAATCTTGGAGGGTAAGATGATGTGGAAAGAAACCTGATGTAATGTCCTTTCCAGCATTGTGTCTGAGTGAAATCGCAGCTCTCCCTGACTATAATGGCTGCATCTAGTTCCATATCATTGGCTCCTGTTTCACTGTTTAATTGTTATGTGCGTACTGACAATTTAGCTGATATTTAACAGCAGGCCCAGTCACTTCATTTTACATAATTTTTTGTACATTTTTATGTCTATTTATTTTCTCACAATGTATGTCCTCGCTTAACTTGAGAAGCCTTTGCTCTCAATTCTCTTTTATTGGTTTAACCTTGATATATTTCTTGCAGGTTTAACCTCCAACCACCTCGCCTGGAATATTTGTTCCTGTCATTTCTAACATTGTCCACTACTAAGGAACAATTCTAATGCTTTCATACTGAGGAAACGAACTCCCTTGGGAGAACAAGATCATCCTTTACGACCATAACTGATCGCTCCAATTAAATACTCCTAAAGAGTAATACCGATACACTGGAGGTGATTTGAATGTATTCACGAAGATACCAGAAGGATGCAGAAACAACAGTACCAGTGTTTGCACTTCATTCCCGTCTCTACTACTCACCACCACCACCACCACCACAACAGAACTGCACTTCCATACATTTACCATCATTGCCCTTGCTCAGCCTATAAAATGAGGACATTCTCAACTATGGCTTGGGCCCAATATTTCTAAGGTACGTATAACCAAGTGTCCTACAGCCTCCCTAAGCTTCATCTCATCCAAAATTCTGCTGCTCATCCACTTACTATATAAGTGGATGCAATTACGACTTTCAAGACGTTTGGACACATATATTGATAGGAAATGCTAATGAGATTGGGCCAAATGTGGACAAATAGGAATAGTCCAGAATGCCAACTTGATTGGCTTGGACAAACAGAAACATAGAAAATAGGTGCAGGAGGAGGCCATTCGGCCCGTCGAGCCAGCACCACCATTCATTGTGATCATGGCTGATCGTCCCCAATCAATAACCCGTGCCTGCCTTCTCCCCATATCCCTTGACTCCACTAGCCCCTTGAACTCTATCTAACTCTCTCTTAAATCCATCCAGTGATTTGGCCTCCACTGCCCTCTGTGGCAGGGAATTCCATAAATTCACAACTCTCTGGGTGAAAAAGTTTTTTCTCACCTCAGTCTTAAATGGCCTCCCCTTTATTCTAAGACTGTGGCCTCTGGTTCTGGACTCGCCCCACATTGGGAACATTTTACTTCGGAGTCACGTGAGTGACTACGTGAAGAACCCGCTCAGTGCGCAGGCGCGGCATTACGCCAGCAGTGCAACAGCGGCTGCCACGGGAGCTAGGCACTCTCGTTACAGGATGAACCGGACCGTCAGGTGAGTATCCTGAGGTCGGGTTTTCTTTACAGGTGAGCCTTTTTCTGCTTGTGTTTTACAGGCAGAGAAAAAGGCTCTGGATAAAACTGTCCCTCGTTTTCCCGTTGGGGAGGGGGGCAGCAACGGCGGTAGGAGCGACCCGGTGTTCCGTAATTCCCCGACACCGTGCCGAGGCCAGCCCGCTAGTACCTGAAGCAGCGGGCTGGATGCATAGCCACTCGAGAGGCATCCGGCAGGTGTTTCCCGATGTCGGACGGGACGTCTCTCCACCCGCACGGGGGGAGAGAGAGCCGCCTGAGCCGCTGGAGCGGCTCACGGAGCAGATGCCTGCGAGACGCGCTGCTTGAGGGGCGCTCTCGCTACACAAGGCACAAAAGCTCCAGAAGAACCTGTCCCCCGCTCGACTCCAGCGGAGGAGTGTTCCATTGCAAGGGGGGCAGCAACAGGCGGTAGGAACAAATACCGGTCGCCCCGCTATCCTCATCACCGCGCCGAGCCCAGTCCCGCTAGTGCCTGAACTGCGGACTGGATGTCTAGCCATCCGAACAGGCATCCGGCCGGTGGCGTCCGATTCGTCGGACGGGGACATGTCTCAACCTAAATGGAGGAGAGACAGCCGCCTGAGCTGCATCCAACAGCAATTGGAGCAGCTCCAGCGAGATGCGCAGAAAGAGCGCTCTCGCGGAGGGAGGTCAGGCATCCCCTCCACAGTGCCTCATGCACTGCCCTTTGCTCCCTCATTACTGGAGGCTAGCATTGGTGACCAGGGCTGGGCTGGTCTGGAACAGGGGCAGGCGGACGAATTCGGGAGTATGCCAGGGGTGCAGGAACATGAAGAGCTGTTGGGTGTGATGGACCGCTTGTAGCAACCCCACGGGCTGGAGCACCGCTGGAACCAAGAATGGCGGCCAGCATCAACCATTACTGGAAAAGGTGCTCGCTGAGGTGCTGAAACAACACAGCACCAGAAAACGGTGAGGCCCTCAAAGTAAAAAGTGTCAACAGCCAAATCGGGGGGCATGTGGGTCACACATCCAGACCCAAGAACTCAAGCTACAGCGGATCCTAAGGCTCCTGACGTCAGCCATCACAGCCTTTGCTCGTTCCGTGGAGACCACGGAGATGGATACCTGCCAGCAGGATGTGCTGGCATTAATGTGTACCACACAATTTGAGATCAACAATCTACGGAGGGAAACATAAGACCTGCCCTCAATCCCAAATTTGCTGGCTTGTGTAAAGCCCCAGCTGCGGAGACGGACGCGCTGCTATTTGGGAAAGATAAAAACTGAAGGAGATGCAGGAAGCATCAAAAACCTTCGGCCTAATGAGGGCAGGCCCCGGGACGAGCAAACCAAGTCCTCCGATACCCAAGTGGCAGCACCCCACGGCATCCACCAGTCGACGTCCGCAATATGGGACTGGTGAACGCTTGGGGTCCGCACATTATCCCCAAAGATCTTTCAGATCAGGGCCCGCAGCGGACCCTCTGGAAAATGCGCCTCCCCCCAACATCGCCAGCACGTCAGAACAAAATCTTCAGGAAAATGAAGAAACAGAATCGCCAATAACCATGGAGGTAGGTGGGTCTGGTCGCTACCAGCATATAGAGAATAAGGGTGCTTTATTAACAAGGGGGAGATTACACTTGTTTAAAGAGGCATGGGGTATGGTCACGAGTGACAAGTATATACTCAACAACATTACAGGATATAAAATACAATTCATGTCAGAAAAAACGCCGCCAGTTCAACAATGGCCCCAAAGGGTATTTCTCCCTCCGTCAAAGAGAAACGTGAGGGACAAGCTGAACTGGTGAGACTTATCACAAAGGGGGTCATCGAAAAGACCAAACATGAACCTTTGGAAATTGTATCGAATATATTCACTAAAACCAAAAAAGATGGTGTCTGTCGCATCATCATTGACTTAACATCACTAAACAAATTTGTTAAGTATATACATTTCAAAATGGAGACATATGTTACTGCCAAACAACTGAATTCCAAAGGACACTTCATGGCAAGCATTTATCTTAAAGATGCTTACTATCTAGTACCCATATACAAGGATCATCGCAGATACCTAAAATTTATCTGGATGGTACAAAGCATTGCCCTATGGGCGAACCTCAGCCCAAGATTATTCACCAAAATATTGAACCCAGCCATGGCAATACTAAGAAAACAAACATATTGTCATGGCATATCTGGAGGATATTCTCATAGTAGGTAAAACGATGGAATTGGCTGTGGCAGCAGTATCAGCTACAAAACAGCTCCTCGAAACTCTGGGGTTCGTCCTACATCCAGATAAATCTAAGTTGAAGCCATCCACTATCATGGACTACCTGGGCTTCACAATTAACTCAGTCCATATGACTGTTACCTTGCCAAAGGCAAAAATGGTTGAATTAGCACAATCATGCAACAAATTAATGGTCAACGAGCGACCAACTATTCGACAAGTAGCAAGAGTAATTGGGGAAATAGTAGCAGCATTTCCGGCTACACAATTCGGACCTTTGCACTATCAAAAAATTTACAGAGAGCAAAGTTACGGGCAATAAAACGACATACAGGTCACTATGATCGTGTCATGAACTTACCCACTGAGGCAATATCAGAGCTACAGTGGTGGGCAGAAAACGTTTGGCATAGTTTCAGCCCTATCTTTATCACTAACCCTACTTTAGTTATTCAAACAGATGCCAGTGCTCAAGGCTGGGGAGCGACTAACTCCATATCCAGCACAAGTGGTAGATGGACTAAACTAGAGTCATCATTACTACTTACACTGGGCATTAACTATCTAGAGATGTTGGGCGCCTTTTATGGTTTAAAAGCATATGTATCTAATATGCAGCACTTGCATGTTCGGTTACAAATTGATAAATACTACGGTGATGGCTTATATTAACCATATGGGTGGCATAAAATCATTATCATGCGACAAATTGGTCAACATGATTTGGCAATGGTATGTCGAAAGACATATTTGGCTATCAGCTACTTACCTACCAGGTAAGCTAAACACCCATGCCATGAGAAAATTAAACGTCTGGGTTGCAAGTTTGAACAGACCTTACCTGGAACTGGGATTGTCCAAACAAACCATCACCACCATGTCGGCATCCCTTCGAACATCCACCAAGAGGCAGTACTTAACCAGCATCAAAAAAGGGAGAAGTACTGCCAGGAAACATGGACAACATACGCAACAGCTACAGCCACCAACATACTGGAGTTCCTGGCCATCTACACCACGATGTAGGGATCAGCTACAGTGCCATCAACACAGCGCAGTGCTCTTTCTGCTTATCTCAAACCAGCGGCAGGACAACAGGCGATGGGATCCCATCCACTGGTGGTAAAACTGATGAAGGGCATTTACAATATCAAGCCCTAAGCCCAGGTATACCCATATTTGGGATATCAGTGTGGTCCTGACATATCTCAGGGAATGGCCACCAGCCAGATCCCCGGCCTCGAGCAAGCTACACTAAAGACGCTTAGGTTGATGGCACTTGTATCCGCTCAGAGGGTCCAGTCACTACACCTATTGCGACTGGACAACATGATCACAGCTCCAGACCAGATCTGTCGTTATCCAGCGACTGGTCAAACAGAGCAGACCAGGAACACCTAATCCAGTCGTGGCTTACCCACCAGAACCACGGTTATGTGCCATGACCTACCTACTATCCTACATAGACACAACCAGAATATTCGAGGGAGATGAAAAGCCTTGTGGGTCAGTCACAAAAACCTTATGGTGGGGTACGAGCCAAAACCATTGCGAGATGGCTCAAGCAGGTGCTAGAAACTGCTGGGATAAACACTAACATGTACAAATTTTATTCCACCAGGGCAGCATCCATGTCGACGGCTAAAGAATGGACATGCCTATACACCACATCCTGGCTACAGCAGGATGGTGGGAAGGGAAAAGACCGTTCAGAAATTTTATAATAAGCCGTTGGCAAAACCTGGTTTATTTGCAGTAAAGATTTACGAACTGCAAATATTTAATTTAAGCCCAGGGGAGCAACTTAATTCTTTGTTGTTATTGTTTAAAAAATACCATTGTGTTTTTCTACAAATAGACTCATTGGTTCATTACGATAACACTTCCTCCCTCAAGAACTTCGGCAGTGAGTGAAATGAAACTGTTACACGGTTTGAAATCACAGAGCTTTGAAATCTTCACGTAGTCACTCACGTGACTCCGAAGTAAAATAGTAAGATTAAACGAGAACTTACCAGTTTGAAGTTTGATCTGTATTTTATGAGGAGTTACGATGAGGGATTACGTGCCCTCCGCTCCCACCCTCATTATATGGATCAAACTAATAAATTGATGTCTCCTTATCTTTACTATGTTTACTTCAAAATAACTGTGTCTATCTGTGATTCCACACCGCTGCTTGGAAGTATGCCGCGCCTGCGCACTGAGCGGGTTCTTCACGTAATCCCTCATCGTAACTCCTCATAAAATACAGATCAAACTTCAAACTGGTAAGTTCTCGTTTAATCTTACTATTTTTCCTGCATCTAGCTTGTCCAGTCTTTTATAATTTTATATGTTTCTATAAGATCCTCCCTCATCCTTCTAAACTCCAGTGAATACAAGCCTAGTCTTTTCAATCTTTCCTCATATGACAGTCCCGCCATCCCAGGGATCAATCTCGTGAACCTACGCTGCACTGCCTCAATCACAAGGATGTCCTTCCTCAAGTTAGACCAAAACTGTACACAATACCCCAGATGGGGAGCCAAAAGCCTGTTTCCACGCTGTATTGCTTCTTGACTCTAACTTGTCTGACCATGAACCATGCTCACATAAAGCTGTGATTTGAACAAAGACGGTTCCTGGACCACAACACCCCCAAATTCAGAAATTCTTTGTCTTGGGCTTAAGTACCATTATGTCTTTCATTCACTCCCTTCTCAGGCACACAAATCCTCCAAGAATTCTGGAGCCTATATACAAAGTCTCCCTTAGTCTCTCGGTTCTATTACGTGCTCCAGAGCCCTGACAATCACAGTGTAAGTCCTGCCATGGTTTAACTTCCCAAAATGCAAGTCTTCACACCGGTCTTAATTACATTCCATCTGCCATTCCATGGCTCACTTTTTCAGTTGATCTAAATATTTTTGAGATTTAGATTTTAGAATTTAGAGATACAGCTCGGAAACAGGCTCTTCAACCCACCGAGTCCGAGCCGACCGACAGTCACACCATATACTAGCACTATCCTACACACTAGGGACAATTTACAATTTTTACCAAAGCCAATTAACCTATGATCCTGCGCGTCTTTGGAGTGTGGGGGGAAATCAGAGCAGCCAGAGAAAACTCATGTGGTCACAGGGAGAACATAAAACTCCGTACAGACTGCACCCCTAATCAGGATCAAACCCGGGCCACTGGTGCTGTAAGGCAGCAGCACAACCACAATGCCACTGTGCTGCCTGTGTAATCTTGGCTAGCCTTCTTCACTGTCCACCACACAACCAAATTTGCTGTCACCTGCAAACTTACTTACCATGCCAACTACATTCAACTGTATTCACATCCAAATTGTTAATCCAAATGATGAGCAAAAGTAGACCCAGCAGTGATCCCTGTGGCACATTACTGATTACTGTTGCTCCATTCTGAAAACCAACTCTCCACTACCACGCCCTGGCTCCTTCCACCAAGCCAACGTTATATCCAATTGGCAGCTTCACCCTGAATAATAATAATGATAATAATAATAATAATAATAATATATTTTATTGTCATTACACATAAGTGCAATGAGATTTGGTTTGCAGCTTCCATCCGATGTCATACTTAAATAACTAATACAATTTAGGTTTAGATACCCCGAGAACATGGTTTGTAAAATTAACATTACAACAGTAAAACAGTTCAAACAGACTAAAGTGTAGATGTGTCTGTGCGACGTGACCATCCGAGGGAGACAGTCCATGGGGGGTGGGGGGCACTCAGCAGGGCCGGTTCAGAGCCGCTATAGCTCTGGGAATGAAGCTGTTCCTGAGTCTGGAGGTTCGGGCGTAGAAGGCCTTGTAACGTCTGCCGGAGGGAAGTAGTTCGAACAGTCCATTTCGTGTAATCTAACGTTTGAAACAATTTTTTTTTCAATGCCAGTTGAAGGATGTTGTGAGGAAAATCATTTGTTGTCACAAGCAAGATGAATCCTTGGATATTACCTGATTGCTCCACAGTTTAATTGTCCATGGTAAACCTGCAGATCAACAATAACTAGTCCATGTGTAGATAATCTTAGAGCTCTTTACCTCTACAATAACTTTTCAGTAAAAAATAATGACAGGTCTAATCTAGTTCACCAAGGGAACCTGCTGGCATGGAAGCAATAATTGGAAAATAATGCATTTGTCGAAATGATTCTTTTATATTATAAAATGATGAGTTATGGACCAGCCTGATCAAGCTGACTGGTCAAGCTGGTGGGGCCCAACCCTGGCAGGATTAGAGATAATTACATGGAAGTTGAAGTTACAGTGAGTTAAGAGTTAAAAGCTATTTAAGATTGTTCGAGTACAAACACTGCAACAATTCTCATCAAAAAATCTTTTTTTGTTTTGTAACATCTATCTATATTACTAAAAGTCTGTTCTTGACCGGTTTTGGCGATCTGTGCTGCGATTTCCGAGAGAACGCCGCCACCTATGGCCGTCATTTTTGGCCACCTCGCTCAGAGCCCCCCTCCGCCGCATGTGTGCCGAGGATTTTGCCAGTCGATGAAAAATGACAGAGATATTAATGATTTTACAAAATTCCCCATTCTCTCTGCTGCCCCCGCTGGCGGCAGGGGGGATGGACTATAAAACCAGGAAGTGGTGTGCCTCAATTAGTCTGCAAGCTGGAGGAAGGCAGAGGGTCACGTTTCTCTGAGCTGTGAATAACACTGAACACATGTCCACACAACTGTGAGTAAGTACCCTTAATGTGGTTTGAAAATGAAAATATGGTTAAAGTAAAAAAGCACTGCCTGCAAATGGTTGTTTGGGGGGTTTGGGTTGAAATAAAAAGGCACTCTCTCTCCCCCCCTCTCCTCTCCCCCCCCCTCTCCTCTCCCCCTCTCCTCTCCCCCCCTCTCTCCTCTCCCCCCCCATCTCCTCTCCCCCCCTCTCCTTCCCCCCTCCCCCCTCTCCTCTCCCCCCCTCTCCTCCCCCCCTCTCCTCCCCCCCTCTCCTCTCCCCCCCTCCTCTCCCCCCCTCCTCTCCCCCCCTCTCCTCCCCCCCTCTCCTCTCCCCCCTCCTCTCCCCCCCTCTCCTCTTCTCCCCCCCTCCTCTCCCCCCCTCTCCTCTCCCCCCCTCTCTTCTCCCCCCTCCTCTCCCCGACCTCTCCTCTCACCCCCTCTCCTCTTCCCCCTCTCCTCTCCTCCTCTCCCCCCTCTCCTCTCTTCCCCCTCCTCTCCACTCCCCCCTCTCTCTCCCCCCTCTTTTTCTCCCCCTCCTCCCCTCCATCCCCCCCCACCGTCCCTCCCCTAAACCCCCCTCCCCTCCACACAACCCTTCCCTCCACTCCCCCTCCCTGCTCCCCACCTCTCCCCCTCTCCTCACCTCACCCCCTCTCAGCACACCCCCTCACTCCCCCCTCTCCTCTCTCCCCCCCCTCTCCTCTCCCTCCCTCTCCCCCTCTCCTCTTTCCCCCTCGTCCTCCCCCCTTCCTCAACCCCCTCTCCTCTCCCCCCCTCTCCTCTCCCCCCCACTTGGTCTCCTCTCCCCGCCCTCATCCTCTCCACCCCTCTCTCTTTCTCCCCTCTTTTCTCCCTCCTCCCCTCCATCCCCTCCCCCACCGTCCCTCCCCTAAACCCCCCTCCCCTCCACCACACCCCTACCACCCTTCCCTCCACCCTCCCTGCTCCCCACCTCTCCCCCTCCCCTCACCTCTCCCCCTCCCCTCACCCTCCTCCCCCCTCCCCTCTCCCCCCTCACCTCTCCCCCCCTCTCTCCCCTCACTCTCACCCTCTCCTCTCTCTCCTCCCATCCACCCCCACCTTTCCCCTCACCCACCCTCCCTCTTCTCCTCCTCGCCACCCCTCTCCCTCTTGCCCCTCTCTCTGTGTCTCTTCCCCTTCTCTCTCTGCCCTCACTCTCTACCCCCCCCCCCCCCTCTCTAGATGTGACTGCAAGTTGGGGGCTATGCGTCAGTAGATAGGGTGGTTATGGGGTAAAAGGAGCAAATTAATAATATTAATATAATATCAAGGGGGGTAATTAGCGTGAGTGCGGGGGGGGGGGGATAGTTAGTGTGTGTGACACTGCATGCCACCTCCCCCCCACAACCGCACGTTGGGGGAACAGACCCAACGGGTCTGCACTTGGTCTAGTCTTATAATATAAATTGCCACATGTAATACATTGATATTGGTAATACTTAGTTTCAATGAACCTGAGTTGTGCTGCTCCAAGTCCTGGCTTGCATCACGTCACCCAGATGGGTTCAGGGCTGAACACAGATATTAGGTATCAGCAAGGGCGACCTTCACCATTGATGTCAGATTCCTAGCCATCCAGGGCTTCATGCCTGTAACTCCTTACCCACAAGGTCACACACTATGAGAGATTACAGTTTCTTAGCCGCTATTGACTAATTTTGAGCAGCCCCATCCATTCCAAATGCATTGGATTGAGTATGTACAAAGAAGCCATGTGATAATGCAGGGGGCAGCAGCATCTTCTTCTATTCCATTTTTATTCATCTCTTTCTTGTTCAAGATATAGTTGCCCAGATATTGCATTTGTACTTTGAGTGAAACTGTCAGTATCCACCGTCATGAAGCCATGAAGAGAACACTACCCCTTTGAGTGCACACGAGTAGCTAAATGCACAGATCCATGAACTGCTGTCAGTTCTTCCCTGCACAACCACAGCTACCACTGACTTACAGACTTTCATGGAATCATCTCCATAAATCAGTGAAATCGCAAACATATTCTTGTTGTAAGATAACCTGAAAATTCTACACTTTGTTGCCTGAATTGTTAAATGCTTTAATGGAACTTAAAATTTTAGATTTCCATTAAAGTTTTTAATGGAAATCTAAATCATAATATGTACTTTACAAACTCCACAACTCTAAAAATCTAATTTTATGTTTGTCGATTATGTCTTTCAAGTTTTCTTCAAGTTAATGCATTTTAAGTTATTCATTTTTATTCGTAGTGAAATTGCAGTTTCCACCTTAACCTAAACTATGGCATTCTGTTTAAAAAAACCTTCAAATTGCACTTTTTAAATCCTAAATTGGCTCTTTAGCCAGCCTGATGGTGGACAAACTGCTGGATGCCGATTTTTGAGGCAGGGACTGCGATAAATCCCCTCGATGGAAGGAAGGTCAGAGCCGATGATGGACTGGGCAGTGTTTACTACTTTTTGTAGTCTTTTGTAGTCCACTGCCACTCAATGCCAAATCTCATCCATTGGATCATCTCCTTCATCAACTCGTTGGCATGTGATTTGATTACCTTACTCTATGTGCCTATCTTTGATCCCTATTCCTTTTACACCTTACATAACAAGAATCTCAGTCTTCATCTCAGAAATATCAAGCATTTTGAGGGATCAAGTTACTTTCATGCAATCCTGATGACTTTTTGAATTTGAATTTGATTTGATTCCTTTATTGTCATTCAGACTTTTCGGTCTGAACGAAATTACGTTGCCTGCAGTCATACACAGTAATAATAAATAACAAAACATACAATAAACACAAATTAACATCCACCACAGTGAGTTCACCAAGTACCTCCTCACTGTGATGGAGGCAAAAGCCTTAGTCTCTGTCTCTTCCCTCCTTGTTCTCCCTCTGCGCTGAGGCGACCCAGGCCGAAGATGCCGCCTTCCAGTCCAGTGGACCTCCGTGGTGATGTCGCCGCTGCCGAAAGCCGGAACGCCGTCTCCGCTCCGAGTCGGCCCGCCACAGCTTCAGCTCCGAGTCCCACTGCCTCAGCGAGTCGGGCCACCGCTGCATCAGCTCCAAGTCCCGTTGCCTCAGCTCCGAGTCTCGCAGCCTCAGCGAGTCGGGCCACCGCTTCATCAGCCCCGAGTCCCGCTGCCTCTGCTCCGAGTCCCGCTGCCTCAGCTCCGAGTCCCGCTGCATCAGCTCCGAGTCCCGCTGCCTCAGCTCCGGGCCGCTGCCGAAAGCTGGAACGCCGTATCAGCGAGTCGGGCCACTGCTGCCTCAGCCCCGAAGTCGGCCAGCCTCGCATTGTAAGTCCTGGCTGGCTCTGCCTCCGGAGCCTCGATGTCGGTCGCAGGTTGGAGACCGCCAGCTCCTCCATTAGGCCTCAGCGCAGACGGAGGCAGAGAAGGGGGATACGACAAGAAAAAGTCGCATTCCCCCGAAGGAAGAGACAAAAAAACATGTTTCACCCCCCCCCCCCCCATAACACAACCTAATAAACTAAAATAGTAAGATTAAACGAGAACTTACCAGTTTGAAGTTTGATCTGTATTTTATGAGGAGTTACGATGAGGGATTACGTGAAGAACCCGCTCAGTGCGCAGGCGCGGCATACTTCCAAGCAGCGGTGTGGAATCACAGATAGACACAGTTATTTTGAAGTAAACATAGTAAAGATAAGGAGACATCAATTTATTAGTTTGATCCATATAATGAGGGTGGGAGCGGAGGCCACGTAATCCCTCATCGTAACTCCTCATAAAATACAGATCAAACTTCAAACTGGTAAGTTCTCGTTTAATCTTACTATTTTACTTCGGAGTCACGTGAGTGACTACGTGAAGATTTCAAAGCTCTGTGATTTCAAACCTTGTAACAGTTTCATTTCACTCACTGCCGAAGTTCTTGAGGGAGGAAGTGTTATCGTAATGAACCAATGAGTCTATTTGTAGAAAAACACAATGGTATTTTTTAAACAATAACAACAAAGAATTAAGTTGCTCCCCTGGGCTTAAATTAAATATTTGCAGTTCGTAAATCTTTACTGCAAATAAACCAGGTTTTGCCAACGGCTTATTATAAAATTTCTGAACGGTCTTTTCCCTTCCCACCATCCTGCTGTAGCCAGGATGTGGTGTATAGGCATGTCCATTCTTTAGCCGTCGACATGGATGCTGCCCTGGTGGAATAAAATTTGTACATGTTAGTGTTTATCCCAGCAGTTTCTAGCACCTGCTTGAGCCATCTCGCAATGGTTTTGGCTCGTACCCCACCATAAGGTTTTTGTGACTGACCCACAAGGCTTTTCATCTCCCTCGAATATTCTGGTTGTGTCTATGTAGGATAGTAGGTAGGTCATGGCACATAACCGTGGTTCTGGTGGGTAAGCCACGACTGGATTAGGTGTTCCTGGTCTGCTCTGTTTGACCAGTCGCTGGATAACGACAGATCTGGTCTGGAGCTGTGATCATGTTGTCCAGTCGCAATAGGTGTAGTGACTGGACCCTCTGAGCGGATACAAGTGCCATCAACCTAAGCGTCTTTAGTGTAGCTTGCTCGAGGCCGGGGGATCTGGCTGGTGGCCATTCCCTGAGATATGTCAGGACCACACTGATATCCCAAATATGGGTATACCTGGGCTTAGGGCTTGATATTGTAAATGCCCTTCATCAGTTTTACCACCAGTGGATGGGATCCCATCGCCTGTTGTCCTGCCGCTGGTTTGAGATAAGCAGAAAGAGCACTGCGCTGTGTTGATGGCACTGTAGCTGATCCCTACATCGTGGTGTAGATGGCCAGGAACTCCAGTATGTTGGTGGCTGTAGCTGTTGCGTATGTTGTCCATGTTTCCTGGCAGTACTTCTCCCTTTTTTGATGCTGGTTAAGTACTGCCTCTTGGTGGATGTTCGAAGGGATGCCGACATGGTGGTGATGGTTTGTTTGGACAATCCCAGTTCCAGGTAAGGTCTGTTCAAACTTGCAACCCAGACGTTTAATTTTCTCATGGCATGGGTGTTTAGCTTACCTGGTAGGTAAGTAGCTGATAGCCAAATATGTCTTTCGACATACCATTGCCAAATCATGTTGACCAATTTGTCGCATGATAATGATTTTATGCCACCCATATGGTTAATATAAGCCATAACCGTAGTATTTATCAATTTGTAACCGAACATGCAAGTGCTGCATATTAGATACATATGCTTTTAAACCATAAAAGGCGCCCAACATCTCTAGATAGTTAATGCCCAGTGTAAGTAGTAATGATGACTCTAGTTTAGTCCATCTACCACTTGTGCTGGATATGGAGTTAGTCGCTCCCCAGCCTTGAGCACTGGCATCTGTTTGAATAACTAAAGTAGGGTTAGTGATAAAGATAGGGCTGAAACTATGCCAAACGTTTTCTGCCCACCACTGTAGCTCTGATATTGCTTCAGTGGGTAAGTTCATGACACGATCATAGTGACCTGTATGTCGTTTTATTGCCCGTACCTTTGCTCTCTGTAAATTTTTTGATAGTGCAAAGGTCCGAATTGTGTAACCGGAAATGCTGCTACCATTTCCCCAATTACTCTTGCTACTTGTCGAATAGTTGGTCGCTCGTTGACCATTAATTTGTTGCATGATTGTGCTAATTCAACCATTTTTGCCTTTGGCAAGGTAACAGTCATATGGACTGAGTTAATTGTGAAGCCCAGGTAGTCCATGATAGTGGATGGCTTCAACTTAGATTTATCTGGATGTAGGACGAACCCCAGAGTTTCGAGGAGCTGTTTTGTAGCTGATACTGCTGCCACAGCCAATTCCATCGTTTTACCTACTATGAGAATATCCTCCAGATATGCCATGACAATATGTTTGTTTTCTTAGTATTGCCATGGCTGGGTTCAATATTTTGGTGAATAATCTTGGGCTGAAGTTCGCCCATAGGGCAATGTTTGGCAGTAACATATGTCTCCATTTTGAAATGTATATACTTAACAAATTTGTTTAGTGATGTTAAGTCAATGATGATGCGACAGACACCATCTTTTTTGGTTTTAGTGAATATATTCGATACAATTCCAAAGGTTCATGTTTGGTCTTTTCGATGACCCCCTTTGTGATAAGTCTCACCAGTTCAGCTTGTCCCTCACGTTTCTCTTTGACGGAGGGAGAAATACCCTTTGGGGCCATTGTTGAACTGGCGGCGTTTTTTCTGACATGAATTGTATTTTATATCCTGTAATGTTGTTGAGTATATACTTGTCACTCGTGACCATACCCCATGCTTCTTTAAACAAGTGTAATCTCCCCCTTGTTAATAAAGCACCCTTATTCTCTATATGCTGGTAGCGACCAGACCCACCTACCTCCATGGGTATTGGCGATTCTGTTTCTTCATTTTCCTGAAGATTTTGTTCTGACGTGCTGGCGATGTTGGGGGGAGGCGCATTTTCCAGAGGGTCCGCTGCGGGCCCTGATCTGAAAGATCTTTGGGGATAATGTGCGGACCCCAAGCGTTCACCAGTCCCATATTGCGGACGTTGACTGGTGGATGCCGTGGGGTGCTGTCACTTGGGTATCGGAGGTCTTGGTTTGCTCGTCCCGGGGCCTGCCCTCATTAGGCCGAAGGTTTTTGATGCTTCCTGCATCTCCTTCAGTTTTTATTGAAATCTTTCCCAAATAGCAGCGCGTCCATCTCCGCAGCTGGGGCTTTACACAAGTCAGCAAATTTGGGATTGAGGGCAGGTCTTATGTTTCCCTCCGTAGATTGTTGATCTCAAATTGTGTGGTACACATTAATGCCAGCACATCCTGCTGGCAGGTATCCATCTCCGTGGTCTCCACGGAACGAGCAAAGGCTGTGATGGCTGACGTCAGGAGCCTTAGCTTGAGTTCTTGGGTCTGGATGTGTGACCCACATGCCCCCAGATTTGGCTGTTGACACTTTTTACTTTGAGGGCCTCACCGTTTTCTGGTGCTGTGTTGTTTCAGCACCTCAGCGAGCACCTTTTCCAGTAATGGTTGATGCTGGCCGCCATTCTTGGTTCCAGCGGTGCTCCAGCCCGTGGGGTTGCTACAAGCGGTCCATCACACCCAACAGCTCTTCATGTTCCTGCACCCCTGGCATACTCCCGAATTCGTCCGCCTGCCCCTGTTCCAGACCAGCCCAGCCCTGGTCACCAATGCTAGCCTCCAGTAATGAGGGAGCAGAGGGCAGTGCATGAGGCACTGTGAAGGGGGTGCCTGACCTCCCTCCGCGAGAGCGCTCTTTCTGCGCATCTCGCTGGAGCTGCTCCAATTGCTGTTGGATGCAGCTCAGGCGGCTGTCTCTCCTCTATTTAGGTGGAGACATGTCCCCGTCCGACGAATCGGACGCCACCGGCCGGATGCCTGTTCGGATGGCTAGACATCCAGCCCGCAGTTCAGGCACTAGCGGGACTGGGCTCGGCGCGGTGATGGGGATAGCGGGGCGACCGGTATTTGTTCCTACCGCCTGTTGCTGCCCCCCTTGCAATGGAACGCTCCTCCGCTGGAGTCGAGCGGGGGACAGGTTCTTCTGGAGCTTTTGTGCCTTGTAGTAGCGAGAGCGCCCCTCAAGCAGCGCGTCTCGCAGGCATCTGCTCCGTGAGCCGCTCCAGCGGCTCAGGCGGCTCTCTCTCCCCCCGTGCGGGTGGAGAGACGTCCCGTCCGACATCGGGAAACACCTGCCGGATGCCTCTCGAGTGGCTATGCGTCCAGCCCGCTGCTTCAGGTACTAGCGGGCTGGCCTCGGCACGGTGTCGGGGAATTACGGAACACCGGGTCGCTCCTACCGCCTGTTGCTGCCCCCCTCCCCAACGGGAAAACGGGGGACAGTTTTATCCAGAGCCTTTTTCTCTGCCTGTAAAACACAAGCAGAAAAAGGCTCACCTGTAAAGAAAACCCGACCTCAGGGTTCTCACCTGACGGTCCGGTTCATGCTGTAACGGGACAGCCTAGCTCCCGTGGCAGCCGCTGTTGCACTGCTGGCGTAATGCCGCGCCTGCGCACTGAGCGGGTTCTTCACGTAGTCACTCACGTGACTCCGAAGTAAAATTTAGCTAAACAAGACAAAAAAAATTTTTTAAATAAAAACAGACGGACTGCAGGAGAGCCGCAGCTGTTCAACAGCGCCGCCACTTCCGGACTTGCCTCTTAGTTAAAGATGCTGCTGCCCTCTTCTATATTATCACATGGCACCTTTGCACAAACTCAATCCAATACATTTGGAATGGATATAGCTGGCCAAAATTTGCCAATAGCAACTAAGAAACTGCAATCCATCCCAGTCTGTGATCTTATGGCCAAACATATTCTTCTCCCTGCAATTGGGACCAAGCCAGGAGAGTAGTTGGTTCTAGGATGAGAGCAGAAGAATGTGGGTGCAGCAGTGTCAAGTTTCCTCTAACAATGAGAAGCTTGGTGAAGCTAAACACTGGACTGCATGCAGGATAAGCGCTGGAAGCAGCATGCTGGGAGGTAAAGGGCCTGTCCCACCAACATGCGACTGCATGCGGCGAGCGCGACCTAACGTGGTCGCTTGAGCCGTACGGCCTCGCGGGGCTGGTCCCACTTCTATCGCCGGAGCCGTATGGAGTTGTGCAGGGCTGGTCCCGACATCGCGCCGGGCTCCGAAAAACTGACACTGTCCAAAAATCCCCCGCGACAACGGACTGTCGGCCCACTGCCGCATTGAGGCCGTACGCAGCGTCTCAACGGGCGTACGCAGCGTCTCAATGTCGTACGCAGCGTCTTGACGCCGTACGCAGCATCTGGACACCGTATGCAGTGTCTTGATGGCGTACGCCTAGCACGCGGCATTGCGCGATGACGTCACCGCCCGGCGTGCCATTGCGCGATGACGTCACCGCCCGGCGTGCCGTTACGCAATGACGTCACCGCCCGGCGTGCCGTTGTGTGATGACGTAACCGCCCGACGCCGGGCGGCGTCCAAATTCAGTCGGCCCGCCTCCTGCCCAGCTGATTGGCGAGTATGATGTCGGGACCAGCCCCGCACAACTCCAGATGGCTCCGCGGTTGGAAGTGGGACCGGCCCCGCGAGGCCGTACGCCTCAAGCCACCACGTTTAGTCGCGCTAGACGCATGCAATCGCATGCTGGTGGGACAGGCCCTTAAGTGATCTAAATTTCAATGGACAAGTACAAAGCTCATTGATCTCCCCAAATCTAGCTGTGAATGGTGACGGACAATTAGTGAATGGAAGGGGGAGGCAGCCCATAAATATCATCTTTCTCAGTGATGATTAGGCTCAGCACATGAATACCAAAAACATGGATGAAGTGTTTGCAGCCATCAGGCAGAATAGCTATTCCACCTTGGTATCTATCCTCGTTCGATTTTCACCATCGTGATCATCGATATTCATTCAATTTGATTCACTGCATCTTATATGAAGAAAGGACTAAGAATGAGATGCAGCAAAGGCACTGAACTGTGCAATATCTCAGTTATAAAATAGAAAGCTTGTCCACAAGAACATACTGTGACTGCCAATCTGTTCCATTATCAGATTTTGCACTTACAGATCTGAGACAACAACGGTCAGGCAAACGCCTCCGTTGCCATGCGGTGAGAACGGAGAGGTTGAGAACGAGTTTCTTCCCAGAGGCCATTCGGACTGTAAACGCCTATCTCACCAGGGACTAACTCTACTGAACGTTTTTCCTTCCATTATTTATTATGTAAAGGTATATGTGTGTTATGATTGTGTTTATAGTTTGTTTGTTTGTTTGTCTTTTGCACAAAAGTCCGCGAGCATTGCCACTTTCATTTCACTGCACATCTCGTATGTGAATGTGACAAATAAACTTGACTTGACTTGACATGGAAAATTGCCCAAGTAAAGAAAAAACAAAACAAATCCACCTATTATTCGAAGGTAGACAAAAATGCTGGAGAAACTCAGCGGGTGAGGCAGCATCTATGGAGCAAAGGAATAGGTGACATTTCGGGTCAAGACTTCAGACTGATGCGGGGGTGGGGGGGGGGGGCGGGAAGAAGAAAGGAAGAGGCGGAGATAGTCGGCTGTGGGAGAGCTGAGAAGGGGAGGGGAAGGAGGGAGAGAGCAAGGACTACCTGAAATTGGAGGTCAATGTTCATACAATGTAAACTACCCAAGTGAAATATGAGGTGCTGCTCTTCCCTCTATCACTGCCCCCCCCCCCCCCCCCCCCCCCCATCCCTGTGATTCCCCCTTCCCTCCAATTGTATGTTAGCAACCACCTATTATTCCATCAGTTCACTCTCAGCTATCAGCAAATTGATGCTCAACAGAGCCATTAAGAGTGCTAATAAGATGCGTCTATGGGTAATCTATCCCCTGGTGTTTACCTGAGTTGAGAAGAATCACTGAACACTATCTCTCTTCCATTAGTGAAGGCAGTATTTCTGCAAGTTTGGCACTATACATCCTACTTCAGCAACTCAAACATAAGTTCTCAAAGGCACAGCCACATGTTTTATTGTTGGAGATGTTTCTTTTTAATCTCCATCAACTGCACTTAAACAATCTCTGAACATTTTTTGAGGAGTCTGTTATGTTCTTCGAAAAGACCTACGGGTGTGGAAGCAGCAAAGACATCAGTGTAGCTCTGGCCAATGTACATATCTGTCAACAGTAATTCTAAAAACACTGATTGCAATGTGTAATGACAGGACAATCCGTGGGGGTTTTAGTGCTCCTGTGTTTTCTACATCATAGCAATGACTATGTTTCAAAAATGCTTAATTCACTGAAAGGCTTAATGAAAATGCAATTCTTTCTTTCTTGACATTTGTCAGACACCAAGAACAAAATAGGGATAATCTTACATTTAGTAGGTATGTTGCAAAACGTACCTGAAGCGTCGCTGAAAATCTGTCCCAGCCCGTGTGCGCGATTTTGGCGCCGTTTAGAGGGGGGCGGGTTTAAAACGCGATTTTCCCTGGGCTGTTCAAATCGAGGATGTTCAGCCTAGTTAATTATTAACGAAAAATCGCTGGAAGATTCCGTCGCTTTACCTATTATTACTTTTAAGGGCTTTATCTAATTGTTATAGTAGTTAAAAAATTAACCTCTAAACCCGCGACCGCTGGCAAACGGCCGGATCTCATACAGGGGACAATAGAAGGTAGGCTGTTTATTTTTACATTAAAAAGGGCTTCTTAAGATCCCTTTATACAAAGTTTAATGTTGCGAGTAGCTAATTTTGGGCCCCATTATATCCCGCAGTATTTTTCTGGGCATTTGAGGGCACAAATCTACTGCAATGTGAACGTTCTAAACCAGCGCGTTCATAGGATCCCACTAGAAAGCTGATTTAAATGGACTTTAATTTACAGCAATTGAACACTAAATTCCTTCCATTTGGCCTATAAATTAATGTAAATGAGATTTAAAAATCATGTTTTATTGTGAATTATTTGTGAATATTATTTGGACACTTAGGCTATTTAAAAATGTTAATCATTTATTAAGAAATGGATAGATGTTTAGATCTAGTAATTGAAGTTTGAAATTAGCTACAATTGGGTAACTAACTAATTATATGCTTTAATTTCTGGTCATCCAAGTAAGATTATTTTATATTTGTTTCAGAATGCTTCAATCTATGATAACTGAAAATGTCATTCAGTTCTCTTAATTTTTAAGAAGGTTATGGGCTTTTGACTGTCCACGATCACAGCTTTTTTGTTATGTCCATAGAAAATCAATAGGGAACAAGATGCTAATTTCCGAGTATGAAAATGGCCATAACATTTTAAATACTTGAGATATGAAAGTGAATTAGGTGTCAAATTAAACTTCTTTTTATGCTTTATCTGATGGGATAAATTGCAGACTTGATTTTTAAAATCTCAAAATGTTGTACCATTGCTACATTTAGGTAACTATTGATTAAATGTCTTATTGTTTGACTTGGCTGGGACTTAATTATCTACTATTTTCTGATCTGAAGAAGGGTATTGATTCAAATATGAACCTATCTTTTCTCATTTCACATTCTAAATGACAAGGTACATCTCCTTTTCTTTGTATAAATTATCTGGAATTTGAATGACGGACATTTTGTATTTGATTGCCTTATAAACAAAGTTAACCAAATCTCATATTTCATTCTCCTATTAAAGTGCACAGCGAATACAAAAAGGGCAATATTTTCATGACCTTACTATTTAATGATTTCCAAACATAATCACGTTCACAGTTTAGGTTAAACTTCTATTTACTCTGCAGCGGTAACATATGAAACAGGAAATCACAACTGTGTAATTAAGAAAACTACCAGTTAATATATTGGAACTGCAAGAAATATATTTAAAAGGGTTGAAAGTTAACCATTTCCCATGACATCTGTGTGGAGTTGCAGTTCCATTGCAGTATTTTCCAAACCTCAGAAATTAGATACTTCTTAATCTCATTTTATGTCTATTTTTCCAGAGAGAGGAAAAAGTCGAGTGGTTGGAAGTTTACTCTGATCCAGTTAGAACATGTAGGAGCAGTCTTGTTAGCTAAGCTCCAGCACATCACTGAGCTGCTTATTAACACACCTCAACACAAAATTTAGACTGTGATCCTAGTTGCAAGAAGGGAACTTAACTGTTGGAGGTACCATCACTCAGATAAGATGTTCAATTGAGGCTCCATCAGTAAGTGGCTGAGAAGGAACCCATGGCACTATTTGAAGAGCAAGTCAGTTTTCTCTGGTGCCCTCATCAAAATATCATCATGTCAATGGACCAGATTGTGCTTGCCTATGGCTAATGTCCCTTCATAATACTGGGTCAGCACAAAATGTAATTAGCTGATAGATACTTTCAATATGTCGATGTGAATAATGACGGAGGAAAATCATCGCAGTGAAACTTTGCAGAGCTTAAACATAATTTCCCTGGGGAAGAAGGACAATATCTCGGCGGGGAACCCTTTCTATCAGAAGATTATGCGTCACTGTCAGCTTCGATTCTGCCCAAATTGTGATTCTGCCCATTATTATTTATCCCTGAAATGCTATGTTGTGGAACTGCATGGGGGCTTCAAAAATAATAAATAACTCGGCAAAACTTAGCAACAGAGTGTACAGAAATTATGAGCATGAAATATATATAATTGACATTCAGTAATTTCAGTCAAGAAATTGGATTTCCTATCGATATCATACACTTACTTAGTTGGAAGGAACTTTTCTTTTAACAGTCACAAATCATCTAAAAATGGAAATCTAGTACCATTCTTTGTCTAAATCTAGAACACCGTACCTGTCAATTGGGTGGAAATACCACCACCAGAAGGACTATAGCAGTTTCAAGGCACTGACCATAACCTTGCGCCCAACAAGCTAAATCTCTCCTACATGGCTTATGTACTTCCGTGAATCAAAGTAATTCAACTTCAAAACAACCTTCTTCAAATCTGCCCACAATGTATTGTGCGGTCCTTTTCTTCTTCATGGATTTCAGCACAGCAGACCATACCATCTTTCCCTAGTCTAGCAGCTCTGAATATTTTGCTTAATGGGATCAATTTGCAACTAAACAATCCAATAATAACCATAGCAGACCTGAAAATAACATTTTCTTCAGCATTGCATTTTCAGCACAAGAAATCCCCAGGGATTCTTGCCCATTTTCCATAGTCACAGAAGGCACCTAAAGCCCATTCAACCCATTCAAGTCATTAGTTCCTCTATGTGCTAATGGTATTATCTTCACTGATAACCACTCCAACGAATTTGATGCCATCAGCAAATATTGACATTTCATTCCGTGTACCTATACGCAAGTCAATTAAGTATGTATATTTTAATAAAGTAGTTCTAGCATTTACTTCTGGTAATTGTCACTGTCCTTAATCTTACAGTCTGAAAAACAACCATCTGTCAAAATATCTTCTGAAGATCTATGAAAGCAATACTAAAGCTCTGAGATCTCCCTGGCCATGCTATTGGTGGACGTGAGGTAAAACCTTACATTAAATTTAATTTAAATTTCTTTATTTATATAGCACATTTTTAGTCAACTTGCATTGACCCCAAAGTGCTTCACATAATTACATTCACACACACAGGCAAAGGTGGGTGAAGTGTCTTGACCAAGGACACACACAGGCAAAGGTGGGTGAAGTGTCTTGCCCAAGGACACAACGACAGTATGCACTCCAAGCGGGATTCGAACCAGCTACCTTCCGGTTGCCAGCCGAACACTTAGCCCATTGTGCCATCTGTCGTCCAATGTGCATGCATGCCAATGACATTCTGCTCTGTCTCTGCTTCATCACTTTCCACAATCTTTATGCACTCAAATCACACTCAATAGACAATACTCCTACGCCTCTCCACTTTCCTCTTCCCACCTCCCTTCCTAGTTTCATCATCCTTTTTTGTTTGCTTCCTCGTATCATCTATCTGCCTCTATCTCCCAACTCCTTCCCTCCCCTTCCCCCACCCAGTTCCATTAGCCATCATCCTTTACCCCTCCACAGTGCACTAATCACCTATTGGCTCTGTCTCACCCATCTCCCTCTCCTTATACTAGCTATATTCCCTCTCCACAATCAGTCCCAATGCAGGGTTCCCTCACAGATCCTGCTCGGCCCATTGAGTTCTCCAGCAGTTGTTTGTTGAATAAACTACTTTTTGTTTCTAGCTCAGCTTTGGGTCAACTGAAATTATCGCAGTCACTAATTCTGCTCATTCACAACTACTCCATATCTTTCCTCTAGACAATAGGGTGATTGCACGAAAGGTCACTGGGTCATAGGGCTTGACGCACGGAGCCGCTAAATCCATCTGGAGGACATCTGTCACTTCCGATATATGTTATTAATGCTAGAAATGCGTACTTTCCTACCTGTTAAAAACCGCCAAAATGTTGAATTTTTGCGCTGAAAAAAATTGTGGAAGTCGGGGTAAGTGTGAGAGACATGTACCCAACTTCAGAATTCCAAACATGAAGCGAAATGAAGGTATAGAGAAGTGCGAACTGAAGGGACACCAACAGCTAAAGTGCTTGGTAAACATTGAAAATATTGGGAATTATCGCGTTTGCTCACTGCATTTCATCAAGTAAGGCATTATTTGTGTTTTTTCTTGATTCCTTTGGCATCTAAAAATTCTCAGAAGTGATAAATCTGGCTGTAAATTTTTCTTCAGATGCGTTTTCATTCTGTATGTAGAACCCACGAGAACCATGGGCGATTTAAAATAATTACAGCTAGATTTATCACTTCTGAAACTTTTTAGATGCCAAAGGAATCAAACGGCCGATGTTCGCTAAGCACTCTGGCTGTTGTTGTCCCTTCAGCTCTTGTTTCTATCTACCGTCATTTCTCCTCACTTTTGGAATTCTGAAGTAGGCTAAATGTCTCTCACGCTTATCCCGATTTCCATAATTATTTACAGCGCAGAAATTGACAATTTCAGCGGGTATTAACGGGCCCGCTACGCTGGAAACAATGGTAAGTGCTCACCTGCAGTTCATCGCGTGTAATCCATTTGGAGTAGCGTAGCAACAGTACGGGTCATGGGTCGTGACCCGACTGCTGTGAAACCTCCCTATAGACAATAGGTGCAGGAGTAGGCCATTCGGCCCTTCGAGCCAGCACCGTCATTCCATGTGATCATGATGATCATCCCCAATCAGTACCCCGTTCCTGCCTTCTCCCCATATCACCTGACTCTGCTATTTTTAAGAGCCCTATCTAGCTCTCTCTTGAAAGCATCCAGAGAACCTGCCTCCAACGGCCTCAGAGGCAAAGAATTCCATAGACTCACCACTCTCTGTGAGAAAAAGTGTTTCCTCGTCTCCGTTCTAAATGACTTACTGCTTATTCTTAAACTGTGGCCCCTGGTTCTGGACTCCCCCAACATAGAAAATAGGTGCAGGAGTAGGCCATTCAGCCCTTCGAGCCTGCACCGCCATTCAATATGATCATGGCTGATCATCCAACTCAGTATCCTGTACCTGCCTTCTCTCCACACCCCCTGATCCCTTTAGCCACAAGGGCCACATCTAACTCCCTCTTAAATATAGCCAATGAACTGGCCTCAACTACATTCTGTGACAGCGAATTCCAGAGATTCACCACTCTCTGTGTAAAAAATGTTTTTCTCATCTCAGTCCTAAAAGATTTCCCCTTTATCCTTAAACTGTGACCCCTTGTTCTGGACTTCCCCAACATAGGGAACAATCTTCCTGCATCTAGCCTGTCCAACCCCTTAAGAATCTTGTAAGTTTCTATAAGATCCCCCCTCAATCTTCTAAATTCTAGCGAGTACAAGCCGAGTCTATCCAGTCTTTCTTCATATGAAAGTCCTGCCATCCCAGGAATCAGTCTGGTGAACCTTCTCTGTACTCCCTCTATGGCAAGAATGTCTTTCCTCAGATTAGGAGACCAAAACTGTATGCAATACTCCAGGTGTGGTCTCACCAAGACCCCGTACAACTGCAGTAGAACCTCCCTGCTCTTATACTCAAATCCTTTTGCTATGAATGCTAACATACCATTCACTTTCTTCACTGCCACATCGGGAACATGTTTCCTGCCTCTAGCGTGTCCAAGCCCTTAACAATCTTATATGTTTCAATGAGATTTCCTCTCATCCTTCTAAACTCCAAAGTGTACAAGCCCAGCTGCTCCATTTTCTCTGAATATGACAGTTTCCATTAGTACACTATTTCTGTCATTCCTGCTCTCACTGCCAATGTTTTCTTAATGATACCTTTAAAAAAATAACTTTCGAGCAATATGTTCATGTTATTTTTGAATCACTTTTTATCTTAGTTTCTTTTTAGTTTGCCTACACCGTCTACTGGCAGTACATGAAAATGGACCTAATGCACTCAACCTGCTGGAATGCTTGCAAGTAAAAGAATGTGTTTGAACACAAGCAGTCATTCACCAATGAAGTTCCTTTACAAATTCTTCAGAACTAGAAGGTTTAATGGAGAACTTCAGTCCGGCTTTATTACATTTGAGTGTAGAGGTAACTCCAAACTGCGTTTATTCACTCTTGGTCTCTAACCTGATTTGTTTATGAAATTCTCCCAAATTTGTGGGAGAGTTTTCTATATACACGAATGGTGTTCTGGCTCTGAAAAGAGAAATTCTTAACCTTTTTATACATTAATGGAAATTCTTAAGCTTTTTATACATTTATACATTAATTGATCTTCGACAATACTTGGAGGAATGGAATACCTGGAGATGGAGCACAGAGTGTACTCTGGGTATGGGACTTTGGTGTGGCTTGGTTACACCTTTGTTGAGTCCCCTATCATCAACATTCTGGCATTGCCATTAATAGAAACTCACCTAAATCAGTCACAGATAATTTACTACAATAGCAGGACAACAAGTTGCAATTCTGCAATGACTGACATCTCCTGACACCCCAAAAATATTTTCACCATGAAAAGGGCACAAGACAGGAACATGATAGAGTGAGTGTCCACTTGCATTAAGTCTCCAACACCATTTAAACATCTCAAACATCTATTGGTTGGTACCCAATAGTTCACCACAATTGTTTATTCCCTTTACCATTGTAGCAGATCAAACAGAATGAAATATAAATGGGAAATGACAGAGAGAGCTTGAAATTGGCAGTTCTGATAGAGGCTAGAAGTTGCTTCCCTGAAGTTGGCGAGTGTTTAATGTTGGCCCAAAGTGAGCTTCATCAAGATAAGCATTCCTAGACGTGAAATGCTAGTGAATTAAGCAATAATGAAAGGTCGTTAAAATTGAATTATCATTCCTTTGTCTCTAATTACATTTTTGCATTAATAGTATTTGTCAACATATCAGGTATCTTTCTTCAGACTGGTGGAAAAATATCAAACTAGAATTGACCCCTGCAGGATGGACATTTTCTATATGGGGTGTCATTTATACCTGGTCGGCTTTAAGGCTTGTCTGTCTTCAGTGGATTATGTCGCAGGTAAGGCTTCTTCTTTTTGCGTATGACGTGCACAGCCTAAAGTTGAAAGACAACCTGTTCTGTTTGATCTTCTGTTTGTGCATGCCAGGTTGATTGCATTCGTCGAAACAGGGTGGACCATGTAAAGGTTGCAATCTCCCACCCCCAAGGTAAGGCCTGCTTCTATGTAAAATCTATACTGAGCTGGAATAAAAATACTTTTAATATGCTTTCAACAAAAAATGATTGTAAGCAGTCAGCTATAAAATCAGTTTAATTTTAATTGCAATTTAATTTTATCTAACTACAGATTATACACCTTATTCACTTTGGTTTGACTTGCTTCCTGCTCCTTTAATAAGGAAGAAAATACAACTAAGACGGCATAACTGAGTCTGAAACTGAATATTTTACAAAGACTGAATTTTATGTAGCATCATGTGAAGAAGACTCCATGACAACAGCATTTCTGTATTTTGTTTCACTTTTGAGAATGGGTTTATAGCACATAGAGACAGCATTTACTTGGGTAGCTATTATTGAAATACATCATTGATGGGCTGGATGCCTTTGTGGAGTAAAAAGTTCAAATCTAGGAATCTGCTTGGTGTTCTGGAGTATATTGGCTGGTTAAGATGCAGTTAATAATGATATATTCCAGACAACTGCATTTTAAAATGGAGCACAAATTATCAAAAACCTAAAATGTTTATAATGGAGAACCCATGAAGGAGTCATGGGTCATGGATGCTATCAATTTGCTATATATCATGCTATACAATACATTGGGAGACACAAGAAACTATTCACACTGGAATCTTAAGCAAAGAACAAATGACTGAAGGAACTGAAGGCACATTTTGTATTTACTTGATTTTTTTTGCAGAATTATGTGATCTAAGTGATAAAAGATTACCATCAAAAATTAAAATAATTTTAATAGTTGTATCAGATGGTGAAAGCATACGCAAATCCATTGTCCCAAAAGCCTTGTAGCAAAACCAAACATTGACTTTCCTTCAATTAAACGGGGAATTTCTTTATTAGTTAGTACTTGTAACTCGGTTAGCACAATGTTTGAGAGCTGCTCCCCTCTCACCTGTTGAGAAATTGGGACCATGCATCCTCAGTGTAAGGATGCTGCCACATGATCCAATTTTAGACAATTCTATCGAAAATCTAAAACATGTTTATTTTAGCATAAAACAGAAACTGTTTTTCTGTTGTGGTCTCGCTCAGCTTCTTACACTTCGAGTATCTCCAGGGATGAAATATGGGTTTAGCTCAGTTTAACATTAACCAGGGATACACGTAAAATGTTATTTCCTCCAGTGACTGCAGGAAACCTTAATACCCTTTGTATTATTTACTATCTTTTGCTTGGTTACTGTTTATCTTTCCTAGCACATAATGCCTTTATTACTATTCTGACTCCTCCACATGCATTTTGTGCTACTTCAAAGGTAATTCTAAACTCTTGCCATTTTGTTGCTGATCTGCTTCTTTGAACTGCTTGTCAGTGAACAGTGAAGCTGCAAGATGTTCTATACAATCCTGCACCAAACATCTGATTAATGAGCATTATATGAATCCTTCCAAATTCCTGCATTTCTAAACAATTTCTCTGGTTATCTTAAAATGTGAACGACATAACCTGATTAGAGTGTTGAACACAATGGTTGAGGAATTCCAGAGCCCAGCTGCAACAGAAGATAGAGGGGGGATTTTATAGAAACTTACAAATTTCTTAAGGGGTTGGACAGGCTAGATGCAGGAAGATTGTTCCCGATGTTGGGGAAGTCCAGAACAAGGGGTCACAGTTTAAGGATAAGGGGGAAATCTTTTAGGACCGAGATGAGAAAAACATTTTTCACACAGAGAGTGGTGAATCTCTGGAATTCTCTGCCACAGAAGGTAGTTGAGGCCAGTTCATTGGCTATATTTAAGAGGGAGTTAGATGTGGCCCTTGTGGCTAAAGGGATCAGGGGGTATGGAGGGAAGGCAGGTACAGGATACTGAGTTGGATGATCAGCCATGATCATATTGAATGGCGGTGCAGGCTCGAAGGGCCGAATGGCCTACTCCTGCACCTATTGTCTATGTTTCTATGTTTCTATGTCCACAATGACTTTTGAAAATATATTGCTGATGCTGTGTTCCCAGGCTGGTTTCGGAGGACTGGGATGGATGGTAGTCATGGGCCCAATTGGGGCAGACACGACTTCTAGGTATTCAAGTTTATGTTTGTTGCAACAGAAAGCAGAGCAATGCAAACAACTCTCACCCCGATAGCACAATTGCAAGAGCCACAACAAATAAACATTTGAAACATTTCAAATAACTTAATTCACAACTGACATCTGAGCCAGTTATAAGGAGGGTAAAAAAATGGAGCCAAAAGAGATTGTTGCGCAGGGGACAGGCAATGAGTGATGGTTGACATTCCTGGAGGCGTGAATGGTGAGTAGCATGAGATTGGGCCCCCAAGTTCGGGAGTGGGGGAAAAACAGATTGAGGCTGATGAAATGGTCAGTACAGTGTGGAATAATGAGAGTTGACCCAAAAGTTAAAAGGTGAGTAATTGAATCACCTGACAGGCACCTCAGTACATCATTGCTCTACAAGAGCCATGACCTGTGAAATGATGGCTGCACCCAGAACAGCTTGGTCCAGGTTGCTCTGCAGTGTTGTAAAATTATGCCATACTGTGTACACATACTGTATTGTGAAGGAAGCAAGGGTAGCTTGTGCCCAGAGGTGTTTGATTAAATTTGCAGGATGGCACAAAAACAACCCATGGATGGGTATTATCACTCCATAGTAGTAAGATCATAGAATCTTGATGGCAGAGGGAGAATAATCATAATGGGAATCATTTTGTTTGTTTCCGTTGCAAGATCGTGTATGAAAAACTATGATGTAATTGAATCTGAAGTTGGCTAAATTGCTGCACAAAATTTGTTACCATGTAAACACAGCAATCCCTGCTAAAACGTCATGAGAGCTGCTGCAAAATGTAGTGTAATTAGTCAAAAATGTTGCAAGTGGTGTCACCGGTAGATAGGATGATAAAGAAGGCTTTCATCAGTCAGGGAATTGGGTATATAAATTGCGACATTATTTTATGGTTGTACAAGATGGTGCTGAGGATGTACTTAAAGTATTATGTTCAGTTTTGGTCATCCTGCTATGGAAAAGATGCCTACAGCAGGATGCTTATCCTGCTACCAGGGATGTTGCTGTGAGTCCTGGGCGAGGTGGTGCAAAGGATGTTTGACGTCCATCAATACGCAACATCTATAGAAAGGAAATAAAAATCACAGATTAACTGAGAAGTCAACATTGACACATGTGGCATGGATGAGATGTGAAATAAAAGAGCAGATTGCTACTGTGTCTTTTCCTATCAAATATTATTTTTCTTTATTCAGATTATTCAGATATAGTACAAGGAAGGGGCAAAATTAAATGTTAGTCATGTACTGTTATGGTAATATTGTTTTGGAAAATTTAAACAAGTTTGTGACTTCAATCATAGTGAGCCAGAGAGACCCATTATTTAAATGGCTGAAACATGACGATTGAAAGCCAATTAGATTTTGTAGCAATTTTCTACTAGTTACAGGAGTTTATCAAGATAAATAATCAATCAAAACATGTTGCACTGCTGCTAAAAATCCTAGTGTAAATTATGTAATCTTCCAACTGTGAGTTCTGTTATCATTTGGATGATATCTGTTTTCCATGCTTATTGTGAATTTTATTTTATTTCAGTCACATTATATTCACCATCATTTTCCTGGCATTTAATCATTTTCAATAGACAATAAACAATAGGTGCAGGAGTAGGCCATTCGGCCATTTGAGCTGATCATGGCTGATCAACCAACTCAGTATCCTGTACCTGCTTTCTTTCCATACCGCCTGATCCCTTTAGCCACAAGGGCCACATCTAACTCCCTCTTAAATATAGCCAATGAACCAGCCTCAACTACATTCTGTGGCAGAGAATTCCACAGATTCACCACTCTCTGTGTAAAAAATGTTTTTTCTCATCTCAGTCCTACAAACTGATGGTACTGAAGGCTGATAAATTCACAGGGCCTGATGGTCTGCATCCCAGGGTACTTAAAGAAGGGGCTCTAGAAATTGTGGACGCATTGGTGATCATTTTCCAATGTTCTATAGATTCAGGATCAGTTCCTGTAGATTGGAGAGTAGTTAATGTGATCCCACTTTTTAAGAAAGGCGGGAGAGAGAAAACAGGATATTATGGACCAGTTAGCCTGACGTCAGTGGTGGGGAAGATGCTGGAGTCAATTATAAAAGATGAAATAGCGGCACATTTGGATAGCAGTAACAGGATCGGTCCGAGTCAGCAAGGATTTGTGAATGGGAAATCAATCTTGACTAATCTTCTGGAATTTTTTGAGGATGTAACTACGAAAATGGCATTTGATACTGTCGACCACACCATCCTAATTGACCGTCTCCGGTACGGGGTTGGTATTGATGACACGGCCTAGGGCTGGTTCATCTCCTCCCTCAAAGGTAGGAGCTTCTCTACTAACATAGGCAACTCTTTCTCCTCCCCAGCTAATCTCTGCTGTGGGGTTCCACAAGGTTCCATCCTTGACCCCATTCTCTTCTCCCTGTATATGCTCCCCTTAGGCCAAGTCATTGAAAGGCGCGGCATTTCCTTCCATTGCTACACAGACGATACACAACTCTATCTCCCCCTGAAGCCCAAAAACCAATCAAATCTGCTTAACCTTACCGGCTGCCTCGAGGATATAAAGTGTTGGATGGCCCAGAACTTCCTCCAACTGAACGAGAGTAAGTCTGAGGTCATCCTTCTCGGCCCCTCGGACTCAAATCAAAATGATAGCAGGCAGCCTTGGAAGCCTTACCCCACTACTCAAACCCCACGTCAAAAACCTTGGCGTGATATTTGATTCAGCACTGAAATTCGACAAACAAGTCAATGCCGTGGTAAAACTGGTCCAAAACGCTGCAGCAGGATTCCTGACAGGCACCCAAAAAAGGGACCACATCACCCCGATCCTGGCCTCTCTCCACTGGCTCCCTGTGCGGTTCCGAATAAATTTCAAGATCCTCCTTTATGTCTACAAAGCCCTAACGGGCTTGCCCCCACCTACATCAAAAATCTACCTACCCACCACACCACCTCCAGGTCCCTCAGATCGGCCGACTTGGGGTTACTGAACATCCCGCGGTCTAGGCATAAGCTCAGGGGCGAGCGTGCCTTTGCGGTTGCAGCTCCTAGACTGTGGAACAGCATCCCCCTTCCCATCAGAACTGCTCCCTCCATCGACTTTTAAGTCGAGACTTAAAACTCATCTTTACTCGCAAGCCTTTTTTGACGTCCTCTGAGTGAGGGCTATATGTATGTATTTATGTATGTACTTAATCTATGAACCAATGTTATATAACGTTAGTACCTCCACCAATGTAAAGCACTTTGGCCAACGAGAGTTGTTTTTTAAATGTGCTATAATAAATAAAGTGACTTGACTTGACTTGACAAGGGAGAGCCAGTGGTTATAGTGTACCTGGACTTTCAGAAAGCATTTGATAAGGTCCCACATAGGAGATTAGTGGGCAAAATGATACCACATGGTATTGGGGGTAGGGTACTGACATGGATAGAATATTGGTTGGCAGACAGGAAACAAAGAGTAGGGATTAACGGGTCCCTTTCAGAATGGCAGGTAGTGACTAGTGGGGTACAGTAAGGCTCAGCCCTGGGACCGCAGCTATTTACAATATACATCAATGATTTAGATGAAGGGATTAATAGTAACTTTAGCAAATTTGCAGATGACACAAAGCTGGATGGCAGTGTGAACTGTGAGGAGGATGCTATAAGGATGCAGTGTGACTTGGACAGGCTGGGTGAGTGGGCAGATGCAATTTAATGTGGATAAATGTGAGGTTATCCACTTCAGTGGCAAAAATAGGAAGGCAGATTATTATCTGAATGGTGTCAAGTTGGGAAAAGGGGGTATATAATGAGATCTGGGGGTCCTTGTTTATCAGTCACTGAAAGTAAGCATGCATGTACAGCTGGCAGTGAAGAAAGCGAATAGCATGTTGGCCTTCATAACAAGAGGAGTTGAGTATAGGAGCAAAGAGGTCATTCTGCAGATGTACAGGGATCCTAGTGAGACCAAACCTGGAGTATTGTGTGCAGTTTTGATCTCCAAATTTGAGGAAGGACATTCTTGCTATTGAGGTAGTTCCATGTAGGTTCACGAGGTTAATTCAGAGGACTGTCATGTCAATAGAATGTTGAGGCTGGGCTTGCATACTCTGAAATTTAGAAGGATGGGAGGGGATCTTATTGAAACATATAAGATTATTAAGGGTTTGGACATGCTAGAGGCAGGAAACATGTTTCCTATGTTGGGGGAATCCAGAACCTGGGGCCAGTTTAAGAATATGGGGTAAGCCATTTAGAACGGAGATGAGGAAAAACTTTTCAAAACAGAGGATTGTGAATCTATGGAATTCTCGGCCTCAGAAAGCAGTGGATGCTTTCAAGAGAGAGGTAGATAGAGCTCTTAAAGATAGCGGAGTCAGGGGATATGGGGAGAAGGCAGGAACGGGGTACTGATTGTGGATGATCAGCAATGATCTCAGTGAATGGCGGTGCTGGCTCGAAGAGTTGAATGGCCTACTCCTGCACCTATTGTCTAGTTGGAATCATTTTCCAATTGTGATCTGCCTTGGTGTGTGTGTGGCCATTTGTAGGCCTGAACTGTGCATAATACTTTACCATGGGTGATGTAAAGACAGTGCATGCCACAGTATGGGTGCTGTTCATGTGTTGCATGGAAAGGACATGATCAAATTTCCAGCAGGATCTTGTTGAAGATGGAGTTAAAGGGAAAGGGTTTCTTAAATGTGTGAGCGTAGAGACAGAGGGGTGTAAAATGAGGGTAGAAGCAATAGGTAGCAAGGTGAAAAGTAAAAGTGGCAGGCCGGAAAATCCAGGGCAAAAATCAAAAAGGGCCACTTTTCAACAAAATTGTATAAGGGGTAAGAGTGTTGTAAAAACAAGCCTGAAGGCTTTGTGTCTCAATGCAAGGAGCATTCGTAATAAGGTGGATGAGTTGAATGTGCAGATAGCTATTAATGACTATGATATAGTTGGGATCACGGAGACATGGCTCCAGGGTGACCAAGGCTGGGAGCTGAACATCCAGGGATATTCAATATTCAGTAGGGATAGAGAGAAAGGAAAAGGAGGTGGGGTAGCGTTGCTGATTAGAGAGGAGATTAACGCAATGGAAAGGAAGGACATTAGTTTGCAGGATGTGGAATCGGTATGGGTAGAGCTGCGAAACACTAAGGGGCAGAAAACGCTGGTGGGTGTTGTGTACAGGCCACCTAACAGTAGTAGTGAAGTTGGAGATGGTATCAAACAGGAAATTAGAAATGCGTGCGACAAAGGCAAAACCGTTATAATGGGTGACTTCAATCTACATATAGATTGGGTGAATCAAATTGGCAGGGGTGCTGAGGAAGAGGATTTTTTGGAATGTATGCGGGATAGTTATCTAAATCAACATGTAGAGGAACCAACGAGAGAGCAGGCTATTTTAGACTGGGTATTGAGTAATGAGGAAGGGTTAGTTAGCAGTCTTGTTGTACGTGCCCCCTTGGGCAAGAGTGACCATAATATGGTTGAGTTCTTCATTAGGATGGAGAGTGACATTGTTAATTCAGAAACAATGGTTCTGAACTTAAAGAAAGGTAACTTTGAGGGTATGAGACGTGAATTGGCCAAGATTGACTGGCAATTAATTTTAAAAGGGTTGACGGTGGATATGCAATGGAAGACATTTAAAGACTGCATGGATGAACTACAAAAATTGTTCATCCCAGTTTGGCAAAAGAATAAATCAGGGAAGGTAGTGCATCCGTGGATAACAAGGGAAATCAGGGATAGTATCAAAGCGAAGGATGATGCGTACAAATTAGCCAGAAAAAGCAGCATACCGGAGGACTGGGAGAAATTCAGAGACCAGCAGAGGAGGACAAAGGGCTTAATTAGGAAAGGAAAAATAGATTATGAAAGAAAACTGGCAGGGAACATAAAAACTGACAGCAAAAGTTTTTATAGATATGTGAAAAGAAAGAGATTAGTTAAAACAAATGTAGGTCCCTTGCAGTCAGAAACGGGTGAGTTGATCATGGGGAACAAGGATATGGCGGACCAATTGAATAACTACTTTGGTTCCGTCTTCACTAAGGAAGACATAAATAATCTGCCGGAAATAGCAGGGGACCGCGGGTCAAAGGAGTTGGAGGAATTGAGTGAAATCCAGGTTAGCCGGGAAGTGGTGTTGGGTAAATTGAATGGATTAAAGGCCGATAAATCCCCAGGGACAGATAGGCTGCATCCCAGAGTACTTAAGGAAGTAGCTCCAGAAATAGTGGATGCATTAGTAATAATCTTTCAAAACTCTTTAGATTCTGGAGTAGTTCCTGAGGATTGGCGGGTAGCAAACGTAACCCCACTTTTTAAGAAGGGAGGGAGAGAGAAAACGGGGAATTACAGACCAGTTAGTCTAACATCGATAGTGGGGAAACTGCTAGAGTCAGTTATTAAAGATGGGATAGCAGCACATTTGGAAAGTGGTGAAATCATTGGACAAAGTCAGCATGGATTTACAAAAGGTAAATCATGTCTGACGAATCTTATAGAATTCTTCGAGGATGTAACTAGTAGCGTGGATAGGGGAGAACCAGTGAATGTGGTGTATCTGGACTTCCAGAAGGCTTTCGACAAGGTCCCACATAAGAGATTAGTTTACAAACTTAAAGCACACGGCATTGGAGGTTCAGTATTGATGTGGATAGAGAACTGGCTGGCAAACAGGAAGCAAAGAGTAGGAGTAAACGGGTCCTTTTCACAATGGCAGGCAGTGGTGACTAGTGGGGTACCGCAAGGCTCAGTGCTGGGACCCCAGCTATTTACAATATATATTAATGATCTGGATGAGGGAATTGAAGGCAATATCTCCAAGTTTGCGGATGACACTAAGCTGGGGGGCAGTGTTAGCTGTGAGGAGGATGCTAGGAGACTGCAAGGTGACTTGGATAGGCTGGGTGAGTGGGCAAATGTTTGGCAGATGCAGTATAATGTGGATAAATGTGAGGTTATCCATTTTGGTGGCAAAAACAGGAAAGCAGACTATTATCTAAATGGTGGCCGACTAGGAAAAGGGGAGATGCAGCGAGACCTGGGTGTCATGGTACACCAGTCATTGAAAGTGGGCATGCAGGTGCAGCAGGCAGTGAAGAAAGCGAATGGTATGTTAGCTTTCATAGCAAAAGGATTTGAGTATAGGAGCAGGGAGGTTCTACTGCAGTTGTACAGGGTCTTGGTGAGACCACACCTGGAGTATTGCGTACAGTTTTGGTCTCCAAATCTGAGGAAGGACATTATTGCCATAGAGGGAGTGCAGAGAAGGTTCACCAGACTGATTCCTGGGATGTCAGGACTGTCTTATGAAGAAAGACTGGATAGACTTGGTTTATACTCTCTAGAATTTAGGAGATTGAGAGGGTATCTTATAGAAACTTACAAAATTCTTAAGGGGTTGGACAGGCTAGATGCAGGAAGATTGCTCCCGATGTTGGGGAAGTCCAGGACAAGGGGTCACAGCTTAAGGATAAGGGGGAAATCCTTTAAAACCGAGATGAGAAGAACTTTTTTCACACAGAGAGTGGTGAATCTCTGGAACTCCCTGCCACAGAGGGTAGTCGAGGCCAGTTCATTGGCTATATTTAAGAGGGAGTTAGATATGGCCCTTGTGGCTAAGGGGATCAGATGGTATGGAGAGAAGGCAGGTACGGGATACTGAGTTGGATGATCAGCCATGATCATATTGAATGGCGGTGCAGGCTCAAAGGGCCGAATGGCCTACTCCTGCACCTAATTTCTATGTTTCTATGTTTCTATGTTGCATTTAAAATTCGGAATTTTTAGATAAAATTGATCCACTTAGCACAATAAATGTTAAGGTCTGCAAAATCATTCAGTCCTTCACACCCTCCAGAACATGTGATGGCTTTAAATCATGACTGTGCTTTATTTTAGCTGCTTTCTCTCCATTGTGTTCATCAAGTAATTGAAATGCAAACTGGTACACTGTCTTCTTTCCCCCAGCTGTGATACTGGCCACGGCCTGCATTGCCTTTGCAACATGTATTGTCATAGTTACAAGAGACATTTCAAACGCCCTCTCCATCAGAACACAGAATTGACTAGGAGTGTGATGCAAGGTAAAATTCATCAATTTAGAACAATTTTTAAAGAATGGGAATGGATATAGAATCATTGCGTATTAGATAGCAGAATCCAGAGATGTCTTACACCCCACCTCTCCCCTTGCTGATTGTAATTGCTTGCTGATGTGCTTTAAAACCCTGACAAGCTTCTCACTTTATCCATTGCAACTTATCTTCATTTCACCCAGTGATGTAAATGGTTTCAGTGACAATTGAAGGAAACTCATTTTGACAATTGGATTATTTAAAGCTTCAGAATATTTGTGCATTAGGGCCTATGTTTTGCTGCAGGTGAGTGATAATGGATTGTTATAAGTAGCAAACATGTTTATTAATCCTGATGAAAAGTCAGCCTTGGGAGGAACAGCCAGGCTAATATTCACGAAGGCTTGTTTGTGCAGAAGTAACCAGAAGGTTTTTTTGTGCATGTTTGCCAGTACAAATAGCAAAGCAAAGCTGTGGATCAGAATTTGACACAAGAACCTGGCTTCATTGTTATGATACAAATGTCCTTACATTTTTTAGATTCATCTGGACAAAAAATTGAATAATAAAAACAAAGAATCCTGGAAATATGAAAGTAAAAATGTATGTTTGCACAGCTGGTGAATGAGAGTTTACGGTTGATATTTGACCGAATCACCTTAAAACACCAGTTTGCTGCATCATTTTGCTGCAAATGTCTTCCATTCATGATTCTCAATTTTATTTCCACCATGAAGTCCACTCAACCTACTCATTGCAAATCCCCGATTGCAATGCTCCAGCACACAAGGCCTGGGACAGCTTCGTCTATCCTGAATATTGAATTTAACTTTAATAATATTAATTTTCTTAGCAGTGTATAAGGAATATTTGTTCCAGTCATACATTCCATTTTGTTAAAGATCCTTTATATTAAACCATTGATTTGAGAAAATAGTGGTTAACCACTTTAATAATAATAAATTTTATATTTAATGGGCGCCTTTCATACAAAATCTCAAGGACACCTTACATAGTAATCGGAATAAAAACATATAATCGGAGTAAAACAAGTAATTAAAGACATCACAATGACACAAATTAAAAACAGAATTCAATCCAAAAACAGAAAATCAAAAACACAGTGTGAAGAGAGAGCAGCGGCAACCAAATCGTGCCAGCGTCCACTCTCGCTTCACGGCAGCCATCTTGGACACAGACCTACAAGACTACAGTTAGACAAAAAAAATCATCCCCCCACAGTGGATAGCACTGTGGAGGAAGGCACAATGTCCAGTCCCCACCCCATGTTCACCCCAAAGTCAGGCCTATTGGGGCCACTGCAGTTGCCTCTACGGAGGCCCGATGTCCCTGGCCGTTCTCACCGGGTGGTCTTGCCCCGGCGTCGGGAGAGTCCTTTCGGCGGCTGGGCCACTTGGAACGGCTGCTTCTTGGTTGGAGCCCGCGGCTGCCGAAGCCGACAAGGCCGCGCCGGTTTGGCGCTCCTAGGCTCCAGATGAAAAAGTCGGCGCCCCGCTCTCCTCACTGCCGCCTTGCCGCCTCTACGCACGCCGTCTCTCCGCACGCCGCCTCTCCGCTCCGCAAACCCGCAGCCCGGAGATGTTGCTTACGGCGATCCAGCTCGCCAGAGCTCCAGCGCGGCGACCCAGGCAAGGCATCGCCCGCTCCGCTCCGCTCCGCTCCAGCGCTCCAATGCAGTGCCGCCACGCAGGCCGAGGTGCTGGGTGGTTCCCGCCAAGAAACGGCGCTCCAAGCCCGCTGGTAGGCCACGCCGACGGGTCGACGGGCAGCCCGGAAAAAAGGCTGCCACACCGACCAGGTAGGGACCTATAAATAAAGTAACACCTACCCCCCCACATTAAAAGACCATATCCCCTACAAACAAAAAAACAGGACTCACTAAAAACTAAAAAAAAAACGAATTTAAGACGGACGGCTGCTGCTAGCAGCCGTTCACCAAGATGGCTCCTCCTCCTCCTCCTCCTGGCCCTACTGTACTCCTTGAATTCTCACTGAGCACATGATAGGGATTCCTCCAAAATAGGTCTCCGAATTCATCAAACCTTAATTCAAATTTGTGTCCTTCAGTCTGCATTCGTTAACTCTGAGAAAAATAAATGTTGCCAATGTACTCAGCGCACGCATCTTTAAATCTTCTCTATAATTTGAATTCACTCACCTCCTCTGGTGAAACAAGGCCCATTTGATATCCTTCCATTCTGCACCAAAATGAGTACATAATTCTTTTTGGAGCTCATTATTATAGTAATGACATGGACCGGGGAACAAACAAATCTTCTTAAAGCACTGCAGGTAATTTATCAAACTAGATTAACCAATGACAATTCTTCAGCTAATATTGCTCATATTGAGCTGTGTACAAACAGTGATAGATTATTTGCAGAAGATCCCAAATAATATGGTGGAAGAAAAGGTTACTTTTCCAAAGGTTAGTAACCTGTTCCAACGCCTCTAAGGAAAAGTTGAATAATAATCTTATATGGACATAAAATAAGCGGGAGTACACTTTATGCATTTAATAGCAAATATTGCCATTATTCAGGGTTGAATGTACAATTAAATATACAACGTTTTGTATTCATAACAAAATGCCAATGTAATGAAATGATAACAATTGTATTTTCTGATAAAACATTGTGCCACGAGTCAGTTAAACTTCTTCCATGGGATTAGATTGATAACATTGATCATCATCTTGTGCATTCCATTAATCAATAAATATCCTGCTCTTTTTCCAACTGAATTGCTTCTGCACTTAGATGTTTCAGTTTTGATTACGCTGCCTTCAGTCTTTTCTGTTCAGATTCTTTGAACAATTGCTGATTTTAGGTAGATTATTAATTACAATATTTTAAGTTTGGTAGGTATAAGTGGGGAAATATTGGATGCAAGTTGCATGTCAATGTATGTCCTGTGTGAAAATTGATCCCATGCATTTTACTTGAAGATGTAATTATGGGGAATTGTACTTATATAAAAGAGGATAACCTATACAATGCTTGGTTTAGTGGTTTGCAGTTGCCTATTGCAGTTAGAATTTGAGCAAGGGTGCTAAATGCTGAAAACAGATAGTGAATTAAACCTAAAATACACCACAACCGCTGTCCCTTTATAGGCAGGCCCACAATAACAATGACTGTTGTGTATACAATATCATTCCATTCATTTGGAGAAAAGAATGTGTTAAATAATGACACAAGACAACTGAGAAATGTTTCTTTGAATTTAGTTTAGTTTAGAGATTGTATTGCATTGTATTGTATTGTATTTTAATGACCACACAGCCAGGCTGGTGGAATTTGTTATCAGTACAGCTCGGTACAGGTTCCAACATTTCATCAAACATTAAACATATAACATAGATATACATACAGACAGACACATTACATGATACATAGGGGCCATGCTTATTCTTATTCCTCACCGTACAGAGTTTAAAATGTTAATTGCAGTGGGAATGAAACTGTTTTTGAAGCGGTTTGTTTTGGAGGCAATTGTCCTGTAACGCCTCCCAGAGGGCAGTAGCTGAAAGGCATAGTGTGCAGGGTGAGTGGGGTCAGAGATGATCTTGCGGGCTCTGTGTAGTGTCCGTTTGTGGTAAAGTGATTCAAGGGATGGAAGGGGTAAGCCAATAATTTTGGATGCTCTGTTTATGATGCGCTGTAATTTCTTCCGGCAGAGTGAGTCGAGACTGCCGAACCAGACTGTGATGGATGAAGTAAGGATGCTTTCGATGATGGCTGTATAGATACGGAGCATGAGATGAGACCTTACTCTGAACTTCCTGAGCTGTCGGAGATGGAAGTCTTTGCTGGGCTTTTCCATAGATGTGGTCTGCATTTGTCCTCCATTTGAGGTTGTTGCTGATGTGGGTTCCAAGGAGTTTGAATGTGTCAGTGATGGAGATGGATTCACTTTTAATGAGCACAGGAGTTTTGGGGGATGGCTGGCGTCTTGGGTCGATGATGAGTTCTTTTGTTTTTGATGAGTTGAGTAAGAGATCATGGTCTGTGCACCAGGTCACTGCTTGGTTGACCTGTGCACGGTATTCAGTTTCTTGGTTGTTGGTGATGAATCCTATGATGGTTGAGTCGTCCGCATACTTGTACAGGTTGACGGAGCTGTGGTGGGGTGTGAGCTGGTTTGTGTAAAGGGAGAATAGCCAGGGTGAGAGAACACAGCCTTGGGGTGTGCCTATACTGAGGAACAGAGGGGAGGATGTGTTATTGTTGATCCTCACCCTCTGTTGCCTGTTCCAGAGAAAGCTGTGAATCCAGTGACAGATGCATGGGTCAATGTTCATGTCCAGTAATTTATTGAACAGTATGGCCGGGTTTATTGTATTGAATGCAGAGCTGAAATCCATGAACAGGATGCGGGCATATGTGTTTGCGGACTCCAGGTGGTTCAGAATGTGATGAGTTGCTAAGTTGACGGTGTCCTCAACTGACCTGTTGGCTCTGTATGCAAATTGGTATGGGTCCATGAGTGGAGTGGTGACAGTTTTCAGGTGATTGAGTATGATGCGCTCAAATGATTTCATGACTGCCGATGGCAAGGCAATGGGTCTGTAGTCATTGAGGCTGGAGATGGTCTTGGTCTTGGGAACCGGGATGATAATAGATTCTTTGAAGCAGTTGGGTACTGAGCTTTGACAGAGGGAGGTGTTGAAGATGTTGGTAAAAACCCGTTCAGTCCACACCGACCAACGATCCTCATACATTAACGCTACTCCACATGCATTAGGGATAATTGACCCTTATACAAAGTCAACTAACCTACAAACCCGTACGTCATTGGAGTGTGGGAGGAAACCGAAGATTTCGGAGAAAACCCACTCAGGTCACGGGGAGAACGTACAAACTCCCCACAGACAGCACCCGTAGTCAGGATCGAACCCGGGTCTCAGGTGCTGCAAGGCAGCAACTCTACTGCTGCGCCACCGTGCCGCACAAACCCTTCTTGTATTCTTCAATTCTTTTGTAATTTATTGGAGACCACTGTAAAAATATTTGCAACATTGTTTTCTTTCTGGAGAAGGTATAGATTTACCTGGTGCACATTGTGCTCCAATCAATTAATTCCTCTCTCTATTTGCTGATTTTGAACCAATGTCTGGTGCTTTAAACAGATTGGGATTTCATTCAGTGGAAGTCCAGCTAAAATAAGACATGTGGAAAAACTGCAGGAAGTAACGAGGATAAATGTTTGAATGCATAAAAGAAAATTCTGACCAGACATTAGACTCAGGTTTTTACCCTACAGCCCTTCTTAAATAGAGGCACAATGTATGCTACCCTCCAGTCTTCTGGCAAATCACTCGTATTTAATTACTTAAATCTCAGCCTTATACAGTGTCCTCTGATATACGTGATCAGGCCCGAGAGATTTGTCTACCTTCATATGCATGAGGACCTTCAGCACCTCCTTGACCGTAACACTGACTGCTCTCAAGACACTCCATTGACTGCCCCAAGTTCCCTGATCCTCATGTCTTTCTCCATGGGAAACACATGAGAAATACTCATTGAGGACCTTGCCCATCTCCTCTGGCTCCAAACAGAGAAGACCTTTTGATTCCCGATGGCCCTCATCTCCCTGGTTACCCTTTTTCCCTTGATGTATTTATAAAATCTCTTGCGATTATCCATAATACTATCTGCCCTCTTGAATTCCTTTTGTTCCCAAAACTCCTCCAGGGCTACACTTTATTGCAGCTGCTTGTACCTGCCCCATGCCTCCTTATTATTGATCAGGAGCCTCAATTTCTCTCGTCATCCAAGCCAATATTTTCGTACTATTGGGCTAGAAGATTTTTTTTAATTGCCACTAGAAACATTAACCTAGGCAAACATTATTTCACAATCCAGCGATGGACACGGATGTTGGCTTCTCATTGCTTGTAAATTCTGGCCCATTATTTTATACTTTGCTTCCTCTTTCCTCACACGTTCAGCCATGAACTTGATGAATGGCAAAACAATACCAAGAGTCCAAAAGCCCACCATTTCCTATGGAATAAACCACTAAAAATGAGATTAGAATCTTCCTGAGGTCAAAATATTTCAACTTAGAAATATTTATTATAGTTGCAACATTCACATCTGTGCACCATAGTAATGCAGGTGACTCCCTGTGTTACAGCAGATCAGGTAATGCAAAAAAAATAATAATAATAATAATAAAAATCACCCTTACAGAATTTATAAATCCCTTCAAAAAATTCAGAAATAAACAATTGTCTTCAACTCACATTTTTTGATCATGTGCAGATGACATGGGTTTGCGGTTAAAAGATCACTACTTGCACCATTTTCTCAGAACAACCGCACACCCCTCCTCCCCGCCACATAATCCAGGGGTCACCTGCATTGCAGTTGCTTCTGTATTTCATCTATAAAATGATCAAGCTTTTAACAGACCTGCCACCTGCTGTTCGAAATCCAAAACTACTTGCAGCAGAGTTGTTTTATTTGTTTCTGTTCATAAGGCATACGTGATTTTTAAAACATGTCATACAAAAATTCAAAAGGGATCTACTTGAGCAGTCTCCATATAAAACATTTCTTACAATAGCTAATTCAGTCTACTTGAGGTACACTGTCATTTCATACCTCCACTTCATTAGAACATTCCATATAAAATCGCATGGACAACAATATATTTTCTTTAGAGATCCTACAGAATTAAGAGATTGTTTTTTCTGCAGATTAAACTTTGAGGCTACGGTTTAACTTAAGTCTGAATTTACTTGATTATAACAAGAAACTGATTTTGTTTCATGCGATTTAAATTATACCATGGATTAAGAATAATGCTGCATTTTTATAGAATTCCAGTACAGCTCTAACAATACGTATAATTGAGCAAAGTAGGAGTGCCTACAATCAATGCTCACATTTAATGTCATTATTTTTATAAAATGCTACAATGGGAATAACCCAACTTTCTGGGCATTTTCTACAGCTCTACATTTTGAAACTTTTACATTCCTTTGTGTTCTCACTAACTTACTTCAACAGGTATCCCCACTGACATCCTCATTCCCCTGTCAGAGATATTTCTTTTGCCCCGAGGCACTCAAGTCAAGTCAAGACAACTTTATTTGTCACATACACATACAAGATGTGCAGAGAAATGAAAGTGGCAATGCCTGCGGATTGTGCAAAAACTACAGAACAGAATCAGTATTTACATGTTAGAATGTTAAAAAAGACACAACACAACAGTAAATTAGTCTCTGGTGAGATATGAGTTTACAGTCCTGATGGCCTGTGGGAAGAAACTCCGTCTCATCATCTATTTTCACAGCATGACAGTGGAGGTGTTTGCCTGATCGTAGCAGCTGGAACAGTCCGTTGCTGGGGTGGTAGGGGTCCCCCATAATGTTGCTGGCTCTGGATCGGCACCTCCTGGTATATAGGTCCTGCAGGGGGGCGAATGTAGTTCCCATAGTGCATGCAGCCGAACGCACTACTCTCTGTAGAGCCTTCCTGGCCTGGGCAAAGCAATTCCCAAACCAGGTTGTGATGTTGCCGGACAAGATGCTTTCCACGGCCCCGGAGTAGAAGCACTGGAGGATCCTCAGAGACACTCTGAATTTCCTCAGCTGCCTGAGGTGGTAAAGGCGCTGCCTTGCCTTACTCACGAGTGCTGCGGCGTGTGATGTCCATGTCAATATCCTCAGAGATGTGGACTCACAGATATTTAAAGCACCTCACCCTATCCACAGTATCCCAATTTATCCTCAATGGTGTGTACGGCCTCGGATGATGTGCCCTCCTAAAGTCCACGATCAGCTCCTTCGTTTATTTGATGTTCAAGAGGAGGCTGTTATACTGACACCAGAGTGCCAGATCAGCCACCTCCTCCCGGTAGGCCTTCTCATCGTTGTCTGAGATCAGGCCCACCACCATAATGTCATCAGCAAACTTGATTATAGAGTTGGGAGCTGAACCTAGCCACACAGACATGTGTGTACAGGGAGTACAATAGGGGGCTGAGGACGCAACCCTGGGGCGATCCTGTGCTCAGGGTGAGGGACTTTGATGTATTTCTTCCCATCTTGACTACCTGGGGCCTGGCGGTGAGAAAGTCCAGGACCCAGGCGTGTGTTGAGCCCCAGTTCTAGCAGCTTCCCGGCCAGTCTGGTGGGTACTATCGTGTTGAAGGCTGAACTGAAGTCTATGAACTGCCGCCGCCGCCATGTTGTTGAGGCCGCTCTCCGTCTCTGTCTCCGCGTCGCTGCGGCTCCGGCGCCTCCTCTCCGTGTCCGTGGCCCGCGGGCCGCCCGCTGCCCGGGTGGCGGTGGTGCTGTCGGGCTGTGGGGTCTACGATGGCACCGAAATCCACGAGGCATCAGCGATCCTGGTGCACCTGAGTCGGCGGGGAGCGGACTACCAGGTCTACGCACCTGATGTCTCGCAGATGCACGTCATTGACCACGTGAAGGGGGAGCCAACAGCGGAGAGCAGGAACGTGCTGGTGGAATCGGCGAGGATCGCCCGCGGCATGTGCAGGAACTCGGCAAACTCCAGGCCCAGGACCACGACGCCGTCATCTTCCCCGGGGGCTTCGGGGCCGCCAAGAACCTCTCCACCTTTGCCACACAAGGCCAGGACTGCCTGGTGATACCGGAGGTGCAGCGAGTCCTCACCGAGTTCCACAAGGCGCAGAAACCCATTGGGCTGTGCTGCATCGCTCCAGTGCTGGCTGCCCGGGTGCTGGGGAAGGTGGAGGTGACGGTGGGTGACGAGGAGGAGGGGGGGGGGGCGCTGGCCGTACGCTGGCACAGCCGCTGCCATCACGGCCATGGGGGCCAGGCACCGCATCACCGACGTACACCAAGCCCACGTTGATGCTGAGAACAAGATCGTGACGACTGCGGCCTTCATGTGTGAGACGAAGATTCACCACGTGTACGACGGCATCGGCGAGATGGTGCAGCGGGTGCTGCAGCTGACGGCACCCTGAGCCCAGGCCAACGTCACCCTGTGTCTGTGTCTGTGTGTGTGTGTGTGAGATAGTGTGAGTGTGAGTGTGAGTGTGTGTGTGAGTGTGTGTGAGTGAGTGTGAGAGTGTGTGTGAGTGAGTGTGTGTGTGTGTGTGTGAGTGTGAGAGTGTGTGTGTGTGAGTGTGAGTGAGTGTGAGTGAGTGTGAGAGTGTGTGAGTGAGTGTGAGAGTGTGTGTGTGTGAGTGTGTGAGAGTGTGAGTGTGTGTGTGAGTGAGTGAGAGTGTGAGTGTGAGTGTGAGAGTGTGTGTGTGAGAGTGTGTGTGTGAGAGTGTGAGTGAGTGTGTGAGTGTGTGTGAGAGTGTGAGTGAATGTGTGTGTGTGTGTGTGAGTGTGAGTGAGTGTGTGTGTGTGTTTGTGTGTAATGTCCGTGCCGTTACGGCGTTACCGGTTACCGCTGGGCAAGCATGCGTTCACCACACGCCACCTCACCATGCACGGGTGACCTGCCCATGCGGCTGCATTAATTATGACGCGTGTGTACCTGTAGCAGGGTTGCGGTGCTGTGCAGCCGTATAGTTTATTGTGTGTGTGAATGTGTGTGAATGTGTGTGAGTGATTGGTGGTGGTCGGAGGGGCCGTAGGTGCAGATTGGCAGCCACGCTTCCGTCAGTCTGCCCCAGGGCAGCTGTGGCTACAGAAGTAGCTTACCCCCACCGAGTGTGACTGAGGAGTGAATGAATAATGCGATGTAAAGCGCCTTGAGTATTAGAAAGGCGCTATATAAATCCCATCCATTATTATTATTATTATGAACAGCATCCTCACATAGCCCCCCTTCTGGCTGTCAAGATGAGAGAGAGCGGTGTGCAGAACCTGGGAGACCGCATCGTCCGTGGATCTATACGAATTGTAACGGGTCCAAGTTGCGAGCGAGGAAGGCGAAGATGTGGTTCTTGACCAGCCTCTCAAAGCATTTCATGACTACCGAGGTGTGGGCCACCGGGCGGTAGTCATTCAAGCAAGCGTGAGAGGCATTCTTTGGCACTGGTACAATGGTGGATCTTTTGAACCAGGCAGGGCCCACGGACATGGCCAGGGAGAGGATGAATATTGTGGTGAGCACTGGAGCAAGCTGAGTAGCACAAGACTTTAGTACTCGCCCAGATATACCATCTGGGCTTACAGCTTTCCTCGTGTTCACACACGTCAGAGCCCTCCTCACGTCATGCTCGGACACTGAGAATGTGTGCACATCCCCAGCGATGGACCTCCCTCCAGCCTTAGACGGCTAGGGGTGATGTTGCCCACCTCGAATCATGTGTAGAAGGAGTTCAGGTCATCAGCTAGGGAGGTGCCGGCACTTCTGGGGCTGCTCCGGTAGTTAGCCCCAGGCGTCTGTTGTTCTGCTGCTCCATCTGCGACTCAATCCTGTCCCTGTACCTCATTTTTGCGTCCTTCACCGCCTTTTGGCAGAAACGGCCTTGTAGCCTTTCCTGAATGGCGTGTAGCAATGGTCCAAAGTTATTTCTTATAGAATTCTTCGAGGATGTAACTAGTAGCGTGGATAGGGGAGAACCAGTGGATGTGGTGTATCTGGACTTCCAGAAGGCTTTCGACAAGGTCCCACATAAGAGATTAGTACACAAACTTAAAGCACACGGCATTGGGGGTTCAGTATTGATGTGGATAGAGAACTGGCTGGCAAACAGGAAGCAAAGAGTAGGAGTAAACGGGTCCTTTTCACAATGGCAGGCAGTGACTAGTGGGGTACCGCAAGGCTCAGTGCTGGGACCCCAGCTATTTACAATATATATTAATGATCTGGATGAGGGAATTGAAGACAATATCCCCAAGTTTGCGGATGACACTAAGCTGGGGGGCAGGGTTAGCTGTGAGGAGGATGCTAGGAGACTGCAAGGTGACTTGGATAGGCTGGGTGAGTGGGCAAATGTTTGGCTGATGCAGTATAATGTGGATAAATGTGAGGTTATCCATTTTGGTGGCAAAAACAGGAAAGCAGACTATTATCTAAATGGTGGCCGACTAGGAAAAGGGGAGATGCAGCGAGACCTGGGTGTCATGGTACACCAGTCATTGAAAGTGGGCATGCAGGTGCAGCAGGCAGTGAGGAAAGCGAATGGTATGTTAGCTTTCATAGCAAAAGGATTTGAGTATAGGAGCAGGGAGGTTCTACTGCAGTTGTACAGGGTCTTGGTGAGACCACACCTGGAGTATTGCGTACAGTTTTGGTCTCCAAATCTGAGGAAGGACATTATTGCCATAGAGGGAGTGCAGAGAAGGTTCGCCAGACTGATTCCTAGGATGTCAGGACTGTCTTATGAAGAAAGACTGGATAGACTTGGTTTATACTCTCTAGAATTTAGGAGATTGAGAGGGGATCTTATAGAAACTTACAAAATTCTTAAGGGGTTGGACAGGCTAGATGCAGGAAGATTGCTCCCGATGTTGGGGAAGTCCAGGACAAGGGGTCACAGCTTAAGGATAAGGGGGAAATCCTTTAAAACCGAGATGAGAAGAACTTTTTTCACACAGAGAGTGGTGAATCTCTGGAACTCCCTGCCACAGAGGGTAGTCGAGGCCAGTTCATTGGCTATATTTAAGAGGGAGTTAGATGTGGCCCTTGTGGCTAAGGGGATCAGAGGGTATGGAGAGAAGGCAGGTACGGGATACTGAGTTGGATGATCAGCCATGATCATATTGAATGGCAGTGCAGGCTCGAAGGGCCGAATGGCCTACTCCTGCACCTAATTTCTATGTTTCTATGTTTCTATTTCCCCCCTGGTGACACACGTGATGTGTTGGCAGAAGTTACGCATGACCTTTTTGTGGTTTGCCTTATTAAAATCTCCAGCCACCACCATAGCCGCATCAGGGTTCTTGTTTTGGTGTCGACATAGCACATCGTGTAGGGCCGATAGTGCCACGTCGGTGTCCGCATGCGGTGGAATGTAGATGGCTGTGACGATCACTGAGCTGAACTCCCGGGGAAGGTAGAATGGACGGCATGAAACTCATCTGCTACCTTCTCTGCAACTTGCTTCCTCTTTTCCAGTTTTGAAATATCTTTGATTTGAAATACCCACTCTTCCTTCTCTTTCCACAAATGCTGTCTGACAAGCTGATTATTTCCAACATTTTGTTTTTATTTTGAATTTTCAGTATCAGTCAAGATTCATTCCCTTCCAACACAGATTTCACATTTGGACAAACAATGAGTGCACTTCTCCTCATTCTACCCTCAGCAATAAAACACATATGGCCAGTTACACCAAAATTATCAGTACTGGTCCAAAAAAGAGGATGCAAGTTTCCCCATAAGTTATCCAAGCAATATCCACCAGAGATCCAATTTAAAGAATTGCTTCATTGCTGGCAAGACGAGGTTAGGGATTTCTCCTTGCTTCGAGATTTGCACAGGTACAGTAACCCAAAGGGAGTGGGTGGAGACTGCCCATGAAAGTTATGCTGGTGAAAATTTGCAGCATTTAGAGGGAATATGAAAACAAAGCACAATTTGAACAATATAGGGGACATAACTCAAATCTCTTTTTTTTTTTTGTTCATGAAAGTTAGAGCAAGGAAATTTGAAATTAGTTCTTTACAGTATTTATTTATTGAAATTTCATCAGGTAAATTATTCTGTGGAAATGTTATTACAAAATTGCATTCTTCAACAAATTTGCTATAAACATATAATGCAAAAGACATTAGTTTATTCAGAATGGCATTACTTTGCATTTCACCCAAAAGGCATTGTCAGACAAATTTGGCACGTTAATCGATACATTTACCAGTGGAGACAATCCAACTACGATAACCAGAGCAATAAGGATTATTTCTGAGTTACGTTGACGACTCCTCAGTTTGGGAGGGAGAAGGTGAAATCGGATGTGTCAGTTTTGCAGATGAGCAAAGGGGACAACAGAGGCATGAGGGAGGAACTGGCAAAGGTTGACTGGGCAAGGCTCCGAGCAGGGCTGAGAGTGGAACAGCAATGGCAAGAACTTCTGGGATAATTTGGAAGCTGCAGGACCTTTTCATTCGAAAGAGGAAGAAAGATTCTAGGGGTAGCAAGTGGTGACCACGGCTGACAAGAAAAGTCAACGACAGTATAAAACTAAAAGAGAAGGCATATAACATTGGTGGGATTAGTGGGAATCCAGAAGACTGGGAAGCTTTTGAAGAGGGGAAGGTAACTAAAAAGGCAGTACGGGGAGAACATATGAAATATGAAAGTAAGCTAGCTAATAATAATATAAAAGAGGATTGCAAGAGTTTCTTCAGCTATATCAAGAGCAAGATAGAGGCAAGAGTGGACGTTGGACCGCTGGAGAATAATGCAAGAGAAGTGATAATGGGGAATAAAGAAATGGCAGAGGAGCTGAATAACAGCTCCTCTTTGCAACAGTCTTCACAGTGAAAGACACCAGCAACGTGCCTGAAATTCAAGAGAGTCAGGGGGTGGAGTTAGTGGAGTGGATGTTACCAGGGAGAAGGTGCTTGGGCTTAAGGTGGATGTCACTTTGGCCGGATGGACTGCACCCTAGGGTTCTGAAAGAGGTGGCTTTAAAGATTGTGGAGGCATTGACAGTGATATTTCAAGAATCATGAGAGTCAGGAGTAGTTCCAGATGATTGGAGAATTGCCACTATTACCTCGCTGCACAAGAAGGGAGCAAAGCAGCATAGTGGGAACAATAGGCCAGTTTTCTGACTTTGGTGGTTGGTAAGATTTTAGAGTGCATTATAAAGGATGAGGTTATGTAGTACGATAAAATAAGTCCACAATAAAATAGGCCGAAGTCAGCATGACTTTGTGAAGGGGAGGTCTTGCCTGACAAATTTGCTGGAAATCTTTGAAGAAATGAATAGCAGGACAGACAAAGGAGAGTCAGTAGAAGTTGTATACCTAGATTTTTAGAAAGCCTTTGATAAGGTGCCTCATGGGAGGCTGCTAAGAAAGATGAGAGCCCATGGTGTCAAAGGGCAGATACTAGCATGGATATCAGGTTGGCTGGATGGCAAAGGCAAAGAGTGGCAATAAAGGGGGATTTTCTGGTTGGCTGCCAGTGACTAGCGGAGTTCCGCAGGGTTCAGTGCTGGGGCCACTGCTCTTCATGTTGTATATTAATGATTTGAATGAGGGGATTGATGGCTTTGTGGCCAGATTAGTGGTTTATACAAAAATAGATGGAGGGGCAGGTAGTGTAGAGAAAGCAGGGACTCTGCAGAAGGACTTAGATAGGTTGGGAGAGTGGGCCAAGAAGTGGCAGATGGAATATAGTGTAGCAAAGTGTGGAATCATGCATTTTGGTAGAAGGAATAAAAGCATAGATTATTTTCTCAATAGAGAGATAATCCAGAAATCAGAGGTGCAAATAGACTTGGGAGTGCTGGTGCAGGGTTTGCAAAAAGTTAATCTGAAAGTCAAATCAATAGTAAAGAAAGTAAATGCAATGCTCGCATTTATATCAAGAGGGCTTCTATACAAAAACAGGGATGTAATGTTGAGACTCTATAAGGTGCTGGTCAGGCCTCATTTGGAATACTGTGAGCAATGTTGGGCACCATGTCTGAGGATGTACTGCCTCTGGAGAGGGTCCAGAGGAGGTTTACAAGAATGATCCCAGGAATGAGTAGGTTAACCTGTGATGAACGTTTGTCGGCACTGGGCCTGTACTCGCTGGAGTTTAGACGAAGTAGGGAGGACAGAATAATACAGAATAGTGAAAGACTTGGATAGAGTGGATGTGGAGAGGATGTTCCCACCAGTGGGAGAGTCTAGGACTAGAGGTCACAGTCTCAGAATTAAAGGATATTCATTTAGGAAGGAGATGAGGAGGAATTTCGTTAGTCAGAGGGTGGTAAATCTATGGAATTCTTGGCCACAGAAGGCTGTGGAGGCCAATTCAGCGAAAATATTCAAGGCAGAGATAGATTCTTGATTAGTGCGGGTGTCAGAGATTATGGGGAGAAGGCAGGCGAATGGGGTCAGAAAGGAGAGATCGATCAGCTATTTATGATTGAATGGCGGAGTAGACTTGATGGGCTGCATGGCCTAATTCTACTCCTATCATTTAACTGCAAGTCATCCACTGGCTATTTTTCTTTTTGCCAGCACCTGCATCCCCATCCATGAGTACATGGGATTTAAGAAACATTGTTATAACAATGTAGAACATAGTATCACACTCATGAAGAACCCACATTTACGCACCATCTATTGCAATAATAATAAAAAATAAAATGTTATAATTTTTCACATTTAGTGTTTTAGGATCAAAATTCAATGATTCACGCAAGTCTCACGTTCACGCTTCAATAAAACCTATAAAAATATCACAGCACCAATACCCCTATTGATGTATTGAATGTGAAGAATATGTATTGTATCCTTTATATAAAAGACTTAAGGGCCTGTCCCACTGCACGAGGTAATTCAAGAGTACTCCCGAGTTTTCCCCTGATTCGAACTCGGAGAATGTCCGTAGCGGGTCTGTAGGAGTTCGTGGATGTCTAGTCGCGGCTCATACGAGTAAAAAGTAAACAACGAGTAAAAGGAAGGAATCTAAAAAAGGTAAGGCTAAGCAAGAAGGAAAGGGAATGTGCCTAATTGCTAACGATTCACACCATCACCTAGTTCTGAAAGTAACTCTTTTAGAACTAGGTGATCAGTGTGAATCTTTAAGAATTAGGCACATTCCCTTTCCTTCTTGCTTAGCCTTACCTTTTTTAGATTCCTTACTTATTTTCTTTTTCTTAAGGCCCCCCTTTTCTGTGGGGCATTTTTTTTCTTCTTTTCTTTTCACATTTTCAAGCACGCAGTCTACTTAACCATTATCATTCACTTAACGGCAACTACTGCAGACTACACTCCACTACTTACCTCACTCTTTTCTTCTTTCTCTTTTTCCTTTTCTCTTTTTCTATTTTAGGTTAAAGTTTAACAAAAAAGTTGTACAAGAAATGTAGTATGTTGCATTTTATGATTAAGATGTACATTGCTTCTAATAAAATAAAAAATAAATAAAAATAAACATTTTATTCCCCGTGAGTATTTTATTTTACTCGTGGACAATTTTTGCAGTGTTGAAAAAAACATCACGAGTTTACCGGATTTCCCGAGTATCTACCGTTAGCAGTAGAAGCCGCTACAAGACATCCACGAACTCCTACGGACATTCTCAGAGTTCGAATCCGGGGAAAACTCGGGAGAACTCGTGAATGACCTCGTACAGTGGGACAGGCCCTTTACTGGTGGAAAAAGTCTTACTGAACTGCAAAGGAACGGGAAGTTGGAAAACCCTTGTACAACTTCTGGGCACAACAACTGAGGTGTAATTTTAGTGTAATTTTAACCAACAAAGGATTTAATCACAATGAAAAATAACGTGGATGTGCTGCAACGTGGAGTAGTTTAGAGTAAAAGAGGCTTCTTAATGCTTTGAGAGAAAATGATATGACCATGGGGCATCATGGAAGGACAGCAAATTAGAATGGAAATTCATATGGAGAACAAACAACATCATAGATTTGTCATTATACTTTGAGTACATTCTATGTGATTCTATGAACAGTCAGTCACTCATCATTATTTATAAAGATATTCTTCCATTCAATTGAATGGAAGCCAATATTACATGCATTAATTATACTATATCCTCATAGAGATGTATTATTCAGGAAGAGTAAACAAGAATACAATGTGGTAGTCAACATAGACTATCATTGCATGTCCAAAGTCTTGCACAAAACAGAGGCTCAAAAAAATGCATGTTGCATTGTTCTGCAGGTTTAGCAATGGTAAGAGGTCAGTGGGCGAAATGAAAAGGAATAATTCAAAATTCAAATCTTGACCCACCTAATTAGGCATAAAACCGCAATTATAAAACACTTTCCTGGGGAGCATCACTGAGCTATATTTTTGTTTAGAAAAATTGTATATTAAAAATTTGTTTATATCAAAATCATATGTGAGTGGCAAGGTTCAGATTATAAGGCAAAAATGAAAATTCTGCATGGTAGCAATATTCAGAAATAAAAAGGTACAAGTCTGGACCTATTTTCTACTTTGCAATGCCGCTAACTTTCATATTTTAAAGAAATGTTTAAGAAAGAAGTGCAGAGGCTGGAAGAATCGAAGGTAGACAAAAATGCTGGAGAAACTCAGCGGGTGAGGCAACATCTATGGAGCGAAGGAATAGGTGACGTTTCAGGTTGAGACCCTTCCTCAGACTGATGTGGGTGTGGGGTGGGGGGAGGGCGGGAAGAATAAAGGAAGAGGCGGGGACATATCAAAGAAATAATTGCTTATCATGAATGAAGGGGATTTGAGAAATTTGGGCCACTGGACGGGAAGAGTCAACTGCAAATGGAAGACACATGCAGAGAATAACCATGCAAGCATGGTCCAGCTAGCTAAATCAATTATACCAGAACAAATACACTCTCTGACTTACATAACAGGCGAGTTACATAAACGCGCACTTACATAAACAATTCACATTGGATGGTCCTGTTTTCTAAATAACCTGTGTATTGCAATGGAAGGATGGCGAGACCTTCCAGTCAGCTTCATATGTAAAATATATGATATATACAGGATATAAAAGTGTCACCCGGGCTCATTGCTCTTCCAGTTACAGCCACTGTTGGTGTGACAATGGGAAGGCGAGCAAGAACGAGGGAGGTGGTGGATAGCAACTCTCAGCCGAACCAAAACCATCTTCCACAATGTGCACCAGCAAGCTCGCCTTCACCAGCTGCCTCACTGTTCGATTGACGCGGCTATTGATGCGACTCACATTGTAGCCCCCGGCCGACAGCGCTTTCTCCAGGGGGGAGGGGAACAGTGGAGTGGCAAAGCGTTGGGAGGAGGAGAGAGTGGACAAAGCAATGGCCAACAGGAAAAAGCAGCAGCTGGTGAGCGGACTGGTGAGCCGGTGACCAAGCACATCCTGTTGGTGGCAGCGGCCTGAGGAAACTGCTGTACGGCCAGCGGCTATAATGTCAGCTGCAACAGCCGCATCAATAGGACGGCACAAGAGGTGGTGATGCAGGTCTCGCTGGTGCAGACCAGCAGCAATGAAGCCTAGTTTTAAAGTGAAACTAGAGTAACTCAGCAGACTGAAACAATCTAATGAAAGGTCCTGACCCAAAATGTCACCTATCCACGTTCTCTAGAGAACCGTCTCATCTGCTGAGTTACTCCAGCACTTTGTGCCATTTTGTGTATTAACCAGCATCTGCAGTTCTTCGTTTCTATCTAGTTTTAAGGCGATCCCGACTTAAAAACTCACGCAAAACCTGACTTGCATAATGGTTTATGGAATGTAACCCTTACGCAAGTCGGGGCAGTGTTTGTATGGTTTGCATCCACTGCAGAGGGGAAAAATCTATATTGGGATCCTATTATTTGATAGAATTTCAGGTGCAAAACTATCCCTTCAGTTTCCTCATTATTTCCTGGCCAAACTGCCAGCACCAATCATGATTTATTTACCCATAAAAAGAAAATCTTGGGCTACCAGCAGTGGTCCTGGGTGGGTTCCTGAGTGAAGGTTAGATTGGGCAATGGGTGCAAGTGGGCAATTCGAACCGAAATGGCAAATCTTTCCCCAGTGATGACATGCCATGCATTTTATGCCAGCAATGAGCATGCAAAAAACAATTTCTACCCTGTAATCTCTTTAGTGAAAGTAATATTTCTATTTTTGTCTTAAAACTGATTTGTAACAATCAATTTTGCTTTTAATCAATCAATGCAAAGTGGTGCCAATATTTCCTTCATGTGTCGTGTTCATTAATCTGCCACAAAAATCCGGTACCAGAAAGCCGCAGTCACTCCGGCTATTGCGGGGATTATCCAACCGTACCACCAGCTGTATGAAGAAACAAAAACACATACAGAATTTAAAATTGGAAAGGTCTGAAAAAATATTTTTAAACAAAAACATCCTAAGCAATCACAGCTGTTATCTTGTAGTTTGTGTGTGAATCCAGTACTTAACTAAAACTCTCATCTTGTCCTCTTCCAGTTTGTGTTGTTTTTACATTTGCGCAAAAACAGTATCCGATAGTGCTACGATTCTACGCCACCTTACTCACCGTACTCCTGTGCTCCAAGCGCACCAACATTTGTTATGATCGGTGGAATATTACAAAAGTTATGAAGGTTTAAAAATTTATGAAGGTTATGAAGTTTTGAAGTTATGAAGGTTTAAAAATCAGTAAGATCAGCAGATTGGTCTTCTTTCCTGTCTGTCGCCGGGACGGCAATGCCCCTTCCGGCACCCACTGTCAATCACAGGGGCGAGGAGAATAAATCCCCAGAGGCCGGTCTGAGTCCAGAAGCTGTCCAGAGGCCGCCCCGAGTCCGTGAGCCTCGAGGCCGTGAGCCCCGAGTCTGTGAGCCTGGAGGCAGTGCGGTGTCGGGGAGCCTGGAGTGCAGTGCAGCCCGGAGCCTGGCCGACTGCGAGGCCAACTACTGCAACCTCGAAATCCTGGGGAAGTGAGTGTGGGATTTGAGGGAGCCGGGCACTGGCGGGTCTGGGGCACACCACCCCCACCCATACACCCCCTCCCCTCGCAGAGCCCCCCCAGTGGTAGGTCACGGTAGCGCTACCCCCCCCCCCCCCCCGACCACTGCCTGAGTCCGCCCCGGTCCCCTCACAACACCGGCCACTGCCTGAAACCACTGCCAGCCCCCGTCTAAAACCATCCTCCCCCTCACCCCGACAAACCCCCACTGAAGCCGTCCCCATCCCCCGCTGCAGGACGCCCCCCCCCCCCCCCCCACCCCCGACAGCCTCCGCCTGAAGCCGTCCTTCCCCTCCCACACATGAAGAGGAGGGGGAGGGAGTGCTCGGGGATGAGGGGAAATGAACCACGCCTGCGCAGTTAGGGGCTATGGGTGAGTGGTGGAATATTGCGTTGGGGGAACGGGTGAGTGGTGGAATATTGCGTTGGGGAATGCGTTGCATTGGGGGACCAGGCCTCATGTGTGTCTGGAACAACTTAAATTTTTTTCTTTTTAAAATATTTTTATTAAAAGCAAGCACATATTATAAACATTTCATGTATATCAGTCGTACATTATTAATATTATCAATTGTGGATTGGTTCTGCTTTAGGTTTTTTAAAGATAGGAAGTAAGAGAGAAAGAGGAAAAAAAACACAAATGTCAAGATAAAAAAAAGAATGGAATGATTTACTAATAATACATCTTACAACTTAAAATTTGAGTGTAAAGAATGCATTTACAGCATTGGCATTGTTGTCAGGAATTTTGAGAATTATAAGAGGAGTAGGTTACAATTCAGTTAACCCTAGAGCTCACATACTGGGGAATCATGATGGGATAATGGCCAAGAATGCAGTCAGAATAGCAAAGCTGAAACATTCTGCTGAAAACAAGGCTTTATAATCAGTAGGGGTGAGGATAGTCCTCCATTGCTCTGTCTAGGTTCTTATCTGTTGCAATCTTGTGATTACAGCTGTTCTTTGTCACTGTGCTTTGCAGGCAAGTCTCACAGAGGTTTAAAAAAATTACCTCTTTAACGAGGTAGAATCAAAGTCTCCTTTAACAGGGACATGACGTTTATGGTATCTATGTGATGGATATATGGGGAGAAATTTTAAAAACAACAAGAAACATAAGATTAAAGTTAACTCTGGGGAAAGACAAAGATGACTGGTCTGTGGAATTCTCTGCCTCAGAGGGCAGTGGAGGCCAGTTCTCTGGATGCTTTCAAGAGAGAGCTAGATAGGGCTCTTAAAGATAGCGGAGTCAGGGGATATGGGGAGAAGGCAGGAACGGGGTACTGATTGGGGATGATCAGCCATGATCACATTGAATGGCGGTGCTGGCTCGAAGTGCCAAATGGCCTACTCCTGTACCTATTGTCTATTGTTACCGAAACATTGATTAATGATGGTTTATTTCAACCCCACAAGTAACCGGTGTCACGAGGGTATGAAAACTGTACAGTTACTTTGGCTTGTTGAAGCAGTTTGAGCTTGCTCATACTGTTTCCCGATGTGCATCACAAAGGCATTTAATACACTGATTTGTTCGATAGATTCACCACTGATCTATGAGCAGTTTAATTTTGTGTCTATCCCTATCCGAGTAAAGTCAGACATAGGGTACGGGTACAGTACAAAATTCCCTCCTGCAGGCACTATTTCTTCCCTCACCTCAAAGATGCATTACTACATGTACAAGCTAGCTGCTCTCAAGCATTATAATGTTCAGGGAACAAAAGAATGAATGAGTTTGCAAGTGAATGTTGCATGGCTGTGAATGAATACATCAAATCAACAGAGCCTGAAAGAGAAAAGAAATTGAAGAAAATCTTTTTTGAAATTAATACAGAATTCTTGTCGTGGAATGCAATTTTGGCGAATTATAACCAAAGGAAATAAGGTAACAAAGGAAGCAAATCGTATATGTAGCCATGCAATAACACAAACAAAAGTCATTGAACAGTTGCAACTCAAGTGTGGTTCATTATACAAGGTTTGATGATGCAATTTGTTTTTGGCAGAAATATACCGATCATTTAAAGAAGTTCCTAATAGAAAAAAATATACCTTGATTCAGATGTCTCTGTAACAACAACTGGGTTCTGTAAGAGAGGGAGCAAGACAGTGATCCACCCCATTTTTTAAAAAAAAAGGAAATCTAAGCAAAGAGGAGTTACCATTTGCATTTGCATGCTTTTCTTTAGATTTCATAAATTATGGCAATTGGTGAAATGTTAGATACGATGTAGCACTTAAATAACTTGACCAGACAAAGAATTCAGAAAATTAGTTCACATTTAAACGGATTGCAAATATGAAATCAAAATAATTCTTAATAAAAACAATACTTGGCATATAGCAGCATGAAGTTTCGAAAAGTAATGATTTGCCATTTCTTAGAAAAAGGAAATCTGTGCTCTTTATCCAGATTGGCCTAAGTCCCCAATGTCACGTTAATATGTCCAACTCTTAAACAATTTAAACTGTGAGGAAAACCATTTATCCAAGCACTGCACCACTGCAGAGCAAGCCAAATAAATAGCACCCTCACTTCCCCATCCCTGGGTAACTAATGATTGGGAGTAAAAGCCAGTTACATATTCAAATTGATTTTTTTTTTTAAAGAAATGTTTGTCAAGTCAAGTCACATTTATTTATATAGCACATTTAAAAAACAACTCTCGTTGGCCAAAGTGCTTTACATTTGTTATAAGAATAGCACAACAAAACAAGCTGCATACATATATACATGTAGCCCTCACTCAGAGGACGTCAGGAAAGGCTTGGGAGTATAGATAAGTCTTTAGTCTTGACTTAAAAGAGTCGATGGAGGGGGCAGTTCTGATGGGAAGGGGGATGCTGTTCCACAGTCTAGGGGCTGCAACCGCAAAGGCGTGGTCGCCCCTGAGCTTATGCCTAGACCGTGGGATATTCAGCAGCCCCAAGTCGGCCGATCTGAGGGGCCTGGAGGTGGAATGGTGGGTGAGAAGACTTTTTATGTAGGTTTGTGATTCACGCACCATTCACCACTTTCCAATAAATATGATTTATTTTTTCCATTCCACTGCTGCTCATCCCCAACTACCCCAAAAACTTTGCACACCAAAAACAGTGCTATATTCCAGTAGTGAGATACCAATGTCCCAATGGCAATCACACACTACACTGGCGCAGCAAATTTCCTTTCATGTCCTACAAGAAAGATAGTAAGGGACTGGCTTTAAATAAAATGGGAGACCAAATTTGCAAAGCATAGGGACCATTCTTCTTTGCACCATTTTCATCTGTTTTTCAACATATCACAAGACAACTGCAGCCAATAAACAGAATGAAGGAACCCATTTAGAACGGCAGAGTCTTTTAAGACCAAGTTGCATAGGAACAAGAATATACAAGCAGAAAAGGCCACTTGCCTCCTCAAGTCTGCCTCATTGTTCACAGTGCTCAGGGTTAATCTGTCCCAGGCCTCATCTCTTCTGCCTCAGTCATCTCAGTTGTCTGATCTTTCCAAAAAAAAAGCATCCATTTCCAATTTCCCCATTCTTACAGAATAAAAAGTTCACTTTACCTTCAGCGTTTCAAAAGCATCTCTGTCATCCTGGTAGAAGATGAAAAATTAGCAATTATTAAAACACAAACTGAATCAGTGTCTAACACTTCATTCTAAAATCTTGACTTCCAAGCTATTATGAAGTGAATTAACTGTGAAAAGGACAGCAAGCAACCTCACAAGAACAAGCAGAGTTTAGCAAATTGGACAAATGGACTTGCATGGAAATTTAATGTAAAGAAACACAAAATTATATGTACTTGTGCAAATGTTATACGAGAATTTTGCCCAAACAGTCTGTGACCCATAGCATTGTGGCCGGTGGCGCTTTGTTTAAATTCCCACACGCTAAGCCAACAACGCTCTGTTTAAACCTTTGCGCACCCTGCACATACCGAGACAAATAGTAATTTTGTCCTCTCTTGCCAATAAAACTGATTTGCAACTAAACAGATGAGTGAGTCTTTTTTTCTGTTCTGCTAGTCAGATCCTTGAACCTGTTTCCTTGTAACAGCAAATTAGTGAGCAGTACATAGAAAATCTAATGGAGGTCAGAAGACGATATGTTAGATTTAAAAAAAAATGATTTGATAGTCTTGATAAAATTAATACACTAAAATGATTAACATGTTAATTTCCTTTTGTTGATTGTGCCAGTTATTGAAATTTATAGGCCTTTCAAACTAAACCAAATTTCTACTGATCATTTTATCATCAACAAAACAAAATTAATTCAAGGAGCAACAAACACAAACAGTAAGGAAAGGAGGGTAATATTTTGACTAATGAAAACCAAAAACAATTAATACTTCCAAAACAAGTAAAATTGAATGATTTTAAAGAAATAAATCAAAATAAGAGAAATAAGAATTGGAATATAGACCCAGATCTTTCTGAGACGATTGGCCAAATAGCCTTTAAAAATGTTGCAAAAAAATACACTGATTTTGCATTGCAGCAAGGCTAAGAGCTAGAATCAGAATAGCAACATTGCCATTTGATTTAAATGAACATAAATTGAACTGCAACACTATATAACAAACATTTAAATTAATCTGTTTTATCATAGAACTAAATGCATATAACCAACCATTGTCAAATAACTTAAATTTTTAAAAATTCAAAGGAACTTGATTCTCTACACAATGTCACCGCTTTGACTGCAATGGGCCCATAATGTTGACATTATGCTCAAGATTTATACTCGTCACAATTGAATGAAATCCAATTAATACCTGACCACTAATTCCAGCCTCCAAGTCAGCAAGATATCTTTGCAGATGGTTATTTAGGGTACAATTGCCATGAGCACTGGATGAGTAATATCAGAAAATACTTCTGGGGGGCAGGTGACAGAATTCCAATTCAGCAAGGAAGTGCTGTGCTCTGCATTTTCTATTATTTTGCCTCAGATTTCAAACTGATGCTCCACTTACTCCCTGAACACAGGATCGAGGTGGTCTCTTATGACCAATGTTGATTCCTCCCCCTCCCCCAGAAAATAAAAAAGCCAACTAAATAAAGACATATTTGTATTGGTCATTTTGGTCCTCTGTCGATGTTAGATGCCAAATTTCTTATAAAAAAGGCAACACAATTAATATGCCTCATCAGCTATATCCTGCACTGCAAAATGAACTATGCTAAAGCAAGTTTATTTTGTACGGCTGTCCCTATCAGTAGAGACAAAATGCTGGAGTAATTCAGCGGGACAGGCAGCATCTCTGGAGAGAAGGAATGGGTGACATTTCGGGTCGAGACCCTTTCTTCAGACTCAGTAGAGACCTGGATGTAGATTGTGGACTAGGGTATCTATATTTAATTTACTGTTAAAAAGCCACAACTTGAAAACATTTGTAGCATGTATTTAAGTGTATACAAAGGCAGTTTTCCCATTAAGCACAATGGTTATTGTACTGTGGAAATCTGTCAAAGCAGTTATAATCCTCACCCACATTTGATAATCTAGGCCAGAGGAACTTCATTTCCCACCACTCCCAATTTGTGCTCCAGAGAAATGGATCACAGCTGAACACTCTTTGGCAATTTTCTTATCTCCAGATTCTCAAGTATTCTTCACACTATTTAGAACTCAAACAAACTCCTACACCGGCAACTTGTAGCTGCCCTCACACCTACCAATACTGAACCATAAATTCCTAGCGCACAATTCAATTCAAATTAAAATTTCAGGATTCTGCATTCATTTATAATTATTTCTACATCCTTCAGATTACTAATAATTGTAACAATAGTATTCCAATAATGCTGGTTCCCACATAGCATCTCTTTTGTTTCACCACCAGTCAATTCATTTAATTCCCCACTTCACACCCACATTGCCGAATCCTCACATTATCTCCTTCCTTCTCTCTCTCCCGTCAAAAAAACACTTGCAACCAAACAGAAAAATATTCTTAATTTCTTTCCTTTCTTCCATGTCTCTGAAGTGTCCATGGATATTATTTTGCTTGAAATAGCTACATAAATTAAACTATTATATTTATGAGCTTTCTTTTAAGAAGTTATTATCAAACTTACAGGGTGCAGCTCTCCTATGAGGTACTGTTTGGTCATTTCGTGTGCATCCTTGGAATGTCCAACGTCTTCAAAGGCTTCTGTAGCATCACCTCCTGCTTGTTCTATTAGCACTTCTTCTCCGCCAGGATGCTGCAAGACATGAAATAGATTTAGGATAGGCCTATTAAAATAATGACTGGAATTTATACTGCCTCTTTTGCATCTTCACAATGCCCCTGAGCTGTTTTAAAAAGGCATACATTTATATTTATCATTTAAATTAAAAATTGTGTTACATCATCAGAAATAAAAAACGATGTCCAATATGCTCACCGTTAAATCAAAACCTCATTTAAAATTCAACTAAACTGTACCGAATGTAAGAAATATTATAAAGTAAACCCTTGTTTTAACAGACCCCTTTATAATGGATTTTTGGTTAACGGACAGACTTGCAGTGGCATGCTGGCTCACATGACCTCCCAGCCCTGGTTACAGATGCCATCCTCGGCGAAGTTTTCTCCACCCATCACACGATCCGGTTAACGCACCATTGGCCCATCATTTTGTCCACTTATCTTTCCTCCTCCTCCTCCTATTGCTCTGTCCAACCGGCCTCTTCCTCCTCCCCCAGAGTCGCTGACGTACTCCACCTTTGTAGGTGAAGTGGCGAGTACGTGGAGCAGCAGCCGGCAATGGGGAAGGAGGAGGGGGAATAAATAAAAATTGACCGCACAGTGGCCGGGTGAGTCTTGTCATTGGCGACAGACTGAGGAGGGAGTTTACAGCTGGTGGCTGCGGCACGGGCCACAGTAGTGGCCACATCGGCCGGACTGTAGAGTAGCTGATGTGGAGGAGCCCGCAGGTGCAGACCAGCGGCATCAGCGCATAATTGTAAGGTGAAATGAGCAACTTAGTAGACTGAATCAGCCTGAGGGGTGGGATCCTATACAGTATCTATATAGGCAGGTGAGAGGTTAGAAACTGGTATGGGGGATGATGAGAGAAAGTTTAATGGACAGGATGGGCAGGAGAAAGGCAGGGAGCAAGGAAGGAATGTTGGTTTAAATTGCACTTATTTTAATGCAAGAGGCCTGATGGGCAAGGCTGATGAGCTTAGCGCATGGATAGGTACGTGCGACTATGACGTTATAGCCATTACGGAAACCTGGTTAAGAGTCAAGAGTGTTTTATTGTCATACTAGACCAAATGGGACCCGTTGGATCCCTGTCACACGGGAGGCCTGGTACCCCAACGCAACCCGTTCCCCCAACGCAATGTTCCACCACTCACCCATAGCCCCCACGGGAGACCTGGTTCCCCAATGAAACCCGTTCCCCAACGCAATAGTCCACCACTCACCCTTCCCCAAATGCAATATTGCATCACTCACCCATAGTCCCCAAGTGCGCTGGGGCGGCTCATTTCCCCTTATCCCCCAGCACTCCCTCCCCCTCCTCTTCACCCTCTCTCTTTTTTACTGTCAGGACTCCGTGTCCTGTGGATTGTGATCGTAAAGGCCAAGGCCAGCAATTGGATTTGGATTTTTTAAAGTGAGAAGTGACTAGTTAAATTTGTAACGTTTAAAATGTGAATAACTTGTAAAATATACCATCATTCTGAACGAAACTTGATACAACACACCACTGGACAATGATGAGTAAGGTGGTCCAAAAATTGTAGCACTAGCGTGTACCGTTATGGCGCAATTCAGGGCATGACACACAGACAGACACGCAGACAGGCAAGATGAGAGTTTTAGTAATATACTAGACTATGTGGGACCCGTTGGGTCCCAGCATAACACGGGAAAGCTGGTCACCAACGCAATATTCCACCTCTCCACAAATTCCAATATTGCTCGCCAGTGGGGGGGGGGGGGGGGGCTTTCTGTTGCTCTAGTATGGGTTTTGCGGGCCGAGGGTACTGGTTTCCAGAGGGCCAGTATAGGCATTGTGGGCTGAATGGATTCTTGGGCCGCCAGTCAACTGTTGCAACGATTTTAAAAGCCAAGCCAAGGCAATCTATTTGGCTGCAGCCACCCGACAACCAAAATTAATTTTGTGAACACAAACTTTAAAAAAAGGCAAGGCAAACAATTGGGCTGCAGCAACCTGACAACCAAAATTCATTTTGTTTACACAAACTATTTAAAAAGGCGAGGCAAACAATTGGGCAGCTGCCACCTTACAGCCGCATCGAGGGGACTCACCGTGGAGTAGACGTGCGTTCAGTGTTATTCGCAGCTCAGAGAACCATGATCCTCTCACTTCCTGGGTCTGACAGAGACTGAGTGAGGGACTACACTTCCTGGTTTTATAGTCCCTCCCCCCCTGCTACCAGCTGGGGCAGCAGAAAGAATGGGGATTAAAAAAAAAATTTAATATCTCTCTGATTTTTCATCAATGCGAAAATTCCTCCGGTCCCGGAAGGCAGAGGGGGGCTCTGAGCGAGGTGGCCAAACATGACGGCGGTAGGTGGTGGCGTTCTCTCGGAAATCACGCCACAGTGGGCCAAAGGCGGTCAAGATCAGACTTTTAATAATATAGAAGATAGATACTGGACCAAGTGAGACCCATTGGGTCCCTGTCACACAGGAGGCCTGGTCCTGCAATGCAACCCTTTCCCTAACGCAATATTCCACCACTCACCCATTCCCCCAACGCAACCCGTTCCCCCAACGCAATATTCCACCACTCACACACAGCCCCCAACTGCGCTGGGGCGGCTCATTTACCCTTATCCCCCAGCACTCCCTCCCCCTCCTCTTCACCCTCCCTCTTTTTAAACTTAAAAAAATTGATTTTTCACTTTTGAAAATCCATTTGCACTTGCTGGGAGGAATCATTGTCCTGTGATTTGCAACATTGTAATGGGCAGGGCCAGCAAGTGCAATTGGTTATTTTACAGTGAAAAGTTAAGTCGGCAGTTTACGTCAATGAGATCCCATTGTGGCGTCATAGCTGCTAACTGCCACTGCAACCTCAAGTGATTTTTTCTCAAACTGGATTTTGTAAAGTTAAAAATGTGAATAACGTGAAACATACCATCAGTGTGAATGAAACTTGATACAACACACCACAGGACAATCGTGAATAAGGTGGTCCAAAAATGGTAGCGCTATCGTGTACCGTTTTGGCATAGTTCCGGGAGCACATGGGCACGCACGCAGACAGAAACACAAACACGATGAGTGTTTTAGTAATATACTAGACCAAGTGGGACCCGTTGGGCCCCGTTCGCCAACGCAATATTCCACCACTCACCCATAGCCCCCAACTGCACAGGAGTGGCTGACATTTTTAGTTTAAAATGGCAATAACTTGTAAATATAAGATCAATGTGAACGCATCTCACTCTCCTTCTTCAATCTCCTTCTCTCCTCCATTATCCTCCCTCCCCCCCCTCCTCTCCCCCTCCCTCCTCTCCCCCTCCCTCCCCTTCTCCCTCTTCCCACTTCCCTCCTGCATTACCTCGCCATCCCTCTTCTTACCCCTATCCTTCTCCATTCTCACTCATCCCCCAGCATTCCCTCCCTCTCCTCTTGACCCTCTCTCTGTCTCTCTCTCTCTCTCTCTCTGTCTCTCTCTATCTGTGCGTGAGTGTGTGTGTCTCCCATTTTCTGTCTCTTTCCCTGTCTCTCTCTCCCCAGTAGACCAGGCCCTGTGCCCCGGGCTCCCTGTGCATGTGTGCTCCCTCCCTTCCACCAGACACATAGGTGGGTTCTGGTGCTGGTGGATCTGGTGGATCGACGGTGCTGCAGGGACAGGTTACGGTGCAAGCTTGACAAAGCAGGGCAAGCTACAGGAATCAACTATTCAACCACCATCCCCCAGCTTTACACTCCCCGAGAGACCCTTTTTATTGAGATTTTGGTAGGTTGCTCTGGAAAATTAGATCGCATGCAATTCAAAGAGATCGCTGAATTGATTAAAAATTGGCTTCATGGAAGGTGATGGTGGAAAGTTGTTTGTCAGATTGAAGGCATGTGACTAGTGGTGTGCCTCAGGGTTCAGTACTGGGCCCATTGCTGTTTCTCATTTATATTAATGATTTGGATGGGAACATATATGGCATGATTATCAAGTTTGCAGTTGACACTAAAGTGGGTGGTATTGTAGATGGTGGTCAATAATTGCAGCAGGATCTTGATTGATTAGGTAGGTGGGCTGAGGAATGGTTGATGGAATTTAATACAGGGAAATGTGAGGTGTTGAATTTCAGGAAGTCTAACATAGGCTGGACCTACACAATGAATGGTACGGCTTTGGGGAGTGTTGTAAAGCAGAGAGATCTAAGTGTGCAGGTACATAGTTCCTTGAGAGTGGTATCACAGGTAGATACTGTGGTCAATGAGGATCAGTCAGAATATTGTATAGAAGCTGGCCATGCTGCAGTTATAGAAGTCATTGGTGAGACCACATATAGAGTATTGTGTTCAGTTTTGGTCACTCTGTTATAGGAAAGATGCTGTCAATCTGGAAAGGGTGCAGAGAAGATTTACGAGGATGTTTCCAGGACGAGGGTCTGAGCTTTCTGGAGAGGTTGTGCAGGATATGACTTTATTCCTTGCTAGCAGAGGGGGATGAGGGTTGATCTTATGGAAGTGCAACAAAATCACGAGAGGAATAGATCGGGTAAACGCACAGTCTTTTGCTCAGATTTGGGATATCGAGAACCAGAGAACCCAGGTTTAACGTGAGGAGGGAAAGATTTAACAGGAACCCGAGGGGCAACTTTTTTTTATACAAAGAGCGGTGGGTATACGGAACGGGCTGCCGGAGGAGGTAGAGGCAGGTACTATCACAACGTTTAAGAGGCATTTATGGATTGGATACGATACGTTTGGGGGCGGGGGGGGGTGGGGGGGGGGAGATTTGGGCCGAATACAGATAGATGGGGCTAGTGTAGATGGAGCATGTTCATCGGCGGGGGCAAGTTGCGCAGAAGTGCCCGTTTCCACGTTGTATGACGATGACTCTAACTGCTCATTACACAGATAGTTCGCAAGTTGGTAATGCTCCTGTGGGCAGAACTCGCACATAGCAAAAGTTGTGCAGCAACTTAGAAATCCATACTGCCTGCTCCCAAACACTCATATATACATATATGCATATGTCTGAAGAAGGGTTTCGGCCCGAAACATCACCTATTTCCTTCGCTCCATAGATGCTGCTGCACCCGCTGAGTTTCTCCAGCATTTTTGTGTACCCTCATATATACAAGCTGTACGCACGAAAGAGAAAAAAGAAAACAAGGAGAGAGGGGAAATATTCCCCATCTTGGAACCCGAGGGGCAACCTTTTCCATACAGAGGGTGGTGGGTATATGGAACTAGCTGTTAGAGGAGGTAGTCGAGGCAGGTACTATATCATTTATAAGACATTTGGGCAGGTACATGGATAGGAAAGGTTAAGAGGGATGTCGGCCTAACACCAGAGGATAGAACAAGTGTAGATGGGACATCTTGGTCAGCAAGGGTAAGTTGGGCTTGTTTCCTTGTTGTATCGCTCCATTACTTTAAGGATATGAAGACAAATCAACAAAAATTCTGAGGTTTTATTTTATTTCTCTTGGTTGTATTTATTGGTTCACTTCAGTTCCTCCATTTGCCAGACTACCCCAAGGGCAATATCCTGTAAAAATGCTAAACTTTGCCCAAAACAAAGAAGCCTTATCTTTGTGTAAACAACAACAGGGTAGAAGCATGAACATAATCCTACTGGAGAGATTGGTATGCCAGAATAATATATATATTTTAAAAGGGGCCAGATATTGTCAGATGCTAAAATCTACCTGTGTGGGGTTCCTCCAGGCTCGGGAAATATGGAAGGAAAGGGGAATAAATGTTGGCAAAGTCCTTTAGTCCTGGATGGGTGGTCTCGCAAGCAAATATCTCCTGATATAATATCCCATCAATGATAACAATGAAAACATTTTCTGCTTCAAAAGCAAGTTGGAAAATAAAACCTAGAAACAAAGTGTGGCAGAATAAAATGTCATGACTAAATAATTTTAGCAGTTGGGAAAGTGCACTACACATTATATTGCTAAAGACTATTCAAAGTATACATGGCCCTTGTTGAAATGAGATATGGGCTCTCACATACTGTATTTCTCAAACCTTTACATTATCTAGCTGTGATTTCTTAATCTTCTCCAAAAGAGATGGTTATCAGGAGAAAAATGTTGTAATGTTTTACACAAGTATATTCTTCATAGGACAAACAAAGGTAAAATAGAGCACTTCTGTGCTGCAGATTCCAATAAGGGGGGTGGGTTGGGACAGAGAGGGTGAGAAAGAAGGCATGGGGCAAGCATCCCCAGAAGATAAGATCAGCTTTGGAAAGGCGAGCAATTCTTACACCCAGAGTCTCAAAATAAATTTAGTCAATTCCTTGGGAGGTTCTTTATTTTGATAAGAAAAATTCCCATCATAAGAGTCAATGATGAAGAGCATAAAAAAAAGCCCATCGGAGTACATGCTAATTATCAAAATTGCATTTATATCTAGGAGGAAATCATGTAGCCACTGGGAGAACATGCAAACTTCACACACACACACACGTCTCAATGGAATCCTACAAGCACCAAATTAAAAAAATGTTAAATATAAATATTAAAAGAATGTAAAAGACACTGAACAACACAAGCTCAAAATTGATTTGCAAAACCAAGTTCCAGGAAAAAAGTTACATCAGTAAACTAAAATTTAATGGGAACAAAATCAAATATGATTGCTTCAAACGTAAACATTTCAAAGCCATTTTCTGATGTTTCCCTTTAGAACAGTGCAAACTATGCAAGAGGTCAGGTAAACATGCAAAAGGAAATTCATTAACAAGCATAAAACCTTTCAGCTAAAGAGATTTTCCTCATTCCTAAATTTCCAGAATATCTGTTGCACAAAGCTGAACCCAGTTGCTAAATTATCATTATAAAAAAGATCAAAGTACACATACAGTGCCTTCCATAATATTTGGGACAAAGACCCATCATTTATTTATTTGCCTCTATATGCCAGAATTTGAGATTTGTAATAGAAAAAAAATCACATGTGGTTAAAGTGCACATTGTCAGATTTTATTAAAGGGTATTTTTATACAATTTGATTTCACCATGTACAAATTACAGCTGTATTTATACATAGTCCCCTCCCCCCCCATTTAAGGGCACCATAATGTTTGGGACAACAATGCTGGAGAAACTCAGTGGGTGAGGCAGCATTTATGGAGCGAAGGAATGGGTGACATTTCGGGTCGAGACCTTTCTTCAGGACCTCCACAGCTGATGACAGAAGAATTCTCTCTATAATAAAGAAAAATCCCCAAACACCTGTCCGACAGATCAGAAACACTCTTCAGAAGACTTCATGAACAGAAATACAGAGGCTACACTGCAAGATGCAAACCACTGGTTAGCCGCAAAAATAAGATGGGCAGGTTACAGTTTGCCAAGAATTACTTAAAAGAGCAACCACAGTTCTGGAAAAAGGTCTTGTGGACAGATAAGATGAAGATTAACTTATATCGGAGTGATGGCAAGAGCGAATTGCTACTCCTGCGGAGGAGAGAAGGAACAGCCCAAGACCAAAGCATACCACCTCATCTGTGAAACGTGGTGGATGGGGTGTTAAGGCCTGGGCATGTATGGCTGCTGAAGGTACTAGCTCACTTATCTTCATTGATGATACAACTGCTGATGGTGGTAGCATAATGAATTCTAAAGTGTAGACACTTGTGCCCAAGTTCAAACAAATGCCTCAAAACTCATTGGCCAGCGGTTCATTCTACAGCAAGACAATGATCCCAAACATACTGCTAAAGCAAGTTTTCCAAAGCTAAAATATGGTCAATTCTTGAGTGGACAAGTCAATCACACGATTTGAACCCAATTGAGCATGCCTTTTATATGCTGAAGAGAAAACTAAAGGGAACTAGCCCCCAAAACAAGCATAAGCTAAAGATGGCTACAATACAGGCCTGGCAGAGCATCACCAGAGAAGACACTCAGCAACTGGTGATGTCCATGAATCGCAGACTTCAAGCAGTCATTGCATGCAAAGCATATGCAACAAAATACTAAACATGACTACTTTCAGTCACATGACATTGCTGTGTCCCAAACATTATGGTGCCCAGAAATGGGGGACTATGTATAAACACTGCTGTAATTTCTACATGGCGAAACCAATATATATAAAAATGGCCTTTATTAAAATCTGACAATGGTGCACTTTAACCACATGTGTTTTTTCCTATTACAAATCTCAAATTGTGGAGTACAGAGGCAAATAAATAAATGATGGGTCTTTGTCCCAAACATTATTGAGGGCACTGTAGTTAAAACCCAGAGCAACCTGATGACAAGTCCAAGGTCCTTCCGAGTGGACTACGACCAATGTTTATTGAAGGACGATTACTCAGCATTGCAAAAAACCCATAAACATTAACTTAAATACTCTACATAGAAATTTAAATGCAAGATCTAATCTCAATCTCGTACACTCAGTTAGTAATTCGTGATAATCTTCAATTTAACCAAGCCTTTTATACATCTTTATGATGACTTCAATATATCCCTAAAGGAAGTTTAACGCACGTATTTTTCAAATAATTCACAGACCAAGCCATGCTGAAACTGATTTTGGAATGAGAAAACTGTAATACTAACATTTTGGAAGAATGGTCTCACTGCTTCATTCAAAGTCCTTTCAAAACTGCTAAGTGTGGGTCATGTCTATGTGGAGACCTATTCAGCCTGCTTATTCCCATCCAAACATACAAAAACACCAACATGCTGTTAATAACCACGATTAGTAAATTAATAACCACAATGCTAGTGCAAAAGGTATTCTCTGGCTTTTGTTATGATTGCATCGATGTGATGGCCCTGGCCATCAAATATTCAGAGATATGCACCTCAGGATTCTAGACGTTGCTGACTCTCCACCACCCACCCATCGATGAGGACAGCTTCATGGTTCATCAGGTTCCCCCTTCTAAAGTCAACAATCAGCTTCTTGGCATTGCTGACATTGAGAACAAGATTGTTGATCCGGCATAATTCTATCAGATTTTTAACTCTCTTAAACTCTGGCTCATCATTAATCGTTATTTATTCAACAATGGAGAGGTATCAAGGGAATTAAGAGTGTTTTGGAACAGTGACTGGCTACACAGACATGGCACAGGTAGTCTTGCTATAACATGCTTTTCAACAAAGCAAATTGGATATAATGGAATTGATGATTGGAAAGACTATTTGTATTACACAGGCTGAGTTGGTTAACACAATTCCAATTGGGAACTAGAGAATCACTTAAAAATGAAGGAAAAAAAAAACAGACGTGGGGGAAAAAGTTTCAGGGAAAATAAACTGTTTCCATGCAACCTTCCTGCATTAATCGGACACCATTGCATCTGCTGTCCCACTGCGGTGACCTAATCCGCGAGTTAAGATGTGTCTTCGACCTTCAAGCTCGAGGGCACTCGCCTGGAAAACCTAGGTCTGGATCGACCGTCCGCATTGAAACCGCGAGCTGGATCGACCGATCGCACACACACACAGCAAAGGCGGGGGCCAGGGAAAGCGGGGTCTGAAATTCACACCCATGATGAAGAGGAAGGTAAAAGACGGCTGCCACAGTGTACGGCAAGTCCTTTAGAGAGCGCAGGGGGGGGGGGGGGGGGGGGGAAGAAGGGGGGGGGGGGGGGGGGAGAAGAAGGGGGTGGAGAAACTTTTAAGAAGTTTAATAAAGTTTAGCGGGCATTTTACGTACCGGTAGTTTTCCTGGGTCTTGAAAACTCCAATGAGCCAATTAAAATGCCCGGTCAGCGCAGGAGATTGCCTACGGCTGCCCTCGACTGCCTGTAACTAAATAGTGACCCCACTCCACTGCATTACGAGTTAAAAAGAACCACGCCAACCAAATTTTACTCATGGAAAATTTTTCAACATGCTGAAAAATTTTCCGCGACCTAGCTGAGGTCCACGAGTATTCAGGAACTTCAGGAAGTACCAGTGACCTCATAGGACCTCCAAGGACCACGTGTCGACCATGCTGCGAGTTTGAGTCGAGGGCAAACTCTTCTAAACTCGCAGATTAGGTCGCCACAGTGGAACAGCCCCTTTAAGTACACCGAGTTTCACCACAGGTGGCAGGGGGCGGAAATCGCTGTTTCCTGTGGGGGGGGGGGGGGGGGGGGGGGGGTAGGACACTTCCTTGGCGCTGCATGCACATGCGCCGCACACGAGGCTTCAGCCCTGGGCCCTGTGGATGATAACATCATGAGCTGACCTGATTGGTGACCGACTCTGAACTCCAACAATAGCAGCTTTGTCCGCCCTGAATCGTGGGGCTTGAATCGGCCCAGCCACGGGATCTTCCATCACCCGGCGAGGGCTTCAACATCGGGAGCCTCGATGCAGCAATTTGACCGCGGGGCGGTGGAAGATCCCGCGGCCGTTTTTAAGCCGCGCTGGGCCGGGCGATGAAAGGCCCCGCGAACGGGCTGATTCAAGCTCCGTTCTATGATCTTTGCTCCAGCAGGACGTCTCCCTCCACAAATCATCGCACTCTATCCTCAGTCCCACCCCCCCCCTACTTCCTCCTCTGACCTATCATCAAGCGGAATCATCATGTCCCGTCCGCCCCCCCCCCCCCGCCTGCTGACCAACGTCTCTCTCGTCCAATCAGCGCCCTCGACCATCAGTCCCACCCCCACTGTCTCGCGGAAAGCGGAGTTAAGTTTTTTTCACCGAATTACAAAACATGGGGGGGGGGGGGGGGGGGGAATTGCCCCCCACCTCTCAAAACATGGGGGGGGGGGGGGGGAAACGTCCCACCCTGTCCCCTCCCCCCCTCCCCCCGGATTTACGCTCATGACACTTCATGCTGCTGCAATAAAAGCAGCCACCATAAATCAAGGATCACTTATGCCCCGAACATTCCCGCTGCTCCTCTCTCATGTCGGGTACAATAAAAAACTTTAAAGCTTGTACCACATGATTCATAAACAGTTTCTTCTCAGCTGTTATCAGAAACTGAATGGACCTTCCATAACATAAGAGTTTAGTCCCGATCTCCCTACCTACCTCATTGTGTCACTACATTTTCTTTTTTTTTTTAAATTCTGCACTTTCTTTGTAGCTTTAACACTGTAGCATGGTATTCTGTTCTCTGGTTATTTTCTCTTTGTACTGCTTACACATGGTTTAATTGTTCTTGTGCATGGTATGATTTGACTGTTTCTCGGTACATAGGAGAATAATAAGCCAATACTAAGGACATTAACAAGAATCATTTTTATTGAGACTTATTCAATGATATTCCATTAAATAATATAATATGCAGCCTTTAATTAAAATCCGATTTCCAGTAACTTTACTTCCAAAAATCCTGCAGAAAACAAACGTTGTTAGTGCAAGTTAAATTCTAGCCCTGAATCTCCTTTTTCCATTGATACAATTCTTTCTTGAAAGATGATTTTCTATAATCGTATGGTGTCATAGAAATTTAACTTGAGTTGTAGCAGAACTAAGATTGACACAAAATGCTGGAGTAGCTCAGCTGGATTGGCAGCATCTCTGGAGAGAAGGAATGGGTGAAGTTTCGGGTCGTGACCCTTCTTTAGACTTCAGCAGAATTACATGCACAACAATTATCTTTGCTGGGAGTCTGTGTTGAAGCATGTGCATCTTATAGTGTTGACCATTACGTAAAGCCTAAACCACACCAGTAACCCTCCTCCCATCTTGAATCAAGCCGCTGTAGATTACCTCTGGAAACGAATGCACAAACTGAAGACCAGCACCCCATTACAATGGCCAATATTTGGAGATTATGTATTTTGGATTAGATGATCTAAAATGGTATCTTTCCTATTAGATCCAATAATACCCAAAAAGCATATTTTCCCAAAGTTTTGGGCACTATTTATCGCAAATACTTCTTCTAAAATAGGTCACATGCTGCAATGATGTTTCATGGATTTCGCAATAGCCAAATTTGACTCATAACTTAATGGAAATTAATGCTTTGGACTTTAAAAAATGCTAAAACCTATTCAACCCATAGAAATAAAAAACAGACAGCAATAAATAGCAATAACTAGCATTTACATTCAGTTTTAAACAGAAATGCTTCCAATGTACTTCATTGGTGCTTAAACACCAATTAAAAACATCATCGGCTCTGACCTTCCTTCCATCGAGGGGATTTATCGCAGTCGCTGCCTCAAAAAGGCTGGCAGTATCATCAAAGACCCACACCATCCTGGCCACACACTCATCTCCCTGCTACCTTCAGGTAGAAGGTACAGGAGCCTGAAGACTGCAACAACCAGGTTCAGGAATAGTTACTTCCCCTCAGCCATCAGGCTATTAAACCTGGCTCGGACAAAACTCTGATTATTACCAACCACTTTCTGTTATTTGCACTATCAGTTTATTTATTCATGTGTGTATATATTTATATCATGGTATATGGACACATTTATCTGTTTTGTAGTAAATGCCTACTATTTTCTGTGTGCTTAAGCAAAGCAAGAATTTCATTGTCCTATACAGGGACACATGACAATAAACTCACTTGAACTTGAACAAATAAAAGATCAACACGAAGCAAAGAATTAACTTAACTTGGAACGTTTTGTAGGAGATGATTGGATAAACAAGATTTGTAAAGGAAATCCAAAAGCTTAGTGTTTATATAAATTTAATTTAGTTAATGTCACGTGAACCAGGTACAGTGAAAACCTTTTGTTGTGCTAACCAATCAGTGGAAAGCCTATACATGATTACAATCATATAGTCCGAGGGTCTCCAGTGAGATAGATAGTTGCTCAAGACAACACTCTACATGTTGATAGAACGGTTCAGTTGCCTGATAACAGCTGGGAAGAAACTGTCCCCGAATCTGGAGGTTTGCATTTTCACATTTCAGCACCTCATGCCTGAAGGGAGAGGGGAGACGAGGGAGTGACTGGGTGAGACTCGTCCTTGATCATGCTGGTGGCTTTGCTGAGGCAATGTGAAGTGTGAATGGAGTCAATGGAAGGGAGATTGGTTTATGTGATGCACTGGGCTGTGTCCACAATTCTCTGCATTTTTTTGCGATCTGGTATGGAGCGGTTTCTAAACCATGCTGCGATGCATCAAAAAACAAAGTGTTCTACGACACACCTGTAGAAGCTAGTGAGTTGATGGGAACATGCAAAACTTCCTCCACCTTCTGAAAGTAAAGACACGGTGTGCTTTCTTTGCCATTGCATCAATATGGGTGGGCCATGTCATATTGCTGATATTTACATATTTACATATTTACATAGAAACATAGAAATTAGGTGCAGGAGTAGGCCATTCGGCCCTTCGAGCCTGCACCACCATTCAATATGATCATGGCTGATCATCCAACTCAGTATCCCGTACCTGCCTTCTCTCCATACCCTCTGATCCCCTTAGCCACAAGGGCCACATCTAACTCCCTCTTAAATATAGCCAATGAACTGGCCTCGACTACCCTCTGTGGCAGGGAGTTCCAGAGATTCACCACTCTCTGTGTGAAAAAAGTTCTTCTCATCTCGGTTTAATAAATGGGTTATCATCCGTGTCCGCCGACCAGCATTGAACAACTCTCTGTACCAGGTCCTCCTGCTTCAGTATTGGTTTGTAGGCAGGGAGTAGAAACACAGGTCAGTGATCAGATTTCCTACAATGTGGCCGAGGGACAAAGCGTTAGGCATTTTTTACTCTGGTGGGAAAAGGGACATGCCGATAGTACTTTGGTAGTAGACCCCCGAGGTTGGCTCGATTGAGGTCTCCAGCTACAATGACCAGGGATTCAGTGTTTAGTCCCAAGGCTGTTGATAGCGGTGTACAGTTCATTCAGAGCAAGCTTGATGTCCGCATCAGGAAGGATGTAGACTGCTGTTAGGATAGCCGAGGTAAATTCCCTTGGCCTGTAATCGGGACCGCACTTCAGTTAGATATTCCAGGTCTGGGATGCATAAGCTCACCAGGACTGCCATGTGAGGAAAACATTTTTCACACAGAGAGTGGTGAATCTCTGGAATTCTCTGCCACAGAAGATAGTTGAGGCCAGTTCATTGGCTATATTTAAAGAGGGAGTTAGATGTGGCCCTTGTGGCTAAAGGGATCAGGGGGTATGGAGAGAAGGCAGGTACAGGATCCTGAGGGATGATCAGCCATGATCATATTGAATGGCGGTGCAGGCTCGAAGGGCCGAATGGCCTACTCCTGCACCTATTTTCTATGTTTCTATGTCTGACTACCATAACATATTGATTAGACAGCAGACCCCACCTCCTTTAACCTTGCTCAAAGATGCCGTTCGGTCCATTCGATGAAGGGAGAAGCCCTCGGGCTGAATGACACAGTCAGGTGTGAGCATATCTCTGTGAAATAGATCACACAGCAGTCTCTCGCTACTTTGAGGCAAGTCAGTCTGGTTTTAAGTTCATCCAACTTGTTGCATATTGTAAGGCACATTTGAATTTGAATTGAATTTGAATTCAGTTTTATTTGTATAGGGACAGTGCATATTAATAAACATTTACATGTAATACGCAAGATTGTAGCCAGTAGCTAATTTCCATCTTTAGTCCCTCTGGTAAACACATCACAACACAATCAATCAATAAGAAAAGAGACAAAAACAAAAGACAAAACAAAACAAACAATATGGTTTAGCCTGCAGTCATAACATAGAATAAATAACAAACACTCAACACAGTTTAAAGTCCCAAAGTCATTGTCTCTTCCCTCCTTGCTCTCCCTCTGCGCTGAGGCAATCCAAGCCTCCGATGGTAGGTAAGTCCCGCGGCTGAATCCGAGCTCCGCAAGCGGTCGGTTCAAACCCGGGGCGGTCGAAGCTGCCGCTCTCCAGTCCAGCGGACGCAGCTGTAGTTGCGGGAGCTCCGGAAAACAGAACTCGAGCTCCCGATGATGTCTTCCACTGGCCCGCGGCCGAGCCTCCAAAGTCGGGTCGGAAGCTGTGTCGCACCGCAACCACAGCCCCGAAGTCGGCCAGGCTCGCGTTGGTAAGTCCTGGCTGTGCCACCACAGCCTCGAGGTCGGTCGCAGTTGGAGGCCGCCAGCTCCGCGATAGGCCTCAGCGCAGAGGGAAACGGAGACGGGGATACGGCAGGAAAGGTCGCATCCCCCCAAAGGAAGAGCCAAAAAACACGTTACACCCACCCCCCCACACACATACAGCTAAACAAACCAAAATAAACTGTAAAAACAGGACAAAAGAAAACAAAAAACAGAAAAGACAAACAGACTGCAGGCGAGCCGCAGCTGCAAGGCAGCGCCGCCACTCCCACATTTGCAGGTAATGCCATATAAAACAGAGTTGTGGGAAGTTGGAAAGGGCAGATGAATTGTAGACATTTTTCATCCTTTTCCTCTGTATACTTTACTCCTGTTTATTCGGTTTATAAAATAAAACGGTTACTTGCTACACAATTGATTTTGCCAAGTCACTTCTAATAAATTAGCTGACAGCACTGGCATAAGCACAATCAGCAAAAGTTGACAAAACACATTTTGCTAGTTGTATATTGCATATACATGAACCCAATCAGTCCTAGATATCATAAATGTAATAGCTTTTTTATCATAGAAACATAGAAAATAGGTGCAGGAATAGGCCATTCGGCCCTTTGAGCCTGCACCGCCATTCAATATGATTATGGCTGATCATCCAACTCAGTATCTGTACCTGCCTTCTCTCCATACCCCCTGATCCCTTTAGCCACAAGGGCCACATCTAACTCCCTTTTAAATATAACCATCGAACTGGCCTCAACTACATTCTGTGGCAGAGAATTCCAGGGATTCACCACTCTGTGTAATAAATGTTTTTCTCATCTCAGTCCTAAAAGATTTCCCCCTTATCCTTAAACTTTGACCCCTTGTTCTGGACTTCCCCAACATCAGGAACAATCTTCCTGCATCTAGCCTGTCCAACCCCTTATCATACCACTTTTTTGAGAAGTTTCTCAAACATTTTATTGCAAATATTTAAGTGCTTTAACAGCAAACAGCATATGCAGTTAACTCCTATTTAATTGCTCGTCACCTCTCAGTCTTGCCGGATTTTCCTTAATTGGAAACAAATGCAATTTGTCATGAAGAGATGTTTCAGCACAGATTGTTTCTACAGCCTTGAAGGAATGTTAAGATAACTGTTTCAAAAATGTTAAACATTTCCCTTAACAGAATTTCACAATTTATTTGCAAGCCCATGAACATCTTGTCACTCTCAATTCTGCATTGTATTCAGGAGGAGGGAAAAAAATTGACAAATTTGTAGCGATCTTAATCTTCAAAAAGTATTCAACCATGACCGATCAGAGAAATTAAATATAGCATTAAATCAAAAGGGGCTAAAAGTTGCCAAAACTAACAGCAGGCCAGAATATTGGAATATTTTAAGAAATCAAGATTTTTTATTTTTTTAAAACTGAAAATTGAGCAGATAAAAAATCCGAAATGATTTTGATGAATAATGGAACAGCCTTAATGGGCCAAATGGCCTACTCGTGTTCCTGCACCTATATACATTTAATATGGACACTAAAAAGGCTGCTTGCAAGGCACAACCACATAATGTTGGGGTAACACATTGCCATCAGTAGTAGACTGTGCTTTCTGTTAGAATGCCATTTTCTGGTCACTTAGATGTGGCATTAAAAGCATCTGTACTTGAATTGCAATTTACAGTCTACAAGGAGCCATGAGGCAGAGTGGTCAAATATATTTAAGACTGTAGTAAACAGATATGGAATAAAAGGTAGTGACTGGTTCCAGGGAATAGGCACAAAACAAGATCAACCACGATCCCTCTGGATGACAGCTCAGTCTCAAAAACCTGCATCTATTTATTTATTTATTTATTTGTTTATTTATTTATTCCGAACAAGTAGACATTAAAGACATTAATAGTAACAAAATCGAAATTATCAAACAATTGGACATTACAATCAATATTTACAAAGCAATGAAAAGAACAAAAGCAAAGTTCCAATAAGTCTGTACAAGCTCGAAAAGGAGTGAGAAGAAGAATAACTTATTAAATCTCACCCCTTTTCCCCAACACTTCTACCGTTTAAAAATCAATTAATTAATAATAATAATACTACCCTAGGCAATTTCCCATAATACCTACAGACATATATATACATACAACTATTATGCACATACAAACTTCATATCTGAAGTACCCAAACATAAGTAAACAATAGTAAAGCAATAAATAAACATTAACGGTACTTTAACCCCCACTTGTCAACCATCCCCTCCATCCCTGTACCCCTTGAAAATTATTTATTTATATATCATTTTTAAATGATTCATGTTTGTGCATTGCTTTAATTCCCCGTTCAATTTATTCCACACTCCTACTCCACAAACCGAAATACAAAAGGGTTTTCTAGTCGTACGGACTCTTTGTTTCTTAAAGTTAAATATTCCTCTTAAATTGTAACCCCCCACACGCTCGTTAAATAATTTTTGAATGTTTCCAGGTAAATTTTTATTTTTGGCCCTAAACATTATCTGAGCTGTTTTGAATGTAACCAAATCTTCAAATTTTAATAATTTTGACTAAAAATAATGGATTCATATGACCCAGATACTTAGCATTATGGATAATACGAATTGCTCTTTTTTGCATCATGGTTAATGAGTGTATCGAATTTTCATAGTTATTACCCCAGACTTCTGCACAATAATTTAAGTAGGGTAAAATTAATGAACAATAAAGAATACGGAGTGATTTGTAATCCAGAGCTTGCTTGGCTTTGTATAATAGAGATACTTTTTGACAATTTTAATTTTACATGTTTAATATGTGATTTCCAGCTTATTTTATCGTCAATTATAACCCCAATAAATTTATTTTCATGCACTCTTTCAACTTCCACCCCATTTATCTTTATACTTACTAGTGTATTTATTCTACAATTACCAAATAACATTATTTTAGTTTTACTCAGATTTAATGAAATGTTATTCCTATCACACCATATTTTCAATTTACCCATTTCTTTTATTATTTTATCCAATAGCTGTTTTAAATTTTCCCCAGAACAAAAAATATTTGTATCATCTGCAAACAAAACCAGCCTCAAGACATTGGACACATTACAAATATCGTTTATGTACATGATGAAGCTGAATTTTAGTTACAAAAATAAGAAAATATTAAAATAGGTTTCTGGGCTAGCTTACACCTTATATTTATTGTCAAATTAGGCTTGCCTTAGGTTGCGGTGTGTGAGATAATAAATACCATAACATTGTCTCCCAAGTGACAAGCAGAGAAGAGCTAGATCTCTTTGAAGTAAGATGCCGTAAACAAAGTGGCCAATGTTATGGGGGAGGAGGCGAGAAAGGAAGAGAGAAACAGCTAGTCATATCTGTGAAGTAAGATGCCATAAACCAAATGGCCAATGTTTATGAGGGACCAAATGACAGAGAGGAAGCAGCGAAAGAGCTAGGGTGATCTCTGTGAAGATAAAATGGCATTATCCAAATAGCCAATGTTTATGGACGAGAAAGGAACCAGGGAAGTAGAAAGATAAAATGTCGTAAACCAAATGGCCAATGTTATCTTGTACTATGTAAACAAAAGGCCTTTGATGTGATGCATTCTGTGGAAACCTTTTCCTGTACCTCTGACCATGACTAATGTCTGTGAAATGTGCTAAGGGGACAAAAAAACCCTATTTAAGGCAATGTAATTCTGTTGTTCAGAGAAGGTGGACGGAGGACGGTCAAGTGTCTGTAATGGTCACTTGACTGGAATTCTCGCTCCCTTCCATCGGCCGATGTTAAGTAAAGTTTTGAACTGGTCTACCAAACAGTTTGTGTGGTGTCTGTTTATTAAGAAGCGAACCTGGTTTAGTAGTTAAGAAAGTAGCTTTTTCATTGGCGTAGTTATGCAGGCCTCGCTGGGACCACATCAACGGCTGACTGTGCAAGAGGTTGCAGAGGTTGCCGGGATTGGAAGGGAGATAACTGAGCTCTATCGGCCCCCTTGTCAGACCGACTCCCTAGAAACTCCCGGGAACATCTGTGATCCTTCATCAGACATTGAATTGGTTCCCTGCCGAGGTTCTTAGAAACAGACAAAGGTAAGACCAGTTGGGCTTTATATGTTTTTTTTAAGAAGGGATTGTGTATGTATTTTTAAGACAGAATTGTGCATGTATTTTTAAGAAGGGCTTGTGTATATTGTTAAGAAGGACGTGAGTGGTTTCTCTTTCTCTCTCTCTGTCTATCTCTCTTTGTTTTCTTTTTTTTTATCTCTCTCTACTAAGGGCTCATCGGCCTCGTTGAGACATCCGTGATTTGTCGGGTTGAGATACGGGGGTTGAGGTTTGCGTCTGGCTTATTGAGACATCCGAAGAGTTGTCGGATTGAGAAATAAGTGGCGTTGTATATTAAAGAGTTAAGGAGTCTGCCAGGTTGAGAAACGGGGGTCCCGGATAGCGGGTCTGCTTCGTTGAGACACTTGGGGCTTATTTTAAGAGTTAAGGAGTCTGCCAGGTTGATAAACGGGGGTCACGGATAGCGGGTCTGCTTCGTTGAGACACTTGGGGCTTATTTTAAGGGATAAAACGTCTGCCAGGTTGAGAAACGGGGGTCTTGGTTAGCGAGTCGGCTTCGTTGAGACACTTGGGTCGTATATTCAAGAGTTAAAAAGTCAGCCAAATTGAGAAACTGGGGTCTCGAGTAGCGAGTCGGCCTGGTTGATATATTTGGAACGATTCGGAATTAAGAAGTCTGCTTTCTTTTTCTCTTTCTTTCTATCTATCTATGGGGAATGCTCTGGATAACAGTCCAACATATGTGTTATTTGAATCCTAGGTATAATAAGAAATTTAGAATGTTAAGTTACAAGTTGACCAAACGGTTAGGGGATGAAGCCTGGCCAGTAAGGGGAACATGGAATGTAGAAACATTTATATGGGAAAGGAAGGCGGGAAAGAAATGGAAGAAAGGAATTAAAACATGGGATGCAGAAGCAGTGAAGAAGCATGAGGAGAGTATAGAGTTTGAAGTTGGATGGATGTTGCATGTCAGAAGGGGATAGAGTTAAGAAACAAGGATAGAACTCGGAAAGGATGGAACGTATTGCAACTAGAATGCCAGTGGGCAGAGGAACAAGAGGAAATAATTAAAAGACAGACAGGAGGTGAGAAACAGGTGATGGTTAGTAAAAATAAACCCAGTACTGGTAAATCCTCTGGAGGAGACTTCATGTCTGGCACGACGACCCTATTTGGTAGTGAAGATGAGGAGTTAGATAATTTTGGGAGATGTCCACATGTCCACCTATGCCCTACCAGTAGCAATGGCATCTTTACCTGGGACAGTTCCGTCAGTAACATCCCTATACCTTGAAGTTCTGACCTTACAAAGCTCCCCAGGATTGGGAGCACGGGAATGCCTTTCTGTGCGTAATTTGTTTAACGCATTGATGCTACCAGAACAGCTGGTCATTGTTAAATGTACTACACACACTGGTGCTGGGGACCCTATAGCAAAAGGCAATGAGTTGCTGATAATGTGTCCAAGCAAGCAGCCTGTACATCCAAATGCGTAGTGACAGCACGTAAACAGATGCTAGCAAATAGAACGGTCCTGCCAAACATGAAGGAGGTATGTACATTACAGAGGGACGCCTCTCATATATAATAATAACTATGGAAACAAGAGGGCTGTGCCATTGATTCAGCACACCCCGCTTGGACAAGTTGGTGTATTCGATACATTTTTACTCGTCTTACCCATGCTGGTAAGGAGGGAATGATAGGATAACAAAGGAAATGTGGTGGCAGGCCTCTGAATGTAAAATTTGCCAACAAAGTAATCCAGGCAAATCAATTAAGATACCCTCAGCGGTGACGCCAATGCCATCACGATCGTTTGAATGCATACAGATTGATTTTATTGAAATGCCAAGGGCCCAGTGTTATAAATATTGCTTAGTGATTTTAGATTTATTTACCAGGTGGAGTAAAGCTCTACCAACCACTAATAATACTGCTGAAACTATGGTAACATTGTTGTTAAGAGAAGTTATTCCCAGGTTTGGCCTACCTACTGTCATAAGTTCAGACAATGGTCTTCATTTTATTGCCACTGTTAATAAGGAAAAATGTGCACATTTTAATATTCGACAGCAATTTCACTGTGTACACCACCCACAGGCATCTGGGATGGTGGAAAGAGTCAATGGGGATTGCAAAACAAAATTACCCCGGAGGTAAATCCTTTTTCTGACAGGCAACTATGTTATAAAAAAAATTGGGGATGAAGGGAAATTTGATGGAGAAACGAGGAAAGAGCTAGGGAGACTGAAAAGTCAAGGGGAGTCTGACTAATCATGATCTGGATCAATGTCCAATTAGGCTTAGGTAACCAAGATTTTGGTAAACAGAAGTCTTGTCAGAAAAAGGGAAAGTAAATTACAAAGAGATGTCTTTGAAGATGAAATATTATATACTGCTGGTAAAACAATGTTTTTGTATATATACTGCTGGTAAAACAATGTTTTTGTATATGTACTGCTTGTAAAACAAGGTTTTTTGTATGTGGAATGTGTGAAATTCAAAGCAATGAGCAAAGTTGTGTGTCGCTTTAAGAAGTTTGTCCTTTAAAATGCAAATGGACAGACAGTTTATGGTGTGCTCCATTAAGAAACAGGCATGAATGGGGGGGCGAAGCTATACTCGAATGATAAAATGTGTTGGTTGATTATAAATCTTTTGAACCAAGTTTAAAAAAGACTCATCCCGATTAAAGTGTTAAATGAGATTGGAAATGTCAAAATTACAGAGAAAAAGAAAATGTATTATTGATTACTGATTCTGAGTGAGTTCTTTTAGGAAAGATTGTTTTGATATGATAACAGAGGTTGTCTTTTAAAATGCAAATGAAGCAAGATTACTGTTTTCAAGCAAACAAAAAGATGTTGAAGCATGGGCTGTTTGAGGAAAATGAAGGTAGATGAAAAATTGTATTATGACTTACAAAAGGGGGTTTGAGGGAACTCACAATGAGGAATGAAAGGTGAGAAGATAAAGTAGATTGGGGAAGAGAACATATTTGGAGAATTGAATATTCAGGTGGAGAGGGCCTCTTCGGATATAATCGAATTAAAGAATAAATTCAAAGGGAAGTGTTAGGAAGGAACTGGAGATGCTGGCAGATCAAAGGAAGACAAAAGTGCTGGAGGAACTCAGCTGGGAACAAGATTGATACAGGAAAAGCTGCTGTGTCCACCCCCTGGAGAGTGGGGGGAAGCCACCTACAGGCCCTGGGCAATTAACTAATTATGTATGGACGGAAATTAACCCATGTCTTGCCAGATCTACATTCCCAGGTTGGAGGAGTTTTTGCTGGAAACCAGTGACCAAGGCCATAAAAGCTATACGATGATGGTGCTGGGACAAGAAGAATTGAGACTGTATTGAAAAGAACAACCAAGTGTTGCTAACAACATGAACTGCTGTAAAGATTGAAGATCATCGTCACTGGATACATTTGATTGACTGTGAACAGTTTGTGGAAACAAGGACGATGGGCTATTGATGCTCCCTTTATTCTGGGGTGGCCCAGCCCACATGGACTGAACTTTCTTCAGTCTGGCAAGCTTGTGGACTAACCCACATTCAAAGGATGGTACACACCTTTTAAACAAGATTGAAGTCAAACATGACAAGCACAGCAAAGATACCCTGACTACAGACTACAGAACAAGTTAGGGCTTTATTCTTTGGAGCGCAGAAGGTTAAGGGGGGACTTGATAGAGGTTTTTAAAATGATGAGAGGGATAGACAGAGTTGACGTGGAAAAGCTTTTCCCACTGAGAGTAGGGAAGATTCAAACAAGGGGACATGACTTGAGAATTAAGGGACTGAAGTTTAGGGGTAACATGAGGGGGAACTTCTTTACTCAGAGAGTGGTAGCTGTGTGGAATGAGCTTCCAGTGAAGGTGGTGGAGGCAGGTTCGTTTTTATCATTTAAAAATAAATTGGATAGTTATATGGATGGGAAAGGAATGGAGGGTTATGGTCTGAGCGCAGGTATATGGGACTAGGGGAGATTATGTGTTCGGCACGGACTAGAGGGGTCGAGATGGCCTGTTTCCGTGCTGTAATTGTTATATGGTTATATGGTTACAGACAGTAAGAGGTCTGCAAAGGCCAGTTAAATCTACCTGTTTTTGCCACAACCAAGGCACTGGTGTATTTTTAGGAAACAGTATATTTGTGACAGGCATTGTTATGTTGCAAATGCAGTGCCACACAAGAGAAGCATGAACCAGTTACACCAGCACAAGGGGAGTTCCAAGCGAAGCCGAATAAAGGCTGAGCAATTTTTATGATCCTTTTCCTGTCCTATGGTAGTATCTTAGTGTCACGTTCGGGGGAGGTTGGTGGCCATTTAAAATGTTTGGAGGGACTTGTGGAACGATTGTCCACTATGAAATGATTGTGTTACTAGTGTACTATTAATTTGTCTGATGAGATGCTTATGGTCTTTCGTATGTACTCAGCAAGGACTGTAGTTGTTATCAAAATTTTGATAAAAGGATGGAATGATGAAGCTGAATTTTAGTTACAAAAATAAGAAAATATTAAAATAGGTTTCTGGGCTAGCTTACAGCTTATATTTATTGTCAAATTAGGCTTGCCTTAGGTTGCGGTGTGTGAGATAATAAATACCATAACATTGTCTCCCAAGTGACAAGCAGAGAAGAGCTAGATCTCTTTGAAGTAAGATGCCGTAAACAAAGTGGCCAATGTTATGGGGGAGGAGGCGAGAAAGGAAGAGAGAAACAGCTAGTCATATCTGTGAAGTAAGATGCCATAAACCAAATGGCCAATGTTTATGAGGGACCAAATGACAGAGAGGAAGCAGCGAAAGAGCTAGGGTGATCTCTGTGAAGATAAGATGGCATTATCCAAATAGCCAATGTTTATGGACGAGAAAGGAACCAGGGAAGTAGAAAGATAAAATGTCGTAAACCAAATGGCCAATGTTATCTTGTACTATGTAAACAAAAGGCCTTTGATGTGATGCATTCTGTGGAAACCTTTTCCTGTACCTCTGACCATGACTAATGTCTGTGAAATGTGCTAAGGGGACAAAAAAAACCCTATTTAAGGCAATGTAATTCTGTTGTTCAGAGAAGGTGGACGGAGGACGGTCAAGTGTCTGTAATGGTCACTTGACTGGAATTCTCGCTCCCTTCCATCGGCCGATGTTAAGTAAAGTTTTGAACTGGTCTACCAAACAGTTTGTGTGGTGTCTGTTTATTAAGAAGCGAACCTGGTTTAGTAGTTAAGAAAGTAGCTTTTTCATACATGATAAATAATTTTGGGCCCAGCACTGACCCCTGTGGTACACCACACACAATGTCCAAGCATGTAGAATTATGACTACCCAGATTTACAAACTGTTGCCTGTTACTTAAGTAGCTTTTAATCCAGTCCAGTACTATTCCTCTAATTCCATACCTCTCCAATTTTTTTAATAAGGTATCGTGATTAATTGTATCAAATGCTTTTTTTATGTCAATGAATATCCCAGCTGCATATAATTTATTATCAATGGCGTTTGTGATGTCTTCAGTTAATTCTAATATTGCAAGTGATGTTGATCTATTTGTTCTGAATCCATATTGACTTTCTGTGATTAATTTATTCTTTTCTACAAATTTATCTAATCTATTATTAAACATTTTTTCTAGTATTTTGGAAAATTGTGGGAGTAAGGAAACGGGTCTATAGTTTGTAAAATGATGCTTGTTCCCAGTTTTGTATATTGGTATTATTTTTGCAATTTTCATTTGAATTGGAAAAGTACCGGTTTGGAAGGATAAATTACAGATGAATGTTAAAGGTTTGGAAACCCCCTCAATGACCATCTTAACTAGCGACATGTCAATGTCGTTGAAATCGGTAGACTTTTTATTTTTACATGTTTTGACAATATCCAACAGTTCTTTTTCTTCTACTGCCGTAAGAAACATAGAGCAGGGATTTCTCTCCACTAAATTCTCAGGAGTTTCTCCAGATGTCCCTGGATCAGGGATTTGTTTAGCCAGGTCTGGTCCAATATTACAAAAAAATTATTAAAGCTATTAATTTATCTAGCTATATCTTCCATATTATAATTTTCCTTATCCTTATCAATAAAATACTTCGGGTAATTTGTTCTCCCCGGACCATTTCTGATAATGCTATTAAGTATGCTCCATATTCTTTTTATGTTGTCTTTGTTATCATCTAATTTCTTCTTGTAATAATCATTCTTGCTTTTTCTTATGATGTAAGTTAATTTATTTTTATACTTTTTATATTTATTTTCTGTATCTTTAGTTCTCTTTCTTATAAAATCTCTGTATAGGGCATTTTTTTTTTTACAAGCATTTTGTAATCCCTTTGTAATCCATGGACATTTAGTATATTTTGATTTTCTATTATATTCTTTAATTGGACAATTTTTATCATATAATGACTTAAACATAGCAATAAATGTTTCATAAGCACTATCAATGTCTCTTTTTTGGTATATATCCCAGTTTTGTACCAATAGATCCTTTTTTAGTGCATTGATAGCTTCCTCCGATCTCACTCGTCTATATTCTATTAATTTGTTTGGTTTGTTGTTCCTGTGGATATTATCATAAACTATAAAAACTGGCAGATGGTCACTTATATCATTAATTAGTAATCCACTTACTATTTTATTTTCCACATCATTGTTGAATATATTGTCAATGAGTGTAGCACAATGGGAAGTAATTCTACTCGGTCTAGTGATTTTAGGAAATAGACTCATACTGTACATTGTATTGATAAAATCTTCTGTAAGGTTGTGTTGATTAGGATTTAGTAGGTCAATATTGAAATCTCCACATAAAAACACTAATTTACTACTTGTTATTGAAAACATACTCTCCATCCAGCCCCTGAAGATTTCAATACTTGACCCCTATATATACAACTAATGATTACATTTTTATTTCCACCATTAATTATTTCTATAGTTATACATTCATGCAGATGGTCAACCACAGTTGTCATATTATCTACTACCTTATAATTCAGAGTTGTATCCACATATAGTGCTACCCCTCCTCCCCCCTTATTTTTTCTATTAATGTAATTGAAATCATATCCGTCCATCTCAAAATCAATTCCTTTTTCCTGATTAATCCATGTTTCAGATATTGCGATAACATTGAATGGTTGTAAAAATTTGTGAAAATACTCTTTAATACTATTGAAATTCGCATAGAGGCTCCTGCTATTAAAGTGGATAATCAATAATTTGCCTTTTGCATTAATGTTCTGATTATACTGATCATCTGTGTAGTAGCAGCAGCTATTTTTGTCGTTAGAATTAAAGTAAAAATTATTGTCCGGGTCTATATCGTATTCCAAATCCTGTAAATTGTGATCGGTATATTCAAATGGTTGTAACTTCAGTTGTTTCTTTTTGCTTATTATTTTAATTACTTGACTGCCATTTCCAGATGTAAATGACTGAATTCCTTCAGTGTATGCCATAGTTGTGTGTGTAAATAAATTTCACCTCACAATCCCGTTTTATAATCATTGATATTTATCCAGGTCTGCAATATCTCTAATGACCCATTCCTGCTCCTACTTCCAGCACTAGCAAACATTTATCAATTTGTTCCCTTCTAAATGCTTTCTATTAACAACCTGGTCCATTTAAAAAAAAGGCTGGTGCATTTGAAATTCAACTAGACGTGACATTTCTCATGGTTAATATCTGCTAGCTATCCTTCATAAGCCTATTAAAACCAATATCAAAAACTGTAAAATACATATTACCAATATTGATTTTTGTAGAGGTCTCACAAGATATCCCTGGGCTTATTGACCTCCAAGGATTAAATAATAGAACACAGAAAACCCAACTGCCTGGACCAGGAAAAATGATTATAGATAAGAAAATAGCCATATTGCTTCACCAAAAGCAGTTCATGGCAGACAAATTATACTTCCTTGGCTACTTTCTGAATGTAACTCTCACTGCAGAGATGTGGAAGAAATGGTGGAGACGCATTTTTAAGAAAAAAGTGTTAGGTAAAACTATTATCTGCATATGAAGATACTGTGATCTTTCTCCTTGCTTTCCAATGGGACTTAATTGGCAGACATACAGAACGGCAAAAAAAAACCCCACACTAGTTGAGGCCCTACAATACAAAAGTATAGAAAGCATGACAAAATATAAGATCTACACCCAAAAGTCAACTCTAGCTGTGAACTACCATTGACCTTTGAAGTGTCAACTCTCTCTTGTCACAGATGCTGCCTGGCCTGCAACTTGTTTTTTTAAAGAAAACTTGGAGCAAGAGTTGATTCGAGTGCAACGAGATTCAATGGGGGAGAAAAAAACCTCTCCAGTGCGTTCCGTAAACGTTCAAGAAAGTTTTACTCATCCATTAATGCCGTAAAGCGCTTTCCAAAATGGCTAGGAGACAGCACGCTGAGTTCCTCCAGCATTTTTGTGTACCTTCGAATTCCCAGCATCTGCAGTTCCTTCTTAAACAGGAGACAGCACTAATCGTTTCCAAGAGTGATATACAATCCCTATGCGGTTACAACCGAATTTGAAGATTGTAAATTTCAGATGTAATAACATGAACAGCGCACTGCACACTAGTACCCCTACAAGTAGACACAAAGTAAATGCGGGCGCTGAAGTAGGAGGTTGAGCAACAGAGTAGCCGAACACTTCCACTGAAGGAAATGTATCCAAGTGCTGAGTCAAATACCTGATCCAGAAAGTTGGTCACGTCGTATATGTGGTTATTAATGTGAATCCACGCGCTGTTGCCATTGCAATGCTGCTTCAACTCTTCTAGTCGGTAATATTTCACTTCCTCCTTGTTCTCAGCCATGTTGTCCCAACTTGCACCAAGTCCACTCATTTACACTCCACGCACAAGCGGCTCATCTCATTTTATTGGCAGTTATACGCCCAGTCTCACAGCTCCATTGGTTACTTGACGTGCTACTCAAATGACGTTACAAACTCTGACACGGACACAAAATGCTGGAGTAACTCAGCAAGACATGCAGCATCTGTCCCGCTGAGTTACTCCGGCATTCTGTCTCTATATTCGATGTAAAACAGCATCTGCAGTTCCTTCCTACAATATCTGACGTTCCAAATGAGAATATTAAAGTCCGCTGGTAAAAGTCAAATGTTTTACTTCTGGTTTTCATTGCAAGAATTTCATTGTCCTATCAGGGACACATGACAATAAACTCTCTTGAATCTTGAAAGCTGCGGGGGGCGTCTTGTTGCACTGGGACTATGTCCCTTTGTGCAGTCGAAAAGCACATCAGTCTTAAATGCATTTAATAGAAAGTTGCTCCGTCAGTTAATGTTACAAAGTTGGCAAATTATATTACTTATCTTCCAAGAAATGAATATTTTCTGTCAAAAAATTGATTGATAGTAACTGTAAAGGTTCTTGCAGAACTAAGTACTAAAACTGCCAAACACCCGAAGTCGATGTTCAAAATGGACCTGAATGATACCTTTACGCAGGTTACTGAAGACCAACTCGCAGAAGCAACAAATGATGATGATTATTAAAAGTTGTCTGGCTTCTTAAAAGTGTCGCCACTCCTTCTCCCCCCCCCCTCCCCCCCTCCTTCTCCCCCCCTCCCCTCCCCTCCCCCCCTCTTTTAAAGGACTTACGTACACTGTGCCAGCCGTCTTTTACCTTCCTGTTCATCGCGGGTGTGAATTTCAGACAGCGCTCCCCACTCATGTGTGTGTGTGTGTGTGTGTGTTGACGGTCAATCCAGCTCGTGCTTTCATCGCTGACGGTCGATCCAGCTCGTGGTTTTGCAGGCGAGTGCCCTCGAGCTTGAAGGTCGAAGACAGTCGCTGAAAAAGTCGCGTAAGTGGGACAGGCCCTTGAGCCTTTATTTTGAAAGATTACAAGAGTAAGAAAGTCTTATTGCAGTTGTGTGTGATGACAGTTGGACTATTGTATACCGTTTCTGGCCCCCTCACCTAAGAACAGATATAGTTACCATAGGAGGAGTACCATAAAGATTCATTAAACTTGTAAACCTACCCAAGGTTAGGGAGCAATAGACTAAAGAGGGACTGTATTCTTTAGAATTCGGAAAGATGAGCGCTTCCATTGAACTTTACAACATTCTTGGTGGAGTTGGCAGATGAGATGCATGGAGGATGCTTCCACTGACTGAGTATTTAAGTACTGGTGTCTCAGTCTGGGAATAAGGGGTAGGTCATTGGTACAAAAATGATGAGAAATTTCTTTATAGTTTGGTTTACTTTAATGTATTATAGTCTTGTGTACCGAGGATTAGTGAAAAGATTTTTGTTAAGTGCAATTCTGTCAGTGAAAAGACTATACATGATTACAATCAAGCCGTCCAGAGTGTTGAGTTACAGGATGAAGGGAATAACGTTTAATGCAAGATAAAATCCAGTAAAGTCTGATTTAAGATAATTCGAGGGTCTCCCATGAGGTAGATGGTAGGCCTGGACTGATCTCGAGTTGGGATGGTTCAGTTACCTGCCAAAGTTTTTATAGATATGTGAAGAGAAAAAGATTAGTTAAAACAAATGTAGGTCCCTTGCAGTCAGAAACAGGTGAATTGATTATGGGGAACAAGGACATGGCAGACAAATTGAATAATTACTTTGGTTCTGTCTTCACTAAGGAAGACATAAATAATCTGCCGGAAATAGCAGGGGACCGGGGGTCAAATGAGATGGAGGAACTGAGTGAAATCCAGGTTAGCCGGGAAGTGGTGTTAGGTAAATTGAATGGATTAAAGGCCGATAAATCCCCAGGGCCAGATAGGCTGCATCCCAGAGTACTCAAGGAAGTAGCCCCAGAAATAGTGGATGCATTAGTGATAATTTTTCAAAGCTCTTTAGATTCTGGAGTAGTTCCTGAGGATTGGAGGGTAGCTAATGTAACCCCACTTTTTAAAAAGGGAGGGAGAGAGAAAACGGGGAATTACAGACCAGTTAGTCTAACATTGGTAGTGGGGAAACTGCTAGAATCAGTTATTTAAGGTGGGATAGCAGCACATAAGGAAAGTGGTGAAATCATTGGACAAAGTCAGCATCGATTTATGAAAGGTAAATCATGTCTGACGAATCTTATAGAATTTTTCGAGGATATAACTAGTAGAGTGGATAAGGGAGAACCAGTGGATGTGTTATATCTGGACTTTCAGAAGGCTTTCGACAAGGTCCCACATAAGAGATTAGTATACAAATTAAAGCACACGGCAGACAGGAAGCAAAGAGTAGGAGTAAACGGGTCCTTTTCACAATGGCAGGCAGTGACTAGTGGGGTACCGCAAGGCTCAGTGCTGGGACCCCAGCTATTTACAATATATATTAATGATTTGGACGAGGGAATTGAATGCAACATCTCCATGTTTGCGGGTGACACGAAGCTGGGGGGCAGTGTTAGCTGTGAGGAGAATTCTAGGAGGCTGCAAGGTGACTTGGATAGGCTGGGTGAGTGGGCAAATGCATGGCAGATGCAGTATAATGTGGATAAATGTGAGGTTATCCACTTTGGTGGCAAAAACAGGAAAGTAGACTATTATCTGAATGGTGGCCGATTAGGAAAGGGGGAGATGCAACGAGACCTGGGTGTCATGGTACACCAGTCATTGAAAGTAGGCATGCAGGTGCAGCAGGCAGTGAAGAAGGTGAATGGTATGTTAGCATTCATAACAAAAGGATTTGAGTATAGGAGCAGGGAGGTTCTACTGCAGTTGCACAGGGTCTTGGTGAGACCACACCTGGAGTATTGCGTACAGTTTTGGTCTCCTAATCTGAGGAAAGACATTCTTGCCATAGAGGGAGTACAGAGAAGGTTCACCAGACTGATTCCTGGGATGTCAGGACTTTCATATGAAGAAAGACTGGATAGACTCGGCTTGTACTCGCTAGAATTTAGAAGATTGAGGGGGGATCTTATAGAAAATTACAAAATTCTTAAGGGGTTGGACAGGCTAGATGCAGGAAGATTGTTCCCGATGTTGGGGAAGTCCAGAACAAGGGGTCACAGTTTAAGGATAAGGGGGAAGTCTTTTAGGACCGAGATGAGGAAAAGATTTTTCACACAGAGAGTGGTGAATCTGTGGAATTCTCTGCCACAGAAGGTAGTTGAGGCCAGTTCATTGGTTATATTTAAGAGGGAGTTAGATGTGGCCCTTGTGGCTAAAGGGATCAGGGGGTATGGAGAGAAGGCTGGTACGGGATACTGAGTTGGATGATCAGCCATGATCATATTGAATGGCAGTGCAGGTTCGAAGGGCCGAATGGCCTACTCCTGCACCTATTGTCTATGTTTCTATAATACTGTCCCTGAATCTGGAACAGGCACTCGCCATCAGGGTAGGCAAGGTAGGCAGTGCCTACCCTGAATAAAATTATAAAATGGTAATGATTAAATATAAATAGTAAAGGCATGAGAGAATTATGCTTACCTAAGAGATCGATCTCCTAGGTAGGCATAATTCTCCCGTGCCTTTCATCCGGAGTACATTTTACACACGGATGTATGTGGTACTCACGTGCTGTCGACGCTGCTTCAAGCCATCTATAAGGCAGCTGAAATTCTGCCTTTACACCATGGACTGCGTGCACGTGGTGTGTATGCACAGCAGCCTACTGCGCATGCGCCGAGCAAGTTTCTTGGCGGGTTTTTCAAAGATGGATAGTGATTATCTTAAAAGTTTCTCTGAGTAATCTTATGAGGAAAAGACCAAAATAATTAAAAATGCCAGACCAATGCCAGAACTTAAAGAACTTCAACAGCGCTAAGGAACAAAAATAATTAGAACATTTAAAACAGCTTGGTACAACAGGAAAGAGTGGCTATGCAGTTGTATTTCAACAAATAGAATGTGGTAAGTAAATTTCTTTGAGCTATATGTTTTTAAATACTTTAGAAGATAAATTACTTTATAAAAGTCGAGAGAACAATCTGTGCATGCGCAGTTTTCAAGATTTTTTTTAAAGCCGACTGACCAAAGATACTGACTGCCTACCTGACTAATTACTCACGGCATGTGCATAACTGGAGGTATGCATTTTCATATTTCTGTACCTCTTGCCTGATGGGGGAGGGGAGAAGAGGGAATATCCGGGGTGAGACTCGTCCTTGATTATGCTGGTGGCCTTGCCCAGGCAGTATGAAGTGTAAATTCAGTCAATGGAAGGAAGGTTGATTTGTGTGATCGTCTGGGCTGAGTCCACATTTCTCTGCAATTTCCTGCAGTCTTGGGTGGAGCTGTTCACAAACCATGCTCTGATGCATCCTGCAAAAATGCTTTCTACGGCACATCCTTAGAAGTTGGTGAGAGCTGTTGGGAACATGCCAAAATTACCAAATAGCTGAGTCTCACGTTGTGAGTTGACACAAGAGGTACCCCGAGTTAAAACTCGTGGTAATAACGTACGATTAACGTACGGAACTCGTGGACGCAACTTAGAGACTCGTGGCGCTAACGGCAGGTACTCGTGAAACTTGTCAACTCTTGCAAAAAATCAAACATGTTTAAAATTTTCAACGAGTCAATTTTACTCTTGTGGTTAAGAATTGAAACATTTTAACTCGTTGTAATAACGTAGTGGCCCGTGCGTTTACCTTAGTGACTCTTGAATCTACCGTGGGAAGTCCTGGGCGCGGTGAACCAGGCGGCTGGACAGAGGAAAAGAAAGGTGAGTAAAAAAAAGGTGATTTCAATATCACCACGTGACCTGGGTCAATCAAGGGCGTTTCATCTCATTGCTGGTGAATCTTTTTGAGAGGAAGACTGGTAGAGATGGCTCCAAGAAAAGTACAATGAAAGGGAAGAGCAGAGCCTTACAGAAAACCTGCCAATAAGGCTTTTGTCATACAGGAGGAGGAGGAGAGGCAGCAGGAGAGGCAGGAGGAGAGGCAACAGGAGATGCCACAGGAGAAGTCAACACTGCCTGTGAGCTCCTTGGAGCAGGGAAACAGTGAGTTAGGAAATCTGCAGATTGCCTCCCAGGTAGCTGTGTTGGAAAAATCCTCAGACGCGGATGGAAAGGGAAGATGGCATAATGTCCTTTTTACTCTCTCCCTTCTGCCTTCACACAAGCGTCCTCGCATCACACAAAGGTCTGCTGCATACAGCACTTGAATAAAAAACATCACCAATCCTGGACTCCAAAAGCCTTCTTGCAGACAGGTTTCCAAATGAGCCAATTTAACCAAGGGAGGATTTTTATAGTGTGTAAAAAAATACATCACATCATTTGTACCATGTGATGATTTTACAACACGTCGGTAGACAATGTTTGCTCAAGATTAACGGGAGAGGAACTTGTTAACTCGGGAGACGGAATTGGAACATCGCAGAAATGACAAGTAAACGGAAAACTGCCGTCTACCCGTGGGAACTCGGTTAAACTCTTCATCTTTCACTTGGTATCTTGTACACAACCACGAGTCTTTCACTCAGGGTACCTCTTGTGTCAACTCGCAACATGAGATTCAGCTTAAAGGCTTCTAACAAAGTAGAGGTGTTGGTGTGGTTTCATGGCCATTGCCTAGATATGGCAGGTCCAGGAGAAGTTGCTGGTAATATTTACTCCTAAGAACCTGAAGCTTTCAACTATCTCTACTCCAGTGCTGTCAGTGTATACCAGGGTATGTGTATGCTTTGCTTCTTGAAGTCGATCACAATCTCCTTTGTCTTGTTGACATTGAGGGAAAGATTGGTGTCTTGACAACATGTTTGCATTTAGTTTATTGTCACGTCCACCGAAGTACAGTGAAAAGCTTTTATTGCATGTTAACTAGTCAGCGGAAAGATAATACATGATTACAACCGAGCCATCCACATTGCACAGATACATGATAAAGGGTACAATGTGAATGTCTTTTAGTGCAAGATAAAACCAGTAAAGTCTGATCAAAAATAGTCTGAGGGTCTCCAATGAAGTAGATAGTAGTTCAGGACTGCTCTCTGGTTGTTGGTAGGATGGTTCAGTTGCCTGATAACAGCTGGGAATAAACTGTCCTTGAATCTGGAAGTGTGCCCAATGGAAGAGTGAGTGGCCAGGGTACGACTCGTCCTTGATTCCGCTGCTGGCCTTGGCGAGGCAGTGTGAGGTGTAAATGGAGTCAATGGAAGGGAGGTTGGTTTGTGTGTTGAACCCCCGTTGCTCCAGTCCCTTTGAACTCTCCAGGTTTACTGAAAAGAATAATTGTACTACTGTGTATCAGCTAAAAATGAATTTAAAGTTTAATGTTCCGTAGCCTGTGAATCTGCCAATAGAGCATCATGAAAATCTCGAGGATGTTTTACTGTAGTTTCCAGCTGAATGTAAATTAAGATTTTTGAAATATAACTAGACCAAGTGGGACCCGTTGGTCCCGTCCCCTCAGCGCGCGGTTATGGGTGGGGGTGGCCTGTGGCATTACACACATACACTAACCGACCCCCACACACACGCACTAACCCCCCTCCCCCCCTTGATATTATATTAATATTATTCATTTGCTCATTTTCCCCATCCCCATCCATTCCACTCACGCTTAGCCGCCAACTGAGCAGGCGTGGTTAGAGAGGGAGAGGGGAGGGAGAGGGATGGGGTAGAGAGGGAGAGGGTGAGGGTGGGGGGATAGAGTGCGAGGGTAAAAGGAGGGGGAGGGGGATAGAGATGGAGGGGTGAGGCACGACATCACAGGGGAGGGCTGGTCCCTGAATGCAATACTCCACCACTCACTCATAGGTCCCAATACTCACCACTCCCTAGAGAGGGAGGGGGGGAGGAGAGGGAGGGGGGGAGGAGAGGGGGGGGGGGGAGAGGGGGGGGGGGGTGGCAGAGAGGGAGGGGGTGGCAGAGAGGGGGGGGGGGCAGAGAGGGAGGGGGGAAGAGAGGGAGGGGGAAGAGAGCGAGGGGGAAGTGAGGGAGGGGGAAGAGAGGGAGGGGGGAAGAGAGGGAGGGGGGAAGAGAGGGAGGGAGGCAGAGAGGGGGGGGGCAGAGAGGGAGGGGGCAGAGAGGGAGGGAGGGCAGAGGGGGAGGGGAGGCATAGAGAGAGGGGAGGCAGAGAGGGAGGGGAGGTAGAGAAGGCAGGGAGGCAGAAAGGGATGGGGCATAGAGGGAGGGTAGGCAGAGAGGGAGGGGGGCTGAGGGATGGGGTAGAGAGGGAGGGGCGGGGGCAGAGAGGGTGGGGGTGGAGCGGGATGGGGTGGAGCGGGATGGGGTGAGGGTGGAGAGGGAGGGGGGTAGATAGGGAGTGGGGTGGAGAGGGAGGGGGTGGATAGGGAATGGGGTAGAGGGAGTGCGGTAGAGAGGGAGGGGGTAGACTTCTTCTTTGATCTTATTTGATTGTACACGCCAGGTTGATTGCATTCGTGCAAACACGTGAAAGTTGCAATCTCCCACCCCTGTCCCATTGTGATGTCATATGTAAATGAGATCCATTGTGATTGGACGTCTGTGAGATGGCACTGCGACTTCATCAATGGGAAGTGCTGCAAGAGTCTCCCACTGAAAAGCAGTTATTACATAGTATTTTGAAATAAATGATTAAAATGTAAAAAACTTCGGAAATATACGTTGGAATGTGATGGGAAGTTGTTTATCCCATCGAGAGAAAAATGTAAGTATAATGTGTGAAAATGGGAAGGCTGTGGCCAAACGTTTTGGAAGAAGATACAAATTAAGGAGATCAACAAGTTCAAGTGAGTTTATTGTCATGTCAAGTCAAGTCAAGTCAAGTCAAGTCAAGTCAAGTTTATTTGTCACATACACATACGAGATGTGCAGTGAAATGAAAAGTGGCAATGCTTGCGGACTTTGTGCAAAAAGACAAACATACAAACAACCAAACAAACTATAAACACAATCATAAACACACACATATTCTTTTACATATTATATATTGGAAGGAAAAATGTTCAGTAAAGGTAGTCCCTGGTGAGATAGGAGTTTACAGTCCGAATGGCCTCTGGGAAGAAACTCCTTCTCAACCTCTCCGTTCTCACAGCATGGCAACGGAGACGTTTGCCTGACCGTAGCAGCTGGAACAGTCCGTTGCATGGGTTGAAGGGGTCTCCCATGATTTTATTGGTCCTGGAGTTGCACCTCCTGATGTATAGTTCCTGCAGGGGGGCGCGTGAAGTTCCCATAGTGTGTTCGGCCGAACGCACTACTCTCTGCAGAGCCTTTTTGTCCTGGGCAAAGCAATTCCCAAACCAGATGGTAATATTTCCGGACAAGATGCTTTGCATAGCCGCTGAGTAGAAGCACTGGAGGATCCTCGGAGACACTGAATTTCCTCAATTGCCTGAGGTGGTAAAGGTGCTGCCTTGCCTTACTCACGAGTGCTGCGGCGTGTGATGTCCATGTCATATCCTCAGAGATGTGGACTCCCAGATATTTAAAACAGCTCACCCCTCCACAGTATCCCCATTTATCCTCAATGGTGTGTACATCCTCGGATGATGTGCCCTCCTAAAGTCCACGATCAGCTCCTTCGTTTTTTTGATGTTCAAGAGGAGGCTGTTGTCCTGGCACCAGAGTGCTAGATCAGCCACTTCCTCCCGGTAGGCCTTCTCATCGTTGAGATCAGGCCCACCACCAGTGTCATCAGCAAACTTAATTATTGAGTTGGAGCTGAACCTAGCCACAGTCATGTGTGTACAGGGAGTACAATAGGGGGCTGAGGACGCAACCCTGGGGCGATCCTGTGCTCAGGGTGAGGGACTTTGATGTATTCCCTCCCATCTTGACTACCTGGGACCTGGCGGTGAGAAAGTCCAGGACCCAGGCACACAGGGAGGTGTTGAGCCCCAATCCCATTAGCTTCCCGGCCAGTCTGGTGGGGATTATCATGTTGAAGGCTGAACTGAAGTCCATGAACAGCATCCTCACGTAGCCCCCCTTCTGGATGTCAAGGTGAGAGAGAGCGGTGTGCAAAACCTGGGAGACCGCATCGTCCGTGGATCTGTTCGGACGGTATGCGAACTGCAACGGGTCCATGTTGTGAGGGAGGAAGGCGCAGATGTGTTTCTTCACCAGCCTCTCAAAGCATTTCATGACTACCGAGGTAAGGGCCACCGGACGGTAGTCATTCAGACAGGCTGGGGAGGCATTTTTTGGTACCGGTACAATGATGGATTTTTTGAAGCAGGCAGGGACCATGGACTTGTCCAGGGAGAGGTTGAATATTGTAGTGAGCACCGGAGCTAGCTGTGTAGCACAGGACTAAGTACTCGCCCCGAGATGCCATCGGGGCCTGCAGCTTTCCTCGTGTTCACTCGTGTCAGAGCCCTCCTCACGTCATGCTCGGACAGCGAGAATGTGTGCACATTCCCCCCTTCAGCTTCGGTAGCCAGCCCGCTGGCGGTATTGTCGATAATCGGCAGACCTGGGGTGGTGTTGCCCATCTCGAAACGAGCGTAAAAGGAGTTCAGGTCATCAGCTAGGGAGGTGCCGGCACTTGCGGATGAGGGTGGGGTGCTCCGATAGTTGGTTACAGTCCGTAGCCCCTGCCACAGGCTTCTGGTGTCCTGCTGCTCCATCTGTGACTCCATCTTGTCCCTGTAACTCCTTTTTGCGTCCTTCACCGCCCTTCGCAGTCGGTACGACTCTACCTTGTAGATGTCCATGTTTCCTGATGCCAGGCCCGAGGTGTAGGCAGCGGTGCGAGCATTCAAGGCCACACGAACGGACCTGTCTACCCAGGGTTTTTGGTTCGGAAAGGTGCTTACCCTTACCGTGGGGACGATGTTGTCGGTTATTGTTGCGATGAAGTCTGTGACTGCTTCCGCGAACTCACTGACATCACTGGAATTTGCTTGGAACATATTCCAGTCGACATCACTCAGTGCATCTTGCAGCATGGCCTCTGACTGGTCGGACCACCGCTTTACGTCCCTCGTCTCTACCGCTTCCCGAACTATCCTCTGTTTATACTACGGCAGCAGGAAAATGGCAGCGTGATCAGATTTTCCTAGGGGAGGGAGTGAAACGGCCTTGTAGCCTTTCCTGAATGGCGTGTAGCAGTGGTCCAAAGTTCTCTCCGCCCTGGTGGCACACGTGATGTGTTGGTAGAAGTTCGGCATGACCTTCTTGAGATTTGATTTATTAAAATCTCCAGCCACCACCATAGCCGCATCCGGGTACTTGTTTTGATGTCGACATAGCACATCGTGTAGGGCCGATAGTGCCACGTCGGTGTCCGCATGCGGTGGAATGTAGACGGCTGTGACGATCACTGAGCCGAACTCCCGGGGAAGGTAGAATGGGCGGCATGAGATCGTCAGGTGCTCCAGGTCCGGCGAGCAGGAACGGGAAAGCATCTTGATATTTCCAGGGTTGCACCAGTTGTTATTGGTCATGAAGCAGACTCCTCTACCCTTGGATTTCCCAGATGCTTCTGTTCTGTCAGCACGGTGGACAGTGAAGGACCCGGTTGGGCAGATTACCTGATCCAGAATCAGCGAGGTCAGCCATGTTTCAGTCAAGCAGAGGATGTTGCAGTCCCTTATGTCCCGCTGGAATCTGATCCTCGCCCTGAGGTCATGCAGCTTGTTTTCCAGGGACTGGACATTCGCCAGAAGAATGCTGGGCGGAGGGGGACGAAAGGCTTGGGCTCTCAGCCTATTCCGAATCCCCCCCCCCCCCGCTTCGCTCGATGTTTTCTCCGGGTTTTCCTTGTAGCCGAGCTCCCATTGTTGTTGCAGCAGCTTCTGTTGATCTCTGCTGGCCACGCTGGATCAGTAAGTACAGAGTTTAAAAAGTCTCCGTTTGCCCTAGAGTTTAGATTTAAAAGGGTTTCCCTGTCATACTTTGTTAGTACTAGGGAGTTAGAACTTAGAAATAAGTTAAAAAGGAACATGAAAGTTAAAAACACACACAATTTTCGCGGAGCTGCCACAACGGCGACTGGACAGGGCCGCGCCATCTAAAAAAAATGTGTCCCTGATAGGACAATGAAATTCTTGCTTTGCTTCAGCACACAGAAGATAGTAGGCATTTACTACAAAACAGATCAATGTGTCCATATCTATATTACTAAAAGTCTGATCTTGACCGCTTTTGGCTCGCTGTGCTACGATTTCCAAGAGAACGCCGCCAGCTACGGCCGTCATTTTTGGCCACCTTGCTCAGAGCCCCCTCCGCCTTCCGAGACCAGAGGATTTTTCCCATCGATGAAAAATCAGAGATATTAATGTTTTTAAAAAATTCACCTTTCTCTCTGCTGCCCCTGCTGGAGGGAGGGGGAGGGACTATAAAACCAGGAAGTGGTGAGCATCACTCAGTCTCTGCAAGATGGATGTAGCCAAAGGGTCACGTCTCTCTGAGCTCTGAATAACACTGAACAAATGTCTACTCAACCCCTTAATGTGGTTTGGCGGCTTGGGTGCTTTGGCTTCAAGTTGAAAGGCACTACTTACTGCAACTGGTGGCTTGGGTGCTTTGGCTCGAAGTTAAAAGGCACTACTTACTGCAAATGGCGGTTTGGGTGCTTTGGCTTGAAGTTAAAAGGCACTACTGCAAATGCACTTATTTCATGTTTGCACTGTATATTGATTTTAGATAAAACGCTGCCACTTACGGCTGTGATTTTTGGCCATCTTACTCAGTCCCCCTCCGCTGAGCAGGTGCAGAGAATTCTTCCCATCAATGAAAAATAAAAGTGTTATTAGTGTTTAAAAAATGTTGAGAATCTCTCTCCTGTCAATCACGCCATGACTGGCTGCGCATTGAAAAGTCCGCGCAGCTGGTCGCGAGGATCAAAGTCAGTTATATTTAAAAACAAATTTTGTAAAAAATCTCGGGTAATAATTAACCAAATTTTCAGATGAGGAGATTTTTGAATTCATGAAGTAAATCTCTACCGGAATATGTAAAAATGTCTCCGTTATCGCGTCGGGTTTTGGAGAAGATGTGATTGACAACCAAACAAACAAACTAACGAAGAGAGTCTTAATAGTTATATGATAGATATATGATAGATAACCAAGAAATCAACTCAAGTCAAGAGAGTTTATTGTCATGTGTCCCAGATAGGACAATGAAATTCTTGCTTGCTGCAGCACAACAGAATATAGTAAGCATAAATACAGAACAGTTCAGTGTGTTCATTGCATCCATTGTCCTTACAGCCACCCTCATTATGAATTTAGGGATATAAGCTGTCAGGTTCAAGGCAATTGTTGACTTTTACATTCATCTCTAAACCCTGTGTCCTGGTCACTTATTCTATCATTCTTGTTTGCTTTGGTGTTATATTTGACGCCAAGAATAATAATAATAATAATGGATGGGATTTATATAGCGCCTTTCTAATACTCAAGGCGCTTTACATCGCATTATTCATTCACTCCTCAGTCATACTCGGTGGTGGTAAGCTACTTCTGTAGCCACAGCTGCCCTGGGGCAGACTGACGGAAGCGTGGCTGCCAATCTGCGCCTACGGCCCCTCCGACCACCACCAATCACTCACACACATTCACACACAGGCAAAGGAGGGTGAAGTGTCTTGCCCAAGGACACAACGACAGTATGCACTCCAAGCGGGATTCGAACCGGCTACCTTCCGGTTGCCAACCGAACACTTAGCCCATTAAGGATACAATGTATAAATGAAACTTATCTCTTAATTCTAAACAAATTGATTCTGTCCTTTACTAATCCAAGGCCTTCTCTGCCTCCATCACTGCAACACTCTACTTAATCCAAACTACACCTCTCCTTTCATCATTCCCTATTTTACTTGAACATGTTGTATCCAGGCATAATTAGTCCCCAGTCTTGAGAACACAAGTCTGGGCCATCATTAACACCACTGACTTCCAACTTTCTGCAGATGGGAGATCCCATTTACCTCATTGGAGACCTTTGAACCAGCTTTAATTGGACTTATCATGCACAATATTTTGTAATGCACTTATTTCATGTTTGCACTGTATATTGAATTTAGATCAGATCACCCTTTATCTGTACACCGTGGATGGCTTGATTGTAATCATGCATAGTCTTTTCTTGGATTTGATAGCACACAAACAAAAGTTTCTCACTATCTCAGTACAGGTGACAATAATAAACTAAACTAAACTAGGGGTAGCTTAAAAAGGACATGCATTCAACTTCTCATTCATCAATATTGATCTAAAATCCATCATGGTGTTCCATGAAGGATCATTAAACCTTGGTTTTAAACAACTTAAAAGAAAAGGTCACCAGTTGAAGAAGTTGCAAGAAAAAATTATTTCTGTTCATAACCAAGGTTTACGCAAGGACACAATTTACGTTATCTGCATACTTTGCAGTCTAACTGCCAATAGAATTTCAGTAAAGTAGGAATTTTTCAAGGCACTGATAACCTCAGGCTCTTCCCCATCAAAACAACTCCTTAGTGAAAATTGATCACTAAAGAATACGTTGTCAAAGTAATATAGAGATAATTTACATGGATTTATAATGACCAAAGTTCTTGTTCCACCTGCTGCAAAATTGCAGCCTTCGAAAACTTTGCTCGCTTTGAGGTATCTTACACCAAGTCCATTCACTCATCACCTATATGCTTGCTTACAAATATTACTTAAACAACGGGATAGGCTTTCCACATTGACACCAACACTTATTTAGCACATAAATTGAGTTTTCCCCTGACAACAGCAAAAGGGGCCATGAAGTTGCCCCATGGACTCCTGATGGGCATCTTATGGTGTTTAAGAAGGAACTGCAGATGCTGGAAAATCGAAGGTACGCAAAAAGCTGGAGAAACTCAGCGGGTGCAGCAGCATCTATGGAGCGAAGGAAATAGGCAACGTTTCGGGCCGAAACCCTTCTTCAGACATCTTATGGTGTCTGGCTGGGCATTGAAATCTTCTGCAGGTACTCTAGCCTCTTGACCAGGGGTGCCATGCTGCCGGAGCTCACCCGGAGCACCGCTCCAGTATCTCTGTAAAAAAAAGCCAAAATAAACAGCGGGGAATTTTAACTAGCGGGGAATTTAACAGCGGATTTTAACACTGATTATCTGTTCATTAACACAATGGTTGTGAAAGTACCTGATACTTTGTCGTGATACGAGCGATACATAGAGACCCGTTTGTAACATCCAAACAGATGCCAGCACTCTGTATATTCCACCTCAACCTGTAACTCCCGGAGACGTGGGCTGCTCGCGTTCACTACTGAACAGAATTTAGTGAATGGTGAGTTTCGGAGGCCCTGTGTGTGGGTGCAGATTCAACGCCCGCTTTCTCTTCCCTGCGATGCGAAGGGGTGAGAGGGTTCGATTCCCCGCCGTCACACTGTGAGGGGAACAATGGGGAGGGAGCGGTGGCGGCGGCCCCTGGAGCTGCGCTGCCCGGTACGGGGGGGGGGGGGGAGAGATAGAGCCGAGTCCGCAGGGAGACCCCCACACAAAGACACCCAACCGCAGCACATAGATCCCCGCACCCCAACACACACACCCCACCACCTCTCCCCCCACAACCACCCTCCCTTACCACCTTCCCCACACAGACCTCCCCCTACCCTCACCACCCCTCCCGCACCAGGACCACAAGAGTTGCTTCAGACCCCCGAACACATATTACGCCTGACCCTTTGTGGAAATTATCGTGAAACTTCTCATTGGTGGCATTTGGTAAGTAGGTAATTAGTAAAATATGTGATTACCGTATTTTTCTTTACTTGCTTGATAATTATATTTCATGATAATTAGTGAGTGTCATATCATTAAATTTAGTATTATGTTTGATTGTACTAGTTACACACTGGGATGTAGTGATAGGCTATAATCTCGTTTGACACTTTTGGGAGGTTAGCTTGCCCCCTCCCCCTCCAAAACCTGAAATGGTTTAGAAAAAAAATGTTTGACAGCTCCGGCACCTAAAAAATGAGCATTGCAACACGGCTCTTGACCCCCCCATCATACAGGTAGGTGTGACAGCTAGTCATGGTAGTCGGGATGGAGAAGAGTCTGTGAAGTTGCCTGTACTGACACAGTTCTTATTCTGCAGTCCAATATGCCAAACTGCTGGGAGTTGGACTCGGAGACTGGAAGGCCAAAACCATGTTGCGATCACCAAGATTACAATGGAAAAGGAAATGACTGTGGAGCTGATTCTTAAGGTCATATATCTGAGCCAAGGAAAGTTTAAATTGAAAACTGGAAAGGAGGTCAACCAGCGACCTTACTTAACATTTTCTGCACAATACAAGGGTAAATCCAAAGTCCTGATTTGTTAAATTGCAGTTGCAGGCCAGTCGTCTTGGAAAGACATTATGTTATAACAAGTTCAGGGCTGATGTCAAGAATTTATTTTGCACACAAGCAATGATTAATGTCTGACATGGTCTCATGAGTATAATGTTGATGGTTAAATTCCTGTAGCAATGGGATCATATTTTTCCAGGGTGGCCTTGTTCTGCAGTACTATGGAGTACACGTGCAAGAGATTAAACCATTATCATAGACAATAGTCAACAGACAATAAGTGCAGAAGTAGGCCATTGGACCATGCGGCGAGGTTGTCGTGCACCAGGGAGGGAGGGAGGGCGGGCATCATCAGCGGCGCGTGAGCGAGCGAGCGAGCGAGCGAGCGGGTGGACGGACGGACGCGAGTAACGGACCTGGGGTCGCGCGGCGGCGGCGGCAGTTTCGCGCGCGGGGAGGAGGCGCCTGGACCACGCGCGGGGAAGTGAAGCGCTGGCGCCATTTCCCGTGGCTGTGAGGAGAATCAGTTGCGGGCTAAAGCGCGGGAGGCTTTAGGCTCGCTGTTGTGTGTTTATCACTGCGGACGAGGACGGGGTTTGTGCGTGTGAGTGAGTGAGTGCGCGTCGTACTCATGGTTTTGCATTGAGCCCGGGGTGGGCTCCCTTCTTATCGGGCTTTGTAAAAGTGATGCTTTGGTAAAGGGGACGGACGGCGTGTAGTGTGGATGCAAGTGGGGCTGCAGCGTTGCGATGCGATATATGTGGCCGTTTGTTGTAAATGCAAACGGTCACACTAAGGTCTTTTTGAAGATGATAGGAGTTACTTTTACCGAAGCAAATTATCGGGCCGCCCTTCTGTCTTCGGGGGGGCTTACAACGTGCAATTAAACTGGAATGTTTACTGCATAACAACTGTGACTGGAGTGCAATATGTCATCATCATTGCATCGGTTTGTTATCAACCACTGAAAACATCTTGCACGGTTTTGTTTACCTAGATATGTGACTACTCCCTTAAATTACTTGTTTCCTACCTACAACTTTTTTCCTCCCTACAACTCCCTCAGCAAGGATCCTGTTCCTTTGAGCCTTCTGTTGCCTCTACAACCCTGATATCTTCTGATAATCCTTCTTTCCATAGATGCTGCCTCACCCGCTGAGCTCCAGCATTTTTATCTATCTTCTGATAATCATGTCTTTGACTAAAGTCAAGTCTCCTCTACTGCTTTGCTACTTATGCACCCTTTTACACCATTTCCCCTGGCACCAACTCAATAATGTTTTCTCATCTTTTCTCTGCCTCTGTTTTAATTAATCTGACCTTCAAGGCCCATTTCTACAGGAAGACTTGTTACATTTTCAAACATTTTTCATCACAATGAATGTTTAATTTCCATGCCTCTGAAACACATCTAGAGTAGCAATGTTACAAAATTTTGAGATTTTAAAAATCAAGTCTGTAATTTATCCCATCAGATAAAGCATAAAAATAAGTTTAATTTGACACCTAATTCACTTTCATATCTCAAGTATTTAAAAAGTTATGGCCATTTTCATACTCGGAAATTAGCATCTTGTTCCCTATTGATTTTCTATGGACATAACAAAAAAGCTGTGATCGTGAACAGTCAAAAGCCCATAACTTTCTTAAAAATTAAGAGAACTGAATGAAATTTTCAGTTATCATAGATTGAAGCATTCTGAAACAAATATAAAATAATCTTACTTGGATGACCTGAAATTAAAGCATATAATTAGTTAGTTACCTAATTGTAGCTAATTTCAGACTTCAATTACTAGATCTAAACATCTATCCATTTCGTAATAAATGATAAACATTTTTAAATAGCCTAAATGTCCAAATAATATTCACAAATAATTCACAATAAAACATGATTTTTAAATCTCATTTACATTAATTTATAGGCCAAATGGAAGGAATTTAGTGTTCAATTGCTGTAAATAAATGCCCATTTAAATCAGCTTTCCAGTGGGTTCCTGTGAACGCGCTGGTTTAGAACGTTCACATTGCGGTAGATTTGTGCCCCCAAATGCCCAGAAAAATACTGCGGGATATAATGGGCCCAAAATGAGCTACTCGCAATATTAAACTTTGTATAAAGGGATCTTTAGAAGCCCTTTTTAATGTAAAAATATACAGCATACCTTCAGTTGCCTGCTTTATGAGACCCTGCGGTTGCTGGCGGTCGCGGGTTTAGAGATTGATTTTTAAACTACTATAACTATTATACGAGGCCTTTAAAACTAATAATAGCTTTTGCGACGGGGTCTTTCAGCGATTTTTCGTTAATAATTAACTAGGCTGAACATCTTCGATTTGAACAGCCTAGAGAAAATTGCGTTTTAAACCCGCCCCCCTCTAAACGGCGCCAAAATCGCGCACAGCCGCAGCGACAGATTTTCAACGACGCTTCAGGTAGGCTTTGCAACATACCTATCTTGAGTAGTTCATTAAATAAAGATGATGATGTGCACAGGAATTTTAACAATTTAAATATTTAAAATTTTGTTTCGCAGACGCAACGGAGTTCAGTACCAGACACGATGAAAGAGAATTGTAGTTTTCAATCTTTGTTCTTCATTAGTTTACCTGATCTTCGAAAGTTGTGTGGGACAACTGTGGTTTTAAACTGTGATGATGCTGATGCAAAAACTTTGCAGACAATAACATGCAGGTAATTAAATTAAAATAGAAGAATTACCATGTTAAAGATATGTTATTACTGATGTAGTGCTATTTTGAGTTGTGTAAATTTGTATTTTTTTTAACTGGGGAGAAATTCACCACGAAGAGCATGTTCATTTTCTGAAGGTGAAATATTTGAGAAAATTAAAACTGCACTCTATTTGGAGACTGTTTAAACTATATTAAACTATATGTACAATTTCCTTTGGTGGTGGTAGAGAGGAAGGGGGCAGAGTGGGAGGAGGGTGGGTAGAGAGGGGGGGCAGATAAGGTGAGAGGGTGATAGAGAGGGAGGGGTGGTAGAGATGGAGGGTGAGGGGATAGAGATGGGGGAGGAGAAGGGGTAGATGGGAGGGTTGAGAGGAGGGAGGGAGGGGGGTAGCGAGGGAGAGGTGGGAGAGAGGGAGGGGCAGTAGAAAGGGAGGGGGTGGAGAGGGAAGTGGTAGAGAAGTATAAATGGAGGGGAGGAGGGAGGGAGGGGTAGAGGGGTGGGGGTAGAGAGGGAGGGGTGGCAGTGAGGGAGGGGGTTAAGTGAAGGGGGTAGAGAGGGAGGGTGAGGGTATAGAGGGAGAGGGAGGTGGTAGAGAGGGAGGGGGTTGAGGGGAGGGAAGTAGAGAGGGAGGGGAGGTCAGAAAGGGAGGAGGGGGCAGAGACGGTGAGAGAGGTGGTAGGGGATAGAGATGGAGGGTGAAGGGGTAGAGAGGGAGGGTGAGGGGTGAAGAGGGAGGTTGTAGAGAGGGAGGGGGCAGATGGGAAGGAAGTAGAGAGGGAGGTGGTAGAGAGGGAGGGGGCAGATGGGAAGGGGTCGGAGAGGGAGGAGGGGGCAGAGAGGGTGAGAGGGGTGGTGTAGAGGGAGGGTGAAGGGGGTAGAGAGGGAGGGGTGGTAGGGAGTAGAGGGGGGTAGAGAGGGAGGGTGAGGGGTATAGAGAGGGAGGGGGTAGAGGTGGATGGGAGGGGAGTAGAGAGGGAGGGTGGTAGAGGAGGGGGCAGAGAGGGTAAAAGGGAGGGTTGGTAGAGAGGGAGAGGGTAGAGATGGAGCGTGAGAGGGTAGAGGGAGTGGAGGGGGTAGAGAGGGAAGGGAGGGTAGGGGGTAGAGATGGAGGGGGAGGGGGTAAAGAGGTTGGGGGGGTTGAGAAGGGAGAGGAGGGGTAGATGGGGAGTGGGGGTAAAGAGGGAGAGGGAGAGTTAGGGAGGGAGGGGAAGGGAGTATAGAGGGATGGGAGGGGTGGCAGAGAGGGAGGGTGGTGTCGAATGACATACTCAAGAACGGTACAACAGTATTTATTGAAAATCACATATATCACACTATAGCTTGTTGCTCCTGTGTAGCAGCATGGACTGCCAGCACGTTGGGTTACGATAATATGAACAGTGTAGTAGGCGGATCTTCTAATAATAAAGCACTACATTGGTTAGTACGTGAAGTAACCAATCTACACCTTTCCATGTAGAAATAAAAGTGAAGCGCATCTAAATAAAAGTGACCTATAACTTTTATTATACATTACTATGTGATGACTGAATAATATAGTACCCAAAACGCTCATAGCACATACAGTGATGTACAGATGGTTTAAACAAAATCCCCGTATCTAAGAGGCGGCCTACAAACCCATCCCGCATGCGTACGGTAGAGAACCGTGTCTCCTCCCTTCACCGGCAAAATAACTGGGGACCTGTGCGGCGAGAGCACTGGTGACCCGGGGAATAAACAGACGAGTTGGGCATTGAACATGGTGGTGAGGGCGTAGGGGGTATAACCAACGGTTGGTCAGCAGCAGAGCGCGAGGGCAGAGACAGCTCGACAGTAAAAGGGTAAATCGGATGCGTTGCATCAGGATACGAGGCAGCAGGACGTGGTTCCTTCACAGGACTTGCGTCTGTAGATCCCTGCGTCGGCGCTTACCAGGTACGCACGCGGCACTTTTGCAGGAGTGCGGATGTGACCCAAAAGGCCATTGGCGGTCTGTAGGGGAACAACTTGCCCACTGGAGAGAGGTTTAAGTGGTTTGCTGGACATTGAAAAATCGCTTCTGGGCATCGAGTTTCAGCTGGAGTTGTTTTTGTACACAGGTGGTGAACGAACCTATGGCTGTAGCAGCTGCAGGGGCACGGGCGGGGCAATACAGGTCTGCCGAGACATCAGGTGTTGGACAGAAGACCCCAGTATTGTGTCACAGGCGATGTTCCTTAAGTTGAGCAGGTCCAAGTAGACATCGGATTTGGTAGGGTGTGATTAGTTAATTGTTTGGCGCTCCGGACAGCTCGTAGTGCGAGTCCGTTTGACTGGAAATTCAGGACTGCTGGTGATATGGCAAAAATCGCGACAGCTTTTGGATGACAGCATCGGATGTGATGCTTTGAAGCAGGTCGATTTCGAACCAGCCCGAATACGAGTCAACGAGAGCCAGATAGTGTTTTCCACGCCACTCGAATATGTCGGTGGTGACCATGGACCAAGGGGGAACAGGGTGTGAGAGCAAAGGCTGCTTTTGTTGGTGTGTCGTCAGGCTGTTGCGGACAGCGCAGGCTTCAACTTTTTCGAGCACATACGCGGTCATTCCGGGCCAGCAAAACATGCTCTTTGCTCGTTGTACGGTCGCTTCCACGCCGGGGTGCCCCCTGTGAATGGCATTAAAGTACTCTCCCCGTAGAACAGCTGGGATGACTGCATTGTGACCCTTGATTATGACCTCGTCCTGCAGTACCAGTTCGTCACGAACCAGGTAGTACGGACGAATCGCAAGTGGGGCACTCTGTTGTTTCTCCGGCCAGCCGCGCTGGATGATTGGGGATCTCGCCACGTTCGGCGCCCCCTTTGGCCGCTACAAATTTCTGCGGATGCCCTTTGGCATCAACTCTGCTAGTGAGGTATTCCAACGCACAATGGAACAATTATTTGCGGAGTATCCGTGCGCCATCATTGTTGATGATATTCTCGTTGCCGGACGCAACGTGCCTGAACATGATGCCAACTTAAAGTTACCCATCAAATACAACATTGCCATTGATTCAAATACCCTACCTGTGGTTTGAGCACCGCACCGCATTCCACATACTAGACAGTACTAAAGATATCCATCTCAAGTTCAACGCTCTGAAATGCAGATTTTGTATAAAAGATGCTCATTATCTCGGCCACATTGGGGGAGGGGAGTTGCTCCCACTTGGAGAAACTGAACTCCCACCTGGAGTCACAAGCTTGCAAACTGAAACTTCTTTGTCTGTGGGAAAGCTGCAACTCTGCTTGGCATTAGCGTGTGCCAGGAACTAGGACTGGTATCTTTTGGTCCTGCTGTCCGTCAAATATCTCCCACTGAGGGCTCTACCCAGCAGATACTTTCTCTATACAAGGAACTATTTGACGATAAGCTTGGGAAGTTACCCATCAAATACAACATCGCCACTGATTCAAATGCCCTACCTGTGGTTCGAGCACCGCACCGCATTCCACATGCTATGCGTGACAGCGTATACAATGAGCTCCAGCGGATGGTGTCCCTGGCTGTCATTGCCGCGGTCACCGACCCCCTCCGACTGGATTTCCACCATGGTGGTTGCAACAAAGAAAAACAAGGAAGAAATCCGCATCTGCATCAACCCCAGAGACCTAAACACAGCAATCAAATGCCCACACTACCCGATGTACATAGTAGAGGAACTTGCTGCCCAAATGGGGAGTGTCTCCCTGTTTTCTGTTCTGGATGCCAAAAGTTTGTACTGGCAGATCCCACTTCTGACACCATGTTGAATGTTCCAATCATACTCACGAACATGGTATGACATTATTTATTGATAAGCACATATATCACACTGCAACATGTTGCTTCTGTTGTGTAGCAGCATGGACTGCCAGCACAAGTTGGGTTGCTAGAATATGAACAGTGTAGTAGGCAGAGCTTCTAATAATAAAGCACTACATTGGTTAGTAAGTGAAGTAACCAATCTACAGGTGGTAGAGAGGGAGGGGGGCAGAGAGGGTGGGTGAGGGGGCTAGAGAAGGAGGGGGTAGGGGTAGAGAGGGGGGAGGGTGGGCAGAGCGGGAGGGGTGGTGGAGGGGGAGGTGGGTAGAGAGGGAAGGGGAGGACAATGTGTTCTATTTGATTGTGCACACCAGGTTGATTGCATTCGTCGAAACAGGGCAGACCACGTGATGGTTGCAATCTCCCACCCCTGTCCCATTGTGATGTCATTTGTAAATGAGATCCATTGTGATTGGACGTCTGTGAGATGGCACTGACATCTTCAATGCAAGGTGGTGCAAGAGTCTTCCACTGAAAAGCAGCTAATTTTTTGAAATAAATTATTTAAACTTAAACTTAAACTTTGGAAATATAGGTTGGAATGCGACGGGAAGATGTTTAACCCATTGAGGAAAAAATGAGAGTAGAATGTGTGAAAATGGGAAGGCTGTGGCCTAGCATTTGGAAGAAAATAAGAATTAACCAGATTGTAGCCAGATGACACACACACATGTACATACAAGAAGATTTTTAGTAATATAGATGCTTTCAATATTACCACTCTGTTGTCTGGCTTGATGGTCTTTGCCATGTTCAGTTCTCAGCCTTCAATGACAAATTGTGCGAATAATGGCATCTATGATGGAAGCATTTCAGAATTGTCCCTTCTTTCTGAAAGCTGTCGTATCTTTGGAAATTTGTGACCTTGTTTCTTTAATTGTTGGTTTGTGAGAGAGTTCCTTTGATTTTCTATTGTGCAGCATTTGCACGCAAAAATGCCATGTAACCATGGACTTTCACAACACTTACAGAGACAGGAGGCAAAGCAGATTATGTGATGGCTCTTGCTGCTTTGAAGAAGCATGTGGTGCAAACAAATGCTACATTTCAATGACATGTATTTTGCCAGTTAACAAAGAGAGAGGAGGAAAGCATTGCTCAGTTTGTTACAAGATTGGGTCAAATGTTTCAGGACTGCAACTATGGAGCGGAGTTGGAGAAAAATCAGGGATCATGTTGTGCAAAGTTGCAAATCAAATGGCTTGAGATGCAAGTTGAAGAAAGGTGACACGCCAGCAATGGTGGAATCACTGACAATTGCTGTGTCGTTTGAAGCTGTGAAAACCTAGTTTCAGACCATGAGATTGGATGGCGTAAGCCACGTTAACAAGGTGACATCAACTGGCACTAGCAAGGGACATGGACATGTCCAAAGCTGAAGATGATTGTGGGTGCTTTAGATGTGGGAATTTTGGATATTTTGCCAAAGGATTCAAGCTGCCCTGTTAGAGGTCAAACGTGCAGAAAATGTGGGGAAAAAAGACCATTTTGCAAAGAAGTGTCAAACCCCAGGCAAATCAAAGAGATGATGTAAAAACAAATAGATTTGGAGGAAGAAGAAGGCAGGAGATGGATACTATCAAAATTTACACCAGGTTGCTGAATGTTCGAGTGAATGTAAATTGACGAAACACGGATGGATGCAGGACATGCTTTTGCTGTCAACAATAAGCATGCTTAGGTGCCGGTGAGGATTGGAGGTGTGGAAGTAGACTCTGGAAGTGAAAGCAATGTTATTGATGGAGCACTGTGGGAAGACCTAAAACGGAATGAGATAAAGTGCACTTCAAAAAAATGTGAGAAGAAATGGTATCCTTATACATCATCGAAACCACTGCAGACGTATGGATGGTTCAAGGCAGAAGTCCAAACAGGTGATACGTACACTATGACTGAATTTGTTGGGCATTGAGGAGAAAGGAGAGCCACTCATGACAGGAGAGACTGCTCAAGCAGTAGGTGTGCTACACATTGGGATAAATGTGAACTCACTGGTCATGCTGACTTAAAGGAGAAGTTCAAACCACTGTTTGAAGGCATTGGAAAATTGTGTGATTTGTGAAAATTGTCAAGTCATCTCAAGATAGACCAAAATGTTAAGCCTGTATCATAACCAATGAGAAGAGCTCCCTTCAGATAAGGTTGAGGGTGAGATCCAAGAGCTAATTGAACAGGATATAATTGAACCTGTCGAAGAATTGATGCCATGGGTCAGTCCAGTTGTAGTAGTACCAAAATCAAATGGAGAATGAAGGCTTTGTATGGACATGAGATGAGTAAATGAGGCAATAATACGAGAGAGACACCCCATACTGAATGCCGATGAGGTCCTACAAGAGCTATCTACAAGCAAAATATTTTTAAAAGCTTGATTTAAAGTTGGGTTATCAGTTGGAGTGAGACCCAGAGTCAATGAAAATAACAACTTTTGTCACACATTGTGGACTGTACTGATATAAGAGGTTATTGTTCAGAGTCAATGTAGCTCCAGAGATATACTAATATGAAACTTACAAGGTAATTCAAGGGATTCCGGGAACTGCAAACAGCTCGGATGATATTATTCATGGTACGACATATGATGAACGTTATGAGACACTCAGGCAAAAACATGCTCGGTTGAAGGCTGCAGATTGACAGTGAATGCGGACAATTACTTGCACAGTGTTTCGGAATTGGTGTTTATGGACCACCAGGTGACCAATAATGGCATCAATCCAGCTGAGAGCAAGATTGAAGCTGTGAAAGAAATTCGAGAACCAAGAGATACAACTGAATTAATGAGTTTCCGTGGTTTGGTGTATTTTTGTGCAAGATTTATTCCAAGCCTAGCTACTGGGTCTGAAGAAGGGTCTCGACTCAAAACATCTCCCATCCCTTCTCTCCAGAGATGCTGCCTGTCCCACTGAGTTACTGCAGCTTTTTCTGTCTATCTAATGTGGCAGAGCCACTGAGGAGATTGACAAGGAAGAATATGCACTTTGTGGAACAAAATGAGGAACAAAGAACTGCATTTCAGATGTTGATGAGTGCCCATATATTGGGAGACTATGATCCAAAGGCACCAACCCAAGTTATTGCAGATGTGGGGCTAGGAGGAGTACTTGTACAAAAATGCGGGACAATCGAGTGTCAGAGCATAAGCAAGTTGATCATTCATGGAAGTAGAAATAAATTACTCCCAGATGGAAAATAAGTTTTAGATGTGGGCATGTAAACACTTTCATGCATGACATTGAGTTTGAGTTATGGACAGACAACAAACTGCTAGATACAATCTACTCTGCTCAATCCAAACTGTGTGCCCGAATTGAAAGATGGATGCTTAGACTCCATACGATATGATAGAACTTTATTTATCCCAGGAGGGAAATTGATCTGCCAACAGTCATAAAACACAAAATACATGAAACATGAAATTAACGTGATGAGTGGAAAGGATTGAGGATGTGCAAAGATTATGCGGCGGAGGGAGAGGGAGGGGAGTCAGTCCATACCACGACAGAAGAGGGCGGAGTTGTCCAGTTTGATAGCCACAGGGAAGAAGGATCTCCTGTGGCGTTCTGTACTGCATCTTGGTGGAATCCGTCTGTTACTGAAGGTATTCCTCAGGTTGACCAGTGTTTCATGGAGGGGGTGAGCTGTTCTGTCCAAGATGCACCGCAGTTTGAGGAGTATCCACTTCCAAGACCACCTCCCATGAATCCAACTTCTCCCCCAGGACAGAGCCAGCCTTTTTGATGAATTTATTAATCCTATTGGCCTCTGTGGCCTTTGCCTTGCAGCCCCAGCACATGACAATGAAGAAGATGGCACTGCTACCACTGTTTGGTAGAACATCTGCAGCATCTTACTTCAGATGTTGAAGGAGCGGAGCTTTCTCAAAAAGTACAGCCGGTCTGTTCCTTCTTGTCCAGGGCCTCAGCGTTCCTGGACCAGTCCAGTTTACTGTCCAGGTACATGCCAAGGTATTTGCACTTTCTGGTAAACTACATCCACATCATTGAAGAGGACAGGGGTGTTTCTTTCCTAAAGTCCACCACTAACTAGTTAGTCTTGTCAGTGGTGAGCTGCAGGTGATTTAGGCCATACCACTCGACAAAGTCGTTGACTACACCGCTGTATTCAGCTTCCTCCTCTCCATACAATTGCAGAGTCATCTGAAAACTTCTGCAGGTGGCAGCGGTCCGAGTTATATCTGAGGTCAGAGGTGCAGATGCTAAACAGGAAGGGAGAGAGTCCCCTGTGGGGCCCCTATGTTGCTGACTACCAGCCTGAAGCCTGACTCATTGTGGTCGTCCAGTCAGGTAGTTGGTGATTCAGGACACCACTGGAGCGTCAACCTGCATTTTCTTCAGTTTGCTCCCTAGCAGTGCAGGCTGGATGGTGTTAAAGGCATTGGAGAAGTAAAAAAACATGACTCACAATGCTTCCCGGCTTATCCAGGTGAGCATAGGTGGATAGATGAATAGGTGGATGGATAGGTGAATAGATGGAGCAGGTGGATGATGGCGTCCTCGACCCCCATCTTTGGTAAGAGAACTGCAGGGCGTCCAGGTAGGGTCTCACCGGGGATTGCAGGTGAGTGAGCACTAACCTCTCCAGGGACTTCATGATGTGTGAAGTTAGCGCCATCCGCCGAGAGCTCGAAGGGCCAAATGGCCTACTCCTGCACCTAATTTCTATGTATCTATGTCATTGGTGTGCTGGGACGCATCTTCCTTGGTACAGGAACCAGGCAGGATGTTTACCACATAACAGGAAGCCTCTCCTGTTGGTTCAGGTTGAAGATATGTTGGAGTACTCTGCACAACTGGCTGGCACACGCCTTGAGTACGCTAGGGCTAACACATTGGGACCTGAGGTTTTGCCTGGGCGGAGTCTGCTCAGCGCTTTCTTCACCTGCTCAGCCTTGATGGTCAGAGATAGTGGACCAGGGGGATTGAGGAGGAGAGTGTCGGGGGAGGGATGGAGGGGCAGAGGCCCGATCATCAAATACTGAGTGATCCACATTGCTGGAAAGAACAATATAGCTGACGCATCCATATTGCTGAAGGTAGACAAGCTGTGGGTCTACACTGGAGAGAGAAACAGAATCATTTATAAGATTTGTTGCCGTACACTCTACACCAAGAGCAATGAGAACAAGAGAAATAGAAGAAGAGTCGGACAAGGATCCAGAACTACAAGATGTTAGAGAGCACATCCAAAGAGGTGATTGGGAGGAATATTCCACAAAGGACATATGCAGCTATCAGAGATGAAGTATGCACAATTAGAAGGTGTGTGACAATAGACAATAGGTGCAGGAGTAGGCCATTCGGCCCTTCGAGCCAGCACCGCCATTCAATGTGATCATGGCTGATCATCCCCAATCAGTACCCAATTCCTGCCTTCTCCCCATATCCCCTGACTCCGCTATTTTTAAGAGCCCTAGCTCTCTCTTGAAAGCATCCAGAGAACCTGACTCCACCACCCACAGACTCACCACTCTGTGAGAAAATCAGAGTGCAGAAAATCCTCATGGGCGAAGGTGAACAGCCGGAAGTGGTAGTGCATGTCGGCACAAACGATGTCGGAAAGAAGGGGATGAATATTCTGCAGCATGACTTCAGAGAGCTCGGAAAAATGCTGAAAAGCAGGACCTCCAGGGTTGTTATCTTTGGTTTGCTTCCAGTTCCTCGTGCTGGCGAGAGCAGGAACAGGGAGATACGGGACCTGAATGTGTGGCTGAGGAACTGGTGCACAGGGCAGGGATTTAGATTCTTAGATCACTGGGATCTGTTTTGGAGTAAGGGGGAACTGTACAAAAGGGACGGATGGCATCTTAACAGGTGGGGGACCAGCATTCTGGCAGGCAGGTTTGCCACTGCTACACGGGTGGTTTTCAACTGAATAAGGGGGGTGGGGTGTCAAATGGGATAGTCGAGGATGGAGTTAAAGGGAAAGAGCTTCTTAAATGTGTGAGCGTAGAGACAGAGGGGTGTAAAATGAGGGTAGAAGCAATAGGTAGCAAGGTGAAGAGTAAAAGTGGCAGGCAGACAAATCCAGGGCATAAATCAAAAAGGGCCACTTTTCACCATAATTGTATAAGGGGTAAGAGTTTTTTAAAAACAAGCCTGAAGGCTTTGTGTCTCAATGCAAGGAGCATTCGTAATAAGGTGGATGAGTTGAATGTGCAGATAGCTATTAATGACTATGATATAGTTGGGATCACGGAGACATGGCTCCAGGGTGACCAAGGCTGGGAGCTGAACATCCAGGGATATTCAATATTCAGGAGGGATAGAAAGAAAGGAAAAGGTGGGGTAGCGTTGCTGGTTAGAGAGGAGATTAACGCAATAGAAAGGAAGGACATTAGCTTGGAGGATGTGGAATCGATATGGGTAGAGCTGCGAAACACTAAGGGGCAGAAAACGCTAGTGGGAGTTGTGTACAGGCCACCTGACAGTAGTAGTGGAGTTGGAGATGGCATCAAACAGGAAATTAGAAATGCGTGCAACAAAGGTAAAACAGTTATAATGGGTGACTTCAATCTACATATAGATTTGGTGAATCAAATTGGCAAGGGTGCTGAGGAAGAGGATTTCTTGGAATGTATGCGGGATAGTTTTCTAAACCAACATGTAGAGAACCAATGAGAGAGCAGGCTATTCTAGACTGGGTATTGAGTAATGAGGAAGTTGGTTAGTTAGGGTTAGTTAGCAGTCTTGTTGTGCGTGGCCCCTTGGGCAAGAGTGACCATAATATGGTTGAGTTCTTCATTAGGATGGAGAGTGACATTGTTAATTCAGAAACAAGGGTCCTGAACTTAAAGAAAGGTAACTTTAAGGGTATGCGAAGTGAATTGGCCAAGATAGACTGGCAATTGATTCTTAAATAGTTGACGGTGGATATGCAATGGAAGGCATTTAAAGACTGCATGGATGAGCTACAACAATTGTTCTTCCCAGTTTGGCAAAAGAATGAATCAGGGAAGGTAGTGCATCCGTGGATAACAAGGGAAATCAGGGATAGTTTCAAAACAAAAGATGAAGCATACAAATTAGCCAGAAAAAGCAGCCTACCAGAGGACTGGGAGAAATTCAGTCCAGCAGAGGAGAACAAAGGGCTTAATTAGGAAAGGGAAAATAGATTGTGAAAGAAAACTGGCAGGGAACATAAAAACTGACTGCAAAAGTTTTTATAGATATGTGAAGAGAAAAAGATTAGTTAAAACAAATGTAGTCCCTTGCAGTCAGAAACATGTGAATTGATCATGGGGAACAAGGACATGGCAGACCAATTGAATAATTACTTTGCTTCTGTCTTCACTAAGGAAGACATAAATAATCTGCCGGAAATAGCAGGGGACCGGGGGTCAAATGAGATAGAGGAACTGAATGAAATCCAGGTTAGCCGGGAAGCGGTGTTAGGTAAATTGAATGGATTAAAGGCCGATGAATCCCCAGGGCCAGATGTGCTGCATCCCAGAGTACTTAAGGAAGTAGCCCCAGAAATAGTGGATGCATTAGTGATAATTTTTCAAAACTCTTTAGATTCTGCAGTAGTTCCTGAGGATTGGAGGGTAACTAATGTAACACCACTTTTTAAAAAGGGAGGGAGAGAGGAAACGGGGAATTACAGACCAGTTAGTCTAACATCAGTAGTGGGGAAACTGCTAGAGTCAGTTGTTAAAGATGGGATAGCAGCACATTTGGAAAGTGGTGAAATCATTGGAAAAAGTCAGCATGGATTTATGAAAGGTAAATCATGTCTGACGAATCTTATAGAGTTTTTCGAGGATGTAACTAGTAGAGTGGATAAGGGAGAACCAGTGGATGTGTTCTATCTGGACTTTCAGAAGGCTTTCGACAAGGTCCCACATAAGAGATTAGTATACAAACTTAAAGCACACGGTATTGGGGGTTCAGTATTGATGTGGATAGAGAACTGACTGGCAGACAGGAAGCAAAGAGTAGGAGTAAACGGGTCCTTTTCACAATGGCAGGCAGTGACTAGTGGGGTACCGCAAGGCTCAGTGCTCGGACCCCAGCTATTTACAATATATATTAATGATTTGGACGAGGGAATTGAATGCAACATCTCCAAGTTTGCAGATGACACGAAGCTGGGGGGCAGTGTTAGCTGTGAGAAGGATGCTAGGAGGCTGCAAGGTGACTTGGATAGGCTGGGTGAGTGGGCAAATGCATGGCAGATGCAGTATAATGTGGATAAATGTGAGGTTATCCACTTTGGTGGCAAAAACAGGAAAGTAGACTATTATCTGAATGGTGGCCGATTAGGAAAGGGGGAGATGCAACGAGACCTGGATGTCATTGTACACCAGTCATTGAAAATAGGCATGCAGGTGCAGCAGGCAGTGAAGAAAGTGAATGGTATGTTAGCATTCATAGCAAAAGGATTTGAGTATAGGAGCAGGGAGTTTCTACTGCAGTTGTACAGGGTCTTGGTGAGACCACACCTGGAGTATTGCGTACAGTTTTGGTCTCCTAATCTGAGGAAAACCATTCTTGCCATAGAGGGAGGACAGAGAAGGTTCACCAGACTGATTTCTGGGATGTCAGGACTTTCATATGAAGAAAGACTGGATAGACTCGGCTTGTACTCGCTAGAATTTAGAAGATTGAGGGGGGATCTTATAGAAACTTACAAAATTCTTAAGGGGTTGGGCAAGCTAGATGCAGGAAGATTGTTCCCGATGTTGGGGAAGTCCAGAACAAGGGGTCGCAGTTTAAGGATAAGGGGGAAATCTTTAGGACCGAGATGAGGAAAACATTTTTCACACAGAGAGTGGTGAATCTCTGGAATTCTCTGCCATAGAAGGTAGTTGAGGCCAGTTCATTGGCTATATTTAAGTTTATATATATAGTTAGATGTGGCCCTTGTGGCTAAAGGGATCAGGGGGTATGGAGAGAAGGCAGGTATAGGATACTGAGTTGGATGATCAGCCATGATCATATTGAATGGCGGTGCAGGCTCGAAGGGCCGAATGGCCTACCTCTGCACCTATTTTCTATGTTTCTAAAAGGTGCTTTCTCGTCTCCGTTCTAAATGGCTTGCTCCTTATTCTTAAACGGTGGACCCTGGTCCTGGACTCCCCCAACATTGGGAACATGTTTCCTGCTTCTAGCGTGCCCAAGCCCTTAACAATCTTATATGTTTCAATGAGATCTCCTCTCATCCTTCTAAACTCCAGAGTGTACAAGCCCAGCTGCTCCATTCTCTCAGCATATAACAGTCCCGCCATCCCGGGAATTAACCTTGTAAACTTACGCTGCACTCCCTCAATAGCAAGAATATCCTTCCTCAAATTAGGGGATCAAAAATGCACACAATACTCCAGGTGTGGTCTCACAAGGGCTCTGTACAACTGCAGAAGGACCTCTGCTCCTATATTGGATTCCTCTTGTTATAAGGCCAACATGCCATTCGCTTCCTTCACTGCCTGCTGTACCTGCATGTTTACTTTTATAGACTGACTAGACCAAGTGCAGATCCGTTGGGTCTGTTCCCCCAACGTGCGGTTGAGGGGGGGGAGGGGCATGCGGCATCACACATATTAAACAACCCCCCACACACATTAACTACCCCGCTTGTTAATATATTAATATTATTAATTTGCTCCTTTTACCCCATAATCGGCCTATCTACTGACGCATAGCCCCCAACTCACTGGCGCGTCTAGAGAGGGGGGGGGGGGGGTGAGGGCAGAGAGAGAAGGGGGGGGGGAGTGGGAGGGGGACAGAGAGGGAGGGGGGGGGGGATGTTAGGGAGACGGAGGGGAGAGAGGGAGGGCGACAGAGGGGGGGTTTGATAAGGGAGGGATGTCATGGTAACTGGATCTGGCGTGTTTATATGGATCACGTGTTACTATGTCAGATATATTCGGATCAGGTTGAAGATTTGACGCTCAGCAGCAAGTTACTGCACACAGAGCTTTCTCAGAAATGCTCTTAAGACTGACCTCCAATTGCAGTTCAATAAGGAGACATTCATATTACATGCCTTGGCACAAAGGATGAAATAAGATTCGTGAAGATCCCACTGTTGACTCTAAACACAGGCAACTAATGAATATTTTAATCTCGGTTCCTTCACGAAGAAGTGCTATTAAAATGGATCACAATTAATTATTATGAAGAAAACGCCTACTTGATTATCATCAAGGAGCACCCATGTCAAATTCTGACTAGGCCATGAGATTCATCTGATTTAATTGATCCAGTAATGGATATACGAATTGTAAATACGAATTGTCACCTCGTAATCCAGTATCATTAGTTGTTACTTCATGCAAATCAAATGGTTCTGCTACCTTAGGATTCCTGGGGCACTGAAATACAAGGTAGAACCATGTTAGTTTTAATTAAGAATGTTTAAATGATTAAAAAATTAATTACACAATGAGAAAATTAGCTGTTAGTCACTCTCTCAATGACACTTAAACAAGTCCTTCTCCATCCCTCTCTCCAAAGATCCTGGTTTAAATCAAAGGTAGACACAAAATGCTAGAGTAACTCAGCAGGACAGGCAACATATCTGGAGAGAAGGAATGGGTGACGATTTGGGTCAAGACCCTTCTTCAGACTGAAGAGTAAAGAAAGGTCTCGACCCAAAAAGTCACCCATTCCTTCTCTCCAGAGATGCTGCCTCTCCCACTGAGTTACTCCAGTGTTTTGTGTCTACTCTCTCTCCAATCTGATCTTTTACTGTTACCTCACTCATCCCGCCTTCCCCTTCTTAACTATCCACTCACATTTTTTCCCTCAAAACTCATTTGTGCAATTACTATCCTGCAGCAATCTGGTCATCGAGTAGGTGAAGCTAAAGTCGAATGGTTTGCTTCAATTGGCAAACGGCAGAAAGATTTTGGCTTTATTGGAAATCCTTTGCGGGACTCAGTTTAATAATAGAAAAGGATTCCCTAGTCTAGGACTCAGCTGTTGAAGTACAACCTTGGTGGTAGTGAAGTTACAGCAGAAAATCAAGTTATGTATTTGGCCTAGTTGAATAAATTAGTTGTTTAACATACTGCTGTGCAAAGTAAAACCATAGTAAAACTACTGTACTTTAATTCTGTTTGGAACCAGAAAGGAACTTACTGCTGTAAATAGGATTTGGAGCTTCTTGTTGCTTGGAGATTCAAGCTGGAGGAAGACATTATTTTTTTGGGACATCAACAAATCTTCCATGCATGTTGACTGCAATTACCGTATTTCCCGACAATGAAGACGCACCCCCATTTTGAGTTGTTAAATTTTAAAAAAGGACATAGAGTCTCTCATGCTCAAAAATAAATAAATAAATAAATAAAAAGGGGGTGACAATTCAATTTGCCCAAGGCTTCCAGATCTCCATTCTGAATGGGTGGGGGGTGGAGGGTGACGGTAGGTGGAGAGATGATGGGAAAAAACGGGAGCACACCGGGACAAGTTGAACCCAAGGGACCAATTGAGGTTACTCATGCTGACACGGCAGTAAGCTCCACCGCCCACTGTCCTGTTATCCATCGCCCGCTGACCCGCTCCGCTCTATGATCTTTGCTCTCCAAAGACACGGACCAGGCAGTGAATGCCATGCAGTGTCACCCAGCGCAGCAAGTGAGGCCATGTCCTGCTCCCGGCGGCAGTCGGAATTTAAAGCGGCTTTTTCACGGGGCGACTTGACGCAAGATGTAACCAGAGTGAAGTGGTCGTGGTCTAGCACGATATCACACGATATAACGGGGGGTAGATAAAGAGTTCCCACGGTACTCGGCATTTCTGTTATTTGTGCGAGTGACTTGTCCGTCTCCCGAGCTTTCCCGTTAAATCTTGAATGAACATTGTGAAGTGTTGTTAAATCATCACGTGGCACAAATGATGTCACTTTTTTTTTCACACTATAAATATCCTCCCTTGGTTGAATTGGCTCATTTGGAGACATGTTTTACTGTATATGTGGGAGACACGGATGGACTGAGCACAATACCTCGGTCTTACTGTGTGTGGGAGAGGGGGAGAAAGAGACGTACACTCACAGAGGCAGAGTCTCTCAGCCTGTGTAAGAGGGAGGGAGAGAGAGAGAGAGAGGCACACAAAAGGTGGATGTGAAATCTCACCTGCCTGTTTCAGTGACAGACACCCGCCGCCAGTAAATGAAGACACCCCCATCTGTCTCCCCCTCCTCTCCCTCGACTCCCCCACCTTTCCCTCCCAACTCCAGTCCCGTCCCGACCCCCTGGGAAACTGAATAGAGCAACAATCAACTGCTGCCTGTGCGCTGATATGACAATAAAGGCTACTTTACTTTACTTTACTTTACTGAGTTAAAGAGCTCCCACGGTAGACTGTAAAACTGGGACCCTGGTTCTGGACTCCCCCAACATCGGGAACATTCTTCCTGCATCTAGCCTGTCCAATCCCGTAGATACTGATTAGACCGGTATCTATTTATTTACTTTATTAATGATTTCAATTAAATATTGGGAACATCAGGCCGCAAACGTTATTTCTTGAGTGTCAGTGCTGGACTTTGACTCGACCTTCCTAGTTAGCCGGCGCCTGAGACTGAGCCAAGCAATGTCCAGACCTGACTTCAACACAAAGTGATGGAGGAACCCAAAGGGTCAGGCTCGTCCAACGCTCTGTGTTTTGCTCGTGATTCCTGCATCTGCAGTTCCTCGTGTCTACAGACCAGAGTTGCCACTTGACTCCGAGATGACCATCACAGAGCATACGGAAGATAGACACAAAATGCTGGAGTAACACAGCGGGATGGGCAGCATCTCTGGAGAGAAGGAATGTGTGACGTTTCGGTTCGAGACCCTTCTTCAGAGTCTCGTCCCGAAACGTCACCCATTCCTTTTATCCAGATGCTGCCCGTCCAGTATTTTATGTCTGTCTCCAGTATTACTGTGTCTATCATCGGCGCAAACCAACATCTACAGTTCTTTCCGACACATTAGAGGATACCGTCTCGCCATCACTCGGATTACCCGCTTCATTTCCATAACGTTGCCACCTCTCTTTACTTTGCTTACTGAAGCCTGATCCTTGTCACACCCAGTGCTCTATCGCCCAGCCTCTCATCTTTCAATCGGGTTCGGCCAGGAAGGAACTGCAGATGCTGGATTAAAACGAAGATAGACACAACATGTAGCTCAGCGGGACAGGCAGCATATCAGAAGGGTCTCGACCCGAAATGTCACCCATTCCTTCTCCCCAGAGATGCTGCCTGTTGCGCTGAGTTCCTCCATTTTGTGTCTACCTTGGGTTTATCCAGGATCTCCCCGTTGATGTCCTAACTCGCTTTGGTTTGTTATTATTGTCTCATATCGAGAACCAGCAGATACAGGTTTAGGTTCGGGGGGAATGATTTAATGAGAGCCTAAGGGGTAACTATTTTACGCAAAGGGTGGTGGGTGTATGGAATGAGCTATCCGTTAAGGTAGTTGAGGCAGGTACTGTCGCAATGTTTAAGACGCATTAGACTGAAGCATGGATAGGATAGGGTTAGATGGTTATGGGCCAAACGCGGGCAAGTAGGACTAGTGTAGATGGGACATATTGGTCGGTGTGGGCAAGTTGGGTCGAAGGGCCTGTTTCTACGCTGTATGATTCTGTCTAGGGAATAAACTTTTGTTTGCGTGCTATAAAATCATATCAGATAATGCTATACATGAATATAACCAAGCCACGTACAGTCTGAAGAAGGGCCTCGACCCGAAACGTCACCCATTCCTTCTCTTTAGAGATGCTGCATGTCCCGTTGAGTTACTCCAGCATTTTGAACCGTCGAGTTACTCCAGCATTCTCTTTAAACCGGCATCTGCTGTTCCTTCCGACACATGCACAAGAACACCAGGTAGAGCGAAGAGGAAAATACCAGAGTTCAGAATATATGTTTTCAGGACAGTTCCAGGGGGAAAAAGTCCAATGTCCGCATTGAGGTAGGTTGGTAGGTCGGGTCAGTGCCCAAACGAATGGAAGGAAGAACCGTTCTGAAGCCAGATAAGAATAGGTGGTCGGCGCGGACTCGGTGGGCCGAAGGGCCTGTTTCCGCGCTATATCTCTAAAATCTGAAGTTAGGTAATGTCTAAAGGAACTGCAGATGCTGGTTAATACGCACAAAAGGACACAAAATGTTGGTGTAACTCAGCAGGTAAGTCAGATCTGGGAAGAAAAACAAAAAGCTGGAGTAAGTCAGCGGGTCAGGCAGCATCTCTGGAGAAAAAGAATAGGTGGCGATTCGAATCGCCTTCTTCAGACATCCTAATCGGAATTGAGTCTGAAGATGTGTCTCGTCCCGAAACATCAGCTATTTTTCTCCAGAGATGCTGCTTCACTCGCTGAGTTATTCCAGCTTTTTGTGTCTGTCTTCGGTTTAAACCAGCATGTGCAGTTCACTCCTTACACGGGTCTCTGGAGAACATTGATTGGTAGCGTTCCGGACCCTGCTTCGGAAAGGCATCGATCGCTAGTCGGCGAGGACTCCGAGCTGTATCTCTCAAAGAAGTACATGTGAAAATTTTCTCACGGACCATAAGAATGCGGGACCTTTCAGTAAAGTCCCTTTTAAAATCCCTTTTAAAGATTATAGTTATTTTCTTGAATCTCATTAACATAACTCATGAATAAGTTGATGTCCATATGCGAATGCAAATCTTTATTTTTTAAATTCAATCCCACAGAAGACAATTTTTACTCACCTTCTGTCCCCTCTGTCCAGCTTCCGGGTTCACAGTTCGCAGGAGTTCCCACGGTAACCGCAAGAGTTATTACAGATATCGCACGGGCCACTACGTTCATATAATGTTGCAATGCTCAACCACAAGTGTACAAGTCACTCTTGGAGAAATTCAAACTTGCTTGAATTTTCTCCCGAGTCACCAAGTTACACGATTACCTGCCGTTAGCGCCACGGTGGTCCACGAATGCCGTACTGTTATCGCACGAGGTTCCCACGATGTTAAACTCTGTTTAACTCTTGCGTCGTCGCTCCGTGAAAAAGCCGCTTAAGGATTTGCGGGAAGCGGCTGACATGAGCGAGGCCGGCGAGCGGTAGGAGAGAGGTGTTCAGATGGAGAGCACTGCCAGAGGTGAGCGAGCCGGCAGGAGGTGCTGAGGTGGGGGCTGGTTCCGTTTCTGCTGTCCAGTCCCTCCCTGGCCACAATGCGGTGGCTCTGCGCCCGGAATGAGTGAGTGAGTTGCTGGCATGATCCCTGACCCCCTCCTCAACACTCCTGCCCGTGCTGATCTGGGCCAGACTCTCCACACGCTGTGAAAGGAACTCTTCCCACCCCCCAGTGATGCTGTCACGCTCCTGCCCGTGCAGACCCAGGCCAGACTCCCCACACGCTGTGAAAGGAACCCTTCCCCCCCCCCACCCCTCCCCCAGCGACGCTGTCACTTTACAGCCGCTTCCCATCAGCTGCCAGCAATGAGGGATAGACTTGGCTGTCCCTCAGTACATCGTTCTTGATGTTGCTGTACTGAGGGATAACCAATTCTATCGTTCTTGGCTAACAACCTAACCTTCAGCCTCCAAGTCGCAGGTAAATTTTCGTGCCTTATTTTTGGGTAAAAAATAGTGTCTTCATTACCCGGGAAATATGGTCAGGGATAGCCCATTTTGATTTTCCTTTAAACTGAGCCACACAAGCTGTTGCTCGGCTTTTTGAGCATGGTGAAGAAGAATTTCATGAAGCCTTATTCAAAATCAAGTTTATAGGACAAGGGCTTCAATTAAACACAAGCGCATGGGTGTTTTGTGGAGCAATTCAACTAGGGTAACAGTCCTGTATAAAATGACATTACATTAAAAGTGAGCCAACAACATTAGAGCAGAAGATTACCACATTGAACGTTCTGTAAATAATGGAATAAAGTTTGGTTTTGGTCTTGCAATAATAATTGCAAAGATTCCAATGTTAGTGTTCCTTCATCATGGGACACATTAATCTGTACATCAACATCTCATGGTTCTTGGACGTTAATTTTCAGGCTCCTATACTTTCATCCTGATAGCAGGAGTGAAATTAGATTGTGGCCAGGATGGTGTGCGTTGCTGATGATGCTGGATGTGTTTTTGAGGCAAGGCCTCAGGCAGTGCCTATAGGTCACTTCAATGGTGGAAAGGTCAATACCCATGATGGACTGTGCAGTGTTCATCACTTTTTGCAATCTTCTTAGTTCCTTGATGCTTGAGTTGCCGAACAAGGCCGTGATGCCATCAGTCATTATGCTCTCTACCGTACACCTGTAGAAGTTCAAGGGACTATTCATCGACATACCAAACCTCTTAAATCTTCTAAGGAAGCAGAGGTGTTTAGCTATCTTTATCATTGCATCACTGTGCTAGGTCTAAGAGAGTTTCAGAGATAGGCATGTCCAGGAATTTGAAGCTGTGGACGACACCTGGCTTTTAGTGCATTTTCAAAGCAAATAGTCTTGCATAGATGGAGCAGTGATGATTTCTCAGAGAACATGGAATAAACCAGGGATCAGATATCTGAACTGGAGTTGACAGCTGTGTCTGCGGTAGTTCTGGGAAGTTTAACCAATAACTTCTGTGTCACAACAGTCTGGGTGCCATTGTCTACCCAATATCTTGAGAACACTGCTGGTGTGAAATAAAACGTTGCCGTTGTCCCTTACGAGGTAAGCAATTACCTGACAACCTAGCCCTCCATCACCAAGTACCTCTTCATCATCAGTCTTCTTAGTCATTTACTTCGGGTCAAGGTTGACATGCTGACACTCCAGTTTTATGTGTTCAGAAATTACTAACACAATTTGCAGTCCGCTGCCTCTGATTCATTTAGCAGGAATTAATTAACTGAGGGGTAAATAGGGAGGTAGTGGTACATTATATTTTGACAGTGTCAAAGAAATATAAAATTAACTGATTTTAATAAAATTTAAATTCTATTGTTATAGTAGAAGTTTCTATTGAAAATCAAGAACTGCAGATGCTGGAAATGCTCAGTAGGTCAGGCAGCATCGGTGGAAAGAGAAATGTCAAGACCTATTAGCCATAGTTTGGAGAATCAATATTTTACAAATTTTCAATCAGATCAATGTATTAAAATGCTATTTCGAGGAATATCAAAATCAATTGCATTCCTATTAAGTGATTCTACCTCAATGTTAATCAAAATAAAAAATGTGTATAATTTAAAAAAATCAAATGAATTAAAAATTATTTTGCAAAATCGTTTGGCAATGAAATGCATTGTTTGAACACATGGTGGTGCCAAATGTCACTGGCTCTATTATTTGCCAGTATAAATTAAGGATTAAAATCTTGTCTTTCAAGGTACTTCTATTTGTAAAGTTTAAATTATTGGAGAGTGACAATATCAATACCTATACTGCTTCCTTTTTTGCCTAAAATGTTAGTTTACTCCTTCCTTGCCAATCATGTTCCCCAAATAGCTTGCATTTACACAGTTGCATCTGACATGACAGCTGCCTGTCCTGCTTAGTTACTCCAGCATTTTGTGTTTATCTTTGGTTTAAACCAGCATCTGCAGTTCCTTCCTACACAAGTTTTATGTACGTCATCATTGGGATGAATTGACAAATCCATTTTAAGGTCTATAATGCAATAGGCCTTGATTGCTCCTGTTTGTTCTAAAGATTTGTACTGCTTTGTAAAATAAAGCAAAGTTCATAATCTATTGAAATCTCCAGCACAAATCATTTGAATCTGATTACTTGCTTGTGGATAAATATAATTGAACATTTCTTGCTATTTGCTTGCCTGAAATGCTTTCTTGAATACTCTTCGATTACAGCTGAATTGTAACTCACATTTAGTCATGCTACTACAGAAAGTTTGTATAAATAAAATGTACTCTTTATCACAAATATATGATTCCTTAGGAAGTAAGCCGCTTTTTATTTCATGCAGGGAATTGCTGTTTCATTATCCAGATGTTCTTGCTGCTCCTGGAGAACATAAAGAAGTTATCATAATAATGCCCGTAAGTATGAATTTCAAAATAGCTTTTGATGGATTATGAAGACAGCATATGTATATTTCATGCAATACATTTGTAAAACTACATACAACATAGTAAAACATAAAAATAATGCTGAAAAGATGCAGATTTATTAATAAAATATGATTGCACCACTAAAAAATGGTTAATTACTAATGCATTGAAACTAGAGTAATAGTTGTTTGTAATACTGTGAAATAGCCCAGGACATCTCATAATCACAATCACAGTAATACTTTATTAGCCAAGTATGTTTTGCAACATACGAGGAATTTCATTTGCCAAGTCATTTATACAAATAAAAAGGAAAGGTTTAGAGGGACATAGGCCGAACGCGGGCAGATGGTACTAGTGTAGAGCGGGTACCTTGGCCGCCTTGGGTAAATTTGGCTGAAGGGCCTGCATTCCATGTTGTATGATTCCATAAATCTATTAGCATGATGCGTGTTCTATGATGATATCCAGGAACTAACTGGAACGTGGATAGCCCTGCGCACAGGTCTTCTCACAGATGACTAAATTGAATGAAGGAATAGGGTGATTGAGAATGAATATCTCCAATAATTCTGAAACTTTTCATATGAAATGACTGCAAAAAAATGGATACGTGGAGGAAGCAGGCTCCTTAGTGGCGTGCTGTGGCACTGAATAAGCAAAACCTGATGTTATTCTAATATTACATTTGCTTTTAAGTGTGATATGCAATGTAAATGTGAACATATGAATATTGTACATTTGCGAATTTTATGAATTAATATTTTTGGAACAACATAATTGTACCTAGGTTTAGAAATGAAGGTGGAGTTGAAATAGGTGTTGAATATTCATCTTACATGATAATAGCTGTGAAAAATATAATTGGCACTGCCTTTGCAGAAATACTACTCTCTGCTACAGACTGCTAAAAGTTGTTTTTGTTTTTTGTAGATACCGTTTTACAAAATAGGAAATATTCAGGCATTCGTTCAAAAACACGGAGGAAAGGTAAATTGCTGAAGATTATTGATCTTACTAGTGAAATGTTATCAGTTGTTTACATAGTATTTCATGTATTCATCAGTTTACTGGCAATGTTTCACAGATATTGGATGGTATTCACAGATATTGGATAGTCATCATCATCATCGGCAGTCACTCGAAACGAGTATGACTATCCTCTCCTCTCCATAGGGTTGTTTACTTGTGGGTCTGCAGATGTCTGTAGAGGCCGATCCGCTATCCACACACCTTGGTGCAATGTGGGCAGTGGAGACTGGCGGTGGTTGGTGGTCGTTGAGCCCCCTTCTCTATCTCCTTACGGTGCTGTTGTTTTGTCTCTGCGTTTTGTCTCTGCGACACGGCGTAGTTCCATTTCGTGAAGTGCAGCTCCTTCCTGCACAGATTTCCTCCAGGAGTGCCTGTTCAGAGCAATGTGCTCCCAGTTGCTTAATGTGATGTGGAATTTCTTCAGACTGTTCTTGATATTGTCCTTGAGGCGTTTCTTTTGCCTGCCGGGGACTCGCCAACCTTCCTTCAATTGAGAGTACAGGATTTGTTTAGGGAGACGTGTGTTGGACATGCGGATGACATGGCCAGTCCATCGAAGTTGGTGCTGCATTATTGTGGTGGTGATGCTGGTCATGTTGGCTTCCTCCAAAACGCTGATGTTGGTGCGTTTGTTCTCCCAGCTGATCCTCAGAATTTTTCGTAAGAATATTTGATGGTATTGTTCCAGGGCTCTCGGGTGCCTGCTGCAGGTGTTCCATGACTCGGCTCCATAAAACAGGGTGGAGAGGACATTCGCTCTGTAGACCAGCAGTTTTGTTTGAGCCTTTAGGTCTCGGTCTTTAATGACTCTTTTCCTGAGTCTGGTGTAGGCACCGCTCCGTAGGCACAACTCAGGCGATGGTTGACCTCAGAGTCGATGTCAGTTTTTGATGAAAGAATACTGCCAAGGTAGGGGAAGTGGTCAACGTTTTCAAGAGTGGTGTCGTTCACTTTTATAGTGGGCTGGGTAGAGGTTGATGTAGGACCTTGGTCTTCTTGATATTTAAGGCTAGGCCCATGGCTCTGTATGCCTTGGCAAAGGCATTTAGGATGCCCTGGAGGTCTTCTGCAGAGTGTGCTGCAATGGCGCAGTCGTCCGCGTACTGAAGCTCCATGATGGCGATGTTACTGACTTTGCTCTTGGCCTTCAACCTATTAAGGTTGAAGAGCCCACCATCAGTTCTGTTGAGGATTGGGATCCCCTGTGGCAGCTCTTCACCAATGAGGTGAAGTATGGCAGCAATGAAGACGACAAACAGGGTGGGTGCGATAATGCATCCTTGTTTGACCCCCGTTTCCACAGTGAAGGACTTGGACTCAGAACCGCAGTTGCTGAGCACTGTGACTGACATGCCGACGTACCCCGCTAAGTACTGGCAGACAGTGCAAACTGATTACGGCAATATGCACAACTTTAGTGAATGCTCATTTAAAACTACAGGGCTGCATGCCTGGCTGCGTTCAGATTGGGGGACCTATAACTATTTTTGATGCTGATTCAGCCATAAATATTAACCCAAAAACCAAGGAATACTCATTGGGGTTGTGTCAGACTTGGTGCAGATCCTTGCCCTCAGTTGGTGTTCCTCCAGCAATTCATCACCCCAAGGCTTGGATCCCCATGGATCAAGACTGCCTCTGACGACCTATGATAGGTGGATGCAAGTGAGCTCTGCAGTTTCTCAGCCCTAAGATGTGAGGCTCAATAGGTCCACCCTGGTAGACTCAGTGAGTATGGACTGGAGACTGGAACAATTCTCAACACCTCCTGTTGTATGTGATGGCAGCTGCTATCATCTACCATTATGTGATTTCCAAGCTGGTTAACAGAGTGTAATGAAACAAAGAGAAGGGAATACCAACAAATAATGGAGAGTGAAATCAGAGATGCTGTCAGTTCCCATCTATAGCTCACATTCACGGTGTCAGCCAGTGTGCAATTCTATACCGTGCATATCAGCACTCCAGCTGGCTCAATATCAGCCTCTAACAATTCAATACTGGATTCACACCTGATTCATAGCATGTGTAGCATGAAAGGAGTTTGTACCAGCTATCTGACACAGCAGCTCTGCCACTAATGATTCTCTGTGTATAATGCTAAAATGAATCCTTTAGAGCTGATTGCATTAGTAGCATTAAGTAATGTACACATGTTTTACAAAATGAATGGTGCAGTGGTTAGTGCATTGAACTGTCCAACTGGGTCATGTGGATATAAAATCTACTAGCTCTTTAACAGAGAAGAGTGGGAAGGCTTTGACCAATATTTGTTCCTAGATGTTAACTTTGGTGTTTTGATTGATATATCTTTCTCAGTCAATCAGTCAAGGGTGCATGGGAGTGCTCAGGGAGGGGTTGCACTTCTGGTGGGGGACATGGCGTGCTCCTCTGAGGGTGGTTTGTCCACCTTTGGTCCCCACCTGGCACCTAGCTCTCACCTGTTGCTCTAAGAAGCTGTTAGCATGTGACAGCAGCCACACCCTGGAAAACCGCTTTGGCAGGCAGGCTAAACCAGGTGAGGGTAGTCGACGGATCTCAAACCCTCGGTGAGTTTAGAGACTTGCTCAGTCCAGCATGCGAAGTCTGTTCCGGTGGATTGGGCGGAAGAAGTCCACTGGAGGGTTCAACGGCAATGAAGGCTGCTCAGCAGTGCACTGTGGAGTGCAAAGAGCATGTCAAAGCACGAAAGAACCAGATATCACTGAGAGTTACCAGTCCCATCTTGATGAGTTGCTGGCTGCTCATGGACCACTGACTGGAGACCCAAACGAGAAATGGAACCAGTTTAAAATGCATCGAGCAGAAGATGGACCTCTACGCTGTCTTCATCGACCTAACAAAGTCATTTGACACAGTCAATCTTGAAGCTCTGTGGACCCAGTCAATATCATCAAAAATTAATTGTATGTGGGAGCTTGAATGACCAATTTATTTTTTATGATGTTGTTCGAGAGCAGTCTTTATTCTTGTTCTTTGGTCAAAATATTGATTTCAAAAATAAAGTGCCTCATAAGCATCATTGGGACATACCAAAGTCATGAAAGATGTGACAAAATGCAATACAGATTATTTTGTTCTGCTTGCTTCTCCTTTTGTTACTGTTTATGGTCAACACTACAGCTTTCAAACATAACATGCTCATAAAACACTGTGATTCTACATTTAATGCAAAATGCCTTCCTTTTAAAGAAAATAAATGTACAGGTGCAGAACCTTTTATCCGAAATTCCAAATAACGAAAAGCTCCGAATAGCGGACATTTTTTCGGTCCTTGAAGAAAGGTCCTTGAAGACGTTCACCGAGGGCGGCCCGCAGAGGTGACAGCGGAACCTCCGGTCGGTCCTCGAAGAAAGGAGAACTAAATCCCCATTCATAAAAGAGAAGGTGAGGGTATATTGCGCGGGAGGGTTAATAATTGACAATCTGCTGCTGCCTGCCCGCTGAGTTAAAAAGTTCCCACAGTAGACTCACGATACACAGTGTATCGTAAGTCTTGCGTGGGAACTTTTTAACTCAGCGGGCAGGCAGCAGCAGATTGTCGCTCCCTTCAGTTTCACCCCACCTACACCCCTCTGTTTCCCGGCCATGTGTGTGACCCCTTCCCTCCCCTCTCCAGCTCCCCGCCCATTGCACCGGTGCGGGGGCTTTGCACTGTCTTCACGTCGGCGATGCCAGCAGGTCAGTGCCAGTCACCGGAGACGTCAGGACCAACGGGACACCGACCCCCAGGCCCACTGCAAGCACGGAGATCCCAGAGACCCACAGCCAGCAGCAGCCCAGCTACGTTCCAACTCCAGAGGAAAACTGCAAACTGGCCGGAGACGTCAGGACCACCAGAAGCCGCTCCCCGATGGGCCGCTACGGCGACAAGTGGCAGTTCGCCCACAGCCCGAGCTGCGCCCCCTCATCGGGACACCGACCCCCAGGCCCACTGCAAGCACGGAGATCCCAGATCAGCAACTCCAGCCCAGCCCCGCTCCAACTCCAGAGGAACACGCTCCTCTAGGGGCAGAAGCTGATGGTGTGCAAGGTACGTCTTGTTCTTGGGGTGGCGCAGCTCGGGCTGTGGGCGAACTGCCACTTGTCGCCATAGCGGCCCATCGGGGAGCGGATTCCTCTGGAGTTGGAGGGGGAGGGGGGTATTGTGCTGTTTGATCGCCCCCTACTATCCCAGGGACAAGGAGACACAGCGGCTTTTGAGAATGGTGGGCAATCACTTCCAAAGTTCTGCCCACACAGTCAGTACACCTCTCCTACACTTGTCTCCCGCACTAAGATCATCTCGCAGAGAATGATCCCAGCCTAACCCTCCCTATTCTCTCCTATTCTGCAAGAAAAAACTACATTGAAGACTCAAACTCGCGATCGAGTAACTGCCGGGAACGAGGCGCAAACTCGCGACCTTGCGGATATGAGCCGAGCACTCTACCACTGAGCCAGCCGTTAAAATCTACGTTAAAAATCTTCCATTCCGAAAGCCGAAAAATTCCGAATTACGAAAAGTGTCTGGTCCCAAGGCTTTCGGATAAAAGGTTGTGCACCTGTAATGTGATCAAATGCAAACATTTATGGATTATGAGCTCGCAGTTTTGTTCTGTTCACCCATCAAGGCATGATTATAGATTGTAAGACAGAACCTTGGCTGCACAACATTGTGTAATATAAAATAACTGATCATTCATATCATTGCTGTCATGGACAAATGAATCACCAGTAGATTGGTGAGAACAAGGTAAAGTAACTTTATTCATTAAATTGGAATAATAATAATAATAATAATAATAATAATAATAAATGTTATTTATGGGTGCCTTTCAAGAGTCTCAAGGACACCTTACAAAAATTTAGCAGGTAGAGGAAAAACATGTAAGGGGAATGAAATAAATAGTAGAGACATGACTAGTACACAAAGTAAAGACAGAATTCAATACAAAACACAATATGAGGCAATTAATGCACAGATGAAAAGGGAGGGGGACGTGGGGCTAAGGATAGGCAGAGGTGAAGAGATGGGTCTTGAGGCGGGACCAGTTGGGGGAGGGAGTTCCAGAGCATGGGAACTGCCCTGGAGAAGGCTCTGTTCCCAAAACTGCGGAGGTTGGACTTGTGGATGGAGAGGAGACCGGCTGATGTGGATCTGAGGGACCGTGAGGGTTGGTAGGGGGAGAGGAGGTCAGTGAGATATGGGGGGGCCAGATGGTGGAGGGCTTTGTAGGTGAGGATCAGGATTTTGTAGTTGATCCGGTGGGAGATGGGAAGCCAGTGAAGTTGTTTGAGGACTGGAGTGATGTGATGCTAGGATTTGGTGTGGGTAATGAGTCGGGCGGCTGCGTTCTGGACCAGTTGGAGTCGGTTGATGTAGGTGGAGCTGATGCCAAGGAGAAGTGAGTTGCAATAGTCCAGTCGGGAGGAGATGAAGGCATGGATGAGTCTTTCAGCAGCGGGAGGTGTGAGAGAGGGTCTGAGTTTGGCGATGTTGCGGAGATGAAAGAAGGAGGTTTTAGTGACATGGCGGATGTGAGGCTCAAGGGAGAGGGTGGAATCAAAGATCACGCCAAGGTTGCGGGCCTGGGGAGATGGGGAGACAGTGGTGTCGTCGATGGTGAGAGTGGGGTTATTGATTTTGCTGAGTGTGGCTTTGGAGCCTATGAGGAGGAATTCTGTCTTATCGCTGTTGAGTTTGAGGAATGGTCAGTATTGCTGCAGACAAAGTCGGTAGTTGTGTCTTTCAGGACCTGGCCTGCTTTGATAAGGATGGTGATACCAAACCACACAATGTCTTTGCTATTAAGTACAGCTTCCATGTATTATTCATGGAGGAGTATTGATTCGTCATCTGAGGGAGGACAATGTACAGTAATCACGCAGATGATTCTACAGCCTTGTATGCGATATGATACAATATAACTTTTATCCCAGGAGGGAATTTGATCTGCCAACAGTCATAAAACACAAAATACATGAAACATGAAATTAAAGTGATGAGTGGAAAGGATTGGAGATGTGCAAAGGTTGGGGAAGGGGGAGGGTGGTGTCAGTCTACTCCCACAACAGAAGAGGAGGAGTTATACAGTTTGATAGCCACAGGGAAGAAGGATCTGTGCAGCGTTCTCTACTGCATCTTGGTGGAACCAGCCTGTTGCTGAAGGTACTCCTCAGGTTGACCAGTGTGTCGTGGAGGGGGTGAGCTGTATTGCTCCGCAGTTTGAGGAGCATCCTCCCTTCCAAGACCATCTCCCATTAATCCATCATACAATGCCAGTAGAAGTCTGTGGTAAATGTTAGGAACTCCCATTGTTCACTTTTCCTGCCTGCATATCACCTTGGTAACAGCTTTGGTTTGTCTTCCAGGAGGTCAGGATGTACCAAGAAATGTGTTGGAGCAATCTGGCATGTTGACTCTAAACTAGGATTCCCTCAATATGATTACACCAGGTTGTTGTTTGAATAGTCTGTGGGACAGCTCTTTCAATTTTGGCACTAGTCCTTGGGTGTTAGTGAGGAGAACCTTTCAAGGCTTTGTGACAGTGACTGAATTTAGTGCACTGGAAGATCATAATTGGAAACATTTAGAAGTAGTGTTCACTACCATCTGGTAGATTGCATGTTATGTACCAGGTCTGAAGGATGTGATCTTCAAACTTCCTTTTCCTCAATCAACCAAAGGCTGCCTTGCCTCATTGAGGACAACAGTGAATTTCATAATTATAGCCTGACTTCACTGAGAGGGGCTTTTACATATGAGACGTGTGAGTCTCAGCTTATCCTGACGACAAACAACCTGGCCAAGCACCTTGATGGTAACGTCATCACGGATTTAGTTGTGCTGGACTTTTCTAAAGCATTTGATGTCATCCCACACCAGAGGCTGCTTCGGAAGCTTGACTTCTATGGTATTCGTTCCAACACGAAACGATGGATTTCCAGTTTCCTGACAAAATGTCTTCAGCGTGTGTGTGTGAACGGAAAGAGCTCCAATTGGCATCCAGTGTTGAGTGGTACACCTCAGGGTACAGTACTTGGCCCACATCTGTTTTTGCTTTACATAAATGACATCCATGAAAAAGTCACAAGCACGATCAGACTATTCGCTGATGATTGTTTGCTGTACCGTCCAATTAAGTCAGCTGATGATGAAGTTGCTCTCCCAAAGGATCTCGATACTATGGTTGAGTGGTCACAACAATGGGGCATGCAGTTCAACCCTTCCAAATGTGAAACCATGCGTGCCACCTGAAAGAGGAATCCAGGCGAAACATCTTACAATATACTTGGTGCCACCCTTGAAGAATCCAAACAAACCAAGTATTTTGGCATCAAATTGCAGAATGATCTGCGTTGGAATGGTCAGACTCATCGTGCAACGGTGAAAGCAACAGGTGTCCTAAATTTTCTGAGGCGCAAGTTTCATCATTGTTCAACTTCTGTCAAGGAGAACCTATACTTCACCCTCGGTAGACCTCATTTGGACTACGCAGTTGCAGCATGGGACCCATACACAAATAAAAACATTTCTTCCATCGAACGTGTCCAAAGACAGGCAGCTCAATTTGTTACTAACACCTATGAGAGAGAAGCGAATGTTACCAAACTTCTGAATTCTCTGGGGTGGAACCCTCTCCAAGACAGACGTGAAGCTCACTGTTTGACCTGTTTTTACAAAATGTTAAATGGTCAGCTCGACATAGATTACAAGACCTACCCAAACCCAAACCAATTAAGAGCAGACGAGGGCATTCGATCCAATTTGTGATTCCAGCTGCAAAGACAGATGTGTCCAGTAATTCGTTCTTCCCCCGCACAATTAAAGCATGGAATAATCTCCACCCTACTATAGTTACCCAACCAGATGCAACTAAATTTAAGGTAGCTCTTTCTTCCCAATAACCCTTCTGGCTTAAGTCCTCCCTCCACCACCTCCAGTTTAAATTCTGATTGGAATATTTTGGAGGACCAAGAAACCAAGACGTAATCGTGTCTAGGACCTTGTCAAACTAACATCATTGTCCTCTCCCAGATTACCATCTGCAGCATTATGGTCTTAACTACACTCAAATGGCTGCTTGACACCAGACTCCCGAAACAGGGTTTATTTAAAATTCCTTGATGGAAAACGTTTACCGTATGGGCAGAGGTAGAGTGTCAAGAATATGTTCAAAGGGCCCTTGAAAAGCTGCAGCATCACACCTGAGTCCTGGGATACATTGGCCCAGGAGTGTTGAAAGCAGAACAGGTATATTACTGTAGGGATTGAGAATTTTGAGTCCATGTAACACTAAAAATCCCTAAGAAAGAACCATCTAAAAAAAAATACCCATCTACCTGCCTGCTCAACTGTGGAAGATTCTGCGATTCTATCATTGGCCTCATTAGTCACCTCAGAAGACACAGAATTGAAGCAAGTCATCTTTCATCTTGAGGGAACCTGTAAGTAGTAAGCAGATATTGGCCTCTTTATCACCAAGCAAAAGGAAAATTACTGAAATGTATTTTGGATGGATATCATTTTAAGGAAACATTTCAAAAGATTATAATGTCCCAAAGGGGTCAAACAATATAACCAATATTCATTGTCAAGATTCCAAAAACAATTGGATCAGTGTTTTATTTTGTAATGCCACATCTGTTTTAATCTAACCTGCCCAAAAATATGCTTCATATATTGACTTTTCATCTATAATACTGTGTTGAAATTCTCTCATGATGTGACTCTCTTCCTTCTCCGCAAATCATGCAGTGCAAGATTCTGTACCACAATCTCAGTTCTTGATCGTCATACGCTTGGTCTATGCTTTTAATAGACAATAGGTGCAGGAGTAGGCCATTCAGCCCCTCGAGCCAGCACCCCACCATTCATTGTGATCATGGCTGATCATCCGCAATCAGTACTCCGTTCCTGCCTTCTCCTCATATCCCCTGACTTCACTATCTTTAAGAGCCCTATCTATCTCTCTCTTGAAAGTATACAGAGAATTTGCCTCCACCGTCCTCTGAGGCAGAGAATTCCACAGACTCACAACTCTGTGTAAATAAGTATTTCCTCATCTCTGTTCTAAATGGCTTACCCCATATTCTTAAACTGTGGCTCCTGGTTCTGGACTCCCCCAACATTGGGAACATGTTTCTTGCCTCTAGCACGTCCAAACCCTTAATAATCGTATGTTTCAATAAGGCTCCCTCTCATCCTTCTAAACTCCAGAGTATACACGCCCAGCCGCTCCATTCTCTCAGCATATGACAGTCCCGCCATCCTGGGAATTAACCTTGTGAACCTACGCTGCACTCCCTCAATAGCAAGAATGTCCTTCCTCAAATTTGGAGACCAGAACTGCACACAATAGTACAGGTGTGATCTCATTGGGGTCCTGGTAAGGACCACTTTATCCTATACTCAACATATATTTGAAGGAAAGTATACTCAACTATACTTTCCTTTGCTCCGTTGCTGGTGAGATCTTTAGCCATCAGTCTCATTGCCGTGAAAATTTCTAACATAAAGCAGCTTTATCTTGCTGTCTTATCCTTATTTTATAAAGAAAATCAAATTCCTAAACTCATGGAAAACATACCACTATCATAACAGACCAGCAGTAAGCGTGGAGAGGAATGCATAACAAAGTAGACATTAAGTGTGTAAGAAGGAAATGCAGATGCTGGTTTAAACCGAAGATAGACACAAAAAGCTGGAGTAACTCAGCGGGACAGGCAGCATCTCTGGAGAAAAGGAATGGGTGATCTTTCAGGTCGAGACCCTTCTTCAGACTAGTTAAGGATAAGGGAAATGAGAGCAGTATGTTGCCCAACTGGAAACCATGGATGAACTGTGAGGTCTGCTTCCAGGTTAAGTCCAAGTCTACGGAGTTCGTCACATGGCCCTGAGCAATACAAGAAATCTATGACCTTCGCAAAGCCGTCAAGGATGCCAAGAAGGAATTCCAGATGCAGTGATCAAGGCTGTCTGTGAGGCTGGAGTTAATAGCAGATGCCATCTCCCTGGCCTTACACACATCTCCAGGGCACCTAGTTCATCAAGTTATTGACTATAGCTCTGCCTTCAACATGGTAAAACCATCTAAACTCATCTCTAAACTCCTGAACCTAGAAGTCAGCATTTCCCTCTCCCACCGGAGCTTTGACTTTCTGACCCATGGATCACAATGAGTGATGATTGGTGACAATGCATCCTCCACAATAATTCTCAACACTGGTGCTCCACAACCTTGCATTCTCACCTGTTATGTACTCCCTATACATTCATGATTGTGCAACCAAATTCTGCACTAACTCTGTGTGCAAGTTTGCAGATGACACCTCTATGCTGGGCCTGACCTCGAACAAAAGCAAGATGGAGTACAGGAAGGACATAGAGATGGTTTTAGGACATTGACTTCTCCCTCAATGTGAGCACGATGAAGGCTAGTTATTGAGTTAAGGAAGTGTGGTAGAGTACTGTTGAGCTTCTGCTGTTGGAATAACTTAAGTCACACACAGTGATTAAGATCCAAAGACTTTATTAGTGTTACAGCATAGGTAACTTCATCTTAGCACATAACTCAAAAGTGAGGGAGAAAGGGCAGAGAAGCTTTCTGTTAAACTAGTGGGCGTAGCTACTAAGTATGACTCGTAACAAGAGTGACACTGATCTACAAGTACGTACCCCAATCAGCATTAATGGTGCACAAGTGGAAATGGTTGTGGGCTTTGGGTTTCTGGAACTAAATATTAGCACCAATCTGTCATAGACCAACCACATTGGTTACAGCCAAAAAAGCACATCAATTGTCATGATAACTGCTGTGTACATACCACCGGATGCTAATGCTAACTCGGCTATCGGACATTTGTATGGTAGCACTAGCAGTCAACAGAGCATATATCCTGACGGTGTTCACATCATAGCAGGGGACTTTAATCACGCGGACTTGAAGAAAATGCTCCCTAAATTCTACCAGCATGTTAAATGTGCTACAAGAGGAGCTAACACACTGGACAAGGTCTACTCCAACATCAAGCTGGGCTACAGGGCTAGACCACTACCACACCTGGGTCAGTCGGACCATATGTCCCTGCTTTTAATTCCTGCATATGCCCCCCTCATGAAAACCGCTCCTACCATCACAAAGACCATCACAACCTGGCCTGATGGTGCATCTCAGCAGCTGCAGGACTGCTTCGACAGGACCAACTGGGATGTGTTTGAACACCGGGACCTGGAGGTGTTCACAGACAGTGTACTGTGTTACATTAAAAACTGCATGGACACGGTCACAGTGGACAAACGCATCCGGGTCTACCCCAACCAGAAGCCCTGGATGACCCGGGAGGTCCAGCGGCTGTTAAAAGAGAGGAACATCGCTTTTAGGTCTGGCGATAGGGCTTTATACAGAACGGCCCGAGCTAACCTGAAGAGAGGCATCAGAGAGGCCAAATCAGACTACAGGAGGAAGATAGAGGACCACCTGGACAGTAACAACAGCAGGCAGGTGTGGCAGGGGATCCAGTATCTCACCAACTACAAGACCAACCTTGGAGCTGCTGAAGGTGACGCCTCGTTGGCAGAGGAGCTGAACCTCTTCTTTGCTCGCTTTGAAGTGGAGCCACCCGAGACAGCCACATCACACCACATGGCCCACAGCAGCCTAACCCTCAAGATAGAGGAGCATGAGGTGAGGCGCACGCTGCGGGCCATCAATCCAAGGAAGGCTACTGGACCTGACGGCGTCTCTGGACGCGTGTTGAAGGACTGCGCAGACCAGCTGGCTGGAGTCTGTACGAGGATTTTCAACCAGTCTCTGGCCCAGTCCACTGTTCCACCCTGTCTGAAGTCCGCAACCATAGTCCCCTTGCCCAAAAAACCCCACATCTCCAGCCTCAACGACTACCGGCCAGTCGCACTCACACCAGTGGTGGTGAAGTGTTTTGAAAAACTGGTCCGGGGTCATATCACATCACTCCTGCCCTGAAGCTTTGACCCCCACCAGTTTGCGTACAGAGTGAATAGATCTACAGAGGACACTGTAGCCACAGCTCTCCATGCTGCACTGTCCCACCTGGAGCAGCGGGGGAGCTACGTGCGGATGCTCTTTGTGGACTACAGCTCTGCTTTTAATACCATCCTTCCCCACAAATTGGTGGACAAACTGGGAGACTTGGGACTTCCACACTCCACCTGCATGTGGATAAATAGCTTCCTGTCAGGTCGCAGCCAGAGAGTCAGAGTGGGCCATCACACATCCACGGCCCTCAGCCTCAGTACCGGCTCTCCACAGGGCTGCGAACTGAGCCCCCCTGCTCTACACCATCTACACACATGACTGCACCCCCGCCCACCACAGCAACACCATTGTCAAATTTGCGGATGACACTACGGTGGTGGGACTCATCTCCGGGGGGGACGAGTACGCCTACCGGGATGAGGCGGAGCAGCTGACAGTGTGGTGTGGAGAAAATAACCTGCTCCTCAACACCTTAATGACAAAGGAAATAATAATAGACTTCAGGAAGAATAAAACAGACATGGTACCATTAATTATCAGAGGGGACTGTGTGGAGAGGGTGGCGGATTTCCGCTTCCTGGGAATCCATATTGAGGAGGACCTGACGTGGAGCGTGAACACCTCTGCGCTGCTGAAAAAGGTCCAGCAGAGACTGCACTTCCTGAGGGTGCTCAGGAAGAATAACATCAATCAGAGACTGCTGCTGTCCTTTTATCGGTGCTCCATTGAGAGCATCCTAACATACTGTGTATGCGTATGGTACACCAGCTGCACAGCGGCTCAGAGGAAAGCGCTCCAGAGGGCCATTGACAACGCCCAGAGGATTGTCGGCTGCCCTCTCCTTACCTTGGAGGACTTACACAGTTCCCGCTGCATCAAAAAATCCCAGAGTATTATAAAGGACATTTCCCACCCCGGACACTCCCTGTTTGAACTGTTGCCGTCAGGCAGACGGTACAGATCTACAAGGACAAGGACAAACAGACTTAAAAACAGTTTTTACCCCACTGCTATAATGGCACTAAATGTAGCCGCCAAGGAACGCAGGGGCGATACATACTAAGGGACTGTGGTACACTGAAATCCACAGAAGGATGTAGGGTTGGGTGTTTATCCGTGCTATTTTCATATTTATTTTAGTTGTTTATCTTTTTTAATATTTTACCTTGTATGTATCGTTAGCTTTTAGAAATGTTTGAATGGTGCACTGACTGGCTGACATTTTTAAATTTTGTTGTACATGGTTCATGTTACAATGACAATAAAGAAACTATTCTGTTCTATTCTATTCTATTCAATGCCTCTTCCTCAGATGCTGAAGGAAATCAGCATGTCTCCAACGACTCCTACCAACTTCAACTGGCACCACGGAGAGCATCCTATCGCATTTGTCATAGCTTGGTTTGGCAACTGTTCCGCCCAAGACTGCAAGAATTTGCAGAGAATTGTCGACGTAGCACAGTCTTCACATAAACCAGCCTCCCTTCCATCAACTCCATTCACACTTATGCTGCCTTAGGAAAACTGCAAGCCTAATCATGGACCCTATTCCGCCTCCCGGTATATTCTCTTTTCTCCCCTCTCCCATCAGGCAGAAGATACAAATGCACACACCAACAAGACTCAAGGACAGCTTCTTCCCCTCTGTGATCAGACTTCTGAACAGTCCTTCCTAAGTCTAGGGTACAATCCTGACTTTCCAACCAACGTCATCGTAGACATTAATTTTTTTCTCTGAAATGGTTCTGCTACAATGCTGTTGTACTTGTGAGTGGTTTGTTTGTAAACATGTATAGTATTATCTGATTTGATTCGATAGCATGCAAACAAAAGCCTTTTAACTGTATTGTGGTTCACGTGACAGCAATAACCCAATAGCAATGCATGTTAAGCCAAGAAGTGGGTTGTTCAATCACCCGAATCACAACTCCCATTATTTCTTGGCTTATTGTCTATTTTCTACATGCCTGTCTGTGAAGCATATAAGTATAGTTTTTAAACATTAGATGAAATAGGTTTGGGTGTCAGGGGTTATGGGCCAAAGGCAGGAGAATGGGGTTGAAAGGGAAAGAAGGATCAGCCACGATTGAATGGCAGAGTAGACTTGGTGGCCTTATTCTGCTCCAAGAACTTATGAAATACAAATCCAAACATCTATGGAACTTTCCACTTTCAGCTGCGATTTTGAATAAAATAACAGGAGAACAAAATAAATGAACATGTTATTATATATTAATTCAACTCAATTAACTGATTTTTCAACTATTTTAAGTGCTTTTTATTTCACATTTTACATTTTATTTCACATAGCAAGTCTTAAATAAATGGATATTAATGTATTAACGCATTGAGGTATGAGATCTACTATGATCTAATTGTAAAATGAAAAAGGCCTATTGGCCCAAAATTGTTTCTATTTCATATGTTCTAATTGAAATTTTCAATACTGTTTTTCAATGATGACAGATGGATGTTCCACAAAGAGTGATCCCTGCAGTCCTGCAAATGTGCTTGTCCTTTACCTTGGTGGCAAGGCTTGCTCCTGACTGGAACAAAGCAGGACACTTACTTATTCATGGTAATTGCCAGGACATGAAATGGTTGTGCATTTATTCATTTTTTTCTTATATATGAAATTAGTTGAACTGACGTTGAAGAATTGTTCTCTCTTGGAGAAAAACTAAGTTTCTCTGATCAGAAAAGTTGTGATTTGATTGGTAACTTTGTGAGTTTGATTATTGCATTCCATTTTTTTCAATTAAATATATTGCTTGGAAACATTTCCAAGCAATATAACCAAATTTTCAAGCATTACAAAATTAATTTAACCATTTCCTTTTTATGTACATTTTTATTTTACATAGTCATATCACACTTACACAGGCCCTTTGGACTACCACATCCAAACATTAGTATACAAACTTAAAGCACACGGTATTGGGGGTTCAGTATTGATGTGGATAGAGAACTGGCTGGCAGACAGGAAGCAAAGAGTAGGAGTAAACGGGTCCTTTTCGCAATGGCAGGCAGTGACTAGTGGGGTACCGCAAGGCTCAGTGCTGGGACCCCAGCTATTTACAATATATATTAATGATTTGGACGAGGGAATTGAATGCAACATCTCCAACTTTGCGGATGACACGAAGCTGGGGGGCAGCGTTAGCTGTGAGAAGGATGCTAGGAGGCTGCAAGGTGACTTGGATAGGCTGGGTGAGTGGGCAAATGCATGGCAGATGCAGTATAATGTGGATAAATGTGAGGTTATCCACTCTGGTGGCAAAAACAGGAAAGTAGACTATTATCTGAATGGTGGCCGATTTGGAAAAGGGGAGATGCAACGAGACCTGGGTGTCATGTTACACCAGTCATTGAAAGTAGGCATACAGGTGCAGCAGGCAGTGAAGAAAGCGAATGGTATGTTAGCATTCATAGCAAAAGGATTTGAGTATAGGAGCAGGGAGGTTCTACTGCAGTTGTACAGGGTCATGGTGAGACCACACCTGGAGTATTGCTTACAGTTTTGGTCTCCTAATCTGAGAAAATACATTCTTGCCATAGAGGGAGTGCAGAGAAGGTTCACCAGACTGATCCCTGGGATGTCAGGACTTTCATATGAAGAAAGATGGATAGACTTGGCTTGTACTCGCTAGAATTTAGAAGACTGAGGGGGGATCTTATAGAAACGTACAAAATTCTTAAGGGGTTGGACAGGCTAGATGCAGGAAGATTGTTCCCGATGTTGGGGAAGTCCAGAACAAGGGGTCACAGTTTAAGGATAAGGGGGAAATCTTTTAGGACCGAGATGAGAAAAACATTTTTCACACAGAGAATAGTGAATCTCTGGAATTCTCTGCCACAGAAGATAGTTGAGGCCAGTTCATTGGCTATATTTAAGAGGGAGTTAGATGTGGCCCTTGTGGCTAAAGGGATCAGGGGGTATGGAGAGAAGGCAGGTACAGGATACTGAGTTGGATGATGAGCCATGATCATATTGAATGGCGGTGCAGGCTCGAAGGGCCGAATGGCCTACTCCTGCACCTAATTTCTATGTTTCTATCCATGCCAACGTTTTTGTCCAACTATATTAATCCTGTTTATAAGCTTGAGGTCCGTATGATTCCATGTCTTGTCTATTCAAATGTCTGTCTAAATGACTCTTAAATGTAATAGTTGTATCTGATTATAGCATCTCCCAAGGCAACGCATTCCAGATATCAACCATTCTATAAGAAAACCTTTTCGCTCAGATCTTCTTCCTCCCACCTTAAACCTATGCTCTCTTGTTTTTAACACTCAATACCATGGAAAAAGGATTCTAGGTAGTTACCGTATCCCCTGTTGCTCTCATAATTGTATTTGCCTCCATCACAACCATCTTTGCAAGAGGGAAAACAAGCCCCTTTTCCCATAACAAAAGTCTTCAATCTAGAAAGCATCTGGGTGAATTTCCTCTGCACCCTTTACAGTTCCATCATATCCATCCTATTATGTGGTGACCTGAAAAACTTTGTTTACAAATATTAATTGTATAAACACATTTTTATTTCTCTTACATGAGCTTTTTCTTCGCTTAGAGCATATTAAACAACAGAGTACATAATTAGGAATTCAATTTTTTAAGTTGTGTTTGGGGTTCGGCTCAGAATATTTGTTCAGTTTTTGTTTGGCAAGATTGGGCATTTTCAGTTTTTAAAAACACATTTTCAGCAAATGCAACTGGTTCCATGTTCTGTACATTTGTAATTTAAGGCCCTGTCCCACTTAGGCGACTTTTCAGCGGACTTGCTGCGACCTTCAAGCTCGTGGCACTCGCCTGAAAAACTGCGAACTGGAACGACGACCGTCAGAGCGGAACACACACACACACATCGCAAAGGCAGGGGCCAGGGAAAGCGTGGGGAGCGCTGTCTGAAATTCACACGGTGCAAAGCCAAGGTGATACAGACACACACCGCGATGAATAGGAAGGTTAAAGATGGCTAGCACAGTGTAAGTCCTTTAAAAGAACGGGGAGGAGGGAGGGGAGAAGGGGGCAGAGAAGGAGTGGAGACACTTTTAAGAAGCGAGACAACTTTTAATAAGCCAGAGATACACAGCTGTGAAGTTTAGCGGGCATTTAACATTACCGGTCGGTTTTCCTTGGTTCTAAAAACTCGTGCTTACGTTTTTTTTTCCCCAATGAGCCAATGAAAATGCCTGGTCAGCAAAGGAGATTAACAAAAAATACCTACGGCTACCTCGACTACCTACAACGACACGGCGACCCCACTACCACTGCACCTACGACTACAAAAGCATCGATTTTCTCCATGGCGACCAATTTTTGACCGCAGAAAATTTTTCAGCATGTTGAACATATTGCTGCGACCATACTGAAGCCGCGACTCGTTCCCAGAATGCGGGAACTCCTCTCAACCATGAAGGAGACTCACCAGAGACCACTAGCTAACATGTGGCGATCATGAGGCGAGCGCAGTCTCCTGCACTCACCTAAAAATTCACCTAAGTGGGACAGGCCCTTAACTTAAAAATAATTAAAAATAAACAATAACTACACATTCAAAGTATTCACATTCAAACAAACATTTAAAGGTTGCTGATCTTTTTATTCATCTAGGTTTCACCCTCACCAATCTTCACTCAAGTTATTCAATCACTTAAAATAGCCAATGTATACTACTATTCATCCACAAACATGTGCAGATAGTTGGTGGTTGTTTCACATATTCATTTAAAAGTTGCTTCCTTAAAGCAAAACACATCATTAAATTTACAATGTATATAACAGCTTAAAGATTTTAAAATAATTTGGAAGTGGATCTTCAGGGGTGTTCTTTGTTTAATGTAAACAAAATGAAAACGAGCAGGCCATACATAAAGATAGATTAAGATAAATCGATGGTTAGAACAGTCAAAAAGAATCAATGGTTTGTGCGTCCTTTTAAACATAATTTGTATAATAATTTGTTACTGTCCTTACGAATATGAGTGGCTGAACCTTGGTGTTTTGTATAAGATTAATAAATATGAGTCACAACCGAAAGTCATTTATTTTGTTTGTAATGTCAGAGTTTAAGCATTCATTACAGGCAAAATAGTATGGTACTTTTTTTTTCCAAATGCTAATTTGTATCAATGAATATTTGATGCTGGAATATCTAATTTGGAAATACATTAAAAATTGCATTGTCTGACTGTAATAACAGTTAATAAAACATATTACCATTAATAATGCATTACCAATAAACGATATTGTTTGTTCAGTTAAAATAACTGTTTTGTTTAAGGGAAGAACTTTTTGGGGAAAGAAGAAAAACAGAATGCAGTTGGTGAGATGCTTTCATGTATATTTCTGATATAGTTGCTATTTGTAGGCTTACCCTTATTGATATTGAAATTTTTGTTGTTAATTCATGTCTCATATCAATATAAAATTCTACAAACCCAAGGATATAGGGCAACCATTTCCACCACCCTTGCATTGACCCTCTGGTCATTCTGAACTAGCTCTAATGAGACTGCATGTCCAACAAGAGACTCAAAAAATGAGAAGTCTTCTCTAAGCTCCTTTGGTGGAACAGGTAAAGGATGTTTTCAAATTCTCCATGAGAAATTCTCCTCATCGACTCACGGGAGTTTATGGTCTACAACTGTTCAAAATGGAGCAGAAACATTTGGGGAAACATTGAGAATGCTTAACAGAAGCAAACTGTTCTCTGGCAGAATCAGTCTCTTGGCTTGGAGTGGAAATAAGTCATCTTCAACCCTACGGGACTGTACAAGAAGTGAGAATCCACTGAGCTGAAATTTGAGTTTCCTCTCATTCTTTATTACATATTCTGCTTAAGCAACTCAAACCACTTTCCCTAGATTATTAATGTCTGACTGAATGGTGAAATTATAACACATTCTCTGGGAAAAAAACTTCTAGTACTCATCTAATCCATCAAAATCAAACACCCTTATTAGAAACATTGTTTTTTTTTTGTAGTTTTAGCTATGACACAATGGGTAGTGCATTTAACTCTGAGCCGAATGCTGTGGAGTTGCGTTCCACTCTGGTGACCTGAGTGCAAAACTCTAGAACCACATTATAGGACTGTGTTGAGTGAAGACTGCACTGTTTGAGGTATGAAATAAAGCATGTTTGAGAAACAAAAGATCAGTGTTATTATCTTAAAGATAGTGTCTTGATCAATACTGATCTCTCAATCAACACCTCTAAGATAAATTCTCTCTCATTGTCATAAGAGTCAGAGAGTGATACCATGTGGAAACAGGCCTTTCGGCCCAACTTGCCCACAATGGCCAACATGTCCCAACTACACTAGTCCCACCTGCCTGAGTTTTGTCCATTTTCCTCCAAAACTGTCCTATCCATGTACCTGTCTAACTGTTTCTTAAATGTTGGGATAGTCTCTGCATCAACTACCTCCTCTGGCAGCTTGTTCCATACACCCACCACCCTTTGTGTGAAGAAGTTACCCCTCAGATCCCTATGAATTTATTAGCCCTTCTCCTTAAACTTATGTTCTCTGGTCCTCGATTCACCTACTTTGGGCAAGAGACTCTATGCATCTAACTGATCTATTCCTCTCATGATTTTATACACCCCTATAAGATTATCACTCATCCTCCTGGATTCCAAGGAATAGAGTCCCAGCCTATTCAACTTCTCCCTATAGCTCAAACCCTCTAGTCCTGGCATCATCCTCGTAAATCTTCTTTGTACCCTTTCCAGCTTGACACATTTCCTATAACTGCCCAGAACTGAACACAAGGGCCTCTTTGCTGCTATACTTAAATCCTCTCGTTTTGAAGGCCAACATGCCATTAGCTTTCTTCACTGTCTGCTGTACCTGCATGTTTACTTTCAGTGACTGTTGTACAAGAACACCCTGGTCTCGTTGCACTTCCCCTTTTCCTAATCTGACACCATTCAGATAATAATCTGCCTTCCTGTTCTTGCCACCAAAGTGAATAACCTTGTGGCGGTACCTAGTGGTAGGCCACGGGCAGAGCGAACCCTCGGCTCTGGAAGGAGAAGTTAGGTGTCTCGGGGAGGCGCAGGTCATGGGGTTGACCCTTTGGGGTATTTAAGATCGGGCAACGCCCGTGCCCATTTTAGGAGCAGGGAGCAGCACTGTAATAATAATAAATACGTTTCGTTCACACCACTTTGTGTTCCGACTGATTCTTGGCTGGACTCCTGCGAGTCCCCGCTATAACCTCACATTTATCCACATTATACTGCATCTTCCATGCATCTACCCATTCACCCACCCTATCCAAGTCACCCTGCATCCTCATAGCACACTCTTCACAGTTCACACTGCCACCCAGCTTTGTGTCGGTACAAATTTGCTAATGTTACTTTTAATTCCTTCACCTAAATCATTAATATATATTGTAAATAGCTGCGATCCCAGCACCGAGCCTTGCGGCACCAGACTAGTCACTGCCTGCCATTCTGAAAGGGACCCGTTAATTCTAACACTTTGTTTCCTGTCTGCTAATCCATTTTCTAACCATGTCAATACCCTATCCCCAATACCATGTGCCCTAATTTTGCCCACTAATCTGTGTGGGACCTTTCCAAAGGCTTTCTGAAAGTCCAGATACATTACATCCACTGGCTCTCCATTATCCATTTTACTTGTTGCACCCTCAAAAAATTCCAGAAGGTTGTCAAGCAAGATTCCCCTTTGTAAATCCATGCTGACTTGGACCAATCCTGTTACTGCTCTCCAAATGCACCACTATTAGATCTTTAATAATTGACTAGCATTTTCCCCACCACCAATGTCAGGCTAACTGGTCTATAATTCCCTGCTTTCTCTCTCCCTCCTTTCTTAAAAAGTGGGATAACATTAGCTACCCTCCAATCCACAGGAACTGAACAGAAAATAAACCTTATCACTATGTACAGATAGTGATTCAAAGTGATAATCATCATCACCATAATAAGCTCTAATCTTCTGATACAGATATTCATAAGATTTATGTATAAATGTGTAATAGTGCGAAGGGTGGTAGGTGTGGGTAGGTTGATATTTAAACTGGAATTTTATTTAGTACTAGACTAAGTGGGACCCTTTGGGTCCCATGTTCATACGGGAGGGCTGGTCCCCCAACGCAATATTCCACCTCTACGCCAATTCCAATATTGGTGGCCAGTGGGGGGGCTTTCTGGAGCGCTAGTATGGGTGTTGTGGGCCGAAGGGATTGGTTTCCAGAGGGCTAGTATAGACATTGTGTGCTGAATGGATTCTTGGGCTGGCAGCTCAGTCACTCAGGCTTGGTGGACTGGCAACACTCACTCAGGCCTGGTAGGCTGGCAGCTCAGTCACTCAGGCCTGGTGGGCTGGCAGCTCGGTCACTCAGGCCTGGTGGGCTGGCAGCTCAGTCATTCAAGCCTGGTGGGCTGGCAGCTCAGTCACTCAGGCCTGGTGGGCTGGCAGCTCACTCACTCAGGGCTGGTGAGCTGGCAGTTCAGTCACTCAGCTGGTGGGTTGGCAGTTGACTGACTCACGACTGGTGGGCTGGCAGTTGACTCACGGCTGGTGGGCTGGCAGTTGATTGACTCTCGGCTGGTGGTCTGGCAGTTCACTCGCAGCTATTCCTTGACATTCCATTTCAAGCAGAGTGCAGGCCACCAAATTCAAATGCAATCCCATACCATTTCAAGCAGAGTGCAAGCCACCAAATTCAAATGCAATTGCATACCATTTCAAGCAGAGTGCAGGCCACCAAATTCAAATGCAATTTCATACCATTTCAAGCAGAGTGCAGGCCACCAAATTCAAATGTAATTTCATACAATTTCAAGCAGAGTGCAGGCCACCAAATTCAAATGCAATTTCATACCATTTCAAGCAAAGTGCAGGTCACCAAATTCAAATGCAATTTCATACCATTTGGGCTTTATACTCCTGGCTCCTCCGGAAGGGGCATTACCTTCATCACGGTGATTGACAGGCGAGAGGACCAATCAGCTGATCTCAAGATTTTTTCCGCAGCATTCTGGTAAACCTCTTTTTTACCCTCTCCAAAGCCTCCACATCAGTTCAGAACTGTACAAAATACTTCAAATATGGCCTAAAGCTGCAAATTTCCTCCAGCCTGTCACCATAAAATTATAAACTATAAAACATAATTTGGTGTTCAAAAGGGAACTGCAGATGCTGGAATATCGAAGGTACACAGCGGGTGCAGCAGCATCTATGGAGCGAAGGAAATAGGCGACGTTTCGGGCCGAAACCCTTCTTCAGACAGACAAACATAATTTGGTGTCTTGTACTTATCTAGTAGCCAGACCTTTTGGTACCATAGCAAAAAAATATTACAGATGATTAATTTGTCTTCAGGAGAGCAATAGCACTTTCAGTTGTATTGAAATATGGATTTTTGCAAATCACTTCTCGGAACTTCTTCAGACTGCATACTCCAAATGTATATCTGAATTCTCAGGATGTGGCATGTCTGTGGAATTGGTTCTGATGTTTCGTTTCTAATCTAGGGAAAGGTAATGTTCAACCACTCTGAGGAATCTTGAAATTACCAATGTCAAACATTACATCTAGATTGTGGTGACTACATTTTTGCAAAGTTTTTTGAAATGGAATTATTAGCGATAAGAGCTGCATTAAATAAATATTGCTTTGTAACAATTCTAACTCAAAACATTTGTAATTTGAGATACCATTTTATAAAGAATCTTAATAATGTTGGATTACCATGTTGTCATGTACAAACCATGGATCCAATCATTTTGATTGTAGTAAAGGAATTATGTTACTAAGCAGTTATCAATTGAATGAGTGACACAATATATTTCCTAATAACAGTTTTGGAGCTGAATGTTTCAGAGACCCAATTGTGCGTTAGTGTGGAAGCTTCCACTATTCGACTGACCCTGGCTAAGGTATTACTTTGTTTATCTCCTTTTAAATGTTAACATATATATCCAATGGGATTTTCTTTGTTTTAGTTATTTAGGCATTATACTGTATTTCCTATCCAATAAAATGGGTACGTTCATTCATGTTTGAAAATTGTGGCTATAAACCATTAAAAGAAAGACCTGAGTGTGGCATCATTTTGCTAGCAGTTGGGGAGGATAATCTTAAATATAACCGTTTTAAACTTAATGCTAAGCAAAAGGCACAAATCAGTGTTGTAACTAACAGACCAGTGGACCATTTAGGAGAATTAGCGATTTCATGATTGCTCGATGGTCACTATGATTCTAATCCTGTGATATATTTTATTTATTTATTTATTTAATTCTTTATTTCGAACAGAATAAAAGAATAAAAAGCAAGTGTGAAACAGCATACAAAAAACAAAACAAGAATATTTATAAAGTGTCATAAACAATATCTATAAATAAATGAAATCGTATGTGTCTGAAAAGGAGCATGAAGAAGCCAAAGCTTATTAACTCCCACCTCTTATTCAACTGCTTATAATTATCTTATACAAATTTAGCAGCTATATGTACACCATATGTACACCAGCAGCTATATGTACACCAAATTATTTACATTTATACACTAATCAGATATTCACAAAGCCATACAAAAAAAGAGAGAAAAAAAGAAGAAAAGAAAAAACCCTCATATACTATACAGTATCTCTTAGTCATATATACAACCTATCACCCTATAATCACCCTTCTCAATACAATCAGTATAACAAATATACCACTCAGAATCACCTATCCTCATCCCAATATCCTTTAAAAAAAGTGTTTTTGTACATCTTATTCAACTGAATTATGTTTGTGCTGTTTTATCTCCTGTTTCAGACCATTCCACAAATTCACCCCACAGATTGTTATGCCCATACTTTTAAGAGTTGTTCTGACATTGAGTTTTTTTAAATTATGTTCCCCTCTCAAATTATACCCACCCTGTCTTTCCATAAACAGTTTTTGTATATTTCTTGGAAGTAAATTATTTCTTGCTTTGTACATGATTTGTGCAGTCTTAAATTTAACCAGATCGGTGAACTTCAGTGTATGTGACTTTGAGAATAATAAATTGGTATGTTCAAGATATCCAATGTTATTGATAATTCTTATTGCTCTTTTTTGTAATGTGCATAACGGCTGTAGGTTGGTTTTGTAGGTGTTACCCCATATCCCCACACGGTAACTCAGATATGGCAATATGAGTGTATTATACAGAGTATGTAATGATTTGTGGTCCAGAATGTGTCTTGATTTTCCCAATATTGCTATAGACTTTGCCAGTTTTGCTTTGAGGTGGTTTATATGTGGTTTCCAGCAGATTTTGTGGTCTAAGATCACACCAAGAAATTTATTTTCATATACTCTTTCTATACTTATGTTATCTATTTTCAATTGTACTTGAGGGTTTGTTTTATGTTTTCCAAATAGTATAATCTTTGTTTTGCTTAAATTTAGAGACAATTTGTTGACATCAAACCACTGTTTTAATTTATTCATTTCTGATGTGATGACCTCCAAAAGCTGCTTCAAATTTTTACCGGAAAAAAAAATATTTGTATCATCGGCAAATATAATCAATTTCAGTATATTTGATACTCTGCATATGTTGTTAATGTATATTATGAAAAGCTTTGGACCTAACACAGACCCTTGAGGTACTCCACAAGTTACGTTCATGTAAGTTGATTTATGTTCACCTATTTCTACAAATATACAAGTACAGTACATGGAAGTATCTCCAAGTAACAATGAAGTGTTGTAGGCCTACGATCCTTGCCTCCCTAGCATCCGTTTGGTCAGTATCCAATTGCTAGATAATAACATTTGAGGTCTTAAGGGCAAGTTTGCTTTCCCAAAGGGATATGAAGGAATACTGTGCACCCAATTTAACAGAAATGCGGCTTATCCTCAATTCTCAAGATTCTGCCCTCAACTCGTAGGCTTCTCAGACTGGACAGTGTGATCGGAAAAAGGAACATGCCAAACTTGATAAACTCTTCATGGAGTTCGGACGTGGCAGTCTTGTACAACTCCTGCTAATGGTAGATTGCTGTCCCTTCTACCTCCCAAGGATTTCACCTACATTGTCATGACTTCAGGCTACATGCTGCCCCATAGAGATGATCAGCTGGCACCTGAGGAACTATATGCTGTTGTCAACAAACGGCACACAGCATATCTTGATGCTTTCTCCAACATTGTTGGAGACTTCAACGAAGTCAGCATGAAGAAGACATGCAAACTACCATCTGTCTCTCCTGCAGCATCAGAGTATTAAATACTTGACTGCTGCTATTCCACCACTAGAGACGCCATCCTCGCCAGCACTTTGGAAAATTGGACCACCTGGCTGTGCTCCTTCTTTCCTGCATATACAGTATAAAGCAATTGGAGAGCACAGCTCCAGCAAAGAAGATTGTACAAGCTACTTTGCAGAGTATCACTGTGGAGACAGACTAGTAGCTGGTATGGACTTCAGAGCACTTGGGGCCCTAAATAATCAATGTTTATGACTAAATTGATAGAATATTGAAACTCTCTGGCCCCAGAGAAAATCACTGAAGGATGGTTTCATAAATAATGTATATGGCAATCTTTTCTCAAAATGGCCACACTCATCTCATCTCCCAGCTAGAGCAGGGTTAGGGTGCTTAACCACATATTTTACCACGTTAGATTCCACACTGAACAGACCATGCTTCACAATTTACACCACTTCTGGTGGGATTCTATCACCAAAGACAGTTTTTAATCTCTATAACTTTCAACATTTTGAGGGATTATTCACTCTGCAACTGTCTGGTACACTCTTCCAACTCCACCAACCATTTGCCTTCTTATTGCACTTTCCCATACATCTGCATGAGATCCAACACTAAGCCTGATGTCACTATTTTTCCCCATCCCACTCTTATATTGATCCAAACTTAAATACCATCTTATTGCCTCACAAAGTGTGTTACAAACTTCTGAATTGTATGGTGAATCTATCAATCTAAGGTATCTCTTATCTCCTCACTTTCCCAATACTGAGGAAGGGTCCTGGATCGGAAACTTCACGGTTTTTCTCCCCATGGATGGTGTTCGAGCTTCTCTCAACTTACTGTGTCTTGTCACATTTTTATACCAATTTTTCCTATGTAAATTTCCGTATCTGCATTTTGGAAATGGTTTCCTTGTCATACTGTGATAATATTTGATTAGTTATAAAACAGTAGCACCTTGGTTTTTCATCTTTCTGCTTCCCTGTTTGTGCTGCAATAATGCTGCTATCTCATATATCTTTCTATCTTATCCATTGTACACCACTACAAAGATCAACATTGCACATTACGTTTATTGTAATAACATATTTCTTAATTCATAGGTTGAAGATTTTGACATATCAATTGGAGTGCTAAAGAATTTTTGCAGCAAGAGGATTGCTGTATTACCAAAACATTTTATTGGAAGTAATTGGTGCTATGTGTTGCCCAGGTAATTTCTAAATCAAATTCATACCTGCAATATAACTTCCCAACTCCCTGGTGTGAATGTTGTTTTCATACAGATGTATTTTACAGAATGATTAATTGTGGAATAGGTTTGCGTTTCAATATACTTTGTCATTTTTCAGGACAGGTTGAGGTTTTCATTCTCCATATTGCTTATAGGATGAATACAATTATAAAAATGTACAACTAAATAGAAAAGGAATGGATCATAATTAATGTGTAGTATATGATTAACCATGACAGATTTTTTTTCTCATAGTCGAAGGTCTAGGCCCTGAAAAAGATAAATAAACTTCACTTTAGCAAACATATCCATGTTCAGGAAGCAAAGATGGAAGTGATTTGAGGAAGAATTTTACCCCCAGAAGATGAATGAAATCTGGAAAGCATTGCATGAAGTAGAATACTACATTTCCCAGTGACTTTGTAGATTTCAAGGGAGCACAGGAAAAAATAATACTGAGAATTTCAACAGAGTGTGGGAACAGGACCAGGTTAGTCTTGAGAGTGTGGGAACCTGGGCACCAGCGTGTCAGGGAGAGTGCTTATCTGAAGCCCAGGTATGCCAGAGGGAGCATGAAATCAGGGGCCCTCATTGATTAGATCAAGCTGGTATTAAGTAACAAGGCAATATTTGCCTTCACCAAATGTTCTAATTTTTACATATTTTTATAGAAGTTTTAACATTCCATTTCTGTTTTTCTTGCAAATTACGTCATCCGCGTCCTGTTGAGGAAAAGGCTCAACAGGTCATGATTTAAAGAGAAAACTTTGATCCTAACAAATTTGCATACAGGTCCTGGGAAGGTAGTAAAGAATATTATTCAACATCAACTATCTGGTTTATAGTTACCTTGTGGATGCCACTCATTCTTACCCAACTAAGTTGTTATATCCCTCTGAATTACTTTGACCATTTCTTTCCAATTTCTCAGTTTCTTCTTTGTCCTTGGATAAAAATGAGACCCCATTTATATTAATATAAAATAAATATCTGAAAGTAGAAATACATTTTTGTAAGTTGAATGAACTTTTAAATTTTCGCATTGAAAATATGTCTGCCGGGAGATTACTTACCTTATTTCACTTTCCCCGGTTCTGCAATTGTACAAAGTTTTTTTTTTAACAGCAGTTAAACTCAGTAAGAACTATTTACAGGTTCTTTTGCATCATTGCGTAAATTCAACCTGGCATGATGGACCATGCATCATTGCACCATAGCCATATTTCTACATCATTTAGGTATGGGACACCACGCAACACACCTTATGATAATATTGGTGGGAGCAGGGGTGGAGGATGCTCCTAGGCTAAATTGTCCTGGAAGCAACCATCATTATTATAATGTATTTATAATGTAACTCGGGTTCAGTATCTGTTCAAGATGAGATATTGCTTTCATCATTTAAATGATCCCATCATAGCAAACCACTGGTCATGATCCTAATTCCCCAACTGCTGATACACCTGACCCCCAATTCTCACAAGTCTTTCATTCTCCAATCCCCAAAGCGGTGTATCAGAATGTTTAAATAGATTCACCTTTTTTCCCCGATATCAGCACTCCTATGAGACTACTATTGACATTCAGATTTTCATATCAAATTTCTTTTTTTTAAATTTAGTATGAAGAAGGGGCAAATTGTCAGCATCAGCCATGAGATTCCACCATACTGTCCTTTTCAATCCTATGGAGATTTTCAGAAGCATTGGACAAATATGGTGAGACAACAGATTTGGATTTATTTCAGAGAAATAAGTTCAATTAATTTACGTTGCATTAAAGCAAAATTGTATAATTTTATTAAAAACTAGACCAAGTGTGACCCGTTGGGCCCCGTTCCCCCAACGCAATATTCCACCACTCACCTGTTCCCCCAACGCAAGGGGGTGTGTGGGAGGGTGGAGGTGGTGTGGGGGCAGGTGGGGAGGGGGGTGTGGAGGAGGGTGTGTTGGGGGAGAGGGTGTGGGGGAGGGGGACTCTCTGCGGCTCCCGTCCCCTGCTCCAGAATCACTCAGCGGCTCCCGGCCCCGGCTGAACTCAACGGCTCCCGGCTCATCGTGGTGGTGGCCGCCGCCTCCTGCGAAACACAGTCCCCGCCTGCGAACACATACCCCACTCACCAGTGATCACTGCTCCCACCCGCCCGCGAACACAGCCCCCGCCTATCCGCGAACACTGCTCCTGCCCACACTCTGCTCACTCCGCTCCTTCAGCTTTACTCTCGCCGCCGGTGATTGACATTGGGTGCCGCAAGGGGCGTCGCCGTCCAAGCGAATGACAGGAGAGAAGACAAATAACTTTTGTAATATTTCACTGATTGGAACAAAACGTAATGCACTTTCAGCACAGGAGAATGGCGAGTAAGGTGGCAAAAAATCGTAGCGCTATCGGGTACCGTTTTTGCGCAAATTTAAAAACAACGCAAACCGGAAGAGGACAAAATTAGAGTTTTATAAGTATACTAGACTAAGTGGGACCCGTTGCGTCCCATGTTCACATGGGAGGGCTGGTCCCCCAACGCAATATTCCGCCTTTCCAGCAATTCCAATATTGGTGGCCAGTGGGAAGGGGCTTTCTGGAGCGCTAGTATGGGTGTTGTGGGCCGAAGGGACTGGTTTCCAAAGGGGTAGTATGGACATTGTGGGCCGAATGGATTCTTGGGCTGGCAGCTCAGTCACTCAGGCCCTCAGGATCGCATTAAAACATATAAGATTGGGATCTCATTGAAACATATAAGATTGTTAAGGGCTTGGACACGCTAGAGGCAGGAAACATGTTCCCGATGTTGGGGGTCTAGAACCAGGGGCCACAGTTTAAGAATAAGGAGTAAGCCATTTAGAACGGAGACGAGGAAACACTTTTTCTCACAGAGTGTGGTGAGTCTGTGGAATTCTCTGCCTCAGAGGGCGGTGGAAGCAGGTTCTCATGATGCTTTCAAGAGATAGCTAGATAGGGCTCTTAAAAATAGCAGAGTCACGGGTTATGGGGAGAAGGCAGGAACAGGGTACTGATTGGGGATGATCAGCCATGATCACATTGAATGGCCGAATGGCCTACTCCTGCACCTATTGTCTATTGCCTGGTGGGCTGGCAGCTCAGTCACTCAGGCCTGATGGGCTGGCAGTTCAATCACTCAGGGCTGGTAGGCTGGCAGTTCACTCACAGCTATTCCTTGAAATTTCATTTTAAGCAGAGTCCAGGCCACCAAATTTAAATGAAATTTCATACCATTTCAAGCACAGTGGAGGCCACCAAATTCAACTGCAATTTCATACCATTTCAAGCAGTGTGCAGGCCACTAAATTCAAATGCAATTTCATACCATTTCTAGCAGAGTGCAGGCCACCAAATTCAAATGCAATTTCATACCATTTCAAGCGGAGTGTAGGCCACCAAATTCAAATGCAATTTCATACCATTTGGGCTTTATACTCCTGGCCCACCGGAAGGGGCGTTACATTCATCGTGATTGACAGGTGAGAGGACCAATCAGCGGATCTCAAGATTTTTTAAACACTCATAACGTTTTTATTTTTCATCGATCGGAAAAATCCTCGGGGCTGCCTCAGGAGGAGGACTTGTAACTAAGATGGCCAAAAATCATAATGATACGAGGTACTGTTTTTTTCTAAAATCAATATACAGCGCATACAGGAAGTGGTCAAGATGAGACTTTTAGTTATATAGAAGATAGGTAGGTTAAACACCAATCCTCTCCTCGTCGACTACTCCACTCCCTTTCCTTGTAACAATGTTACAAATCTCTCATTGGACTAGGAGTCCTGTCTTTGTTAACATTGTCCATGACCCGTTGTGCCTCGTTTCCCCATCGCAATATTCAGGTCTGGAGCCATGAGAGCGGGAGGGAGGAGTGCGGCTCCGGGCCCAGTCCGTGTCTGTGTTCGTGTCTTTGTCCAGCTGTGCTCAGGGCCCTGGGCTGTGGTTCGAGATCTGGAGCTGCGGGAAGGGGAGGGAGGAGCGTGGCTCCAGGCACAATCCATGTCTGTCCCAACCACGTTCAGGGCCTGGGCTGTGATTCGAGCCGGTGCAGGGTCCAGGGGCTGCTGCTCCGGGCCCACAGGAAGGCTTCTCCCTCTCCCTTCCCCCTCCCACGGCTGTTTGCCTCTCCCTCCCCGCTCCCACGGCTGGTTGCCTCTCCCTCTCCCTCCCGCGGCTCTGCAGGCGTGGGATTTTAAAATAACTGCAAGTCAGTCAGTCTGTGTCCGTGTCTTTGTCCAGCCGCGCTCAGGACCCTGGGCTGTGGTTCGAGCTCTGGAGCCGCGGGAGGGGGAGGGAGGAGGGACGTCATAGCTGTAACTGCCATTGCAGTGTTTCTGAAACTGGATTTTGTAAAGTTAAAAATGTGAATAACATGTAAAATATAACATTAATCTGAACAAAACTTGATAAAAACACACCACAAGACAATGTCAAATAAATTTCATTGTACCGTTGACCTGTGTTAACCTACATATGACAAATAAAACTGAACTGAAGTGGATATCGAGTACTGTTTTGGCATAATTCAGGGCATGAATCACAGACAGAGAAGAATCACTAACAAACAAGATGAGTTTTAGTAATATAAGATAATTTTGAGACATTCTTCTGAAGGCAGACTTTAAAGCTAGTAATGTTAATTTATCATGAAAATGATCACATACAACTTGTTATTTATGCATAGATGATCAACGACTTACTGGTATAGTATAGTTTTAAACCATCTGCAAAAGTATTTCCAAGTTAACAAAATAATATACTGTTTTATTTGGCAGAAAGTAACAGTGCTAGGGAAATGGACCCATTTTGCATCGAAGCATTGGAGTAGTCTATTAATGTATCACTCATGTTATGAGTATCTGCATCTGATCGCCATAGCCTAATTTTTATTTCCATTGAAATCAATTTGCCAGGGTTAATTATGTAGTAAATTTAAAGTTTATCCAATTATATTAATTAATTTCTATTCCTCAAACTGTGAGAAAGTAAATTCATTTCTATTTGTAAGAAATTCAAAAAGTGGATAATTATCTGAATACGTATGGCTCCTTTCCCTTTTTATTACTGAACTATGCATGCCCTACTAATTTCCATGTAACTTGACTTTTCTGTATGTCCATTTGCTTGCATATTTTGGTTGATGCTTTAGAATTGAGCCTCCCTATTCTTTTTGTTGTGCTCCTTGTCATTTTGCACTTTCTAAATCCTTGTTATTTTGTTTCTTATAATAGACAATAGGTGCAGGAGTAGGCCATTCGGCCCTTTGAGCCAGCACCCCCCCATTTAATGTGATCATGGCTGATCATCCCCAATCAGTACCCCGTTCCTGCCTTCTCCCCATTTCCCCTAACTCCGCTATCTTTAAGAGCCCCATCTAGCTCTCTCTTGAACGTATCCAGAGAACCGGCCTCCACCGCCCTGTGAGACAGAGAATTCCACAGACTCACAACTCTCTGTGAGACAAAGTGTTTCCTTGTATCCGTTCTAAATGGCTTACCCCTTATTCTTAAACTGTGGCCCCTGGTTCTGGACTCCCCCAACATCGGGAACATGTTTCCCTCATCTAGCGTGTCCAAACCCTTAATAATCTTATATGTTTCAATAAGATTCCCTTTCATCCTTCTAAACTCCAGAGTGTAAAAGCCAAGCCGCTCCATTCTCTCAGCATATGACAGTCCTGCCATCCAGGTAATTAACCTTGTAAACCTACGCTGCACTCCCTCAATAGCAAGAATGTCCTTCTTCAAATTAGGGGACCAAAACTGCACACAATACTCCAGGTGTGGTCTCACTAGGGCCCTATACAACTGCAGAAGGACCTCTTTGCACCTACTGTATACTCAACTCCATATAAAGACCAACATGCCATTTGCTTTCTTCACTGCCTGCTGTTCCTGCATGCTCACTTTCATTGGCTGATGAACAAGAACCCCCAGATCCTGTGGTACTTCCACTTTTCCCAACTTGACACCATATTTCTTCCCCCATACAACCAATGTCCACCCAAATCATAATCCAAAACTTTCATTTTACTTTGATTTCCATACTCTTCTATCACCTCTGATTTTGGGGACCGCAAGTTGTTTTCATGTAAATGAGATCCCATTGTAGGCCTGTAGGTCATAGAAACATAGAAAAATAAGTGCAGGAGCCAGCACCACCATTCAATATGATCATGGCTGATGATCAGTACCCCGTTCCTGCTTTTTCCCCATATTCCGTGATTCCTTTCGCCCTAAGAGCTAAATCTAACTCTTGAAAGCATCCAGTGAATTGGCCTCCACTGCCTTCTGTGGCAGGGAATTCCACAGATTCACAACTCTCTGGGTGAAAAAGATTTTCCTCATCTCAGTCCTAAATGGCCTACCCCTTTTTTTCTAAACGGCGAGCCCTGGTTCTGGCCTCCCCCAACATGGGGAACATTTTTCCCGTATCTAACCTGTCCAATCTTTTAAGAATGTTGTTATGTTTCTATAAGATCCCCTCACCCTTCTAAATTCCAGGGTGAATACAAACCCAGACGACCGACCCATTCTTTCATCATACCTCAATTCCGCCATCCTGGGAATTAACCTGTTGAACCTATGCTGCGCTCCCGCAAGAGCAATAATATCCTTCCTCAAATTAGGAGACCAAAACTGCACACAATACTCCAGGTGCGGACTCACCGGGGCCCTGTACAACCTCCTTGCTCCTAAACTCAAACCCTCTCACAGTGAAGGCCAACATGCCATTAGCTTTCTTCACTGCCTTCTGTACCTGCATGCTTACTTTCAGTGACTGATGTACAAGCACACCCAGATCTCATTGCACCTCTCCTTCTTCTAATCTGATACCATTCAGATAATAATCTGCCTTCCTGTTCTTGCCACCAAAGTGGATAACCTCACATTTATCCACATTATACTGTATCTGCCATGCATCTGCCTGCTAACGCAACCTATCCAAGTCACCCTGCAGCCACATAGCATCCTCCTCGCAGCTCACACTGCCACACAGCTTTGTGTCATCCACAATCTTGGAGATGTTACATTTAATTCCATCGTCTAAATCGTTAATATATATTGTAAATAACTGGGGTGCAAGCACCCAGCTTTGCGGAACCCCACTAGTCACTGCACGCCATTCTGAAAAGGACCCATTAATTCCTACTCTTTGCTTCAATAGACAATAGGTGCAGGAGTAGGCCATTTGGCCCTGCGAGCCAGCATCGCCATTCAATTTGATCATGGCTGATCATCCCCAATCAGTACCCCGTTCCTGCCTTCTCCCCATATCCCCTGACTCCACTATCCCCTGACTCTGCTGTCTGCCAACCAGTTCTCTATCCATCTCAATACCCTACTGCCAATACCATGTGCTCTAATTTTGCACACAAATCTCTTGTGTGGGACCTTGTCAAAGGCTTTTTGAAAGTTCAGATACACCACATCCACTGCCCACCCTTATCCATTATACTTGTTACATCCTCAAAAAATTCCAGAGGATTAGTCGAGCATGATTTCCCCTTCATAAATCCATGCTGACTTTTACCAATCAAGAGCGATCAAGTGATCCGCGTTCTATCTCCATTAGTATCCTCAAAGAACTCAAGGTGTCTTTCTTGTATTCATCTTCTGTGGGCAAAATTTCAAGTAAAACTCAAATTACCTGGTCAATTTTTGAAACAAATTGAAGTGACATGCAAAGGAAATGTGGCAGCAAGTGAGTGATGTTTATTCTTTTAAGAAATGTTAACTCATGCAGCTCTGTTGTTTCCATCTGCTGCATTCCCTCATTTAGTTCCATTCTTCACTTTCCTTCCCGATCAGATTCCTGAACCTGCAACCTTTTGTTCACTACTTAACACCTCCCAGCCTCCTCTCTTCCATCCTGACTAATATGCCAATCAACCCAGGCACTTGTATCCACCTAGCGCTTGCTAGCTCTTGCCCCATCCCTCTGTCTGCTACTTTATACTGGCTGCTCCCCCTCTACTCTTTCAGTCTAGATGAAGAGTCTTGAATTGAAACATTGACGGTCCATTTCCTTCCTGAAAGCTGCCTGACCTGCCGAGTTCCCCCAGCTTCTCGCCCATTTTACTACAGATTTTAACTCTACCGTCTTTTATGCGTTCATGTTCAATCCGAGGATGTGTCTACTTACACAAATGAGCAAGTTAGTGCAGGGTAACTGTTGGACCTCTTTTCAACGAAGAATCAAAGAGCAATTACATCCTCCTGATGACATTAAATGCAGGTTACTTCCATTGGAACACTGTTACTGAAATCTGTCCAGGGACCCCTTCAGTCCTTTCATGTTAGGCAGCGGTTCACTTTCATCTCTTCCAACCTCATTTACAGGGTGGTCTATGCATCCCCTCTCTCTCCATCCCTCCCCTACCCAAGTCGTTGTACTAGCTTCAAAGTCGTCTTGTTGAGTCTCACTGTAACTCGTTTTCACGTAGCCCACAGCTAACAATCGCCCGTTTCCTTTACTATCAACTTATCTTTCATTCATTTGTTCTTTATCTCTCTATATCACCATCTGCTTCTCTCATTTCCCTTTCCCTTGACTCACTGAAGAAGGGTCTCGACCCGAAACGACACCTATTCCTTTTCTCCAGAGATGCTATGTGACCCGCTGAGTTACACCAGCTTTTTGTGACTATCCATTGTTATATTATGTAAATAGTTGTTGCCGTGAATTCCACTGAAGATGAGGAGTTATCCCAGATCTGGATCTATTCATATTTGGGTGATACACAACTTGAATCAGTTTAGATCTAAAAATTGAGGGGCATCTTCCAGATAATAGACAGTCGTAACCTTAATTCATTTTTAAAGAATGTGTAATGTTTTAATTATATTTGTACTGAAGATTAATTCCAGGTAAATGTTTTCAATTTCCTGTTGTTACCTTTTCAAAGAACTTCATTGTAAAAGACTTATACGATCAATCACAACGCAAAATTATGTAGTGAATGAAATCTTTCAAAATGGTAAGCACAGCTTCACAGTGGCACAGCAGTAAAGCTGCTGACATGACACAATGGCAGCACAGTGGTAGAGCTGCTGCCTCACAGTGCCAGAGACCTGGGTTCGATCCTGATTACAGATGCTGTCTGTAACTGTGTAGGTGGTTTCCTCCCACATTCCAAAGGCGTGCTGATTTCTCAGTTAATTGGCTTCTGTAAATTGCCCCTAGTATATAGGAAGGGAAAGTGGGATAACATAGAAATTGTCTTTCGGTGATCGATGGTTGGCATGGACTCGGTGGGCTGGGGTCTGTCCACACTGTATCTCTAAACAAAAGCTAATCTTGGGTGCCTTGAAAATACTGGTTGGTGATTTTCATAAATTGTTCCATAAATTATATTAATCAATAAGGTAGAATCTATACAAGCAATATCACTCCTTTAAAATAAGTTTATTTAATTTTAAAGAAAATTAATGACTGGATTACTAATTAGTATTTTTAATTTGCAGTATGGTTATAATCTCCCAGAGATTAAAAGTGACAGTGCTCTGTACTACACTGTATACTTCAAATTGATTGGAGAGAAACTGTTTACGTATCCTTCATGTAGAAAGTTTATATTGCAACTGTATACTGTTTTATGCCATAAACCATACACATATTTTTATTAATTTAAAAAGTATTAAAAAAACTCTAGGAAGAAAATAATCAAGAAAAATTGGTTTTAATGGTTTTCTAAGATGCTCTTGATTTTGGGGATTTCCCCAAATGGCCTTCTTACTTCAAGATATTTTGTTGAGGCTAGCTTGTTTATTTGAGAACAAATTAATCTGCACAGTTGTTTCAGGCATTATCTGCATTTAATGGCAAAGTCAGGTAAACAGGCCCCTCGTCCCAACTTACCTATGCCAACCAGGATGCACCATCCGAGCTAGTCGCATTTGCCCATGTTTGGCCCATATCCCTCTAAATATTGCTTATCCATGTACCTGTCCAAGTGTCTTTTAAATGCTGTTATAGTACCTGCCTCAGCTACCTCATCTGGCAGCTCGTTCCATGTAGCTACCATGCTCTAAGTGAAAAAAGTTGCTCCTCAGGTTCCTATTAAATCTTGCCCATGTCACCTTTAACCCATGTATTCTGATTTTTGATTCCAATCCCCTGGATAAAATACTATGTATTGTCTCTATTAATTCTCCTCGTGATTATATGCCTCTGTGAGATCATCCCCCAGCCTTCTGCACCAAAAGGGATAAAATCCTAACCTGCGCATCCTCACCTTATGCTCAGTCCTGGCAACATCCTCAAATTTTCTCTGCACTCTTTCTAGCTTAATGACATCCTTCCTATAGAAGGGGGACCAAAACTGAACACAAATGTGGCCTCACCAACATTTTGTACATCTAATACATTGTGCCAAGTTCTATACTCAATAACTGATGAAGGCCAATGAACCAAAAGCCTTCTTGATCACAACATCTATCTGTGAAACAACTTACAGTGAATTATGGACCTGTTCTTCAGGAACTCTCTGCTCTGCAACATTTCCAGGGCCCTACCATTCACTGCTCTGGTTTGATTTCTGAAAATGCAACTTATCTTCATTTTACTTCGGAGTCACGTGAGTGACTACGTGAAGAACCCGCTCAGTGCGCAGGCGCGGCATTACGCCAGCAGTGCAACAGCGGCTGCCACGGGAGTTAGGCTGTCCCGTTACAGGATGAACCGGACCGTCAGGTGAGTACCCTGAGGTCGGGTTTTCTTTTACAGGTGAGCCTTTTTCTGCTTGTGTTTTTTACAGGCAGAGAAAAAGGCTCTGGAACAAAACTGTCCCCCGTTTTCCCGTTGGGGAGGGGGGCAGCAACAGGCGGTAGGAGCGTTACCCGGTGTTCCGTAATTCCCCGACACCGTGCCGAGGCCAGCCCGCTAGTACCTGAAGCAGCGGGCTGGACGCATAGCCACTCGAGAGGCATCCGGCAGGTGTTTCCCGATGTCGGACGGGACGTCTCTCCACCCGCACGGGGGGAGAGAGAGCCGCCTGAGCCGCTGGAGCGGCTCACGGAGCAGGTGCCTGCGAGACGCGCTGCTTGAGGGGCGCTCTCGCTACACAAGGCACAAAAGCTCCAGAAGAACCTGTCCCCCGCTCGACTCCAGCGGAGGAGCGTTCCATTGCAGGGGGGGCAGCAACAGGCGGTAGGAACAATTACCGGTCGCCCCGCTATCCCCATCACCGCGCCGAGCCATCCGAACAGGCATCCGGCCGGTGGCGTCCGATTCGTCGGACGGGGACATGTCTCCACCTAAATGGAGGAGAGACAGCCGCCTGAGCTGCATCCAACAGCAATTGGAGCAGCTCCAGCGAGATGCGCAGAAAGAGCGCTCTCGCGGAGGGAGGTCAGGCACCCCCTCCACAGTGCCTCATGCACTGCCCTCTGCTCCCTCATTACTGGAGGCTAGCATTGGTGACCAGGGCTGGGCTGGTCTGGAACAGGGGCAGGCGGACGAATTCGGGAGTATGCCAGGGGTGCAGGAACATGAAGAGCTGTTGGGTGTGGTGGACCGCTTGTAGCAACCCCACGGGCTGGAGCACCGCTGGAACCAAGAATGGCGGCCAGCATCAACCATTACTGGAAAAGGTGCTCGCTGAGGTGCTGAAACAACACAGCACCAGAAAACGGTGAGGCCCTCAAAGTAAAAAGTGTCAACAGCCAAATCTGGGGGCATGTGGGTCACACATCCAGACCCAAGAACTCAACCTACAGCGGATCCTAAGGCTCCTGACGTCAGCCATCACAGCCTTTGCTCGTTCCGTGGAGAGCACGGAGATGGATACCTGCCAGCAGGATGTGCTGGCATTAATGTGTACCACACAATTTGAGATCAACAATCTCCGGAGGGAAACATAAGACCTGCCCTCAATCCCAAATTTGCTGGCTTGTGTAAAGCCCCAGCTGCGGAGACGGACGCGCTGCTATTTGGGAAAGATTTCAATAAAAAACTGAAGGAGATGCAGGAAGCATCAAAAACCTTCGGCCTAATGAGGGCAGGCCCCGGGACGAGCAAACCAAGACCTCCGATACCCAAGCGGCAGCACCCCACGGCATCCACCAGTCGACGTCCGCAATATGGGACTGGTGAACGCTTGGGGTCCGCACATTATCCCCAAAGATCTTTCAGATCAGGGCCCGCAGCGGACCCCCTGGAAAATGCGCCTCCCCCCAACATCGCCAGCACGTCAGAACAAAATCTTCAGGAAAATGAAGAAACAGAATCGCCAATAACCATGGAGGTAGGTGGGTCTGGTCCCTACCAGCATATAGAGAATAAGGGTGCTTTATTAACAGGGGGGAGATTACACTTGTTTAAAGAAGCATGGGGTATGGTCACGAGTGACAAGTATATACTCAACAACATTACAGGATATAAAATACAATTCATGTCAGAAAAAACGCCGCCAGTTCAACAATGGCCCCAAAGGGTATTTCTCCCTCCGTCAAAAAGAAACGTGAGGGACAAGCTGAACTGGTGAGACTTATCACAAAGGGGGTCATCGAAAAGACCAAACATGAACCTTTGGAATTTGTATCGAATATATTCACTTAAACCAAAAAAGATGGTGTCTGTCGCATCATCATTGACTTAACATCACTAAACAAATTTGTTAAGTATATACATTTCAAAATGGAGACATATGTTACTGCCAAACAACTGAATTCCAAAGGACACTTCATGGCAAGCATTTATCTTAAAGATGCTTACTATCTAGTACCCATATACAAGGATCATCGCAGATACCTAAAATTTATCTGGATGGTACAAAGCATTGCCCTATGGGCGAACTTCAGCCCAAGATTATTCACCAAAATATTGAACCCAGCCATAGCAATACTAAGAAAACAAAAACATATTGTCATGGCATATCTGGAGGATATTCTCATAGTAGGGAAAACGATGGAATTGGCTGTGGCAGCAGTATCAGCTACAAAACAGCTCCTCGAAACTCGGGTTCGTCCTACATCCAGATAAATCTATGTTGAAGCCATCCACTATCATGGACTACCTGGGCTTCACAATTAACTCAGTCCATATGACTGTTACCTTGCCAAAGGCAAAAATGGTTGAATTAGCACAATCATGCAACAAATTAATGGTCAACGAGCGACCAACTATTCGACAAGTAGCAAGAGTAATTGGGGAAATGGTAGCAGCATTTCCGGCTACACAATTCGGACCTTTGCACTATCAAAAAATTTACAGAGAGCAAAGGTACGGGCAATAAAACGACATACAGGTCACTATGATCGTGTCATGAACTTACCCACTGAAGCAATATCAGAGCTACAGTGGTGGGCAGAAAACGTTTGGCATAGTTTCAGCCCTATCTTTATCACTAACCCTACTTTAGTTATTCAAACAGATGCCAGTGCTCAAGGCTGGGGAGCGACTAACTCCATATCCAGCACAAGTGGTAGATGGACTAAACTAGAGTCATCATTACTACTTACACTGGGCATTAACTATCTAGAGATGTTGGGCGCCTTTTATGGTTTAAAAGCATATTTATCTAATATGTAGCACTTGCATTTTCGGTTACAAATTGATAAATACTACGGTGATGGCTTATATTAACCATATGGGTGGCATAAAATCATTATCATGCGACAAATTGGTCAACATGATTTGGCAATGGTGTTGAAAGACATATTTGGCTATCAGCTACTTACCTACCAGGTAAGCTAAACACCCATGCCATGAGAAAATTAAACGCCTGGGTTGCAAGTTTGAACAGACCTTACCTGGAATGGGATTGTCCAAACAAACCATCACCACCATGTCGGCATCCCTTCGAACATCCACTAAGAGGCAGTACTTAACCAGCATCAAAAAAGGGAGAAGTACTGCCAGGAAACATGGACAACATACGCAACAGCTACAGCCACCAACATACTGGAGTTCCTGGCCATCTACACCACGATGTAGGGATCAGCTATAGTGCCATCAACACAGCGCAGAGTGCTCTTTCTGCTTATCTCAAACCAGCGGCAGGACAACAGGCGATGGGATCCCATCCACTGGTGGTAAAACTGATGAAGGGCATTTACAATATCAAGCCCTAAGCCCAGGTATACCCATATTTGGGATATCAGTGTGGTCCTGACATATCTCAGGGAATGGCCACCAGCCAGATCCCCCGGCCTCGAGCAAGCTACACTAAAGACGCTCATGTTGATGGCACTTGTATCCGCTCAGAGGGTCCAGTCACTACACCTATTGCGACTGGACAACATGATCACAGCTCCAGACCAGATCTGTCGTTATCCAGCGACTGGTCAAACAGAGCAGACCAGGAACACCTAATCCAGTCGTGGCTTACCCACCAGAACCACGGTTATGTGCCATGACCCACCTACTATCCTATATAGACACAACCAGAATATTCGAGGGAGATGAAAAGCCTTGTGGGTCAGTCACAAAAACCTTATGGTGGGGTACGAGCCAAACCATTGCGAGATGGCTCAAGCAGGTGCTAGAAACTGCTGGGATAAACACTAACATGTACAAATTTTATTCCACCAGGGCAGCATCCATGTCGACGGCTAAAGAATGGACATGCCTATAGACCACATCCTGGCTACAGCAGGATGGTGGGAAGGGAAAAGACCGTTCAGAAATTTTATAATAAGCCGTTGGCAAAACCTGGTTTATTTGCAGTAAAGATTTACGAACTGCAAATATTTAATTTAAGCCCAGGGGAGCAACTTAATTCTTTGTTGTTATTGTTTAAAAAATACCATTGTGTTTTTCTACAAATAGACTCATTGGTTCATTACGATAACACTTCCTCCCTCAAGAACTTTGGCAGTGAGTGAAATGAAACTGTTACACGGTTTGAAATCACAGAGCTTTGAAATCTTCACGTAGTCACTCACGTGACTCCGAAGTAAAATAGTAAGATTAAACGAGAACTTACCAGTTTGAAGTTTGATCTGTATTTTATGAGGAGTTACGATGAGGGATTACGTGGCCTCCGCTCCCACCCTCATTATATGGATCAAACTAATAAATTGATGTCTCCTTATCTTTACTATGTTTACTTCAAAATAACTGTGTCTATCTGTGATTCCACACCGCTGCTTGGAAGTATGCCGCGCCTGCGCACTGAGCGGGTTCTTCACGTAATCCCTCATCGTAACTCCTCATAAAATACAGATCAAACTTCAAACTGGTAAGTTCTCGTTTAATCTTACTATTAAACTCTATCAGCCCACTTGCTCTGCCAATCAAATTCCTGCTGTATTTTTTGATAACCATCATACTGTCTATGATATCACCTGCTTTAGTGTCATCTGCAAACTTACCTATTAAATCTTGTACTCCCTAATCAGCCCGTCTATTCAAATGCTTATATCTTATCCCTCAGAATCCTCTCCAGTAAAGTATCTACCATAGATGTTAGGTTTACTGGTCTATAGTTCCCAGCTTTTTACTTGTAGGTTTCTTAAATAGAGGCACAGCATTGTCGCTCCAGTCATCTGGCACCTCGCCCGTGTCAAATGATGATTCATATATCTCTGCCAGGGGTCTTGCAATTTCTTCAAGCTTCCCATAATGTCTTCGGATATATCTGATTAGGGGCAGGAGATGTATCTACCTTCATACCCCCTATAACATACAGCACCTCCAGGACCGTGATACAGACTGTCCTCAAGATATTAACTGTTCCAAGTTCCCAAGCTGGGGAAAACAGATGAGATATACTCATTGAGAATCTTGATCGTGTCCTGTGGCTCCACACTGTAAGTTATTTGGGCAAATCCTCCAAAATTATGGAAGAAATTGAATAAGCACATGGATATCTTAAAAGACAAATTTGCTGGCTGCAACGGAAAACCCCCCCCCCCCAATACACATCAAGAATCAAACCCGTCTGGCCTGTGGACTTGGACATCACACAACGGTGTGAACAGGAAAGGCTGAGACGGAGATAACGAGATTCTCTTGGATACACAAAGGGAGGAACCAAGCCTCAGCAGACGGTGGTAAACAGGCCAGCACAAGCACAATCACCATCGGGGATGATAACGATCAGGCTGAGGGATCATGACATCAGCAAACCCCTTATCATCGGAAGCCTATTGTTCATGCCAGATCGAAACTGGGAAACATCAAAAGAACCCCTTTTATCCAGAGGACCACCTGGGGGTTTCAAAGGAAGCTCAGGTATAAAAGTCGAAGTCAAGCCAGAACTCTTTCTCTCTTCCTGCTCTTCCTGCTCTGCTGGACAGCTCGTGGGCCTGCATCGACTTCGCTGTGAGTATCCTGGTGACCTGGTGAATTTCCCGAAATAGGAGGTTGAGGGGAGAAAGGTCAAGGGGGAGTATGCTTGCAAGTAACTTGTGTTAAAGTAAGTTTTACGACGTGCCCGATAGTTTTCGTCCATAGTTTTAGTTTAAAGCATAAGTTTAGCCACGCATTGTGTAGTGTTGGTGAGATTCGATTTCTCATTGTTTAATAAAGCCTGTAAATTTTAGACTTGCTTTGAGTCCATCTTGGTTTCTGTTTTCTCTCATCGGCACACTCTGGTCAATTCAACCTTTTATCATATCCCACCATAATTCCGAGGTCTAGAACCTAGGGGAATCCTTTTGTGGAGTAAAGGGAAACGCAAAACCCCTACAGAATGGCGACCATGGCAGGACCTCGGTGGTTTGGGATATGTGATTTGTCAGAGGGGGTGAGAGAACGTAGCAAGATGGAGGAGAGAATCTCCTCTTATCTGTTTAAAAAGATCAATCTCACCAAACAATGGGTGATAGCACTGTTGAGAGCTGAGCAGCCCGCAGAAGCTGCAGCTCAATGGACGGAAAGCAAACTGTATAATAAAGGGCAGGAAAAGGCAGTTTGGCTAGCGTGCCTATCACAGCAGGTAGCCAATATGCAGAGACAGATAGATAGACTGGAAGAGCAACAGAGAGAAGCTAGGGCCAGCGCTGAAGAAAGCGCTAGAGAAGGGGAAGGGCTATCTGAGGAATGCAGTAAAGCCAGGCAGTGTATCTTGCAGGCGAGGGAGTCCCACAGAAATGCCCAGGAATTCCTCCAATGCCAGGTGGTAGAGGCAAAGGAGAGGGAAAGGAACGCCCAGGAACTCCTGGCTCAGAGTACACAGAAGTGCAGGGAGCTGGAGGGAAAGTTCCAGGATATACAAGCAGCATACAGGGTGGCCCGTAGCGAGCTAGGCAATAGTGATCACGGGCCTTGCCAGGCGAGGATAGCGCAGCTGGAGGAGACTCTGTCCAAGACTAGGGGACGGGTTCACCTGGTAGGACCAGGGGGGTCCCCCGGGGGCAGAGGGCTTCCCTCAGCAGATGATTCCCCAGTGGCAAAGGGGAATAGACCGCCTCCTGAGGCGCCGGGGATAGGTCCGGGTCGGCAGGTGGGGTTCGGGTTGTCCGGGGAGGGACAGGCCCAAGGAGGGGCGGGAGAGCACCCTCAGTTAGCGGCTTCCGCGCCATGTGTAGCACACCACGAGGTGGTGGGGTTACCGATCATGGTGGGAGAGCCAGGGGTAAAGGGGCAACAGCCCCGAGTAGGGCAGATGTGCCCGGTACGGCAAAGGAAATATGGTCCCCCGGTAGGGCAGGCAGATAGGGGGCCCATAGAGAGTGATATCATCATTCCCCATGGGGCACATGTGCTGAGGGGGATGGTGGCTCAGGTTCCCAAGTTAACCAGGGCAGGAGACCCGTCATTGCATTTTATGGAGGTGCAGCAGGCAGCCGACATAAACGATTGCGATGAGGTAGAACGGGTAAAGCTGCTACTGATGACCCTAGATTCATACCTATGCAAGGCAGTGACCTCCAGGGAAGGGGGAAGACCTGAAACATGGGTAGCGGCACAGACAGCGGTTCTGGAGGCCATGGGGTTGAATCAGGGTAGTCCTTTCACCAGGGTGGGGGAGACGAAGCAGCAGGTAGCTGAGTCCCCGGACATGTTCGCAGACAGGCTGTGGGCAGTGTATGAGGGAGCGTGTGGGATGCCTTTAGATAGGCAGAATTTAGATGGGAGAACAGCTCACTGGCTGAAGACTCTGGTGGCGAATTGCCTCCCGCGAGTTAGGGCAAAGGCCGAGCACTGGTTCGACCCAGCTGACCCAAACCTTAACGAGGCGGAGGTGATCAGGAAGCTCACCCTTGCGTATCGCAATGGGGTGAGAAGTGAGGAGGAGCCCTTTAAGGGCAAGGTGCACGAAATAGTACCGGCACCCCCCAAAAGGAGGCAGTGGAAACAGGAAGGCAGCCAGACCTCTTCCGAGATGAGGCTGGTGTGCTACGGGTGTGGGAAGCCCGGGCACTACAAGAGGGAGTGCAGAAACCTAAGTAGAGCAGTGGGGGGTAGGACCCCGGTAACAGCCGACCCAGCCCCGGAGGTAACAATAGATTTAAGTGATCTATTGACCTATTTGCAGTCAAAGGCGGGAGGGTCTGGACAGGTAGCCATGGCAACTGGCCAGGGTGCGCCCGTATCCGTACCCCCGGCACCTTTATGACTGCCAGCGAAACAGCCCACATTCCTATGCCCGTTAGAGTGTAGCCCATGTGGGAGACCCTGGGTCAAGATGGAGGTCCAGGATGTGGTCGGGAGTTATCTGCTGGACATTGGTGCTTCCAGTAGCATTGTCCACACGGACAACCCCCGTACATCACCTCTATCTAGTAGGGCGCCCTATAGTCCACGAGGCGAGGGAAATCAGAGGGCGGATTGCTTGGCCAGGGAAGGAGCCAGGAGTGGGAAAGCATGGGATCCCCATGAGGAAGGACAGGTAGCTGCAGCCAGGGAGCAGCCTCGAGAAAAGGAGAGTGCGGGAGTGGTTTTGGCCCCGGACCTGACCATGGTCCAGGCACAAGACCCCATTTTAAAGGCTGCCTCAGCAGCTATTTGCAGGCAGGAGAAGATAGAGGGACCGTATGGGGATAAAGATCAAGAACAGACCCGGGTTGATGTGGAAACCATAGGGGAGCCAGGCGAGTCCACAGGTAGTCAGTCTGAAGTAGCCGGCTGTGTTCCAGGGCAAGGACTGGAAGCAGCGGAGAAGGAGGCTGACTCCAGCCCTCCGCAGGCAGGTACCGTAGACTGCCTAAGAGAGGCAGAACTAGCAGAAGCAGAGGAGATGGAGGTATCACCTCTGGTGTGGGAACCCCCGGTCAGACGTAGGAGTGACAGGGTCCCTAAACCCCCAGTAAGGTGGTCCCCATCCCTAATTAAACCTAAGGCTAGGGCCGGCCACAGGAGGGCCGGGAAGGAGAGTGGCCGAAACAGGGCACTACGGAGTGCGGCTGGAGGGAGCCCAGTCTCCACAGGGAACGTAGGGGTAACTCAAAACCCCGTAGTGCAAAGGGAGGTGAGGGGCAGTCAGGCCCCTCGACAGGAGGAGTTCTGGCCTGCACGGGAGGGCCCACCAGAGGGGTGGCCCCAGCGTGACGGGGACCAGTTATGAGTTGGCCACCCGGAGACGGGTGGCGTTGTATATAGCATTGGTTTGTGTGTAAGTAGATGTAGTGTTTGGTAATTAGAGATAAGGTTTTGTATAGCTACAGGGGAGTACAGGGACAGACAGTACGGGATCGAAGGGATGTGCTGTGGAAAAGTAGACCACTACAGACATATCAAAACCCCAAATGCCATTTTAGGCGGATAGCTTTGTGGAGGCAAGGAGGCGTTTTGCTTTGTTTTCCAGATAAGTAGCCCCGCCGTATGGATGATGGCAACGATGTGCCTCCGGATGTGCGCGGCGCGTCGCGGGGTCACGGAGGAGTCCATCGGATTTGACTGAAGTGCGGTTACCCGCATGGTGCCCCCGCGAGACGGAATTAAAAGACATGTTCCAGAAATTCCACAACCTGGATTTTGGGGACATAGACATAGAAGAGATGTACCGCGGGGGAGGGGATTTCACTTTGGGGTCCGGTAGGCAAAGACGAGGGGTGGTTAATGACGGGTTTACAGCATTTAACACGGGGACATCTATTATTAATAGCATGGACAACGTAGAACTGGCCTTGCAGATCAATCAGTTGAAGGGCCAGTTAAGAAAGGTTCTGGGGGAGGAAAATGCGGTGGTAGGATCGGGACTGCACGAAGAGGTGGCAATGACTCTACATCTAAAAGAAATCATAGCACAATTGGAGACACATGCAAAAACGATAAACGCTTTGATTAAAGAGGACCGGAATGCGTCCGATCAGGCTGCACAGAATGAGGTGTGTGGGCTGTATGGTGCGTGGTTGTTGGGGGAGGGGAGGAGCAACCTGGAAGACCTGAGGCAAGGTCGGGTCCCCTCCTGGATAAGCAACCAGCACCTAGCAGCGCTACACCCTTATAACAGCACTTTGAGTCCTTGTCAGCTTCGTGTGGCCTCCGAGGCCTACCCGGTACCGGTGGATTGCGGAAAATCCAATCACACCATAATGGGAGTGGTCGTACGAATCCCGGTAATGGGAACCTCGGCACGACCAGCTCCTCTGTACCGAGTGGAGAACGTGGGAGTTGTTCGTGGGGGGGTGCATATTCGCTACGGGAAGGTCCCGCCCTATGTCATAGTGAGGGAGCAAGCTGTGACAGGCATTGACCTTTTGGGTTGTCGGAGCCGGGGAGCACAGGTAATCCTGTGTCCCCAGCACATGGGCGCTGAGGCTAGGCCTCAGTGTGGGTTCAGGACTGTTGGGGCACAGCCTATAAACTGCACCATGGAGGCGATGGCGGCAGACCATGTCCCTCCACAGGTGGCGTATATAGGCAGTGGGACGTACTGTGTCACCACAAGTGCCCAGCGGTATCAGCACGGATCACAGCTGTGGTGCCCGATACCGCACAGCAGCTTCTGCTTTAAACCCAGGGCAGAAGTCCATGTGGCACAGCAGCGAATATTACCCATCCCGGAACCTTCTTCGGTTCACCTCTCGGTACGAGAAAATGTAACTGACTTATTTGACTATGTTGCCCATTTTGGGTATGATATTCCCCCAGTGAATGAAAAATTAAAAGAGTTGCTGGTGGCGGTCGAGTTGTCGCACAAACACTTCTTCTCCCTGGAACAAAAGACTCTGGATATCGCCAGGGAGATCGAAGAGATCAAGTCTCCAAGTTGGTGGGACCTGGAGTCCTGGATCATAGTACCAGCATGGGTCCGCATCGTGTCCCATGTTCTGATCATCTGCCAGATGATAATTGTGGTGTATTTGCTATGCATTAATTGCAAATTTAAAAGGCGGAGGAGGATGGCCAAATTACAACGGCTGGTAAATCGAGCCGCCCGACGTCACCATAACGACACCCCATCACTGTAAAATGTCTGTACTCTAGTGCAATAGTTTTTGTACATAAGTTGTAATCCCTGCATTTTCAGGGAATGGTCGTGAGGGTACTGTATGGTTTGTGGGATTGATGTAAAGTAAAATGTGTATAGTGTAAGTTAATGTGCTTCGAGGGCCTAGTTTAGCGATTAAGGGGGCTTTCGGGGTACATAATTTCACCTTCTCACCAGGAGTGTTTACAGCTCTTGAGGCTGGAGGATTGCCCACTAACTTTGTCAATCGACACGGTCCGTGCGAGCCTGGACGTGTCGTAGGGGCATGTAAGTTATTTGGGCAAATCCTCCAAAATTATGGAAGAAATTGAATAAGCACATGGATATCTTAAAAGACAAATTTGCTGGCTGCAACGGAAAACCCCCCCCCCAATACACATCAAGAATCAAACCCGTCTGGCCTGTGGACTTGGACATCACACAACGGTGTGAACAGGAAAGGCTGAGACGGAGATAACGAGATTCTCTTGGATACACAAAGGGAGGAACCAAGCCTCAGCAGACGGTGGTAAACAGGCCAGCACAAGCACAATCACCATCGGGGATGATAACGATCAGGCTGAGGGATCATGACATCAGCAAACCCCTTATCATCGGAAGCCTATTGTTCATGCCAGATCGAAACTGGGAAACATCAAAAGAACCCCTTTTATCCAGAGGACCACCTGGGGGTTTCAAAGGAAGCTCAGGTATAAAAGTCGAAGTCAAGCCAGAACTCTTTCTCTCTTCCTGCTCTTCCTGCTCTGCTGGACAGCTCGTGGGCCTGCATCGACTTCGCTGTGAGTATCCTGGTGACCTGGTGAATTTCCCGAAATAGGAGGTTGAGGGGAGAAAGGTCAAGGGGGAGTATGCTTGCAAGTAACTTGTGTTAAAGTAAGTTTTACGACGTGCCCGATAGTTTTCGTCCATAGTTTTAGTTTAAAGCATAAGTTTAGCCACGCATTGTGTAGTGTTGGTGAGATTCGATTTCTCATTGTTTAATAAAGCCTGTAAATTTTAGACTTGCTTTGAGTCCATCTTGGTTTCTGTTTTCTCTCATCGGCACACTCTGGTCAATTCAACCTTTTATCATATCCCACCATAATTCCGAGGTCTAGAACCTAGGGGAATCCTTTTGTGGAGTAAAGGGAAACGCAAAACCCCTACAACACATAGATGACTACTTTAGTTTCTGAGGGCCTTCTCTCTCTATTTACCCTCTTTCCCTCAGGGCCCTCATAAAATGTATTTGGATTCTCCTTAATTTTATCTGCAGAATGTTATCTCCTGCCCCCTCTTTGCCCTCCAGATTACCTTCTTAAGTAAGCTTCTCAGTGCCCTAAACTACTCCAGACATACACACAGGATCCCAGCTGCCCAGCTCCATCCAAGACCGCAGGAAATTGCAGCGAATTCTGGACACAGCCCAGACCATCACACAATCCAACCTCCCTTCTATTGACTCCATTTATACCTCACACTGCCTTGGCAGGGCCAGCAGCATAATCAAGGTCGGGTTGCACCCTGGCTACTCCCTCTACACGAACCTTCGGATTCAAGGACAGTTTCTTCCCAGCTGTTATCAGGCAACTGAATCATCCTGCCACAACCAGAGAACAGTGGTGGACTACTATCTACCTCATTGGTGACCCTCGGACTTGATCGGACTTTGCTTTACCTTGCACTAAACGTTATTCCCCCATCATGTATATATACACTGTAAATGGCTCGATTGTAATCATGTTTTGTCTTTCTGCTAACTGGTTAGCATGCAACAAAAGCTTTTCACTGTACCTCGGTACACGTGACAATAAACCAAACTAAACTGAACTGAACTATATCGGCCCATGTCTCCTTTTTCCTAGCGAGAACCTCAATTTCGCTCATCATCCAGCTGCCTTGCCCTTCACTCTAACAGGAAATACATGCCTTGAACTCTCACCAGCACTCTTTAAAAGCTCCCCAATTTCGGGCATACCCTTCACCCGCAAACAACCTACTACAATCAACTATTGCAGTTGGCCTTGCCCCAAATTAGAACTTTAATTTGTGGGCTGTTCCTGCCCTTATCCATAACTATTTTAAAGCTAACAGATGGGGTTGTTGGTCGCAGAAAGCTAGCCCACTGACACTTCATTCATTTGGCCTTCCCAATTTCCTAAGGGTGGGTCAAGCTTCGCCCTATCCCTTGTAATAGCCCTTTACATATTTCCTATGGAGACTTTCCTGAACACATTTGCCAAATTCTACCTATCTTTGCCCAACGAAAAGATACATATATGGTATTTGTTTCTATTCAGTGTCAGTGTTGTTGGTTTAGGTAGATTTTCAGATCACTGTTATTGGTCTGTTGACCAATATTTTTGAGATGTTAGTATTCTAGTAATGCAGTAGGTGTGAATATATTCTTCTTATCATGGAGTGATCTTGAATGCATCCTTGTAATGTAGGGGGACATTCTGTTCTTTTAATAAGTGGAAAACTGTTTGTTCTGAACAGGTAGGTTAATTTAGAGACTGATTAGTGGTATGCGAAATGAAAGTATTATACCAATGGATTCCAAATAAATTCTTAAGGTGGTAGTAAAGGTGCTCCGTCTTTATCGGATTTGTTAAAATCTCCAAAATATTGTCAGAGTACAGTTACATCCTTAATATAAAAAATCAGCTACCCTTCTTGTTGTATTAGAAGTGAACCTGTTCAGTTCTTCCCAAGGGTGGATTTGGAATCGGTTCTAACATCCTTCTTTTCCGACTTTAAGAAAACCTTCCCTAGTCTCTGTGGATCGCCAATAAAAATAACCAGCAAACCTTACTATACTACCAACGAGCTGAATGTTTCTCAGGTAAAACTTGAAATGTTTGTTTTCAACAACAGGAGACATCTTGTAATATCATTGCTTAGTATTTAAACCCGGGAAAAACATCGTTATGCATGGAGTTAATCATTGAATGTTTCTTCTGAGGAAAAGAGTTTAATGTCTGGTCCATTCACTTCATTATGTTGTGCTACTGATTAGCAATGGTCACAGTGTAGTCAGAACCTCACACACTACAAATATATACATTTTATATCTGAAATTACTTAAGTATCTTATATACTTTTTTTAATGAACAATTTAGCACATTCATTTTTTATGTTGAACGTATATTTCCCACTGATAAAATTAATGGGCTTGAAAGGTTTTGTTAAATTACACGGGTCACAAGATACTCACTGGGCAAGACCAATGCAACTATGGTTTGTTTTTCCGCTAACTTTTCCTTCTTTGGCTTTCCTTCTGCTGAATTATCTCAATACATTATAATATTTCTATTGTGTCGACCTGCGAGCTAAGGTGATCACATTTTTCTCTTTGTGTTTATATATCAGACCGTTCAGTCAAGGCCTCCAAATCTAACAACGAAGCCTGTCTTCAGTACTGCCTTAACACAGGTTCCAGCTGTTAAAATTGCTACTAATAAAACTACTTATATTTACTCAATTGATGGAAATCAGATGAGCACAATCTTAGATAACAAGCAGATGATAGAATCTACAGCAAGTTTGGAAGGAGAGCCCGTAGATGCTGCTAGACTATGTGGTAGTACATTCAGATCAACGGAAAAACCTGGATTTGTTTTCCATGATCCACAAAGACAACCAATCCAGGCTGCTAGGTTGAGCACCTTCCATCAAATGGAAATGCAATCTGGTTCAATTAACCACGCTTATAGGTTTATACCCATATTTAAACGCAAACTCATAAAGCACGATAAAGAATTCATAAGTTCACGAATCCATGAAAATAAAACTAAGCAAAATGAAAATTCAAGGACATTTTTAACTCTAAATTCATCAAACGCTAACATAAAGGTAAAAACTCCAAAGAATGTCCAAGAGCAGGAATGCAGAAATAAAGAAGAGGATTTATTTGAGGAAGCACAAAAGCAAAAGTCAAGTATGTATATAAGTGTGGGAAAACCAAATACCAATCAGATTCAGAATTCATATTCAGATACAGTGAAAAACATGTGCAAGGATACTCTGCTTCTTCAGTCAAACATAAGAATACTAAAGCCTGGAGCCACACAACTTGGAAGTTTTCAAGAAAAATGCATGAGAAATACACAATTTAGAGACGAAAATGCAATTGGTATTACAAGTTTTGATGGAACATGTACTAAATGGATTGACAACCCAATGGAACATCAACACAAACAAGTGAGATAAATCTACATTTCTAATTACTTAAGTTTTCTACTGCTGGCTTTGAATATACTTGCTGATTTATGTTGTAAAAATGATGTTATTTCTTGTCCAGATATAATTAGATTTTTCAGACAACTTTGGAAAGCAAATGCTTAAAAACAGCTGTTTGGTAATCTAACCATTATGAAAATACCAATACAGTTTAAAAATCACATTTTAATTATTACTATTTGTTATTTATAGTCAATATAAATAGTTGAAAATCTTTAATACTTTCATTCTCCTTTGTGTATTTTAGAATATTAAAAATGTATATTGCGTGAGAAAAAAACATCTTAAAGTGTTTTCCGGTTCTGAACATCATCTTAAACTATCAGGCATCTTCTAATTTGCAAATAAATTACATTCCGTGTAATACAAACACGAAACAGTAGGAGCTGGAATCTTGAGCAAAAGCAAACTGCTAGAGGAACTTAAGTGCTCAGGCAGCATCTGTGGAGGGAAGTGGATAGATTACATTTTTAAGATTGAAGAAGGATCCTAACGCAAAACATTGTGTCTATTGCCCTCCATAGATGCCGTGCGGCCCACCAAGTTCCTCCAGCAGTATGTTTTTAAACTCTTGAGTAATCCCATGCAAATATTACAACAAATACATTTCCCGGGCTTAAATGTGGGCCATTTAACTATAGCTCCATTTTAGCAGTAGAGTCTCAGAGTTATAATGTATGTTACATCTTATATGAAAAATGAATCACTTAATCTGTGAACAACTGAAAACACTAAACTGAGAGGCCCGAGAGCCGTTGGAGAGGTCGCAGAAGGAGGAGCTACACCCGAGCGGTAGGATTTAAAGAGGAGCGCGGGGCTTGCTTCTACAGAGGCCCGAGAGCCGTTGGAGAGGTCGCAGAGGGAGGAGCTACACCCGAGCGGTAGGATTTAAAGAGCAGCGCGGGGCTTGCTTCTACAGAGGCCCGAGAGCCGTTGGAGCAGTCGCAGAGGGAGGAGGAGCTGAAATCTGCAACGTTCCAAGTTCCACTTCAAAAACAAGTGGGTTTGAGGAAGCCGCTGATTGGTGGAAGCAGACAAGAGGGAGCAGCTGATTGGGAGTCAGATCCCTGCTGATTGTTTTGTATTGTAGCAGTTTGTTTTGTATTGTATCCTAGGTAAGAGGAGTATGAGGGCCAGGGCAGTTTACTGTTCTGGATGTCAGATGTGGGAAGTCATGGAGTCTGATAGCCCTCCAGACGTCCACATCTGTGCCAGGTGTATCGAGATGGGGCTCCTAAGGGACCGTATTAGGAACCTGGAGCAGCAGCTCGATGACCTCCGTCTGGTCAGGGAGAGCGAGGAAGTCATTGATAGGAGTTACACAGGAGGCAGGCAAGTGGATCACGGTTGGGAGAGGCAAGGGGCACAGGCAGGGACTAGAGAGTACCCCGGTGGCTGTACACCTTGACAATAAGTACTCCTGTTTGAGCACTGTTGGGGGGGACAGCCTACCTGGGGGTAGCGACAGCGGCCGGGCCTCCGGTGCAGAGACCGGTCCTGTTGCTCAGAAGGGTAAGGAAAAGAAGAGGAGAGCAATACTAATAGGGGACTCTATAGTTAGGGGGTCAGACAGGCGATTCTGTGGACGCAGTCGGGAGACCCGATGGTAGTTTGCCTCCCTGGTGCCAGGGTCTGTGATGTGTCTCAACGTGTCCAAGATATCCTGAAAGGGGAGGGAGAGGAGCCCGAGGTCGTGGTACATATAGGTACCAATGACACAGGTAAAAAAAGAGAAGAGGTCCTGAAAGGAGAATTTAGGGAGTTAGGAGGGGAGTTAAAGAGTAGGACAGCAAAGGTAACAATCTCGGGATTACTGCCTGTGCCACGCGACAGTGAGAGTAGGAATGGAGCAAGGTGGAGGATAAATGCGTGGCTGAAGGACTGGTGCAGAGGGCAGGGATTCAAATTTCTGGATCATTGGGACCTCTTTTGTGGAAGGTGCGACCTGTACAAAAAGGATGGGTTGCACTTAAACCTGAGGGGGACCGATATCCTGGCGGGGAGATCTGCAAAGGCTATTGGGGAGACTAAACTAGAATGGTTGGGGGGAGGGACTCAAATAGAGAAAACTATTTGACAGTGTGTGAGGCAGGAGGCAGAGAAGGAAAGCATTCAGACCCAACATGTAGGGGGGAAAGAAGAAAACAATAATAAACAGAGAATAAGAGGTGGTGGGGTTCTTAAATGGGTGAACAGAGAAACAGAGGGGTGTAAAATGCGGGCGGAAGCAATAGGTAGCAAGGTGAAAAGTAAAAGTGGCAGGCAGACAAATCCAGGGCAAAAATCAAAAAGGGCCACTTTTCAACATAATTGTATAAGGGGTAAGAGCGTTGTAAAAACAAGCCTGAAGGCTTTGTGTCTCAATGCAAGGAGCATTCGTAATAAGGTGGATGAGTTGAACGTGCAGATAGCTATTAATGATTATGATATAGTCGGGATCACGGAGACATGGCTCCAGAGTGACCAAGGCTGGGAGCTGAACATCCAGGGATATTCAATATTCAGGAGGGATAGAGAGAAAGGAAAAGGTGGTGGAGTAGCGTTGCTGGTTAGAGAGGAGATTAACGCAGTGGAAAGGAAGGACATTTGCTTGAAGGATGTGGAATCGGTATGGGAAGAACTGCGAAACACTAAGGGGCAGAAAACGCTGGTGGGTGTTGTGTACAGGCCACCTAGCAGTAGTAGTGAAGTTGGGGATGGCATCAAACAGGAAATTAGAAATGCGTGCAACAAAGGCAAAACAGTTATAATGGGTGACTTGGGACGACAGATGGCACAATGGGCTAAGTGTTCGGCTGGCGACCGGAAGGTGGCCGGTTCGAATCCCGCTTGGAGTGCATACTGTCGTTGTGTCCTTGGGCAAGACACTTCACCCACCTTTGCCTGTGTGTGAATGTGTGTGAGTGATTGGTGGTGGTCGGAGGGGCCGTAGGCGCAGAATGGCAGCCACGCTTCCGTCAGTCTGCCCCAGGGCAGCTGTGGCTACAGAAGTAGCTTACCACCACCGAGTGTGACTGAGGAGTGAATGAATAATGCGATGTAAAGTGCCTTGAGTATTAGAAAGGCGCTATATAAATCCCATCCATTATTATTATTATTACATATAGATTGGGTGAATCAAATTGGCAGGGGTGCTGAGGAAGAGGATTTCTTGGAATGTATGCGGGATAGTTATCTAAACCAACATGTAGAGGAACCAACGAGAGAGCAGGCTATTCTAGACTGGGTATTGAGTAATGAGGAAGGGTTAGTTAGCAGTCTTGTTGTGCGTGCCCCCTTGGGCAAGAGTGACCATAATATGGTTGAGTTCTTCATTAGGATGGAGAGTGACATTGTTAATTCAGAAACAACGGTTCTGAACTTAAAGAAAGGTAACTTTGAGGGTATGAGACGTGAATTGGCCAAGATTGACTGGCAATTAGTTCTAAAAGGGTTGACGGTGGATATGCAATGGAAGGTATTTAAAGACTGCATGGATGAACTACAAAAATTGTTCATCCCAGTTTGGCAAAAGAATAAATCAGGGAAGGTAGTGCATCCGTGGGATAACAAGGGAAATCAGGGATGGTATCAAAGCAAAAGATGATGCGTACAAATTAGCCAGAAAAAGCAGCATACCAGAGGACTGGGAGAAATTCAGAGACCAGCAGAGGAGGACAAAGGGCTTAATTAGGAAAGGGAAAATAGATTATGAAAGAAAACTGGCAGGGAACATAAAAACTGACTGCAAAAGTTTTTATAGATATGTGAAGAGAAAGAGATTAGTTAAAACAAATGTAGGTCCCTGGCAGTCAGAAACAGGTGAGTTGATCATGGGGAACAAAGATATGGTGGACCAATTGAATAACTACTTTGGTTCCGTCTTCACTAAGGAAGCCATAAATAATCTGCCGGAAATAGCAGGGGACCGTGGGTCAAAGGAGATAGAGGAACTGAGTGAAATCCAGGTTAGTCGGGAAGTGGTGTTGGGTAAATTGAATGGATTAAAGGCCGATAAATCACCAGGGCCAGATAGGCTGCATCCCAGAGTACTTAAGGAAGTAGCTCCAGAAATAGTGGATGCATTAGTGATAATTTTTCAAAACTCTTTAGATTCTGGAGTAGTTCTTGAGGATTGGAGGGTAGCAAACATAACCCCACTTTTTAAGAAGGGTGGGAGAGAGAAAACGGGGAATTACAGACCAGTTAGTCTAACTTCGGTAGTGGGGAAACTGCTAGAGTCAGTTATTAAAGATGGGATAGCAGCACATTTGGAAAGTGGTGAAATCATTGGACAAAGTCAGCATGGATTTACGAAAGGTAAATCATGTCTGACGAATCTTATAGAATTTTTCGAGGATGTAACTAGTAGTGGATAGGGGAGAACCAGTGGATGTGTTGTATCTGGACTTTCAGAAGGCTTTCGACAAGGTCCCACATAAGAGATTAGTATACAAACTTAAAGCACACGGTATTGGGGGTTCAGTATTGATGTGGATAGAGAACTGGCTGGCAAACAGGAAGCAAAGAGTAGGAGTAAACGGGTCCTTTTCACAATGGCAGGCAGTGACTAGTGGGGTCACTGCAAGGCTCAGTGCTGGGACCCCAGCTATTTACAATTTATATTAATGATCTGGATGAGGGAATTGAAGGCAACATCTCCAAGTTTGCGGATGACACTAAGCTGGGGGGCAGTGTTATCTGTGAGGAGGATGCTAGGAGACTGCAAGGTGACTTGGATAGGCTGGGTGAGTGGGCAAATGTTTGGCAGATGCAGTATAATGTGGATAAATGTGAGGTTATCCACTTTGGTGGCAAAAACAGGAAAGCAGACTATTATCTAAATGGTGGCCGATTTGGAAAAGGGGAGATGCAGCGAGACCTGGTTGTCATGGTACACCAGTCATTGAAAGTAGGCATGCAGGTGCAGCAGGCAGTGAAGAAAGCGAATGGTATGTTAGCTTTCATAGCAAAAGGATTTGAGTATAGGAGCAGGGAGGTTCTACTGCAGTTGTACAGGGTCTTGGTGAGACCACACCTGGAGTATTGCGTACAGTTTTGGTCTCCAAATCTGAGGAAGGATATTATAGCCATAGAGGGAGTGCAGAGAAGGTTCACCAGACTGATTCCTGGGATGTCAGGACTTTCATATGAAGAAAGACTGGATAGACTTGGCTTATACTCGCTAGAATTTAGGAGATTGAGAGGGGATCTTATAGAAACGTACAAAATTCTTATGGGGTTGGACAGGCTAGATGCAGGAAGATTGTTCCCGATGTTGGGGAAGTCCAGGACAATGGGTCACAGCTTAAGGATAAGGGGGAAATCCTTTAGGACCGAGATGAGAAGAAACTTTTTCACACAGAGAGTGGTGAATCTCTGGAACTCTCTGCCACAGAGGGTAGTTGAGGCCAGTTCATTGGCTATATTTAAGAGGGAGTTAGATGTGGCCCTTGTGGCTAAAGGGATCAGGGGGTATGGAGAGAAGGCAGGTACGGGATACTGAGTTGGATGATCAGCCACTGATCATATTGAATGGCGGTGCAGGCTCGAAGGGCCGAATGGCCTACTCCTGCACCTATTTTCTATGTATCTATGTAACAGTAAAATACAACACACAAAATAAAACAAACAGAAAAGAGTTTGGGAATATGGATTCAGCTGCTGTCTTACTACAGTTTTAAATTTACAAATAACATTTATAACATAACCATAATTCTGAATGTTTATTCTTATCCTTAGAATTAACAGTGTTATGCAAATGCATGGAAAGCTTTTCACACATGAAATTTAAGGAACTGTAGATGCTGGAAAATCGAAGGTGGACAAAAATGCTCAGGAGAAACTCAGCGGGTGAGGCAGCATCTATGGAGCGAGGGAAATAGACAACGTTTCGGGTCTGAAGAAGGGTTTTGACCCGAAACGTTGTCTATTTTCCTCGCTCCATAGATGCTGCCTCACCCGCTGAGTTTCTCCAGCATTTTTGTCTACCTTTTCGCACATGAATCTCATTTGTGTCATGTGCAAGGACTAAATTACTTAGCGCATTTTGAGTAACATTTGTCTAATTTATATCTATTCCAAAAATACAAAGTATGATTTTCTGACAATGTATTATTACCTCTATATATTTTGCCTTCCAGGTACTAGATATGTTTGATACAAGGAAGCAATTTAACCATGAAAAGCAAACACATTTTCACGATCTCAGTTCAAAATCTTTGACAGGAAGGAATTTTTCAGATAAAGGAACAGAAAAACGGAAATGTGAAGTGAGCTCTCATCTTTGAAACAATTGTTTGCATTTTGTTTTAAAATACTGTGCAGTTTTTCCAATCCAGATTTTTGGGGTACAAGACAAGTGTGTCATTAAGTTTGTGCACTCCATTGTAGAAATTAGCTAACCTACTAGACCTTGGGAGCGAACCCACATTTCATATATGTGGCAAATTATTGTTAATGACGAGAGATTGTGAAGAGTGTAGTTCAAGGAGATTACATATATGTTCTGTTTGCATGAATTACAAAATGTTGGCAGGTCCAACAAGTAGTTAAGAAGTCAAATGGCACATTGGCTTTTATTGCAAAAGGTTGCTGTTTAAGAACAGGGAGAGTTTATTACAGTTGTATAGGGTGTCAGTAAGGTCACACCCGGAATGCTGCACAGAGGTTTGCTGCCCTTGCTTTAAGAAGAATATTGAAGCATTCCAAAGGAGATTCACTAAAGACCAATTCCTGGACGAGATACTGTATTTGTCTATCAAGAAAGAATAGACAGTATGGGTTTGTACTCAGAGTTAAAAGAATGAAGGGTGACCTTTTTCAGCATATAAGATTCTGACAGCTTGACAGTGGAGAAGTTTGCACGTGGGAGAGTTAGGAACAAAGGAACATAGCTAAAAAATAAGGGGACAGTCATTTAAAACTGAGATGCATCAAAATATTCCGACAAATGTAAAATCTGACGCGTAAACCTTTAAAGACATAAGGGCCTGTCCCACTTGCCGATTTTTTTGGCGACTGCCGGCATCATTGACTGACGTATCAGGCCATCGAAAAATTCACAGCGTGACGAGGCGTGATGACGTATGACGCGCGGTGTTTTTTCGAGTGTTGCAATGTTTTTTTGTCACCGCTGGATTTTGAAATGTTCAAAATCTTTATGCGACGCTGACAAGATGACGGCAGTATAGGCCGAAAAAATCGCCAAGTGGGACAGGCCCTTTAATCCTTACGCAAGGCGGGGAGTGTCTACAGTCATAATCTAAGACTGATTGATTATGGCAGAGAAGGAGATCAATAAGTTCATGTTGGCTCACTAATCTAGTTAGTCTCATTCCCTCATTCTACCCAGTCATTTATTTCCTTCAAGTGCCCATCCAATTTACTTATGAAATCGTTTCTGCTCCTCGCAATGTCTTCAGTAGATTCTAAATTACCTTCATACACTGTGTAAATACTGTATGTTCTTCCAAAACACAAAATCTGAATCCTAAAGATCTTGTACCTCAGTTAATGGGTGCAGCCTTTGTCTATCGTACCTGGATCTATCCTAAACTTGTATACTCTTGGAAGATGCGGGGCTGCGGCTCGCCTGCAGTCTGTCCATCTTTCTTCCTTCTTTGTCTTATCGTTAGTGTTAGATGTATGTAATAGTCTATTTATAGTTGTGTATTATGTGGGGGGGTATACTTTTTTAAATCTTCCATGTAGATGCGCCTTTTTTCTGTGTCATATCCAATACTGCCAACATTGGGTGAGAGTTGAGAGTGAGAAATCTGGACCCACCCTACGACAATGTGTACAACAAGCTACCACCTAGTCGACTTCAAGCTACGACAAGCTATGTCGACCGGCTACACAATTCCTTGTGAATTGGGACATCCACCTACGACCACACCTATGCCAACCGACGAAAACCTACGACCACACAGGCGACAACCTACAACAACCAAAGTCAACTTACATCCACCCGCGACAAGAAACAACAAGCTATGACCCTGTCGGTGACATCTGAAGACGTCACGTCATAGTGATGTCACGGCACTAATTGCACAGCACTGTGGCGTCGGGGCGGTGGTGCGTGGCTTATTGCGTTTAACTTGGGCTTAGAAGTTGGGGGTCTAAATTGATACTTCTTTAGTTTGTTTCTGCCCATTTAAAACTAAATTCACAAAAATAAAGTTAATACACGCTCACTCCACAGATAAATAAACAAAGTAATCATAAGCAAAATATGTACCGTGCAGTCACTGTCAGTGGGTATGGATTCAAGTTTCTGGATCATTGGGACCTCTTTTGGGGAAGGTGCGACCTGTACATAAAGGACGGGTTGCACTTGAACTCGAGGGGGACCAATATCCTGGCGGGGAGATTTGCAAAGGCTACTGGCGAGAATTTAAACTAGTATGGTTGGGGGGAGGGACTCAAATTGGGAAAGCTAGCAGTCAGTGTGTGAAGCAGGAGGCAGAGAATGTTAGCACTCTGACCCAAAATGTAGGGGAGAGAGAAGAAAAAGACAATAAACAGAGAATAAGAGAGGGTGGGTTTCTTAAATGTGTATATTTTAATGCTAGGAGCATTGTAAGAAAGGTGGATGAACTCAGAGCCTGGATTGACACCTGGAAGTATGATGTTGTGGCGATCAGTGAAACATGGTTGCAGGAGGGCTGTGATTGGAAACTAAATATTCCAGGATTTCGTTGCTTCAGGTGTGATAGAATTGGAGGGGCAAGAGGTGGAGGTGTTGCATTGCTTATCAGGGAAGATATTACAGCAGTGCTTTGGCAGGATAGATTAGAGGGCTCGTCTAGGGAGGCTATTTGGGTGGAACTGAGAAATGGGAAAGGGGTAGCAACACTTATAGGGGTGTATTATAGACCGCCAAATGGGGAGCGAGAATTGGAAGAGCAAATATGTAAGGAGATTGCAGATATTAGTAGTAAGCACAAGGTAGTGATTGTGGGAGATTTCAATTTTCCACATATAGACTGGGAAACACATTCTGTAAATGGGCTGGATGGGTTGGAGTTTGTAAAATGTGTGCAGGATAGTTTTTTGCAGCAATACATAGAAGTACCTACTAGAGAAGGGGCGGTGCTGGACCTCCTGTTAGGAAATGAGACGGGTCAGGTGGCAGAGGTATGCGTTGGGGAACAGTTCGGGACCAGTGATCACAATACCATTAGTTTCAATATAATTATGGAGAGGGTCAGAACTGGACCTAGGGTTGAGATTTTTGATTGGAGAAAGGCTAACTTTGAGGAGATTCGAAAGGATTTAAAAGGAGTAAATTGGGACTTTTTGTTTTATGGGAAAGATGTGGAAGAGAGATGGAGTACATTTAAAGGTGAAATTTTAAGAGTACAGAATCTTTATGTCCCTGTTCGGTTGAAAGGAAATAGTAAAAATCGGAAAGAGCCATGGTTTTCAAGGGAAATTGGACACGGTTCGGAAAAAGAGGGAGATCTACAATAATTATAGGCAGCATGGAGTAAATGAGGTGCTTGAGGAGTATAAAGAATGTAAAAAGAATCTTAAGAAAGAAATTAGAAAAGCTAAAAGAAGATATGAGGTTGCTTTGGCAAGTAAGGTGAAAGTAAACCCAAAGGGTTTCTACAGCTATATTAATAGCAAAAGGATAACGAGGGATAAAATTGGTCCATTAGAGAGTCAGAGTGGACAGTTATCTGCAGAGCCAAAAGAGATGGGGGAGATATTGAACAATTTCTTTTCTTCGGTATTCACCAAGGAGAAGGATATTGAATTATGTGAGGTAAGGGAAACAAGTAGAGTAGCTATGGAAACTATGAGATTCAAAGAAGAGGAAGTACTGACACTTTTGAGAAATATAAAAGTGGATAAGTCTCCAGGTCCAGACAGGATATTCCCTAGGACATTGAGGGAAGTTAGTGTAGAAATAGCAGGGGCTATGACAGAAATATTTCAAATGTCATTAGAAACGGGAATAGTGCCCGGAGGATTGGCGTACTGCGCATGTTGTTCCATTGTTTAAAAAGGGGTCTAAGAGTAAACCTAGCAATTATAGACCTGTTAGTTTGACGTCAGTGGTGGGCAACTTAATGGAAAGGATACTTAGAGATAATATATATAAGCATCCGGATAAACAGGGTCTGATTAGGAACAGTCAACATGGATTTGTGCCTGGAAGGTCATGTTTGACTAATCTTCTTGAATTTTTTGAAGAGGTTACTCGGGAAATTGATGAGGGTAAAGCAGTGGATGTTGTATATATGGACTTCAGTAAGGCCTTTGACAAGGTTCCTCATGGAAGGTTGGTTAAGAAGGTTCAATGGTTGGGTATTAATGGTGGAGTAGCAAGATGGATTCAACAGTGGCTGAATGGGAGATGCCAGAGAGTAATGGTGGATGGTTGTTTGTCAGGTTGGAGGCCAGTGACTAGTGGGGTGCCACAGGGATCTGTGTTGGGTCCACTGTTGTTTGTCATGTACATCAATGATCTGGATGATGGTGTGGTAAATTGGATTAGTAAGTATGCAGATGATACTAAGATAGGTGGGGTTGTGGATAATGAAGTAGATTTTCAAAGTCTACAGAGAGATTTATGCCAGTTGGAAGAGTGGGCTGAAAGATGGCAGATAGAGTTTAATGCTGATAAGTGTGAGGTGCTACATCTTGGCAGGACAAATCAAAATAGGACGTACATGGTAAATGGTAGGGAATTGAAGAATGCAGGTGAACAGAGGGATCTGGGAATAACTGTGCACAGTTCCCTGAAAGTGGAATCTCATGTAGATAGGGTGGTAAAGAAAGCTTTTGGTATGCTGGCCTTTATAAATCAGAGCATTGAGTATAGAAGTTGGGATGTAATGTTAAAATTGTACAAGGCATTGGTGAGGTCAATTCTGGAGTATGGGGTACAATTTTGGTCGCCTAATTATAGGAAGGATGTCAACAAAATAGAGATAGTACAGAGGAGATTTACTAGAATGTTGCCTGGGTTTCAGCAACTAAGTTACAGAGAAAGGTTGAACAAGTTAGGGCTTTATTCTTTGGAGCGCAGAAGGTTAAGGGGGGACTTGATAGAGGTCTTTCAAATGATGAGAGGGATAGACAGAGTTGACGTGGATAAGCTTTTCCCAATGAGAGTAGGGAAGATTCAAACAAGGGGACATGACTTGAGAATGAAGGGACAGAAGTTTAGGGGTAACATGAGGGGGAACTTCTTTACTCAGAGAGTGGTGGCTGTGTGGAATGATCTTCCAGTGAAGGTGGTGGAGGCAGGTTCGTTTTTATCATTTAAAAATAAATTGGATAGTTATATGGACGGGAAAGGAATGGAGGGTCTGAGCGCAGGTATATGGGACTAGGGGAGAATACGTGTTCGGCACGGACTAGAAGGGTCGAGATGGCCTGTTTCCGTGCTGTAATTGTTATATGGTTATATGAGCTGAGATTGTCTGCACGTTTAACGTACCCGGACTCGATCTGGCGATGTTACGCAATTCCATGTCGCAATTCCAGGCTTGGGCATAACAAACGTATACATATACAGACTATGGGATACGGTGTATGGAAGCTCAATGACAGCCGTTTTACTTTGGATCGATTGTTGTCAGTAGATGCTTATGCATATTAATAGTGTGCGATGGGCTTAAGCCAATCAAATTGCTCGTTCTTTACGGGAAACCTGCCGACAGAAAACTATTCTCATTGGTGAGTGTAGAGGAGATCTGGAAGCGTGAGCAATTCTGTGATCAGCATGCGAGCGTGAGAAATGCGAGAAATATGTGAGTCTCACGCTCAATGCTTGAGAGTTGGCAGCACTGCAACATCGAGGAGTTGGTGGCCCCCAGTTGGGAACGGCCTTGAGGGCTCCGGTCGCAGAGCCTGTGGACAATATAAAATAACAGGGTTTACTCAATGAAGCCAAGAACACTCAATGATATTTTTTTGGAATACTTTGTCAGCAACTGTCGCTGATAATTGCACGATATAGAAATAAACTCAATAGTTTCATGGTGTAAAATAGTAAGATTAAACGAGAATTTACCAGTTTGAAGTTTGATCTGTATTTTATGAGGAATTACGATGAGGGATTACGTGAAGAACCCGCTCGGTGCGCAGGCGCGGCATACTTCCAAGCAGCGGTGTGGAATCACAGATAGACACAGTTATTTTGAAGTAAACATAGTAAAGATAAGGAGACATCAATTTATTAGTTTGATCCATATAATGAGGGTGGGAGCGGAGGGCACGTAATCCCTCATCGTAACTCCTCATAAAATACAGATCAAACTTCAAACTGGTAAGTTCTCGTTTAATCTTACTATTTTACTTCGGAGTCATGTGAGTGACTAGGTGAAGATTTCAAAGCTCTGTGATTTCAAACCGTGTAACAGTTTTATTTCACTCACTGCCGAAGTTCTTGAGGGAGGAAGTGTTATCGTAATGCACCAATGAGTCTATTTGTAGAAAAACACAATGGTATTTTTTAAACAATAACAACAAAGAATTAAGTTGCTCCCCTGGGCTTAAATTAAATATTTGCAGTTCGTAAATCTTTACTGCAAATAAACCAGGTTTTGCCAACGGCTTATTATAAAATTTCTGAACGGTCTTTTCCCCCCCACCATCCTGCTGTAGCCAGGATGTGGTCTATAGGCATGTTCATTCTTTAGCCGTCGACATGGATGCTGCCGTGGTGGAATAAAATTTGTACATGTTAGTGTTTATCCCAGCAGTTTCTAGCACCTGCTTGAGCCATCTCGCAATGGTTTGGCTTGTCACCCGACCATAAGGTTTTTGTGACTGACCCACAAGGCTTTTCATCTCCCTCGAATATTTTGGTTGTGTCTATGTAGGATAGTAGGTGGGTCATGGCACATAACCGTGGTTCTGGTGGGTAAGCCACGACTGGATTAGGTGTTCCTGGACTGCTCTGTTTGATCAGTCGCTGGATAACGACAGATCTGGTCTGGAGCTGTGATCATGTTGTCCAGTCGCAATAGGTGTAGTGACTGGACCCTCTGAGCGGATACAAGTGCCATCAACATGAGCGTCTTTAGTGTAGCTTGCTCAAGGCCGGGGGATCTGGCTGGTGGCCATTCCCTGGGATATGTCAGGACCACACTGATATCCCAAATATGGGTATACCTGGGCTTAGGGCTTGATATTGTAAATGCCCTTCATCAGTTTTACCACCAGTGGATGGGATCCCATCGCCTGTTGTCCTGGCGCTGGTTTGAGATAAGCAGAAAGAGCACTCTGCGCTGTGTTGATGGCACTGTAGCTGATCCCTACATCGTGGTGTAGATAGGCCAGGAACTCCAGTATGTTGGTGGCTGTAGCTGTTGCGTATGTTGTCCCTGTTTCCTGGCAGTACTTCTCCCTTTTTTGATGCTGGTTAAGTACTGCCTCTTGGTGGATATTCGAAGGGATGCCGACATGGTGGTGATGGTTTGTTTGGACAATCCCAGTTCCAGGTAAGGTCTGTTCAAACTTGCAACCCAGGCATTTAATTTTCTCATGGCATGGGTGTTTAGCTTACCTGGTAGGTAAGTAGCTGATAACCAAATATGTCTTTCGACACACCATTGCCAAATCATGTTGACCAATTTGTCGCATGATAATGATTTTATGCCACCCATATGGTTAATATAAGCCATCACCAGTGTAAGTAGTAATGATGACTCTAGGTTAGTCCATCTACCACCTGTGCTGGATATGGAGTTAGTCGCTCCCCAGCCTTGAGCACTGGCATCTGTTTGAGTAACTAAAGTAGGGTTAGTGATAAAGATAGGGCTGAAACTATGCCAAACGTTTTCTGCCCACCACTGTAGCTCTGATATTGCTTCAGTGGGTAAGTTCATGACACGATCATAGTGACCTGTATGTCGTTTTATTGCCTGTACCTTTGCTCTCTGTAAATTTTTTGATAGTGCAAAGGTCCGAATTTTGTAGCAGGAAATGCTGCTACCATTTCCCCAATTACTCTTGCTACTTGTCGAATAGTTGGTCGCTCGTTGACCATTAAATTGTTGCATGATTGTGCTAATTCAACCATTTTTGCCTTTGGCAAGGTAACAGTCATATGGACTGAGTTAATTGTGAAGCCCAGGTAGTCCATGATAGTGGATGGCTTCAACTTAGATTTATCTGGATGTAGGACGAACCCCAGAGTTTCGAGGAGCTGTTTTGTAGCTGATACTGCTGCCACAGCCAATTCCATTGTTTTCCCTACTATCAGAATATCATCCAGATATGCCATGACAATATGTTTTTGTTATCTTAGTATTGCCATGGCTGGGTTCAATATTTTGGTGAATAATCTTGGGGCTGAAGTTAGCCCATTGGGCAATGCTTTGTACCATCCAGATAAATTTTAGGTATCTGCGATGATCCTTGTATATGGGTACTAGATAGTAAGCATCTTTAAGATAAATGCTTGCCATGAAGTGTCCTTTGGAATTCAGTTGTTTGGCAGTAACATATGTCTCCATTTTGAAATGTATATACTTAACAAATTTGTTTAGTGATGTTAAGTCAATGATGATGCGACAGCCACCATCTTTTTTGGTTTTAGAGAATATATTCGATACAAATTCCAAAGGTTCATGTTTGGTCTTTCCGATGACCCCCTTTGTGATAAGTCTCACCAGTTCAGCTTGTCCCTCACGTTTCTCTTTGACGGAGAGAGAAATACCCTTTGGGGCCAATGTTGAACTGGCGGCGTTTTTTCTGACATGAATTGTATTTTATATCCACTAATGCTGTTGAGTATATACTTGTCACTCGTGACCATACCCCATGCTTCTTTAAACAAGTGTAATCTCCCCCCTGTTAATAAAGCACCCTTATTCTCTATATGCTGGTAGGGACCAGACCCACCTACCGCCATGGTTATTGGCGATTCTGTTTCTTCATTTTCCTGAAGATTTTGTTCTGACATGCTGGCGATGTTGGGGGGAGGCGCATTTTCCAGAGGGTCCACTGCGGGCCCTGATCTAAAAAGATCTTTGGGGATAATGTGCGGACCCCAAGCGTTCACCAGTCCCATATTGCGGACGTCGACTGGTGGATGCCGTGGGGTGCTGCCGCTTGGGTATCGGAGGTCTTGGTTTGCTCGTCCCGGGGCCTGCCCTCATTAGGCCGAAGGTTTTTGATGCTTCCTCCATCTCCTTCAGTTTTTTATTGAGATCTTTCCCAAATAGCATCGCGTCCTTCTCCGCAGCTGGGGCTTTACACAAGCCAGCAAGTTTGGGATTGAGGGCAGGTCTTATGTTTCCCTCCGGAGATTGTTGATCTCAAATTGTGTGGTACACATTAATGCCAGCACATCCTGCTGGCAGGTATCCATCTCCGTGGTCTCCACGGAACGAGCAAAGGCTGTGATGGCCGACGTCAGGAGCCTTAGGATCCGCTGTAGCTTGAGTTCTTGGGTCCGAATGTGTGACCCCACATGCCCCCAGATTTGGCTGTTGACACTTTTTACTTTGAGGGCCTCACAGTTTTCTGGTGCTGTGTGTTGTTTCAGCACCTCAGCGAGCACCTTTTCCAGTAATGATTTATTGGATAGATGGTTGATGCTGGCCGCCATTCTTGGTTCCAGCGGTGCTCCAGCCCGTGGGGTTGCTACAAGCGGTCCATCACACCCAACAGCTCTTCATGTTCCTGCACCCCTGGCATACTCCCAAATTCGTCCGCCTGCCCCTGTTCCAGACCAGCCCAGCCCTGGTCACCAATGCTAGCCTCCAGTAATGAGGGAGCAGAGGGCAGTGCATGAAGCACTGTGGAGGGGGTGCCTGACCTCCCTCCGCGAGAGCGCTCTTTCTGCGCATCTCGCTGGAGCTGCTCCAATAGCTGTTGGATGCAGCTCAGGCGGCTGTCTCTCCTCCATTTTGGTGGAGACATGTCCCCGTCCGACGAATCGGACGCCACCGGCCGGATGCCTGTTCGGATGGCTAGACATCCAGCCCGCAGTTTAGGCACTAGCGGGACTGGGCTCGGCGCGGTGATGGGGATAGCGGAGCGCCCGGTAATTGTTCCTACCGCCTTCTTCTAGACCTTTTGTGCCTTGTAGTAGCGAGAGCGCCCCTCAAGCAGCGCGTCTCGCAGGCACCTGCTCCGTGAGCCGCTCCAGCGGCTCAGGCGGCTCTCTCTCCTCCCGTGCGGGTGGAAAGACGTCCCGTCCGAAATCGGGAACACCTGCCGGATGCCTCTTCGGGTGGCTATGCATCCAGCCCGCTGCTCAGGTGCTAGCGGGCTGGGCTCGGCACGGTGTCGGGGAATAGAGGAACACCGGGTAACGCTGCTCCGCCTGTTGCTGCCCCCCTCCCCGACGGGAAAACGTTCCTCCTTGAACGGGGGACAGTTTTTTTCCAGAGCCTTTTTCTCTGCCTGTAAAAAACACAAGCAGAAAAAGGCTCACCTGTAAAAGAAACCCGACCTCAGGGTACTCACCTGACGGTCCGTTTCCTTCTGTAGCGGGAGCGCCTAACTCCCGTTGCAGCCGCTGTTGCACTGCTGGCGTAATGCCGCGCCTGCGCACTGAGCGGGTTCTTCACGTAGTCACTCACGTGACTCTGAAGTAAAATTACAGCCAAATCTCCAACATTGCAGGCCATTTGGCAAATCAATCCGTAAAATTACAAATATAGCATCACACTTTGGCATCTCCTTTTGGGTCCTAATGCTTACTTTATCTCCAAGAAATTTTATATTGGAGCTATGTAGCAGTGTGCAACAAGTGGATCTAATTATCTCTATTTTTCTGAGATTCTTATTCCAAGAATGTATTTTGAATGACAGGCATTTCTCAAACAGCAAGACGATGCATATACTAATGTTTCTCATCATGCAATGTCATTACAAAATTGAGATCAGATTTCCAAAGGCATTGCAACTGTCTACGGGCTCAGACATATCAAGGTATCACTCCGTAATACTACGGGATTGATAAAAAATACACTGCATGTATTTTAAGGCAGTGCAACACTTTGAATTATTTGCATGAGTCCAGTGTTATTACAAACATTAAATCATTGTTTTGTAAAAGTGCTGACAAAGAAGGCTGAAACTGGCAGCATTGATTGCTTCACCTGGTTTACTTACACTCTCACCTCTAACTTTGCTTGGCTTGCTCTACAGCTTTATTTGTATGTAACAATGCAGGAAATGAAGTTTGTCAACTTATCACAGTAACACTTTATTAACTCTGGTAATGTTTGAATTTTTATTGAGCAACTACCTAGGCACAATTATGTCCTAGATTTAAAAACAAATCTGAATTTCATTTTGTGGTTTCTCAAAACAGGAGAAGGCTACAGATTCAAAACCAAAGAAACCCAAGGCCAAACCAGTTATCCAGGATGTTGATGTGGAAAAGCATGCAAAAAATAATCAGGTTTCTTAGAAATACGTTGGATCTTAACATTTCCATTGAAAAACTTTAATCAAATATGAAAGCATTATGTTTATAGATCAGAAGATATTTGTGTATAAAGCCGATTATACAGTGAATAATTAAATAGCACCGAACTTTCTAATCCAAGTTGATACCTTTTGTGTGCAAGCTATAATTGTGAATCTGGTCAACCATAAAGGTAAAAGCTGATTTCAATGGTACAGTGATCATGTTCTGAGTCAAAATGTTAACTTATCCTTTAAAGCTGCTTACTGCATCTCATTTAAAGCATCATGTTTTTACTAATAATCTTATATTGATGGGCAAGATTTTTTTGTGAGTAAAATTAGCAGGGAACAAATCTTTCCTCAACCTCCCTGTTACCTATGACAATTTTTGACTGAGGTTGACAGGAGATGTTGAATATATTTGTCCCACCCAGAAGATTTGCAGTCAATCTCTTCACCATTTGCTAGATCAGAAAAACCTAGAATGAAAACCACATACTCATATAGCAATATTGTTGTTATTTGGTTTGAAATAGTAGGTTATTTGATTCGCATCAGAGCATTACCTTCTAGAATTGTATCTTTAGCATATTGCAACACCCTGCAATTGGTGGTATTCACATTATATAGCATATGTTCAATGATTCCATGTTTACCTCGGGAATCAAAACAATATGGAAATAAAAGGTAAGATTCAGATTCAGATTCAGATTCAATTTTAATTGTCATTGTCAGTGTAAAGTACAGAGACAACTAAATGCATTTAGCATCTCCCTGGAAGAGCGACATAGCAAATGATTTGAATAAATAATAATAAGTGATAATAAGTGATAATAAGTGTCCGGGGGGTGGGGGGGTGATTGGCAGTCACCGAGGTACGTTGTTGAGTAGAGTGACAGCCGCCGGGAAGAAGCTGTTCCTGGACCTGCTGGTTCGGCAACGGAGAGACCTGTAGCGCCTCCCGGATGGTAGGAGGGTAAACAGTCCATGGTTGGGGTGAGAGCAGTCCTTGGCGATGCTGAGCGCCCTCCGCAGACAACGCTTGCTTTGGACAGACTCAATGGAGGGGAGCGAGGAACCGGTGATGCGTTGGGCAATTTTCACCACCCTCTGCAATGCCTTCCGGTCGGAGACAGAGCAGTTGCCATACCATACTGTGATGCAGTTGGTAAGGATGCTCTCGATGGTGCAGCGGTAGAAGTTCACCAGGATCTGAGGAGACAGATGGACCTTCTTCAGTCTCCTCAGGAAGAAGAGACGCTGGTGAGCCTTCTTGATCAGAGTTGAGGTATTGTGGGTCCAAGAGAGGTCATCGGAGATGTTGACTCCCAGGAACCTGAAGCTAGAAACACGTTCCACCTCCGTCCCGTTAATGTGGATGGGGGTGTGCGTGCCGCCCCTGGACTTCCTGAAGTCTACAATGAGCTCTGGTAAGCAAGCGTTGCAAGCAGTAAGCAAGAGCCTGGAATATTTTAAAGGCCTTCTAACAACACAGTTAGAGATACATTTAATCTGTGGAATATATTCACTCTGATAGATTGGGATATTAGGTTAAAAGGAATGCCCAAGATAAAAAAAAAAACATATTTAAATACATTTCAAAATTCGCAAACTTATATTCTATTAATTAAAAATCTCCATGAATTAATGATCAATTCATAGCGAAAGAGATTAAGAATAGGACTAATAGAACAGGTTCACAATGCTATCAAGAGCAAGCTTAGAGATTGGGACAAGTTGAAGTAGCAGTAAGAATTATCAACAATTGATAAAGATGGAGAAGATATATCGTGACAGTAAAACAACAAGAAATACACGAAAGTGTATGAAAAGTTATAATAACAATGTAAATAGGTAGAGAATATCAAAAGAAAATATGGGTCCTGTGGCGCCAAAGATTGGAAAGAATATAATGGGAAGTAAAAAAGTGTCCAAGGCATTACAAAGCTAGTGTATCAGTTTCTATTGCATACAATAAGAGTAACAAGTGATAAATCAACAATGGCTGTTTAAAACAAATTATTGTCAGGTGTTAGTGCACTGTGTGAGATACTGTAATGGATACAAAAGGCTCTTGCAAGTTTATAAAGATTATTTTTTCCTTTTTTATATTTCATTACCAAGTAAGATTGAACAAATAGATATGAATCAAAAACTGAGTAAATAATTTTAATCATCTGTGTTTATTTTTCTGTACAGCTATCTAAACTAAATACTGTCACTCTCCACTCTTGGCTGAAATGTCGTGGTGTTTCTGTGAAAACAAGGGACAAGAAAGAGCAGCTGGTTTCCAAAATCATGGAATTTATCAAAGGTCCACAGAATTAATTTGGGAATATTTGTTCAGTTCATGCTCTGCACAAAGTGCAATAGTGTAAGTTGTTATGTTTGTTCCATTCCTACATTTAGCATATGCTACTTATCCTGATTACTATTATTGTTTTTTACTTATATCCTGTTGTCATCTAATCTATTCAGAATTTGATAAAAGTAATTAATAAATTAATACATTTCATATATAAATTAAATTATTTGGCAGTAATGGTGATACAAAGCTATTCAATGACACTGTACCTAGCTATAGTAACTATTGTGCAATTTATTGGAAATCATTCTTTAATCTTTGTTGTTAAATTTTGTTAATATGAATGGTGCCAAGCTAATGAAAATTCTCATGGTATAATGTATTTTTCAGTAAGTATCAAACTCATTGCGATTGATAGAGTGATACACATATAAATGGTCATTAATGTAATTTTATTTGCATCTCCAAATCTATTTAAATTAAAGATTTTAAATTAAATGTTTTTCATTTTCTGACTATTTATTTTCATAATCTGAAATAGCTATATAGCATGGTAACAGGCGATTTGGCCCACCTTGACCATTCCAACTGTTGGCATTGTGCACTCGTCTCATTTACCTGCATTTGGCCCAATGCTCTCTAAATCCTTCCTATCCATATATCTGTCCAAATGTCTTTTGAAAGTTGTAATTGGATCCATTTCAATAGCTTCCTCCAGCAGCTCATTCCAGATAAGGATTACCGTCTAAATGAAAAAGTTATCCTGCGGCCCTTTGTAAATATTTTCCTCTTACCTTAAGCCTATGTCCTCCAGCTTTAGAATCCTCTATTGTGTTATAAAGACTGGGTATTAACTTTTCCATGTCCCTCATAATCTTATAAACTTCAATACGGTGACCTCTCAGTCTCCTACACAACAAACAAAAAAGTCACAGCCTATCCAATTTCTTGCTTTTCCTCAAGCTCTCAGTTCCAGGGCACTTCACGGTGAATTACTTCTGCACCCTTCCCAACAAATTTGCATCCTTCCTATAGCTGAGCAACCAAAGTTACACATTGTACTCCAAGTGTGGTCTCACTAATGACTTGTACTGCTGCATCATGATGTTCCAGCTTTTGTACTCAATACCGTTCCCAACTACCATCTTCACCACACTGTCCACCTGTCTCATCATTTTCAGGCAACCATGTACCTGTATCTCTGCTCTGTAATATTTTCCAGGGCTCTACAGGTCCGCCACCAATTTTCTGGCATCCTTGGTTCCAGAGGTCTCGGCTTCTGAGAGGAATCAGCGGTACTGGAACAGTCTGCCTAGGCGAGGCGAGGAGCAGAGAAACCGGTACACAAATTCGGCCTTAGAAGTTGGCTCTGGGGACAGATCTGCCGGCTCCGGCTGTGCTGGAGTTCCAATACCCGGGCCGCAGGGGGAAAATTCACCTGCCTCACCTGGCCCAGGTGCCAGTTTCAGGAGTAATCCTGAAAGGCGGGATTTTATGTGTGCTCTCGTAATTTTGTCAGGGTTAAAGGAGGTGCCAGACCACCAGTTGCCGGAAAATCGGTGGTTGACCTGTACCACTTACCTTGTAAGCCCTGCCATGGTTTGACATGTCAAAGTGCAATACTTCATATTTCTCAGTTAAATTCAATTTTTATTTCTTTAGCCCACCTTCCCAATTGATCTATATCCTGTTGTAATCTTAGAAATCCTTCCTCACTATCCACTATACCACCACTATGGTGTTATCTGCAAATTTGTTAACAATATTAACTAGATTGCCATCCAAACCCGTTTGGCACTCCACTGGCCACAGGTCTACCATTGGAAAAACAACCCTCGACAACTATGTGAGAAAGTAGCATCTCTGCCATTTACTTAAAACTGTTGGGAGCAAGTTGATATGTCACATTAAATCATCTTGGGAAAACAATGTAGGGTTAAAGTGACCTATGAAACCATCAGCTATTCCATAAGTGCCTTTGATTTGGCTACAAGTCAGCTTGAAATACAATGCTCAATGTTATCATGCCATATGATAAAAAACACATTTTTGCCAACCTCATTTTTTTTGGTATGTACAGTATTGTGTATTTACATAATTGAAATGGAAATGCCAGCACTCCTGTTATGTAACTTAGCCATTCAAGGCTTTGTTTTTTTTGTTCCACCACTGCTTATTCTACCTTTATAGATGACTAGCTGTAATCACAAATCAAATCAACTTCAGCCACATACGTAACTGACAAAAAAATGTACGTAGCAAAATATTAGAAACACTCAATTTCAGGCTGTTGCTTCAAATGCATTTACACTGAAATTAAACTAATGTGTCTAATAAACTGATGTGGCAGAGTCATTAGATATGTTTAATGTTAGCACATGTTTTAATTCATTAAAATCAAGAGGGTAACTTGGGAAAGGGTAGGAACACACAAGGACAAATGAGAGAATTTAAGATGAGCCAGAAGAAGTGGGTGAGGTATTAAACAAGTACTTCATATTTGTTGTATCCAAGAAGAACATGAGGAGGGCAAGATAGACACAAAAAACTTGAGTAACTCAGCGGGACAGGCAGCATTTCTGGAGCGAAGGAATGGGTGACGTTTTGGGTCGAGACCCTTCTTCTGTTCATGAGGATAACAAGATCTGGGACAGATATGCTAATATTTTGTGGCACTGTAGAGGCACAAACGTCGTGAATAAATGATTTCTTTATTCAGGCATAGTAGGTAAGATATACATACACGTTTAGCACTCTAACATAATAGTCATTGTTGCTGCTGAGAGGCTGTGGCCTCGAGCTGAGCTGAGGTGGCAGGACACTCTAATGAAGAGAGAGGAAGAGAGAGCGAGGAAGGGAAGGTCGGTTCTTATATACTAGGGCACACCCCTATACCCCGTAACCCTACCCCCGACTGCCGAGGGTTCGCTTAACAAGAGTGGCCTAACCACTAGTTGCCACTACAGGACCTCCCCCTGAACCGGAGGCAGGAAACGAGCAGGCTGACAAAACACGGTAGCCTGACTCATAAACTTACAGGCAGACCGTGAGGGCAGATGTCGAAAAGGGATGGCGCTCGCTCACCTTCTACTGGAAGGTGCACAAACATGGTCGAGGGCGGCTCTTGCTGTGGGGTCGGTGGCACCCCGGCTGTGGGTCGGGACGGAGTGGCCCGCGGGAGCAGTCGACGCTTCGGCTGTGGCCGATCCCGAGGCATGCCGAGGGGTGCAAGGAGACCAAAGCAAAAGCCGCAGAACAGACGAGAGATAGACCAGTCACGTTGACCAGCAGGGGATCGTGAGAAAGACGTCGGCAACAATGCAAATACAACAAGAAACTAATACTAATATTAAGCTAAGGCATTACATCGTAAAATGGAATAAAACCACAGTGAGCAAACTGCAAAGATACATCAAAGTCCAAAGTGGTCGGATGCTGAAAGTTCTGTGGTTCGAATCAAGCAGGGTAGGACAGGAAACCAAAGTTCGAAATGTCCAATGTGTGATGAGAAGAAAGGAAGGGGAAGAAGGGAAAATCCATCCATCAGTCTGAAGAAGGGTTTCGGCCCGAAACGTTGCCTCTTTCCTTCGCTCCATAGATGCTGCTGCACCCGCTGAGTTTCTCCAGCATTTTTGTGTACCTGTGATGAGAAGAAGCTGTGCTTGAAACTGGAGGCTATAGTAACAGCAACCAACCAGGGGTGGCGCTGTAGACGACGGTCAGGCTGCATAGACACCTCTAGAGGTAGCACTGCTGACTGCGGTCGGGCTGCAGAGTCGCCACTCGAGCAGAGGTGGTGCTGTTGATGGCGGTCAGCAGGTCGAGCGTCGATTCCAGCCGCGGCGGCCATTTTTGTAGTCGAAATCTGCGCTGCGCGAGGAGCAGAAGGACGTCTTCGGGACGTCGTTTCAGGTAGGCCCGCCCTATCGGGTGGCTAGGCCTTGATCAGCGGCCGGCGGGGTAATGGGCGGGCCCGCTCCCTCCCGAGTCAGGCGGGCGTCGGTGATGCTGGGGGCGGGGGGCTGCTACACTCGCAGCTCCTGCAGCAGCTCAGGTCATGCGGGAGAGAAAGCGAGTGCTGAGGCTGCTGCACCGCTGTCTGCTGTGGTGGGACGTGGGTGGGCGACCCTTGCGGCCTGCGATCGGCTAGACCAGGCATAGGCAGGAATCAAGCGGCCAGACCGCGGCGGCAGGGCCCAAGGCGGCGCCCGGTTGCCGCACAGAATTGATGTCTGCATACATAGCGTTAATTACCGTAGAGCTGGGCTGTCGGCTGCAGACATCAGGTCACCACCAATTTGGATTGCAGCGGGTCACCAATGTAAAGGCACAAACGTCGTGAATAAATGATTTCTTTAATCAGGCATTGTAGGTAAGATGTACATACATGTTTAGCACTCTAACATAATAGTCATTGCTGCCGCTGAGAGGCTGTTGCCTGAGCTCCTGCTGAGGTGGCAGGACACTAATGAAGAGAGAGGAAGAGAGAGCGTGAGAGGGAAGGTCGGTTCTTATATACTGGGGCACACTTCTATACCCCGTGACCCTACCCCGACTGCCAAGGGTTCGCATAGCAAGAGTGGCCTAACCACTAGGTGCCACTATAGCATGTTGATATCAAGGAGGTGTGTCTGGTCTCTTGAAAAACATTAAGATGGATAAGTTCCCAGGGCCTGAGGGAATCTATCCCAAGTTTATCATGAGAGCCATGAGCAGGGATTGCAAGGTCTTTGACAGAGATCTTTGTATCCTCTTTAGCCACAGACGAGAACAGCCAGTGTTAATTCTCTGATTACGAAGTTCAACAAGAACAAATCTGAAAATTATAGGCCAGTGATCCTTACTCAGTGGTAGAAAAATTATTGGAGCATATTCTTTGGGATGGGGTCTACTGACATCTGAAAAAGCACAGACTTAAGCTCAGTCAACAAGAAGTTGTCTTACAAATGATTGAGCTTTTTGTGGAGGTGACGAAAATAATTGATGAGGGTAGGGCAATATATGTTGTCTACATAAACTTCAGTAAAACATTTGAGAGGGAACCAGATCCAAACAATTAAGGCACATGGGATCTATAGTGACTCGGTAGATTATATTCAAAATGTTCTTTGCCATAGAAGGCAGAGGGTAGTTGTGGAGTGGTGTGATTCTGACTGGAGATCTGTGACCGGTGGTGTTCTGCAGGGATCAATGCTGGGGGCTCTAAATGATTTGGATTAAAATGTAGGAGGGCTGATTAGTAAATCATAAAAACATAGAAACAGAGAAAATAGGTGCAGGAGTAGGCCATTCGGCCCTTCGAGCTTGCACCGCCATTCGATATGATCATGGCTGATCATCCAACTCAGTATCCCATCTCTGCCTTCTCTCCATACCCCCTGATCCCTTTAGCCACAAGGGCCACATCTAACTCGCTCTTAAATATAGCCAATGAACTGGCCTCAACTACCTTCTGTGGCAGAAAATTCCACAGATTCATCACTCTCAGTGTAAAAAATGATTTTCTCAATCTGCACACAACACAAAAATTAATGGCGTTGTGGAGAGTGAGGAAGGTTTGTCAAATGATTCAGCAGGACATGGATTAGGTGGAAATAACAGCGAGTTTAATCCAGACTAATGTAAAGTGTTGCACTTTAGGATGTTAGATATAAGAGGAAAGTATAGAATAAGTGATAGGATCCCTGGGAGCATTGATGTCGAGAGGTATCTTGGATTGCGTCCATAACTCCTAGACAAAAGCAACATACGTTGAGAGGACGGTAAAGAAGATATACAGCATACTTGCTATCATTGATCAGGGCATTGGTTATAAAAGTCGGGAATGTCATGTTGCAGCTGTATAAAACTTTGGAGACTGAGAGGTGATATGGAAACATATAACATTTTGAGGGCATAAATAGGGTAGAAAGTCTTTTTCAATTGGGTAGAAATGTCAAATACTAGAGGATGTAGATTTAAGGTGAGAAAGGTAATGTTTAAAAGAAGATTTACATGGCAAGTTCTTATTTACACAGGGTGGGAGGTACCTGGGAAAGTGGTGGAAGCAGATACAATAGCAACATTTAAGAGCCATTTTGACAGGCACATGAACAGGCAGGGAATGTAAATATATATAGACCATGTACAGGCAGATGTGTAGTTCAAATTGGAAGTTTAGTCGGCATAGACATTGTGGGCCTGTTCCTGTGTTGTACTGTCTTATGTAATGTTTGTATTTCTGTAATGTTTATTCAAGATTGCATAAGCAGCTGACCCCACACATTGAAGCAGATCTTAATTGGGAGGTTGAGGCATGCAAGGTTCTCGTTGAAGAATTCACTTTTTACTGTGGATCCAATCACATTACCGTTAGATCCCCAAATTGCACCACTTGCCTACACACAAGGTGCCATTTATACATGTCTGCATCGAGGGAGAAAAAAAGGAACATTGGCAGGAAACTCAAATGGTCACAGTGAGAATATGCAAATTCCACACAGATAGTACCAGAGATCAGGATTGAATCAGGTTATTGGACCTGCAGGCAGCAGCTCCACTAAATGCAACACCACTTCTGGAGGCACTTTAGAATGCTATGCTCAAGTTCTATTCACTCAATCTTATAAAATATGGAATCAGATAATTAATTAAATATCTCAATATTTATTGCATTTAGTATTATGTCAGTGTAAATCCTCCAAAGGAAGTTATTGAGCAATTTATTAACATTGATGTGATTGTCCTGTTTAACAAGGTACAGGAAAAGGATTTTCAATGGCTCAATAATGAACTTTAAACAGTGCATTTGTGGCATGTGTAAGGAACGGGCATGAGGAGGAATACAGGTACTTGACCAGTGCCTTCTGTGCCTGGAGTAAAGAGAACTGTCTCATCCTGAATACAACCAAGACTAAAGAGATGGTGGTTAACTTTGGCAGGTCCAAGCTCCCCCTTCAGCCAGTCACCGCTGCAGGGGCTGACATTGAGGTGGTGCAGACATATAAATATCTTGGAGTGCACCTTGATAACAAACTGGACTGGTCTGTCAACTCTGACTCCCTCTACAAAAAAGGCCAGAGCAGACTATTTTTCCTCAGAAGGCTCAAATCCTTCAATGTGTGTAATGATATGCTGTACATGTTTTACAACACTGTGATTGCAAGTGTCATTTTCTTACGCTGGTGTCTGCTGGGGCAACAGCATTAGTGCGAAAAACAGCAAGAAGCTGGACAAACTGGTAAAACGAGCTAGCTCAGTGCTGGAGGGGAGAGTGGAATCTGGGATGGATGTGCTTGAGAGGCTTATGAGGCGCAAGGCGCAGGTCATCCTAGAAAACCCCGGGCATTCCCTCCATGTAATTCTGGTGAGTCAAAAGAGCACTCGGAGCAACAACCGGCTCCTCTCCCTGTGCTGTAGAACGGAGCGGTTTAGCGCTTGCAGCCAATAGATTTTACTAGACTAAGTGGGACCCGTTGGCTCCCAGCATCACACGGGAGGGCTGGTCACCAAGGCAATATTCCACCTCTCCACCAATTCCAATACTGCTCGCCAGTGGGGGGGGGGGGGGCGCTGTCTGTTGCGCTAGTATGGGTGTTGCGGGCCAAAGGTACTGGTTTCCAGAGGGCTAGTATAGACATTGTGGGCCGTATGGAAGCTTGGGCAGGCATCCAACTGTTGCAACGATTTTAAAAGCCAAGCCAAGGCAAACAATTGGGCTGCAGCCACCCAACAACCAAAATTCATTTTGTGAACACAAACTTGTTAAAAAAGGCTAGGCAAACAATTGGGCTGCAGCCACCCGACAACCAAAAATCATTTTGTGAACACAAACTTGTCAAAAAGGCGAGGCAAACAATTGGGCTGCAGCCGCCCGACAACCAAAAATCATTTTGTGAACACAAACTTGTCAAAAAGGCGAGGCAAACAATTGGGCTGCAGCCACCCGACAACCAAAAATCATTTTGTGAACACAAACTTGTCAAAAAGGCGAGGCAAACAATTGGGCTGCAGCCGCCCGACAACCAAAAATCATTTTGTGAACACAAACTTGTCAAAAAGGCGAGGTAAACAATTGGGCTGCAGACACCCGACAACCAAAATTCATTTTGTGAACACAAACTTGTTAGAGGTGAGGCAAACAGTTGGGCTGCAGACACCCGACAACCAAAATTCATTTTGTGAACACAAACATGTTAAAAAAGGCGAGGCAAACAATTGGGCTGCAGACACCCGACAACCAAAATTCATTTTGTGAACACAAACTTTTTAAAAAGGGCTGCAGCCGCTTTACAGCAGCATCGAGGGGACTCACCGTGGAGTCGACGTGCGTTCAGTGTTATTCGCAGCTCAGTCTCTGCCAGACCCTCTCGCTTCCTGGGTCTGGCAGAGACTGAGTGAGGCACGACACTTCCTGGTTTTATAGTCCCTCCCCCTGCCGCCAGCGGGAGCAGCAGAGAGAATGGGGAATTTTGTAAAAACATTAATATCTCTCTCATTTTTCATCAACGGAAAAAATCCTCCACACTCATACGGCGGAGGGGGGCTCTGAGCGAGGTGGCCAAAAATGACGGCTGTAGGTGGCGCCGTTCTCTCGGAAATCGCAGCACAGTCGGCCAAAAGCGGTCAAGCTCAGAGATTTAGTAATATAGATAATACGGACTGCATTTTTTAATTGTTAATTATTGGTCTTTTTAAGTGTTTATTGCTCTCGGGTGTTGTCCACATTGTATTTTATGTATTTTCTGTCTGCGTTCGTTTTGAATGGGTGGGTTTGTTGGTTGGGGGCTTCTTGACATCTGAATTTCCCTGAGGGATCAATAAAGTATTTATTATTTTTATTATTATTTAAAGCATATCCATGTTTTAATTTATTAAGATCAATTCTAATTAACTTTAATTGATCAGAAACTGGTAAAACCCACAACAAAGCAGTGGTTATAATGTAAAATTAAGAGCTTAGATCCCAACATGCACAATTTCATTAGTTTCATGAAAAACAAATTGATTCAGTGGAATTACCAAGTGCAAATAGTAAGATTAAATGAGAACTTACCAGTTTGAAGTTTGATCTGTATTTTATGAGGAGTTACGATGAGGGTATTACGTGAAGAACCCGCTCAGTGCGCAGGCGCGGCATACTTCCAAGCAGCGGTGTGGAATCACAGATAGACACAGTTATTTTGAAGTAAACATAGTAAAGATAAGGAGACATCAATTTATTAGTTTGATCCATATAATGAGGGTGGGAGCGGAGGGCACGTAATACCCTCATCGTAACTCCTCATAAAATACAGATCAAACTTCAAACTGGTAAGTTCTCGTTTAATCTTACTATTTTACTTCGGAGTCACGTGAGTGACTACGTGAAGATTTCAAAGCTCTGTGATTTCAAACCGTGTAACAGTTTCATTTCACTCACTGCCGAAGTTCTTGAGGGAGGAAGTGTTATCGTAATGAACCAATGAGTCTATTTGTAGAAAAACACAATGGTATTTTTTAAACAATAACAACAAAGAATTAAGTTGCTCCCCTGGGCTTAAATTAAATATTTGCAGTTCGTAAATCTTTACTGCAAATAAACCAGGTTTTGCCAACGGCTTATTATAAAATTTTTGAACGGTCTTTTCCCCCCCCCCCACCATCCTGCTGTAGTCAGGATGTGGTCTATAGGCATGTCCATTCTTTAGCCGTCGACATGGATGCTGCCCTGGTGGAATAAAATTTGTACATGTTAGTGTTTATTCCAGCAGTTTCTAGCACCTGCTTGAGCCATCTCGCAATGGTTTGGCTCGTCACCCGACCATAAGGTTTTTGTGACTGACCCACAAGGCTTTTCATCTCCCTCGAATATTTTGGTTGTGTCTATGTAGGATAGTAGGTGGGTCATGGCACATAACCGTGGTTCTGGTGGGTAAGCCACGACTGGATTAGGTGTTCCTGGTCTGCTCTGTTTGATCAGTCGCTGGATAACGACAGATCTGGTCTGGAGCTGTGATGTTGTCCAGTCGCAATAGGTGTAGTGACTGGACCCTCTGAGCGGATACAAGTGCCATCAACATGAGCGTCTTTAGTGTAGCTTGCTCGAGGCCGGGGGATCTGGCTGGTGGCCATTCCCTGAGATATGTCAGGACCACACTGATATCCCAAATATGGGTATACCTGGGCTTAGGGCTTGATATTGTAAATGCCCTTCATCAGTTTTACCACCAGTGGATGGGATCCCATCGCCTGTTGTCCTGGCGCTGGTTTGAGATAAGCAGAAAGAGCACTCTGCGCTGTGTTGATGGCACTGTAGCTGATCCCTACATCGTGGTGTAGATAGGCCAGGAACTCCAGTATGTTGGTGGCTGTAGCTGTTGCGTATGTTGTCCCTGTTTCCTGGCAGTACTTCTCCCTTTTTTGATGCTGGTTATGTACTGCCTCTTGGTGGATGTTCGAAGGGATGCTGACATGGTGGTGATGGTTTGTTTGGACAATCCCAGTTCCAGGTAAGGTCTGTTCAAACTTGCAACCCAGGCGTTTAATTTTCTCATGGCATGGGTGTTTAGCTTACCTGGTAGGTAAGTAGCTGATAGCCAAATATGTCTTTCGACACACCATTGCCAAATCATGTTGACCAATTTGTCGCATGATAATGATTTTATGCCACCCATATGGTTAATATAAGCCATCACCGTAGTATTTATCAATTTGTAACCGAACATGCAAGTGCTGCATATTAGATACATATGCTTTTAAACCATAAAAGGCGCCCAACATCTCTAGATAGTTAATGCCCAGTGTAAGTAGTAATGATGACTCTAGGTTAGTCCATCTACCACCTGTGCTGGATATGGAGTTAGTCGCTCCCCAGCCTTGAGCACTGGCATCTGTTTGAATAATTAAAGTAGGGTTAGTGATAAAGATAGGGCTGAAACTATGCCAAACGTTTTCTGCCCACCACTGTAGCTCTGATATTGCTTCAGTGGGTAATTTCATGACACGATCATAGTGACCTGTATGTCGTTTTATTGCCTGTACCTTTGCTCTCTGTAAATTTTTGATAGTGCAAAGGTCCGAATTGTGTAGCAGGAAATGCTGCTACCATTTCCCCAATTACTCTTGCTACTTGTCGAATAGTTGGTCGCTCGTTGACCATTAAATTGTTGCATGATTGTGCTAATTCAACCATTTTTGCCTTTGGCAAGGTAACAGTCATATGGACTGAGTTAATTGTGAAGCCCAGGTAGTCCATGATAGTGGATGGCTTCAACTTAGATTTATCTGGATGTAGGACGAACCCCAGAGTTTCGAGGAGCTGTTTTGTAGCTGATACTGCTGCCACAGCCAATTCCATCGTTTTCCCTACTATCAGAATATCATCCAGATATGCCATGACAATATGTTTTTCTTAGTATTGCCATGGCTGGGTTCAATATTTTGGTGACTAATCTTGGGGCTGAAGTTAGCCCATAGGGCAATGCTTTGTACCATCCAGATAAATTTTAGGTATCTGCGATGATCCTTGTATATGGGTACTAGATAGTAAGCATCTTTAAGATAAATGCTTGCCATGAAGTGTCCTTTGGAATTCAGTTGTTTGGCAGTAACATATGTCTCCATTTTGAGATGTATATACTTAACAAATTTGTTTAATGATGGTAAGTCAATGATGATGCGACAGCCACCATCTTTTTTGGTTTTAGTGAATATATTCGATACAAATTCCAAAGGTTCATGTTTGGTCTTTTCGATGACCCCCTTTGTGATAAGTCTCACCAGTTCAGCTTGTCCCTCGCGTTTCTCTTTGAAGGAGGGAGAAATACCCTTTGGGCCCAATGTTGAACTGGCGGCGTTTTTTCTGACGAATTGTATTTTATATCCACTAATGCTGTTGAGTATATACTTGTCACTCGTGACCATACCCCATGCTTCTTTAAACAAGTGTAATCTCCCCCCTGTTAATAAAGCACCCTTATTCTCTATATGCTGGTAGAGACCAGACCCACCTACCTCCATGGTTATTGGCGATTCTGTTTCTTCATTTTCCTGAAGGTTTTGTTCTGACGTGCTGGCGATGTTGGGGGGAGGCGCATTTTCCAGAGAGTCCGCTGCGGGCCCTGATCTAAAAAGATCTTTGGGGATAATGTGCAGACCCCAAGCGTTCACCAGTCCCATATTGCGGACGTCGATTGGTGGATGCCGTGGGGTACTGCCGCTTGGGTATCGGAGGTCTTGGTTTGCTCGTCCCGGGGCCTGCCCTCATTAGGCCGAAGGTTTTTGATGCTTCCTCCATCTCCTTCAGTTTTCTATTGAGAACTTTCCCAAATAGCAGCGCGTCCGTCTCCGCAGCTGGGGCTTTACACAAGCCAGCAAATTTGGGATTGAGGGCAGGTCTTATGTTTTCCCTCCGGAGATTGTTGATCTCAAATTGTGTGGTACACATTAATGCCAGCACATCCTGCTGGCAGGTATCCATCTCCGTGGTCTCCACGGAACGAGCAAAGGCTGTGATGGCCGACGTCAGGAGCCTTAGGATCCGCTGTAGCTTGAGTTCTTGGGTCCGGATGTGTGACCCCACATGCCCCCAGATTTGGCTGTTGACACTTTTTACTTTGAGGGCCTCACAGTTTTCTGGTGCTGTGTGTTGTTTCAGCACCTCAGCGAGCACCTTCCCCAGTAATGGTTTATTGGATAGATGGTTGATGCTGGCTGCCATTCTTGGTTCCAGCGGTGCTCCAGCCCGTGGGGTTGCTACAAGCGGTCCATCACACCCAACAGCTCTTCCTGTTCCTGCACCCCCTGGCATACTCCCGATTTCGTCCGCCTGCCCCTGTTCCAGACCAGCCCAGCCCTGGTCACCAATGCTAGCCTCCAGTAATGAGGGAGCAGAGGGCAGTGCATGAAACACTGTGGAGGGGGTGTCTGACCTCCCTCCGCGAGAGCGCTCTTTCTGCGCATCTCGCTGGAGCTGCTCCAATAGTTGTTGGATGCAGCTCAGGCAGCTGTCTCTCCTCCATTTAGGTGGAGACATGTCCCCGTCCGACGAATCGGACGCCACCGGCCGGATGCCTGTTCGGATGGCTAGACATCCAGCCCGCAGTTCAGGCACTAGCGGGACTGGGCTCGGCGCGGTGATGGGGATAGCGGAGCGCCCGGTAATTGTTCCTACCGCCTTCTTCTGGAGCTTTTGCCTTGTAGTAGCGAGAGCGCCCCTCAAGCAGCGCGTCTCGCCGGCACCTGCTCCGTGAGCCGCTCCAGCGGCTCAGGCGGCTCTCTCTCCCCCCGTGCGGGTGGAGAGACGTCCCGTCCGAAATCGGGAACACCTGCCGGATGCCTCTTCGGGTGGCTATGCATCCAGCCCGCTGCTCAGGTACTAGCGGGCTGGGCTCGGCACGGTGTCGGGGAATAGAGGAACACCGGGTAACGCTCCTGCCGCCTGTTGCTGCCCCCCTCCCCGACGGGAAAACGTTCCTCCTTGAACGGGGGACAGTTTTGTTCCAGAGCCTTTTTCTCTGCCTGTAAAAAACACAAGCAGAAAAAGGCTCACCTGTAAAAGAAAACCCGACCTCAGGGTACTCACCTGACGGTCCGGTTCATTCTGTAGCGGGAGAGCCTAATTCCCGTTGCAGCCGCTGTTGCATTGCTGGCGTAATGCCGCGCCTGCGCACTGAGCGGGTTCTTCACGTAGTCACTCACGTGACTCCGAAGTAAAATCATATATTTTTTCTATAATACCTAATTTAAGTTACAAGGTATATATGAAAAATCATTTATTCCATATCCATTTCTCTTTATATCTCCTTTCGATTATCCAATTATTTCATATTTTTGATTATCCAATTATATTAATAAATCACATCTACAAACATGGAATATACTTTACATTAAAAATGGGCCATTTACCATAAAATGGTGCAGAATGAGACATCCATTATCAAGTAAGAGTTTCATGACATTATATTGCTAAAGACACTTTAGAGGGGAAAAAACAAGGCATTATTAACAATTTTTGATGTTAAAGAAATTCCACATGCATATTTCATTATTGAAGGTCCTACAGAGCTGGTAAAGATGCCTTGTTGAACCCTATTACTTATCTCATTATCACCTAGAAATATATTTTTTTGCAGCTAATTAATCTTACAAAGTCCATTGATACAAGTACCTTTCTTAAATACAATCCCACCATTACGTTGGTTACCTGTACTGGATAGCTTCCAAATTAATTTGATTTTTTAATGCCAACATCTGAACTAATTCATGTTGAATAGTTGAGTTTAATCCGGCCAACAATGATTCCTTTCATACTTTCAATTACTTTTAAATAAATAAATGTCTAATGCTAGTCTCATTTTCACTGCATAAGAATATGTTAAGACTTATTCTATTCATTATTTCTTGAAACAATTGCAGTCTCCACATTTATGATTCAATAATTAGAATTGCAGTTTCAACCACATAAAACATCCATGGTTAAATCTAGCGATGCTTTATCTGCTAAAGCATTTGATTCTTCCCATGAAAATTGCTGCCAATAAATATCTTAAGAACTCTATTTATTTCAGACAGAAATAAATGTAATTGACATTGTTTGAGTAAAATACATATGCTTCCTGCATTCTTTTTAAACTAGTGCTAATACTTCTGGAGTCTCTGAACATATTAAAAGGTAAAGCGATATATGTCTACAGGAACTGAATATAATTTATACTTCAGATATATTTTATTAAAGGAACAATACAACAATACTTAAAACTATAGAAAATGTGCTATAATAGAAGAAAAGTTTATGTGAATAATAGTTTAATTTTCTTTTGGACCTCTGAAATGCTAAGATTTTAACAAGTTCAGATGTTTTCTATTGTACTGGTCACTTGGAATCAATTAAAACTGTAGCAACAATTGAACAGTATGAAAATAAAATGAAAGCAGTTGACACTGGGAGATAATAATGTCAGTAGCACATTGTAAAGTCTAATATTTATTCCTCAACGGAGTCCAATTGATCACTTTCTTTGAACAAAAACCTAATATGTCGACACCTTTTTTCAGTTCAGGTGAAGGATTATAAATCATGCTTTATCTTTTACATATATGAACTGATGTGCAATGAATTACCAGCATTTTGGAAGGTTGGTGCAATACATGTCATCCAATCTTTTATTGTGTTTGAGGAAAAACATGTGAATATTACTGGGTGTTATGTTTTCCTTCTAGTTTATACTTTTTCACAAGTGCAAGTGGCAGCAATAAATGCTCATCCCGTAGCGGTTAAAGTAATCCAATCTGCATTATTGTAGTGGTGAAATTACAATTTAAGATATCTTTATCGTTTATTTTGTATTGCTCTGTTTATAAACCCAAATGCCTTTATTACCACCATTATTACCTTTACAGATTTCTGTGGAGACCTAATTTTCTCCCTTTGGGGTCATTTTAAAGGCGCAACTCAATTACTGTTTTAATTTCCCTGAAGAATACAATTTCACACTCTCCATATTGAAATTCATCTACCATGGATTTTTCTGTTTATTTATTTCCCTGTCTATGTCATCTTGAAGCCCGTTCAGCTTTACCTTGCCAAGTTTCATATCATTTTCAGACCTAATACCCGAGATTAAGTTGTCATTAAATAATGAAAAGAATACTCAGGAAAAAATGATCTCCTGGGGATATTATAAATCACACCCCAATCTAAAATACATTTACTGCTCTCCTTTTTCTTCCTGTCACTTTATTAATTTTGTACACAAATATAAATCTCCTTATGTCTCTTTTTAAAATATTTTCCAAAACTCATGCTTGTTATATCTCAATTTTGTTTTCAACCTTTTCTGTTACCTCATCGAAGAACTTAATGAAGATATTGTGACAATTTATTATGCTTAACTGAACATTTGGTTAAAACTTCAATTTTTAAATTATAATTTATTCAGCATTATGCAAACCTGTATTTTTTCCCAGAGCTCTGAAACGAGCGATTATGGCCTTTTCAGGAATGGCTGTGCCATCAGAGCGCCGCTAATAGTGGTTGGGGGGTGTTGAGGGGGGATGGAGTGAGTGCAGGACACACCGCCCCCACCCCCACCGGCCCCCGACAGCCCCCGCCTGAAGCCATCCCCCTCCCCTGGCTGCAGGACGCTCCCCTCCCCCCCCACCAGCCCCCGGCAGAAGCCGGTGGGGAGCGGCAGCGGTAGGCCATGGCAGTGGCAGCGGTAGGCCACGACAATGATTGGCAGCGGCAGGTGTAGACAATGCTATGCAGTGGCAGCGGTTGGCCACAGCAGGGGTAGGCAGTGGCAGGTGTAGGCAACGGTAGGCTACGGCAGTGGTAGGTCACGGCAGCGATCCCCCCACCTTCCCCCAACAGACCCCGCTTGAAGTCGTCCCCCTCCCCCGGTTGCAGGATGCTCCCCCCACCGGCCCCCAACAGCCCCCGCCTGAAGCCGTCCCCCTCCCGCGGCTGCAGGATGCTCCCCCAACCGGCCCCCAACAGCCCCCGCCTGAAGCCGTCCCCCTCCCGCGGCTGCAGGATGCTCCCCCCACCGGCCCCCAACAGCCCCCGCCTGAAGCCGTCTCCCTCCCCTGGCTGCAGGATGCTCCCCCAACCGGCCCCCAACAGCCCCCGCCTGAAGCCGTCCCCCTCCCGCGGCTGCAGGATGCTCCCCCCACCGGCCCCCAACAGCCCCCGCCTGAAGCTGTCTCCCTCCCCCGCTTGAAGCCGTCCCCCTCCCCCGGCTGCAGGATGCTCCCCCAACAGCCCCTGCCTGAAGCCGTCCCCCTCCCGCGGCTGCAGGATGCTCCCCCCACCGGCCCACAACAGCCCCCGCCTGAAGCTGTCTCCCTCCCCCGGCAGCAGGATGCTCCCCCCACCGGCCCCCAACATCCCCCGCCTGAAGCTGTCTCCCTCCCCCGGCTGGAGAATGCAACAAGAAAGAATGGACTGAATAAATATCATCTTTAACCTTTAAATTGTTGTTATATTTTAAGTTATTCACATTTTAAGCTTTAATAAATTCCTTTTCCACTTGCCGTGCCCCTCAGCTGCGCCTGCGCAGTAATTCCATGTGTTGTACGTCACAATGGGAACCCAATGGGCGGAGGGCAAAGGGCGGAGTGGGCGGGTGAGGGGAGGAGTGGGGATCAGGGGCGTCACAACGGGAAACCATCAGCCGCGCCTGCGCAGTTGGGGGCCATCCATGAGTGGTGGAATATTGCGTTGGGGGACCAGGCCTCCCGTGTGAGAATGGGACCCAACGGGTCCCACTTAGTCTAGTCAACAATAAAGATGAACGTTTGTGCCAGTTGGAGTGTTCGAGAATTTCTTAGCACTTGTCTTTTACATTTGGTTTTACTCTGTTCCACCAAATTGCAACTGATTTGTAATGTAATTCCTTATATTTAGCTTTGCCCATAAAACTTAATACGTCAATCAATTTTAAAAGTGACAATAAAAATAGCAATGGCCATTTGCAGACAGGGGTTAAAAAAACTTCATCACTCAGTATGTGTACACAGATGCTTTTTGATATTGTTCTTGAAAGATTTGAGTCTGACCTTTAGACTTTGGCCCCAGGCTTCCCAGCCATCAAAAACAACATTTTGAATTCTATAGATTGTGATCTCTGTTTCCAAAACTGTTCACACCCTCTTAGGTAAGTACTTTCCTGATCGGGCATCAGATCAGAATCCCCATTTATTTGAAATGTGGATTCCCAACTTGAAGACTGGGACAGAAAATATAAGCTCCATTTTTTTAATACATATTCTTTACTTCTATTGTGGTTTTTTGTTGTAGTTTTATTGCTATTTTGTTTTGTTAAAGTACTTTGTTAAAATGTTTTCATTTTCATTATTTCTAATTATTAAATAACTGAAAAATGTTAAATTCATCCAGATATTTAAAGACTCTTATGACTCTTTAAGGGCTTGTCCCACTTGGCAATTTTTTCGGCGACTGCCGGCATCATTGACTGACGTACCAGGTCACTGATAATTTTGTGGCGTGATGCGGCGGTGATGATGCGGCGGCGTGATGACTTATGACGTGCGGTGTTTTTCAAGTGTCGCAACATTTTTTTTGTCGCCGCTGGATTTTGAAATGTTCAAAATCTTTTGGCGAAACTGATATGACGCCGGCAGTCACCGAAAAAATCGCCAAGTGGGACAAGCCCTTTAATGTCATTAACTGAAGGTAAAGGTGTAGCACTAGTTTTGCTGTCTGTCAAAAGCTGACAGAATGTTCTGGGGCAGAACTCCAGCTTTATGACAGCTGAGGCCAACTCACCAGGTCCCACTGTGCATAGCTACCATAGTCCCAGAATTGGGACCTCGCCCCTTGCTACATTGGATAAGGTGACGTCCTTCAGATGAAGTGTTACTGGCCTGTCCCACTTAGGCGATTTTTCTCGGCGACTACAGGTGACTAGGCTGTCGCCACATGGTCGCAGGGTGACGCTTAAAGAGTCGTAACCTTTTCCTGGTCTTCGCTGGATTTTGAAATGTTCAATACTTTTCGGCGAATGTGGGCTTGATGTAGCTTGTCTTCTCCTGTCGTAGGTGCTGTCGTAGGTTGTCGCTAGGATTACGCATGTTGTCGCCAGGTGACGTTGGTTGTCGCCGGGTGCTGACTTCGGTTAATTCCATTGGCGACTGCCTACGTCAACCTATGTCAACCGGCGACAGGTACCGGTGACTGAATTGTCCAGATGTCGCCGACAGGGCCGTTGCTTTTCGCGTGTGGCCGTAGGTTTACTTTGGTTGTCATCGGTTGTTGCTTGTGTGGTCGTAGGTTGTCGTAGGTGTGGTTGTAGGTGGACGTCCTAATGGGTCGCCATTTGTCGGAAGCTTGCCGTAGCTTGACGTCGCCTAGTTGATAGGTTGTCGTAGCTTGTCGTAGACATTGTCGTAGAGGAGGGTCCAGTTGCCGCTTTTTCGGCGACCTGCTACAACTGTGACAGTCACGGCAGTCACCGAAAAAATCACCTAAGTGGGACAGGCCCTTAGCTCTCCCAGGCCACTCCAAGAGCACTCCACCAACTTGCAATCTCAACCACCTGTAAGGACAAGGTCAATAGCGACACCATGGCCGTCCGAAGGGGGGTGCGATGGGTGCGGTAGCACCCCCCTTTTTTTCCAAGGTAAAAAAAAATCCAGAGTGAAAATAAAATGGGGGCGCAACGACACCAGGACAGAGGGAGCCGTGCCTTTGGACTGCTTAGTCCTCTTGCAGCCATACAGCCACTGGATGACCCTGGCATTGCGCTCGATAACTGAGAGGGCAGAGGGCAGGGGCTTGTTCTTCCCCGGAGCGGCTCGTTGCCGCTATCGCTGCTGCTGTGCCGGGATGGCTCGCTCTCCGAGTCTGGGCAGCTCACGCTGCAAAACATGAGGGCAAGGCTTTCGAAGGCGGAAAGCCTCTCCCTGGCCAGGTTTTCGATCACCTCGTACTCGAGTCTGCAGTGCTCGAAGAAACTGTCCAAGCCCGAGCAGACTCGGGAGAAATGGCAGCAGCGGTTGGAGTGCGAGTGCACTCCTTGGGGCGACCTGCTGCTGCTTCTCGGGGCACTGCTGGCATGGTTACTTATGCACCTTGGGATGTTGCTCTGCTGGCGTGGTGACTGGGGGGGGAGGGGGGGAGAGGAAGTGGGTGGAGAGGGAGAGAGAGGAGAGAGGCTGGGGGAGGGAAGAGGAGGGATGGGGAGAGGAGGGGGAGAAGGTGGGGGGAGAAGGCGGGGGGAGAAGGCGGGGGGAGAGGAGGGGGGGGGAGGAGAGGAGGGCGGGGAGCAGTGGGGATTGGGGATCGGGTGTCAACCAAAGGAGGAGGGAGGGGTGGAGGGTGACGCCATCCTAGAAGAAACTGTCCATACCCGAGCAATCTAGAGGGAGGGGGGTACAAAGAGGGGGCAGAGACAGAGAGAGAGGGGCAGAGACAGAGAGGCAGAGCGAGAGGGGCAGAGACAGAGGGGGAGAGAGAGAGAGGGGGGAGAGGAGGGGGGGGCGAGAGAGAGGGGGGCTAGACAGGGGGGTAGAGATGGGGGAGAGAGGTGGCGGGAGAGGGGGTCGAGGGGGGAGAGGGAGAGGGGGGAGAGAGATGGGGAGGGGGAGAGAGGTGGGGGGGAGAGAGGGGGGGAAGAGAGAGGGGGGGAAGAGAGAGGGGGCGAGAGAGAGGGGCTAGAGAGGTGGGGGGAGATAGGGGGAGAGAGGGGGGGGAGAAAGAGGGAAAGAGAGAGAGGGGGGTGGCCCGGTCCGAGCCGAGCCGAGGACCATACCCGAGCCGAGCGAGCCAGCCAAGTCTTTTGAATAATGGGGGGGGGGGGGGAGTGGTCGCGTGGGGGGTGACGTCACTCACGGCACGTGATTAACCAAAGACAGTGTTTTTTAAATTCAATGTTTTTTTCTGATTTTTGAACATTTTCAGTAATAACTCAAGAAATAAAACCTGAAATTTTCAGATAAGGCGCTTTGGACTCCATGGGAAAAGTCTCTACCGGAATATGTAAAAGTTTTACCATTACCGCGTCATTTTTTCACAAAGATGTGACAACACACAAACAAATAAACAAACACACACACATATCCACATTCAAGATCAGAGTTTTATATGATTGAATCAAAATCAAGAATTATAAATTCACATTTCAAAAATGGTTTCACAATTTAGTGGTACTGATTTTCAGTATTCCATACTGATATTTGAGAATACATGAGGTTGCATGCAAAATACTGAATTTCAAAAATCCTCTTTCTGTGTAGTACGTTCTATTGCATTTATGTGAGAAATACCAATTTCCCCAACAAAATACTGATTTTCAGCCATCATAATACAGAAATGCTCGGTGAAACTTGGCAGCTCTGCAATTATTCACAATCACATTGTGTTTGAGAATTCAAAATGGGATTTGTGATCTTGTTTATGAGTCATGGAACTAAAATTTGGTATAATAGCATGACAGTAAAATAGGTTGGTTTGAACGCACTGTTTAGTTTGACTTCAATTTTCATGATGGAAATTGAAGTCGAAGAAAATGTTGTATTCACATCACGATTCCATGTTGAAATTGATGTGATGTGAAGTTGTTAGGTCAGGACCCTTAAAGGTGCACTGCACACACTAACACAGTCTAACAGTAACAGGCAATCAAATCAACACACAAAACATTTTCTAAAAAAAGGGTTTCTTTACTGCAAAAACTTACAGTATTTTATGTGCAGTTTTTGCATCCTCCTTTATAACATTTTGCATAACATTTTACAACAGTACAACTTGATTGTTAAAACAAGGACAACTTCAATTCTTGATTTTAAAAAAATGTATACAACAATGACCACAATCATCCCATTCCACCCACTCATTACTTGACTCAACCAAAATAATTTCTGAAATATTGGTCATAAATTTGGTGCAAAAATGCTCCAAAATAAGGCTCAGGCACCAGAGAACATCTAAAACCCCAGACCTTCCAGGGCCCTTAAGCGGGCCTTGGATCCCAGCCGTGAGGTACTTCACGGTTCGCGCTCGTGATGTGCGCCGCGCGCACATTATTTCACATTACATTTTTGTAATCCTGTCATGCCACCCCCCTTTTTGAAAAGCTTCGTAGGGACCTGAACACCACCTGCAGATTTCCCTCTAAGCTGCAAATTATCCACATTACCAGTCTGTTCTGGATCTAAATCTTGAAAATATTTATGTAACATCAGCATGGGAGTATATTCACCAGAAAGACTTGTCCAAAAAAGCAACTCACCAATAATTTCTCAAATGTAATTAGGAATGGGCAATAATGTTTACCATGCAAATTATACTCAAATACTGAAAAGGAATGAAAAAAACTGCAAAAATTGAGACCAAATCTCCCATCCAAGGAAATATGAAACGTACCATGGTAACATTTGAAAAATCAAGGGCTTTAACTTGTGTTGGTCTTTGTTGTCCAACAAATGAGTTTAGTGAGGTGTAGGCATAAATGCAGTGTCATTTAAAAAGATATAACGCAAACAAGGACATAAATGGGTCCTTCAAGTATTCTGGATAGATAATGGAAAGGGTCGTGGAAGTTTGTGGCGGGGATTAACTAAAATTTATAGATTTAAATAATAAACGGATATTGATTCTAGGGAATCTGCAGGAAGGGAGCAAGAGGAGAGGGGAGGGGAGGGGACGGTAGTGAAGACTGAAAATTAAAATTAGAAAATTCAACTTTTTATACTGCTGGGTTGTAAGCTACCAAAGCAAAATATGAGGTGCTGCACCTTCAATTTGCATGTGGCCTTACTCTGGAAATGGAGGAGACCCAGGACAGAAAGATCAGTATGGGAAGGAGAGGAAGTTGGCAACTAAAAGATACCATAATCCTCCGCAGACTGAGCGTAAAAGTGTTCAGTAAAATGGTTGCCGAGCCTACGTTTGGTTACGCTGATGTATAGGAGCCCACATATGGAACACTGGATGCAACAGATAAAATTAGAGCAGAACTGCCGGTCCCTGGATGGCATTGAGGGAGGATGGAGAAGTAAAGGTGTTGCATCTCCTGCGGTTGTTGGGTGGGAGGTGATGAGCGAACCAAGGAGTTGCCAGAGTGAGGCCACACACAAATTGGAGGAACAGCACCTGATATTTCGTTAGGGTAGCCTACAACCCAGAGGTATGAACATTAAATTCTCTAATTTTGAGTAACTTTCACCTTCACTCCCCTCCCTCTCCTCCCTTGCCCCCTTCCTCCACCCTAGTAATTTACTCAATTCCACAATTCACTCACCGCATTGTATCCCTCTTTAGATTACACCTGTAGTTTACAGATGATCCAAAGGCAGGTGCAGGGGCAGATAGTGTTGAGGAAGCAGGGAGGCTGCAGAAAGACTGATTGGGAGATTGGGCAAAGCAGTGGCAAATGGAATCAGCATAGCAAAGTGTACAGTCATGCACTTGGGTAGGAGGACTAAAGGCGTAGACTACTTTCTAAATGGGGAGAGGATTCAAAAATTGGAGGTGCAAAGGGACTTAGGAGTGCTGGTGCAGGATTCCCAAAAGGTTAATTTGCAAGTTGGGTCAGTGGTACAGAATGCAAATGCAATGCTAGCATTCATTTCAAGGGAACCAGAGTAACAGCAAGGATGTAATGCTGAGTCTTTATCAGGTGCTGGTGAAGCCACATTTGGAATATTGTGAGCAATTTTGGGCCCCTTATCTGAGGAAGAATGCGTTGGCATCGGAGAGGGTCCAGAGGAGGTTTACGAGTATGTTCCCAGCGATGGTTGGGTTAATTCAATGATATTCAATTATACTTTATTGCTACATGTACCTAGGTACAGTGAAATACTTTCTTTTAAATACAACCGGGTAAAATCATATAGCAGACTTCACCTAGGCAACGCACAAGATTCGCCATGTTTCTGGCGCCAATGAAGTTGCAAAAGTTGACTGAACAGTCCTATCTATCTTCTGCCTGCCACCGCAAGTGGCAGCGGGCGGCATCCTGCCGGGTCCCCCTTCGATCCTGGCAGCCTCCTGCCAGAGCTCCCCATTGTTCCTGATGACCTGGTAGCTCTCAGCGGCCCTCTTTGCTATCTGCAGCATTGGTCCCCTCCCCACCCCCTCGGTGGCTCGGGTGCACCTATGCTCTCAATGGTCCACCTCACTTTTGGTGGTCCACTTGCTGTCTTGACAATGATCCTGCGCCCTTGACAGTCCACCTAGGCCCTCTGTGATTACTCGAGGTGGCCCTGCTTGCTCACGGCGATATTGGTCCCTCCTCGCTCAGTGGCATGGGTCCTGTTGATGCCGGTGGCTCGGGCGAGTTCATAGTCCGCAGTGGGTGAGTCGAGCATACCTGGCGGATCCTCCATCCCCCGTGTCCTCAGCCATCTGTGGACGGGGCCTGTTGGTGGACTTGGCCAAAGAGGACTTGATTGAGATTGTTCACTGAAACCTACCACATGATGATAGGCCAAGATAGAGTGAACATGGAAAGGATGTTTCCAGTAATAGAGTCTAGAACCAGAGGGCACAGCCTCAGAAAAGAAGGATGTAGCATCAGAAAGGAAGTGAGGAATTCCTTGATGAAGTGAATCTGTGGAAATCATTGACACAGACAGCTGTGAAGACCAAGACATTCAGTATTTTTAAGGCAAAGATTGATAGGTTCTTGATTAGGAAGGGCATCAAAGGCATGTGAAGGCATGAGAATGGGGTTGAGAGGCAAAAATAGAATAGTCATGATTGAATGATGGAGTAGACTTGATGGGTTCAGTGGCCTAATTCTGCTCCTATGTCTTATGGTCTATAAACATAGGAGCAAAATTTATTTCAACAGAGAATATCATCCGCATGTGACCAGATCTTCTAATTTAGCTTCATTGAAGTCAATATAATCTATTGGTTGGCATTTGATCCAGTCCTTCATAATAGACTAATTAACTTGGAAGGTCATGAGATGAAATTGGACGAGTTGTCGCAATTACAGAGGATAATTAATGGCGAAGATGTGAGTAGTGGTGTGCTGCAAACATCACATTGATAAATAACATAGGTGATAGGATAGAGAACCATGTATCTTAATTTGCAGATAACTCTATGATGTGGCTTTAAGCATTATATTAAAGATGATTGTTAATTGACAAAATAAATAGGTAATGTAATGGCAAAGAAATCATATCCAAATAAAATGCATCACCATTTTACTTTTGTTTAATGTTTATTTTATTAGAAGCAATTGTACAAGAATAAAGCAATCGGCATAACAATTATACAATTTTCGTACAGCTTCATTTTTAACATTTTATAAACTGATAAATGAATCCGGTAAAAAAAAGTTAAAAGGAACGAATGAAGAAAAAGGAGAAAGGTACAAAAAAGAGAGAAGAAAAGACCCCTGAACTACCAAAGAAGTGAGAGAGAAAAAAAAAAGAGAAAAGAAAAAAAACAACGCGATATGTCCCACTATCCTTCCCTCCCCATCGCTCACCCATCCCAAGCATCGGTTTTAAATTTGTGTTCAACCATTCGATTGTTGAATAAATTCAGTGAAAGGAGTCCATGTTTTAGAGAATTGGTCTGATTTATCAGCCAAAACACACCATTACTTTCTACTTATAATCGCCCAATTATAGGAAGGATGTCAACAAAATAGAGAGAGTACAGAGGTGATTTACTAGAATGTTGCCTGGGTTTCAACAACTAAGTTACAGAGATAGGTTGAATAAGTTAGGTCTTTATTTTCTGGAGCGCAGAAGGTTAAGGGGGACTTGATAGAGGTCTTTAAAATGATGAGAGGGATAGACAGAGTTGACGTGATCAAGCTTTTCCCTTTGAGAATAGGGAAGATTCAAACAAGAGGACATGACTTCAGAATTAAGGGACAGAAGTTTAGGGGTAACATGAGGGGGAACTTCTTTACTCAGAGAGTGGTAGCGGTGTGGAATGAGCTTCCAGTGGAAGTGGTGGCGGCAGGTTCGTTGGTATCATTTAAAAATAAATTGGATAGGCATATGGATGAGAAGGGAATGGAGGGTTATGGTATGAGTGCAGGCAGGTGGGACTAAGGGAAAAAAGTTGTTCGGCACGGACTTGTAGGGCCGAGATGGCCTGTTTCCGTGCTGTAATTGTTATATGGTTATATGGTTACTGCGAAAATGTTGATAGTAGTGGAGTTGCAACAAGCTTTGGTGTCCAGATATACAATACTTCAAAAACAAAATGAAGTATTTATATAAAGAAGCCTTGATAAACTTTAAACAAGATCTTAACAAGCTCAAACTAAATTTCTCATAGTGTGTACGAGGCAGAAGCAGCAGGGAACTATTTGGGTGTGATATACCAGTGTTGCAAAAATACATTCAAGCTTTGCTTATGTGTATGGCGATTAGTACAATAAAGAGGTTACAATCAGCAAGAACTTGATTTATTGTTAGGGATCCCATTTTTAGCTGCTGGTGTTTTAGTTCCTTTACTTAGAGATCGTTTTTTTTCTCATTGTTTTTCCTTGCCTGGAACCATTTAGAATCAATTAATTGTTTGCTCATTTTAGGCTCATGACGTTCATTAGGTTTCACAGTTGACTGTACTGGAAATTTGTTGTTACCTTTAACTTTCTGCTTTAAAGCCATGCATAAAATTGCAACTGGTGTTAATGCACGTTCTACAGCTGCTGTTTATGCAGAGTGGGGTAAAATTATAGCTACTGGGAAATTGTTATCGGCACCCTCTCAAAGGTGTTACACCCATTAATTCATTTAAAGAAATGAATGTTGGATTCATTTCCAAATTTCCCAATATCATCTCACTGACATGAAAGAGAAACTGTTTTCAATTAAATTGCTTATCCAACATTGATAAAGGAAGATGTCTCTAAGATAGAAATGCTGTAGGAAAAGACAAAATCCATTATGAAATGCCAATAGGCACCTACATTGTTTGGAAACATTGTTGGTAGACAAAAATGCTGGAGAAACTCAGCGGGTGAGGCAGCATCTATGGAGCGAAGGAAATAGGAAAAGTTTCGGGTCGAAACCCATCTTCAGACTGATGTGAGCATGAGGGGGCGTGAGGAAGAAAGGAAAAGGTGGAGCCAGAGGGCTGATGGAGAGCTGAGAGGTGGAGGAGAAAGTAAGGACTACCTGAAATTGGAGAAGTCAATGTTCATACTGCTGGGGTGTAAACTGCCCAAGTGAAATATGAGGTGCTGCTCCTCCAATTTGCGGTGGGACTCACTCTGCCCATGGATGAGGCCCAGGACAGAAAGGTCGGATTTGGAATGGGAGGGGGAGTTGAAGTGCTGAGCCACCGGGAGATCAGGTTGGTTATTGCAAACCGAGCGAAGGTGTTCGGCGAAGCGATCGCCAAGCCTGCACTTGGTCTCACCGATGTAGAGCAGCTGACATCTAGAGCAGTGGATGCAATAGATGAGGTTGGAGGAGGTGCAGGTGAACCTCTGCCACACCTGGAAAGACTGCTTGGGTCCTTGGATGTAGTCAAGGGGGGAGGTAAAGCGACAAGTGTAGCATTTCTTGCAGTTCTTGGGTGGGTGGGTGGGTGGGTGGGTGGGTGGGTGGGTGGGTGGGTGGGTGGGTGGGTGGGTGGGTGGGTGGGTGGGTAGGTAGGTAGGTAGGTAGGTAGGTAGGTAGGTAGGTAGGTACTTTATTGTCATTCAGACCTTTTGGTCTGAACGAAATTATGTTGCCTGCAGTCATACACAGAATCAATAATAACAAAACTTACAATAAACATGGATAGTATAGTAAGACCTGAGTGATCTCCTGGACAAGTGTCGATCGCCTGGATTGGGGTCGGAGAGGAATTTCCCGGATTTTTTTCCCGAATTGGACCTGGGTTTTTATCCGTTTTTTTGCCTCCCCCAGGAGATCACGCGGTTCTTGGGGTGGAGAGGGGTGATAGCGGTATAAAGGGGAGGGTAGTGTCTTGTGTTCTGTGTCTTGTGTCTACTGTTTGTGGGTAAGTGTGTCTGTTTAGTGTTCAGCCATGAGCGAATGGCGGTGCGGGCTCGACGGACCTGGTGGTCTACTCTCGCACCTACTTTCTATGTTTCTATGTTTCTATGTTTAACACAAATTAAACATCCACCACAGTGAGTTCACCAAGCACATCCTCACTGTGATGGAGGCAAAGTCTTAGTCTCCGTCTCTTCCCTCCTTGTTCTCCCTCTGCGCTGAGGCGATCGATCCAGGCCGGAGATGCCGCCCTCCAGTCCAGCGGACCTCCGTGATGATGTCGCCGCCGCCGAAAGCCGGAAAGCCGTTTCCGCTCCGAGATGGCCCGCCACAGCATCAGCTCCGGGCAGCCGCCCCAGCTCCAGGTCCTGCAGTCTCCGCTCCGGGCCGCAGCCCCAGCTCCAGGTCCCGCAGTCTCCGCTCCGGGCCGCTGCCCCAGCTCCAGGTCCCGCAGTCTCCGCTCCGGGTCCCGTAGTCTCCGCTCCGGGCTGCCGCCCTAGCTCGGGGCCGCCGCCCCAGCTCCGGGTCCCGCAGTCTCAGCTCCGAGCCCCGCTGCATCAGCTCCAGGCCGCCGCCGAAAGCCAGAACGCCGCACCAGCAAGTCGGGCCACCGCTGCCTGAGCCCCGAAGACGGCCAGCCTCTCGTTGGTAAGTCCTGGCTGGCTCTGCCTCCGGAGCCTCGGGGTCAGTCGCAGGCTGGAGGCCGCCAGCTCCGCCATTAGGCCTCAGCGCAGACAGAGGCAGAGAAGGGGGATACGACACGAAAAAGTCGCATTCCCCCGAAGGAAGAGACAGAGAACATGTTTCACCCCCCCTCTAACACAACCCAACAAACTAAAACTTAACTTAACCAAAACAAAACAAAAAAAACTACAGAAAAAAGTAAAGACAGACGGACTGCAGGCGAGCCGCAGCTGTTAACAGCGCCGCCACTTCCGGATTGGAGATAGTGGAGATAGTGAGGTCAAGAAATGGTAGGGAAGTGTCAGAAATGGTCCAGGTGTATTTGAGTGCCAGATGGAAGTTAGTGGTGAAATAGATGAAGTCAGGAAACATTGTGGTTTGTTGGACAATTCTTTTGAATGGAAGAAACTGTCAGAACTTTGCTTTAAAATCCCCACTTTATCAGTGCCCCTCCTACTCCTACTAACACAAATCATTCCATGCTATATTCAAGCTCAGGAAATGGGTCTCTGCACATCCCTTTGAACCTAGATCCTTGACTTCCATATCAACAGACCCAATCAGTACAAATGGGCAGCAACACTTCCTTCTAAGTACAACAATACAATACAATACGGTTTATTTGTCACATTGCACAAAAAGTGCAAGTGAAATGGATATGTCAGCAGCGATACAATGATAAAGAGCACACACAAAAACACAATAAAAATTAAACATAAACATCCACCACAGCATTCATCACTGTGGTGGAAGGCACACAATTTGGCCAGTCCTCCTCCATTTTCCCCCGTGGTCGGGACCTCAACCCTCCGCAGCCGCCGCTGCGGGCGTCCAGATGGTAAGGACAAGGTACGAGTCCAGGTAAGTCCAGAGTCGGCTCTTCCCCACCGGAGACCGCGGCTTTAAGTTGGTGTAGGCCGCAGGCCGGCGGCCGAAGATTTAAAGTTCCCTCCACGCCGCAGCCAGAAGCACCGCAGACTGCAGGGCCGGCGGTCGAAGCTCCCCTCCAGGGGTGATGTTAAGTCCATACCGCGCCCGCGGTAGAAGACGGCCGTGGGCCGGCGGTGGAAGCTTCTTCTTACCCCGGGTCCCCCCCCCGAGGGATCCAGGGCTGTAGACGCCGCGCCAGCTGGAGCTGTGCAGACCGCGGCTTCAGGCTGCCGGCTGCTGCGGGCCAACGAGACGGAGCGCTCCCCTCCAGCGAGCCTCAGCGAGGGCTCGCCCGCTCCACGCTGAGTCCACGCTGCACCCGCCGCCGGAGCCCCGAGCCCCGTTAAACATTAAAAACATACTTTAAAACATACTAAAAAAAATTTTTTTTTTAAAGTTGAAAATAACTAACGCGCTGCTGACAATAACCAGCCACACTGGGGCACCACAAGGCTGTGTAAAGGATGGTTGTTTATACTGAAGAGAGCTGTGTCCTCAGCCGCCTGCTCTACTCATTCTATACCCATGACTATGTAGCCGAACACAGATCAAACTCCATCTTTACATTTGCCGATGTCTACACATTGGATGAATTACGGATAATGATGAGTCTACGTATGGAGGGAAGATTGATCTGAATGGTACCAGAAGAGCAATCTTACTCTCAATGACGGTAAAACCATGGAACTGATTGTTGACTTTAGAAGAGGAAGGCCAAGAATCCACACACACACCTGTCTTCATCAGTTTTGAAAGTGTCAAAATCTTCAGGTTCCTGGGCACTCAAATCTTTGAAGATCTGTCCTGGAACCAGCACATTGATGGAATCATAAATGAAACCCATCATCACCTCTAGAAACATAGACAGTAGGTGCAGGAGTAGGCCATTCAGCCCTTCGAGCCTGCACTGCCATTCAATATGATCATGGCTGATCATCCAAAATCAGCACCCTGTTCTTGCTTTCTCCCCATATCCCTTGATTCCATTAAATTTCCTTCAAAGATTGAGAAGATTTAGTATGTCAACAAATACTCTCTTGAACCTCTACAGGAAGCATATTGACTGATTGCAGGTACACAAAATTGCTGGGGAAACTCAGCGGGTGCAGCAGCATCTATGGAGCGAAGGAAATAGGCGACGTTTCGGGCCGAAACCCTTCTTCAGACTTAATTGACTGATTGCATCTTGGCTTGATTTGGCAACTTGAACACCCAGGAACAAAGGAGATTGCAAAGGGTGGTGAACACTGCCCAGTCCTTTATGGATACTAGTCTTCCCACCATCGAAAGAATCTACAGAAGGCGCTGCATCAAAAAGGCAGCCAGCATCATCAAGGGCAACATCAAGCCTGGAAACTGTGATGTCCAGGTTCAGGAGCAGCTTCTTTCCGACATCCATCAGGCTATTGAACCCTACAAACTCTTACTAAACACCAAACTATGAACTGTCTTGATTGCACGAGGGACTTGGGGCTTTGTTTTCATCTTTGCACTGTTGTTTTTTTTAATCTGTTTGGTGTTTATTGTGGTGTCCACTAAAGCCCCTGTCCCACTGTACGAGGTAATTCACGAGTACTCCTGAGTTTTCCCCCGATTCGAACTCGGAGAATGTCGGTAGCGGGTCCGTAGGAGTTTGTGGATGTCTCGTAGCGGCTCGTAATGCTAACGGTAGGTAAAAAAGTAACCATTCTTTTCAGCACGAGTTTTTTTTACTCGTGGACATTTTTTGCAGGGATGAAAAAATGTCACAAGTTACGAGATGTCCCGAGTATCTACAGGGGCTTTAGTACTATGTTTACGTATCTGATGTGCTGCTGCAAGTAAGAATTTAATTCATCTGTTTCAGAACAAATGACAATAAAACACTCTCGACTTTTGTGACTGGTCCTCAGATGAAAGATACTGGTTGTTGTCAAACAATTGTTTGAGGCTCGGGCAGACTGGGGCACAACATCCATTGCTGTGTGGAAAACATAGCATATTTTTTATATCCTTAACTTCCACATATGCAGAAAGGTTTGACAGCCAGAAGAGCACAAGATTTCAGGCTTTGAACAGCAGGTGGCAATGTATCTGTGGCACTGAGTTTACAATGAGTGTATGTTTCAATGTTTGATGATGTAAACTTCTTGAGACTTAAAAACTTGAGGGCAAGGATGGAATGGGTGACAGCTAGACATAACAAGAGGAGAAGCAAACATATGTCAGAAAATCCCTTAAAGTATCATACTCACTGCCAGATATTCATTTCTGAATATTGGAGAAGGTGACAGGAATACGCAACTAGAAGCACACACTGTTCAAGAAGGAACTGCAGATGCTGGAAGATCGAAGGTACACAAAAATGTTGGAGAAACTCAGCGGGTGCAGCAGCATCTATGGAGCGAAGGAAATAGGCGACGTTTTTGTCCGAAACTCTTCTTCAGACTGATGGGGGGTGGGGGGGGAGAAGGAAGGAAAAAGGGAGGAGGAGGAGCCCGAGGGCGGGGGGATGGGAGGAGACAGCTCGAGAGTTAAGGAAAGGGAGGAGACAGCAAGGGCTAGCAAAATTGGGAGAATTCAATGTTCATGCCACCCGGACGCAAGCAACCCATGCGGAATATGAGGTGCTGTTCCTCCAATTGGGAGGATTTCGCCTGGGTTGCTTGCGTCCGGATGGCCTAAACGTCGCCTATTTCCTTCGCTCCATAGATGCTGCTGCACCCGCTGAGTTTCTCCAGCATTTTTGTGTACCTTAGAAGCACACACTTGTCATTTTGGATGTCACAACTGTACAAAGTGGTTGCCAAGTATGTGCTTCTGTGGCTCAAAAAGTCTCCAGGATGGTAAGTTGCCTCCGTGGATCAATGATGTCGATGTCACTGAACGGTTTTATAAATACCTATTGATATGTATTTATGCCTACAATATCCTGTTGTGCTGCAGCAATGCAAGAATTTCATTGTCCTCTGGGACACATGACAATAAACTCTCTTGACTCTTGACTTGACTCGACTTCCAGAACCAGGGGCCACAGTCTTAGAATAAAGGGGAGGTCATTTAAGACTGAGGTGAGAAAAATATTTTTCACCCAGAGAGTTGTGAATTTATGGAATTCCCTGCCACAGAGGGAAGTGGAGGCCAAATCACCGGATGGATTTAAGAGAGAGTTAGATAGAGCTCTAGGGGCTAGTGGAGTCAAGGGATATGGGGAGAAGGCAGGCATGGGTTATTGATAGGGGACGATCAGCCATGATCAAAATGAATGGCGGTGCTGGCTCGAAGGGCTGAATGGCCTCCTCCTGCACCTATTTTCTATGTTTCTAAGTTTCTATGACATTCTTCTGCAAATGAGGTGAGAAGTGACCTACATAAACCAGACATATTACTTCTTCATGATTCTGCAAACAATATACTTCGAACTGGCCAATTCTACTGCATGACATGCATTAACTCAATATTTTCTCTCATCACTAGCATAGTAAAATGGTCTGTCTGAATCTTTGGGAAACAACAAAGCACACTCCCCCTCCCCCCACACACACACACACACACACACACACACTTTCTATGAGTATTTAACCAATTTCCTATCCATGCTGTTAAAGTCACTTGGTTCTATTGCCTTTCAATCTTGATAGTGACTATTAAAAGGCACTTTATGAATCTTTCGGAAGTGAATATATTCTCCATCAACTCCATTTTCCTCTCCACCATCAAAACACTCTCTGGATAGTTGCATTGAAGTCAGCCTTACTTAAGCCTGGAATGTAAAAGACTGTTTGTATTTCTCCTTTTTAAAGCAATATTGATTTCAATCATATTGTGCTACTACAACAAGAAACTCAGTGCTTTGTGTGTTGGTCCTTCTGCAAATCCAAACTGTATTTCTGGGTAATGCACACGGACTGTAGGTGGTGCATATTGCAAAGCAACTCTATATCTATCCGGGCAACTGAAGAATATCTTAAGTTTGCTGTGGATAGACACAAAGAGCTGGAGTAACTCAGCGGGTCAGACAGCATCTCTGGAAAAAAGGAATAGGTGTCATTTTGGATCGAGACCCTTCTTCAGACTCCTTCTTCAGATTTCGAGATGCTGTCTGACTCACTGAGTAATTCCAGCTTTTTGTGTCTTCGGTTTAAACCAGCATCTGCAGTTCCTTCCTACACATTAAGTTTGCTGTTGTCTTGTTCAGTGATTACACTGGTGGTGACATGACACTCAGATCCCATTTTTCACATTTTTAGATGCCATCTGTTATGTTTTAAATGGATATCCCCAGACTGTAAATGTATTCCCTGATGTAATTCATCAGAGAAGTTGGAATGCAGAGGGCAAAGCTAGCATGATAGGTGTTCACAATGCATGCAACTGCATAAAATCTATTTGCAGTCACATTGCACCGGAAACTGGAAGCCTTTGTAATTAAAAAACATTTCTAGGGCATCTATGGTGCCTTAGTTGTCATTTATTTATAGTTGGTAATGTTTAATATCCTGAATCTGTGGGAAGCAAGCCTGTCCCAGAAACCTGAGACCCTCTGCATCCTTTGCTTAATCAGGGGCTTGGCAAATAAGCAAACTATATTGTTATATAGTTTAATATATAACGATATAGTGTGCTGCCAAGTTCTGACATTGTCACCAGATGATCACTGTGTAATTGAAGGTATAAAATGCTGGATTTTCTGAAAACTCACTTGATCCATATATGTTCTTCAGAGATAGAAATGTACTGCCCTTATTTGATGCTTCTCACAAGGTGATAAGGTCACAAGGAATAGGAGTAGAATCAGGCCATTCGGCCCATCAACTCTACTCCATCATTCAATCATGGCTGATCTATTTCTCCTTCCTAACCTAATTCTCCTAACCTTTCCCCATAACCATTCTCCAGGCCGACCTACAAGTTATTGATTCTTTATTTTTTTAGAAGCAATGTACATACATCTTAATCATGATATGCAACATAATACATTTCGTGTACAACTTTAAAAAAAAAACTTTAACCAGTAATAGAAAAAGAGAAAAGAGAAAGAAGAGAAGAATGAGGATAGTAGTGAAGTGTAGTCGGCAGTAGTTGGGGTTAAATGAATGATGATGGTTAAGTAGACTGCGTGCTTGAAAGTGTGAGGCCCCAAAGAGATGGGCCTTAAAAAAAGAAAGGAAATAAGTAAAGAATCCAAAGAAGGTAGAGCTAAACAAAACAGAAATGGAAAGCACCTAATTCATAACGATACACATCCATCACCAAGTTATTGAGCCTTAACTGCCCACAGAAATTACCTAGCAAATCCCCCAGCTGCATCAAATTGTTCTGTTGGAGCAACAAAAAGAATAAAACGCGATAAAGCACCCAACATCAACCTTGCCACTATCATGGTTAAACCCCCACTAATCTACTTCCCAAAATCCACTTCTCAAATACCTGGGAATTGAGATCAGGGTTGGGTGAGCAGTCCTGCGGACTAGTCAAGCATCAATCTGACACAGGTATATTCATAAAATAATTTATTTCAGACAATGTGCCACACTCCTCCTTCACAATTCCTGTGTATGTTCCGTCCCAGCTGCAGAACAGTCCCATATATAAGTGGGAGGCAGGACGTCTGGGATTTTCAACATTTACTCCACACCCTGTAAAGTCTCATGGGGTCAGTTAACAAATTGGCTAGTAAACCTCCTCTTGGCACTATCTCCCTTCTTCCCTCAGCTGATGAATCAATACTTTGCCATCTTGAACAACACATGGAAAGAGAATTGGTAGTAAGAAAAACAAATGTACTCCACATCAGTGCCCATCAATGAGAATGACTGGGTAGTACCACCATAGATTGAGCAGTTAGGATAACTCTAAGTAAGTACTTCCTGAGTGAACCATCATAGGGGATGAACTACATGTGGTGGAACCATCGACTGATGTCTATTACAAACCCACTGACTTCCACGACTATTTTGACTACACGTTTTCCTACCATGCTTCCTGCAAAGGCCCTATTCCCTACTCCCAATTCCTCCGTCTACGCCGCATGTGCGCCACAGATGAGGTATTCCATACCAGGACATCCGAGATGTTCTCATTCTTTAGGGATTGGGGATTCCCCTCTTCCATCTTAGATGAGACTCTCACACGTGTCTCCTTGGTACCCTGCAGCTCCGCCCTTGCTCCCCCTCCCCTTAGTCGCAACAGAGTCCCTCTAGTCCTTACCTTTCACCCCACAAGACATAATCCTCTGACATTTTCGCCACCTCTAACGGGATTCCATCACGAGACACATCTTCCCATCTCCAACCGTTTCAGCCATCCGCAGAGACCATTCTCACCAGGTTCTCGTTCTCACCTAGCAAACAGCTAACAATGAAAGGCCTGTTTCCATTACCATCATTTTTTAAACTTTTATCAATTTTCTTGCATATCTTTCATTCATTTTTTATATAGTTCTTGTAGATGGTTTATGCATACAACCTATAATGTAGCTACCTCAAGACCACTAACCACGCCTTTGTCATCTCAGTATAACTGTGATATCCTCCCCTTCCTCCTCCCTTGGTTCCAGTACGCCTGAAGACTAGATGCAGTCAGTACTGGGACGTGCTTCACATGTGCCTTTATTAAATACTCAGTAAAGTTACAGTGTGTCAGACATAATATCTTTACATGGTGTCAGCAAGTTTAACGCTCGCCTCCTGTTTATCGGGTTTTATTTGCCCCTAGTTTTACTAGTGTTTAATTCCCTCTTTGCCATGGCATTCTCATGCCGCAAGCCTTCTCCCCTTGTCTTTGACGCTGACATTGCGGAACGCTGGGCTATTTTCGTGATGGACTACAACCACTTCATCGACATCGTGCACCGAAAGGACCCTGATGCGGTCAAAGCCTCACTACTGCTGAACCTTGCCGGTCCCGATGCCATGAAACGAGCTCAGGCTTTCAACTATAATCCAGCGGTCCTGGATAACAACGACCAGGTCGTCGAGCCAGCGGAGTCTGCCAACGACCCGGTATGTCTCTTACGCAAGTTCGTGGAGATTTGTGACTTGCCCTCCAACCGTATATTGGAGCAGGCTAGATTCTTTACAAGGAAACAGCAGCCTGATGAGCCTGTTGAATGTTTTATCGCTGACCTGCGCTACCTTGTTCAGCGGTGCCGTTTCGAGAACATGTGTGATCAGCTCACTAGAGATATTTTAGTCACCGGCATGCTAGATCAGAAGTTACGAGCCGAGCTGCTGCGAAAACCGGATCTCACCCTGACTGAAGCTATGCATGCATGCAGACTAGCTGAGGTGGTTGCCCCGCTACATGGGCAGAGGGGATCTGACAATCGGGCTATCAATCTGACTGGTGTTGCTATGCCCCGCCGCAAGCAAGACAACGTTTGCCCCGCACCGCGGCTGACTTATGCCGCTCGGGTCCCGCTTGGTAAAAAGTGCCCCAACTGTAATTATGTCCACTCTATGCAGTCGCAGTGTCCAGCTTTTGGTAAAGCTTGTAATTTCTGTAAGAAGATGAACCATTTCTCAGCTGCCTGTCGCTCCCGTGGGAACGTTCCACCAGCTCCCAGACAAGTTTTAAACAACCTGCAACAAGTTGATAGCGATTTTGGTTCCCAGTCTTCTGTCTACACTGCCCTCGACTCTGAGCCCAGTATTTCCATGGGAGATGCCAGTGTTTATTCTCTCCTTCATAATCAATCTCGCCTCCCCGATCCTTCTGTACTAGTCACTGTCAACAACAAATCCTTCACTGCTAAGCTAGACACGGGGGCGAAGGTGAATGTTATGTCAACATCCCTGTTCAGGAAGATTAGAAATAATGAGCTGTTAACTGCTGATCGCTCCATATTGTGTGCTTATGGGGGAGAGGAGCTAAAACCTGTGGGGAGGGCCACCTTCCACTGTGTGCTGAAGAAATCTTCGAGAGACCTGTCGTTCTTCATTCTTGACTGCGACTGTGTGACTCTGTTGAGCAATCAGGCGTGTCAAGATCTTGGGCTGGTGTCCTTTGACCGTACTGTCCACGAAGTGTGGGTGATGCTGAATCCACTCTCTGAATACCCTGACCTATTCAATGATGAACTGGGTAAGCTGCCCCTTGTGTACAAGATCGCAACTGACCCATCGGTCGTACCTGTGGTCCGTGCTCCACACAGGGTGTCGTTTGCCATGAAGGACAAGGTCGAAGCCATGCTGAAGAACATGGTTGACATGGGAGTACTTGAAGCTGTCAGCGAACCCAACGAGTGGGTCTCCACCATGGTCGCCACCATGAAGAAGGGTAAGAACGAGATACGGGTGTGCATCAACCCCAAAGACTTAAATCTAGCAATAAGACGTCCTCATTACCCCATGAGGACTGTAGAAGATGTTGCTGCCCAGGTCGGCCAGGCCACGGTGTTCTCTGTCCTTGATGCCAGGAGCTCATTCTGGCAAATACCTCTAGACAAACACTCCTCAGATTTAACCGCTTTTGGCACCCCCTTCGGAAGATTCAAATTTTTGCGGATGCCGTTCGGCATCAACTCTGCCAGCGAAGTGTTTCAACGCTCCATGGAGCAACTGTTTGCTGGCCTGCCGTGTGCCATTATCGTGGATGACATCCTGGTTTACGGGAAAGATGCTGCTGAGCACGACCACAACCTCCGACAAATTCTAGACCGCGCTCGCCAGATCAACTTAAAACTCAACCTGTCAAAGTGCAAATTCCGTGTAGCTGAAGTACCCTATGTTGGCCACATCTTCACAGCCCACGGGCTGAAACCTGATCTGCAGAAAACCAACGCTATCTCCGAGCTGCCTGCCCCGACCGACGTGACCAGCCTGCAGCGATTCCTGGGCATGGTCAACTACTTGGGAAAGTTCATCCCCGACCTCAGCGAGTTGAGCGCACCCCTGAGGCAACTGACGAAAAAAAACATTGCCTGGTCCTGGTTTCCCCAACACCAGCAGGCTTTCGACCTTCTCAAAACAAAGCTGATCAGCACACCGACTCTCAAGTTTTTCGATCTGCAACGTCCGATTGTAGTTACGTGCGATGCTTCCCGCTTCGGAGTCAGTGCTGCCTGCCTACAACTCCATGATGACGGCTCGCTACAGCCCATTTGTTATGCCTCGCGTACCATGACAGACACTGAGCAGGATAATGCACAAATCGAGAAGGAGCTTCTTGCAGTTGTATTCGCTTGCTCCAAGTTCAAGGACTTCCTTTTCGGTACCAGGTTCACTGTCGAGACGGATCATCAACCCTTGGTGACCATCCTCAATAAGCCGATCCACATCGCTCCAGCCAGACTCCAGCGCATGATGCTACAGCTCCAGCGGTTTGACTTTCTAATCGTGTACAAGAAGGGCATCGAGATGCATGTGGCCGACGCGCTGTCCAGGGCCCCCCGTCCTCCTGTGACAGGCACCCCTACGAGCAGGAGGATCTGCAGGTACTCAATGTCAACTTTGTTCCCTCTAAGCAGCTGCAGTGCCTGGTTGAGCACACCGCCAACGACCCCGACCTGCAACAGCTCGCAGCTGTCATCCAGCGGGGGTGGCCCAGCAGACGCACTTCACTGCCTGCGGGTGCCCACCCTTTCTTTCTGGTCCGCGACGAGCTTGTGCTCCGGGACGGTATCATCATCAAGGGTCACAAGGTGGTCGTCCCTGCCTCCCTATACGACTTGTACTACAACGCTGCTCACATGGGGCATCCCGGAGCCGATGCCACCGTCTCACATGCCCAAGAACAATACTATTGGCCCGGCATGGCCAAGTACATTAAGGCCCGAGTAGCCTCCTGTCCTGATTGCAACACCCTGGCCCCACATCAGCAGCGCCAGCCACTTCTGCAGCAGCCTGCGCCTGCTATGCCCTGGATCTCGCTGGCTGCTGAGATATTCGAATGGCGAGGCAAGCACTACCTGGTGTTGGTTGATTCATACTCCAACTGGTTCGAGGTGGACCTTCTACCTGCTATCACCTCTGAAATGGTCATCAGTAAGCTGCGCAGACACTTTGCGACCTTTGGGTCCCCGGTCCGTTTACAGACCGACAACGGCCGTCAGTTCACCAGTGCAGAATTCCAGGCTTTCGCTGCGAAGTGGAACTTCACTCACTATACCAGCAGCCCCGAATACCTGCAGAGCAACGGCCTGGCCGAGCGAGCTGTCCGCAGTGCCATGAATTTGCTCGAGCAGTCTCGTCTCTCCAATGGCGACTTCTACCTGGGTCTACTAAACCTTCGCAACATCTCACGGGACCCTACCATGCGATCCCCTGCCCAGCATCTGATGTCCCGCGTGCTTCGCCCACCGATGCCGATCGCCCAACAATCCCTGGTGACCAAGATCCTCCAGCCTGCCGCCGTTCAGCAACGGATTGCTCACAAGCATGAGGTACAGCGCCGCTCTCACGACAAGTCCTGCCGCCCGCTCTCGCCACTACTGCCTGGCCAGGTCGTCCGCATGCAGACAGCCACCGGATTCTCCCGACTCGCAACCGTTGTTGGTGTGGACGACTCCCCGAGATCGTACCTGGTGGACTTTGATGGAACTGTCTACCGCCGGAGCCGCCAGCACCTGTTGGCCGTTAACGAGCCGCAGCCTCCTCCTGCGGATCCCTACGCTCCTCCGTTGCGTTTCGAGCCTGTCATTACTAATTACCCCACAGCTCCCTGCATGCCCCGGTCAGTTCGCTTGCCGCGTTCTCCTCCTTCTGTGCTTCCTGGTTCTGGGCAGATGATCTCCTCCCCTGCTCGTTCTCCTTCTCCTCCTCCTCCGTCTCCTCCTCCTGGATCACCCGTGCTGGCTGGGTCGCCTCCCGCATTCCCGGTTGGGTCTCCACCTGCTTTCTCCTTCCCGGCTGCTACTGCTCCGCCTCCTCTTCTATCTGGTGGGGAGGGTGATGGTGCTATACGCACACGCTCGGGTCGGGTTGTCAAACCTCCTGTCCGCTACGGTGATTTCGCCTGAATTTGCATGTGTTGTATAATTACACTGCCACTGCTCTAACTTCAATTTTAGATTTCTAAGGGAAAGGATGTAGATTGTTTTGCATGCAACCTATAATATAGCTACCTCAATACCACTAACCACGCCTTAGTCATCTCAGTATAACTGTGATATCCTCCCCTTCCTCCTCCCTTGGTTCCAGTACGCCTGAAGACTAGATGCAGTCAGTACTGGGACGTGCTTCACATGTGCCTTTATTAAATACTCAGTAAAGTTATAGTGTGTCAGACATAACTTCTTTACATTTCTCTACATCACTGTCTATATCACTTGTTTTCCTTTCCTCTGACTAGTCTGAAGAAAGGTCTTGACCTGAAACGTCACCCATTCAGTGTCTCCAGAGATGCTGCCTGTCCCGCTGAGGTTCTCCAGCATTTTGTGTCCATCTTCTGTTCACAAGATTCGTGGAAGAGACTTATGGTGCCAAAATCACACTTTCACATCAAGGTTACCTTCCATCATGGTGGGTGGCTATTAGAGATTAGGAACAATGGGATGGTTTCAAAACAGACATGCAGCTCAAAACTGGGCATTCATGGCGCACCGTGCATCATCTTCAACAGCAAGAATGTGCACGATATCTATCTGGAACTTCTACATCCAGCTTGTCCCTCACCCAACCATTCCAATCAAGCCCAGGAATAAACTAGGAGAATGTACAAACTCTGCACAGACAGCACCTGTAGAAAGGATCAAACCTGGGTCTCTGGCACTGTGAGGCAGCTACTTTACCACTGTGCCACTATGCTGCCCTTTATTAAGTTAAACGTAATAAAAGTTTAATGTTACAATGGAAATGCTGTTGCACGCCAACACTAAACATCAAAGGAATTCATTGAGTGTTTTAAATTCATTCTAAAAGTACAAATCCTAGGGATGGATGTGCACCATTCATGTGAATGGGGGCTGCAACACTTGATCAGGTTTCATCCAGAGCAGACTCATGTCCACAACTCCCTGCCTGAGGGCTGGGAAAATGCTAAACCCTGAAGAAGCCTACCACAGAAGTACAGGGGCAGCCACAAACTGCCGAGCCTGGTTCCACCACTACTTTATTCATTAACCACAACTCTGGAACACGTTATTATGTTCTGTAGTCAGATGCCTGTGATCTGTGTCCTGCCTAAACCCTGAATAGGAATACATAACTTATGTTAAACTCAACATTGACACAAAGGTTGCCTGGAATTCCTATCCCAAGGTATTGTGGGGCCCTAGTGTCACAATGAACCTTACAAACAGGCTGTAAAGTGGAAAGAGAATACTGAAGTATTTGGGATATATGTATTTCCAGCAGTGGAAACATTTGCTAAACTATAAAAGAATCCCTTTTTCCTTCAAAGCATCTTTGTTGAGCTAATAGTTGGACATCAAACATACAGAATAATGATGGTACTATCAAAAGAGAAGGTTGTGTTAATCAAATGAACACCTTTGTGGAATTAGTAGCTTTGTGTTTAAAGTCAAACCACTGTCAATGCCCTGCATTTAGGATGTCAATTGCAAAGATGGATGGCCAGAAACACATTTGGGGTGTAAGAATCTTATTTCCATTCCTTGAGGACCAGAGGGCATAGGTTCAAGGTGAAGGGGAAAAGATTTAATAGGAATCTGAGGGGTCATTTTTACACACAAAGGGTGGTGGGTGTATGGAACAAGGTGCCAGAGGAGGTAGTTGAGGCTCGGACTATCCCAATGTTTAAGAAACAGTTAGACAGGTACATGGATAGGACAGGTTTGGAGGGATATGGACCAAGCGCAGGCAGGTGGGACTAGTGTAGCTGGTACATGTTGGCCGGTCTGGGCAAGTTGGATAGAACGGCCTGTTTCCATGCTGTATCATTCTATGAGTCTATGACTCTAAGTGTCGCTTCTTTATATCAGAATCGCACTATTGGATATATAGAAACATAGAAAATAGGTGCAGGAGGAGGCCATTCGGCCCTTCGAGCCAGCACCACCATTCATTGTGATCATGGCTGATCGTCCCCTATCAATAACCCATGCCTGCCTTCTCCCCATATCCCTTGACTCCACTAGCCCCTAGAGCTCTATCTAACTCCCTCTTAAATCCATCCATTGACTTGGCCTCCACTGCCCTCTGTGGCAGGGAATTCCATAAATTCACAACTCTCTGGGTAAAAAAGTTTGTTCTCACCTCAGTCTTAAATGACCTCCCCTTTATTCTAAGACCTGTTAAACCTGTTAAATAAATCTATGGTACATCCAACGTACATGACCCCATAGTGATTTGGTGTAATCATGAACAAGTCTCTTAGGTTAAAGTAGACATGCATGAATTAGGGAAAATTACAGTGCATCTGAGCTGGTTTTGATTAACAGCTAAAACCATTATGCATAAGACACCACGATGATCATCATTTGATCACCAGTTGATCCTTGCAGATTGTCTATTTAAATTACATAAGATGCTTGCAGGGAACTTTTTGGGAGTCTTTAAAGATGAATAAGAATGGTGTGCATGTGCATGCATGAGCAAAGTTAGAGGAGTGCATTAATTAACAGCCAGAGGTATATTTACAGAACACAGTTCACTGGATAAAATAATTGCATAACTTGCCATTTGTTCTGAAAGAAAGTGATTGTGAGGTGTCCTATGCTCAGGATGAGAAGATATCAGAGTGATGCACAGTGAGTGCTGCCTCCTCACACCACCAGTGACTAGGGTTTGATTCTCAGCTCTGGAGCTGTTTGTGTGGAGCTTGCAATTCCTCCATGTAGCTGAGTGGTTTTTCCAAGGAGCTCTGGTTTCCTCACATCCTAAAGATGGTAGATTACCAGGGGCAATTAATTAGGGCAGGTGGGAGGTAGGAGAGTCAATGTGAAGTTGATAGGAGTGTGAGGAAAAATAGGTTGTAGGGACTTAAGTGAGGAAAGCATTTGATGGGCTGGTGCTCAGAGTTAGCATAAAACTGTTTGGCTAATTGGCCTCTTAATGTTTTGTTGCCCAGGTGCCTGTGGTTATACAGTCGCAGTATAAACATGTTCCATTCTGGTTCATTAATGCCAAGGATGCCACAGAATAATGGCACAGAATCACAAGGAAGTCTGTGAACACCTTGAGTAAAGCTAATGACTGTCTCACTTGGCAGTTTGAGGACTTGTGGAGTGTTAAAAGAAGCTTTCCAATCCTGACATACTGTAAGAGCCACACTGTTACTCAGAAGTTCGAAAGGTAGCAGGTCAACACTGCGCAGTTGTGGAGGCAATATCTATATATCTATACCCTCAAGTTGATTTTGTGCAAAAAGTATATAGGCAGAGTTGAATATTATATCCTCCCCTATTGCTTCCCTTCATGTTAAGTCCTCGGCTCTATGATTGAACTACTGAGGAGAAAATCCCAAATGTAGTGAAAACCTCGGATAGCTGAAGAATCCCGGTGGATCAGCCAAGCTCAGGAAATCCAGCTAGTGTTCTGACTGGAGATCTAGTTGTATCAAACACTTTGGTTGCTGAAGTGAGGGAGGATATAGTAGGCACCCTTTCCCATGTAACAGCAGTCCCTAGGAGCTCCTGGGCAGGTGGAACTATCATCATATTATTTTAAATTCAGGCCAGACAGTCAGGATAATTTTTTTCGACAGACATACTCCATAGCATTGGAAGAGTATCTGCAAGGATGATGTCACTTTGGAAAATAGTGATATAAAACATTTTTTGCTACTGCACTTTCCACAGAATGACTGTGTTATGTTTTTCCAATGTACAGGTCTACACAATGTGAGCATCGCTGCACAACCTGCTTTTTAGAATAATCTAGATAGACACAAAAAGCTGGAGTAACTCAACAGGCCAGGCAGCATCTCTGGAGAGAAGGAATGGGTGACATTTCGGGTTGAGGCCCATCAGACTTGGGAGAAGCGTTGCATTAAACTAAGCTGGCTTCCCATGCAGTATTTTGAACTAGTTATATGTGATTTATAAGATGCTGCAGGTATACCCCAGTGAAGCTCCATGCAGAAAAAAATTATGTTTAAAAAAAAAAAGTTTTATAAGAATATATAGACTGGCTGTACTAGGCCATGACATAATTCATAATGCATCATGGACTGTTCTCCAACAAGATATGATCAGTGTATAGGTAGACAAAAATGCTGGAGAAACTCAGCGGGTGCAGCAGCATCTATGGAGCGAAGTAAATAGGCAACGTTTCGGGCAGAAACCCTTCTTCAGACCAGGGTCCGAAGTCTGAACCTGAAGAAGGGTTTCGGCCTGAAACGTTGCCTATTTCCTTCGCTCCATAGATGCTGCTGCACCCGCTGAGTTTCTCCAGCACTTTTGTCTACCTTCGATTTTCCAGCATCTGCAGTTCCTTCTTTAACACTATGATCAGTGTGTCGTCGTTTGTTAAAAATCAGTCATGGACTGCAAATTCAGGAAAACCTGTTAGGGAGGCAGCACCCCTTCATTTTTGCCGCTCCTTAACAGGTTAGCAGTGTTTTAATTCAAGTAAAACCAGGCACATTGACCAAGATTGTGGGACAAACAAGTTTTATAATTCAAGTTGTGTTGTAGAGATGGTCAAAAGCTTTGGGTTCTTTGGAATAAATATCAGCAGCAATTTATGCTGGAACTGCCACATTGAAGCTATGGCCAATAAAACACTCCATTGCATCTTTAGAAGGCTCAGAAAGTTGGGATTGTTCCCAACAGCTCTCTCCAACACCCTACATCTATAGATGCGCCGTAGAAAGCATTTTATCGGGATGCATCACAGCATGGTTTGGGAACAGCTCCATTCCAGACTGCAAGAAATTGTAGAGAATTCTGGATGTACTTCAGACCCATCACACAATCCAACCTCCCTTCCATTGACGCCATCTACATTTCACACTGCCTCGGCAAGGCCACCACCTCGGCCACTCCCGGTCACTCCCTCTTCCCCCCTTTCTCATCAGGGAAGAGGTACAGAAGTTTGAAAACATATACCTCCAGATTCAGGGACAGTTTCTTCCCAGCTGTTATCAAGCAACTGAACAGTCCTCTCACCAGCTAGAGTGTAGTTGAGGCACTAAATGTTGTACACTTTATCCTCGTTATCGATCTTCTGGAGGGGCGCTTAGGACTGCGTAACCTTTTGGAGGTATCTGCTTGCACGTGGCTGAAGGACTTGGACAAACAGAGATAAGGATCGATCCTGCAGTGGTTAGGTATGCATTGTATAGGGGATTCATTATTGTTTCTTATATTAAAGTTTAGTGGTCCAGTGCTTGACTCTGTGTTTTACTGAACTAGACTAAGGGGGGGGGGGGTTAGTCCTAGGAGCATAATTACAATATTGGATAACCAGAATAGTACAAAACCAAAGACAACTGTGCAACCAAAGACACAGTTCATAGATTCTTGTTGCTGAGGTAGGGTTAATGTTGTGCAGTTTTCAAGAGCATGATGGTTGCTTGGAAGAAGGTGTTCTTGAACTTGTTGGTCATGGTTTTCAGGCTCCTGTACCATCTATTACCATGGTAGTAGTGAAATGAGAGCATCACCAGGAGAGTGTGTGTCTTTGATGATATTGGTGGCCTTTTTGATGTGGCACCACCTATAGCTCACTTCACTGGTGGGGAGGTCAGTATCTCTGATGGGCTAGGCAGTGTCTACTGTTCTTCGTTGACTCCTTCGTACTTGGGTGTTTGAGTTGCTGAACTAAGCTGTGATGCAACCAGTCAGTATGTTCTTCACTGTACACATGTAGAGGTTCAATATAGAGCATATTTGATAATATACCAAATCTTCTCAATCTTCAAAAAAATTGTGATATTGATGAATTTTCTTTGTGATTACATCTATGTACTGGACCAAGGCACGTCTTTAGAGATGTGTAGGAAAGAGCTGCAGATTTTGGTTTAAATCGAAGGTAGACACAAAATGCTGGAGTAACTCAGCGGGACAGTCAGCATCTCTGGAGAGAAGGCATGTGTGACATTTCGGGTCAAGACCCTTCTTCAGAGCTGCTAGAGGTTGGTTCAATTACAAGGTTTAAAAGGCATTTTGGGCAGGTATGTGAATACGAAAGGCATGGCGGATTCCGGTTTGCATGAAGAAAGTGGACTGAAAGGGTTTATTTCTGCGATGTATATAGCAATGATAAGCCAAGCACTGGAAAGCAGGGTTAGTACATATAGATACTGATCTACATTGGCATGGTGGATCAAAGGGCCTAATTCGGCACCATCTGGCTCAATGGAATGAAACATGGCTAGTCGCTAATCTTGCAAAACAAATTTGAACAACTATTTTAAATGTATACATAACGTGCATTGATGTAGTGAAAACATTTGCAATTCACAAATATTCCTTTCATAGTACATGAATTATCGATGATAGCACACTATGTGAGCATCTAGTTGGAAATATAAATACAGGAGCACGTTCATTTCAACTTACACCACTGAACGAATGCAGAAATTGGTTGTTTTACAGCATTTGCAACCTACACATTCAGAAATCCTGTCCATTAGCAGAAACCTAGAGAGATTTGAAGTTAAAAAATGATGGTCAAAGGATAAGTTCTTTCTTGACCTTTTAACCCTTTTAAATGTTATTCAAACATTAGACTCCTTCCCATATTTTTAAGTAATTTCTTGTGATATAAAAGGTCATTCAGACCATTGACTGAATGCCAGCACCCTTCAATCCCACCCCACAATCTATTTAACCTAATCTTTTTCACATAAAGAGATGTGTGAGGCAAGTTATTTACACAGAGAGTGATAGGTACCCGGAACATGCTGCAAGGTGATGTGGGAGAAGCAGATATAATAACAAGATTGGAGGCATATAGACAAATACATGAACAAGCCGTGAATAGAGGGATACAGATTAGGTTGCATATCCTCCAATCCCATATTATGACAGATGGGATTAATTAGATTGGTCTCATAGTTGACCCAGTCATGATAGGCTGAAAGGCTTGTTCTTGTTTTCTGTTCTAAATCCTCAAAGTTGGCTACTTACAGAAATTCAGCTCCATCCACGAGGTGCATTATGTTGGTATGCAGGCTGTGATAATAACCAATGGATCTACCACAGAACCATGGTCAATGAAGACTGGCAACAAGCAAAGCTGCGCAAATACTTCCTCAATTTTACTCACCAACATGTTGCACTCCTCCAACACACTTCCTGCAGGAGTGGATGTTAGTCATCAGAACTAATGGAACCTACTCAACTCACCTGATTATTCTCCAGAACCAAGGTTAGTTACCCAGCCTATATTGTCAAGTTGCAGTCTGCAGAAAGCTATTGCATATGCGCATGCTCCAGGCCCTCAACATCCCAGACATTCATCAACACTTGATACATATTAGGGGATGGGCCTTACACTCAATGTTGGCATGACCAAGATCCTCCATCAATCTGGCCTGGTGTTTATAACATGATAACAATGATAAAGGCACATATTGTACTATGTCCAGAAATGTCATCTTAAGTTTTAACCGCAACTACTTTCTTGCAAGAATTTCTGTATTATGAAATACCTCTTTTTTTTTCATTTATTTAGCTATGTGAGTACCTACACCTTTCAAAGTATTGCCTCACTAAATTATCTGAAATAACCAGTTTTACCTGGAATAACACTCCATAACTTGATTCACTCCCTATTGTTCCAGGCCTCTGGCTGATCCCTTTGTGTGACTGGAGCGAATAAAGGCAGACTTGTGCCTCCTTCTCACCAACTAAATCGTTGACTGGAAACTAGTACATCCATTAACATTGCTCACGGAAATAGACTTATGAATGAAGATTAATAATGGATTCAACATTCTCTTCATCCTCCAGGGGGCACCGCATGATGCCTGCCTCGCCAACGGTCTGTCTTTGACTTTTTTCTTCTTTGTGTTTTTAGTTTGTTGTAAAATGCATGTTTCAGTTTATCTTTAGTTTTGTATTATGTGGGGGTGGGTGGGGGGGGGGGGGGCATGGGAAACTTTTCTTATCTCTTTCCTCAACGGATATGCAAATTTTTCCGTGTCGTATCTCCGTCCGCACTGCGGCCTAACATCGTGGAATTGGCGGCCTCTTGCTGTGACTTCTAGAGTTCCAAAACCGCAGAGCCTGCGGACTTTAACATCTCGGAGCGGGCAATCCCTTTGCTAGGGATCGGCCTTTAGTGCTCCAACCTGCGGGAGCTGTGGACTTTAACATAATGAAGCTTGCTAACCCCGGTTAGGGACTGAATTCGGGAACTCCAAGCCGCAGGATTTCGACCGCCCCGATGCGGGAGCTCGATCCCCGGCTGCGGATGGTTCGACTCCCCTGACCGCGGGAGGAAAGGAGGAAAATAGATAAGACTTACTTGCCTTCCATCACAGTGGGGAATGTGGAGGAGCTGCTGTGGTGGATGTTTATGTAGTTGTGTGTCTTGGTGCTTTTTTTGTTATGACTGTGTGGCAAACCAAATTCCTCATATGTTGCAAAACATACTTGGCTAACAAATTACGATTATGATTATGATTATTACGATTCACAATCTTGATTTTTTTTAATGGGTAATTTTGTTAGCAGGTCAACAAATGTCAGACTAAAGCAAACATTCCGGCAATTTCCATTCTGCAGAATTCTATCCACATACATTACACTGAATATCATTACGGTATTCTTAAAGATATGTGAATGATCAATAACATATAAAGTATAAATGGCCTTTATCAAAGAAAAATTGTCCATTAAACATGATGGCATATTGAAAGAAATGAATCATACACTTTTAACTCGGACACGCCATAAAGTCATCTTCATTTATTTTTAACTGGTACTTCAATATGCAGACTTTTTGATGAGAAATAATTTTTTACTTCCAGCTGAGCGAGGATAAGGTTAATCGGGCAGAGGATGGTGCTTGTGAAGAGAAATTGATTGGAAATTGATTTTTGTTCAAGGAAGAAACGGAGGGGCTTGATACCACCCTGGTGGGTGATGGAGGTGTAAAGGATCTGGCCATCCATGTTGCAAATGAAGCAATGGGAGCCGAGAAATTTAGTTATTGAAGAGTCAAAGGGTGTATGAGGTGTCTTGGATGTAGATAGGAAGGGTTTGGATAAGTGGGGATAGGTTTACAATCTGCTGTAGATTTCAGTAAGTAGCTCCATAATCACCCAATTTTGGCGAGTCCTGCTGCAATTGGAGCTTCAATACTGTTAGACTTCACCAGTTCCTGCAAACTGTACAAAAACGGCAAAAATGGCAGGTAGTGCTTGTCACATTTTGACAAATCTTTTGACATTAGGATAGCTCTGGATCAGCACTTCCTCATTCTTTCACGAGTATGTGGCGTTTTCCCTTTCTACTGAGAGAACTATGCACAAGTCCTGACTTCAACTGCTTTAATTTGCTTTCCTTAGATGCAGTTTAAGGGGACTAACTTACTAATATTTCTTACTAGTGCTTTAAGTGAACTAACTGCCTGAATAATCAACAGAAGATATACAAAAACAGTTGGCAGTGTAGATATTGCCATGGCATCTTTCTTCTGATTATTGATCAATCTGGTATACTTTTGCAGTGACTAGTGTCGGCGTATTGCAGGATCTTAGACCACAACGTGCATGATTTCAGACATTGTCTTCAGTTGATTGCAGCTTTTTAAAGAAGCAAATCGACCATAAAGTTCAAGCAAGTTCAATTTTAGTTATCATAATTATCTTTAACAATTAAAGTGGAATAAGTGTAGATGAGTTTCTGCATACATTTATTTCCGCTCATGTTTATTTTTGGGATATTACAGTAACTATGCACATAGGAACAGATCAGCATCAGCCGTGGTTTGGACAGCCTGTAAGTTAAGAAAAAATAACATCAAAATGATTCAAAACATGAAGAATAATATGTAGGGAAAAGTAAAAACACACTAGACCAAGGGGGACCCGTTGGGTCCCGTCCCGTCAACGTGTAGGGGAGGGGGAGAGGAGAGGGGGAGAGGGGTGGGGGAAAGAGGGGGAGGAAGAGGGATGACGGGAGGAAAAGAAAGGCTGGGGAGAGAGAGGAGGGGGTGAGTGAGAGGAGGGGGGGAGAGAATGGAGGGGGGGGGAGAGAGAGGAGGGGGTGAGAGAGAGGAGGGGAGGAGGGGGGGAGAGAGAGGAGGGGGGTGAGAGAGGAGGGGGGTGAGAGAGGAGGGGGGTAGAGAGAGGAGGGGGTGTGAGAGAGGAAAAGAGGGGTTGGAAGAGAGGCCCTGTGGGGGTGGTGAAAAAGAGGCCGGGGAGTGGGGGAGAGAGTCCGGGGGGGGGGTGGGGTGGGGGTGGGGAGAGAGCCCAGACAGGGGGGAGAGAGCCTGGGGGGGGGGGAAAAGAGAGCCCGGGATGGCGAGAGAGCCAGGGGGGGGCAGGGATAGAGCGAGCCGGGGAGAGAGAGAGCCGGGGGGGGGGGGGGGGGGAGAGAGACCGGGGGAGAGGGAGAGAGAGCCCGAGGGGGGAGAGCCCGGGGGGAGAGAGAACCCAGGGAGGAGGAAGAGCCCGGGGGCGGAGAGACTGCCTGAGGGGGGAGAGAGAGCCCGGGTGGGAGAGAGAAGAGGTGACCGAGGAGCCGAGAGAGAGCTCGGGAGTTCTCGGGAAACCCGAGCAGAGGCGCAAGCTGGGAGGGGAAGGGGCCCGCTGCGCATGGATCATAGGGCAGCAGGCCATTGTGACGTCATCAGCGAGACCATCTTGTTTATTTTCAAAGTTATTTGAATATTTTCATAAATAACTCGAGAAATAATGCATGACATTTTCAGATAAGGCGATTTTTGACATCACGGCGTAAATATCTATAGGAATATGTAACATTTTCACTGTTAGCCCGTCGTGTTTTCAAGGAGGTGAAACGCACACGAACATCACACAAATAAATACACATCCAAGGTCAGTATAAAGATAGCACATTACAGCTGAGGAATTCAGATGAGTAATACTGCTTTTCTCTTTAGGTACATTCTTGAACATTGACTGCTTCAAGATGGAAATGTAGTAATGAAGGGGCACTTACTGTTGTTGCCCACCATTACATGCCTGATGTGATTTCTGTGTCAGTCTTACAATGATGCCATACCTAGTGTAATGTTATTTCTGGATCATTGTGGGAGAATATAGACAAATCGGTTTAGGAAGTGACCATCATTGCCATCTACAACCGAGTAGGTCTTTATAGTATGACATTGGATTGGGATCTCACTATCTTAAGTCACATGTTTACCCTGATCTTTCAGGCCCCTCTCCCAACACGTCAACAACTCCACAGCCACCCTTCATCTTGCTCCCAATCTGCTCATTTCCAATCCAACGCCATGAAACCACTGAAGCCCATCAGCTCCTGATCTCCCATAAAGTTCCTGAATAACCAAGGCCAATGCTTACCTCCACTGCCACTTGGTAAATCTCCACCCCCACCCAGCACAGTCACTTACCTGATTTCCAAGCACATTTCTGTCCCAATATTAATCAAACATCAGCCTCAATCTGGGTCCAATATTTGCCCACCGATTCATTCCCTATCCCCAGCTCTGATTAGTTCACCATGTCTCCTAATACATCCCTATCTCAGGCCAATAATTAATTCGCATGTCCCTGGTCCAGTCTCCCCAATTTCTGAATTTTCAAGACTGACTTGACCTGAAGTTTCAACAATTGCTTGAGGTTCAACATTTTTTCAAGATTTATTTAGAAGTTAATTTATGGATTTTTTCTAAGTGCATATGGCGTGCACAGCCTAAAGTTGTAAGACAACTTGTTCTGTTTGATATTCTGTTTGTGCACGCCGGGTTGATTGCATTCGTCGAAACAGGGTGGACTACGTGAAGGTTGCAATCTTCCACCCCATTTATGGATTGAGCAAACCAAACAGGCTGCCGGGAACAAATGCAATATAATGCAATAGATCTAGTTTCACTTTTTAAATAAATATCTCTGAAGGGTTGAAATATGAAATGATGCCGTTTTACTATTATCTCTGCATATTTCAGCTTTTGGTTCCATTCAATTTCCTACTAGTTTAATTTGGTGATTAAACTAAAGTGTGGATTAAGGCCCTTTGGCCCACTAAACCTGTGCTGACCAATGATCACCCATACACTAGTTCTACCCTACAGGCTAGCGACAATTCACAGAAGCCAATTAACCCACGAACCTGCATGTTTTCGGAATGTGGGAGGAAACTGGAGTACCTGGAGAAAACCCACGCGGTCACAGGGAGAACATACAAATTCTGTACAGACAGCACCCGTCGTCAGTATCGAATCTGGCCCTGTAAAGCAGCAACTCTACCGCTGCGCCATTATGTAAACTTTGAACAGCGCAGCATTTAGCCAAAAGCAGATTCCAAGTAGAGGATTAATTTATTTGCCGTTTTTATTAAAAGCTAATCCATGGCTGCAATTAATGATGTGATATATATTTGGTAAACGCAATTAAAATATTCACATAAAATCTAATGCAAAATGAATCCAGATGTTTGGATGAAAATGCAGTTCACTTTGTTCCAAGCAACTAAAACTGGCATGAATCCTGTAATTACACTGCAACAATATCAAAGGTGGGAATTTGTTCATTTTTTCACTTTGGCAAAAGCTTATGCTAGAAATATGTGAACTCGTAACTTCACCAGTTGGAATCAGTTTGTACTTCTCCGTACAATGTACATAGTGGCCAAAATGGTGCTGTGTGAATGCATCCTTGAGCCACATCTGGCGACATTAAAAATAATTATATGTGGCGTATATAAAGTGCCAGACTCATCAAATATAGCGTCATCAATTGTATTTCAAATTATTGTGTTCAGTTTCTCATTTGAAGAAAATTGTGTTCAAAATATTATGACTAAAATATTCTCAGATGGGCCATCCTGCTTGTTGTTGTTGTGTTATTACAAATGTGTTAAGCAATTGTTGAGAGGCATAGAGTCAAAAAGCATGGAAACAGGCCCTTCGACCCAACTTGCCATTATCGACCAAAATGCCCCATGTTGGAATCTTCTTGACCACCCTTTATACCTGTGAAGGAACTTCTCCTTTCAAGGAACTATGCACCTGCGCTCCTAGATGCCGCTACTCTACAACACTTATCAGGGTGCTTTTATGGTTCATTGATTTATGTAATTGATGTAAAAACATTTAAGGTCCTGCCCTGGTTTGACTTCCCCAAAATGTAACACCTCACACATACCTGCATTAAACTCCATTAACCATTCCTCAGCCCATTTGCCCAACTAATCAATGTCCTGCTATAATGTTTGATAACCATATTCACTGTCTCCGATATCACCCACTTTTGCGTCATTAGCTAACTTACTAACCAAGCGTTCTATATTCTCATCCAAATCATTGATATAAACCACAAACAGCAATGGGCCCAGCAACAATCCCTGAGGCAGGCCACGAGTCACAGGCCTCTAAACCGAAAAAACAACCTTCCACCATCACCCTCTACTTCCTTCCATGAGGCTAGCTGATCCTGGATCCCATGCAATCATACGTTGCACAGCAGCCTATCATGTAGAATCTTATCAAATGCCTTCCTGAAGTCCATATATGCAACGTCTATGTCTTTGCCCTCATCAACCTTTTTTTACTTCTTTAAAAAATTCAATGTGATTCGCAAGACATTATTTCCCATGTACAATATCATGCTCTGTCTCCCTAACCAGTCCCTGTATATTCAAACGCATATATCCATATTATTTCCTTATTAAGTATGCTCATCCATCCCCAAAACTCCTCCAATGATACACTTGATTCCAGCTGCCTCTACATGTCCCATGCCTCCGTTTTCCTGACCAGAGCCTCAATTTCTCATCATCCAATCTTCCTTCCTCCCACCTTGCTTGTCCTTTAACAGAAACTTGCATGACATGAATTCTTGAAATCGCTATTTTTAAATAATGAGAAAACAATCCAAATCTATCCAACCTATCTTTGTCTCTAATACCCTCTAATCAAAGCATTTTTCTGCTAGACCTCCTCTGCATCCTGTCAAAAGCCTCCACATCCTTCCTGTTAAGTGGCAACCAGAACTACATGTAATGTAGGGCTTGGACAGGCTAGATGCAGGAAGATTGCTCCCGATGTTGGGGAAGTCCAGGACAAGGGGTCACAGCTTAAGGATGAGGGGGAAATCCTTTAAAACCGAGATGAGAAGAACTTTTTTCACACAGAGAGTGGTGAATCTCTGGAACTCCCTGCCACAGAGGGTAGTCGAGGCCAGTTCATTGGCTATATTTAAGAGGGAGTTAGATGTGGCCCTTGTGGCTAAGGGGATCAGAGGGTATGGAGAGAAGGCAGGTACGGGATACTGAGTTGGATGATCAGCCATGATCATATTGAATGGCGGTGCAGGCTCGAAGGGCCGAATGGCCTACTCCTGCACCTAATTTCTATGTTTCTATGTTTCTAATACTCCAATTGCGGCCTAACCTATGTCCTATAAAGATGTATCTTAACTTCCTGACTCTTATATTCAATGCCCTGATCAATGAAGGCACGCGTACCTTTATGTTATCTTTACCACAAAGACACAGTTCTGCAGTTCACAGTCTTGCAGTAATCATATGGATATCTTTTCAATGTAATGTTTTTCTTACTTCTCTGCATTGAATTCCATATCCAAGTTTCCTGCCTGCCTGACTGGTTCATTGACATAGTCATAGAATAAGAGATCTTTCTGATGTCAGCAGCTTTCTTTATTACCCATATAACCAATGACTCAATCAACTGAAAACATCTTAGTTATGACTGCTAAATATAAGTTTCAGTCAACTGTGGCAGGGCTTGAATGCCATCACCTCCTACAAGGCAAAATCAGGAGGCAGCTCAAACGACAGCGAAGCATCACTCCCTGAGGAGCTCAATGCGTTCTACGCACGTTTTGATAGGGAGAACACTGATGCGCCTTCCCGAGCCCCCATTCGCCCTGATCGTATTACAGTCACAGTCACAGAGGCCGATGTCAGAAGATTCTTCAGGGGGGTGAACCCTCGGAAAGCGCCTGGACCTGATGGTAACCCGGTCAAGTTCACAAGACCTGTGCAGACCAACTGGCTGGGGTTTTTGCAGACATGTTCAACCTCTCACTGCTGAGGTCTGTGGTTCCCACCTGCTTTAAGGGGGCATCAATAATACCGGTGCCCAAGTAGAGTAAGGTGACGTGCCTCAATGACTATCGACCAGTGGCACTAACGTCTGTGGTTATGGGTCATATCAACTACTACCTCAATAAGAACCTCGACCCACTACAGTTTGCCAACCGTCACAATAGGTCAACGGAGGATGCAATCTCACTGGCTCTCCACTCCACACTGGACCACTTGGACAAAAAAAACACTTACGTCAGGTTGTTGTTTATTGACAACAGCTCGGTTACGAAACTCATGGAACTGGGTCTCTGCGCATCCCTCTGCAATTGGATCCTCGACTTCCTCATCCACAGACCACAATCTGTTCGAATTGGCAGAAAGATTTCCTCCTCAGTGATTATTAGTACGGGAGCACCTCAGGGCTGCGTGCTCAGCCCCCTGCTCTACTCACTCTATACTCATGACTGTGTAGCCGGACATAGTGCGAACTCTATTTTCAAGTTCGTTGATGACACCACCGTGTGGGACGAATTACAGATGGTGATGAGTCAGAGTATAGAAGTGAGATCGACCGACTGACCAAATGGTGCCAGCACAACAACGTGGCTCTCAATATCAGCAAAACCAAAGAACTGATTGTGGACTTTGGAAGAGGAAGGTTGAGGACCCACAACCCTGTTTACATCAATGGGACGATGGTGGAGAGAGTCAAAAACTTCAAATTCCTGGGCGTGCATATTTCCAACAATCTTTCCTGGGCCCTGCACACTGATGCAATCATAAAGAAAGCACATCAGTGCCTCTACTTCCTGAGAAGATTACGGAGATTCGGTATGTCAAAGAGGTCTCTCTCGAACTTCTACAGATGCACTGTAGAGAGCTTGCTGACTGGTTGCATCGTGGCCTGGTTCAGCAACTTGAACGTCCAGGAGCGGAAAAGACTGCAAAAAGTTGTAAACACTGCCCGGTCCATCACCGGCTCTGACCTCCCCACCATCGAAGGGATCTATCGCAGTTGCTGTCTCAAAAAGGCAGCCAGCATCATCAATGACCCACACCATCCTGGCCACACTCTCATCTCACCCCTGCCATCAGGAAGAAAGTACAGGAGCCCGAAAACCGTAACGTCCAGGTTCAAGAACAGCTTCTTCTCGACAGCCATCAGGCTATTAAACACTACAATCTGATAAGCTATGTACTACAATAGACTATTATTATTGCACTTATTGTTTGTTCTTTTTTTTCTGAGATTTTGTTATATTACTTATTATGTTTACATATTGTGTTGAGCTGCAGCAAGAGAGAATGTCATTGTTCTATCTGGGACATATGACAATAAAACACTCTTGACTTGACTCTTGTTAAGTACTTTAAAAAACAGTGGGTCAGCATTGAGCAGATAGTCTTTAATTATTTCAAGCCTTTCAAACTAATGATTTTCACTGTTCTCTGAATTTTTGCTGATTTTCCCATCCTTGATGTTAGACTGACTGCTCTTCAATTACTTGATTTATCTCCCTTTTACCCTTTTAAACCACAGCTCCACACTAGCAGAATTTCAATTCACTGCGACCATGACTGTGGCCAGTCTTAAGGGGTTGGACAGGCTAGATGCAGGAAGATTGTTCCCGATGTTGGGGAAGTTCAGAACAAGGGGTCACAGTTTAAGGATAAGGGGGAAATCTTTTAGGACTGAGATGAGAAAAACATTTTTCACACAGAGAGTGGTGAATCTCTGGAATTCTCTGCCACAGAAGGTAGTTGAGGCGAGTTCATTGGCTATATTTAAGAGGGAGTTAGATGTGGCCCTTGTGGCTAAAGGGATCAGGAGGTATGGAGAGAAGGCAGGTACAGGATACTGAGTTGGATGATCAGCCATGACCATATTGAATGGCGGTGCAGACTCGAAGGGTCGAATGGCCTACTCCTGCACCTATTTTCTATGTTTCTATGAAATGATTGAATAATGCTGTGCGGTGGAACATCCTGGACCTGAAGTACCCATTCAGTCTCTATCAAAGTATTGATCAGCCTGTCTGCTTAATCTCCAGGCTCAGGATGAACTCTCCAACAAGCAATCTCCAACAAGTATGCCCAGAGCTAATTCTAGGATGATTTGGGGATAAATAAATCTGCTGTCTTCATTCTTCAATCCATGTCAAATTAATAAAATATACTTTAAAGAAACATAAAAATTGATTAAAGAAAGATAAAAATTGTGGATGTTGACAGAGATGGGTTAGCGAGACACTTTGCATCTACCGTTGTTTGGTTTCTCATTAGGTTTGCAGCAACAGAGCCGATAAACAAAGATTGTGCAAAGTATAAATTACTTCAGCCTGTCTCCCTTGCCTGTTTTCTGGCTGGTGGTAAAGTAGGGCAAAAGCTGGGGGAGTTGATTCCTTAGGGGTATTGGGTATTATCTATATTTACTCATGATTCGCTGCAAAATAGTTTTATATTGTTTGATGCAGCAAGGGTGTGCATTAGAAATATGATCTAGAAGAGATAATTTATCATGCAGAACCTGGCAATTGTACAAGCTTGTCGGAGACATTCAAGAGGTGGATGGTGGGGGTTATGAACAAATTAGTGCACATTAATGGGAAAAGGGGAGCTTCCAATCCAAAGGAAAAGCTAAACACCTCCCTGTGCCGGCCTGGGTTCACACAATTCATTCTTACTTTTAATGGGGGAAAAAAAGTCCTCATTCTGAATACAGTGTACTTGTAAAGCAATAATTGTAAGTGAGATCCCGGGAGAACACACAAGCATTCTCACTCAACAAGGGAGCAGTGTTTCAAACTAGTATGAGGTTCAAAATACGAATAAGCTTTGCCAAGGCAACACTGCCTGTTCATTAATTGAAACACAAAGATCTGTTGTTTGAGGAAAGTAGTCTTATTGGATATTCAAATTTGTAAGCATATGACTAATTTAAACCCATGATTAATAAAAGGAAAATAAAGAAAATGTTCTAATGAAACAGGGCTCTGACATTATGACTCATAAGTTAAGTATTTTTTGAATTGTGTGTGTGATCTTTTATTTAACATAGTTATGTATTAGGTTTATTAGTATCAATATTTTGGAATTTCTATAGAAATAGGTCATGTGTTCCAACAATTTAACCAACTACATAAATTATCAGCCATGTCGGTCTACTTTCATACATCAGGAAATGTTTGCAAAGTATTGTGGCAGTGCCATCAAACAACACTTACTCTCAAATAATCTACTCTTTGACACCCAGTTCAGGTTTTGTCAGATCCACTCCGTTCTGGCCCTCATCAAAGGCTTGGTCCAAAATATAGGCTCAAGAACTGAATCTCAGGTGAATGAAAGGACATCCTGGTAGACTTCAACCAACCGTTGCATTAAACAGTCCGAATAAAACGGATGTCAGTGGGTATCAGAGATCAAACCTCTCAGTAGTTGGGCTCAACCTCACACAAAGGAAGATGGCTCATGATATTGAGGGAGTGCAGCGAAGGTTTACAAGGTTAATTCCAGGGATGGTGGGACTGACATATGCTGGGAGAATAGAGCAGCTGGGCTTGTACACTCTGGAGTTTAGAAGGATGAGAGGATATCTCATTGAAACATATAAGATTGTTAAGGGCTTGGACACGCTAGAGGCAGGAAACATGTTCCCGATGTTGGGGGAGTCCAGAACCAGGGGCCACAGTTTAAGAATAAGGGGTAAACCATTTAGAACTGAGACGAGGAAACACTTTTTCTCACAGAGAGTTGTGAGTCTGTGGAATTCTCTGCCTCAGAGGGCGGTGGAGGCCGGTTCTCTGGATACTTTCAAGAGAGAGCTAGATAGGGCTCTTAAACATAGTGGAGTCAGGGGATATGGGGAGAAGGCAGGAACGGGGTACTGATTGGGGATAATCAGCCATGATCACATTGAATGGCGGTGCTGGCTCGAAGGGCCGAATGGCCTACTCCTGCACCTATAGGGGGGTTGCACTGGGTCACTGGGTCATAGGGCTTGATGCACGGAGCCGCTCAATCCATCTGGAGGACATCCGTCACTTCCGGTATATGTTATTAATGCAAGAAGCGCGTACTTTCCTACCTGTTAAAAACCGCCAAAATGTTGAATTATTGCGCTGTAACAAATTGTGGAAGTCGGGGTAAGTGTGAGAGACACGTACCCAACTTCAGAATTCCAAAAGTGAAGCGAAATGAAGGTAAAGAGAAGCGAGAGCTGAAGGGACACCAACAGCTAAAGTGCTTGGCGAACTTTGGCTGTGCAGATATCGGAATTGAAAATATTGGGAATTATCGCGTTTGCTCACTGCATTTCATCAGCAGTAAGGCATTATTTGTTTTTTCTTGATTCCTTTAGTATCTAAAAAGTCTCAGAAGTGATAAATCTGGCTGTAAATTTTTCTTCATATGCGTTTTCAATTTGTATGTAAAAACCCACTTGAGAACCATGGGCGATTTAAAAAATTTACAGCCAGATTTATCACTTCTGAAACTTTTTAGATGCCAAAGGAATCAAGAAAAAACACAAATAATGCCTTAGTTGATGAAATGCAGTGAGCAAACGGCCAATGTTCGCCAAGCACTCTGGCTGTTGTTGTCCCTTCAGCCCTCGCTTCTATCTACCGTCATTTCTCCTCACTTTTGGAATTCTGAAGTAGGCTAAATGTCTCTCACGCTTATCCCGATTTCCATAATTATTTACAGCGCAAAAATTGACATTTTCAGTGGGTTTTAACGGGCCCGCTACGCTGGAAACAATGGTAAGTGCTCACCTGCAGTTCATCGCGTGTACTCCACTTGGAGTAGCGTAGCAACAGTACGGGTCATGGGTCGTGACCCTACTGTCGTGAAACCTCTCTATTGTCTATTGTTATTGGAGGTCAGTCATCCCGACTCCCAGTGGATTATTGCAAGTCCTCTAGACAATGTACTGGGCCCAAACATCTCTAACTGCTTTATCAATAAATTTCTTTCTTTCCTTCACAATGTCAGAAATGGGGATGTTCAGTTATATTTCACAATGAACTGGGATTTATTTTTTTGGGGGAAGTTAGTCATTCGAGCTTGTTGTAAAAGTATTGTAGAATCCATTGCACGTTTTTTTCCCCCCCTCTGCGTTTATTTTAATTCCTCGTTCTTTTTCGAGGCCTTTGAGGAGCATTGAGTGGCCTCGAGGATTAAGCTCTGCAGCCCTGTTGTTCATTCACCAGCGGCTCAGGGTGAAAGTGTCAAGCTCCCTCCCCAGATGCAGCTGCAGATGTTTCTCCCGTGATGCGATGATCCGTGGGGACGTCTCTGACCTGCCCTGTGCACTGAGTAAAGAAAATAAAACGAAACCAACAATACACAATTGTGGCGATTGAGAACAGTACAGCCAGAGCGCGGAGAGGTCAACTTTCCAGGTGTTGGCCAGTCGGTCTGAGAGTCAGCATGCTAAATCTGATCTTTGAACCATTCTATAAATGGTGGTGGTGGTGGTGGGAGTCGGTGGTAGTGGGGGGGAGGGGGAATGCATGAAAAGAACACGAATAGTAAATGCATTTTAAACAGTTATGGATGATTTCGTGTTAAAACAAAACCCGTTGATTTGAAAACTTCATTCTAACTTGGTTTTCCCAGCTGGGGCCTCTGGATGAAAAAGCTTTTCCTCGTCATCCCGCTAATCATTCCATCAATCTATGCCCGCTGGGCTAATGGAGATAAGTCTTTCTTATTTGCTGTATCCAGGCTCTCGCAACCATGCATAAACAGACCAATCAATTATTATGTTATACCCTTCACTTGCCAATTGAGGATTTTCTCTCTGAGCAGATTTCCACAAAAATAAATATTTTTGATTTGATCAGTTTGATCAAATGTGATCAGTCTGAGGAAGGGTCTCGGCCAGACACGTCACCCATTCCTTCTCTCCAGAGATGCTGCCTGTCCCGCTGAGTTACTCCAGCATTTTGTGTCTGTCCACAAAGTGAAACCCAGAATGACCCTTGAGGTGGGCAAGCGGTTTCTGTCGACATTGACTGCATCGTGGATTATTTACGGATTACCGAAAGTATTCCAGGCTCATGGAAGCGACACCGCACAGAAGAATAGTGCCCACTTGTACCTGTAATTAAAAGTAATCCCGGGCCTCTGTAAAGGGATTTGAGCGACGGACAAAGAGCGTGCAAGAGGAGGCGATGGGTTGAATAGCCTTGTGTGTTGTAACATGTTTCCAATTATAGATTGGAGTGTGGTTTTGCCCTTGACACGCTGGCGACGTCCAAGCAACGTCCGGGTGATGGGTGATGCAACATGCCCGTTGCAATTAGCAAGAAGTGCTAAAATGCTGAAAGAAGGCGGCAGCTTAGTTGAAATTTGGAAATGCGGGGAATGTTTGGTGCATGGATCCTCGGATAATTGGCAAAAGGCTTTAAAGCCCCTAAGAAGAGAAAGTGGGGAGGGACGCGGGAGGGGATGGGGAGTGGAGAGAAGAGGTGCAGGTTAGGATGGGGAACCGTTACCAGCGTTGCAGAGGGCAATTTCAAAACGTAGTGGGAGTCTTGCACGGATTTTGTTTTGTTGTTTTAAAATAATATATGATTAAAGTTTGTATTTGAAAATAAAGAGCAGGAAGGGAGTGAAAGGCATAAACAACCATCTCAGTTGAGCCAGTAATGGGGCGGAAAAGTAAAGCGCACACACACAGCAACTGGCCTAGAGCGGGGTTGGGAAATGAGCGGAAAGAATTGCCTGCGGTGATGTGGTGGGAACAGCCACGGTGCGAAGCCGGCAACGTTTGCACCGGGGAATTAAGGAATGCATCCGGAAAAGAAAATCAACATTAAAGTTTATGACTTTTGAGCCGAACTTGGCGCAACGGTACAGAGGGATATTAGCCTGCTCCGCTGTCTGTAACGTGGCACCAAGTCAAAAGTGGCCACAATCCTTGGCAGCAGGGAATCAGGCGTGCCGCAGTAGATCGGAAATATACCATCATTTGTTTCAGATGCAGCTGAATTTTATTTCCCCCAAGTTATTTCTGTTTCGCCACTAAACCGCACACAATTCTGCACACGCCCAATTATTTCCCAAGCAACGTGTTGCCCCGCCGCCGTGTTGCAATGTTAATTAGTCGAGTTCGTGCCCTTTCATTTTTTTCGCCTTGTAACCAAAGGTTAGACGCGGAGTGGCGAGCAGCCCTGGGCCATCTGAAGCCGACTGTTGCGGCTCTCAGCGAGCGACACCTGGGCACTGGAGGAGAAATGCGGAAGTCCGTGGTTTAAATAGCGAGAACCGCCGTCAAAAAAAACACCCCGGAATAAACCTAGCCTTTGTTTTGGGTTTATTTTGTATCCGCGCATCTGGTAACAGAAGTATTCTCAGGGGAGGGGCAGACTGAACTGTCAGACGCGCTTGTGTGTGTGTGAGTGTGTGTGAGTGCGTGGGGTTTGGCAGACCATGGGGATTTCTTCCTGCTTTATGTTGCTGCATCACAGCCGAGACCTGGGCTCGGACGCGAGTCTCTGTGGCTGAAGCTGCTCTCAAGGAGATGTCGGGACCATCGGCAGAGCGAGCCAGAGATTCGGCTTTGATTGTCCCACTTGTTCGGTTCAGAAGACTGGAGGTTGAGAAGTGACTCCAGGCAGCGATGTCAGGCTTAGCAAGTGTGTCTTGTCGGCACTTTAGACCGAAGAGCGTGAGGAAACCTGCGCTGCTCTGTGTCCTCCTGTGGGTCGCCTGCTGGTTTCTTGTAAACATATCAACCTTCATACACAGGAATATCTTTGCGGAGTATTGTACTGACCAGAAAAGTAAAGGAATTCTCGGTAGACTGGTAAGAAATTTTACAACATTTTACCGTGATTTACAAAATACGACTGCTCAGAAACTACTGACTGATGCGGCAGAAAGAGCACTTTCGTCGCGATTTATATTGAAGAACTAACTTTTCAATCAGTCTGAAGAAGGGTTTCGGCCCGAAACGTTGCCTATTTCCTTCGCTCAATAGATGCTGCTGCACCCGCTGAGTTTCTCCAGCATTTTTGTGTATCTTAAGCTTTATTTCAAGGAAGGAACTTGCTGGTTTAAACCGAAGGTACACACACAATGCTGGAGTAACTCAGCGGGACAGGCAACATCTCTGGGTGACGTTTCGGGTTGAGACCCTTATTCAGACCCTTCTTAGTCTCGATCCGAAACGTCACCATTCCTTTTCTCCAGAGGTGCTGCCTGTCCCACTGAGGTACTCCAGCATTTTGTGTCTATCTTTATTTCAAGGTAGTTTTTTTATACTGGTTCTCCCACAAAAAAAGCTTGCTAACATTTAGCAAGGTTTAGACCTATTCGGAAATCTTTTTTTCCTCGCATTTTATCCTGAATTTTATATATATATAAAGGGTTGTGGTTAAAGGGATCAGGGGGTATGGAGAGAAGGCAGGTACAGGATACTGAGTTGGATGATCAGCCATGATCATATTGAATGGCGGTGCAGGCTCGAAGGGCCGAAGGGCCTACTCCTGCACCTATTTTCTATGTTTCATTTGCTTTCTCTGAGAGTGAGCTTCATTATTATTATTCCAAATGATGTAACGCTTTTCCAGTTAGAATGACACTCAGTTAAATCGATCAACATCTCGTTACACCGTCAGGTCCTAATGCATACAAACAGCTCGATTTCATTATCATTCACAATCTTTTCCCAATATATATATATTTCATTATCATTCACAATCTTTTCCCAATATATATATATTGGGAAAAGATTGTGAATGATAATGAAATCGAGCTGTTTGTATGCATTAGGACCTGACGGTGTAACGAGATGTTGATCGATTAACTGAATGTCATTCTAACTGGAAAAGCGTTACATCATTTGGAATAATATTAATGAAGCTCACTCTCAGAGAAAGCAAATGAAACATAGAAACATAGAAAATAGGTGCAGGAGTAGGCCCTTCGGCCCTTCGAGCCTGCACCGCCATTCAATATGATCATGGCTGATCATCCAACTCAGTATCCCGTACCTGCCTTCTCTCCATACCCCCTGATCCCTTTAACCACAAGGGCCACATCTAACTCCCTCTTAAATATAGCCAATGAACTGGCCTCAACTACCTTCTGTGGCAGAGAGTTCCACAGATTCACCACTCTCTGGGTGACATTTTTTTTTCTCATCTCGGTTCTAAAAGATTTCCCCCTTATCCTTAAACTGTGACACCTTGTTCTGGACTTCCCCAACATCGGAAACAATCTTCCTGCATCTAGCCTGTCCAACCCCTTAAGAATTTTGTAAGTTTCTATAAGATCCCCCCTCAATCTTCTAAATTCTAGCGAGTACAAGCCGAATCTATCCAGTCTTTCTTCATATGAAAGTCCTGACATCCCAGGGATCAGTCTGGTGAACCTTCTCTGTACTCCCTCTATGGCAAGAATGTCTTTCCTCAGATTAGGAGACCAAAACTGTACGCAATACTCCAGGTGTGGTCTCACCAAGACCCTGTACAACTGCAGTAGAACCTCCCTGCTCCTATACTCAAATCAAATAGCAAATTATTCAAATATTTTTGATGATTCCGATTGGAAGTGAGAGATTGTTTTGTATAATTGATGTGAGTGAATGTGATCAAAATAATTCCATACCTTTAAGAAATTGGTGCATTTTATTGAATCTTGCCTATAAACAACTCATGGTGCGGACGACTTAAAAGTATTGCAAAGAAAAGCAGACTTTAGATGTGTATTTCTGGCACCCAGCACTGTTTTAAGTGGATTGACAGCTAACAATGGCATGTTTCCTTCATCAACGTTACTTTTTTCATATATTTCATTCATTTGTTCTCGATCACTCCGTTTACATCCCTCGTTTCCCTTTCCACTAACCCCCCCCCCCCCCCCGGGCCCCCCGTCTGAGGACCCGAAACGTCACCCATTCCTTCTCTCCAGAGATGCTGCCCGTCCCGCTGAGTTCCTCCAGCATTTTGTGTCTATCTTCTGTTTAAACCAGCATCTGCAGTTCCGTTTTAAGCAGCCGTTTTAAGCAGCCTTGCTTTAAGCTGCTGCAAGCCCCCTCTGTCGAGATGACTCGCACCGGTGTGCATGGTTAATTATCACAGCCCGGGGGGAACAGGATTAGCACAATCATGCAACAATATCATCAATTGGTAGACAATCACCCTGGTACTAAATACGGTGAAGGGAGAAAACATTTTAAATGTTGGTTTGCTGCATGCCTAACAGTTGTATTCAAATCGAATAACATTTAGAACGGAGACGAGGTGTCGAATGGGATAGTGGAGGATGGAGTTAAAGGGAAAGGGTTTCTTAAATGTGTGAGCGTAGAGACAGAGGGGTGTAAAATGAGGGTAGAAGCAATAGGTAGCAAGGTGAAAAGTAAAAGTGGCAGGCAGACAAAACCAGGGCAAAAATCAAAAAGGGCCACTTTTCAACATAATTGTATAAGGGGTAAGAGTGTTGTAAAAACAAGCCTGAAGGCTTTGTGTCTCAATGCAAGAAGCATTCGTAATAAGGTGGATGAGTTGAATGTGCAGATAGCTATTAATGACTATGATATAGTTGGGATCACGGAGACATGGCTCCAGGGTGACCAAGGCTGGGAGCTGAACATCCAGGGATATTCAATATTCAGGAGGGATAGAGAGAAAGGAAAAGGAGGTGGGGTAGCGTTGCTGATTAGAGAGGAGATTAACGCAATGGAAAGGAAGGACATTAGTTTGGAGGATGTGGAATCGGTATGGGTAGAGCTGCGAAACACTAAGGGGCAGAAAACGCTGGTGGGTGTTGTGTACAGGCCACCTAACAGTAGAAGTGGAGTTGGAGATGGTATCAAACAGGAAATTAGAAATGCGTGCAACAAAGGCAAAACCGTTATAATGGGTGACTTCAATCTACATATAGATTGGGTGAATCAAATTGGCAGGGGTGCTGAGGAAAAGGATTTTTTGGAATGTATGCGGGATAGTTATCTAAATCAACATGTTGAGGAACCAACGAGAGAGCAGGCTATTTTAGGCTGGGTATTGAGTAATGAGGAAGGGTTAGTTAGCAGTCTTGTTGTACGTGCCCCCTTGGGCAAGAGTGACCATAATATGGTTGAGTTCTTCATTAGGATGGAGAGTGACATTGTTAATTCAGAAACAATGGTTCTGAACTTAAAGAAAGGTAACTTTGAGGGTATGAGACGTGAATTGGCCAAGATTGACTGGCAATTAATTCGGTGGATATGCAATGGAAGACATTTAAAGACTGCATGGATGAACTACAAAAATTGTTCATCCCAGTTTGACAAAAGAATAAATCAGGGAAGGTAGTACATCCGTGGATAACAAGGGAAATCAGGGATAGTATCAAAGCGAAGGATGATGCGTACAAATTAGCCAGAAAAAGCAGCATACCGGAGGACTGGGAGAAATTCAGAGACCAGCAGAGGAGGACAAAGGGCTTAATTAGGAAAGGAAAAATAGATTATGAAAGAAAACTGGCAGGGAACATAAAAACTGACTGCAAAAGTTTTTATAGATATGTGAAAAGAAAGAGATTAGTTAAAACAAATGTAGGTCCCTTGCAATCAGAAACAGGTGAGTTGATCATGGGGAACAAGGATATGGTGGACCAATTGAATAACTACTTTGGTTCCGTCTTCACTAAGGAAGACATAAATAATCTGCCGGAAATAGCAGGGGACCGTGGGTCAAAGGAGTTGGAGGAATTGAGTGAAATCCAGGTTAGCCGGGAAGTGGTGTTGGGTAAATTGAATGGATTAAAGGCCGATAAATCCCCAGGGCCAGATAGGCTGCATCCCAGAGTACTTAAGGAAGTAGCTCCAGAAATAGTGGATGCATTAGTAATAATCTTTCAAAACTCTTTAGATTCTGGAGTAGTTCCTGAGGATTGGCGGGTAGCAAACGTAACCCCACTTTTTAAGAAGGGAGGGAGAGTCAACATGGATTTGTGCCTGGAAGGTCATGTTTGACTAATCTTCTTGAATTTTTTGAAGAGGTTACTAGGGAAATTGACGAGGGTAAAGCAGTGGATGTTGTCTATATGGATTTAGTAAGGCCTTTGACAAGGTTCCTCATGGAAGGTTGGTTAAGAAGGTTAAACTGTTGGGTATAAATGCAGGAATAGCAAGATGGATTCAGCAGTGGCTGAATGGGAGAAGCCAGAGGGTAATGGTGGATGGCTGTTTGTCGGGTTGGAGGCAGGTGACTAGTGGGGTGCCTCAGGGATCTGTGTTGGGTCCTTTGTTGTTTGTCATGTACATCAATGATCTGGATGAAGTGGTGGTAAATTGGATTAGTAAGTATGCAGATGATACCAAGATAGGGGGCGTTGTGGATAATGAAGAGGATTTCCAAAGTCTACTGAGTGATTTAGGCCATTTGGAAAAATGGGCTGAAAGATGGCAGATGGAGTTTAATGCTGATAAATGTGAGGCGATACACCTTGGCAGGACAAATCAAAATAGGACGTACATGATAAATGGTAGGGAATTGAAGAATACAGTTGAACAGAGGGATCTGGGAATAACCGTGCATAGTTCCTTGAAGGTGGAATCTCATATAGATAGGGTGGTAAAGAAAGCTTTTGGTATGCTAGCCTTTATAAATCAGAGCATTGAGTATAGAAGCTGGGATGTAATGTTAAAATTGTACAAGGCATTGGTGAGACCAAATCTGGAGTATGGTGTACAATTTAGGTCGCCCAATTATAGGAAGGATGTCAACAAAATAGAGACAGTACAGAGGAGATTTACTAGAATGTTGCCTGGGTTTCAACAACTAAGTTACAGAGATAGGTTGAATAAGTTAGGTCTTTATTCTCTGGAGCGCAGAAGGTTAAGGGGGGACTTGATAGAGGTCTTTAAAATGATGAGAGGGATAGACAGAGTTGATGTGATCAAGCTTTTCCCTTTGAGAATAGGGAAGATTCAAACAAGAGGACATGACTTCAGAATTAAGGGACAGAAGTTTAGGGGTAACATGAGGGGGAACTTCTTTACTCAGAGAGTGGTAGCGGTGTGGAATGAGCTTCCAGTGGAAGTGGTGGCGGCAGGTTCGTTGGTATCATTTAAGAATAAATTGGATAGGCATATGGATGAGAATGGAATGGAGGGTTATGGTATGAGTGCAGGCAGGTGGGACTAAGGGAAAAAAAATTGTTCGACACGGACTTGTGGGGCCGAGATGGCCTGTTTCCGTGCTGTAATTGTTATATGGTAATATGGTTATATGGAGAGAGAAAACGGGGAATTACAGACCAGTTAGTCTAACATCGGTAATGGGGAAACTACTAGAGTCAGTTATTAAAGATGGGATAGCAGCACATTTGGAAAGTGGTGAAATCATTGGACAAAGTCAGCATGGATTTACAAAAGGTAAATCATGTCTGACGAATCTTATAGAATTTTTCGAGGATGTAACTAGTAGCGTGGATAGGGGAGAACCAGTGGATGTGGTGTATCTGGAATTCCAGAAGGCTTTCGACAAGGTCCCACATAAGAGATTAGTACACAAACTTAAAGCACACGGAATTGGGGGTTCAGTATTGATGTGGATAGAGAACTGGCTGGCAAACAGGAAGCAAAGAGTAGGAGTAAACGGGTCCTTTTCACAATGACAGGCAGTGACTAGTGGGGTACCACAAGGCTCAGTGCTGGGACCCCAGCTATTTACAATATATATTAATGATCTGGATGAGGGAATTGAAGGCAATATCTCCAAGTTTGCGGATGACACTAAGCTGGGGGGCAGTGTTAGCTGTGAGGAGGATGCTAGGAGACTGCAAGGTGACTTGGATAGGCTGGGTGAGTGGGCAAATGTTTGGCAGATGCAGTATAATGTGGATAAATGTGAGGTTATCCACTTTGGTGGCAAAAACAGGAAAGCAGACTATTATCTAAATGGTGGCCGAATAGGAAAAGGGGAGATGCAACGAGACCTGGGTGTCATGGTACACCAGTCATTGAAAGTGGGCATGCAGGTGCAGCAGGCAGTGAAGAAAGCGAATGGTATGTTAGCTTTCATAGCAAAAGGATTTGAGTATAGGAGCAGGGAGGTTCTACTGCAGTTGTACAGGGTCTTGGTGAGACCACACCTGGAGTATTGCGTACAGTTTTGGTCTCCAAATCTGAGGAAGGACATTATTGCCCTAGAGGGAGTGCAGAGAAGGTTCACCAGACTGATTCCTGGGATGTCAGGACTGTCTTATGAAGAAAGACTGGATAGACTTGGTTTATACTCTCTAGAATTTAGGAGGTTGAGAGGGGATCTTATAGAAACTTATAAAATTCTTAAGGGGTTGGACAGGCTAGATGCAGGAAGATTGCTCCCGATGTTGGGGAAGTCCAGGACAAGGGGTCACAGCTTAAGGATAAGGGGGAAATCCTTTAAAACCGAGATGAGAAGAACTTTTTTCACACAGAGAGTGGTGAATCTCTGGAACTCTCTGCCACAGAGGGTAGTCGAGGCCAGTTCATTGGCTATATTTAAGAGGGAGTTAGATGTGGCCCTTGTTGCTAAGGGAATCAGAGGGTATGGAGAGAAGGCAGGTACGGGATACTGAGTTGGATGATCAGCCATGATCATATTGAATGGCGGTGCAGGCTCGAATGGCCTACTCCTGCACCTAATTTCTATGTTTCTATGTTTCTATGTTTTTCTCACAGAGAGTTGTGAGTATGTGGAATTTTCTGCCTCAGAGGGCAGTGGAGGCAGGTTCTCTGGATGCTTTCAAGAGAGAGCTAGATAGGGCTCTTAAAATAGCAGAGTCAGGGGATATGGGAAGAAGGCAGGAACGGGGTACTGATTGGGGATGATCAGCCATGATCACATTGAATGGCAGTGCTGGCTCGAAGGGCCAAATGGCCTGCTCCTGCACCTATTGTCTATTGTCTAATTCAGAATCTCCGGTTGTCTGCAACTTTAAAAGAGAATCGACAAAAATCACGTGCACCTTGTACCTTCCGAAGAGTCCACCAGGGACGTGTAAAGCGAATATAGGACTTTTTTTTCCTTCACTTAGTGTGCATACATTTTTTTGAGTTTAGACGGAGCATTTGGCAAAAGCTAGCATTTATTATCCCGAGACGTATTTTGTTAGGCCTTATTTACCATTTTTCTTATGAAGGGTCATAAATACAAAATTGTTTTTCTATTCCCCTTAACTTTAAATTTATTAGCACGTGCGGCAGTATTAAATATTAAAATATAATTATTTTATTATTTTTCTTATTGGCCGCAAATAACCATATAATATAACCATATAACAATTACAGCACGGAAACAGGCCATCTCGGCCCTACAAGCCCGTGCCGAACAACTTGTTTCCCTTAGTCCCACCTGCCTGCACTCATACCATAACCCTCCATTCCCTTCTCATCCATATGCCTATCCAATTTATTTTAAAATGATACCAACGAACCTGCCGCCACCACTTTCACTGGAAGCTCATTCCACACCGCTACCACTCTCTGAGTAAAGAAGTTCCCCCTCATGTTACCCCTAAACTTCTGTCCCTTAATTCTGAAGTCATGTCCTCTTGTTTGAATCTTCCCTATTCTCAAAGGGAAAAGTTTGATCACATCAACTCTGTCTATCCCTCTCATCATTTTAATGGAATCACAATTTATCATTATCGACGGATGTCACAATAATATAAATATTTGAAATGCACACTTATTCAAAACTCTTCATCCAAGCCAGGTCACTAATTGTTTAAGAAGGAACTGCAGATGCTGGAAAATCGAAGGTAGACAAAAGTGCTGGAGAAACTCAGCGGGTGCAGCAGCATCTATGGAGCGAAGGAAATAGGCAACGTTTCGGCACGAAACGTTGCCTATTTCCTTTGCTCCATAGATGCTGCTGCACCCACTGAGTTTCTCCAGCACTTTTGTCCACCAGGTCACTAATTGTCCCGTTGATCCTATATGCAAGTCAGAATCAGGAAACAAGAAAATGTTTGCGGAATATTTGCAGCTGATCGGGTGCATTTTAATATTGAAGATGAGTTGCACTAAATCTGAATTGAATAGGTAGTGGGGAGCAACGAGAAGCAGGAATCAATTACAGACTATCGGAGATATATGAAAACAGCCATCATCATTCAGCAAACACATACCAATAAAACGTCCAATGAGCAAGAAAATAGAAACCAATTAGATTGCTCGATGTACTTTAAGAAACAAATCCTAGCATCACTACGTTTTCCATTGCTGGGAGAAAAGTAATGTCTAGCGTATTAAACAGATATTAAAAACATACAGTTTTGAACTAATTAAATTTGTAATCAATCCTATTGGGATTCTGTTGGAGACATACATCTTTTAAATCATGGGTACATGCACCAATTAATTGATTACATTTTCAAGTTGTTGGTCCCCCAGCTGAATGAATAAACTGCACCAAATGTGTGGAAAGAAACCGCAGATGCTGGTTTATACTGAAGATGGAAACAGTGTGCTGGAATAACTCAGTGGGTCAGGCAGCATCTATGGAGAAAATGGATGCGTGACGTTACAGGTGGGGACCTTTTTCCCCAGAGATGCTGCTACCCATCATTTTTCTCCAGAGGCGCTGGCTGGTCCACTGAGTTGCTCCAGCACTTTGTGTCGATATTCGGTAGGAAGAAGAGGTCCCGACCCAAAACGTCACCCATCCTTTTTCTCCATTAATATGGATGTAAGAATGGATTTGAGGATGAATATTCTGCAATGACCGGCTACCTTGAGACTTGCAAGATGCTGCTCTCAAGATGCATAGGAAATGCTAGGATATTTGGGGGCATTGCATAAACAAATGCAGCAGAGACTGAGAGTTGGGATAGAAGGAATGTAGTTCTTTGACGAAGCAGGGTGGGAGTTGTGGGAGTTCTTGAGCTGGTGCTAAGTCAATGGTCTCTTGCCTATCCCTTGAAATGGAGATTGAAATGGAGATTGAAAAGTTAATGAAGGGAAGAGTCCTAGTTACAAAGGTAACATTTTCTATTTCAGGGTGAGGGCAGGAAATGGTACCAATACAGCAGAGACACAGTCTGTCCATTTCCCTCCACAGATGGTGCCTGACCTGCTGAGTTCCTCAAGCAATTTGTTCTTTGCTCAAGATGTTAGTCTCTTGTACCTCCTGTCATCAATATAGTTGAGAAAGAGGTGAGGGAAGATACACAAGCAGAATTGATGCAGGAATTGTTCCACATGTTCCAAATTTGGAGATATAGCTTGGATCTGTAGGTTCCTATAGCAACAACATTTATTTGGATGAAGTGAGTGGAGCCAAGTGAGAATTTGATCAATGGAAGAACAGATTCTACAATGTGTGGAAGTGTGTTTGCGGAGGGGAACTGATTGTCTTCTGTTCAAATGGAAGTGAAGGGTCATGGACTCCATAGCGAGGATGGGAGGGTTGAGACCAGGGTGATAGAAGCTGGACTACCAGCAAGTGTTCCGCACCACTCATCCAGAAACATGAACGAATCCCACCAGGAAGCAGAGGGAATGGAAATCGAAATTCAAGTATCTGATTCACTGATTCAGTGGTGGAAATCTATCATTCTTACTCAATCCAGCCTATGTATGACACCAACCCAGCAATATTTTTATCTCTTAATTGCCTCATCAGTTCATGGGTAATTACAGTGGCTTGCAAAAGTATTCATACCCCTTGAACTGTTCCACATTTTGTCACGTTACAACCACAAACGTAAATGTATTTTATTGGGATTTTATGTGATAGACCAACACAAAGTGGTGCATAATTGTGAAGTGGAAGGAAAATGATACATGATTTTCAAATTTTTTTACAAATAAAAAACTGAAAAGTGTGGCGTGCAAAAGTATTCAGTCCCCTTTACTCTGATACCCCTAAATAAAATCCAGTGCAACCAATTGCCTTCAGAAGTCACCTAATTAGTAAATAGAGTCCACTTGTGTGTAATCTAATCTCAGTATAAATACAGCTGTTCTGTGAAGGCCTCAGAGGTTTGTTAGAGAACATTAGTGAACAAACAGCATCATGAAGCCCAAGGAACACACCAGACAGGTCAGGGATAAAGTTGTGGAGAAGTTTAAAGCAGGGTTAGGTTATAAAAAATATCCCAAGCTTTGAACATCTCACGGAGCACTGTTCAATCCATCATCCGAAAATGGAAAGAGTATGGCACAACTGCAAACCTACCAAGACATGGCCGTCCACCTAAACTGACAGGCCGGGCAAGGAGAGCATTGATCAGAGAAGCAGCCAAGAGGCCCATGGTAACTCTGGAGGAGCTGCAGAGATCCATAGCTCAGGTGGGAGAATCTGTCCACAGGACAACTATTAGTCGTGCACTCCACAAATCGGGCCTTTATGGAAGAGTGGCAAGAAGAAAGCCATTGTTGAAAAAAATCCATAAGAAGTCCCGTTTGCAGTTTGCCACAAGCCATGTGGGGGACACAGCAAACATGTGGAGGAAGGTGCTCTGGTCAGATGAGACCAAAATTGAAGTTTTTGGCCTAAATGCAAAACGCTATGTGTGGCGGAAAACTAACACTGCACATCACCCTGAACACACCATCCCCACTGTGAAACACAGTGGTGGCAGCATCATGCTGTGGGGATGCTTTTCTTCAGCAGGGACAGGGAAGCTGGTCAGAGTTGATGGGAAGATGGATGGAGCCAAATACAGGGCAATCTTGGAAGAAAACCTGTTAGAGTCTGCAAAACACTTGAGACTGGGGCGGAGGTTCACCTTCCAGCAGGACAACGACCCTAAACATACAGCCAGAGCTACAATGGAATGGTTTAGATCAAAGTATATTCATGTGTTAGAATGGCCCAGTCAAAGTCCAGACCTAAATCCAATTGAGAATCTCTGGCAAGACTTGAAAATTGCTGTTCACAGACGCTCTCCATCCCATCTGACTGAGCTTGAGCTATTTTGCAAAGAAGAATGGGCAAAAATGTCAGTCTCTAGATGTGCAAAGCTGGTAGAGACATACCCCCAAAAGACTTGCAGCTGTAATTGCAGCGAAAGGTGGTTCTACAAAGTATTGACTCAGGGGGGCTGAATACTTTTGCACGCCACACTTTTCAGTTATTTATTTGTAAAAACATTTGAAAACCATGTATCATTTTCCTTCCACTTCACAATTATGCACCACTTTGTGTTGGTCTACCACATAAAATCCCAATAAAATACATTTACGTTTGTGGTTGTAACGTGACAAAATGTGGAAAAGTTCAAGGGGTATGAAAACTTTTGCAAGCCACTGTAGGTGTGGACAATGAATGCCAACATTGACAGCCATATATATGTACTGCAAAACAATAAATCAAAAACAAATTCAAAAGAGCGGCACAGAGGTAGAGTTGCAGCCTCACAGCACAAGAGACACGGGTTTGATCCTGGCTATGGGGGGTGCTGTCTGTGCGGAGTTTGTATGTTCTCCCTGTAACTGCATGGGTTTTCTCCGGATTCTCCGGTTTCCTCACACATTCCAAAGACATGCCGGGTTTTATGTTCGTTGGGATCTGTAAATTACCCCTAGTGTGTTGGATGTGAAAAGTAGGATAACATGGAAATAGTGTATGGGTCAATGGTCATCGTAACTAGGTGGGCTGAATGACCTGTTTCTACATGGTATCCCTCAAACTAATTATTTCAACTACAGATAGTTAGATATGAGTTTAAAGGTACAGATATTGTGAAAATCAAACTAAGGGGAGTTGGGGAGAAATAAATGAGTTGAAAAAGACTTTAAGAGACTTAAAAGACTTTATGTCTTAAAAGTCTTTAAAAGACTTAAGGCATATTGGGCAGTCTGCACCCTAGCGGCATAAACATTGAATTCTCCAATTTCCGGTAGTCCTTGCTGTCTCCTCCCCTTCTCAGCTCTCCCTCAGCCCTTGGGCTCCTCCTCTTCCTTTTTCCTTTCTTCTCCCCACCCTACATCAGTCTGAAGAAGGGTTTCGGCCCAAAACGTTGCCTATTTCCTTCGCTCCATAGATGCTGCTGCACCCGCTGAGTTTCTCCAGCACTTTTGTCTACCTTCGAGTTGAAAAAGTCTGTTGTTCTACACCCAAGAAACACCCTGTAGTTCTATGCTTTTTATGATTTATGGTTCATCTTAATTCATTTCATTGCTATCCCTATAATCTACTCACAGGTAATCATAAGCTTGTAATTAGATTTACTAAGGGAGTTGCCCATTATCTATCACTCCTTCATATGTGAAGAGATATTTGACTAGCAGCCTGCATTTCTAAAGTAAATGGGAGGATGTAATGACTACACTTAAAAGTGTGAGGAGATTACTAGTAGTATTGGTTTGGAGTTCCGCTGCCTCTTCAGTATCAGAAGCAATTTGGGATAGATAATACGCATTAGGATTGCCAATAGCATACACATCTGTGAATGAATAAATAATACAAGTGCTTTATATTTTAGTTTGCAGTTGCTCAGCGTCCAACTAAAACTTCTTCCCTGCAAAGTCTCACTAATCCCGTAACTTTTACTGATTCTCCTTTGTGGAATTCCGTATGCTTCCAAAATACATTCTGAGCAGTTAAAATGAATGTAACACACAGCGGCAATAACAGCATTTTAAAGAAGCAATGTGGAGAAACAAGGAATAAGGTCACCTATCCATGATCTCCAGAGATGCTGCCTGACCTGTCGAGTTACTCCAGGACTTCTTGTCTTCTTTCAAAATAATAAACATGTTGCCCATTCCATGGGATCAGTACTGCCTGTGGAACTGACAGACAAAGTGAATAAGATGGAATTGGGAAAATGTAGGGACTTAATGAGACACAGCTACAGAGGCATCCTGTGCCTTTTGATCATTATACTAGTGACAAACAACCAGGACATTACAGAAAAGCAACATCGCGAAAGATTTTATAGAAGTTCGAAAGCAATTGTTGATGTCTACCCAAGGGAAGATCATTGCAGGCAGTTTACACATCACTGTTGCTTCAAATATTCATGCCTCCACCATGTTCTTCTAAGATCATGGGAAGAAGGTGGGTTAATGGGGTTGAGAGGGGGAGATAGATCAGCCAGGATTGAATGGCAGAGTAGACTTGATAGGCTGAATGCCCTAATTCTGCTCCGATGACATGAACTTTTTAACTCAGTTTCAACAGCAGACCAAGCAGTGGGCTACATGGTTATTTTGACAGAAGCAAAATAGAATCCATGAGATTCTTGCATTTAGTTTGGGAAGTGAAAAAGATGGTGATATGAGTTGGCATAGCATTGGTCAATTATCATGACAACTGGCCAAAAATATCTTAAAAGGTATTTCTCTAAATATAAAAGTTGTTAGTCATTATGCAATTGTGTATGGCTGGTGTCTCCTGTGACAATTTGCGATGCAATGGTGCAGTATTGCAATGGGAGAGATTGAGACAATTGTTGGAGGGATGGCACAGCTTTTGCTTGATACCAGTCTGTGCTGAGAGTGATCTGTTGAGGATTTATTGTCCAAGACCATGGCTTGAATGATATTATTGTGAGCAAGAGAACCACTCACACTGTCTCTTATTCTTAGAATAAAGGGGAGGTCATTTAAGACTGAGGTGAGAAAAAACTTTTTCACCCAGAGAGTTGTGAATTTATGGAATTCCCTGCCACAGAGGGCAGTGGAGGCCAAATCACTGGATGGATTTAAGAGAGCGTTAGATAGAGCTCTAGGGACTAGTGGAGTCAAGGGATATGGGGAGAAGGCAGGCACGGGTTATTGATAGGGGATGATCAGCCATGATCACAATGAATGGTGGTGCTGGCTCGAAGGGCCGAATGGCCTTCTCCTGCACCTATTTTCTATGTTTCTATGTTTCTCTGTCCATTCTCAGCTCAGACAGAAATGCATTTGATTGATATTTTACCACAAGGAAGGAGAGTTGTGATTCAACCAGCACAGTCCATTCATTTCTCTCCACTTTTACAAAGCACGGTATTTTTATATACATTTAGCGATAAGGTGAACCATTTTAACCAATATAGAGACTTTCACAAGTTCACATGTCCACAAGTTATAGTAGAATTAGGCAATTCAGCCCATCGAGTCTACTCCACCATTCAATCATGGCTGATCTCTGCCTCCAAATACCATTTCCTTGTCTTCTCCCCATAACCCTTGACACCCGTTCTAAGATGAGATGGTGCATCATCTGACATCACCTTCACTGCATGATCATCTTGTCCTTGTAGACCCCTACCTTTTGATTGGAGTCTGGTTGTCCCATGCTTAATCTATCCACTAGTCCAGTTGAGATATTGGTTTAGTTTAGATTAGCTTGGCAACTTGGGGGATAGTTCTTGGGGCACTGGGGATGTCCTGGTACCTTTTATCTAGTACTCTGTTTGGCAGAGTTATTTGGTGGAGTATAAATACAGCCGACATACACGATACTTTATAATAAAATATGTAAAATATTGCTTCAGGCTATGCTGCTGTGCCATCAGCGACCACTTTGCCATCATGCAACAGATGCTTGATGAAGACAGATTTCAGGGGGCAGCCAAATTCAAGAATAATGCTCACAAAATGCAGTACTTAGGGAATAAACAACTGAAATTAGCCTTCTCTTTCAACGTTTTCAGAAACTATACATTATTTTAATTGGTTCTTTCTTTTTATCTCAGCATGCACCGTAACAGCAAAGATAATCATCTTGAGAGTAAACACTTCCTATCCAATTTATTTCCATAAGAATCAACTGCAGCAGTATTACTTGTTTTTATGCAGTGCCACACTCACTGGAAATAGTGCACATTACCATACAGAGATTGAAATATTGCAGAACACAATCATTGTAGCATTATTTACAGTTCACACGATTTGTTTGAATTGAACTGAATTGGATGGAATACTTGATTGTCACATGTGACAAGTTACAGTGAGATTCTTTGCTTGCATGCCCAAGGTATGCAAATAGAAACATAGAAACATAGAAAATAGGTGCAGGAGGAGGCCATTTGGCCCTTCGAGCCAGCACCGCCATTCAATATGATCATGGCTGATCGTCCCCTATCAATAACCCGTGCCTGCCTTCTCCCCATATCCCTTGACTCCACTAGCCCCTAGAGCTCTATCTAACTCTCTCTTAAATCCATCCAGTGAATTGGCCACCACTTCTCTCTGTGGCAGGGAATTCCATAAATTCACAACTGGGTGAAAAAGTTTTTTCTCACCTCAGTCTTAAATGACCTCCCCTTTATTCTAAGACTGTGGCCCCTGGTTCTGGAAGTCGAGTCAAGTCAAGAGTCAAGAGAGTTTATTGTCATGTGTCCCAGAGGACAATGAAATTCTTGCATTGCTGCAGCACAACAGGATATTGTAGGCATAAATACATATCAATAGGTATTTATAAAACCGTTCAGTGACATCGACATCATTAATTCTGCCCCTGGTTCTGGACTCGCCCCACATTGGGAACATTTTTCCTGCATCTAGCTTGTCCAGTCCTTTTACAATTTTATATGTTTCTATAAGATGCCCCCTCATCCTTCTAAACTCCCGTGAATACAAGCCTAGTCTTTTCACCCATAAAGGGTACTTTTATAGTCGCCAATGAAGGGTACTTACAAATTTACGAAGTACCCCCATGTCAGGACCCCCTTTGTTCTTCTCCCCACCCCTGCCTCGCGGCGATCCCCCCAAGCCGGGTCCTCCTTTGTTCCTTCCCCCGGTAGCGTCGCGTCACTTCCACATTGTTGCCATCATCGACCTCTGCACTATCAGCGCAGGGTCCTCTCCAGACTTTCATGGGAAATTTTAATCTCTTTCATGGGAAAAGATTGTACAATGCTACCATTAAAAGGAGTATCTATGAGCACTCTGAACAACTCTAGAGGCCAATGTTACAAATGTCTTCCTACTTAACTGATTAGAAATGTCCTCAGAATAATGAAGTGCCTTTAACTATTGAAAGTAGGATCACAGCTAATGTATTGATCAAACATGTCAGCAGGTTTATTATCCTTCACAGTATGGCTGCGGCTCAAATGATTGTTTGACTGAATGCTCCTAGCTATATACATTGCTTCAGAAAATGAGCCAAAATCAGATATTACAGCTCAGTGTAGAGAAAATAATACCATGTTCATAAAAAAAAGGACACAAAGCTCTGGAGTACATCAGCAGGTCAGGCAGCATCTCTGGAGGACATGGATGGGTGACTTTTTGGGTCAAAACCCTTGTGCGATGATTGTAGAGGTGTAGAAGAAAGCTGGAAAAGGGAAGTGGAAAGACAAAGCATGGCAGGTAATAGGTTGACACAGGTGAGGGGGATTTCTTGACAGGCAGATGGTTGCAACAAAGGCCAGAGATAAGAACTCTAGGTGTAGGAGGGAACTGCAGATGCTGGTTTGAACCGAAGATAGACACATCAAGCTGGGGTAACAGTGGGTCAGACAGCACCTCAGATGGAACTATAGGTGTGAGATGGGTTTGAAGAGTTGCAGATTGTGAAGCTAGTGGGAGAAAACTTCAAACCTGTCTCACACCTAAAGTTCTTATCTTTGGCCTTTGTTCCAACTATCTGCCTGTAAAGAAACCTCCCTGGTCTGTGTCGACCTATTACCTGCTACGCATTGTCTTGTCTCTCCCCCTTTCCAGCTGTCTTCTGCCGCCCACATTCATTGAAGAAGGGTCTCGACCCAAAACATCACCTGTCCATGTTCTCCAGAGATGCTGCCTGACCTGTTGATTTACTCCAGCATTTTGTGTTGCCAGTATCTGCAGCCCTTTGTTTTCTACAATGATGATGGAATTTTGCCATTTAATGGACAGGCTTTAAGCTGTGTGATCTATGCTGGGCTTCCTGATGCTGAGGGGGTGCGGGTTTGGCTGAAATGTGAAAATTCAGATAACCTGAATTACTCACATACGCCTATTCCACCAAATGCAACACCGCGCTAATCCAAAGAAAGGTAATACTTTTGGCCATTTTCTTACTCAAATATTTATGTAAATGATTTTTCTATTTTACTTCAGACGAAACCTTCATTTTCCACGCTTCAAAATATCTCATTTGGCCCGTTCTTTGGAAGGTGAACCAAAATGTCACACACGTGACCAGATGTCACCACAAAGTAATACATTACAAAATTCTCGTAAGAGATTAATCTTATTCATCACTATTTTCCTACCTACAAACCGATAATGCACGTCTGCTAAAGATATGAACATTCTAGTTTTTTTTAATTCACAGAGTTTGTAAAACGCTTCCATGTGCTGTCACACACGTGACCAGTCCTATTTTACCTCTGACCCTAAACAAACGTGGTCAGCATAACATAAACATTTCACTTTCTAAAACCGAAAAAAAATATGAAACATATATATACAGTACAAAACAATATACCTGTAATGCTTTCAGAATTAGAAGAGATTTCTTCCACAAATTTTCATCAGTCTGGTCACACACGTGACTAAGAGTGGGCCATTATATGAGCGAGCCAATTTGTTTAATTGTGTTCCTTTTTATTGGAGGGTATTTTCTGTAATATTTGCTTTAAGGTAAGACAACTATTAGAAATGTTCATTTCATTTTGTTACTGAAATATATCATTCCTTTTGTTTCAATTCTCTATGCATAGGACATAAGAGTCGAGCTGTTATTAAAATAGTAAGCAGTGAGCTTACTTTATTCTTAAGCACCTTAATTTCAGATGCAATGCACAGAACTGTGAGAAATATTACCCTGAAGATTATTAATTCATAAATCTTTTATGTTTAATTTAGCTTTAAATTCACCTTGAAGTTTCATATTTTGGTGTCCTTTGCTTCAGTAGAATGTAGCAGAACTGATGTTGGTTTCCATGTCTGTTACAGTGCCTTGGTTACCAGCAGGGATTACTGACAGGAGACCTGTGCAAGGATTTGTGTGTCACCCAAACAATGGTTTATAAACGATGCCTCTACTATGATAAAGGTAAAAAAGTTATACAGGCTGATTGGAATGGACAACCAATAATTCTGAAATCCAAGCTAGAAGACTTCTTAAGCTACGACAGCCTGTACCTCCTGGATGAACAAGAAAGCAGGTCCATTCCAGAAATTGACATCTTGGTCTTTACTGCACTGGAAATCAAACACTCCTTGGGTCTGGAAGTGAAGAATGTTACAGCACCACAACTATGGACCAAGCACTTAAAAGACAGGAGGGGCTCATTCTCAAGGGCAGAGCTGGCCAGTATGTGGTCCCTGCTGCAGCAAGAGGAATACGTATTCTTCCAGTTACTGCAGGATCTCAGTAAACATGTTCTCAAAATGATAGGCTCCTGTGGACATTTCTATGCTGTCGAGTACCTTACAGCCGGCCACGCTTGGCATCACAACCTTTTCTCCCTGGAGGAGCTGAGCCCCCACTCCTGGCGTGGCAGCAGCAGCAAGGCATTGTGGCAGGCGACTAATAGCATTGCACTTAGCTTCCTTGATCTAGCGGGGCACTTTGAGAATGACTTTTCCCACCCGCTTCATCTCTGTGACATCAAGCCGGAGAACTTTGCTATCAGGGCTGATCTAACGGTAAATTGTGCGCATGGGACGAGAGAATGGCAACATTGAAAGTATAGGTTCATGTTACCCCTGTTCATAAATGCATTTAAAATGTTATGAATTCAAGGTGCACAGTTATCATTTTCATGTGGTGTATATAGTACTCCGTTAATCTTCCATTCGATGCAATGGGTTTCAATGGTACAATGATACGTTATTTTCACATGTACTGAGATACAGTTAAATTCTTTGTTTTGCGTACAATTTTGTGAGGTAAAACTATATTTAAGCACAAGCATAACTACATGTAAAAGTGCACCAATTGCAGTGTGAGAATAGTAGACTTCACCGAGGCAGTACATAGAAACATAGAAAATAGGTGCAGGAGTAGGCCATTCGGCCCTTCGAGCCTGCACCGCCATTCAATATGATCATGGCTGATCATCCAACTCAGTATCCTGTACCTGCCTTCTCTCCATACCCCCTGATCCCTTTAGCCACAAGGGCCACATCTAACTCCCTCTTAAATATAGACAATGAACTGGCCTCAACTACTTTCTGTGGCAGAGAATTCCACAGATTCACCACTCTCTGTGTAAAAAATGATTTTCTCATCTCGATCCTAAAGACTTCCCCCTTATCCTTAAACTGTGACTCCTTGTTCTGGACTTCCCCAACATCGGGAACAATCTTCCTGCATCTAGCCTGTCCAACCCCTTAAGAATTTTGTAAGTTTCTATAAGATCCCCCCTCAATCTTCTAAATTCTAGCGAGTACAAGCCGAGTCTATCCAGTCTTTCTTCATATGAAAGTCCTGCCATCCCAGGAATCAGTCTGGTGAACCTTCTCTGTACTCCCTCTATGGCAATAATGTCTTTCCTCAGATTAGGAGACCAAAACTGTACGCAATACTCCAGGTGTGGTCTCACCAAGACCCTGTACAACTGCAGTAGAACCTCCCTGCTCCTATACTCAAATCCTTTTGCTATGAATGCTAACATACCATTCGCTTTCTTCACTGCCTGCTGCACCTGCATGCCTACTTTCAATGACTGGTGTACCATGACACCCAGGTCTCGTTGCATCTCCCCTTTTACTAATCGGCCACCATTCAGATAACATCAAGCACACTGGATGCCTCTTGATGCGGGCCCCCTGTACATCAGTGAGACCAAGCATGGATTGCTTCACCAAACACTTGCACTTGAGCTGCCAAGGCCTACTAGACCTCCTGGTTGCTAAACATTTTAACTCCCTTTCCCATTTCCATATTGATCTTTCTGTCTGAGCCTCCTGGATTGCCAGAGTGAAACCACACATAAACTGGAGGAACAGCAACTCATATTCTGCTTGGGTAGCTTACAACCCAATGGTGTGAACATTTAATTCTCCAATTTTAGGTAACCTCTAACAACGCACCCCTTTCTCCCTTCGCCTTTCTCTTCTACACCACCCTCCCCACCCTTTACTCCCTCCCTCCCCTGTGCCTCACCTGGACTTGCACCTATTTCTCCTCCCCTCCCCTCCATCTACATTCCTTCCTCTGGGTTTGAAACTCTTCAATGCTTTTGTCTCACTCGTGTTTTTTTGTTATCTCTGGCCTTTGTCCAGCCATGTTGCTATCAAAAACTCTCCCCACCTGTATTCACATGCAGAGTGAAACCACCTACCACTTTACCCTGTCCCTTCTCTATCCTAGCTTTCTTCCCTCCCTCTACAATCAGTCTGAAGAAGAGTTTCGACCAGAAATGTCACATATTCATGTTCCCCAGACATGCTGTCTGACCCACTGAGTTACTCCAGCACTGTGTCCTTCTCCATGGGAGAGCAATGTTGAGGTGAAGTATTACAACGGGACAGATTGAGACAATTGTTGGGGTGACGGCACATCAATTGTTCAGTCTGAACTGAGAGTGGGTCTGTTGTGGATATGTTGGGCATGGCTTGCATGATATTATTGTGGAGCATGAGACCTACTCACACAGTCTATTCTCAAGTCAGACAGAAATGCAGATGATTGATTTTTCGCCCTGCAAAAGAGGAGAAAGGCCAATTAATTAACTGGCACAGTCCATGCACTCTCTCACCACGTACAGTGGTCTAGTCAGCCCTATCTTCTAAAGGGCCTGTCCCACTTGGCCGTCATTTGTGCGTCACAAAGATGGCGTACATCACAAAATCCTGGGACGCTGCGTGCGACCGCGTGTCACTGCCTATGTCACCACGCACCATGCGCGCGTAATGCGCACCTAGCGCGCATCACATGCGTGTCATGATGAGCGTGTCACAACGCGCGCGTTGTGCATCGTGACATGTAAATGATGACGCGTAAATTACGCGCAAATGACGGCCAAGTGGGACAGGCCCTTCAGGCAGAGAATCCCAAAGATTCACCGTCTTGTGTGACAAGATTCACAAATAACTCTTTATAATCTACCAAATCTTCCAATCTACCTTGTTCTGGCCCTTAGTGTTTATCTGCACTTTCTTTGTAGCTGTAGCATTTCTGCATTCTGCATTGTGTTTATTTCTCCACCACCTGATGTACTCATGTATTGTATGATTTGGACAGCATGCAAAGCAACACTTTCTTTTAAATGTAACTAGGTATACCTGACCATAATAAACTAATACAAATACATAAACACCTTATGATTAATACATTATGAGAGGTCAATAGGAACAAATGCAAAGATAAATTTCAGAAGTAAATTAGATAGATCCTTCGGACCATGCCTGAATGGTGTCTACGATTTGCTGCACGCAAGTTGTTTTAACCTTTTTTGCAGCTGTTATTAAAACATATGCTCACCATATTGCCACCAGTAGAGATGCAGCTTTTCATTATTTAAGCGGTTTAAGACTTTCCTCTTCATGACTATTGACATCTTAATCGTATCTCCTTTATGGCTTCACTGTTACGAAGAGAACAAACCAGCTTCTCCTCCCAGTCCATGGAACTAATTCCTTTTCCTGAAACTATTTTAGCAAATCTTTTGTTTTCCCTTTCCAAAGCTGACTTATCATTCCTAAAGTGCTGAGGGCAGAAATTGACAATCAAATTCAACTGGGGATAAGTTACATAGATTTAAATAAATAGTGTGAACTGAATGTGAATCTGGAAACTTGTTTTGGCATTTTATTCAAAGCAAAGCATAAAAATGTAAAAAATAATCTAATAGTATAACAGTAACTATTAATTTGAGGCATCTGTTTAAATATGCATAGCATTGTTAACCCTCTTTATTGCATTGTTAACCTTATTAATTGTTAATAGTGGATGTCATATTTTGCATTTTTAGTTGTGAATATAATCAAATGCACAATTGTTTGTGTGAGTAACTTTGTGCATGCTATGGATTAATGTTCAGATACTGAAGCAAGTAGTATAAAAAGTTTAGAATTAGCTCATCTGCATGTCTAAATATTTTATACATGAATGTTCCAAGGATGAATCACCAATCCAGATATATATAAAAGCACATTTCTTTTAACACCATTTACTGGCGTACCACTACCTTAACACCACTGTCCAGTGCTGTGGACAGCAGCGAATAATTTCTGAGTACAACTTCTGTTGGAGTTGCATCTGCAGCCCTTTGTCTTTAGTCAGTGGGTGATGGCATTTTTAAAAGCATGCGGTCCTCATGCCGTCCTGTGGAGAAGTGTCAATTAATTGTAATTTAGCATCATGTAAACTGGATAATATCTCCCAATATGTGCAAAGGTAAACATGGTGCAGGGAAATTGTGGTGCAGAGGCACAACTAGCATTGCTGCAACACAGCTTCAAGGACCTGGGATCAATCCTGATGTCAGGTGCTGTCAGCAGAGCGTTTACATATTCTCACTGCAACTGTGAGGGTTTTCCCCACGATGCTTTTGCTTTCCCCTGAACCCTAAACAAGCAGGTAGGTTGATTGTGGCTTAATCAGCCACTGTAAAATGCCCTTTGTATAGGCTTGGTGGGAATAGCTGGTGACAAAATGCAATGATATGTTTGAATTAATTTACTTTTATAAATATTTTTTCCTTATTACATTTTATTATATTAACATATATTTTAAGTATACTTAAGTTTTACCTTTATATCTTTTAACATAGAAACATAGAAACATAGAAAATAGGTGCAAGAGTAGGCCATTCGGCCCTTCGAACCTGCACCGCCATTCAATATGATCATGGCTGATCATCCAACTCCGTATCCTGTACCTGCCTTCTCTCCATACTCCCTGATCCCTTTAGCCACAAGGGCCACATCTAACTCCCTCTTAAATATAGCCAATGAACTGGCCTCAACAACCTTCTGTGGCAGAGAATTCCAGAGATTCACCACTCTCTGTGTGAAAAATGTTTTTCTCATCTCGGTCCGAAAAGATTTCCCCCATATCCTTAAACTGTGACACCTTGTTCTGGACTTCCCCAACATCGGGAACAATCTTACTGCATCTAGCCTGTCCAACCCCTTAAGAATGTTGTAAGTTTTACATTTAAAATTTAATTAACATTTTATTCATTTAAAAAATATCATTTTAAACATTTATTTTGAATAAAATACTTGTGGCAAGCTATGCTCGGTTGTGTAGCTTGGCTGACTGTCAAAATGGATAGGGGCTTTGATGGCTCGCCTACATGATGTCATAGGTTACACAGGTCTGCCGGACCCCAGGGCATTGCCATGAGCAGTAAGTGAGCCTGACACCAAGGGAATCTACGAAAGGTAAATCTTGAGCTGGGGTGTTGATCCGAGACAAGCATGGGTGACTGGACAATTACAGGATTGGTTTAATATCTATATACTTTGAAAACTGTGTGTGTGTGTGTGTGGGTGTATGTCATTTTGATTTTGCATTTGATTCATTACTCCGCTTAAACCAGAAGCAAAAACGCTGAGATTTTTACCATTTCGCTAGCGATTTTACTTTAACATCCGCAAATCCACTCCTCATTACATTTAGTCATTTTTCTGTACACATTTTTAATAAAATCCTTCACCCCCCCAACTCAGTCATTTTTTCGCCTCCCACTGGCCACCTTCTCATCGCGTGCCCCGTGCGACCATAACAGCTGTTGCCACCCGGCACTCCTCCACTCCCCCCCCCCTCCGGCCCGGCTCTGTCACACTGGCCGAAGCCACAGATAACCATATAACCATATAACAATTACAGCACGGAAACAGGCCATCTCGGCCCTTCTAGTCCGTGCCGAACATCGGCTGGTCCCCCGCTGCATTTCGCCGTCCTCGCTGGTAGCCCGCAGGCTCACTCAGGATCACGCCCGCCCAGCCCACTCCACCCTCCCTCCCCCCCTCCCCATGCTCGGGGTCTGAAGTGCCGAGGATGTGAGGCCATAGAGCTGAGGCTCACTCTGAGGCCGATGGCTGCTGGGCGGCCCTACCCCTCTCCTCCCTCCCTTCTTAATATAATATCAATGGGGGTGGTTAGTGTGTGTGTGTAAGAGGTTGGTTAGTGTGTGTGTGACTCCTCAGGCCGCCCCCTCCCCTCCCAACCGCGCGTTGCGGGAACAGACCCAACAGGTCTGCACTTGGTCTAGTTTCCATTAAAGTAGACAATTGGAATGTCGTGAAGCGAAGAGTTTTAAATTGATTACTGTTAATAATATTGTACGTATGTCCTTTTGGGATTTATGTAAGCAAACTCATTTTGTTAAGGTGATTGAAAGAGAACCCATCTGTGGATGTTATTTTGGGGATGTTAGCTGACCTCCGTTTTTCTGTTTTAGGTTGTTGCAATAGATGTAGACATGGCTTTTTTTGAACCCAAAATGCGTGACATCCTTGAACAAAATTGTACAAAGGACGAAGACTGCAGTTTTTTTGACTGTTTCTCTCATTGTAATTTAAAGACTCAAAGATGCAGAGCAGAGCGTTCAAATAACAACCTGCAGGTTAGTTAAACACATCACTGAGTTAAATAAATGTATTTTCATCAACACTTTAATGTTCATGCATCTGATGTAATGTTGCATAGGACAATTATTGCTTGTGCTGTCTGACTGGTGCTCACCAGTAATAATTCATTTAACACATCAGTTCTCCAGTCCTATCTTCACTTCTAACTGTGTCTCATTACTGCCAAAAAGAGAGCGTTGTTTAATTCTTGACCCTGCAGGTTACAGGGCTTGTCAAGGGCTTAGCCAGAATCTTTATATATGTGGTGAGAATTTCTGTGTCAATTCTACCAGGCTTTTTTTCTCCATTCACTTTCAGTCCTTTTGCCAATTGACTAACACAAGAGTTAAGTCAAGAGAGTTTATTGTCATGTGTCCCAGAGAGAACAATGACATTCTTGCTTGCTACAGTACAACCGAATATTGTAGACATAAATACAGAACAGATCAGTGTGTCCATATACCATAGAATATACATATACACACACACACACATAAATAAACAGATAAAGTGCAATAGGCTGTTATAGTTCAAAGTTTGTTTGAAGTGTTTAATAGTCTGATGGCTGTGGGGAAGCAGCTGTTCCTGAACCTGGATGTTGCAGATTTCAGGCTCCTGTACCTTCTCCCTGATGGCAGTGGTGAGATGAGTGTGTGGCCAAGATGGTGTGGGTCCTTGATGATGTTGGCAGCCTTTTTGAGGCAGCAACTGCAATAGATCCCCTCGATGGTAGGGAGGTCATAGCCGATGATGGACTGGGCAGTGTTTACAACATTTTGCAGCCTTTTCCGCTCCTGGACGCCTTGGTTGCCGAACCAAGCCACGATGCAACCGGTCTGCACGCTCTCTACTGTGCACCTGTAGAAGTTCGAGAAAATCCTCCTTGACATACCGACTCCCCATAATCTTCTCAGGAACTAGAGGCGCTGATATGCTTTCTTTATAATTGCATCAGTGTTCTGGGACCAGGAGAGATCTTCAGAGATATGTACGCCCAGAAATTTGAAGCTCTTGACCCTTTCCACCATCAAGCCGTTGATATAAACAGGACTGTGGGTCCCCATCTACCCCTTCCAAAGTCCACAATCAGTTCCTTGGTTTTGCTGGTGTTGAGGGCCAGGTTATTGTGCTGGCACCATATGGACAGTCGGCCAATCTCTCTTCTATACTCTGACTCATCCCCATCAGTGATACGTCCCACAACAGTGGTGTAGTCGGCGAACTTGATGGTGGAGTTAGCACTGTGACCGGCTACGCAGTCATGAGTATAGAGTGAGTACAGCAGGGGGCTGAGCACGCATCCTTGAGGTGATCCCGTGCTGATTGTTATCGAGGATGACACATTTCCACCAAAACGAACAGACTGTGGTCTGTGAATGAGGAAGTCGAGGATCCAATTGCAGAGGGATGCGCAGAGACCCAGTTCTGTGAGCTTGGCAACCAGCTTGGAGGGGATGATTGTGTTAAATGCCGAGCTGTAATTGATGAATAACAGCCTGACATATGAGTTTTTGTTGTCCAAGTGGTCCGGAGCGGAGTGGAGGGCCAGCGAGATCGCATCCACCGTTGATCTGTTGTGGCGGTAAGCGAACTGCAATGGGTCCAGGTTTTTGTCGAGGTAGGAGTTGATTTGCGTCATGATCAGCCTCTCAAAGCACTTCATCACCACCGGCGTTAGTGCCACTGGTCGATAGTCATTGAGGCACGTCACCTTACTCTTCTTGGGCACCGGTATTATTGATGCCCTTTTAAAGCAGGTGGGATCCTCAGACCTCAGAAGTAAGAGGTTGAAAATGTCCGTAAAACCTCCAGCCAGTTTTTAAACCGCACAGGTTTTAGAACACGGCCAGGTATACCATCAGGTCCAGGCGCTTTCCGAGGGTTCACCCTTCTGAAGGATCTTCTGACGTCGGCCTCTGTGACTGTGACTGAAATAGCATCACACCGACTGGGGGCTCAGGAAGGCACATCAGTGTTCTCCCAATTCAAGCCTCGCCACAGTTGCCGAACATCTGTCTCATCCTCCAGTTTGGAGCAGAAATCCCTTTTGGCCTTTTTGATGGCCCTACCAAGGTCGTATCTGGACTTCTTGTAGACTTCTGTATCTCTAGACCTGAATGTCCAGGATCTGGTCTTCAGAAGAATGCGGATCTCATGGTTCATCCAAGCCTTCAGGTTAGGAAACACTCGGAAGGTTTTTGTTGGGATGCAGTCCTCCACACATTTCTTTATGACGTCTGTAGCGACTGTGGTGTATTCATTCAGGTCCGTTGCCGAGTCCCTGAACATTGCCCAGTCTACAGACTCCAAACAGTCCTGGAGTTGTTCCTCTGGGGGTGAGGACTGTACAGAGATAAGAAAAGAATGTTAAAGAATAGGCTGGCACGATTAACAGAGAAGTGGCTAATTAAGTTTAACAACTAAAAGTGTTAAGTAATTTATTTTGACAGACAGAATAAGGAGAGACAATTTTGATTAAAAGACAGTTTCAAAGGGGATGCAAAACAAAGGGGCCTAGTTGTACATGAGCATACAATATCTAAAATGGCAGGACATGTTGAGCCAATAAGGGACCCTGGGACATAAACAGAAGCACAGAGTGCATAAAAGGGAATGTATATTCTGATTTTACATAAAGGACTAGTTCAACTACAATTGGACTATTGTGTCCAATTCTGGGTTCCTTCAAGACGTATGTGAAAGGTTTAGATTCATACAGCACAGAAACAGGCTTGTCTTGTTGATATTGATCACAAGTCTACCCTAATTCTGTTTGCCTGTGTTCACCTCATATCTCTCTAAACTTTTCCTATCCATGTGTAGGAAGGAACTGCAAATGCTGGTCTATACCGAAGAATGACACAAAATGCTGGAGTAATTCAGCGGGACAGGCAGCATCTCTGCAGAGAAGGAATGGGTGACGTTTCGGGTCGAGACCCATCTTCAGAAGAGTCCACCATTGTCTGTGTGACAAACCTGCCCCTAAAATTCTCTTTATGTAGTTTACCTCTCACTTTCAACCCATGTCCTTCGGTTTTATACTCCCCCAGCCTGGGAATAGACAGTATATATCTCCCCTATACATGTCCCGCATGATGTTATAAGCCTCCATTAGATCTCCCCTCATAATACCAGCCTGTCCAGTCTTTCCTCATAACTAAAATGCTTCATTCCATACTGCATCCTGTAGGGGGAGGGGGGGTGTGGGAGGGGGAACCTTCAAAACCTTCATAACTTTGTACTATTTCACCGATCGGAACAAAACCTATTTGACTTGCAGCAGAGGAGAATGGTGAGTAAGGTGGCAAAAAGTCGTAGCACTATGAGGGATCGTTTTTGCGCAAATTTAATTACAATGCAGGCCAGAAGTGGTCAAGATGAGAGTTTTAGTAATATATAGATATTCAACCAGTATTAGACATCTACATATTCATTACCTGTTATTTAATGACTCAAAATGCACTATTTATGAAATGCATTACCTGTACATTTGATCATTAGCTCAAATCACAATATGCTTTCTGCCACTAATACATTTTTAATTTCCTAAATCAATCTGTATGAAAGTCTTTGTTGAGGACTTAGCTATAATCAATATATATCACATGAAATGCTCTGCCCTCATCAATGGTCCTTGCTAATCCCTCAAAAATGGAAATCATCCAAACACATCCTATTCCACGCTATTTGTCCTTGACAAACCAGTATCTCTCTAATTAAAGCAGCCCTCCAACCATTTTTCCAACAATTTTCCCATACTCAATTTTAGAGTAATCTTCAGCTATTCGATTCTATTCTGTTATGTTCTGTTAGACCATGGTATCACAATGGACTCTATCACTTAACCAATGAGAACTGGAAAATAGATGTCAAAACTTGCACTATTTCCTACAGTGCTTCCTATAAGAATCTGAGGCACATTGTATCTGGGGCTGGTAAGTTATCCCCCTTTGAAGATGTAGAACCATTAATAAATCCCACCTCCCTGTGTTTATCACTTCTTCTTCCCTACAGTCAACGCCAATTTCACTCCTTCCATGAAGACAGATGCAAGGTATCCATTTATCTTCCACTTCCACATGCCAGTTGCCAGGTGATCTTGACTAGAACCTCTCCTTCCCTCTCTAATTCTCCTTTACAAATGTGTGTAAAATCTTAAGGTTTTCATTGATGTTAACTGCCATTTTTTTTTTGTCTTCAAAATGTTTTTCCCATTTCAACCCTGCAGCTTCTACACTTTTCCAGACTTTGTGCAACGTTCTGCTGTCATTATCTGTCCACACATTACTTTTTTGCTTTAATATTTCTAGGATGTTCTTTGACATCCACTGGTGTAAAACTAGGAGCTCCTCCTTTTTCTTTTATTGGGCACATATTTGTTCTGAACCTTTACAACTTCCTCTTTGAATACCTCCCAATGTTCTGGGACAGGGTCATCTTCAAGCAGCAGTTGCCAATTGTCCTCCTTGTCCTCACCTTCCACCCTACCAGCCGTCGCCTACAACCCTCCAATCCTCCAACATTTTTATCACCTACAACGGGATCTCATCACTGGCCACATCTTCCCATCTGCTCCCCTTTCTGCCTTCTGCAGAGACAGTTCCCTCCGTAACTCCCTGGTCAATCCATCCCTTCCCACCCAAACCACCCTCTCCCCTGGTACTTTCCCTTGCAACCGCAGGAAGTGCTATACTTGTTTCTTTACTTCCCCCCTCGACTCCATTCAAGGACCCAAACAGTCTTTCCAGGTGAGGCAGAGGTTCACCTGCACATCCTCCAACCTCATCTATTGCATCCGCTGCTCTAGATGTCAGCTGATCTACATCGGTGAGACCAAGCGCAGGCTTGGCGATCGCTTCGCCCAACACCTCCACTCAGTTCGCAATAACCAACCTGATCTCCTGGTGGCTCATCACTTCAACTCCCCCTCCCATTCCAAATCCGACCTTTCTGACCTGGGCCTCCTCCATGGCCAGAGTGAGGCCCACCGTAAATTGGAGGAGCAGCACCTCATATTTTGCTTGGGTGGTTTACACCCCAGCGGTATGAACATTGACTTCTCCAATTTCAGGTAGTCCTTGCTTTCTCCCTCCTTCCCAGCTCCCCCACAGCCTACTGTCCCCGCCTCTTCCTTTCTTTTTTCCGCCCCCCTCCCCCTCCACCCCGACATCAGTCTGAAGATGGGTCTCGACCCAAAACATCACCTATTCCTTCGCTTCATAGATGCTGCCTCACCCGCTGAGTTTCTCCAGCATTTTTGGCTACTTTAAACCTTCTCCAATATCACCGGCATACCGCGCACTCACATTATTGGACTTAGCCCTGTTCAGATGCATCCATCCTCTGCAAATACCAGCCTTCTCAGCACAGGACTAAGCACTTAGCCTCAAGAATCCAATTCTTGCCTTTTTCCAACATGTCTCCATCCACATGTTCATTTGCACCCCCTACCCTCTCTCTCTTTCCTGTGCCCTGCTGTGCACCCAGTTCTCCTACAATTCTGCTCCTGTTTGCCTGTCCCCCTTTCACTTATATCCCTCCTCTGGCTTTGTATTTCACTTTTCTGTAACCTTTGACACGCTTACTAATCAAGAACCTGTCAATCTCCGCTTTAAAAATACCCAAAGACTTGACCTCCATAGCCAGCTGCAGCAATGAATTCCACAGATTCACCACCCTCTGGCTAAAGAAATTCCTCCTCATGTCCTTGCTAAAGGTACATCTTTGTCTACCTACCAGCCAGTCAACCCCTCCCCCGCCTGGCTTGTATCCATCAATCTCTTGCCAGGCTTTGTCCACCACCACTCCTTCTCCAGCTTTCTCTCCCCTACTGCAAACAGTGTGAATAAAGGTCCCGACCTGAAAGGTCAGCTATCCATTTCCTCCACATTTGCTGCTCGATCCGCTGAGTTCTTTCGGCAATTTGTGTTTTGCTCAAGATTCCAGCATTTGCCGTTCATTGTGCCTTCATTGCAGGCACGGAACTCGGTGGGGACGGGACAGCGCCGGAGAGCCGGGTCGATCCTGGCTGTGGATGAGGCGCAGGTCTGTGGCACGTATCCCTCCTCCAATCTCCGCGCTCTATCCTCAGTCCCACCCCCCCCACTCCTCCCTTCTCCAATCATCGCGCTGAATCATCACGTCCTGCCCCCATTGCCTGCTGAACGACATCTCTCTCGTCCAATCGGCGCCCTTGATCAGCAGTCCCACCTCCACTGTCTCGCGGAAAGCGGAGATTTTAAAATCTGGATGACAAAAACTTGGGAGGGATGTCCCCCACCTCTCAAAACATGTGGGGGGACGTGTCCCCTCTGGCCCCCCCGGGTTTTCCGCCCCTGCTTCATTGGCACTTCCTGGCCATTATCGAGGCGAGCTTAGAGCAAGCAATGCCCATGACCTCTAAATGCAGACTTATTACAGGGCTCATTAGACATCATGTTTTTGTCTCCGGGTGACATAGGTGAGTGATGGGAAATCTGAATCTTAGTTTTGGGTGCACACAGAGGCTGAAATCAATATGGCCCAGACCAATTCACCAAAGACATTAGGTCAGATCCACAAATGTACGTTTATGAATGCCTCAAGCTTTCTCACTCAATATTTCATGGAAACGTTTGACTGTAAAAGAATGAATGAATATTCCCTGAAGAAACTTTCCATATTTTATCATATCTTTAATTTAAAAGATTCTTTAATGATTGTATTTTTTAAAATAAATTAGTTTTGCATGTGATACAAAGTAACATATTGGTCTGGTGAAACAGGATGGGAAATAGATTTATGATGAATGCTACACACTACCTTGTTTCCTGAAAATGATTCCAACTCACATCTGATAGTTGTTTGCAAATTATTATGATTAATTGTAATGTTCAAAGGTCTGAATTTAAAAATGATGAATCTCATGAACTTTACATAAAATTGATATTAAACAGTAAGGATCTAAGTTGGGGAACCCAAATGTACGCATTTGTAATTCTTTAGAATGCTATGTAGTCAGCATCATTAGTAGTGTTACGCTATTAATGAACAGTAAGTTGAAACTGAAGCAGATGGCTGCATCATTGGCCTTGAGAACAATGTAACAGAACCAGGTTTTTGCTGTGGAAATCAGGTATGCTAATAGTGCACTCTTGTTATTAATATATAAATCAGTCTGAAAATGTATACGATTAAAAAGTAGATCACAACTCCAAAACTTATTGGGAAATTTCTGCTACTCTTTTGCTTTGTACAATCTGCTTTGTTTTAATTACTATTACGATCTTGTCGGACTTGTCTTTTAAATTTGTCACAGAATGTGAAGTCTGGCAACATTCTTAATAAAAGGCAAATCCGCTTCTCTGTCCACTGTAAATTGTTGACATTATTGTTAAACCTTTTATTTGGGAGAATAATGGGTAATAGATGATGATTTATTTATATCTTCTTACTATTCCAGTATATCTAATATAAAGCTCTTTACCTCTCACCTCTCTGTCCCCCAAAATTCAATTATTTTCCTTGCTTATTATTTATTTCCCTGCATTTGTTTTGCCTATATTTCACAAGGATTTCCAAACACCCATTCCCGGAAATTTACTGAAACCGTTACTGATCAGTAGTTTCCCAAATGCCTTCCCTTGGAGGAGGAGGAGGAAGCCAGAATCCCTTTGGGGCATTTAACAAGTCTACCGAAAGAAGCATGGAACCAGGGCAATTTTCTGCCCCGGACATTTAGTCTGATGTATGAACCAGTCAGGTCCACAGTCCAAATTAATCATTCCTTGTCATTAATCAGTCAACCTTAATTATTAAAAGGTGGAGTAGTAGCCCTGATGTTGATGGCTGGGAGTTGGGGCAGGGATGGCTTGGTGAGACTGGCTACACATGATCAAAGGGGGACTCTAGAATTTGATGGATAATTCTCATCAGCTTGACTATTGAAATCTTAAGTACATTTATGGATAACTGTACATGGGCTACACATAGAACTATTGAATCCAGGGCAGACAATATTGAAGGAATTTAAAAAATCACTGCGAAGTAAAACATCATGGGGTATTCAATAGAATTGAAAGTCATGAATTACTATATTCACATTGTGATAAATCTGTACATAATACATTACATACTAAATATCATGCAGCACATTTATATCAGAATATTTTAAATATCCATCAATCACACTTATTCAGTTAATTATAGACTGAGAAGAAAACTACCAATTGGGTGCCTACATCTGTTGTCTACTTAGGCTGTCTATAGTTTTCCGAGCATACCTAATAACTCCAATTTTCTCACAACTCCTACTTTCATTCCTGTCAGCATAAATCAGACCCCAGACCTACAATAAATGATTTTCTTTTATCATAAAAGCACCAGCTGCACACAGCTTTGAAATCCCCAATAAGAGATGGATTAAATGTATTCCTGTCAGAGGTCGATATATTGATCAAAACATCTGCCCAACTCGTATTCCACTGATCAAATTATTTTTTCGGTCAATTTTGCTTGTTCCCCGATTGTTAGCAGACTTGATTTAATGCGCTTGAGTGTATGATCTGTGCTCCATGCCTAAATGATCATATAAAGGCTGCCGTGGACCATGAAGTCTGGCAAAGACAACAATTGATGTTCAACTGAAATGCCTAATCGTCCAGATCATGGCAAGGCTTATGTGTGAAGAACACCTAGTACATGAGGTAGCAGCTGGATACTGCTGGCAAAGAGACGCAGGAATATTGAATTTTGAGTCTTGCATTTTGGCAATTTTATTGTGTAAAAGTGTTTGTGGGATGTCTTCTGATTCCTGGGATGTCAGGACTTTCATATGAAGAAGGACTGGATAGACTCGGCTTGTACTCGCTAGAATTTAGAAGATTGAGAGGGGATCTTATAGAAACTTACAAAATTCTTAAGGGGTTGGACAGGTTAGATGCAGGAAGATTGTTCCCGATGTTGGGGAAGTCCAGTTTAAGGATAAAGGGGAAATCTTTTAGGACCGAGATGAGAAAAAAAAATTTCACACAGAGAGTGGTGAATCTGTGGAATTCTCTACCACAGAAGGTAGTTGAGGCCAGTTCATTGGCTATATTTAAGAGGGAGTTAGATGTGGCCCTTGTGGCTAAAGGTATCAGGGGGTATGGAGAGAAGGCAGGTATGGGATACTGAGTTGGATGATCAGCCATGATCATATTGAATGGCGGTGCAGGCTCGAAGGGCCGAATGACCTACCCCTGCACAATTTTTCTATGTTTCTATGTGGCAGAGTGGCAGGTGCCTGGTACGTGCAGCCAGAGGAGGTGGTAGAAGCAGATACAATAACAACCTCTTGGAGGCCTGCAGACAGACACATGAGCAAGCAGGGAAAATAGGGGTACAGATCACGTGCAGGTAGATGGATTATTTAGTTTAGCATCATGTTAGTGCAGTCATACAAGCGAGAGAACAGTTACAGTGAAATAAGTGAGGGATGAGGCTGATGAAAATGCTCTGATTGTTGGCGTGGACTTGATGGGCTGAATAGCTTCCCTCTGCATCATAAGAGAGAATAAGAAACACATTATATTGATCTTCAGACGCCGTATGATAAAGTCCCAAGTCAAATGCCGGTTGGCAAAATTGAGCAATGTGAAATAAAGAGATCTGTGTCAATAGATAATAATTAGTTTGGTCAGAAAACAGACAGTTCAAGTAATTAGTTATTTAGCTGACTTAGGATGGCAGTCAGACATGGTACGCAAGGGTCACTGCTGGGGTCATTGCTTTTCAAATATATTGCTTGGATCTGCGGTAAAATATCAAAAGTAACACACAGAGCACCAGATATGGATTAAACAACAATTCAAAGGCTAAAGAGTCAAGAGGCGAGAGTGTTTTATTGCCATATGTCCCAGATAGAACAATGAAAGACTGCAAATATTGGAAATCTGGAATAAAAACAAAAAAGGTGAACACCTTCAATGTCTGGAAACATTTGTGGATGGAGACTCATAGTCAAAGTTTCAGATCAATGACATTTTATCAGAACTTGTACTAAATGTTGTGATGTGGTAAACAGTGAAGAGAGTGAGAAGAATCTGCTACAGGATAGCTGGCACAATGGGCAGACTAGTTATTGGTGAGACCATATAGACTAGGTGACTTTTGATGAACACTTGCACTTGGTCTACCCAGGTTAGAATACTAACCATTTTAACCCCCCCCTCCCCACTCCCATAGAAGCAATGTAGTAAAATAGATTAGGAGAGAATGGATAGAAAAAAATGTTTCAATTAACATATCATTGATCAACTTGGGGAAACAGATGAACAGTGATGGACAAAGGGGAGGAGAAGAGTGAAGAAACACTGAAGCACAGTGGATGTCAATTGAAACTCACTGGCCATCAGGATGGTGAAACCGAACTCGGGGATTTCAGCAGGTACAGTTGCAGATCTTAGGGGAAATAATTTTCAGGAGTGTGGGAAAAGAACAGATGAAAGGTACTGAATCAATTGCTCTACAAAGAACTAGCAAAGGCTGAATGTACTTGCAACCCACAACAATGTTATAATCTTATTGCAATGTGTTGCCAATGGTTTCCTGTTCCCACAATGGGTGTATCAGCACAAAACACTTGGTTAAGCTTGACTAATTGGTTTATTTGTTTCCCACAGGTCATTTGTGATAAAATATTCCGCCCTTTATTCTCGCCACAGCTGAGTGAACACAGGGTGCGCCATCCACTGCAATCCCAGCTGTACAGAGCTGTAACGAGGTGTGCCGAGCTGTCCAAGCATGGCAATGTGGACACGAGGACTACAGAGGACACATTTTCTGAACTGTACAATTTGTTTAAGGCTGGTCAGAGAAAACAATGAAATAAAATCAGCTGACTACCAAAACATTTAAAGAGTAGCCTCCTTCACATACGTTGGTATCCAAGAGATCTCCATAAGAAGTATTTGCAATGACTTTACTGATCTGACAATCATGACAGTTTTGTATATTGGTGCTTCTAACTGAAACTGCAGAAAAATGAGCAATGACAATGCAGGAAAGGAGAATATGAAGGTTATATAAAGAATGCCTCGATCCTCTTAACAGATCTTCGTCCATCTTTTTGTATCCACCACCATTTTGGAAGAAGGCATGATGTAGGCAGGCATCTTCAGAGCCATCTTGCCCTAATTCTGGATGGAATAACTCTCCTAATTGAAAAGGACAGTTGGTTTCTCTATGTGATATTGACATGGGATCAAGTCAAGTCACTTTTATTTCTATAGCACATTTAATAAACAACTCTCGTTAACCAAAGTGCTTTACATTGGTGGAGGTACTAACGTTATACAACTTTGGTTCATAGATTAAGTACATACATAAATACAGACATATAGCCCTCTCACAGAGGACGTCAAGAAAGGCTTGAGAGTAAAGTGTTAAGTCTCGACTTAATGTCAATGGAACCAATAAAAAAGAAGTGGATTTGGTGTAGAGAGGCCCATCCTAGCTCGAACTCTGGCCAAATATAGTTATTGCATGGTTAGAAGTGCATAGTGACTGGAGGTGCACTGTAGAGGTGGTTGTGACTCAGATCCTGAGCACTCAACTCCACCCATCACCTGTCAGGTCTTCAGCACCCTCTCAATGCCAAGCCCGATCTTTGAGACTGACCTGGAGCCAGTCCAGGTCCCCATGGGTAATCTGATACCTGTTCAGTCACGCTTGAATGTCCTAGTGTGCCTTCTCAGGGAGTTGACATTGCCTGGCACCATGGAGCTGTCTGGACCTGGATGAGGGACCAATATTTCAGATGCAACCTATTCTCTGGTGCCAGGAACTGGGCCAGACCTGGCACCACAGAACAGGTTGGATGTGAAGTGAGCGGTCAGATGCCAAGAGAATCAGATAATATGGTAGGTTGAATTCAATCCTCTAGGTTTGTGTCTGGTTCCAGAAACATAGCCAGGAGTTTGTACAACACTGATGGACACATTTCTACAGTATGACTATTACATGTGTAGAGTATTAGTGAAGACTAGTTTCCCATTAGCCCAATTCCAAAGAGCTATTTTGAGGGCGTGGTGTGTATATGATTTTTTTGAATTAACATCCCTTTCCTAGCCTCTCTACTTAATTTCGCAAGAGTCTGGCATGTGTACACAAACTTGGAGAATTCCAAGATAAAGCTAATACTTTCTGAGGAAGACCATGCAGAAATGGTGCCCTGCTACGAAGGAATTTGTAGGTTTGCCGTATGCTCAATAAACGATCAGATTTCAAGCAGTGCTTTATCCTGCATGATATTTTCTTTCTCCTCCTTCATTTAATAATATGTGATACGGTGTTTACAATTACAGGATACATTTACCCCATTCAATCATTTGGTATATCACAAAGCATGTTTCATTCTGCCCATGGCCTCCCTATAACAAACCTCATACACAAATTCTCCCCCATTATTTGAATATCCTGGCAACTCTACCACTGAGCTTCACTGAAGCCTTGTGAATGGAATGGAAAGATAGCTTATGATGAAATTGAGACCCAACATAGTATTAACGTCAGAAATCAGGATGTCCAACTTTCATCTAACCTGCTGGATAAACGCCATTGGGAAAAATATCACAGGCAGGTCATGGGGAGAAACTACAAACTCTGTTCAGACAGCACCGTACAGTACAGATAGTCAGGATCGATCCTTGGTCTCTGGCGCTGTAAGGCAGTAACTTTACCGCTGCGCCACTGTGCCATCCCACAATCTCAACCAGTCTCAATCATCAATGCTTTAAGGAGAGCAAATCATACAACTCTATTACCTGACAAAAGCAGCACTTATCATTTATACCCTTCCATTGCCCTCTCCCAACTCTTCATAGTCTTTCTAAACAACCATACCTGGATTTGGATTAAATATTCTAGCTGGGATCAATGTACGCTTTTATACAAACTTAACTTAACTTTATAGCCTTTGTAGCCCATGCATCTAATTGTACAGGCTATTATTTTCAATAAACTGTCATGTTCAATGGAGTGCACATACATCACCAGCATTCTATTTTTATGGCCCTCTAAACATAAAGTCAATAAGAATTCTGTACACTTTATGGTAATTTTCCACATATGTGTTAAAATTGGACCACAACAGCTTAGCTATAGTAGAGGTTATTTTAGGAGCAATTTCTTCAGTAATATATCAATAGTCAAGCACATAACTGACTATGTCAAGTGCTGCCAACTATTTCTTGAGAATACAGGACAGATTGGTCCAGGTTGGTGTGGGGTAAAGGAGAATGTTAAGAAAGATCTCCTCGGCATTTCTAGCATACTGGTTACAACCGTTTCAGCCTTGTATTTCACACAGTGGCGGACTGGGTCTAAAAATATTGGTTGCCAGGAGACAAAGGGGGCCCACTTCATCAGGGGCCCACTTGCCATCGGGCAAGCTGACACCCTGGCCAGTCCGCCACTGATTTCACACTATTCAGCAGGTGATAGTGGTTTAATGGTTGGTGCTGCTGTGTCACAGTTTCAGGGACCAAGGCTCAATCCTGACCTTGGGAGATATCTGTGAGGGATTGTTCTCCCTGTGATTATGTGGGCTTCCCCCAGGTGCTCTAGTTTCCTCCACATGCCACAGACAGGCTGTCTGTAGATTAATTGGCCACTGTAAATTCTGCAACGTGTATGTGAGTGGTAGATTCTGGGAAATCAATGGGAATGTGAGAGAATAAAATGGGATGAGGGTGAGCGTGGTGGTAGTGTAAATTTGATGATCAGCATTGACTGTGATACTGTGGTACTGTGACTGTGACTCAGCTGGTTTAATTTGCAACACTATTGAGTTACATAATGGAAGTCCTTGCAATCCTCACTTTCCCCTGAATTATGATATCTTCCCACTCACAAAACATTTGAAGGCATTGCTCCTTTCATTTCTTATCTGCAAGTGGTCTTCATCGTGGAGGTGAACCAATCTATCTGTTCAAGGAAATCGGCAGTGATAAATAAGAGTGGCTGGTTTGTCAAATCATTGTGCTGCTATTCCTCAGCTACATACAAGAAGACTTATTCTCTGCTGAATAAAAATATCATGATTGTAGTTCTTTACCTTCCATACTGATCGGGGCATCTCATGCACAGTGAAGCAGTGGTGGTGTTGTTGCCTCACAGCGACAGAGACCCAGGTTCAATCCTGACCTCGGGAGCTGCCTGTACCAGGTTTGATCATTCTCCCTGTGATCATGTGGGTTTTCTCCAGGAGTTCCAGGTTCCTCCCACGTTCCAAGGACCAGCAGCTTAGGAGGTTAATTGGCTTCTGTAAAGTGCCCCTAGTGTATGATGGGAAAATAGGATAATATAGAACGAGTGTACGAATGATTGATGGTCAACAAAGACTGTTTCCATGCTGTATCTCCAAGCATCTTACAGTCATAGCAGTGTCAGCCATAACAACTCTTCAGCGTTTTCTTCTTCAAGAGCAAAACAATTGCTTTCTGACCTCTGGTAAGATCAGCCCCAGAGAGATGCAGGGGAATAGAAACATAGAAACAGAAAATAAGTGCAGGAGTAGGCTGTTTGGACCTTTGAGCCATTACTGTCATTCAATATGATCATAGCTGATCATCCAAAATCAGTACTCCGTTCCTGCTTTCTCCCCATATCTCTTGATTCCATTAGCTCTAAGAGCTACTGTATATCTACCATTCTAATTCTCTTTTGAATACATCCAGTGAATTGGCCTCCACTGCATTCTGTGGCAGAGAATTCCACAGATTCACAACTCTGGTTTTTCCTCATTTCAGTCCTAAATGGCCTACCCCTTATTCTTAAACGTGACCCCTGGTGCTGGACTCCCCCAATGTGGATTAACCTTTCACCCTTGCCACAACTGTTTGAAACATCCAACAAAATGAAAGTAGACAGACACAGTGTTTAAATTCATAAATACAATCTGCATTCATGGGGTGAATTCACATGTAAAAATGACGTACATTGGTGGAAAACTGGTGTCCACTGCTGATAGGATTGACTAGTTCTGCCACTCACACGAGCATGAAGCCTGGCAGATAAAATCAATCAGTCCTATGCTAACAACAGCGCCCAGCAGCATGCACAAGCATGTCGACATTAATACCTCTATAGGGCATCAACTGACGCATTGGAATTTTTTTTTCTAATTTCTAAACCAAAATTTAGTACAAGATCTTTATTAAGTTATTAAGCATGTATGCAAACCACTGACTTCTTATAATCTCGCATTTGATTTACTGTTCCATTTTATCATTTCTTAAACAAAATCATAACACTCTCAGCTTGGACTCAAATGTGAATGAATAGCCAGATTAATTTCCTCTGCTGGGGATAGCTTTTCGGAGCTTCGAAATCTGGGCTCTCCTTCTTACAATGTTTGTTCCTGGGTTGCCGCTACCAATATCTTGGACTGATTTTTTCTTCACTCTTGTAAAAGAAGCTGAAGACCTATGTCTCTAATGTCAATAATTTCAAGCTGTCACTCGACCAAAGGCCAAATATACAAAACAAATCTTTTACTTACTCGGGCTTGAGAGTTATTAATTATATTACCACCTAGTCATATTTTCCTGCTCATCACATAAGCTATTTATAAAACAGCATTACCAAACACCTTTACCTTGTCTGAGCTATTTCCAAAAGTCTCTAATGAAGAAATAATTTAAAAAATATATTAAAATATATATTTAAATGGGATAAGATTGTAAAATATGTTTAAAAAGCATCTGTGATTCCCACTACTTGAAACACTCAAGGTTGGTGCACAGATACAGCTAGTAATTAGTAGATTAATTATTCAATCACCAATATTACAGGGAATATGTTGTATAAAAATAGGAAACTAAAAACACCACCGGGGAAAATCAGAGGGTCGAGCAGCATTAGTGGTGGGAAAAGGACTGTCGACATTTTGAGTTGAGATGCAGCATCAGGACTGAGAGTGAGGAGGGAAAGTAACCAGTAGAGGAGAGGGGCAAGGTGAGTCAAGGGCCAGTAGGTGGTATGTGGACCATGATGGGGCGAAGGATGATGAGCAGGTTGAGCCAGTTGGGGTTGAATGGAATAGAGGTATAAAACAGGCATCTGGGTGATATCTTGGTTTTGGTTTTGGTTTCTTTATTGTCATGTGTACCAAAATAGTGTGTTTGCATTCTCTCCAGGCGAATCACACCACGCAGGAGACAATCATACCATGCTGGACTGCAACAGAAAGTGGAAAAAGAGAAAGGCGACAGAGTTCAGAATATAGTGTTACTGCTACAGAGAAAGTGGAGATAAAAATAAGTACAAGGACAACAATGAGGTACATTGGGTGATAGATCCTTAGCAAATGGGGGATCCATTCAAGAGTCTGATAACAGTGGAGAAAACGCTGTTAAGGAATCTGATGGCACGTGCTTTCAAGCTGTTGTATCGTCTGTCCGACTGGAGGGAGAGAAGAGAGAATGACTGAGGTGTGAGTGATCCTTGGTTACAATGGGAGGCTGAATTTGATGTGCCTCGTGACCAGCCTCTCTCAGCACTTCATTGTAGTGGGCAGTAGTCATTAAGGTACATTACATTGTTTTATTTGGTATTGGAATGATAGTGGTCAAAGCAGATAGAAAACTTAGATTGGAGGAGGGAGTGTTTAAAGATACTTCTGCCAGCTGGTCTACACAGGTACAGGGGCCTGCTCTCCGTCTCACCAATGTAGAGGAGGCAACATCAGGAGGACCAAATGCATTAGATGTGTTTGGAGGAAGTGCGCGCAAATCATTGTCTCACCTGGAAGGGCAGTTTCCATTTCTGGATGATGGTGTAGCAATGTTACAACATTTTGAGATTTAAAAATCAAGTCTGCAATTTATCCCATCAGATAAAGCATAAAAATAAGTTTAATTTGACACCTAATTCACTTTCATATCTTCAGTATTAAAAAAGTTATGGCCATTTTCATACTCAGAAATTAGCATCTTGTTCCCTATTGCTTTTCCGTTGACTTAACACAAAAGCTGTGATCGAGGACAGTCAAAAGCCCATAACTTTCTTCAAAATTAAGAGAACTGAAATAATTTTTCAGTTATTATAGATTTAAGCATTCTGAAACAAATATTAAACAATCTTACTTAGATGACTTGAAATTAAAGCATATAATTAGTTAGTTACCTAATTGTAGCTAATTACAAAATTGAATTATTAGATCTAAACATCTATCCATTTCTTAAGGAAAGATTAACATTTTTAAATAGCCCAAGTGTCCAAGTAACATTCACATAAGAATTCACAATGTAACATGATTTTTAAATCTCATTGTCATGAATTTATAGGCCAAATGGAAGGAATTTAATGTTTAATTCCCGTAAATTAATGGGCATTTAAATCATCTTGCGAGTGAGTTTTTGTGGAACGCGATCGATTGGTACGTTGCGGTTTGCGGTGAATTTGAACCCCATATCGGCAGGAAAAACACTGCTGGCTCGTATGGGGCCAAAATCACATTTTCGCCAAGGAAATTTGGATTAAAGTCATCCAAAGAAGCAAGTTTATATGTAAAATAACCGACTTACCTTATATTTTGTCCCGTGCGGGAGATCCGTCCTGTTGTCGGCGTTGACGGCGTTAGAAGTAGCGATTTAATTGTCCCTTGATTTTAAAAAAAAACTTCTGAGAACGGAAGTCGGAACGATTTTTCAGCATCAGGTAGTAGCCCGAGAAAATATATCTCGGATAGGCAGGAGAAAACGGCATTTTAATTACCCCCCCCCCCCTCCTCAAAGGCGCCAGTCACGCACACGGCCAGTGGCAGAACTGCAGCGCCGCTGAAGGTAGGTATTGTAACATACCTAGGGTGAGGGAGATAAAATGTAGCAACAAGTGTTGCAGTACCTGGGGTTGCAGGGGAGGAGTGCAGTACCAGGGGTCAGGGAGAGGTGGGTAGAGGGGGATGAGCAGAGCAGGGTGTCACAGAGGGAATGGTCCCTGCGGAAACCAGAAAAGGGTGGGAGGGGATGATGTGACTAGCGGTGTGATCCCTTTCCAACTGGCAGAAGTGACAAAGGATGATGTGCTGGGTGCGGAGGCTAGTAGGGTGAAAGTGAGGACCAGGGGAGCAGGCTTTTCATTCCAGGACATCTGAAATATTCTCCTTTTTCAGAAAGCATGGTTTCCCTTCTATCGTGGTACATGGAACCCACCCTTGCATTTTCTCCAGGAACGGAACAGAACAGAGATAGAGTTCCACTAAACCATACCTTTCATGTACCTCCTCACACTATGTTGTAAAGAATTATAATTAATTTGAAAAAAAGTAATGAATTGTCCACAGTGCAGGTGCCCACGAGCAACAAAGCAGAGTCACTACCACTAATGCAGTGAATCATTTAAAAAGAGCCATGCTGAGATACAATCAATTTATTTTAAACGTATACTGATGCAAAACATTGCAAAAAAATATTTAATCTTGCTACTTACATTAATGCAGAACTAGGAAGAATAAATAAATGTGGATTGGTATACAGAGGGATAGAAAATACAGAAATAATGACTGGAGGAAGGACTGAGGGGAGACATGCCACTGGATCCCAATAATGACTAGCTCCGTTTGCAAAATTGCTTCACTCTACTTCTTTGAGATTTTCAAGTGTAATGCCATTTCTCTCGGTGTTCTTTAAAAAAGAAATTCCAGCTTCACTTCCACCAACATACCACCACCACACCTATATAGAAGATTGGCTGCTCATACTGAATCAGTATAGAACAGCCTTCATCCCATGGTTGGACAATTACCAAACCCAAACCTTTAAGACCAATCTTTAAGCAACATTTTAAAGCTCTTCCACCAGTTTACAACATAAGATTGTTAAAGTGTATTAGCCTGGATATTGTGATTGGTGGCATGTTACCTCTGTCTAACTTCAATGGGTAGAATTGTATGGCAGCAGACAAGCAGCTTGAATGCTGAAATACTATCATCTTCCACAACTATACCTCTGGCTGTTTAAACAAACGGTTGTTTTGCGAAAGTAATCTTGGAAGACAGTGATGTTCCTTAAATAACAGTGCCAAGTCCACTGTTTTTCTTAATATATATAAATAACTTGGATTAGTTTAAAGCATTGCATTGTAAAGCTTGATAATGATACCCAACATGTGGGTATAGCAAACAATGAGATGACACCCATCAACTGCAATAGGATATGTATAAGTGAGCAGAATGGGCAGACAAGTGACAGGTCTGATTTAATAAAGAAATGTTTAATGTTGTGTTACTTTCAGAATGTTAAAAAAAAACATTTGGACAAGTACCGGTACATGGATAGGATACGTTTAGACGAATATGGGACAAATGCAGGCAGGTGGGACTAATGTAATTGGAAATGTTGGTCAGTGTGGGGAAATTGGGTCGATTGGACAGTTTCCATGCTGTATGCCTCTATAAGTTTAAAATACGTTAGGGAGACATGAAATTGGCAGAAAAGACATTGGAGGATGAGGGAGAGTGAATTTGAGGCAAATATTGAGAAGGTTGGAGGGGAGATCACAAATCTTGTGCGGACATTGTGATGAGGAAGGGATTGGAGGTACAATCTGAGCTTTGATTTTGAAACAGTTAGTAATCACAAGATCTGAAAAGAACTTTGGTTGTTGGCCCGTGGAGAAAACTCTTGAACCTTCTAGTCTACATCCATCCCGCCTCCTGTTGTCATAGAGATCGCAGGAATAACAGCAGCTGAATCCAGTAGTTTTTAATGCTTTGTCAGATCACCTGAAGCAGTGTCTCAAACTGATTTAGTTTTACACTGAATGCAGTTTTGCTCCATTTAATTCAATTCCTGATTTGTGTAATATTTCCTGACAAACTGGTTTAATGTATCTTAGTTGTGACATGCAAAACTACAGATATTTTCAATCACCATCGACATCAAACTTCCAAAATAGTCTTGAGGATTCGTCACAATTGCAGCTGTGTTCAATGAAAGTACTAAACAAAAATGTACTTCAGCTCATTGGCAGCCTCAAGGCTGATACTTGAACAAATCCTCCACTCTCTTTGATTAAATGTGCAAGACATTTTTGTGACCAGTTGGGTGGCTTTTGTATGGTGGATCAGCACTCGATATTTTAAGGAACGTCGATCAGTTCCCTAGTTTAAAATATCTCAGAGATGATATATTGGATTAAAAAGCAAACTCTTTGGCAGATGTAATAGTCATTGACAGAGACATGGCAAACATTTTAAATTATTCCTGCTGATGCAAGATCATTACCAGAATGTTGAAAACTTGCTTCAGGTCTTTCCTAGTATTCTGCACATAAAGTAGGCAAGGCAAGGCAAGGCAACTTTATTTATATAGCACATTTCATAAACGAGGCAGACTCAAAGTGCTTCACATAAAAACATGTCATACAATAAATGAAATAATAAAATGAAATAAAATAGAAGAACTAAAAGAAAAGAAAGGCAAAATTAAAAATGCATTATAAAAAGTGCAAAAGTTAAAAGTGCAATGTAGTTAAGATTTAGCTGAAAGCTAAAGTAAACATAAAAGTTTTCAGTCTTGTTTTAAAAGTGGTCAAAGTTGAGGCAAGTCTTAAATCTTCAGGAAGTTTATTCCAGCTATTTGTTGCATAGTAACTAAATCCTGCTTTCCCATGTTTTGTATTTACTCTGGGAATCACTAGCAGATTGGTTTCAGAAGATCTTAGCGGTCTAGAAGGCTTATATAGTGGAAGCATGTCAGTGATATACTTTGGCCCTAAACCATGTAGTGATTTATAGGTGAGCAGCAGGATTTTAAAATCAATTCTCTGACATACAGGGAGCCAATGTAAGGATTTAGGAATTGGTGTAATACATTGTAAAGTACATTGCAAAGTACATTGTAGACATTCAATGAAAGCTTTGAGCACAGGGACATGCTTCCGAATTACTGCAGGGAGTTGCTGTTGCTGTTGTTGATAGACAATGGTAACATGTTGAGGATGAAAATTTAATCAATCAGGCAAAACTTTGTTCCACTAATAATGCAAAGGATTGAAGAACGCATTAAATCTAGTGCACACCTTTGAGCGGTAGAGTTGCTACCTTACAGCACTTGCAATGCCAGACATATATATAGATAGATAGATAGATAGCCTTTTATTGTCATCCAGACCGAAGTCTGAACGAAATTGAAGCAGTCATACATACAATACAATACAATAAAAAACAACAATAAACACATATTAACATCCACCACAGTGAGTCCACCCAACATCTCCTCACTGTGATGGAGGCAAAAGTCTTAGGTCTCCAGTCTCTTCCCTCCTCTTCTCCTTCTGCGCTGAGGCGATACCCCCCGGGCGATGTTACAAATGTCCCGCGGCTCAAACACCGCGGCCCGGGGTGGTCGAAGCTGCCGCTCACCAGTCCTGCTGACGCAGCCGCTGGCCCGCGGCCGAACCCCGGACTCAGGCCAACGCCGCCAGAACACCGTGCAAGCCACCGGAGCATCGTTCCAGCCCCGAGCCTGATCGCCCTCACGTGAGTACTGCCACCGTCTCAGCCTCGGGCTGGGCCGCCCCGACCAGGCACCGCTCCTCCCTCGGGCTGGGCCGCCCCGACCGGGCGCCGCTCCTCCCTCGGGCTGGGCCGCCCCGACTGGGCGCCGCTCCTCCCTCGGGCTGGGCCGCCCCGACCGGGCACCGCTCCTCCCTCGGGCTGGGCCGCCCCGACCGGGCACTGCTCCTCCCTCGGGCTGGGCCGCCGCGACTGGGCGCCGCTTCTCCCTCGGGCTGGGCCGCCCCGACCGGGCGCCGCTCCTCCCTCGGGCTGGGAACGTCGTACCTCCCCGAGCTCGGCCACTCCGACGGGAGCACCGTTCGTTCCTCGGGCCGGCCGTCCTCACAGTAGCGTCACAGCCCCTCACGGAAGCACTGTTCCAGCCCCGAGCCGGGCCGTCCTCACGGGAGCGAGCTCAGTGCGAGTCCTGGCGGGCTCTGCCTCCTGAGCCTCGAGGTCGCCAGCTCCGCCATTAGGCCTCAGCGCAGACGGAGGCAGAGAAGGGGAATACGACATAAAAGTCGCATTCCCCCGCAGGGAGAGACAGCAAGCCCCGTTTCAACCCCCCCCCCCCCCCAAACAGAAACTAAAAACCAAAACTAGACTAACCAAAACGAAAATAAACAACCCAAAAAACACAAAACAAACAGGACTACCGGAGAGCCGCTGCAGCCAGAGCCGCGCCGCCACTAGGAAGACCCGGGTTAGATTCTGACTACGGGTGCTGTCACAGTCACGGTCTCCCCGTGACCATGTGGGCTTTCTCCGAGATCATCAGTTTCCTCCCACACTCCAGAGACGTACAGGTTTGTAGGTTAATTGGCTAGGGTGGTATACTTGGTATAAGTGTAAATTGTTCCTAGTGCGTGTAGGCTTATGTTAATGCGCTGAGATGGTTGGTCGGTGCGGACTTGATGGGCTGAAGGACCTGTTTCCACGCTGTATTTCTAAAACTAAAAACTAAAAAAAACTAAAACTAATCTTCATATCCAAAAGAAGGACAGGGCTTTGGGCAATTGGGAACACCAACATCTGCTTAAACTCCTCCAAACCCCACAACATCTGATGTGGAGATGTATTGCTGGGTCTAACTTCTTCATCATTGCTGGGTCTAATCTCTGGCACACTGGATGCAACAACACCATAGGAACACATCCACCTGGAGGAAGGTGACAGTTCAAGAAAGTCACTCACCACCACATTTTTTTTAGCAATTAGGGATAAATATTTGCCTTGCTAGCGCCCAAAAATAAATACATGTTTATCAATGATCCAATTTAAGGGCCTGTCCCACTTTCACGACCTAATTCACGACCTTTGTTGAGTTTGCCCTTGACTCGTACTTGCAGCATGGTCGTCACGAGGTCGTAGGTAGGTCGTGATGCTAGTCGTAGGTACTCGTGGCCTCAAGTAGGTCGGGGTGTTTTTTCAACATGATGAAAAATGTCCACGAGTAAAAAAGGTTGTGAAAGTGGGACAGGCCCTTTAGCTATTCAACCATAGTTTAAACCAGTTCAGATAAAATTCAAACCCCTTTATCAAAAACTCTAATTTGGAAGAAGTGACCAATTAACAAGAGCTAGATTATGTAGAGATAAAAACAAAATTACTTTCAGAAGCTTGGATCTAGAGTTGTAGCCTGATCCCCATGCCATGGATATTAAGGAATTTCACATTTTATCAGAAGAACCAGCCATTCTGCTACCTTTGTCATTGTAGAAACTAATGTTACAGACAAAATCAAAACAAAGCTGATGCCTGTAAGTCCCATGTTTTCTAACTACAACTGTCTTAACTAAACTCAGTTTGGAAAGTTTTCACCCAACTCCTGGTGATTGTGATCTCTCGCTTTCAAATGTTCATCAATCGAACACATATTTCAGAGCATGTGTTTAAGAAGTTTTTAAATAGACATGTGGATATGTTGAGATTGAAGAGGTAACCAATTCAGCACAGGAACAGGTCTTTCAGCCCATAATGTCTGTGCCAAGCATAATGCCAAGATAAACTAATCTAATAGTAAGATTAAACGAGAATTTACCAGTTCGAAGTTTGATCGTTATTTTATGAGGAGTACGTTGAGGGAATACGTGAAGAACCCCGCCAGGACGCATGCGTGTCATTCTTCAAAGCAGCGGTGCGAAATCACAGATGATCCCGGTAATGACTAAACATAGTAAGATTAGAGAAGAAAATACCAGTTGAGTATATGTTCAAGGGTGGGAGCGGAGGGCACGTATTCCCTCAACGTTACTCCTCATAAAATAACGATCAAACTTCGAACTGGTAAGTTCTCGTTTAATCTTACTATTTTACTTCGGAGTCACGTGAGTGACTACGTGAAGATTTCAAAGCTCTGTGATGTCGTGGAAACGAGTCCATGCATCACATCTGCCTTAATTGACTGTGGGAGGAATTGTGTTAACATGTTTAGACATGAATCCAACATTGAAATCCATGATAAATTGTTAACAACAAATTATAGCCCCTATTTATGGGGTGAAATTATATTACAGAACTTAAAATTGGCTCTGCAAAGTTCCAGTTTAACTACTGGTTTGTGGTAGAATAGTTGGAACATTTTCCCCTGATCCATCCTGCTGTCTCGAGGATTTGGTTCATTGGTACATCCAACTCCATAGCTGCCGATGTAGTTGCAGCCCTGGTGGAATAAGATTTGAATATGTTAGTATCCACCCCAGCTGTTGTTAAAACCTGTTTCAGCCATCTGGAAATAGTTTGAACCGACACTTTTTTGTGGGTTTGTTTGTGGCTGATTAGTAGTGCCATCTCATAGCCTCAGATGTTTTTGGTGTTCTCCATATAGAACAATAATTGTCTTATTATACAGAGACGATATCTGTAGGGTAATCCCTAAATTCTATTTTGAGGCCTGATGATCCCGGTCTGTTCTGTTTGACTAATTCGTAATATGAAACGTTATATTCCTGTTGAAGAAGTCGTATAGTCCAGCCTTAACTTATGTATGACTGTACCCTTAGTGCCGTGACCAAAGCCATCAGCATGACTGTTTTGTGCGTCAGTCTTTGCAGGGACAGAGCTGTTGCTGGAGACCAATTCCTTAGCAACGTTAGGGCAATACTCATATCCCATTTAGCGAGTACCTGGTTCTTGGGGGATTGATATTAAAAATTCCCCTCATAAGTTTGGTTACCAGGGGTGAGTCCCAACAGAATGACGCTCTGATCCTCACCATAGATATGTTGATAGGGCACTTCTGGCGCAGTTAATGGCACTGTAACTGAGCCCCTCATCATAATGGAGGCCTGCCAGGAATTCGAGAAACGTTATGTTCATCAAACTGTAGGTGATGTTGTTTCTGTGACAATATATCTCCCATTTCCTGATGTATACCAGTTATAGTTTTTGGTGGACTGTCTGTGGCCCGTTGAGATAATGTTCAATGTTCGGTCCGCCAGTCCCAGTTGCAGTAGAGGTTTCTTTAGACTCTACAAATTGATAGGTTTGTTGTTTTTGACATGGATGGGTTCCCCTGTTACGGGATGAACCAATAATCTGGTTGTTTCAGGATGGTGATGCATGGTTAAAACCCATGTTGAGTATCACAGGGAACCATGGTTAAGTAGGCCAATCGGCACTACCAATTAACAGACACTGAGTCTTGTTGTATTTTTCGTAATACCCGACTGATGATGCAGAAAAGGAGAGAATGCATAGATAAACAATTGCCCTTCAATGCAGTAAAAAGCATCTGTCCCTGCTGTCCCAGGGTCTGGTTCCCAAGAAACACAGTTTGGTAACTGGTGATTAAGTCTTATTTTATTGAATTTGCGTGACCTGATGTTTGTCACTGAATTTTGGGTTACCTGGTAGGTAAGTAGCTGATATTCCAATATTTCTCTGGATACACCCTTACCAAATTGTATTAGTCAGTTTGTCACTCTGTAGTCTGACATGCTGGTGATTTATCCCAGAACAGTATGACTTTAGGCCATAGAATGCACCCCACATTTCCAGGTAGTTTATGCCCAGTGTCTGTGACAATGGTGCCTCCTGTGCCTTTCATCTACCTCCACAGATGGAGATGGAAATTGGTAGTACCCCAACCAAGCGCACTGGCATCAGTTTGTAGCACCACTAAGGGTTTGCTGATAATGATAGGGTTGGAACAATGCCGAATGTTATCCCTCCACCATTTTAATTCCATAAGCTTTGATTGGTGGCTTATTGGTCTGTCGAAATGACCAGTATTAACTTTGAGTGTTTGTATTTTTGCCCTTTGTAGATTTTTGGTAATACAAAGGTCCCAATCGTGCCGGTGCCGCCGCCAATGCCGAAGCTCCAGGCGGTCCCCTCAGGAGACGCCACTCCAGGCCCGCTGGTAGGCCGCTGGGACGGGTCGAAGCTGCAGCCCAGAGAAAAGCTGCATCCCCGACCAGGTAGGGACCCTGAAAATTAGTTTCCCCCTCCCCTCCCCTCTCCCCCACACATAAAAAGCTATCTTCCCTAAATATTCCCGAATAGGTGCCATTGCAATGGTGAGATTTCTGGGATTCATCTCATACTTAAAGGCCTTGGAATTCATAGAAACATAGAAAATAGGTGCAGGATTAGGCCATTCGGCCCTTCGAGCCTGCACCGCCATTCAATATGATCATGGCTGATCATCCAACTCAGTATCCTGTACCTGCCTTCTCTCCATACCCCCTGATCCCTTTAGCCACAAGGACCACATCTAACTCCCTCTTAAATATAGCCTATGAACTGGCCTCAACTACCTTCTGTGGCAGAGAATTCCACAGATTTACCATTCTCTGTGTGAAAAATGTTTTTCTCATCTCGGTCCTAAAAGACTTCCCCCTGATCCTTAAACTGTGACCCCTTGTTCTGGTATCCCTTATCCCATTGGGATACTCTGAGGATACTCCCAGCAAAATACAATTGGGATAACAGGGATAACAGGATAACTGGGATAACAGTATGAATGATGCAAACAGATTGAATACCAATTTTTGGACCCTCAAGCTCTCCTCATGAAGTTAACAAGTGAGATTCATTGACACAATTTGTGATCAAAAGGAATCCTGCAAGTTCCCTATCATAGTTGCATACAGCACATTGCAATATTCTTGAATGTTCAAGATATTTGGTGATTCTAATGGGGCCAACAGATTTGGCAGCAGTCATCGTGGGTTTTGAACTAGGATACTCACTGATTACATGTTTCAAAGTGGCACATCGGTTCTGTGTGATAAATCCTTGTAAGACAGTCTGATTTTATTCCAACATATGCTGAATATATTTAGTATTGTTAGTTAAAGTATTAATAGAGTTACTGAAGTTATATTGCTGACAAGTCTTATTGAAACCTTAATCTATTAAGATGATACCAAAATAAATGAGGTCATTCAATAAGGACTGCTCTCTATTTTTTGGAAACTTTACAGAACGCTTCACCATTGGTATATTGCCAAATGTTTTGATGAATTGTTCTGAGAAAATTTAATATATTCATCCCTGGTAGCATGACTGACGAACTATTCAAATCCCTACTAAACTTTACAACTGATCCATTGACTCTTGAATCAGAACTCTCTGAGACATTGTCAGGGGAGAAAGACAGTTATAAACCAAGGGAATGGACCCTTCTTGTTAATTTTCTGCTTTAATGTAACATTAGATTCAGATTCATTCAGATTCAACTTTAATTGTCATTGTCAGTGTACAGTACAGAGACAACGAAATGCAGTCGTTTGTGTGCTCAGTGGCTTCCCTGGAAAATGATATACCTACAATTTTATCACAATCTTTCAATATTTATGCGAGACTGTGAATAGAATGTTGACGGTAGACAAAAGTGCTGGAGAAACTCAGCAGGTGCAGCAGCATCTATGGAGAGAAGGAAATAGGCAACGTTTCAGGCCGAAACCCTTCTTCAGATACAGGTGATGAATAGAATGTTACCTGATTAGTCTGTGAAACTGCATATCGGCTGATATAAGGGTTTGAAAAGATATTGTGGGCAAATTAAGAGAAAGACTCAGATTGGCACACACAATCTGTCGTACATCTTTTCCTTCTGCACTTCCTTTACTCAAAGGAGATCAACAGCATGAATCCCATATTGAAGACCATAACAAAATAGTGCTTCAAACCAAGATAAGAATTAAAAACTCATTTCAGTCAAAGAGCTACTCAGTAAATATTTAAAATGTAGAAGACAACCATTTTCAGGTTTAACAAGTCTTGCAGGTTACTAATCCTCTTCTCAAAATCTTAACTTACTTGCACGATTGTAATATGAATAGATGGATTTCAGCTTTGCCTTTATTATCTTTTCATTGCTTGTCATTCTATTTGAAATTCAGTGGATATGTTAGAATGGGTGTTATGCCATTGTATCTGACTTTTCCACCAAATTCTTAACTCCCATAACAGAATTAAATTACTTTCAAACCAACTACATATCTGAATCTCGGGCGTATGTTAGGATTAATTCCCAATAAGCATTAATTGCCAATCATCATTATTAGATATGTATCATCATTATTAGATAGATTGATTAGCAGGACTGGATATTACAATCCCTAAGATTTCACTAATCAAGATATAGGAGAGTAGAGAAATCAAAATAGTGGATATTATTATTCAGCCTCAGTGGATGAAATATGTTGAATAAATGGTTCCAGCATTATGGAGCATGAATATAAATGGTATTTGGATCTGAATCCAAACTCTAGGTTTCAACATGCTGCTTTTCGTCTTTGATGTTACATTTTACTTAAAACAACTTGGAGCTTATTGGTCTTATTCAGCAGTGAAACTTGGGTAAAAGTATATCAGCAACCTGCTTTATAACACGTCCGATTTTCCCCTCCAGACTAATGCTGAACATAAAAATAGCTTTCCCTGTAATAGGAACTGCAACCATGGAGACAGTGCATTGCTGCATTTTAATTTGATTCATCATGGCTACAAAACAAAATCTTTTTTCATCTATTAATTAATTGTTCACCACTCTTAAAAGATATGTGCAGCTTTTTAGACATAACAAATGACACTTACACAGTAACCAATAACAAAACTAATCTGATTAAACATTATGTTTGGACTTTCATTAGAAGCAGACTTCCAGCCATTCCTTGTGTGGATTGTGGATTATACTTGGCCATACTCACTTGCTTGCTGCATGGGCATCATTGCCAGAAAGCAATTAAAGAGATCTCAAATTACCAATCTGAACTGTTTTGGAATAAATATTAATCTAATTATAATAACCTTTCTAAAACGCGACTTCACCGCTCCAAAAGGAGGAAACTTTAAGAAAAGGTGGAAATGAAAGAAAAACAATTCTGAAAATTCCCATGACATAGGCTGCCCTTATTGACTTTCTTCCAGGAAATTCACTAAACAGCAATTAGATTAAGCAGCTCATTGCAGTCTGCAAATGCTTCCATGGCACAGAGACAGGCTAATACTTAAGAAGGACAATGTTAAAAACAAGAAATTGAAAGAGCATTATTTTGAACTTACTGGGAATCTGGATGTTAGAATTCATTTTGATAACTATACAATTTATGTACCTTTGTGGGAAAGGAAAATTTGTATCTTGAGAAATACAGTTCAATTCGTTTTGAGGATTTTACTAAATTGGAATAATAGTGTTTTTCATTTTTTTTTAAATAGAGCATGTAAACTGGCCTTTCGGCCCATCAAATCGGTGCCGACCAGCTATCACCCGTATTCAAGCACAAACCCACACACACTGGGGACAATTTACATTTATACCAAGCTAAATAACATACAAGCCTGTACGTCTTTGGTGTGTGGGAGGAAACCGAAGATCTCAGAGAAAACCCACGCAGGTCACGGGGAGAACAAAAAACTCTGTACAGCCAGCACCCGTAGTCAGGATCGAACCTGGGCCTCTGGCGCTGTAAGGCAGCAACTCGACTGCTGTGCCACCGTGCCGCCTCTCGACCAGTCCTAACCCTCTCTTCACCCGGGATGATTAGTAAAAATGCTTTGTAAATGTATTCCTGTGGGGATTTGGGATTCTCTTTATTTGTATGTGGTGAGTGTAACTAAGATCTGCATTTATTGATCGCCACTCTCTGCCAATGTGTTGATGGTTACCCTCCTGGCCAGCTGCAGGTGAAGAATCTCATCACAATACTGTCATCAGGGCAGCTCCAAAATAGTGAACAAAGAACTAGTGAGGAATGGAGAAATATATTTCTATCTGAGGATTGCATGTCATTTGAGGGCCATCTTGCTCAGATCGGAGGGAGACCCTTTGCCTTCAACATGTTACAGGAGATGTTTTTTCCTTGAAGCAATAGTCACAGAACTATACAACATGGAAACAATAAGGTATCCTAACCCCCCCAATCCCAGTGCACACACATTTCTCCCACTATTTTGCCCCTCCTTCCGTACCCCCATCTTCCCCTTCTACCTATATTCCTCCCTCGTCCAACGCATTTCATTGTCTCTGTATTGTACACTGACAATGACAATTAAAATTGAATCTGAATCTGAATCTGAATTCTTTTGTCTCCGTTTGTTCATTTTGTTTCCTTTTCAACTCTACCCTTTATCCACCCATCTGTCAAACAATCCCCTCTCACCAGTATCCACCTGCCAAATGTTGACCTGCCCCACCTCTTTTCCAGCTTTCTCCCCCTGCTACAATCAATCTGAACACAGGTCCCAACTTGAAATGCCATCTATCCATGTCCTTCAGAGATGTTGTCTAACCCTGAGTTATTCCGGCACTTAGTGTTTCATGTAAGATTCCAGCATTTGCTGTTCCTTGTGTCTATCTGACTATCCATAATCACTCATTGTATTTCCAATATGTATGCATATCCCTTCTCTCAGAATCCCCTCTAATAACTTAATAACAAATGCTGTTTAATCCATCAGCCTTGCTTCATTCCTTGCCATGCTCCTGCCTGTCCTGTTCACTGAATTTTTCTTAGAGTCATAAAGAGTTAAAGCAGCACAGAAACAGGCCCTTCAGACATGCAATCAATTTGCTACACTACACTAGTTCCACCTGCCTGTCACAGTCTGCCCTCTCCTCATTCTCATCCACTTCACCTCCCAGTACTTTTCCACCGGTCCCTCCTCTTCTTCTTCTTCTTCTTTGGAGTTTTACGGCAGCCGGCATCCACAATGTTGCATTGCTGCCACCTTCTGGCTTCACTCCACAGTCCTCATGTCTTTACATTATATCCTTTTTATAAGGCCAGAGTCCCTCAAGAAATTAAACAACACCTTTACTCCTTTTCCTTCCCCTCCATACTCTAGAATGTTCTTTTCTGATATATCTGTCATTCCAATTTTCTTAATTTCACTGATCACAACTCTTCTTTCTGTTTCATATCTTCTACAGGAGGAGGAGGAGCCATCTTGGTGAACGGCTGCTAGCCAGCAGCCGTCCGTTTTAAATCCGTTTTTTTTATAGTTTTTACTGAGTCCTGTTTTTTGTTTGTAGGGGATATGGTCTTTTTAATGTGGGGGGTAGGTGTAAACCTAATTTCTAGGTCCCTACCTGGTCGGTGAGGCAGCTTCTTCTCCGGGCTGCCCGTCGATCCGTCCTCGTGGCCTACCTGCGGGCTTGGAGCGCCGTTTCCTGGCGGGAACCGCCCAGCACCTCGGCCTCGGCGGCGGCACAGCATTGGAGCGCTGGAGCGGAGCGGAGCGGAGCGGGCGATCCCTTGCCTGGGTCGCCGCGCTGGAGCGACGCGCTGGAGCTCTGGCGAGCTGGACCGCCGAGAGCAACAACTCCGGGCTGCGGGCTGCGGGCTGCGGAGCGGAGAGGAGGCGCCGACTTCAACAACGGGAGCCTGGGTGCTCCAAACCGGCGCGGCCTTATCGGCTTCGGCAGCCGCGGGCTCCAACCAAGAAGCGGCCGTTCCAAGTGGCCCAGCCGCCGAAAGGACTCTCCCGACGCCGGGGCAAGACCACCCGGTGAGAACGGCCAGGGACATCGGGCCTCCGTAGAGGCAATTGCGGTGGCCTCAATAGGCCTGACTTTGGGGTGAACATGGGGTGGGGACTGGACATTGTGCCTTCTCCCACAGTGCTATCCACTGTGGGGGGATGATTTTTTTTGTCTAACTGTAGTCTTGTAGGTCTGTGTCCAAGATGGCTGCCGTGAAGGGAGAGTGGACGCTGGCACGAATTGGTTGCCGCTGCTCTCTCTTCACACTGTGTTTTTGATTTTCTGTTTTTGGATTGAATTCTGTTTTTAATTTGTGTCTCTGTGATGTCTTTATTATTTGTTATATTCCGATTATATGTTATTCCGATTAAATGTCTATTATTGTTATGTCTGTATTCTTTCTTTATGTGCTGCACGGAGAGGACGCTGGCGCTGTTTGTTCGCCGCTTCTCCGTTTGCTATTGTCTGTTACTATTGTAAAGCGACTTTGAGTCTTAGAAAAGCGCTATAAAAATAAAATTTATTATTATTATTATTACATGCAACTAGAGCATGCTGAACTGTTTCCGGCTGATGGCATTCCTCCCACATCCCAGTAGGGTGTTTTCCCAACATTTTTAATGTGCTGTTCAGGTGAGTGTGTCCTATCCTCAATCTTGCTAATACTACCTGTTCTCTCCTGTTCCCCCCTCTTCTTGCTGTAATGCCCACTCTGTTTTGTAGCGAATAGAGGTGTCTCCCCTTTGTCTCCTGTTCCCAGTATTGTTGCCATTCCTGATTTATTTTCTTCCACACAATGTGTCTTCCTTCAGATTTGGATAATTGTAAATTTACCTCTATGTTCTCTTTTTTAACGGCCTCTTTTGCTAATTTGACCACTTTTTCATTTCCTAGCACACCAATGTGTGCTGGGACCCACAACAAAGTCACGTCACTGCCCTTCCTTGTTACTTGGCTTAATAGTAGTAGAATTTCATACACTAGGTCAGGCCGCCTATGGGATGCACCAGACCCAATACTCTGGATTGCAGACAATGAGTCGCTACATATTAATACTTTGCATGGTTGCACCTGTTCTATCCACCGAACTGCCATCAAAATAGCGTACAGTTCCACTGTATATACTGCCAAATAGTTATTTGTTCTTTTGCAAATCTCAACATTCATCCCTTGCACTACCACAGCTGCCCCTGTTGTTTCAGCTACTGGGTCCTTTGATCCATCTGTGAAAATTAAGAGGTGTTCCCTGTATCTATTATATATATGGTTATGGTATTCTGTTTTTAGGTCCGAATTTTCTTCCCTCCTTTTTGCCTCCCATATCTCCAGATCAACTTTTGGGATGTTCAGTAACCATATTGGGACAGATGGCCACAATACTGCAGGGCAGAACTCTTTGTCCTCTACTTCCATGCCCCTTGCCACACCTCCTCCAACCCAGCCGAAGCTTCCAGACTGAGCCACCCCTCTCTCCCAGCACTCCTGTACTACCTGTTTTGTTGGGTGGTTCTCTCCATGACCCTTAAGGCTTAGCCAGTAATTAGCCATTAGTTGTCTGCGGTGCAGTCTCAACGGCATCTCCCCATTTTCCACCTGTAGTGCACATACAGGTGACGTCCGCACACCTCCTATACAGACTCTTAGAGCTTCCGCTTGGACTTTGTCCAACTCGGACAACACTGACTTAGATGCTGATCCATAAGCTATACTGCCATACTCTAGTCTGGATCTGATCAGTGATACATAGATATGTTTAAGAGATAATATATCTGCTCCCCACTCTAAACCTGCTAAGCATCTCATTACATTGATGGCTTTTTTGCATTTTCCAATTATTTTTGTAATGTGGACCCTCCATGTTAATCTGGAGTCAAAATTAACCCCCAGGAAACGGAAATCTTTTACTCTTTCCAAATTGTTGCCGTATAGTTTTAACTGGACATCCTCTTTAATTTTCTTCCTTGTGAAAACCATTGTCTTTGTCTTCTCTATAGAGAATTTAAAACCCCATTTCACTCCCCACTCTTCCACCTGGGCTATCCCTTGCTGCATTTTTCCCACGATAAAATCTATATTCTTCCCCTTTCTCCATAGGCTGCCATCATCTGCAAAGAGCGATCGCCCCATCTCTGGTTGAATGTTTGCAAATATTTCATTGATCATGACTGAGAATAGGATCGGGCTTATCGCACTTCCTTGGGGAGTTCCATTCTCGACTACACATTTACTAGAGATGTCTGACCCTATTTTAACTTGGATACTTCTACCGTTAAGAAAATCCATTATCCAGTTAAAAATATTTCCTCCTACTCCCATTAAATGCAGCTTTATTAGAAGACCTTCTCTCCACAACATATCATAAGCCTTCTCCACATCAAAAAATACAGTAACTACAGATTCTTTTTTAACTTGCTTTCCTTATATCATCTTCCAAGCACAGAACTGGATCATTAGTACCTCTCCCTTTTCTAAAGCCACTCTGATAATTAGCCACTATACCTTTTTCTTCCATTAGATGCCTTAATCTTTCATTTACCATTCTTTCCATCAGTTTACACATGTGTGCTGTTAAAGCTATAGGTCTATAATTTACTGGATTACTTGCATCTTTCCCTGGTTTCCTAATAGGCACAATGATTGCTTCCTTCCACCTTGTTTCCTTCCACCTTGCTTCCTACACCTTGTTATTATAGTGCAAGTATCTTTTGGAGTCCCCCCTCACTTAGATGCTTTATCATTATGTAACAAATATCATCCTTCCCTGGGGCTGAGTTCTTACACTTAGCCAGAGCTTTCTTTAGCTCCCCCAATTACCGGTCCCTCCTTCTCCTTGCCTGCCACTCCCCTCTCATCAGCCCAACTCTCCTCACCTGTTGCACTCAGTTGCCTCTGATCACCAATTAACCCGGTATATAGACTCTCCTCACCGTTCACACAGTTCCAGATTGTTCTCAACATTCATGCAAGACTCTCCAGCGATTTCCCGACTACGTCTCCTGCCTGCCCCTCTTTGGAACCCTCGCTCAATCCTGAGCCTCTGTGTGAGTACGGTGTACCCATTCCTGTGTTACTACTCTGTGGTACAGTATCGTAATAAAGTTCATTACCAACTATACCTGCCTGATTCTGTGCTGCTATTGGGTCCAAGCTATACCTGTTACACTGCCTGCGTTTGGCCCATATCCCTCCAAACCTTTCATACCCTTGTACCTATTCAATTGTCTTTTAAATGCTGTTATTGTATTTGTCTTAACTATCTCCTCTGGCAGCTCATTTCATATACCACCACCTTCTGTGTGAAAACATTGCCCCTCAGGTTGCTATTACTTTCCCCTCTCATCTTAAACCTATGTCCTCTAGTTCTTCATTCCCCTACTATAGATAACATACTCTGTCCATTCACCCTATCAATTCTCCTCATGATCTTATAAACCTCTATAAGATCACCCCTCAGCGAACTGCGCTCCAAAGTATAAAATCCTAGCCAGTCCAACCTCCCACTATTGGACCCTCAAATCCTTTCAACACCCTCATAAATCTTCTCTGCGCTCTTTCCAGCTTAATAATATGGAGGGTGACCAAAACTGAACACAATACTCCAAATGCAGCCTCGTCAACTTCTGCAACATAACATCCCAACTTCTGTACTCAATACCCTGACTAATGAAAGACAATATAGAGAGAGCCTTCTTGACCACCCTATATGATGCTACTTTCAGGAAAACATATACTTGCACTCCTAGAACACTCGGAGTCCACTCGTCCAAATTGTTGGTACAAATGACAAACAGCGATGGGCCCAGCAGTGACCCCTGAGGCACGGCACTAGTCACAGGCCTCCAGTCTGAAAAACAAACTTCCAACATTATTCTCTGCTTCCTTACATGAAGCCAATTCAATATCCGTTTGGCTAGCTCGCCCTGGATTCCATACAATCTAACCTTCCAGAGCAGCCTATCATGCAGTAACTTAGAAACATAGAAAATAGGTGCAGGAGTAGGCCATTCGGCCCTTCGAGCCTGCACCGCCATTCAATATGATCATGGCTGATCATCCAACTCAGTATCCTGTACCTGCCTTCTCTCCATACCCCCTGATCCCTTTAGCCACAAGGGCCACATCTAACTCCCTCTTAAATATAGCCAATGAACTGGCCTCAACTACCTTCTGTGGCAGAGAATTCCACAGATTCACCACTCTGTGAAAAATGTTTTTCTCATCTCGGTCCTAAAAGACTTCCCTCTTATCCTTAAACTGTGACCCCTTGTCCTGGACTTCCCCAACATCGGGAACAATCTTCCTGCATCTAGCCTGTCCAACCCCTTAAGAATTTTGTAAGTTTCTATAAGATCCCCCCCTCAACCTTCTAAATTCTAGCGAGTACAAGCCGAGTCTATCCAGTCTTTCTTCATATGAAAGTCCTGACATCACAGGAATCAATCTGGTGAACCTTCTCTGTACTCCCTCTACGGCAAGAATGTCTTTTCTCAGATTAGGAGACCAAAACTGTACGCAATACTCCAGGTGTGGTCTCACCAAGACCCTGTACAACTGCAGTGGAACCTCCCTGCTCCTATACTCAAATCCTTTTGCTATGAAGCCTTGCTAAGGCTTATAATGCCTTGCTGAAGTCGCTGCAGACAACATCTAGGAATTTATGCTCAGCGACCATCTTAGTTACTTCTTCAAAACTCAATCAAATTCGTAAGACACCATCTCCCATGTACAAAATCATGTTGATTATCCCAAATCAGTCATTATCTATCCAAATGCATATATATTTTATCCCTCAGAATCCTCTGCAGTAACCTGCCTACCACAGATGTCAGGGATCACTTACCTATAGTTCTCAGGCTTATAGTTGCAGCCCTTTTTAAATAGAGGCACAACATTAGCCATCCTCCAGTCCTCCGGCATCTCACCTGTGTTTAATAATGATTCATATATCTCAGCCGGGACTCCTGAAATTTTTTCCCTTGCTTCCCACAGTATCCTTGGATATATCTGATCAGGCCTGGGAGATTTATTTACCTTCACATGCCTGAGGACGTCTAGATAGTTGCAAGTTCAATCCCCACTGCAGAAACTTGACATAAAAGCCTAGGGTGGGGTGCTCAACTGTCAGATATATTATCTATTGAATGAGATATTAAGTGAAGCTCACATCTGGCCTCAGGGCTGCATTAAAGATGCATGGTTCTTTCAAAAGAAAGACGGGGACATTTTTCTGACGGCTTGGCCATTTTATGGACTCTACAATGATGTAAATGCTCAGACATTACTGGAGACATCCTTTCTACATCCACTCTATCTAGGCCTTTCATTATTCGGTTTCAATGATGTCCCCCCTCATGCTTCTAAACTCCAGTGAGTACAAGCCCAGAGCCTTCAAACACACCTCATACATTAAACTAATAATCCCTGGGATTATTCTCGGAAACTTTCTCCGGACCCTCTCCAAAGACAGCTCATCCCTTCCAGATATGGGACCCAAACTGTTCACAATATTCCAAATGTGTCCTCACCAGCACCTGATAACACCTCAGCATTACATCCTTGCTTTTGTATTCTAATCATCTCAAAACTAAAGGTAGTTTTGGATTTGCCTCCCTTCCTACCGACTTAAGCTGTAAATTAACTTTTTGGGAATCCTGCACCAGCACTTCCAAGTCCCTTTGTGCCTCCAGTTTCTGAATCTTTTCCCCATGTAGAAAGTAGTCGACGTCTTTATTCCTTCTACCAAGTTGAATTTGCTACACTACATTCCATTTGCCACTTCTTTGCCCACTCTCCCAATCTGTTCAAGGCCTTCTGCAACCTCCCTGCATCCTCAATACTACCTTCCCCTCCACTTATGGGGGAGGGACTCAAATAGAGAAAGCTAGTAGACAGTGTGTGAGGCAGGAGGCAGAGAAGGGAAGCACTCGGACCCAAAATCTAGAGGAGAAAGAAGAAAAAGACAATAAACAGAGAATAAGAGGCAGTGGGTTTCTTAAATGTGTATATTTAATGCTAGGAGCATTGTAAGAAATGTGGATGAACTGAGACCCTGGATTGACACCTGGAAGAATGATGTTGTGGCGATCAGTGAAACATGGTTGCAGGAGGGCTGTGATTGGAAACTAAATATTCCAGGATTTTGTTGCTTCAGGTGTGATAGAATTGGAGGGGCAAGAGGTGGAGGTGTTGCATTGCTTGTCAGGGAAGATATTACAGCAGTGCTTTGGCAGGATAGATTGGAGGGCTCGTCTAGGGAGGCTATCTGGGTGGAACTGAGAAGTGGGAAAGGTGTAGCAACACTTATAGGGGTGTATTATAGACCGCCAAATGGGGATCTAGAATTGGAAGAGCAAATACGTAAGGAGATAGCAGATATTAGTAGTAAGCACAAGGTAGTGATTGTGGGAGATTTCAATTTTCCGCACATAGACTGGGAAACACATTCTGTAAATGGGCTGGATGGTTTGGAGTTTGTAAAATGTGTGTAGGATAGTTACATGAGGAACCTTGTCAAAGGCCTTACTAAAGTCCATATAGACAACATCCACTGCTTTACCCTCATCAATTTCCCTAGTAACCTCTTCAAAAAATAAAGAGTAAAGAAAGCTTTTGGTATGCTAACCTTTATAAATCAGAGCATTGAGTATAGAAGTTGGGATGTGATGTTAAAATTATACAAGGCATTGGTGAGACCAATTCTGGAGTATGGTGTACAATTTTGGTCGCCCAATTATAGGAAGGATGTCAACAAAATGGAGAGAGTACAGAAGAGATTTACTAGAATGTTGCCTGGGTTTCAGCAACTAAGTTATAGAGAAAGGTTGAATAAGTTAGGTCTTTATTCTCTGGAGCGCAGAAGGTTAAGGGGGGACTTGATAGAGGTCTTTAAAATGATGAGAGGGATAGACAGAGTTGACGTGGACAAGCTTTTCCCATTGAGAGTAGGGAAGATTCAAACAAGAGGACATTACTTCAAAATTAAGGGACAGAAGTTTAGGGGTAACATGAGGGGGAACTTCTTTACTCAGAGTGGTAGCTGTGTGGAATGAGCTTCCAGTGGAAGTGGTGGAGGCATGTTTGATTTTATCATTTAAAAATAAATTGGATAGGTATATGGATGGGAAAGGAATGGAGGGTTATGGTCTGAGTGCAGGTAGATGGGACTAGGGGAAAATAATTGTTCGGCACGGACTTGTAGGGCCGAGATGGCCTGTTTCCATGCTGTAATTGTTATATGGTTATATGGTTATATGTTATATGGTTATCTTTGTATCATTTGTAAATGTGACCAAAGAGCCATCAATTCCCTCATCCAAATCATGGGCATACAATGTGAAAAGTTGCGGGCCCACCACGACCTCCATGGAACAAATCTAGTTACCAGCAGCCAAGCAGAAAAGGCCTCGTTTATTCTGATTCTTTGTCCTCTGCCAGTCAGTCCAACTTCTACACCTTGCCTCCAATACCATGGCCTTCTATCTTGTTTAGCAACCTCACGTGTGCCACCCTATCAAAGGCCTGAAAATCCAAGTAAACAACATCCACAGACTCTCCTGTGTCTATCCTGCTTGTTACCTCCTCAAAAAACTCCCAAAAGAATTGTCAGGAAAGATTTGTTCTTATGAAAACCATGCTGACTTTAGCCTATTTTATCATGTGCTTCTATGTACTCGGGAACCTCATCCTTAATAAAGGACTCTAAAATGTTACCAACCACAAAAGTGACGAATTGGCCTATAATCTCCTTTCTTTTGCCTTAAGGGCCTGTCCCACTTGGGCGTCATTTACGCAACAGGCTGGTAGTGACTGATGCACGACAGTCGAGCGAAAATCGTCTAGTAGTATGACAGTCGTGCGCCAAGTGCTCTTGAGGGCCCTGCTTCTTTTGGGAGCCATTTGCGATGTCGTTCACACTTAGTCCGATCTCCGTGGCAAGGATTTTCCCAGTGAAAATGTTTCAAAACTACGCGCGCTTTATACCCGGGTGGTCACGTGGTGCGTCGCTCAAATGGCGCGTTAATGGCGTACGGGCGGTGCATGGGTATGGACGTTGACGCACGGTGACGCATAATCAATTAGCATAGGCAATGTTCCTGCATCACCGCACGTAATCTTGTGTCATCACCCGCTACACGTACACCGTCAGTACGTCAGTGTACGCCATCAGTATGTCAGCATGCGCAAGGAATACGTCATGCAGGTGGCACGCGAGGATTTTGAGCATTCTAAAATCCTAGGGCGGCTCGCGTTACCGCGCGTCACGGCAAACGCCACCACGCCGCACAACGCGCAAACCAATTTTTAGGATGTCTCGTAAATGAAGCGTAAATGACGCCCAAGTGAGACAGGCCCTTTAAGCACTGGAGTTACATTTGTGATTTTCCAGTCCTCTGGAACCATCCTGACTTCTGTAATTCCTGAAAGATCATTATTAATGCCTCCACAATCTCAATGACCTGTTTCAAAACCCTGTGGTGAAGTCCATCTGGTCCAGGTGATTTATCCACCTTCAGATATTTCCGTTTCCGAAGCACTTTGTCCTCAGTAATACCGACTGCACTCACTTCTGCCCCTTGACTCTCTTGAATTTCTGGCACATGGCTGGTATCTTCCACTGTGAAGACTAATGTAAAAAACGTATTCAGTTCAATTATTATTCCTTTGACCCCACTACTACTTCTATGTTGTAATTCTCCAGTGTTCCAATGTCCACACTTCCCTCTTTTTTCCTCTTTGTATATCTATGAAAATACTTCTGGCATTCTCTTATTGGCTAGCTTATCTTCATTCTGCAGATTGAATTCTATACTATGTTCCTTTAAATTGTGTCCTGTGTTTTTATGTTTGTATATTATGCACCAATGGAGTTTGTTGTATACAGTGCTTACAATGACAAATGAAGGCATTCAGAGTTCTGAATTCTGATTTTTCATCGTTTCTCAGCTTATTGCTTTTTCAGATGCCTTCTGTTGGTTTTTTAAAACTTCACAATCCTCTTGCTTCCCAATAATCTTTACCATGTTACATCATTTCTCTTTTGCTTTTATGCTATCTTTGTCTTCTGTTGTCAGCCACAATGGTCTCATTTATCCCTTGGTATGTTTCTTCCTCTTTGGGATGAAAAGATCCTGCATCTTCCGAATTACTCTCAGATACTCCTGCTATTTCTGCTCCACCGTCATTCCTGCTAGAGACCCCTTCTGATTAGTCCAATTTCAGCTACTCCCTCTCAAACTGCAGGTTGAATTCTATACTATGATCATTGCCTCTCACTGTAAATGTTCCTTCAACTTAAGCTCCCTAATCTAGTCTGGTTCATTGCACAACACCAAATCCAGAATTACCCTTTCCCTAATGATCTCAACTACAAGCAGCTCTAAGAAGCCAGCTCATGGCATTTTACACATCCCTTCTCTTGGGATCCAGTACTAACTTGGTTTTCCCAATCTATCTACATATTGAAATCTCCCATGACCACTGTAACATTGTTTTTCTTACATGCCTTTTCTATTTCCTGATGTAATTTGTGCCCTACATCCTGACTGTTATCCTGAGGCCTGTATATAATACTCATCAGGGCCTTTTTACCCTTTCAGCATCTTAACTAAGATCCTGTGTTTCCACAAGCGGAACCAAGCCAGATAACCTTTCAAGGTCTGCCAACAGTATGTATTTTCAATAACGTGCTGCAGCTTTACACAAGTGGTAGGAACAGATAATTAAGGCCACTTCAGAACTGAAGGCAATGATGGAGGCAGTAGCTTAGTCATGGAGACAACCTTTCTTCTCACCTCTTTCAAACTGAATAGGTTCAGCAGAACATTGTATTTTACATTAGTATTGTTGCTACAATACATATCTGGATCAGATTTAAAATGTGGGTTGAAAGAACATTGCAATGGAAATTGATAGTTCCATCCAGATGCCAAATACAATCCTGAGAACTGTGTGGTAATGAAATCTAGTAACCAGGTGAAGTGGATATCACATTGTATTGTCCCCCGTGGGATGAGATCCTGAAGCTATATGCCAGGAAAGCTTCTGCAAGGGACAGTACAGAAACATTGTGCTTCTGCAAGATACAGAGAGGAAAAGTTCTGAAACAAGTCTCTGTGGATTGCTTTCACAGACTGCCTCGTGACCAATTATCGATGGAAGTCTGGGAATAAGTCCCCTACCAGAGACTTGTTCTGCCTTTAAGCTGCAAAATGTGGAATGGACAAATTCCTAAACTGCAAGAGAGAAATGATTTGCGCCTAATCGTACAGAAATAAAATATAACTGTTTCAAATAGTATAGTAAATCATGGGCTTGGAACCATAATAACGTTTGAAATCTGGTTGTTAACTCAATGAATCATTCTTGAGTTTTATTACCCATAATAATAAAGTACTCAACATCTTCCATATGACTGCTGCGATAGCTTGTCACACGTACATGTTACACTACATATCTTTACAAACTAAGTATACAATGTCAGTAAATCAACTTTATATTCTTGTTTTATAAATGCAGAATACTGAATTCACAATGTCACTGAATGAGTGTAATAAACACCACTGGGACAAAACTGGAAATCTGAGCAGGATAATGAGAAGCGGGATTGAGTAATACAATGGAAAAAAAGTCCAGGAAGCAGCATGCATCAGTACTTTGTCCTGCACTCAGGTACAAACTCACCCACCAGAAGAAAAACATTAATGAGAAGCACATGTAGGAAACCTCCGTCAAAGTTCTCACGAATGGCTGCTCAAACTGCACGTTTGTTGGAATACCTTTAGCAAGAATAAGAATTTAGGAATGGTTAATGTTTTCCTCGTGAAGGTAGATGGAAATGTCTGCTGTGCAGGAAATATTTGTTGTTTCTTAATGAACGTTGCTGGAGGAGGGCATATTGTATCCATTTGATCGGCCCGTGGTGGAGGTCAACTTTCCTGCAGGATATTATGTCTACGGAAGTGAATGAATGAAAAGTACAAATCTGCAAATACTTGAATCAGACATAGCAAGCTCCAAGCACAATTCTCTGAAGTAATTATTCAACAACCCCCTTCAATCTGTCCCACTAAAAGTCTGCAGACTTCAGAAAAATCATGTTTTTAGCAGAAAGATTGTTATCAGACTCTGTTTACGTGAGTTTAAGTTTTAATATAAGAGAGTGCAGCAGACAGTGTGTTAAATAAATGCTATAAACGGAACCAATAAGATCTCACAACATTTTAGTGCAGTTAAATTAGAAGATAATGCTTATTGATTTTGCAAATGTAGAAATTCCAGTAGCAAGATTATTTTTGGTTCACATTTAATGAACTGGATTTTTATACTAAACATATACAGTATCTGGGAATGTGAAACCAATCAACATTTTGGGTCAATGATCATTGAACAAACAATGTCAACTGGTTTCTCTTTCACAGATACTAACTAACCGGCTGAGATCTTCCACACTTTCTGTTTATGTTTCAGATTTCAGCGTCTGCAATTTCATTTGTTTTCGGGGATATAACAGCTAAAATGTATAAAAGAGAACAAACGTGTCCTGAATTTCCATGAATTTCACCTGATCTTCCATTGTATCTTCAGTTGAAATTCAGATAAAAACCCGAGAGAAATGTCATAAATACCATGTTCCTCAGATAGCAACAAAACTTCAATTAATTATGTTTAAGAAGGAACTGCAGATGCTGGAAAATCAAAGGCACACAAAAATGCTGGAGAAACTCAGCGGGTGCAGCAGCATCTATGGAGCGAAGGAAATAGGCAACGTTTGAGTTTCTCCAGCATTTTTGTGTACCTTCAAATAATTATGTTTGGTAGTGTTCATTTTCTCAAACCCAACCTCCACAACCAGTAATTACCTTAAACTTCACATTCTTTACAGATTATGGATTAACATTACGATGTAACATGCTTATACTTTTGTGATTTTGAAGACTTTGCCTTCCATCACAGTGAGGAAGTGTTGGAGATTCACTGTGATGGATGTTTATGTAAACTGTGTTAAGTGTGGGTCTTGGCTTTTTTTGTAAATGTAAAAAACTGTAGAAATGAAATTTCGTTCAAACCTAGTTGTTTGAATGACAATAAATAGCATTCCATCCATTCCATAAATGCACATTCATCTGTATTAAATCACACTTTATCAAGTTAGTTCTCTTAACCATGTCAAGGATTTTTTTTTTTTTAATGTAACCTTTTGTAATCGAAACAATGGGCTAGTTCGTAGTTGGAATACAAAATATACAAATGATTTGTGCAAAAGATAATTGTGTAGAAATTGGATCATAAAGCGCCCTGCCGCTGAGCACTACAGAAGTTAAATATCTACGTTTTTGTGTGATAATCAGAAAATTTCAATCCAAGATCACAAGCTGAAAAATTTATCTTTTCAGGTGTAATATGCAACTCAAAGAGTCACTCAACACACAACGCTTAATAATGCTATCTGATGGAAACCACTCATGAACGAGGCTTCCCACTGACGGTGATTTATCACGGTAAATGGATGAGGCACACAAAATACTTTTCAACAGGGTCGTTACTGCTCGGTTTATGGAACGAGCTGGAATCAAAGGGTAGGTGTCAGAGGGAGGGAAGTCATGCCGAGACTCTTAGAAAGGAGGTAGAAAGGACTCAGGCTCACAGGTCCTGTCTACTAATAGTGTTCAAAGAATCATGCTCCCAACTCTTACCATATGGGTCAGCAAGGCTTGAGACTTTTTGAAGAAGTGTCTTTAACCAGAAACATTCACTACTGTACATTTATTTTTCGATAGAAGCTGCCTAATTTGCCATATATTGCCAATATTTTCTACTTTTATTTGTCAAAACCATTATGGTTCGATGGAAATACTCTGCCATTCTGAAATTCCTACCTCCCCGGTTGTTCCAGGCAGCAGCAGATACATTTTCTTCACTTCACTGCATTTTGGAGGTCACCAATGCTGTCCACCCAACTAAAAGGGACTGCCTGAAGAACGAGGGAGTGAGAATTTGCATATGTGAAACTTAAACATACCTTCTGAACCCAAATGCACTGCATAAACACAAACGGCTTTTCCACTTCAAATGTACAGCTCTTTGTCAACCCATTGCACAAGGAGTTAAAGCATATTGCCCTGAGAACTATTGCTGTCAGGCACTCAGTTATTGCACAGATAACTTGACTTTTGCCCCTGCAACTCTATCCTCCATCCCAAAACCTACATCACAACAAACTCAGTAACTGGTTGATCAGCATTTGTTCAGCGATCAGGATCCAGCACGGAATCCAGAAGGATAACTTGCTAGATGGAGCAGCAAGGGTTGGGATTTTGAGCTTATCAGTCAACTTGGTAGATCAGTGTTGATACAGTAAACATTGACTGCTGTCATCCCTGATGTCATCCGTCTCAAAGTCAGCTGACAGCCACCAAACCTCCCCATAGGTCAGCCAATCACCATTCACTCTGTGGGCAGCCACAAGATCAGCTGAGTAAACCAACATTACCATTGGTCAAGAGCCAGACATTGGTCAAGAGGCAGACATTGTTTTTAAACACACAGCAACAAGTGACTATGTCTACATCATTGTATGGTAAAAACTTTAAAAGGAACCAATGTAGGAGGCTACCTATTCCATTGAACCATTTCACCATTGTAGAGAGAGTTTAGTTATTTATTTATTTTGCACTCAACATTTATTGCCAAGACAAAATACACATACAAACAAAATATACAAATCACCTAGCATCTATCAGCATCGCATCGCATCACATCAAATCATCTTAGCATTCTATCATAAAAGCATCCTATTCACAGGCACCAGAGCAAGCTCATCCAATCGTGTCCTTGATCAGTCTTGGCAGTTGTAGTAATATCGGTGTCCACATAATGTTGAAAGCATCAGTCCTTAACTGGAGTTTAGCTGTTATACTTTCCATCAAATATACACTTTTCAGACTTTCCCTCCACTGTTGAACGTTTGATGGCATGTCATTTCTCAATAACACTGTAATCATCTTCTTTGCAATCAGCAGCAACACCCCAAGCAAATATTTCTGAATAAAGAGAGTTTAGTTAGAGTAACACTATCGTACACACACTGGGGACAATTTACACGTATGCCAAGCCAAATAACCTCCAAACCTGTAAGTCTTTGGAATGTGGGAGGAAACCGAAGATCTCGGAGAAAACCCACGTGGTCACGAGGGAAATGTAAAACTCCATACAGACATCACCCTGAGTCAGGATCAAACCCAGGTCTACTGGCGCTGTAAGGCAGCAACTCTACCGCTGTGCCACCCTTGATGAGAATGTGTGGAGTATAAGTAATCGATTAATGTGGGGTTAGTGCAAATGGGTAATTGATGTCAGCATTTACTTGGTGGGCTGAAGGCCCTGTTACCTTGCTGTATCTCTCATAACTAGGAGTCTGGGTGTACATTCTCTGATCTATCTGATCGAGTCAGTTATTAAAGATGGGATAGCAGCACATTTGGAAAGTGGAGAAATCATTGGACAAAGTCAGCATGGTTTTATGAAAGGTAAATCATGTCTGACGAATCTTATAGAATTTTTCGAGGATGTAACTAGTAGAGTGGATAAGGGAGAACCAGTGGATGTGTTATATCTGGACTTTCAGAAGGCTTTCGACAAGGTCCCACATAAGAGATTAGTATACAAACTTAAAGCACACGGTATTGGGGGTTCAGTATTGATGTGGATAGAGAACTGGCTAGCAAACAGGAAGCAAAGAGTAGGAGTAAACGGGTCCTTTTCAGGATGGCAGGCAGTGACTAGTGGGGTACCGCAAGGCTCAGTGCTGGGACCCCAGTTATTTACAATATATATTAATGATTTGGACGAGGGAATTGAATGCAACATCTCCAAGTTTGCGGATTACACGAAGCTGGGGGGGGCAGTGTTAGCTGTGAGGAGGATGCTAGGAGGCTGCAAGGTGACTTGGATAGGCTGGGTGAGTGGGCAAATGCATGGCAGATGCAGTATAATGTGGATAAATGTGAGGTTATCCACTTTGGTGGCAAAAACAGGAAAGTAGATTATTATCTAAATGGTGGCCGGTTAGGAAAAGGGGGAGATGCAACGAGACCTGGGTGTCATGGTTCACCAGTCATTGAAAGTAGGCATGCAGGTGCAGCAGGCAGTGAAAAAAGCAAATGGTATGTTAGCTTGCATAGCAAAAGGATTTGAGTACAAGAGCAGGGAGGTTCTACTGCAGTTGTACATGGTATTGGTGAGACCACACCTGGAGTATTGTGTACAGTTTTGGTCTCCAAATCTGAGGAAAGACATCCTTGCCTTAGAGGGAGTACAGAGAAGGTTCACCAGACTGATTCCTGGGATGTCAGGACTTTCATATGAAGAAAGACTAGATAGACTCGGCTTGTACTCGCTAGAACTTAGAAGATTGAGGGGGGATCTTATAGAAACTTACAAAATTCTTAGGGGGTTGGACAGGTTAGATGCAGGAAGAATGTTCCCGATGTTGGGGAAGTCCAGGACAAGGGGTCACAGTTTAAGGATAAAGGGGAAATCCTTTAGGACCGAGATGAGAAAAACATTTTTCACACAGAGAGTGGTGAGTCTCTGGAACTCTCTGCCACAGAAGGTAGTTGAGGCCAGTTCATTGGCTATATTTAAGAGAGAGTTAGATGTGGCCCTTGTGGCTAAAGGGATCAGGGGGTATGGAGAGAAGGCAGGTACGGGATACTGAGTTGGATGATCAGCCATGATCATATTGAATGGCGGTGCAGGCTCGAAGGGCCGAATGGCCTACTCCTGCACCTATTTTCTATGTTTCAATGTTTCTATGAATGAATTCCCATGCTCCTTGACACCTCTTGCAATCTGATCAGACCAGGTGATGCATCCACATGCACCTGTTTTGTGCTGGTACTTTATCAGTCATGAGCTGCATCAAGGTCAGGTTATACACAATTACTCCCTTTGTACTTCTGGCCCATTATCCTCCGTTGCTCTTTGGTCTTATTGTAGTACACTATGCCAGGTGACTATCCATGTGAAACACACTCCATTAACCCAATCCTCACAGTGCCAGCATCAGTGCGTATGCATGTGGTGTTCAGTTGTAATGATGTGTCCATCTCCCTTGTCCTCTGATAGATGCTATTCCTTTATATCGGGGGAAAGCTGGATGGTGAATGTAGCTGAGTGGGTTATAACAGCTGGGATTCTGTATGGATAAAGGCTGAAACAGATGGTGAGTGCAGGGTTCTGCAGGGCAACATGGCCAGCAAAACATACACATATACTGTAGATAACACGTTTGTTTCTTTGAGGGAAGATGACATTGTAAAAGTCAAATAGATAGACAAATTCAACTCCAACATGAGTTTTTGCCCAAATTACTCCAAATTCTGTGAGGATGACAATCCATTTATCAGACTGGTGATCATTCAGCATCAGAAAAATCCCTCTCCAGTTTATTGTGAAAGCAACTGTACCCCGGAAAATGTAGGGAGAGTTATTTTTAACGTTTTGCAATGATTTGACTTCTGATATATGTGTGTGAAGTACACGTCTGTGAAGTACGAATTGCTAAGAAAGGGGTAAAACAGTGAGAGCAGCTGAAGAAATGGGAACGTAGTTGGAGAGTGTCCATGTGCATTATATGTGGTCTGAAAATTGTGTATGTTAAAGCTGGTAGTATTTGGAGTCAATATAACTCTGAACACTTCAAAGTTATTTTCTAACAGGGTAAAAAATAAAAACTAACTGGAAATGCCGGAAATCTGAAACTAAAGCAGAAAATGCTGGAAATTAAGGAAGTGAAACAGTTGTAGTTTCATGTCAAATCGGTTCACCAGACTGATTCCTGGGATGTCAGGACTTTCATATGAAGAAAGACTGGATAGACTCAGCTTGTACTCGCTAGAATTTAGAAGATTGAGGGGGGATCTTTTAGAAACTTACAAAATTCTTAAGGGGTTGGACAGGCTAGATGCAGGAAGATTGTTCCCGATGTTGGGGAAGTCCAGAACAAGGGGTCACAGTTTAAGGATAAGGGGGAAATCTTTTAGGACCGAGATGTGAAAAACATTTTTCACACAGAGAGTGGTGAATCTGTGGAATTCTCTGCCACATAAGGTAGTTGAGGCCAGTTCATTGGCTATATTTAAGAGGGAGTTAGATGTGGCCCTTGTGGCTAAAGGTATCAGGGGGTATGGAGAGAAGGCAGGTACAGGATACTGATTTGGATGATCAGCCATGATCATGTTGAATGGCGGTGCAGGCTCGAAGGGCCGAATGGCCTACTCCTGCACCTAATTTCTATGTTTCGATGTATCTATACCTCTGTCAGATGAGAAAAGAAAGAAAACACGTTTGTTTTAATTTATAGCAAAGATGGGAAGGATGAATTGGATGGATCTTCTGTAATCTCTGCCAGCTTCAGTAAGAATGACACGACCTTCCACTTTCTTTTTCCAAGTAAGCAAGTGATGTTGTCTGACCTGCTCAGTGCTTCCAACATTTTCTCTTTCCATTTTGTATTATGGCTTAGAGTAAATGGCCTGTGAGGGCTGGAGCATTGGCATTGGCAGTTGTGTGTTTTGAATTAGTTATTATCGGGCCCACCATGTTTCAACCTGACATGTAACCCTAAATGCTCAAAATGTACACATACATTTTGTAGGCAATCACAGCTTGCACCCAAGAGAGGAAGGCACGATTTAATCCATGCTTACCGCAGAACACCTTGAAGATGGTGTTACAGGTAGATAGACTAGAGTGGTCAAAAATACTTTTGGCACATTGGCCTTCATCAGTCAGAGTATTCAGCATAGAAGTTGGGAGGTCATGTTCCAGTTATATAAGACATTGGTGAGGCCACATTAGAGTATTGTTTTCAGTTCAGGGCACCATGTTACAGGAAAGATGTTGTCAAGTTGGAAAGGGTACAGAGAAGACACAGGATGTTGCCTGGACCCAAGAGTCTGAGCTATAGGGAGACTTTGAGCAGGCTGGTACTCTATTCCTTGGAGAGCGGGAGGATGAGGGGAATAGATCAGAAAGACACACTGAGTCTCTTGCCCAGTGTAAGGGAATCGAGAACCTGAGGACATAGGTTTAAGGTGAAGGGGGAGAGATTTAATAGGAATCTGAAGGGTAACTTTTTCACACAAAGGGTGGTGGGTGTATGGAACGAGCTGCCAGAGGTGGCAATGTTTAAGAGTCAATTAGACAGGTACATGGATAGGACAGGTTAGAATATGGGCCAAATGCCAGTGGTGAAGCTAGTGTAGATGGGACATGTTGTCCAGTGTGGGCAAGTTGAGTCGAAAGGCTTGTTTCCACACTGTGACTCTATGACTATTGAAGGCAACATCTCCAAGTTTGCGGATGACACTAAGCTGGGGGGCAGTGTTAGCTGTGAGGAGGATGCTAGGAGACTGCAAGGTGACTTGGATAGGCTGGGTGAGTGGGCAAATGTTTGGCAGATGCAGTATAATGTGGATAAATGTGAGGTTATCCATTTTACTTCGGAGTCACGTGAGTGACTACGTGAAGAACCCGCTTCCAACGCATGCGTGCCATATCGCTACACGCATTGCACGAGTCAACAGAGGGTGGAGGACGTCCACCCGTAACGGGAGAAGGAAAAAAGGACCAGCAAAAGGCAGGTAAGGACTCTGCATTTTTATTCACAGAAAAATGGACAGAGTGAAAAGGAAGCGGTCTGCAAAAAAGCTGCCCGAGAAACGCGTTGTAAACGTGGATGAACGGCAGAGACAGCAGCCGTCGGCTCTAGAGGCCTCGGTAGAGGAATCAGCTGTGCCAGAAATCATTCTGGCACCGACGAAACTTACTCACCGGCCGGGAGGCAAAGTTCAAACTAAAACGCACCATCTAGCAGAGCCCGACTTGGAGCAGCAGCGGGCGACCAGCCCGTATCAATATCGGACCAGGGCTGAACGGGTGCGGCAGACGGAACAAACCCGCTATGAGTGGCTGCATACGGAGCAGCCAGGAGAAACAGCTGACCGGGAACACCGGGAACAGACGTGGACCGACAGTCAGGACCGGTGTGGCCAGCGGCGGGACGAGGAAAGCCCGCAAACCAGCACCTGTGAGTACCGGGGCCGGGAACAGCTGGGATACAAAGAGCAGCACACTGCTGAAAGGCTGCAAAAATGGGAGCAGCCAAAAATAGCAAGTGCAGCTCACCGTCTAAAGGAGCTGCTGGAGGAGCTCCTTCACAGTGGCAGTCCCATGAATGTGGAGACTAGCCACAGTGGGCAGACAAGCCCCATATGGGTACCCCGTGAGGGACCCCTGAAATCTCGACCTCTTCGGAGGAGAGTGGGCAGGACCCTGATGGGCCAGACCCTGATCACACAGCTTCCCATGATCCTGAATCTGCAGAAAAACATACACTGCTGGACATGGTGGCTGATTACTTCAAACCAAGTCAAACAGGGGCAGACTTGGATTCCAGGATGGCAGCCAGTATTAACTACATGTCTGGCCATCAACTCCAACAACAAATATTCACAGAGACACTGGCCAGACATCTGCCACCTGGTAACTGTGATGTATTACAAATCCCCAGTGTAAACCAATGCATTTGGAAGCATATGGGGAAGGAAATCAGGAACCATGATCTCAAAATCCAGAAAGCCTTAAAGGGGCTTACGGCAGGGATCACAGCTTACATCCGCACCCTGGACAAAACAGAGCAAACTAAAGGCCACCAAGACGCACTAGCCCTGTTCTGTAATGTACAATATGAGCTGAATAGCATGCGGAGGGTGGCTATTCAGCCAGCACTGGATCCTAAATATGCAACAATTTGCAAACAAAGAGCCGTTAAAACCCCAACCCTTTTGTTTGGGGAAGCCAAGACACTGGGGCTCATCAAAACCAGCGCAAAGGCTTATTTTGGATCACGGTACCAGCCACATGGAAGACCGAAAAGTGTGACTTATATCAGTGGCAGTGCCAGAACCCAATATAACCCGCAGCAGCCTTCTTTTAGGGTATGGCCAGGGACGGCCACCCTGGAAGATGCGGAAGCCTAAACCTCCAGTACAACCACGAACACGAATAAAAACAAAACCCCCTTTTTTCAAAAAACAAAGAAAATAATACAACCACCAGTAACCGTGGAGGTAGGTGGGTGTGGTTCTTTTGTAAAAAAGGGACCCACGACAGTGGGAGGGAGGTTGCAATACTACAGTGACGAATGGTGTAAAATCACTACAGACTCGTATGTTCTAAGCAGTATTCAGGGTTATCTGATAGAATTTACTCATCCCAATAACCCCCCAGTACAACATACACCAGAAAGGCATTTCGTCCTTACAAAAACCGAACAATCTAAAGCCCACATGGAGCTACAACGATTGTATACAAAAGGTGTGATTGAGCATACTACTCATGAACAATTAAAATTTGTATCAAACATATTTATTAAAAATAAAAAAGATGGGGGTTGCAGGATTATCATTGACCTTTCAACCCTAAACACATTCGTTCAATATGTTCATTTTAAGATGGATACCTTTATCACTGCTAAAGAATTAGTATCAGCTGGTTTCTATATGACAAGCATTGACTTAAAAGATGCATACTATACAGTACCCATCAAAGGGGAACACAGACGGTAGTTAAGTGTAAATTGATACCAGAAACGAATATGGATTATCTAGGATTCACCATTAACACGGTCAATATGTTAGTAACTTTACCAATAAATAAAGCCGCAGCCCTACAGGAGGATTGCAGCGAGCTTCTTAACACCAACAGACCCTCCATTAGACGGGTAGGCCGGATAATTGGGAAGATTGTGGCTACATTCCCGGCCACACATTTTGGGCCATTACATTATCAAAATTTGCAAAGAGCAAAAATTAGAGCACTCAAATTTAACAAAGGTCATTTTGATAGACCTATGGAGCTGCCTACGGAAGCTATAATTGAACTACAGTGGTGGGAACATAGCATTAGGTATTGCTCCAACCCCATCATTATTGACAACTCGTCTATGGTATTACAAAATGGTGTATCCAAAGAAACATTTGGATATCGGCAACATAAAGGTAAGCTAAATTCAGTGGCAGACACCAGGTCACGCAAATTTAATGAAAACACGGAATGGATGTTAAATAAAATGTATTTGCTGAAATTACAGCAAAATATGGTAGACCAGATATTGATATTTTTGCGTCCAGGTTGAATCACCAATTACCAAGGTATGTGTCCTGGGAACCAGACCCTGGGGCAGAAGCTACAGATGCTTTCTCACTGCATTGGGGGAAATGGCGTTTTTTATGCTTTTCCCCCATTCTGCATCATCAATCGGGTACAAAGGAAAATTCAACAATATTCGGCATCTGGGATTCTCATAGTACCCGATTGGCCTACTCAACCGTGGTATTCGGTCATACAGGGGATGGTGTTAGAACCATGTTCCATTATTGGACATAGTCCGAATTTATTAATTCATCCAGTAACTGGAGGGGGGCAGTCACCCATGCCATAAGACTATGGATTTGTTGATTTGTAGAGTCTGAAAGACCCACTACACGGCATGGGGCTGTCAGACAGGACGATGAATCTCATCACATCCGCACAAAGACTGTCAACACGGAAGCAGTACCTCGGACACATCAAGAAATGGGGCATATACTGCTTTGACAACAACCTAGACCAAAGGGCCAAGAATATTCTGGCCGTATTGGAATTCTTAACAAACCTCCATTATGATAAACGATTGGGCTACAGTGCCATCAATAGTGCCAGAAGTGCACTCTCCAATTACCTATCACAAGGAACGGAGCGGCACACGGTGGGAACGCACCCCCTGGTAACAAAACTTATGAGGGGCATACTCAATGCAAATCCCCCTAAAACCAGGTACTCCAAAATCTGGGATGTGGGTGTCGTTTTAAACATGCTGAGGAGCTGGTAGCCCATAAACAGCATTATCACTGCAGAAACTGACCATGAAGATGGTTATGCTCATGGCGTTAGTTACTGCACAACGAGTCCAGTCATTAAGCAAACTGAGCCTGGACTCCTTGATCATCTCACGAGAGAAACTGGTGTTTGTCATACATGAGTTAATAAAACAAACAGACCAGGTTCATCGGGTCAAGTGATTGAATTTATGGCATATCCATACGACGAACGTCTGTGTATAGCAAGACGTATCCAATTATACATGGAATATACTAAGAGCATTCGAGGTCAGGAAATGGCTTTGTTAATTTCTTACAAGAAACCGAACAAAAGGGTCACGACCCAAACTATCTCAAGGTGGCTCAAATGTGTCCTAAAGATGGCAGGAATAAACACTAATGGTTTTAAATCTCATTCCACCAGGGCTGCAGCAAAATCCGCAGCAAAAATTCTGAGGTACCCACGGACCAAATCCTCAGAATAGCAGGATGGTCATCCGAAAGGACTTTCCAAAGGTTTTATAATAAACCAGTTTTTTGGAGCCATCATCATTTTCGGAAAGCATTTTACGTTCAATATTATAATTTGCCCGAAGGGTTACAGGGCTATGATTTCAATTAATAAATGTATTTACTCGTTATATCACACAAGTCTTTGTATAAGTGTGTCTAAAATTGCTAACGATACTCTCTCCCGATACCCAAGGCAGTTGTGAAGCATGGACTCGTTCCACGGCATGAGGTCACAGAGCTTTGAAATCTTCACGTAGTCACTCACGTGACTCCGAAGTAAAATAGTAAGATTAAACGAGAACTTACCAGTTTGAAGTTTAATCTGTATTTTATGAGGAGGAACGTTGAGGGAATACGTGCCCTCCGCTCCCACCCTCCTATGATCATATCAAAACTGGTATCTCTTTGATAATCTTACTATGTTAGGTCATTATAGTTTCTGTGACCTCACACCGCTGCTTTGAAGAATGGCACGCATGCGTTGGAAGCGGGTTCTTCACGTATTCCCTCAACGTTCCTCCTCATAAAATACAGATCAAACTTCAAACTGGTAAGTTCTCGTTTAATCTTACTATTTTGGTGGCAAAAACAGGAAAGCAGACTATTATCTAAATGGTGGCCGACTAGGAAAAGGGGAGATGCAGCGAGACCTGGGTGTCATGGTACACCAGTCATTGAAAGTGGGCATGCAGGTGCAGCAGGCAGTGAAGAAAGCGAATGGTATGTTAGCTTTCATAGCAAAAGGATTTGAGTATAGGAGCAGGGAGGTTCCACTGCAGTTGTACAGGGTCTTGGTGAGACCACACCTGGAGTATTACGTACAGTTTTGGTCTCCAAATCTGAGGAAGGACATTATTGCCATAGAGGGAGTGCAGAGAAGGTTCACCAGACTGATACCTGGGATGTCAGGACTGTCTTATGAAGAAAGACTGGATAGACTTGGTTTATACTCTCTAGAATTTAGGAGATTGAGAGGGGATCTTATAGAAACTTACAAAATTCTTAAGGGGTTGGACAGGCTAGATGCAGGAAGATTGCTCCCGATGTTGGGGAAGTCCAGGACAAGGGGTCACAGCTTAAGGATAAGGGGGAAATCCTTTAAAACCGAGATGAGAAGAACTTTTTTCACACAGAGAGTGGTGAATCTCTGGAACTCCCTGCCACAAAGGGTAGTCGAGGCCAGTTCATTGGCTATATTTAAGAGGGAGTTAGATGTGGCCCTTGTGGCTAAGGGGATCAGAGGGTATGGAGAGAAGGCAGGTACGGGATACTGAGTTGGATGATCAGCCATGATCATATTGAATGGCGGTGCAGGCTCGAAGGGCCGAATGGCCTACTCCTGCACCTAATTTCTATGTTTCTATGTTTCTAAATCCAGATGAGCTGTTTAAGATCTGTAATTTTGGGTGCAGTTTACACTGGAATCACAATTTAATCCGAAGCACAAATTCAGCCACATTTGCAAGGTAGACCGAAGTCTACAGTGCTTGTGGGGACCAGAGAGCTCTCCCTTTGTCTGCACCTAAACACTGTAGCTTGGAGTAGTGAATTTGGAAGAAATGCTTACAGGAATAATGACAGTTTCAAAGTTCATACTTGCTTCCAAAAGCGAATCGGATTAAAACTTTACAAAAGAACCCAGGGTTATGTGGAAAGAAAAGAGAATAGCATTAAATGAGAAGCTTTCTATGAGCGACACCAAAGCCAAACTTCCATCTCTGCCATTGTCGTTTGACTCGGGTGGAGTAATATGAAGCTGTCACATAAATCTAATCGAGGCAGAAAAATACAGATGCAGGATTAAACAACAGTACTCTTATCTCATAACAACTACATTAAAGTTAATTTGAGTTAGAGCAAAATTATAATCTATTAACAATTTTTCTTAAAAGCCCTGCTTTAAATTGACTGTTTAAGATGAACTTAGTCGACAATGGAATCTCCTGCTGATGTAACTTTCTCTCCATTTATGTTTTGTTTTACTTCTTTAATGTGTTTGCCAGATCTGTTCCATCTGCGCATTTAATCCATTCCATGTGAATAACAAAATTGAAAAAACCTGAATGCATGAGAGTTAAACGAGCAAAAATATTGTCTGAATAAGGGAATTAGACTGCCTGCTCCAGTCACACTGGCATTCACCTAATTCTTTTGGACTTGGAGTATCAGTTTTGAGTTTGGCATTTTGATTTTTATCAGCACTTTATTTCTTATTCTTCATGAAACTCAAAATAGTATTGTGTCAAATATTTAAGAAGGAACTGCAGATGCTGGAAAATCGAAGGAAGACAAAAGTGCTGGAGAAACTCAGCGAGTGCAGCAGCATCTACGGAGCAAAGGTAATAGGCGACGTTTCGGGCCGAAACCGTTCTTCAGACTGAAGAACGGTTTCGGCCCGAAACGTCGCCTATTACCTTCGCTCCGTAGATGCTGCTGCACCCGCTGAGTTTCTCCAGCACTTTTGTCTACCTTGTGTCAAATATTGTCTTAAGGGTTTCTCCCTCATTTGAAAGTAAAATTCTCTTAGTGACCAATTTGATTTCAATAGCATTCAGACATCTTAATTGTCAAAATATCTTCTTTATTCCATAAATTTGATGCAGGCGGGCTGGATTACTGCGCTAGAGAGGCTGTCACGGTCAACATCCCAAGCTTTAGAGACGGAGCACAGAAACAAACATTTTGGCCCACTGAGTCTGCACCAACCAGTGATCACCCCATACTGGCACTATCCGACACACTGAGGACAATTTAACAATTTTACCGAAGCCAATTAACCTACAAACCTGTGCGTCTTTGGAATGTGGGAGGAAACCGGAGCAACTGGAGAAATCTCATGCAGTCACAGGGAGAACGTACAAATTCCATACAGTGTGGCGGCATCTGATAGCAACCCAAGGTCCCAACGAACCATCGGCTCTAGAGGGCAGCGTCTTGGTGGGGGAGGCGCGAGTCACGGGGTCGGTATCTAATGCACCTGTCCCACGTAGGAAACCTGAACAGAAACCTATGGAGACTTTGCGACCCCCCCCAAGGTATCCGTGCGGTTCCCGGAGGTTTTTGTCAGTCTCCCTACCTGCTTCACTACCTGCAACCACCTGCAACCTCCGGGAACCGCACGGAAACCTTGGGTGGGACGCAAAGTCTCCAGAGGTTTCCGTTCAGGTTTCCTAAGTGGGACAGGGGCATAAGTTGTTATTTAAGGCCGGCAACGCCCGTGTCAGCTGAGGAGTAGGGAGCTGTATGCAGAAGAATAAACACATCTAGAGCACACAACCTGTGTCCGACTAATTTTTGGCTGGACTCCTGCCAGTCCCCGCCACAACAGACAGCACCCGTACCCAGGATCAAACCCAGGCCACTGGCGTTGTATGGCAGCAACTCTACTGCTGCGCCACTGTACCACCTTACTGTGCCACACCACTATGCCCCAGCCACTGTCTCATTGTAAGCCTGGGTCCCCAGAACTGAAAAAAATGTCAATGAATAGAGAAACTAACACATACTTTTATTTCCATGACACAGTTGAATGAACATTAAATTGTGAATACACTTAATGGTTTAAAATCAAATTCTTGGTTTGTGGAACATGCTGCAACCTTAGATCTAATCCAGCTCTTCAATGAGTTCTGCCTACAAGCTTGATAATGGATAAATAATGCTTGACTCCTTCCTCAGGCATTGTTGCCCACTGAAATATGATCTTAACAACTTTGAAGTTATACAGAAACAAATAACCACATCATTCAGAATTACACTAAATCATGGGGATCCTTCACTACTGAGTACAAAGGCAATCTTTACACATATGGATTGAGTCTGGACACTCCAACCGTGTAAACAATTAACACCTGCTTGACCCATTGTATTTTCTGCTAAGAATTTCTCCTATTGCAGATTTTTGCAATCAATCTGATGTGAAGATTTTTCTGCCCTGCATGCTGGTAGGAAGTTAACTCATTACTTGAAGATGGTAACTGTCAAGATTGCACATGACAGGCATATATATACTCAAATAAAATATTTTTCTTACATATAATTTGCCATCTGTTTTCCAGACCATGTCAATTTACAGTTTATATATGCATTCTTACACATGTGCATTCATGTGTTCAGCTCGCATGTGAGTCCATCTGTGTGTGTGTGTGTATATATAAACCTACGGCCGTCATTTTTGGCCACCTCGCTCAGAGCCCCTCTCTGCCTTACGGGTGTGGAGGATTTTTCCCATCGATGAAAAATCAGAGATATATTAATGTTTTTTAAATATTCACCATTCCTTTTGCTGCCCCTGCTGGAGGGAGGGGGAGGGGGAGGGACTATAAAACCAGGAAGTGGTGTGCCTCACTTAGTCTCTGCAAGATGGATGAAGCCAAGGGTCACGTCTCTCTGAGCTCTGAATAACACGGAACAAATGTCTACACAATTGTGAGTACACTTAATGTGGTTTGAAAATGAAAATATGGTTTGTTTGAAGTAAAAAGGCACTGCCCACAAATAGTTGTTTGGGTGCTTTGGTTTGAAGTTGAAAGGCACTAATTACTGCAAATGGTGGCAGGTGATTTGGCTTGAAGTTGAAAGGCACTACTTGCTGCAAATGGTGGCTTGGGTGTTTTGGCTTGAAGTTGAAAGGCACTACTTACTGCAAATGGTGGCATGAAGTTGGAAGGCACTACTTACTGCAAATGGTGGCTTGGGTGCTTTCGCTTGAAGTTGAAAGGCACTACTTACTGCAAATGGTGGCTTGGGTGCTCTGGCTTGAAGTTGAAAGTCACTACTTACTGCAAATGGTGGCTTGGGAGCATTGCCTAGAAGTTGAAAGGCACTACTTACTGCAAATGTTGTTGGGTGATTTGCTTGAAGTTGAAAGGCGCTACTTACTGCACATGGTGGCTTGGATGCTTTGGTTTGAAGTTGAAAGGCACTAATTACTGCAAATGGTGGCAGGTGATTTGGCTTGAAGTTGAAAGGCACTACTTACTGCAAATGGTGGTGGGTGATTTGGCTTGAAGTTGAAAGGCACTTCTTACTGCAAATGGTGGCTTGGGTGCTTTGGCTTGAAGTTGAAAGGCACTACTTACTGCAAATGGTGGCATGAAGTTGAAAGGCACTACTTCCTGCAAATGGTGCCTTGGGAGCTTTGGCTTGAAGTTGAAAGGCACTACTTACTGCAAATGGTGGCTTGGGAGCTTTGGCTTGAAGTTGAATGGCACTAATTACTGCAAATGGTGGCAGGTGATTTGGCTTGAAGTTGAAAGGCACTACTTACTGCAAATGGTGGTGGGTGATTTGGCTTGAAGTTGAAAGGCACTATTTACTGCAAATGGTGGCTTGGGAGCTTTGGCTTGAAGTTTAAAAAAATCACCATTCTCTCTGCTGCACCTGCTGGAGGGAGGGGGAGGGTCTATAAAACCAGGAAGTGGTGTGCCGCACTCACTGTCTGCATGATGGATGAAGCCAAGGGTCACATCTCTATGAGCTCTGAATAACTGAACAAATGTCTACACAACTGTGAGTACCCTTAATGTGGTTTGAAAATGAAAATATGGTTTGTTTGAAGTAAAAGGCACTACCTGCACATGATTGTTTGGGTGCTTTGGCTTGAAGTTGAAAGGCACTACTTACTGCAAATGGTAGCGGGTGATTTGGATTGAAGTTGAAAGGCACTAATTACTGCAAATGGTGGCGGGTCATTTGGCTTGAAGTTGAAAGGCACTACTTACTGCAAACGGTGGCTTGGGTGCTTTGGCTTGAAGTTGAAAGGCACTACTTACTGCAAATGGTGGCTTGGGTGCTTTGGCTTGAAGTTGAAAGTCACTACTTACTGCAAATGGCGGCTTGGGTGCCACCCCAAGAACCCATACCAGCACTCCAGAAAGCCCCCCCACTGGCCACCAATATTGGAATTGGTGGAGAGGTGGAATATTGCGTCGGGGGACCAGCCCTCCCGTGTGAACATGGGACCCTACGGGTCCCACTTAGTCTAGTACTTGTATATATTTGTATGTATATTCCTGCACACAAGTCTAGATAAGAATGTGTTTTTCAACAGATCTGTATATCTACACATGTGTGACATGTGTATGTAATTAAAACATTTGTAAGTGTTATCCATGCATATCTGTTTATGTTTGTCTATGTATATTGGAGAGGATATAGGGACTAGAACCACATACCACATGATCATATTTGCCACATGGGCAAAATTAATGCATACAAAATTGTAGGGTATACACACATTAAAAAAATCTATAATATAACTCTTTATTTCAGAGTATCACATATGATTTTTTTTTTAGTGGAACAGGAATACCGAGTTGAATCACATAATTCCATAAATTCAACTGGCGATTTCTGTATATGGTTAGTTGTTGCATCAATAACAAACTGTGTTTTAATTGCAAGAACCAATTAAAGTTATATATAGAATGGAGAGTCATACAACACAGAAACAGGTCCAACTTGTCCATGCTGAAAAACATGCCCCATCCAAGTCAATCCTATTTAAATTGCATTTAATTCAATGCTGGAAACCATACAGATAAGGCAGACAAAACTTAGGGCGTGGATAGGTATGTGCGACTGGGACATTATAGCCATTATGTAGCAATGTTACAACATTTTGAGATTTTAAAAATCAAGTCTGCAATTTATTCCATCAGATAAAGAATAAAAATAAGTTTAATTTGACACCTAATTCACTTTCATATCTCAAGTATTTAAAAAGTTATGGCCATTTTCATACTCGGAAATTAGCAACTTGTTCCCTATTGATTTTCTATGGAGATAACAAAAAAGCTGTGATCGTGGACAGTCAAAAGCCCATAACTTTCTTAAAAATTAAGGGAACTGAATGAAATTTTCAGTTATCATAGATTGAAGCATTCTGAAACAAATATAAAATAATCTTACTTGGATGACCTGAAATTAAAGCATATAATTAGTTAGTTACCCAATTGTAGCTAATTCCAAACTTCAATTACTAGATCTAAACATCTATCTATTTCTTAATAAATAATAGCTCAAGCGAGGGAATCTTCCAGCGATTTTTCGTTAATAATTAACTAGGCTGAAAAACCGCGATTTGAACAGCCCAGGGAAAATCGCGTTTTAAACCCGCCCCCCTCTAAACGGTGCCAAAATCGCGCACACAAGCTGGGACAGATTTTCAGCGACGCTTCAGGTACGCTTTGCAACATACCTACATTATGGAAGTCTGGCCAAGGGAGGGGCAGGACTGGCACCTTAATATTCCAGGTACCGGAGCAACAGGTGAGATAGGGGTGGGGGTCAGAGAGGATGAGTTGTTTTATTGATTAAGGGGAACATTTTGACAGCAATCCGAGATAGCATTACTGAAGTACCATCCAGTGAAACTGTATGAGTCATATGCAGGTAAATGTGACTTGTTTAGATAGGGTATCTTGGTGGGCATGGATGTTTTGGGCCGAAGGGCCTGTTTCTACGCCATGTGACTCTATTTGCCTGAGCCAGGCCCATATCTCTCTAAACCTTTCCTATCCATGTACATGTCTAAATTTCTTTACAATTTTATTATTATACCTACCTCAACTAATTCAACTGGCAGCTCGTACCACATAACCGTCTCTCTCAGTGTGAAAATGTTGCCTTCCAGGTTCCCATTAAATCTTACCTTTCTCACATAAAACCTATGCCCTCTAGTTATTGATTTGCTTATGCTGGAAAAAAGACTGTGCATTCACCCTATCTATTCTCATCATGATTTTAAGTATTCTATAAAATCCCACGTCAACCTCTCAGGAATAAAGTCCAAGTCTGCCCAACTACTGCTTATAACTCAGGCCTTCAAGTCCTGCAACATCCTTGTAAATCTTGTACGCACCCTTTCCAGCTTAACAACATCCTTCCTATAATGGGGTGACCAAAACTGAACACAATATTCTGAGATGGTCTCAGATGGTCTACAACTGTAACAAAACGTCCTAACATTGATATTCATTTCACAGACTGGTGAAGGCCAGCATACCAAGATTCTTCTTTACCACCCTACTTACTACCTGCGATGCCACTTTCAGGGAACTATATACTTCTCTATCCCTCTGCTCTACAACGCTCTGCAGAGCTCTACCATTCACTGTGGATGTCTTGCCCTGGTTTAACTTCCCAAAATACAGCACCTTAAACTTATCCAATTAAACCTCAATATTCAGTATGTTGATCATTTCAAGCATTACCAGGAAAAATTAGAGCATTTGGTTCCGAAATACACTTGTTGGTGGGCGCATTCCATCCATTTTGTTTTTCATGGCTGCAGTAATGTATTTCAAACAGGGATTCCTGGAGCAGATCGCAGGTCATCATCAGAAACCTGATCTGGGAGTTTCTCCTGAATCCACTAACTTAAGGGCCTGTCCCACTTGGCCGTCATTCGAGCGCCATTTACGCAACCTCCAAAAATGTGGTTGTCGCGTTGTGATGCACGGGTAGCGGGGGACTGGCGCATTGAGAGGCGTGGAGGAGTATGGAGTTGCGCGCGGTATTGCGCGGCGCTCCAGGATTTCGTGCTGCGCCGACCTGTGATTTCCACTAACACTGCGCGTGCTGCACGAAATCCTCGCGGGCCACCTGCGTGATGTATCGCGTACGCACTGGCGTCGCACGCTGGCGTCCCGACGTCTCACGTGTATCACATGGTGACGCATGGTTACATCACCGTGCGTAACCATGCATCGCTGCGCGCCGTAGGGTATTCTAATGACGTCACGTGCACCAGACGGCATGATGACGCGTGATTTGTGCATCGACCTAATTTACATATGACGCGTAAATGAGGCGCAAATGACGGCCAAGTGGGACAGGCCCTTTACTTTCTCTCCCTTAGGAATCCCATTCAAAACCACTTAGCATTATTGAAGTGGTTCTATCTCACTCAGCCAAACAGATACCATTGTTCAGCCCATCCATTGAACTCCTTATCCCTGGGCACTAATCAATTGAGACCAGTCCTCAATCTCCCAATCACTCCTCACACCATTTCATCCCAATTCAAAGAAAACTCTATCAACTCACCAACTGGATCTAGCCAAGTAACGATCAACTTACTCACTAATTACCCCCTGCTTAGCAAGCTTGCTCCTGATCAATCGGCTGTCGAGTCAGCAACTATACCCCAAGTACTGATCATGCCATTTCAGTGACCCCTCAGATACATATCATTCACTCTAATTCTGCAACACTACCCCACTTACCGATTTTCCCTGACTCCGAAATTCTGCCTCTATCACCTACTGCCTCCCGATTTAAAAAACACACTATCCATTCATCAAACATCCATCGACTTAGTGAATCTACCCATCCCACTGATTCTCCCTGATTTGATAACCCAGCCCCCAACTCACTGATGCACCAACCAAATTGCTGGAGGAACTCAGCAGGTCAAGCAGCATCTGTGGTTGATAAGGAATGCGTTAGGTCCAAAATTCTTGTGTCCGCCCGCATTCATTACCTTCAGTCAGCATTCCTATCTTGGATCAATGTCCTGATGTCAGTAATTACACCCCTAATCACCACACTCTGATTCAGAAGCCTTGTCCCCATTACTTGATCCACCCTTGATTTTACACCAGCTCCTGCATCAACTCAGTGCTTCATGCCCCAATCAATGGTTGACCCCTGACTTGGGCTCTGTTCTCTTGACATTCGACCCTGGCCAGTGACTGCAGGACCCGCCACCACTGATCACTAGTCGATGCCCTGGACTCAATTCCTGTGTTCAAACATCAAACCTCCCTCAATTAATCTACAAATCTGTACGTCTTTGGAGTGTGGGAGGAAACCGGCTATCCCAGAGAAAACCCACGCAGGTGACAGGGAGAACGTACAAACTCCATTCAGACAGCACCCACAGTCAGGTTCAAACTTGGGTTTCTGGTGCTGTAAGGCAGCAACTCTACAGCTGTGTCACCGTGCCACCTGATCGTTAAGGGCTTGGAACGTTAGAGGCAGGAAACATGTTCCCGATGTTGGGGGAGTCCAGAACCAGGGGTCACAGTTTAAGAATAAGGACTAAGCCATTTAGAACGGAGACGAGGAAACACTTTTTCTCGCAGAGAGTGGTGAGTCTGTGGAATTCTCTTTCTCAGAGGGCAATGGAGGCAGGTTCTCTGGATGCTTTCAAGAGAGAGCTAGATAGGGCTCTTAAAAATAGCGGAGTCAGGGGATATGGAGAGAAGGCAGGAACGGGGTACTGATTGGGGATGATCAGCCATGATCACATTGAATGGCGGTGCTGGCTCGAAGGGCCAAATGGCCTACTCCTGCACCTATTGTCTATTGTCTATTGATCAATTTCTCCTTGTTTCAATTTCTCCCAGATCTTCATTGAACCAGTCCTTCCCAGCCTCACCAAATGTTATTTGTGTGTTTACCACGGCTGAAGCTAATTAGATAAAGAGCTTGCTTTGTTTTATGGTACTTCCACGGCACAGCACCCTGTACCTTACGTACCACTGAATACTTAAGGACAGGCCAAGTAACCAAGTGGCGCAGCTCAGTTAACATTGCTCCGTGGCTCTGATGAATTTCTAGATCTTTAAGTTTTCTCAATATCAAAGGAAGTGGCTATTACTATCAACCTGCCTCTAATGTTTCAATAACATATCATAGTTAACTCTTTCAATAATTAAGCAGAAAAAATGTCTGGTAATTGAAAGTACCGAAATGTCCAGTCAGTGGAAAAAAAATGAACTGGGGTTCGAGGTCCAGGATGATATTCAATGGTCCAAGTTGGAAAGTCTGTGCATGTGGCAACTAAGGGATGTGGGTTGTTTGTGAATTTTCCAAAAGTCAAATTCTTTACTGATATTCCCTGGAGGGATGCAATTGCCTAAGGAACCATTTACAATCATAAGAATCATGTTTCCTACACATTTTTTACACATACCCAATTACAGCTTTGCTATAAATAGCTAACAGAGAGAGTGTAACTCCCATGAGAGAGGTGAAGGAAAATTCTAAAGGAAACCGAGGGAGGTATAAGGGGGTGGCTGGATTTGCTCGTTTGCTGTCTCTGGGGAGGAAATAACACTAAATTCTATCAGCCGTTCAACATGGTTTCAGCCCATATTAGCGTAAGACAGATAAGAATGATGAGCTAATTAGTCAGACTTACAAGAAAGAACATGGTTTGTATGATCTTTACGAACAGTCCTCTTAAATTACCGGTTCAGTCTGAATGGGCTTGAAATGGCGAGGCCAAATTTGCTGTTATGGCTTTTCAAATATGAAATGTTTAAGATACAAAATGTTCGTTGAATGTAGAATTAAAAGCAGGATCTTGATGACGAACCTCCATCCTTGTCCCCTCCTCCACAAATAGCAGATTAAGGGTTAACATTAAGGGCCATATTGTATCTTCTTCCTCTCCCTACTTTGAGAAGATGTTTTGGGTTTGAGAAGGTATTCTGAGTCAAAAACTGAGTCAATTGCGAAAGATGTTTAGAGGTGATGGTACACACTACCTTGTACTCCACGTTATACAAATCCATACGTATATATTTCAGGTCACTGAGGAAGGCATCGGCCCCGACACAGTTTCTGAGCTAGGCTTTTAGCTCCTGCAGTTTATTACAGCTAGAAAACACATACTCTCCCATCAAACAAGGCGGCTTACAGGTAGTAACAGGGCCAATAATGCCACTGAAATCCAGAAGCAATAAGCCCACCCATTCTCCCAGCACCATCTAAGCTCTGGAATGTTGTTGAAGTCTAATGAAAGCCAGAACGGAAATAGAATGTCTAATGGAAACCAGAAGTCCCATTGACAGGATTTATTGGCTAAGATGATTTTGGTTTCCCTTACCCATTACATTGTCTTTTCCTTCCAAGCCCCCCTCTTTTCATTTCCCCATTCTCTTCCTCATTCTCTATATTCTTCACTTGCCAAAACATGCTCTCCCCCCCCATCCACCTTTCACATTCCCTCTTTCTGAACTAGTCTGGGGAGGTGATGGGGGTGGTAATACCTCCTGAGAACTCCATCATGTACATGAACTGATAGTGAATCCGGTCCCTTAATGTGCAGCTAGTGCATGACTGTGGGTATTGCCCAATGACTGACCAGAACTGCCACCGCAATTATAATGCATTCGTTGTGTGAGAATTCTCTCCTGCATTTCAGACATGGCTGAACAAAAGGGTAAACGTGGGTAGTCGGGGTACTGTGTGACAAGCACAGTGGTATGTGTGCAGCAAGCAAACAGAGCCATCTGCCACAGAGAACAATACAGACCACGCCAAATGTAAACACAAATGCCACTGTCCAGATGAACTTTGGTTTTCTTGCTCATCCAGGGGAAAATAGGAATCAGCAAGGGCAGTGGTGATGGATGAACTGGCCTTGGGTTGCAATAGATTTGGACTGCAGACGTTTCATGACACCATTTTCAATGTGGAGGGGATGAAAGAGATTGATCAGAGGTACACTAGAGCAGTGGCAACCGGCGGCAAGATGGAGGTCTGTGTTGTGATACGGAAGGGTGATATCAAAAGTTAATAGAAAATAATGCAAACTGGAAGTAATTGAGGTGGCAAATGTTGTCTGTCCATTTAAGAAGGGCTGCAGGGGAAGCCCAGGGGTAGTGGGCCTGACATATGTGCTCAGAAAGTTACGAGTATTCTGAGGAATAAGATATGCATTTAGATGGACAGCGGCTGAATAGGGATAGGCAGCATGCATGGTTTTGTGCCTCCGTGTATCTGATTGAGTTTTTTGAAGTTGTGAACACAAAGGTTGATGAGAGCAGAGCTGTAGACATTGGATTCAAACAAAGCCTTTGACAAGGTTCCATATGGTAGGCTGCGCTGGAAGGTTAGATCACATGGGATCCATGGAGAGATAGCTGACTGGATAGAAAATTGGCTCCATGGAAGAAAGCAGAGGGTGATGGTGGGGAGGTTGTTTTTTGGACTGAAGACCTGTGACTAGTGGTGTGCCTCAGGGTTCAGTGCAGGCCCATTGCTTTGTCATCTATATCAATGATTTGGATAAGGCATATAAGACATGATTAGTAAATTTGCAGATGACACAAAAGTGGGTGGTATTGTAGATAGTGAAGATGGTTGTCAAAAATTGTAATTGTTGATTGGTTCAGCAGGTGTCTGAGGAATGGTTGATGGAGTATACTATGGAGAAGTGCAAGGTGTTGCATTTTAGAAAGCCTAACATGGGCAAGACTTACCCTGTGAATGGCAGTGCTCTGGGGAGTATTGTAGAGCAGAGGGATCTAGAAGTGCAGATACCTCGTTACTTGAAAGTGGTATTGCGGGTAGATAGGGTTGTCAAGAAGGCTTTTGATATATTGGCCTTCATCAGTCATAGTATTGAGTATAGAAGATGGGAGGTCATGTTATAGTTGTGTAAGTCATTGGTGAGACCACATTTAGAGTATTGTGTTCAGTTTTGGTGAAAGGAAATATTTTGTTAAGCTCGAAAGGGTGCAAATAAGATTTACGAAGATGTTGCCAGGACTCGTTGGCTGAGCTATAAAGGGGGGTTGAGCAGGCTAGGACTTTATTTCCTGGAGTGTAGGAAATTGCAGAGAAGAGTGATCTGATCTCATAGAGGTTTATAAGATCATGAGAGAGAGAGATAGATAGGGTAAATGCACAGTCTTATACCTGGAGTAGGGAATCAAGAACCAGAGGGCATATATTTAAGGTGAGGAGGGAAGGTTTAATAAGAACCAGAGCGGCAACATTTTTACACAAATAGTGGTGGATGTATGGAAAGAGCTGCCAGAGGAGATAGTTGAGTACTATCACTATCAAGTACTATCACAATGTTTAAGAGACAATAGACAATAGACAATAGGTGCAGGAGTCGGCCATTTGGCCCTTCGAGCCAGCACCGCCAATCAATGTGATCATGGCTGATCATCCCCAATCAGTACCCCGTTCCTGCCTTCTCCCCATATCCCCTGACTCAGCTATTTTTAAGAGCCCTATCTTGCTCTCTCTTGAAAGCATCCAGAGAACCGGCCTCCACCGCCCTCTGAGGCAGAGAATTCCACAGACTCACCACTCTCTGTGAGAAAAAGTGTTTCCTCGTCTCTGTTCTAAATGGCTTACTCCTTATTCTTAAACTGTGGCCCCTGGTTCTAGACTCCCCCAACACCGGGAACATGTTTCCTGCCTCTAGTGTGACCAAGCCCTTAACAATCTTATATGTTTCAATGAGATACCCTCTCATCCTTCTAAACTCCAGAGTGTACAAGCCCAGCTGCTCCATTCTCTCAGCACATGACAGTCCCGCCATCCCGGGTATTAACCTTGTAAACCTACGCTGCACTCCCTCAATAGCAAGAATGTCCTTCCTCAAATTAGGACAGGTATATGGATAGGATAGGTTTAGAGGGATATGGGCCAAATGAAGATAAGTGGAACTGGTGTAGATGGGGCATGTTGATTGGCGTGGGCAAGTTGGGCTAAAGGGCCTGTTTCCACACTGCATGGCTCCATGACTCTATGCCTCGACTCAGCATGTCAGGCAGCATCAGTGGAGTTAATCTTTCAGGCTAAAAATAAAACTTGTCCAGATTTTCCAATATATGTGATATACAGTAAATGTAGACAGAAATGGAAGGAGAGGCATTGCTGGCCCCTTTTAAACAAATCACAGAGGAGCAGAAGCATAAAGATATAAAGGAAGCAGATGTTGGGGATGGGAGTAGGAGCGGAGATGAGATTGGAACAGGGGTTCTAACAAACACATTTTTTTCCTTGTCCCATATTCCACATGAACTAATAATTCACGAAAGAACAGTGACATTGACAGATCTCAGCAATTAGATCATCATGGGCCGGCTTTCTCTGGTGTAGTTTCAGTTCTGCTACTGGTTTCAGGGCTGTGCATACTTCAGCAAGATGTGTGAAATACAAGGAAACAGGTGCTTCTTTATTAGAGCAGTACACCGTAAATAACTGGTTAAGAGTTCTTTCAACTGTTTCTGTTGGAATTAATGTTGTTGGGACTGCTGTACTTCAAGAAATGTATTGTATGACAGATAATTGGCTGTCCTGCAATTCCTCTCACACTTGGTATCATATCAATACTCCCTGTGAACCTAAATCTCCTCAGGGACTGCTCTTATCATGTCCCAGCAGTTAATTTAATCATATGAGAACATCTATATGCTTCAAAGCATCTCTCATTTCTTTCTTCACAATGATTTGCCTAACAATGGCGCCTCTATGTGTGCTTTCATTCAGAACTCAGCCAATATGAAGTTTTTCTGCCATATATTCTCATCCATCCTCTCTAGCTGTAGGCATGATTTGGAATTAACTATTTTCAATATGCCTCTTTTCATTTAGTCTTTCTTTGGAAAAAAAATTACTAAAGATTTGCATTTGCACTTTTGAGTAGGAAAACTCAGATTGACACCATCTGCAGATAGCAAATCTGCAAACACTTCCATGGCGTTCCACCACTCTGTCTTTTTGCATGAAGAGTGTATTCCTGCACTCCCACCTTGAGATCAAAACTTACATTCTGCACAAAATCATCTACTAGAATAATTCAATTTGCGTTATATATTGTGTAGAAAGTGCGCAATAAAGTTTTCATATTATGTGTGACTATTTATAGTTTAGACCTAGTGTGGATTAAATTTCAGTCTGGGCATACTTGGAATTTCCCTTTTGTTGTGTGCTAGTGGAAGGACAATATATGATTACAATCGAGCCATCCACGGTGTACAGATACATGATAAAGGGAATAACAGGAATAACGTTCAGTGTAAGATAAACCCAGCAAAGTCCGATCAAAGATAATTCGACGGTCTCCAATGAGGTCGTTTCAGCACTGCTCTCTAGTTGTAGTAGGATGGTTCATTGGCCTGATAACAGCTGGGAAGAAACTGTCACTGAATCTGGTGGTGTGCGCTTTCACACTTCTACACCTGTTGCCCGGCGGGAGAGAAACTTCTTGCGGCCTTGGATGGAGCTGTTCCTAAACCAGGTTGTGATGCATCCCAACAAAATGCTTTCTAGGGCGCATCTGTAGAAGTTGGTGAGAGTTGTTGGGGACATGCCGAACTTGCTAAGCCCTCTAAGAAAGTAGAATCGTTCATGGTCGTTGCTTCAACAGGGTGGTCCAGGAGAAGTGGTAGGTGATATTTACTCTGAGGATTTGAAGTTTTCAACCATCTCGACTTCGGCACCATCAATGCACTGGGCTATGTTGTAAACTGCGCTTACATTCCTGAAGTTGATCTTGCTGACAATGAGAGAAAGATTGTTGTCTCAACACCAGGACACGAGGTTCTCGATCTCCTTCCTGTACTCTGTAGTTTTCTATCTCCTTCCCATACTTCCATTTCCATTTTATTCAATGGAAATCCATCCTTGGCCTGCTGCAATAAGATAATAAAATATTTATAGCTTAAGGAGTGCCAGATACTAGGTTTTTGTTCAAATATTTTCATGCTAAGTTTAAAAGGCACATCATACAAAAGCAAACATAATAGGTTAACAACTGGTCTCTGAATGTATATAAACCAAGCACATCAGTGTAACATTTTACTCATGCAGCACAACATTTTCTTCTGGGCATTTTAAAGCTAAATGGTAATAAGTTGATCTTCTGTGCCATACTCCCCCCACCTTAAAATGTAACTGGCTGGTAAACATATACACAGTGCTCTATTGTTGCTGTTCACAGTGCAACTACATCTGGCAACGTACAGTAACTTGAGTGATTTACTCAGTGGAATGCAACATATTGGTACCTTACAAATAAATCTACTCATAAATGAAATAAGCATGGATAAACAGCATTTGATTAATAAACTGCTTCTTCGTTCCTTCACTAACTTGGGTATGTTTTGAGAAACCTCATCTACCGTCAAAATATATTAGAAAACTGGAGATTGTCTATTGATTTTACAACGCTATGGCAGTAATTGATCTTTCTCAACTCCATCACACACTTCTAAAAATATCTTTCACAAAAAGTTACTGTTGTTAATTTTTAATTAAGGGCAAATAAAACTTGAGGCACTGTTCATTTCGCATTTCAGTCGTGATAAAATGCATACGAAACTGACTACACATGTGGCCATGTAATAGCATTGACACGGCTAATTAGCGATTCATTTTGAGTGAAAGTTATGTTGCAAAAGAGCAAATTCATTGTAGGAAAAAATTCTCATCTGCAATTTATGCTAACGGGCGATCTTTGGATCAAATAAGGCTCCCATTTGCTTTTACCACTGAAGGGATTAAAAGAGCACAGACAATCAACGATCCCACAGGTTTCTACACATTAAGGCTACGAACAAGTTAACTCCCTCGCAACCAAATCTTATGTTGGTTGACAGGAAATCGACACATTGAGGGTGGCGCAGCGGTAGAGTTGCTGCCTTACAGCGCCAGAGACACGGGTTTCATCTTGACGCTGGTTGCTGAGTGTACAGAGTTTGTATGTTCCCACCTGTGGGTTTTCATGGTTTTCATGTGTGGACCATGTGGGTTTTCTCCGAGATCTTTGGTATCCTCCCACAATCCAAAGACCTACAGGTTGGTAGGCTAATAAGCTTGGTATAAGTGTAAATTGTCCCTAGTGTGTGTAGGGTAGTGTAAGTGTGCCGGGATCGCTGGTCGGTACAGACTCGGTGGGCCGAAGGGCCTGTTTGATCACTGTATCTCTAAATTAAACACATTATTTAAATAGATTGAACAATGATTGTAGAAATTATCAAACCAGGATTTGACCTTGTAAATAAGATTTTCCTTTTACGTGGTACAACAGCTTTTGATGACAATGCAGGTCCCAATTCAAATTTACATTTAGGTCTCATTATCTCATCTTGTGGCAACCAGTTGACAGGAACAGAAAGAGCTTATATTCTTGAGTTGTGCTAAGAGAATTGCAGCCGACCCTTATGGGTTGTTAATTTATGTGTCCAATAAAAGCTCTGTTGAATGTCAGGCAAAGTTAAATTAGTGGAACTGAATAATCTGCCTAGGAAATTTGACACAGCATTAAAGGATAATGGGATGGGTTATTTCAAGGTGGTGTGGTGTTTTAGACACAATATCTAGACTTCTGGGGTTCGTTATACGGTATAGAGATGTTTTTCAGAGCTGTTTTCCTGAGCTTTGGAACTGAATGTTGTTGTTTTAAAATGCAAGTGTCAGGAATGTGATACATTTGCACAGATTGAACAGTTTAAGTAAGTTGGCCAGGTATTCCTGTGAGTGGTATGCACCAGTACCAAGCAGATATTTGGCACAGAAAAAAACACACAGATTGTCATCATCTATCACACATCATTTGGACAATTTGCAGCTGAAATTAGGTCATGTTTTCTGTTGGGAAACATCATTGGCCCCTGACGGAGAACTATGTTTTCATGGCACTTCATTAGAAATGATATTTCTTCAAGACCTATTCAGTCACATCTGCACATTATTGCAGCAAACTTTGGAGGCAATCCAGAGACTTAGGAGGCTGCACCAGTTCCATTGTGTTGTTGGAAAACGACACAATAAAGCCCTCACAGTGTTTGCACACATTGAATAAAACTATTTTGTCAAAGATGTAAAATAAAAACAAAAAATGCTGGAAGTACTCCGAATTTTAGACAATAATATTTCAGGTTTGACATTTGATCAGAAACTGGCAAAAACAGGAAAGGAAAAAAATGTTTTAAGCAGAATAAGGTGCTCCATCTATCTGCAACCTTCCTCCACATCCCATCTGCTCATTTTATTTAAGTTGTTAGATTGGATTGATTTTGAAAAGTAATTTAAATTAAAATAAGTCACTGACCATTAGCTGTAACCACAGTGTGGCACTTTACTTAAAGTGTACATTATCACCCTGACAATAGCTGTTTCTCACATGTGCTGATTACCCTTTTCACCTTTGGACCACAAGCCAACAGTTGGCTCTTGGATACAAATCAAAAATCCACTTTTCTTAAATCATTTATCTTAAATAGGAATGCAGAGATTCTGGTTTTAACAAGAGCAGATCAAATGCTCATCCCAGCCTCCAATACAAATCCCTGGAATCCACTAATCGGAAGCAAATGTTGGTAGAACAATATTGAAATAAAATTCAATTGAAAATCAAAAGAAAGAGTTAGATTTAGCTCTTCGGGCTAACAGGATCAAGGGATATGGGGAGAAAACAGGAACAGGACACTGATTCTGGATTGTCAACTATGATCATATTGAATGGCAGTGCAAGCTCGAAGCACCGAATGGCCTACACCTGCACCTATTTTCTATGTTTCTATGGTTAAGAAGGAACTGCAGATGCTGGAAAATCGAAGGTAGACAAAAGTGCTGGAGAAACTCGGCGGATAATGCAGCATCTATGGATCGAAGGAAATAGGCAACGTTTCGGGCCGAAACCCTTCTTCTATGTTTCTATGTTCCTTTTCTCCAGAGATGCTGTCTGCCCCACCGAGTTACTCCTGCATTTTGTGTCTTATCTTCGGTATAAACCAGCATCTGCAGATTCTTCCTCCACATGTTGTAACCAGGCCCTTCGCCTGAACTGTTCACAGCTGAAAGATCTTTGATCCAAAATATTAATTCTGTCTCTTTTTCCACAGATGCTGTCTTAAGCCCCTGTCCCACTTTCACGACCTGTATCGCGACCTCTGACGACCTTAAACGACCTAAAATAAAAATCAAAGTCGCGGTAACCTATGACCTCCTACGGCCTTCCACGACCATGTCTACGACCTCCTACGACTATGTTGAAGACCTCCCACGTCTATGTTGAAAACCTCCCACAACTATGAAGAAGACCTCCTTCGACCTCCCACGACCATGTTGAAGACTGGCCTCGACCATGTACGTTTTACTGCTGTTTGCAGCAGCCCTTTTGCTTCAGCAGCCTTTTAAGAAAGGCAGAAGGGGAAGAGCAAGGGTGAAGAGGAAGCACAAGAAGACGTCTCAATGGGTGAATGGAGATGATGTGATGGACTGTCCCAGTACACCGGATGACTGGAAGAGAGTGGCGCTGGGCTTTGACATAAGATGGAACTTTAAGCACACACGTGGGGCAGTGGATGTCAAGCATGCCATTCTTGTCCCTGTCCCTGTACCCCTCATTTTCCTTTTTGTACAGGATGGCATTCTGCTGGAACCATTCTTCAAGGTCCCCCCTCCTGCTGCCTGGTGAAGGTGTAGGGCATAACCTTCCTCCAGCCCTCCCTCACCACCAATGGGGCATCTGCCTCTGATGCTGTGTCAGACACAGGAGAAAGGGCTGCTTTGCTGCCTTCAGATGAGGCAGTGAAGGATGGGGGTGGTGGTGGGGGCATATACTACCATCCTGGTCTCCTCATCCAGGGGTCTCTCATGCAGGGCTACCTCCTCCTGCACTATCACCTCCTGTGGCATCACCTCCTGCCACTCCTCCTCCTGGGTGGGCAACACCTGCATGGCCGTTTTTTTTTTAGGGTTGTGCCCTCCCCCTGCGCTGCTGCCTTTTTGGTGCCATTCTGATTTGTTTCTTATCGATGATGATTGTTGTACAGGGTTATGCAGTTGTACAGGGTCTTGGTGAGACCACACCTGGAGTATTGTGTACAGTTTTGGTCTCCTAATTTGAGAAAAGACATTCTTGCCATAGAGGGAGTACATAGAAGGTTCACCAGACTGATTCCTGGGATGTCAGGACTTTCATATGAAGAAAGACTGGATAGACTCGGTTTGTACTCGCTAGAATTTAGAAGAGTGAGGGGGGATCTTATAGAAACTTACAAAATTCTTAAGGGGTTGGACAGGCTAGATGCAGGAAGATTGTTCCCGATGTTCGGGAAGTCCAGAACAAGGGGTAACAGTTTAAGGATAAGGGGGAAATCTTTTAGGACCGAGATGAGAAAAACATTTTTCACACAGAGAGTGGTGAATCTGTGGAATTCTCAGCCACAGAAGGTAGTTGAGGCCAGTTCATTGGCTATATTTAAGAGGGAGTTAGATGTGGCCCTTGTGGCTAATGGCCAGTTCTCACGGTGCGACCTGAGTGACTTGTACACTTGTGGTTGAAGATTGCAACATTATATGCACGTAGTGGCCAGTGCGATATCCGTATTAACTCTTGCGTGTACCGTGGGAACTCCTGCGAACGGTGAACCCGGAAGCTGGACAGAGGGGACAGAAGGTGAGTAATCTGGAATGAACATGCTGTTAGGCTGGGATCATTCTCTGCGAGATGATCTTAGTGCGGGAGACAAGTGTAGGAGAGGTGTACTGACTGTGTGGGCAGAACTTTGGAAGTGATTGTCCACCATTCTCAAAAGCCGCTGTGTCTCCCTGTCCCTCCAACTCCAGAGGAATCCGCTCCCCGATGGGCTGCTACGGCGACAAGTGGCAAGCGACAAGGGATCTCCGTGCTTGCAGTCGGTGTCCCGTTGGTCCTAACGTCTCCGGCCACGCCCCTGGACTGGAGCTGAGACTGTGAACTGTACCGCCCTTGCCCCCTCCCTCTGCAACTGCAAACAATCCCACAGTTCCCAGTCTCAGCTCCTGTACAGGGGGGTGGCCGGAGACGTCACAGCCCGAGCTGCGCCTCCTCATCCGCAACCCCAAGAACAAGACGTACCTTGTACACCATCAGCTTCTGTCCTTACGGGGAGCGTGTTCCTCTGGAGTTGGAACGGGGCTGCGCTGCTGCTGGCTGTGGGTCTCTTGGATCTCAGTGCTTGCAGTGGGCCTGGGGGTTGGTGTCCCGTTGGTCCTGACGTCTCCGGTGACTGGCACTGACCTGCTGGCATCGCCGACGTGAAGACAGTGCAAAGCCCCCGCGCCGGTGCAATGGGCGGGGAGCTGAAGAGGGGAGGGAAGGGGTCACACACATGGCCGGGAAGCAGAGGGGTGTAGGTGGGGTGAAACTGAAGGGAGCGACAATCTGCTGCTGCCTGCCCGCTGAGTTAAAAAGTTCCCACGCAAGACTCACGATACACTGTATATCGTGAGTCTACCGTGGGAACTTTTTAACTCAGCGGGCAGGCAGCAGCATATTGTCAATTATTACCCCTCCCGCGCAATTACCTTCTCTTTTATGAATGGGGATTCACAATGTTCATTCAAGATTTAACGGGAAAGCTCGGGAGACGGACAAGTCACTCGCACAAATAACAGAAATGCCGAGTACCCGTGGGAACTCTTTATCTACCCCCCGTTATATCGTGTGATAGCGTGCTAGACCACGACCACTTCACTCTGGTTACATCTTGCGTCAAGTCGCCCCGTGAGAAAGCGCTATTAGATTTAGCTCTTCGGGCTAACAGGATCAAGGGATATGGGGAGAAAACAGGTACAGGACACTGATTCTGGATTGTCAACCATGATCATATTGAATGGCAGTGCTGGCTCGAAGCACCGAATGGCCTACACCTGCACCTATTTTCTATGTTTCTATGGTTAAGAAGGAACTGCAGATGTTGGAAAATCGAAGGTAGACAAAAGTGCTGGAGAAACTCGGCGGATGATGCAGCATCTATGGATCGAAGGAAATGGGCAACGTTTCGGGCCGAAACCCTTCTTCTATGTTTCTATGTTCCTTTTCTCCAGAGATGCTGTCTGCCCCACCGAGTTACTCCTGCATTTTGTGTCTTATCTTCGGTATAAACCAGCATCTGCAGTTTCTTCCTCCACATGTTGTAACCAGGCCCTTCGCCTGAACTGTTCACAGCTGAAAGATCTTTGATCAAAATATTAATTCTGTCTCTTTTTCCACAGATGCTGTCTTAAGCCCCTGTCCCACTTTCACGACCTATATCGCGACCTCTGACGACCTTAAACGACCTAAAATAAAAATCAAGGTCGCAGTAACCTATGACCTCCTACGGCCTTCCACGACCATGTCTACGACCTCCTACGACTATGTTGAAGACCTCCCACATCTATGTTGAAGACCTCCCACAACTATGAAGAAGACCTCCTTCGACCTCCCACGACTATGTTGAAGACTGGCCTCGACCATGTACGTTTTACTGCTGTTTGCAGCAGCCCTTTTGCTTCAGCAGCCTTTTAAGAAAGGCAGAAGGGGAAGAGCAAGGGTGAAGAGGAAGCACAAGAAGGCGTCTCAATGGGTGAATGGAGATGATGTGATGGACTGTCCCAGTACACCGGATGACTGGAAGAGAGTGGCGCTGGGTTTTGACAAAAGATGGAACTTTAAGCACACACGTGGGGCGGTGGATGTCAAGCATGCCATTCTTGTCCCTGTACCCCTCATTTTCCTTTTTGTACAGGATGGCATTCTGCTGGAACCATTCCTCAAGGTCCCCGATCCTGCTGCCTGGTGAAGGTGTACGGCATACCCTTCCTCCAGCACCCCCTCACCACCAATGGGGCATCTGCCTCTGATGCTGTGTCAGACACAGGAGAAAGGGCTGCTTTGCTGCCTTCAAATGAGGCAGTGAAGGATGGGTTGGTGGTGGGGGCATATACTACCATCCTGGTCTCCTCCTCCAGGGGTCTCTCATGCAGGGCTACCTCCTCCTGCACGATCACCTCCTGTGGCATCACCTCCTGCCACTCCTCCTCCTGGGTGGGCAACACCTGCACGGTCGTTTTTTTTTTAGGGTTGTGCCCTCCCCCTGCGCTGCTGCCTTTTTGGTGCCATTCTGATTTGTTTCTTATCGATGATGATTGTTATACAGGGTACAGGGTTATGCAGTTGTACAGGGTCTTGGTGAGACCACACCTGGAGTATTGCGTACAGTTTTGGTCTCCTAATTTGAGAAAAGACATTATTGCCATAGAGGGAGTACAGAGAAGGTTCACCAGACTGATTCCTGGGATGACAGGACTTTCATATGAAGAAAGACCGGATAGACTTGTCTTGTACTTGCTAGAATTTAGAAGAGTGAGGGGGGATCTTATAGAAACTTACAAAATTCTTAAGGGGTTGGACAGGCTAGATGCAGGAAGATTGTTCCCGATGTTGGGGAAGTCCAGAACAAGGGGTCACAGTTTAAGGATAAGGGGGAAATCTTTTAGGACCGAGATGAGAAAAACATTTTTCACACAGAGAGTGGTGAATCTCTGGAATTCCCTGCCACAGAAGGTAGTTGAGGCCAGTTTATTGGCTATATTTAAGAGGGAGTTAGATGTGGCCCTTGTGGCTAAAGGGATCAGGGGATATGAAGAGAAGGCAGGTACAGGATACTGAGTTGGATGATCAGCCATGATCATATTGAATGGCTCGAAGGGCCGAATGACCTACTCCTGCACCTATTTTCTATGTTTCTATGTTATCTTTGGGCTCACACAGAGCCGTGTCCCAGTAAAGTTCAAACCATGATAAATCCACATTAGACAGTTGACCAATTGATTCAGCTGGAGGAATGTTACAAAGTAAGCAGTAATGTAAGTACTATAATGCTGGATAAATGTCATATGTTGCAGTTACAGGAAACCCCGCGTCTACTCTGATGTAACAATTGTCTGTAAGTTAATATTATAATATACCCTCCATGAAAAATATATCTAATATGTAATTATGTAAACCTTTACAGAAGTACCACCATATGCGCCTTTTCACACCACCCAAATAGTTCCTGAAACCAGAAACATTGTGGGAACAACTTCACCAGAGTACTTGCAGAAGATTAAAATGTTGCTCACCTTTACATCTGATGGGCAAGGGGCGTAGATAATAAATACCAGCATAGCTGGTAATGCCCACTACCCATAAAATATATTCAAATCGCAGTAGAACAAACACATTTTTGTCCCTCAACATTGTGAGAGTCTGTGTTGGTACAAAGCTCTCTAAAAGTAGCATGAGATGCATCTGAAAGGATAGTTGGCCAAGGATCAGTAAACAAGACAGTGCAGTTCCAACTCTTACACCCATGGAAGGCAATGGTCAAGCATTAGCAGAAATTCCTTAACTATATCCAAGGCATCACACGGTTTCTCCCCCACTAGGGTACAGTTAGAAATGATTTACATGGCAGAATATATCTAGGTCTAAAAAGTTATGTCACTCTTCTGTTTGCATAGGCAGAAGATATCAGACATTCATAAGCTCACACAAGCATGCAATGAGGTTACAGCATTTATGTGCTTTGGAGATGTTAATCACAACATGTACATTAAAATGCACCAAGCAAGAACTTTCTGTGCTCTTTGGAGCTGGGATGGCTGTAGATCCATTATGTGTAACAAGGAAGCAGGGGAATGATTATTGCAAGCAATGAAAAAGAGGTAGCATAAATTGATGCCCAGGTTCACTTAAACTCCAGTAGGCCACCCAACTAGATGGCAAAGCATTGTTCTATCTCATTGAAATCGAACAACATTCCAGCTCTTCCATTGAAGACTTCACTTTACTTTCCAGTTACAACGTGGAAACAAGCACTTCGGCCCACTGAGTCTGCGCAGATCAGATACGGTGGCCAAAATGACTTTCAGAACATTGGTCTTCATCAGTCAGGACATTATGTTTTCTGAAAAACAGTGTAGGTGGAATGTCTGCAAGAGCATCATTCATTCTCTACTGATTCTTCAGTAAACTCTTCATTGTCAACTTTATATGAGCAGTATCTTTTTTTCCATTTGAGCAGAGCTTGGAGATCATCCACTCTCTTTGTGGACATTCCAGAACTGCTAATGTCTTTGCCATCTGAAGTTGCTAACTTTGGCACAAGTAAAATGCAAATAATCTTCAATATCTCAATGAAATGTGAGGAATTTGATTGGAGCATAACAGCCCTGAATCTTGTGCATGAATCATGAACTCATGTCCTCAGCATGGCCTCCTCACATCTTGATAGATAGCCAAGAACACTGGGATATGACCGACACAAATTAGAACTGTCAGAGTAAGAATGCTTATGCTTACTGTGAAGAATAGAATACTTTTTCACACATTACTAACTTCATGACAGTTTGAGGTATGTGCTGCATGCGACAGGGCTGGAAGAGATGGAGTGCTGTTACCAGACAGCTGTAAGGCTCTCGATTCTCACTTCTAAAGGTCATAACTTCCATCATGCCAGTTCCTGCAGGGCCTATTCTGCAGGTGTTAATTGTCAGGTATCTGAAGAGCATCATTAATTCTCTGATAATATCATTGAATTATTTATGGCATTGAGTCAAGGAACATAGAATAACTCTGCATCTGTTCACGCCTGCACCATCATTCAACCACATGTTTTGGTGTCACTGGCAGGCTTCTTTTCTTTGTCTACAGGGGATGTTAACTCTCAATGGGTCTTGAAGCCACAATATGAGATTCACTGAGGTGTGACCATCGCTCGGGCATGCCTCGATATATCTGGACTCTATTTGCAGAACTGTATCATTGTGAGCCAAATTCAGAATCCACTAAATATTATTATTATTGGGAAGAGGTGAGATAGAATTGAGTCAAACATGCCATTGTCACACCCACTCATCCTAAATGGCCAAACATTTCCAATATAAAATGCCATGTTTGTGCTCATTCTACCTCGAACATCCATGTTGCAATAAAGCTAGGCTGCATCCCACAAACAACTCCTCTCCTGCCTCTTTGCACAAAGTGCATCAGGAAATTAAAATTCAGCCTTTCATTAATGGGAACTTCACGGAATAGGACCATCATATGAAATCTGGCTGAAAATAAAATATATCATCAATTTCTGAAGTGATAATATAGCGACATTATTAGTACTTTATGAATCAGACTTAATTCACACCGTCACAGTGTTTTAACGTTGTTTGTCTGTATTACTGAAGTTCAGACAACTATTAAGAATAATTTATTTGCTTTTACGAATTTCCATTCAAAATATGCAAATTTAAAGGCGTAGGAAGGAACTAAAGATGCGGGTTTACACCGAAGTTAGACACAAAATGTAGGAGTAGCACAGTGGGTCAAGAAGCATCTCCGTCGAGAAGGAAAGGGTGACGTTTTGGGTCAAGACCATTCTTCAGAGTGTCAGGGAAGTGGAACAAATCATAGCCAACCAGATGATCAAGGCAAGGTGGAGCCCACAATGGTCCATTGTTGGCTGTGGAGAAGGTGATAACGAGTGGACAAATACAGTGAAACTAAGCAGGATGACAGCAAAGTTTGGCCACATTAGCCAAATTAAATGTTTATGTTCATGTTACTGTCTCGTGCCTCTAATTTAATCAGAAGACTTAAATCACAATCTTTTTTAATGGTTTGAGGGCTCCATTAATGTTGGACATAAAGGATTATTGTAAGTTCTTGACATTTATAAGACCCATCAGCCGCTGAGAAGACCCAGTCGGCCGACAAGAACGAAGACCCAAAGGTCCGTGTGGGGGAAGCTCAGAGCCCGAAGACCGGACAGTCGAGAGGGAGCTGCTGGTGGCGATGGGAACCAACTGAAAATGGAACCATTTACTTGGCTATTTTTCCTACAATTTCCACCTGCAGTTTAATAATGGATCAAACAAAAACGCCAATGACCTCTTTGGCCCTATTAACAAGAACAACGTATAATTTTTCAGCTGTCAGGAAAAAAAACGATCTTGCATTTTCTGCAGATGCTGGCATCCTACGCAGAGAGTTTTTTTAGTGTGAAACTAATAGGAGTGGGAAATGAATAATTTCACAGGAATACCTAACAAATGGCCATCCATTTCACAGGTAACTTAAAATTCCTCTCCCTTCTTAACTGCCCAATGAAAGAAGGACAGTGAGAGAAAGGGAAGCAAAGAAGAAAGGGTTGGGGCAGGGAGCACAAACCACAACCTCTGCCCAAAGAGGGAGACCAGCAAGGCATCCATCAACCCAATGATCCTGTACACCTTGATGCCCACAGTAGGAGAGGGCCATATGCCCCCTAAAGCTTTCAAATGTGGACAACTGTACCCACAAGCAATTTTCCCTCCATCCCCAATTCAAGATGAAGACAAAAATGAGCACACTCCTCAACTGGTACATGGAGAGATAAAACCCCACCACACAATCCTCCCTTCCCAATCCACAACACTCAGAGGGAAGAGTCACGTGGCTGTTAAGAGATTGGACTCGTATCCATGGGCCTGGACTATTAATCCGGAGCTTCACCTGAATACAACGTGAGGTTGAGCAATGTAAATAGTTATGATGTAAATGATCATCTCTGGATTTCTGTAAAATGCCATTTTGTTCACAATGGAAGGAACTCAGCCTTTGCTTCCTAATCTGGCCAATTTTTGACCCTGATCATACAGGTCCTTGTATGACTCTTAACTGAGGACCAAGTTAGCACTCAATAGCTCAGTAATCCAACTTTGTTCTCAGTTAAGATTTAAGCATTCGTGTGGTGGTTAATTTATTTATTTTTGTTTTGTTCACAGGTTGCAGTCCTCATTGGCAAGGCCGGTGTTATTATCCATTCCTAATTGCCTTCAGAACTCATAGCTTGATCTGTCATTGGAACGAGCAGGTAAGACTCAAACAGATTACCAGCAAAGAATAAGATTCACAAAATAGAAAATGTTTAAATTGGACCTCGTGTCTACTGATATAATTAACTACTATTCCTGTTGAAACATGTGCCAACATGCCTAACTCTATCAGATTACTGCACTTTCATTTGCACATTGACAAAACCACCAGTTTGAACCAAAGAGAATAATAAATCACTTTAATTGTGTATTTAGTAACTGAAAGGTGAATACAGTGGAATGGAACATAAACTGACAGGAAATAAACGATAATACACTGTATCATTGCACCTGGAGTGATTGCTTTAATTATTTACATAGATACATAGAAAATAGGTGCAGGAGTAGGCCATTCGGCCCTTCGAGCCTGCACCGCCATTCAATATGATCATGGGTCTGTTACTGGAAATAATTGCAAAGTCATTGGAAATCTTTAGAAAATTATATCTAAATGATTTACAAAGAATTCTAATAATCTGTGATTGACAGTTTCAACTGAGTTATTTGCATAATGTATACGTTTGAAGCATTTAATCAGTGGCAGTGCACTATTGAGAATAAATTAATTAATGTCATATAGGAATGTTTTATTTATGACAATGCTGGTTACTTTTCTAAAATGAGAGTAACAATCCCTTGAACTTTCATCACATGAATCCTAAGATTTTAAATACCTGGAAGAAATTCCCAGTAAAAAGTAATCCATTCTAGTTTGATCAATATAAACAATTGGAACAATCTTTGATCAACAATTACCCAGAAGGAGAACTATTGAAGTGGTTGGGTAAGTGGTGTTGATTATGAATCCAATATGTTATCCGTGGACTGTGAACGACCAGAGTGGTAAGGTGAGGTCAGAGTGAACGTGTGAATATGAGTGGCCACTAGTCAGCATGTTGTACTGGTGTGAAAGTCATACAGTCCCAGAGGTTGACAAAAATGCTGGAGAAACTCAGCGGGTGAGGCAGCATCTATGGAGCAAAGGATTTTTCCAGCATCTGCAGTTCCTTCTTGAACGAGTCCCAGAGGTTAGTTTTTAGATGGAAGGTACAGCATGGTTACTTCCTTTGGCCCACCAAGACCATGCCAGCCATCGACCATTCTATGTCATCCCACCTTCTCATTCACCCCCTCCACATTATGGGCAGTTTTACAGAAGATAATTGACCTATAAACATGTACGTCTTTGGGATGTGGGAGAAAACACAGGGAACCCATGTGGTCACAGGGAGACCATGTAAAGTCCACACAGGCAGGTCAGGATTGCACCTAGGTTTCCAGTTGTTGAGGCAGCAGTTCGACCAGCTGTGCCACTGTTATATAGCAAAGGGCCTGTCCCACCAGCATGCGATTGCATGCGTCTAGCGCGAATAAACGTGGTGGCTTGAGGCGTACGGCCTCGCGGGGCCGGTCCCACTTCCAACCGCGGAGCCGTCTGGAGTTGTGCGGGGCTGGTCCCGACATCATACTCACCAATCAGCTGGGCAGGAGGCGGGCCGACTGAATTTGGACGTCGCACGGCGTCAGGCGGTTACGTCATCACGCAACGGCATGCCGGGCGGTGACGTCATCACGCAACACCACGCGCTAGATGTACGCCGTCAAGACGCTGCGTATGACATCGAGACACTGCATACGCCCATCGAGGCGCTGCGTACGACCTCAAGCGGTTGGGGGCAGACAGGCGCGGAATTTTTGGACAGTGTCTGTTTTTTGGAGCCCCATGCGATGTCGGGACCAGCTCCGCACAACTCCATACGCCTCCGGTGATCGAAGTGGGACCGGCCCCGCGAGGCCGTACGGCTCAAGCGACCACGTTAGGTCGCGCTAGCCACATGCAGTCGCATGCTGGTGGGACAGGTCCTTAAGGAAACTGGCCCGTCAGTCCACTTCATTCATGATACCTAACGACGCGATAACGGTGATATTTTTACATATTCCGGTAGAAAATTTTCCAGTGGTCAAAAATTGCCTTATCTCAAAATTTCATGCTGTATTTCTCGACATCAATAATGGATGGGATTTATATAGCGCCTTTCTAATACTCAAGGCGCTTTACATCGCATTATTCATTCACTCCTCAGTCACACTCGGTGGTGGTAAGCTACTTCTGTAGCCACAGCTGCCCTGGGGCAGACTGACGGAAGCGTGGCTGCCATTCTGCGCCTACGGCCCCTCCGACCACCACCAATCACTCACACACATTCACACACATTCACACACAGGCAAAGGTGGGTGAAGTGTCTTGCCCAAGGACACAACGACAGTATGCACTCCAAGCGGGATTCGAACCGGCCACCTTCCGGTCGCCAGCCGAACACTTAGCCCATTGTGCCATCTGTCGTCCCAAAATGATAATGTCCCTGCCTTTTCCCTGTTCTTACAGCTGTGACGTCACAATGGGATTGTAGCCCTGCTCACAACATTGTTGCTATCCAAGTACACTGAGTACTGCCAGCCCTAGCAAGTGCAAATGCATTTTATTTAAAGTCACAGTACACTGAATTCTGCTAGCGAGCAAGTGCAATTGCGTTTTTATTTTAGTTTAAAAATGAGGGAGGGTGAATAAGACAAAATGAGCAGCTCCTGCGCAGTTGTCGGCTATGGGGGAGTGGCGGAATATTGCATTGGGGAACGGGTTGTGTTAGGGGACCAGGCCTCCCGTGGGGTCCATAGGTGAGTGCTGGAATATTGTGTTGGGGAATGGGTTGCGTTGGGGGACCAGGCCTCCCGTGTGACAGGGACCCAACGGGTCTCACTTGGTCTAGTATAACTATAAAACTCTAATCTTGGATGTGTGTGTGTGTGTGCGCGTGTTTATGTGTAATCACATCTTCTTGAAAAAACGACGTGCTAACGGTAACATTTTTACATATTCCGATAGAGATTTATCCCGTGGAGTCCAAAATCGTCTAGTCTGAAAAATTTCATGCATTCTTTCTCGAGTTAACAATCAAAATGTTCAAAAATCTGAAGAAACTTTGAAAAATAAAACCGGCTGGCTTTGGCTGATGATGTGATGATGTCACAATGGGTCTGCATGCTGTGTTCCATGCGCTGCGAGTGACGTCGCCCGGGGCCGCCCATTGCCCGGGGCCACCCGCCCCACTACCCTCCTCCCACCCCCCCACTCCTCCCCCTCTCCTCCTCTCCCCCCTCTCTCCCCCTCTCTCTCCCCCCTCTCTCTACCCCCTCTCCCCCCCCCCCTCTCTCCCCCCCACTCTCCACCCTCTCTCCACCTCTCTCTCTGTCTCTAACCCTCTCTCTGTCTCTGACCCTCTCTCTCTCTGTCTCTGCCCCTCTCTCTACCCCCCCTCCCTCTCCCTCTCCAGATGTGCCTGTGAGTTGGGGGCTATGTGTGATTGGATAGCGCGGGCATGGGGTCAAAGAAGCAAATGAATAATATTAATATAATATCAAGGGGGGTAGTTAGTGTGTGTGTGTGTGGGGGGGGGGGGGGGGGGGGTTAGTGTGTGTGTGATACAGCAGGCCATCCCCGCAACCGAGCGTTGAGGGGACAGGATCCAACGGGTCCGACTTGGTCTAGTATATCTCAAAATCTTTCCAATAAGTGAGTTTGATATTCCGACTGTGCATGCCCAGGTCACAGGTCACTACAGGTAAACATAGGAGGGTGCAGATCTGCTGTGTGTTATCTTTGGTTATCAGACCTTCATTGCTGTGAGTGTTTTAGTATGGCCGATGGTTTGCCACCTCGGTGGAGAGTGTTGTGACAGATGGAGATGTTTGGTGGCGGTAGGGGCCGAGTGCTGGCCACCGGCGGGAACGCACATGGGGTACTGCGGCGGGCCAGGCAACATCTCTGGAGAAGGGTCTTGACCCGAAACATCACCCATTTCTTTTCTCCGGGGATGCTGCCCGACCGGCCGAGCCGCCACATCATCCCGTGCACTTCCCGCCGATGGCCGTGCTCGGCCCACGTCGGTGCAGGGAAGGTTGGCCGGCCGCTGAGTGGGGAGGGGGGCACGGACGGCAAACCTCCGCAGAACTCGGAAATAAACAGTGACTATCTACCTCATCTATGACATATAATGTTTATAAACCTCAGTAAAGTTATCCCTCAACCTCATTTGCCCAAGGGAAAGTAGTCCCAGCCTATCTAATCTTTCCTTACAACTTAAGCCCTCCTGTCCAGGTACCTGTAATATCTTTGGAAATCTTTTCTGCACCCTCTCTAGCTTAATTAGATCCTTCCTATAGCATGGTGATCAGAATTCAGACAGTTTTCCACGTATAGTCAAGCCAACGGTTTTGTACACTGTTACACAACTGTTACGGTGACGTTTCAGGTCAAGACCCTTCTTCAGACCCTTGATTGACGAAACTTCACCCATTCCCTCTCTCCAGAGATGCTGCTTGGTCCGCTGAATTACTCCAGAATTTTGTGTCTATCTTCGGTTTAAACCAGCATCTGCAGTTTCTTTCTTCTCATGATGTCCTAACACTTGTACTCAGTGCCAAGGCAAATGAAAAGCTACTTCACCACCCTGTCTATCTGTGCATCCATGTTTAAGGAACTATACAAATGCTTGGTGGTCTAACAACACTCCCCAGAGACATGTTTTTCACTGTACATGTCCTGGCATGGTATAACCTCCCAAAATGCATCGCTTCAATGTTTCCCTTAAATCTCGCCTGTTTTTCCTTTACCGACTTTCCCAGGCATTCAATGTCCTGCTCTAACTTTAGACAACTTATCTTCACTGTCCACTATACCACCAATTTTACTTCGGAGTCACGTGAGTGACTACGTGAGAACCCGTTCAGCGCGCATGCGCGACATTAACGCCAGCAGTGCAACAGCGGCTGCAGCGGGAATAAGGCGCTCCCGCTACAGAATGAAACGGACCGTCAGGTGAGTACCCTGAGGTCGGGTTTCTATTACAGGGGAGCCTTTTTCTGCTTGTGTTTTACAGGCAGAGAAAAAGGCTCTGGAACAAAACTGTCCCCCTTTCAAGGAGGAACGGTTTCCGTCGGGGAGGGGGGCAGCAACAGGCGGTAGGAGCGTTTACCCGGTGTTCCGCTATTACCCGACACCGTGCCGAGCCCAGCCCGCTAGTACCTGAGCAGCGGGCTGGATACATAACCACCCAAAGAGTCATCCGGCAGGTGTTTTCCCGATTTGGGACGGGACGTCTCTCCACCCGCACGGGGGGAGAGAGAGCCGCCTGAGACGCTGGAGCGGCTCTCGGAGCAGGTGCCTGCGAGACGCGCTGCTTGAGGGGCGCTCTCGCTTCTACAAGGCACAAAAGCTCTAGAAGAACCTGTCCCCCGCTCGACTCCAGCGGAGGAGCATTCCATTGCAGGGGGGGGCAGCAACAGGCGGTAGGAACAATAACGGGCGCTCCGCTATCCCCATCACCGCGCCGAGCCCAGTCCCGCTAGTGCCTGAGCTGCGGGCTGGATGTTTAGCCATCCGAAGAGGCATCCGGCCGGTGGCTTCCGACTTGTCGGAGGGGACGTCTCTCCACCCGCAGGGAGAGAGACAGCCGCCTGAGCCGCTGGAGCGGCTCCTGGAGCAGGAGCTCCTGCGAGACACGCTACGTGAGGGGCAGTCTCGCTGGAGGGTTCAGGCATACCCTCCACAGTGCCTAGGCACTGCCCATCGCTTCCTCCTTAGTGTGGTTAGCTTTGGGGTGACCAGGGGCTGGGCTGGTCATGAAGAGGGGTCACTGGCTGAACAACATCGGGAGTATGCTTGAGGTACAGGATCAGGAAGAGCTGCTGGGTGTGGCCGCTATGTGGCTCCACCACTAGCGAGATGGCTTTTCAGTCTCAACTGATGGCCAGCTTACTACCTGTTCTTTCAAAAATCTCCAAGACAGGTAGTCATGAGGCGTTGGATTTCATCACGCTTCCCCTAAATTGCATTTACTCAAAGTGGCCACCATTATTGGAGGGTACATTGAGCATCGCTTTAAAAAAGCCAAAATATCAAAAAATGAATTTGATATCCCTGACGTCGGCTATCATTTTCGCATGCTCTTCCAGAGGGCCACGGTAGTATGGCAAAACACCTGACCTACTGTTCGCAGTGCTCCGCAACTTCTCAGGAAGTTACAAAACCTGCCCTCAAAGAACGCCGACCTCACAAAAACTGGACGAAGTGTCCAAAATATCGGCGCAAGAGGGCAGGGTCTGGAATGAGCACCACACGTAAACCAGTCAGCAGTACCTCTAACGCGTCCACCAGGAGGGTCCACCTCATGGCACTGGTGAAAGCTCGGGGCCTGCATGCCAAACCCGTAAGCCTTTCAGGCCAAGGCCCAGAGCAGGCCCCATGGAAAATGCGCCACCCCCCAACACCACCACCATGTCAGACAACGTGCAAGACTCGTTGGACCGGCAGGAAACAGAAGAATACCCATAACCATGGAGGTAGGTGGGTCTGGTTCCTACCAACGTATAGAAAATAGGGGCTTAATACTAACAGGGGGGAGATTACACCTGTTTTAAGAAGCATGGGAGTCTATCACAAGTGATCAGTATATACTCAATGGCTTTAGTGGATACAAAATACAATTCATACTAGAAAAATTGCCACCAGTTCAACATTTACCCCAGAGGGTATTTTCCCTCTCCGTTAAAGAAACGAGAGGGACAAGCTGTACTGGTGAGACTAATTACAAAGGGTATCATGGGAAACATGAACCCTTGGAATTCGTATCAAATATTCGTCACTAAACCAAAAAAGATGGTGGATGTCGCATCATCATTGACTTAACTTCACTAAATATGTTTGTTAAGTATATACATTTCAAAATGGAAACGGTTGTTACTGCCAAACAACTAATTTCCAAAGGATACTTCATGGCAAGCATTGATCTTAAAGATGTTTACTATTTAAGTACCATTCACAAGGATCATCGCAGATACCTGAAATTTACCTGGATGGGGCAGCTATGGCAATTTAAAGCGTTACCCAATAGGAAAATAGGCAAGACCATGGAATTGACTATGTTAGCTGTATCAGCTACCAAACAGTTATTCGAAACCCTGGGATTGTCTTACATCCAGATAAATCTAAGTTGAAGCCATCCACAATCATGGACTACTTGGGCTTCACAATTAATTCAGTCTACGTGACTGTAACTTTGCCAAGAGACGCCCAACTATTCGACAAGTAACAGAGTAATTGGGAATATGGTAGCAGCATTTCCGGCTACACAATTCAGACCTTTGCACAGTCAAAACTTACAAAGAGCAAAGGTACAGGCACCAAAACGACATACAGGTCATTATGATCGTGTCATGAAGCCACCCACTGAAGCAATATCATAACTACAGTGGTGGGCAAAAAATGTTTGGCATAATTTCAACCTATTATCACTAACAAGTAGTAGATGGACTAACCCAGAATCATCGTTACCACTTACACTGGGCATTAATTATCTACAGATGTTGGGTGACTTTTATGGTTTAAAAGCATATGCACACATATGCATCACTTGCATGTACGGTTACAAATAGATAATACTACGGTGGTAGCCTACATTAACCATATGGGCGGCATAAAATCGGTATCATGCGACAAGTTGGTCAACACAATTAGGCAATGGTGTGTCGAAAGACATATTTGGCTATCAGTAACTTACCTGCCAGGTAAGCTAAATACAGTGGCAGACACCAGGTCACGTAAATTTAATGACAATGGATGTTAAACCCCAAATAATTTGCAAAAGTTATCATGCAATATGGCACGCCAGATATCGATTTATTTGCATCAAGGCTAAATCACCAGGTACCTATGTATGTCGCTTGGGAACCAGACCCTGAGGCAGCAGCGGTAGATGCGTTCGCGCTGGATTGGGGAAATTCTTCTTCTATGCATTTCCTCCCTTCTGCCTCATCAGTTGGGGACTACGCACAATACAAATGGACTCTGCTTCAGGTATTTTGATAGTACCCGACTGGCCTACACAGCCATGGTTCCCAAAACTCCATGACATGGTTGTTGAAACTCCGATGGTATCCCCAGTGACCCAGAGTTATTAACACCCAGTATCGGGCACAAGCCACCCGTGCCATGAGAATCAAACTCCTGGGTTGCAGATTCTGCACAAACCACTTCTGGGACTGGGATTATCAGAACAAACCATCGACACCATGTCAGCATCCATTCGAACATCCACTGAAAAACAGCACTTGTCCAGCATCAATAAATGGGAGAAGTACTGCTTGGATAAAGGGACCACCTACTCAACCGCTACAGTTACCAACGTACTGGAATTCCTGGTGAACCTTCACCACGATGAAGGACTCAGTTACAGAGCCATCAACACGGCTAGAAGTGCCATGCCTGTCTATTTAAAACCAGCTCCAGGACAACAGGCCATGGGGTCCCACCCGCTGGTGGTCAAACTAATGAAGGGTATTTACAACTCTAACCCCTTAGACCAAGGTACACCCATACATGGGATGTCAGTGTGGTCCTGACATACCTCAGGGGATGGCCACCAGCCAGACCCCTTAACCTGGAACAATCTATGCTCAAAACACTCATGTTGATGGCACTTGTATCTGCACAGAGGGTCCGGTCACTACACCTATTGCGACTGGACAACATGATCACAGCTCCAGACCAGATCTGTCGTTATCCAGCGACAGATCAAACAGAGCAGACCAGGAACACCTAATCCAGTCGTGGAATTCCGGGCTTACCCACCAGAACCACGGTTATGTGCCATGACCCACCTACTATCCTACATAGACACAACCAAAATATTCGAGGGAGATGAAAAGCCTTGTGGGTCAGTCATAAAAAACCTTATGGTCGGGTGACGAGCCAAACCATTGCGAGATGGCTCAAGCAGGTGCTAAAAACTGCTGGGATAAACACTAACATGTACAAATTTTATTCCACCAGGGCAGCATCCACGTCGACGGCTAAAAGAATGGACATGCCTATAGACCACATCCTAGCTACAGCAGGATAGTGGGGGGAAAGACCGTTCAGAAATTTTATAATAAGCCGTTGGCAATACCTGTTTTATTTGCAGTAAAGATTTACGGAGTGCAAATATTTAATTTAAGCCCAGGGGAGCAATTTAATTTATTTGTTGTTATTGTTAAAAAATACCATTGTGTATTCATCAAACAGATTCATTGATTGATTACGATAACACTTCCTCCCTCAAGAACTTCGGCAGTGAGTGAAATAAAACTGTTACACGGTTTGAAATCACAGAGCTTTGAAGTCTTCACGTAGTCACTCACGTGACTCCGAAGTAAAATAGTAAGATTAAACGAGAACTTACCAGTTTGAAGTTTGATCTGTATTTTATGAGGAGTTACGATGAGGGATTACGTGCCCTCTGCTCCCACCCTCATAATATGGGTCAGACTGATAACTGATGTCTCCTTTTCTTTACTATGTTTACTGTGTCTATCTGTGATTCCACACCGCTGCTTGGAAGTATGCCGCGCATGCGCGCTGAGCGGGTTCTTCACGTAATCCCTCATCGTAACTCCTCATAAAATACAGATCAAACTTCAAACTGGTAAGTTCTCGTTTAATCTTACTATTTTGGTGCTAACTGCAAACCTACCATGCATGCCACTTAGATTCATGGAGTCATAAAGTGATACAGTGTGGTAACAGGTCCTTCGGTCCAATTTGCCCACACCGGCAACAATGTCGCACCTACACTTGTCCCACGTTCCTGCGCTTGGTCCATACCTTTCCAGACCTGTCCTATCCATGTACCTGTCTAACTGTTTCTTAAATGATGGGATAGTCCCAGCCTCAACTACCTCCTCTGGCAGCTTGTTCCATACACCCATCACCCTTTGTGTGAAAAAGTTGTCCCTCGGATTCCTATTAAATCTTTTCCCTTTCACCTTGAACCCAAGTCCTCTGGTCCTCAATTCCCCTACTCTGGGCAAAAGACTGGGCATCTACCCAATCTATTCCTCTCATGATTTTTTATACCTCTATAAGATCTCCCCTCATCCTCCTGCGCTCCATGGAATAAAGACCCAGCCTACTCAACCTCTCCCAATAGCTCACACCCTCTAGTCCTGGCAACATCCTTGTAAATCCTTTCTGAACCCTTTCGCTTGGCAATATCTTTCCCTTCACGCTGATTTTCCCAGTCTATATTGGGATAGTTAAAATCCCCTGCTACAACAACCTTATTTGACCTGCAGTTGTCTTCAATCTCCCAGCACATTTGCTCTTCTAATTCCCGTTGACTATTTGGGGGTCTGTAGTACACCCCCAACAAGGTGACCATTCCTTTCTTGTTCCTCGGCTCCACCCATATAGCCTCACTAGACAAACCATCCGTAATGTCACTTCTGAACACAGCCGTGACATCCTCCTTATCCACCAATGCAACTCCCCCTCCTCTTTTTCCCTCACATAGAAACATAGAAACATAGAAACATAGAAATTAGGTGCAGGAGTAGGCCATTCGGCCCTTCGAGCCTGCACCGCCATTCAATATGATCATGGCTGATCATCCAACTCAGTATCCCGTACCTGCCTTCTCTCCATACCCTCTGCTCCCCTTAGCCACAAGGGCCACATCTAACTCCCTCTTAAATATAGCCAATGAACTGGCCTCGACTACCCTCTGTGGCAGGGAGTTCCAGAGATTCACCACTCTCTGTGTGAAAAAAGTTCTTCTCATCTCGGTTTTAAAGGATTTCCCCCTTATCCTTAAGCTGTGACCCCTTGTCCTGGACTTCCCCAACATCGGGAGCAATCTTCCTGCATCTAGCCTGTCCAACCCCTTAAGAATTTTGTAAGTTTCTATAAGATCCCCTCTCAATCTCCTAAATTCTAGAGAGTATAAACCAAGTCTATCCAGTCTTTCTTCATAAGACAGTCCTGACATCCCAGGAATCAGTCTGGTGAACCTTCTCTGCACTCCCTCTATGGCAATAATGTCCTTCCTCAGATTTGGAGACCAAAACTGTACGCAATACTCCAGGTGTGGTCTCACCAAGACCCTGTACAACTGCAGTAGAACCTCCCTGCTCCTATACTCAAATCCTTTTGCTATGAAAGCTAACATACCATTCGCTTTCTTAACTGCCTGCTGCACCTGCATGCCCACTTTCAATGACTGGTGTACCATGACACCCAGGTCTCGCTGCATCTCCCCTTTTCCTAGTCGGCCACCATTTAGATAATAGTCTGCTTTCCTGTTTTTGCCACCAAAATGGATAACCTCACATTTATCCACATTATACTGCATCTGCCAAACATTTGCCCACTCACCCAGCCTATCCAAGTCACCTTGCAGTCTCCTAGCATCCTCCTCACAGCTAACACTGCCCCGCAGCTTAGTGTCATCCGCAAACTTGGAGATATTGCCTTCAATTCCCTCATCCAGATCATTAATATATATTGTAAATAGCTGGGGTCCCAGCACTGAGCCTTGCGGTACCCCACTAGTCACTGCCTGCCATTGTGAAAAGGACCCGTTTACTCCTACTCTTTGCTTCCTGTTTGCCAGCCAGTTCTCTATCCACATCAATACTGAACCCCCAATGCCGTGTGCTTTAAGTTTGTAAACTAATCTCTTATGTGGGACCTTGTCGAAAGCCTTCTGGAAGTCCAGATACACCACATCCACTGGTTCTCCCCTATCCACGCTACTAGTTACATCCTCGAAAAATTCTATAAGATTCGTCAGACATGATTTACCTTTTGTAAATCCATGCTGACTTTGTCCAATGATTTCACCACTTTCCAAATGTGCTGCTATCCCATCTTTAATAACTGACTCTAGCAGTTTCCCCACTACCGATGTTAGACTAACTGGTCTGTAATTCCCCGTTTTCTCTCTCCCTCCCTTCTTAAAAAGTGGGGTTACGTTTGCTACCCGCCAATCCTCAGGAACTACTCCAGAATCTAAAGAGTTTTGAAAGATTATTACTAATGCATCCACTATTTCTGGAGCTACTTCCTTAAGTACTCTGGGATGCAGCCTATCTGGCCCTGGGGATTTATCGGCCTTTAATCCATTTAATTTACCCAACACCACTTCCCGACTAACCTGGATTTCACTCAATTCCTCCAACTCCTTTGACCCACGGTCCCCTGCTATTTCTGGCAGATTATTTATGTCTTCCTTAGTGAAGACGGAACCAAAGTAATTATTCAATTGGTCCGCCATATCCTTGTTCCCCATGATCAACTCACCCGTTTCTGACTGCAAGGGACCTACATTTGTTTTAACTAATCTCTTTCTTTTCACATATCTATAAAAACTTTTGCAGTCAGTTTTTATGTTCCCTGCCAGTTTTCTTTCATAATCTATTTTTCCTTTCCTAATTAAGCCCTTTGTCCTCCTCTGCTGGTCTCTGAATTTCTCCCAGTCCTCCGGTATGCTGCTTTTTCTGGCTAATTTGTACGCATCATCCTTCGCTTTGATACTATCCCTGATTTCCCTTGTTACCCACGGATGCACTACCTTCCCTGATTTATTCTTTTGCCAAACTGGGATGAACAATTTTTGTAGTTCATCCATGCAGTCTTTAAATGTCTTCCATTGCATATCCACCGTCAACCCTTTTAGAATTAATTGCCAGTCAATCTTGGCCAATTCACGTCTCATACCCTCAAAGTTACCTTTCTTTACCCTCACCCCTGTCTCTCCTGAAGCTCCTGTACCCAGAACATTGAGCTGCCAGTCCTGCCCCTCCCTTAACCAGGTTTCAGTCATGGCTACAATGTTCCAGTCACTCGTACCTATCCACACCCTAAGCTCATCTGCCTTACCCGTCAGGCCCCTTGCATTAAAATGCATGCAGTTTAAACCAACCCTCCTTCCCCGCTGTCCGGCTTTGTGCCTATTCTGTCCACTAATCTTTCCTACACCACATTCCATACCAACTTCTAGCCTCTCCTGTGCCTCTGTCCTGCACGAGATCCCACCCCCTGCCAATCTAGTTTAAACCCTCCCGTGTAGCATTAGTAACCTTCCCGCAAGGATGTTGGTCCCCCTCCAGTTTAGGTGCAACCCGTCCATTTTATACAGGTCACTCCTGCCCTGGACAAGATCCCAATGATCCAGAAATCTGAATCCCTGCCCCTGCACCAACTCCTCAACCACACATTCATTTCCTCTATCTTACTATTCTTACCTTCACTAGCACGAGGTACTGGAAGCAATCCTGAGATCACTACCCTGCAGGTCCTGCTTTTCAGTCTTCTGTCCAATTCCATAAATTGTTGTTGCAGAACCTCCTTCTTCCTACCTATATAATTTGTGCCAACATACACAACAACCTCCAGCTGCTGCCCCTCACTTGAGGATGCCGTGCAGCTGCTCCGAGATGTCCTGGACCCTGGCACCAGGGAGGCAACACACCATCCTGGAGTCTCACCTGCTGCCGCAGAATCTCCTGTCCACACCACTGATGATGTAGTCTCCCACCTCTATGGCTCTGCCTGACGTCACTCTTCCCCGTTGAACCTCAGCACCAGGGTTGGTATCAAAGCCCTGTTTACCATTCTATCTTGTTGTGTCATCCGCTCCCAAGAGGATGTACCTGTTTTCATTGGGTACAGCCACCGGGGCCTCCCGCACTCCATGTTTACTCCTCTTTCTCATAGTCACCCACCTTCGCTCTTCCGATATCCTTGGTGTGACAACCTCACTGTAGGTCCTGTCCAGGAAATTCTCGTTTTCCCGGATGGCCCTGAGGCCATCCAACTGGTGCTCCAGTTCCCCAACATGTTCATTCAGGAGCTGCACCTGGACACAATTTCTGCAGGTGTAGTTGTCCGAGGCACCAGCAGTGTCCCTGACTTCCCACATCCTGCAGGGAACACACTGTACCAACTTGCCTGCCATTTCTTCAGTGGGCAAAAAAATCACAAATTTCGAATCAAGTGTAGCCTCCGAGCCAAAGATTCACACTTTACCTCCCAAGGCACTTCACCTCCACAAGGCCACTCCCCCTAGAGGAAACCCACCTTGTATTTGCTGTTCAATTAACTAATTAGCTATTTGGTTACCGGTTTTTAAATTACCTGCTCTGTAAAAACTCATCAAGGCTCTAACTTCTGCAGCTAATCCCCGCACTCGCTCCTTCAACTGCCGTTCCTTCGCTGACCTTCAAGGTATGTGCATTCCCATCCAAATCATTAGTGTGTACTAGACTAAGTGGGACCCGTTGGGTCCCAGCATCACACGGGAGGGCTGGTCACCAACGCAATATTCCACCTCTCCACCAATTCCAATACTGCTCGCCAGTGGGGGGTGGGGGGGGGGGGGGGGGGGGGGGTGGGGGCTGTCTGTTGCGCTAGTATGGGTGTTGCGGGCTGAAGGTACTGGTTTCCAGAGGGCTAGTATAGACATTGTGGGCCGTATGGATGCTTGGGCAGGCATCCAACTGTTGCAACGATTTTAAAAGCCAAGCCAAGGCAAACAATTGGGCTGCAGCCACCCGACAACCAAAATTCACTTTGTGAACACAAACTTGTTAAAAAAAAGGCGAGGCAAACAATTGGGCTGCAGACACCCGACAACCAAAATTCATTTTGTGAACACAAACTTTAAAAAAAGGGGTGCAGCCACTTTACAACCGCATCGAGGGGACTCACCGTGGAGTAGACGTGCCTTCATTGTTATTCGCAGCTCAGAGAGCCGTGAGCTGTGACCCTCTCGCTTCCTGGTTCTGGCAGAGACTGAGTGAGGCACGACACTTCCTGGTTTTATAGTCCCTCCCCCTGCCTCCAGCGGGGGCAGCAGAGAGAATGGGGAATTTTGTAAAACCTTTAATATCTCTCTCATTTTTCATCGACGGAAAAAATCCTTCGTACTCATATGGCGGAAGGGGGCTCTGAGCGAGGTGGCCAAAAATGACAGCCGTAGGTGGCGGCGTTCTCTCGGAAATCGCAACACAGTCGGCCAAAAGCGGTCAAGATCAGAGATTTAGTAATATAGATAATAAGCAACAGGGGACCCAACAATGATCTCTGCAGTATATCACTAGTCACAGCATCTAATCTGAGAAATAACCCTCCAATATCATACTCTGGCTTCTGCCACTGTCAATTTTGTATCCAGTTGGCTATCCAATCCTGTATCCCCTGTGTCCTCACCTTCCAAATTAGCCTACCATGCAGGACCTTGTCAAAAGCCTTGCGAAAACCAATGTGAATAACATCCTTTGCCTTGTTCTGTCTATCTTCTTAGCCACCTCTTCAAAACACTCAATCAAATTCAAGAGACATGATTTTCCATGCAACGAACCATGCTGACTATCCCTAATCAGTCCTTAACTGATGTGTAGAGAACCTGTTTCTCACAATCCCCTCCAATAACTATCCAGCCTATAATTTTCCGGGTTGTCTTTGTAGCCAAAGAAGTCACAACAATAACCATCTTCCAATCTTCCCATCCCTCACTAGTGGCTATTGAAGTTACAAACATCTCTGCCAGGGCCACAGCAATATCTTGCCTTGTTTCACAAAACAGACGTCTTCACCATCTTATTTACCTGTGCTGCCATCTTCAGGGATCATTGGATATATACACCAAAGTCTCTTTGTTCCTCAATTCTCCCCATGCCCTGACCATTTGTGGTGTACCTCCTACCATTATTAGTCATTCCAAAATGCAACATCTCATTCTTATCAGGATTAAATTTTGAGACCACGTGGGTGATCTCCGAGATCTTCGCTTTCCACCAACACTCCAAAGCCGTACAGGTTCATAGGTAAATTGGCTTGGTAAATGTAAAAATTGTCCCTAGTGTGTGTACCATAGTCTTAAGGGCCTGTCCCACTGTACGAGCTAATTCAAGAGTTCTCCCGAGTTTCCCCCGATTCGAACGCGGAGATTTACGGTAATAGCCGTTCTAGGTACTCGGGGCTCTCGTGGACATTTTTCAACATGTTGAAAAATCTTCACAAGTCTTCACGAGCTTACCCCATTTCCCGAGTATCTGCCGTTAGCGTTACGAGCCGCTAAGAGACGTTCCGAGCTCCGACGTACCCGCTACGTACATTCTACGTGCTTACCACGAGTTTGATTTTTTTTCAAACTTGGGAGAGCTCTTGAATTACCTCGTACAGTGGGACAGGCCCATTAATATGTGGGGATCGCTGGTCGGCGCGGACCCAGTGGGACGAAGGGTCTGTTTCCGCACTGTATCTCTAAACTAAATTAAACTATATAACAGTGTGGAGCAGAAGTCGACATCAACCAGCAACAAACCTGCAGATTACGGGGAGAGGACAGACAGCTTGTTGGGCTGAGTGTCTCCTATATTCTTATAGCTATTGGCATCTTTCAATAGCAAGAGTTGGGTCCCTCCAGGCTGCTGCACGCATACTCAGCCATTGGGGATGAAAAGAGGTGGAGAGAATTTAATTGGAAAAATTTGATTCGTTTCTTTATTATGCCTAACATAAAAAGCAAGGAAATTCTAAGGCAGCAAACATGCTGGAGGCAATGTGGCCAAATCATGCACATATCTTCTGGAGTTGCCCAAAAATAGAACAATTTTGGGACAGAGTGAATTCAGCATTAAAGGAGGTATTAGGATATATAGTCTCCAAGAAGTGTTCCATTTTACACCTGGGTAACATAAATACAGTGGTGCTGAAGGAAGATCATTACTTGGTTAAAATCACACTCACAGCTGGCAGAAAGGCCATTACAAGAAACTGGCTTGCACTGGACACACCCAGACTTACACAATGGTTAGACATAGTACAGGACATATTTGTGATGGAGAAAATGACATATTCTCTAAGAGTGAAAGAAGACGAGTTTAACAGAAAATTGGAACAATGGATTAGGTATAGAAATAAAGACATCAACACTGTATAATTGTATTGACAATTATATTGAAACCTAGATGGTGTAGTGCCAGTAATATGTTTGTGGCTGCAGGAGTCAGTACTTTAGAAGCTATCCTAAGACATCACATGTATAAATTCATTTGCAGGATAAATGACTCTAAAAATGTGATTATTGTGGCCTTGTCAAACATAAGGGTTAGCACCACACGCTACGAATCCCAGCTGTGGAGACACTGGTATCGTTGTCTCGTTGTTGGACATTGATCATTCTTTTAATCTGGATTTTTTAACTCATGTGTTGTGTTTTTTTTAATATAATTTATGATGCTTTTATGTGATATACTAAGATTTTATATGTACTTTATGATATTTAATATGCAATGCATTTTTTATGTAATGTTGCCCCTTGTCTGGACCTCGAGTCTGTAATAAAGTTAAATAAATAAAATATAAAATAATGTAAGTTATTGGAAAATATTTTAATAAGAAAAATAGTTCTGCATACTGCATCATTAATTGTAAACTGAACCCCCCGCTACACTATTGTACGTTTCACTGCATTGTTGTATGTTTCGTTGTTATATTTGTGTTTTATTTGTGTATGCATAAAAGCAATAAAGACTAAAGTGAAAAAAAGAAAAGAGGCCATTAGCTGGAGGTATGAATTTTAAATGGAAGCACTGGCATCAACTCAACATCACGTCTGAAGAAATGTCTCGACCCAAAATGTCACCCATTCCTTCTCTCCAGATGTGCTGCCTGTCCCGTTACATGTTGTGTGTATCTTCGGTGTAAACCAGCATCTGCAGTTCCTTCCGAACACATCACACAGTTGTTTGCAAATTTCAAGCAAATATTCGCTGCGCACATTTTAATGTGCTTGCGTATATGTATTCAGCCTCAATTCACCCATTATTGTGCTTGCGGTGTATACATCAATTAGGCTGTCTTGGGTTCCTTGCAGCACCTGCATAAAGTATTAATCTTTCATATTTTGTAACAATGCATTTTAATCTTGCACGGGCGGTACAGTGGCGCAGCTGGTAGAGCTGCTGCCTCAGAGCACTGGAGACTTGGGTTCGATCCTGACCTCGGGTGCTTTGACCGCAAGGGTTTCCTCTGCATGTTCCGGTTTCCTCCCACATCCCAAAGATGCAAGGGTTTGTATTGGCCTCTGTAAATTGCCAGTTGTGTGTAGGATTTAAATGCAAAGGTGTGATAACATAGAACTAGTGAGAACAAGTGATCAATGGTCGGCATCCTATCCTATCCCACCCCTTGTCCAGTCGCTTCCTATCTACACCCAAGACACCTTACATGCACTTCCACACATCGATAACTTTCAATTTCTAGGCCCCCATCAAATGGGCACGTTCATTTTAACATAAATAAAATAACATTTTAAAATTAATATTTTTCCTTTTGGTTACACAACTCTAAATACTGTTCTATAATCCTTACTAATGGATGAAAGTGTAGACTCAGTTGGTCGACGTGCCTGTATGGCTGTATGCTGTATCTCTCAATGATCTAGTCTATCCAGCAGGTTAGATAGTGACATGTTTTGAAAGGTATTTTGTATGATATGTGCATTTTTTGCTGAAACAGAAGTATCTCAATCGGAGAGGAGGAAAGCCATAAAAAATATTTTGAAAAAGTGATTGTTGATGGGCATTGGGTATTGAGTTAGTATTTTATTGACAAATGACTTGTCAGTTCAGATATTTATGACGCAGGTGCTGGATCCGGTCTTATGTTCTTTTAAGATCTGAGTACTTTCAAAGGATGAATGGCATTTGCTCAAAGATCAGATTCATGTGACATTTAAACTATTCTAAGCCTTCAAAGATGATCTCATCTATATATTCGAGGAGGTAAACTAGTCCTTTAGCAAGTGTGACATTGACTTTTGTTCTGGCCTTCATCCGTTAGTGAGGATTATAGAACAGTATCGAGAGTTGTGTAATCAGAAAGAAAAACATATCTATTTTAAAATTTGACATTCATCATGTTAGTGAAAGCATCCATTTGATGGAAGCCTATAAATTGCACGTTATTGAAGAGTTGAAGGGTGGGTGAGGTGTCTCAGATGTAGGTAGGAAGGGGCGGGACAAGGGGGCTGGATGGAATCAATGTATATGGAGATGAGTTCAGTGGGGCAGGAGCAGGCAGAAACAATGGTTCTGTCAGGGCAGTCCTGTGTGTGGTTTTTGGGAAGGATATAGAAGAGGGCAATATGGTGCTGGGAGATGATAAGGTGGGAGGCTCTAAAGGACTAACTATTTTGTATTGAGATTTCCTACAAATCTGATCTGTTTTTCAGATCAAATTGATTTTTGATTTTTGGAAAGTGTATTCAGAAAGAACAGAGGGCCAAAAAAAAGTGACCAGCTCATAAAGATTTATATTCATCCTTAAAGAGGTGTTATGATAGTGGCAAATAAGTGGAATGTTTGGTCACACAGCAGTCAACATTGAGAATGAATTTCAGGGCGTAGGAAGTACCTCTGATGGAAGGTGTTATTTTGGAAGCAGAGGCTAACCCTCAATGAAACCTTGACCGCAGCAAAGACTGGAAGCACATGCATGACAAGACCCAGTGGAAGCAGTTTAATAGCAGCTGCCAGAGGGGCAAACAACATCCAGTAATTGTGTAGGGAGGAACTGCAGATGCTGGTTTAAGGATAGATACAAAAAGGATAGACACAAAAAGCTGGAGTAACTCTGCGGGTCAGGCAGCATCTCCAGAGAAAAGGAATATGCGATGATTGAGAGATACTGCATTGAAACTGGCCCTCCGAGTTGAGGCCAACCATCGTTCACCCATTCACACTAGTTCTGTGTTACCTCACTTTCCCATTCGCTCCCTACACACATTAAGCACAATTTACAGAAGCCAATGAACCTACTGAAAGAAAGCTAAGGATTCCTCTCACTTTTGCAGCTATTCTGTGTGGGCCGAGAGATTTATCACTAGTGTGAGCTTCCAGCCTGCAGGAGGTACTACATTTAATCACCTGCACAGCCATTGGACTTCACAGGCATATATCATGCAGATTTGCAGCAGGTGAAAGATAGTGAAAGATAATATGTGAGGAATTGCACACTCTTCTATCCTTCAGATCTTTCTCAGTAAGTATGGACATGGAGTTTAGCTCCAACTTCCAAAGAGTGAATTTGATTTGATTTGATTTGATTTGATTCCTTTATTGTCGTTCGGACCTTTCGGTCTGAACGAAATTACGTTGCCTGCAGTCATACACAATAATAATAAATAATAAAACATACAATAAACACAAATTAACATCCACCACAGTGAGTTCACCAAGCACCTCCTCACTGTGATGGAGGCAAAAGTCTTAGTCTCTGTCTCTTCCCTCCATGTTCTCCCTCTGCGCTGAGGCGATCGATCCAGGCCGAAGATGCCGCCCTCCAGTCCAGCGGGCCTCCGTAGTGATGTCGCCGCCGCAGCTGGAACGCCGCCTCAGCGAGTCGGGCCACCGCTGCCTCAGCTCCGAGTCCCGCTGCCTCAGCTCCGAGTCCCGCCGCCTCAGCTCTGAGTCCCGCCGCCTCAGCCCCGAAGTCGGCCAGCCTCGCGTTGGTGAGTCCTGGCTGGCTCTGCCTCCGGAGCCTCGAGGTCGGTCGCAGTTGGAGACCGCCAGCTCCGCCATTAGGCCTCAGCGCAGACGGAGGCAGAGAAGGGGGATACGACAAGAAAAAGTCGCATTCCCCTGAAGGAAGAGACAAAAAAACACGTTTCACCCCCCTGCCCCCCCACCCCCATAACACAACCTAATAAACTAAAATTTAACTAAAACAAGACAAAAAAACAACAACAAAAAAGTAAAAGCAGACGGACTGCAGGCGCTACAGCTGCTCAACAGCGCCGCCACTTCCGGATACTGGCGGATTTTTTGTGTTCATAAAAAACAAGCACTTTCAACTGCTGAAAAATAAAGGCATTATGGTTGTTTCTTGGGTCATGAGAATCATTTTGTTTTTATAATCAGATCACACCTGAAGATTAATTGGGTGCAGAAAACAGTTTCAGATGCCTGCATGATTCTTATCTTTAAATGCCTTTCAATCCTTGCCTTCATAGCAATCCTGCCAGAAACGTTTTGAACCCTACCAAGCTAACAACTGCTATGCATGAGAGGAGTTTTGTAAATGCGTACCTTGCAAAGAAAGGATTAAAGAAGAAAAGTAGAAAATATTCAGCAGTTAGCAAAAAGGTCAAAATATTTTACTGCCGGCATAATATCTATTTTAACAGCAATGAGGATTGTCGGATGTACAAAAAGTCTCTGAAGTGTTTTGAGAAAAACAAAATCTAAAATAAACAGGAGATGGGAAGAGGAACGGAGCTATAGGGATGAAATTTCAGAAAATATGGTTTATGCAACTGAAAACATGAGCTTCCGACAGTGGAATAATGGAAGTGCAACATTCATAAGAAACCTGGAGACAGCAAAATTGCACTTAAAAGTATATTCCCAACATTGTTAGAATCTTTACATTAATGTTTTGCATGAGGTTACTTCAAAAGTAAGAAGCAAAGATCTTGTTTTAAATGGCAGGAAGACAAAAAAGTAGTAAAAGCAATTAATGTGTATAAGAGCACAGAGTCACAGGATCATATTATTAAGAGTCAAGTCAAGAGAGTTTTATTGTCATGAGTCCCAGATAAGACAATGAAATTCTTGCTTGCTGCAGCACAACAGAATATGTAAACATAATACAGAACAGGAGATAAAAGTTCAGTGTGTCTATATACCATAGACCATATATGTCCACAATAAATAACCAGATAAAGTGCAATAGACTGTTATTGTTCAGAGCTTGTTTGATGTTGCATTTAGTAGCTTGATGGCGGTGGAGAAGAAGCTGGTCTTGAACCTGGATGTTCCAGATTTCAAGCTCCTGTACCTTCTTCCCGATGGCAACGGATAGATGAGCGTGTGGCCAGGATGGTGTGGGTCTTTGATGATGTTGCCAGCCTTTTTGAGGCAGAGACTGCAATAGATCCCTTCGATGGTGGGGAGGTCAGAGCCGATGATGGACTGGGCAGTGGTCACAAATTTCTGCAGCCTTTTCCACTCCTTGACATTCAAGTTGCCGACCAAGCCACGATGCAACCGGTCAGCATGCTCTCTACTGTGCACCTGTAGAAGTTCAAGAGAGTCCTCCTTGACAAACCGACTCTCCGTAATCTTCTCAGGAAGTAGAGGCACTGATGCGGGCTTTGACCCAACTTGCCAAATCAAACTAGTCTACTTGCCTGCGCATATCCCTCCAAACCTTTCCTGTCCATGTATCTATCAAAAATGTATTTTAAATGTTGTAATTGTACCTGCCTCAACCACTTCCTCTGGCAGCTCGTTCCTTGCAGATAACATGCTCGATGTGAATAAGTTGCCCCTCAAGACCCTTTTAAAACTTGCCACTCTAATCTTAAGCTTTTGCTCTCTAATTTTAGACGCCTCTATCCTGGGGAAAAGACTGGCTCTTCACCTTATCTATGCGCATCATGATTTTATGTACCTCCATAAGGTCATCATTCATCCTCCTATACTTCAGGTAAAAAAGACCCAGTCTCTCCTTACAACTCAAACCCACCAGACTTGGTAACATCATCTTAAATCTTTTATCTCCCACTCCTTTCTTTTAAGCACTCTTTCCAGTTTAATGACATCTTTCTTCTGGCAGGGCAATCAGAACCGTACGCAGTACTCCAAATATTGTCAAGCCATTGTACAGCTGTAACCTAATGGTCCATTAATACACTGCATGATGAAGGCAAGCGTGCCAAATGCCTTCTTCACTATCCACCTGCGTCACCAACTCATGGAACTCCATACCTACACTTCTGGGTCTCTCGGTTCTATAGCTCCCCCAAAGCGCCTGCCATTTACTGTGCCATGTAAAGTCCATAAATGCCTCCACTTCGTTACAAGCTTGAGGAGATTTGGCACGTTGGTGAATACTCTCTTGAAATTCTACAGGCATATTGACTGGTTGCATCAAGGTCTGCTTCGTCAACTCGAACGCTTAGGAATGGTGGAGATTGCAAACATGGTGAACACTGCTTAGTCTATCATGGGTTCTGACCTCCCCTCCATCAAAGGGATCTCTACAAAGAGCCAGCAACATCAAATACCCACACCATCCTGGCTACCCTCCCATTTAACTATTGCCATCGGGAAGAGGTATAGGAGTCTGAAAAAGTCCAAGTTCAGGAACAATAGATAATAGAGAATAGACCATAGATAATAGGTGCAGGAGTAGGCCATTCGGACCTTCGAGCTAGCACCGCCATTCAATGTGATCACGGCTGATCATCCCCAATCAGTACCCCGTTCCTGCCTTCTCCCCATATCCCCTGACTCCGCTATCTTTAAGAGCCCTATCCAGCTCTCTCTTGAAAGAACAGATCCTTCCAACAACCATCAGGCTATTGAACACTATGAACTCCTTCTAAACTCTGAACTGCAAACTGCCTTGGTTGTATGAGGGACTTTGAGCTTTGATTTGTTTTTGCACTATATTGTTTATTTTTACTTATTAAACTTTTATTGTTTGGTTATTATATTATCCATTGAGTATTGCGCTTACAAACCCGTTGAGCTGCTGCAAGTAAGAATGTCATTGTCCGTTTTGGTACATATAACAATAAAAAATGTTCTTGACTTGATCCCTGTGGTACCCCACGTTACAAGACTTCAGTCTGAAAATAACCCTCTACCACCATTCTACCTTCAAGCCAATTTTGTATCCAATTAGCTAATTTGCTTTGGATCCCATGTGATCTAACCTTCCAAACCAGCTCACCATGAGGTACCTTGTTCACGGCTTTACTGAAGTCCATGGAGCCAATGTGTTCTGCACTCAAGTGTCAACATGCCATTTGTTAGGGAATCTTCCTCTTCTTCTTGCGTTTGCGGCAGCAGAAGTCCACTGCGGGGTGATGCCTTCCCGTTCGATATCCGTAGGTGCCCGCCTTAAAAAGGGCGCATGCTCCGGGAAGGCGCCAAGCTGTGGCGCTGCTGCTGTCTCTGTTTGCTGTCGTTCACCTGACTGAGGTCAATTGACAGGGCTCATCACAGGGAGGTCGACAACATGAGCCCCTTAGTGAATCTGAAATAGCGGATCTCAAGTTTGCAGTAGAAATTGACTAACCTCCATTCATACAACCATTAACTCTCTGAAATTTGGAAATCATTATCCATCATCAGGCTGGAACTCTCCATTGCATTGGAACGACTGTGCAACAAAATAATACAAAATGTAAAGATTAAGCGGCCTTTTCACGGGGCGACTTGACGCAAGAGTTAACCAGAGTTTAACATCGTGGGAACCTCGTGCGATAACAGTACGGCATTCGTGGACCACCGTGGACCACCGTAGCGCTAACGGCAGGTAATCGTGTAACTTGGTCACTCGGGAGAAAATTCAAGAAAGTTTGAATTTCTCCAAGAGTGACTTGTACACTTGTGGTTGAGTATTGCAACATTATATGAACATAGTGGCCAGTGCGATATCCGTAATAACTCTTGCGGGTACCGTGGGAACTCCTGCGAACGGTGAACCTGGAAGCTGGACAGAGGGGACAGAAGGTGAGTAAAAATTGTCTTCTGTGGGATTGAATTTTAAAAATAAATAAAAATAAAGATTTGCATCCGCATATGGACATCAACATTCATGAGTTATGTTAATGAGATTCAAGAAAATAACTATAATCTTTAAAAGGGACTTTAAAAGGGACTTTACTGAAAGGTTACGCATTTTTATGGTCCGTGAGAAATTTTTCACATGTACTTCTTTGAGAGATACAGCTCGGAGTCCTCGCCGACTAGCGATCGATGCCTTTCCGAAGCAGGGTCCGGAACGCTACCATTCAATGTTCTCCAGAGACCCGTGTAAGGAGTGAACTGCACATGCTGGTTTAAACCGAAGACAGACACAAAACGCTGGAGTAACTCAGCAAGTCAAGCAGCATCTCTGGAGAAAAATAGCTGATGTTTCGGGACGAGACACATCTTCAGACTCAATTAGGATGTCTGAAGAAGGGTTCCGATTCGAATCGCCACCTATTCTTTTTCTCCAGAGATTTCGAGACCCTTCTGATATGCTGCCTGTCCCGCTGAGCTACATGTTGTGTCTATCTTCGTTTTAATCCAGCATCTGCAGTTCCTTCCTGGCCGAACCCGATTAAAAGATGAGAGGCTGGGCGATAGAGCACTGGGTGTGACAAGGATCAGGCTTCAGTAAGCAAAGTAAAGAGAGGTGGCAACGTTATGGAAATGAAGCGGGTAATCCGAGTGATGGCGAGACGGTATCCTCTAATGTGTCGGAAAGAAGTGTAGATGTTGGTTTGCGCCGATGATAGACACAGTAATACTGGAGACAGACATAAAATACTGGACGGGCAGCATCTGGATAAAAGGAATGGGTGACGTTTCGGGACGAGACTCTGAAGAAGGATCTCGAACCGAAACGTCACACATTCCTTCTCTCCAGAGATGCTGCCCGTCCCGCTGTGTTACTCCAGCATTTCATGTCTATCTTCCGTATGCTCTGTGATGGTCATCTCGGAGTCAAGTGGCAACTCTGGTCTGTAGACACGAGGAACTGCAGATGCAGGAATCACGAGCAAAACACAGAGCGTTGGACGAGCCTGATCCTTTGAGTTCCTCCATCACTTTGTGTTGAAGTCAGGTCTGGACATTGCTTGGCTCAGTCTCAGGCGCCGGCTAACTAGGAAGGTCGAGTCAAAGTCCAGCACTAACACTCAAGAAATAAAGTTTGCGGCCTGATGTTCCCAATATTTAATTGAAATCATTAATAAAGTAAATAAATAGATACCGGTCTAATCAGTATCTACGGGATTGGACAGGCTAGATGCAGGAAGAATGTTCCCGGTGTTGGGGGAGTCCAGAAACAGGGTCCCAGTTTTACAGTCTACCGTGGGAACTCTTTAACTCAGTAAAGCAAAGTAAAGTAAAGTAGCCTTTATTGTCATATCAGCGCACAGGCAGCAGTTGATTGTTGCTCTATTCAGTTTCCCAGGGGGTCGGGACGGGACTGGAGTTGGGAGGGAAAGGTGGGGGAGTCGAGGGAGAGGAGGGGGAGACAGATGGGGGTGTCTTCATTTACTGGCGGCGGGTGTCTGTCACTGAAACAGGCAGGTGAGATTTCACATCCACCTTGTGTGTGCCTCTCTCTCTCTCTCCCTCCCTCTTACACAGGCTGAGAGACTCTGCCTCTGTGAGTGTACGTCTCTTTCTCCCCCTCTCCCACACACAGTAAGACCGAGGTACTGTGCTCAGTCCATCTGTGTCTCCCACATACACAGTAAAACATGTCTCCAAATGAGCCAATTCAACCAAGGGAGGATATTTATAGTGTGTGAAAAAAAAAGTTACATCATTTGTGTCACGTGTAGTTCATGATGTTCATTCAAGATTTAACGCGAAAGCTCGGGAGACGGACAAGTCACTCGCACAAATAACAGAAATGCCGAGTACCGTGGGAACTCTTTATCTACCCCCCGTTATTTCGTGCGAGACTCGTGCTGGACCACGACCACTTCACTCTGGTGACATCTTGCGTCAAGTCGCCCCGTGAAAAAGCCCCATAAATGGGAAGACTAAAGAAAGAAGAATCCTTCTTTTGATTAATAAGAGGAGGGATGTGGTGTTATTATGCTATGTTATTACATTTCTCTTTCAAGAACACTGCATAATTCTCTTTAAAAGTGAGCATAGTTCCCTTGATGCCCATTACCTTGGATGAAGCAGTAACGTGAGAAATCATTGTTTATATTGTGTTCAGAGTGAATCTGTGTAATTAATCACAAACATAAGGGTGAAAACATTCGGCGTTAGGTGGCCACAACAGAAAATATTGACAGCATTAAATACGATTCTAACAAGATTTACCTTCACAATCCCAGGGATTAGTTATGAGAAAAGCCTGGCAAGACTGCAGTTACTTTCATTAAAGACTGCAGGCTGAAGGGAGGCAATTTAAATGTATAAAATAATGAGGCCCAGAAAAACGTATAAAACTTGAGGTACATTAAATGAAAGAAGCATTACAATGATCTGGAGCTCATTGTTTGAAATAATGCTTGGTGCAAGGACCCACATCACATTTTTTAAATTTCCCCAGAAATTTGTGAGGCGATGTTATTTGAGGCAATGAACTATCTTTTATTTATTTTTCGGTGGATTCAGTGAGTGATGACATCCTTATGATGATATGGCATTGAATGAGTCCCTTTATTCTACCAAGCCTATGCAAACTCCCAGGGGGTGAATTCTTTTCATCGCCCTTTCTTCATTTCTCATTGCTATTAATTCTTTCACACTTACTCATCAAACCTCCTTTGATTCCTTTATGATGATAAGCAGCATTAAGTGTTAAGTTACATTAGCTAAATAACCTACCAGCGTCTCTTCAATATGAAGGAGGAAACCAGAGTATCTGAGGGAAAGCAATAGGTTAATTAAATTATGTAGATTTTGCAGACAGCATTTGAAGTCAGAATCAATGCAATTATCCCAGGAGTTGTGAGGCAAATGTACTAGCTGTTGCATCACTATACCTTTGAGAAGAGGGTGGTGAGTTGCCTTCTTGAAACTCTGCAATATGTTTGGTGAAGATACTTCTACCATATTGTTGGATTGCCCATTTCAGAATTCCAACTCAGCAATAGTGGGCAGCTCAGAGGGAAACCTGCAGAGGGTGGTGTTCCATGTGCCTGAAGCCCTTGTCCTCCTTGGTGGTAGAGTGTGAGGTGCTATCAGAGTAGCTTCAGTGATTACCAGTGATTACCTCTAATGCACTTCATTGATGGTAAATGTTGTAAATGTGGATGGAATGGAGGAAAAGGACGTTTTTGGTAATGGTGGAGGAACCGATCAAGTGGGTTTTATGCTGGATGGTGCTGAGCTTTGATGGTGTTGTTTGAACTGCACTCATCGTACTTGTGGAATGTATTCATCACACTCCTGACTTGTGCCTTCCTGGCATTGAGAAGCATTCAGAAACTTAAATATTCCAATCGTGATCTTGGTTTGTGTGTTGTACATCATGAGAAGCAGGCAGGAGTCACCACAGGATACTGACCTGTGCTTGTACTTCCATATATTTTGGGACGACAGATGGCACAATGGGCTAAGTGTTCGGCTGGCAACCGGAAGGTAGCCGGTTCGAATCCCGCTTGGAGTGCATACTGTCGTTGTGTCCTTGGGCAAGACACTTCACCCACCTTTGCCTGTGTGTGAATGTGTGTGAATGTGTGTGAGTGATTGGTGGTGGTCGGAGGGGCCGTAGGCGCAGATTGGCAGCCACGCTTCCGTCAGTCTGCCCCAGGGCAGCTGTGGCTACAGAAGTAGCTTACCACTACCGAGTGTGACTGAGGAGTGAATGAATAATGCAATGTAAAGCGCCTTGAGTATTAGAAAGGCGCTATATAAATCCCATCCATTATTTATTATTATTATATATATGTGGTCCAGTTGATTTTCTGATCAGTGGCGACTTCGCTAATTCTGATGGTGCGCGACTCAGCTATGGTAACGTTATTGAATATCAAATAAATCTATTTTGTGTAATAGTATCTGTATGAACATAAAATGGGCCGAATGGTATCTATTTATGATATAAACTTTCATGGCTGCTCATTAGCAAACATAATAAAAAGCTCAGTGAAGACACTTCATTTCCCTTCCTTTTCTCCTTTGGAGATGTACTTGGTTTAACTCGACTCCGTTGCAACAATTCGTTGCAGGGTGATGAATGTCAACTCCACTTTATCGACCTGAGGCGTAGCTTGACCCTTGGAGAACGGGAATATCTCTATTTGAAAACATATCATTTTGGAGTGGAATCACATCACGTTATTGACAGGTGAGTGTTTTTGCGCTTTGAGAAAGGTCATCTCAACTGTAGAACCTTGCCCAGGGACTCACTATTTGTTCTTAAATAGATGTTAAAACAATTATCATACCCACCAAGCTTTTCTAGATTCTAGAGCTGACAGTGAGAAATGGAAATTGAAAATCTTCTGAAATTATAGTCTTGTGTTGTTTCACCATTCTGACCAGTTGGTGACTTCTGTATGTAAACTTGTGTCATATAACCTTTATACATATCTAGAGTGGTGGAGACATTCCCCTTGTAATTATATCACATTTTTGCAGTAGTATTTTGCACTGATGTCTTTTTCGCAATATTATTTATTTTTACTGCTGCAGAATTTTAAGTGCAATTTTTTATGTATAATTTATATTGTGGTGTGTTTGTGAATGTCTGAGCCCATGTGCCTGTGATGCTACTGCAAGCAAGATTTTCATTGTACCTGTGCTTCACCATATGTGTGCATATGCCAATAAACTCAATTTGACATGACTTAACTTGAAATGTCTAGAGCTCTTCTTCATTTCACAGATACTCTCACCATTTAAACATTTAATTGACTGCGATTTTCATCAAAAATACACTCCCAAGATGTGAAATATTTGTTCATTTACTAATGTTATTAAAAGGGGGAATGCTGACAATATAATGTAAAGTAATTATAAAATATCACAGGGGGCGAATTCTTTTCATCGCCCTTTCTTCATTTCTCGTTGCTCCCAGGCCTGAGGATGAAATGAAGTAGTTCTAAATAATGTGTGTTTCAGAAGTGCTTTGGAAATGCAAATGCCATATTTTTTTCTTTTAACACATTCCAATGCAAATAGTAATACATTTCTCTAAAGGAACACCCATTGAGTTCTGCATAAGGGCCCCTTTGCTGGTTTCCAGCTATTTTTCAACACTATGTACGTGCAATGAATTCAGATTTTGATGCTCTGTTTCTTCTCCTTGACTATGTTTATACAATAATAGATAGCCGACCTTCTCTTTCAAGTTCCTTCCTTTGAAGCTTGAATCTTCCACTTGAACAGCTGAAAAGATGAAATGTAATTTAAAAAATAAACAACTAAAATCATTTAAATAAGTGCGAGGTTAGAAAATAATGCGAGAGGTCAAACTCATATTTTAAAGTCGTTGGAGCTTAATTCCACAAGGAAAGCAAAATGGGCATGCACCCCAACATTGCATATTCACTAATGATAGGTTTCCACTTGCCCAACAATTTGTAAAACCAGATGTTTTAATGCAGTATTTTAATAATTGTGGATAGATTTGGACTTTGGGATTGTGTGGCTTAAAAGCTGGAATTTACAGAAGATGTTGCTGGAATTTTTGCAAGGAATCTTCCCACTCAAAGGTATCAATTTGTCATAAGAGTCATGGAAATCTCAGAAAGGGGTTAAGGACCTGGAATTCTTTTCCTTCCTGAATTTCACCTCAATGGAATTAGAATGAGTGGCTATTGACAGACAGAACATTACTAAACCAGAACAAAGATTGAAAACGGTGAGCCACCATGCAGTAGTCGGAGAATGCCAGGAATTGCATGAGGTGATTTCCAGCCAAACCAAAAGCATCTGCAGCAAAGAACTGAATTAATTCACCTCATCAGTCACTTCTTTGGTCAGTGTCATGGTGACTATGGGGGTTGCTATTGAAGTTGGGCCAGATTCAAAGGCATGTCAGAACAAAGCAGGCGAAAAAGAAGTTAAGTGCCTATACGCCCACCTACAAATATTGAAATGTTTTATCTGCATATCTTTCAGTAAGAACTTGCAAATGTCTACCTTTGAAAAATTATATGTATATTGTTGACAAATATTTTTGTTAAACTTCCGACTCTGCTTGAAAAGCAAACCTACACAAGCAACCTACTGAAGAAGGGTCTGAACCCGAAACATCACCCATTCCGTCGCTCCAGAGATGCTGCCTGTCCCGCAGAGTTACTCCAGCTTTTTGTATCAATCTTCGGTTTAAACCAGCATCTGCAATTCCTTCCTACGATAAACACATTGAGTTGACACCCCTTGTTAATAACAGATGATAGAGCTGTTCTTATCACGGCATAAAGATAGTTGGACTTGATTATGTTAGATGCTGTGAGAGCATTATATTTTTTAAAGAAAATAAATGGCTAAACTCAGAATTATGAGAGCAGAAACTGCCAATTTAAAAACAGTGGGGGCAGTATCATACCTCATAATTAAGCTTGCCAATGAGATGCTCTTTAAAAAGCAAATGGGAAGTTAAAAATATGTAGCCAGTAAGTTAAGTGGTCACGTGTGAAAGACACATTTTATTTCTCTTCATAAATACTCAACGCACATTTGAAAAATGATAGGAGGATTTGCTATGACAAAGGAAGGAGAATGAAAATAGATCATTTATCATGCTACTGTAAGTAGCATAAAAATGTCCCCCTTGCCCTATGACTCCAACTCTTTCATACTGGAATATTCAGAGCACTACTTCCCTGACTGCCAGGTTTAGTTTACAGATACAGCGCGGAAACAGGCCCTTCAGCAACCCTGGTCCACGCCGACAAACGATACCCGCACATTAACATTACCCGTCACTCACTAGGGACAATTTTTACATTTACCAAGTCAATTAACCTACAAACCTGAGGTAGACAAAAGTGCTGGAGAAACTCAGCGGGTGCAGCAGCATCTATGGAGCGAAGGGAATAGGCAACGTTTCAGGCCGAAACCTTTCTTCAGACTGATGTAGGTTGGGGGGGGGGGGGGGGGGGGTTAGAAGAAAGGAGAAAGGAAGAGGAGGAGCCAGAGGGCTGAGGGAGAGCTGAGAAGGGGAGGAGACAATAAGGGCTACCGGAAATTGGAGAAGTCAATGTTTATGCCGCGGGGGTATAAACTGCCCAAGTGGAATATGAGGTGCTGCTCCTCCAATTTCCAGTGGTGCTCACTCTGGCCATGGAGGAGGCCCAGGACAGAGAGGTCAGATTTGGAATGGGAGGGGGAGTTGAAGTGCTGAGCCACCGGGAGATCAGGTTGGTTAATGCAGACAGAGCGGAGGTGTTCGGCGAAACGATCGCCAAGCCTACGCTTGGTCTCACCGATGAAGATCAGCTGACATCTAGAGCAGCGGATGCAATAGATGAGGTTGGAGGAGATGCAGGTGAACCTCTGTCACACCTGGAATGATTGCCAAGCAGTCAACTGAAAGATGAAACCATTGTTTCCTCCATGTTTGTGTGAAAATACTCTTAGGTTACTTTCATCAATGTGATCTGCACACATAGACATTTTAATACTTATATATGTATGCTAGACTAAGTGGGACCTAAAGGGTCCCAGCATCATATGGGAGGGTTGGTCACCAACGCAATATTCCACCTCTCCATCAATTCCAATATTGCTCGTCAGTGGGGGGGCTGTCTGTTGCGCTAGTATGGGTGTTGCTGGCCAAAGGTACTGGTTTCCAGAGGGCTAGTATAGACATTGTGGGCTGAATGGATTCTTGGGCTGGCATCCAACTGTTGCAATGATTTTAAATGCCAAGCCAAGGCAAACAATTGGGCTGCAACCACCTGACAACCAAAATTTATTTTGTGAACACAAACTTGTTAAAAAGGCGAGGCAAACAATTGGGCTGCAGCCACCTGACAACCAAAATTCATTTTGTGAACACAAACCTTTTGAAAAGGCGAGGCAAACAATTGGGCTGCAGCCACCTGACAACCAAAATACATTTCGTGAACATAAACTTTTTAAAAAGGCGAGGCAAACAATTGGGCTGCAGCCACCTGACAACCAAAATTCATTTTGTGAGCACAAACTTTTTTAAAAGGCGAGGCAAACAATTGGGCTGCAGCCTCTTCACAGCCGCATCGAGGGGACTCACCGAGGAGTAGACATGCGTTCTGTGTCATTTGCAGCTCAGAGAGCCGTGACCCTCTCACTTCCTTGGTCTGGCAGAGACTGAGTGAGGCACTACACTTCTGGGTTTTATAGTCCCTCCCCCTGCCGCCAGCGGGGACAGCAGAGAGAATGGGGATTTAAAAAAAACCCATTAGTATCTCTCTGATTTTTCATCGATGGGAAAAATCCTCCAGTCCCGGAAAGAGGAGGGGGGCTCTGAGCTAGGTGGCCAAAAATGACAGCCGTAGGTGACGGCGTTCTCTAGGAAATCACAGCACAGCGAGCCAAAAGCGGTCAAGATCAGACTTTTAGTAATATACATAATAATAATTCCGGAAGTGGCGGCGCTGTGAAATGGCTGCGGCTCACCTGCAGTCTGTCTGTTTTTACTTTTTTGTGTGTTTTTTTTTGTCTTGTTCAGTTAAACTTTTGGTTATTAGGTTGTGCTTTGTGTGGGGGTGGGGGTGAAACAGGGCTTTCTGTCTCTCCCTTTGGGGGAATGCGACTTTCTTGTCGTATCCCCCTTCTCTTCCCCCATCTGAGCTGAGGCCTAATGGCGGAGCTGGCGGCCTCCAACCTGCGACCGACCTCGAGGATCCGGAGGTAGAGCCAGCCAGGACTCACGAACGCGAGGCTGGCCGTCTTCGAGCTGCGGCGGCGTTCGGGCAACGGCACGACTCGGCGCTCCGGTGAGGGCGGATGGAGCGGGGCTGGAAGGCGCTCCCGTGGGGGCGGCCCGGTGCGGGGCTGAGACGCTCCCGTGGGGGCGGCCCGGCTCCTGGCTGGAAGGCTCTCCCGTGAGGGCGGCCCGGTGCGGGGCTGAGACGCTCCCGTGGGGGCGGCCCGGCTCCTGGCTGGAAGGCTCTCCCGTGGGGGCGGCCCGGTGCGGGGCTGAGACGCTCCCGTGTGGGCGACCCAGCTCCCGGCTGGAAGGCGCTCCCGTGTGGGCGGCCCGGCTCCCGGCTGGAAGGCGCTCCCGTGGGGGCGGCCCGGTGCGGGGCTGGAAGGTGCTCCCGTGAGGACGGCCCGGCTCCCGGCAGGAAGGCACTCCCGTGAGGGCGGCCCGGTGCGGGGCTGAGACGCTCCCGTGAGGGCGACCCAGCTCTCGGCTGGAAGGCGCTCCCGTGTGGGCGGCCCGGTGCGGGGCTGAGACGCTCCCGTGTGGGCGACCCAGCTCCCGGCTGGAAGGCGCTCCCGTGTGGGCGGCCCGGCTCCCGGCTGGAAGGCGCTCCCATGTGGGCGGCCCGGTTCCTGGCTGGAAGGCGCTCCCGTGTGGGCGGCCCGGCTCCCGGCTGGAAGGCGCTCCCGTGGGGGCGTCCCGGTGCGGGGCTGGAAGGTGCTCCGGTGAGGACGGCCCGGCTCCCGGCTGGAAGGCACTCCCGTGGGGGCGGCCCGTTGCGGGGCTGGAAGGTGCTCCGGTGAGGACGGCCCGGCTCCCGGCTGGAAGGCGCTCCCATGAGGGCGGCCCGGTGCGGGGCTGAGACGCTCCCGTGTGGGCGGCCCGGTGCGGGGCGGAGACGGTGCTCCGGTGGCTGAGGCAGCGTTCTGGCGGCGACGACCTGAATCCGGGGCTCGGCCGCGGGCCAGTGGATGACATCGTCGGGAGCTCGCGGGTCACAGGTTGATGCCTGTTTTCCAGCGCTCCCGTGGCAACAACTGCATCCGCTGGACTGGAGGGCGGCAGCTTCGACCACCCCCGGGCCGCGGAGCTTGAACCGCGGGACTGACTTACCATCGCCCGGTGGGGTATCGCCTCAGCGCAGAGGGAGAAGAGGAGGGAAGAGACAGCAACCCTAAGACTTTTGCCTCCATCACAGTGAGGAGGTGCTTGGTGAACTCACTGTGGTGGATGTTAATTTGTGTTTATTGTGTGTTGTTTATTATTACATGTATGGCTGCAGGCAACGACATTCCGTTCAGACCGAAAGGTCTGAATGACAAATAAAGGATTCAATTCAAATTCAATTCAATAATAATAATAATAATAATAATAATAATAATAATAATAATAATAATAATAATAATAATAATAATAATAATAATAATAATAATAATAAAACATTTTATTTATGGGCACCTTTCAGGACTCTCAAGGACACCTTACAGATTAAAACAAGCAAATGACAAACATATAAACAAATGAAACCAAAAAGAAGTAGTAGGGACATCAACAGTACACAATTCAAAGAGAGAGCAGCGGCAGCTAATCACGCCAGCGTTCACTCTCACTTCCGGCAGCCATCTTGGAAACAGAACAATCAAAACACATTTTTGCAGGTAATCCTGCTGTTTTCTTCCCGTCCCCATGAAAGTGGGTGCATCTTCCTTTTTCAATTTGTCTATTTTTTCTCTTCTATCTCCAGCTGTTGGTTTTAAAGCTAATGCTATCTCGACAACACTGGTCTGAACTTATCACAGACATTTCCTCTACTTTCCGTCTGAAGAAGGGTTCCGACCTGAAATGTCACCTATTCGTTTAGTCCAGAGATGCTGCCTGACCCGTTGAGTTAAACCAGCATTTCACGTCTATCTTTGACGCTGCTTCACTGTTCAGTAATGTTGCCTGATCGTCTGAGTGCTCCCAGCCTTTCCTGTTTTTGTTTAGGAAGTCCTACATCAGCAGCATTTTGTTCCACCAGGAAAAGCTGAGTAACTGGAAGTGAACAGCATCCGGCCCCTCTCTTCCCACAGCAGTGCCCTACCGCTGAACTAAATAGTGAGTCTATCTGCAGAGTGAAAAGTCAGAAGCATTGGCATCAGACCTCTGGCTTGCCTCAGACTTGCAGGATATAACATGCATTTGCACACATCCAACAGATGGTGTCTGTGCTAAATGTCACATGTTCCAACTACTGCAGGCTGCTGATCACAACAGAGTCTGACTGTTCCTATTCATGCCATGGCAGCATCTGGATACCACTCACAATGATTTATTGTGCAGGAAGGAACTGCAAGATGCTGGCTTACACCAAAGAAACATAGAAACATAGAAATTAGTTGCAGGACTAGGCCATTCGGCCCTTCGAGCCTGCACCGCCATTCAATATGATCATGGCTGATCATCCAACTCAGTATCCCGTACCTGCCTTCTCTCCATACCCTCTGATCCCCTTAGCCACAAGGGCCACTTCTAACTCCCTCTTAAATATAGCCAATGAACTGGCCTCGACTACCCTCTGTGGCAGAGAGTTCCAGAGATTCACCACTCTCTGTGTGAAAAAAGTTCTTCTCATCTCGGTTTTAAAGGATTTCCCCCTTATCCTTAAGCTGTGACCCCTTGTCCTGGACTTCCCCAACATCGGGAGCAATCTTCCTGCATCTAGCCTGTCCAACCCCTTAAGAATTTTATAAGTTTCTATAAGATCCCCTCTGAATCTCCTAAATTCTAGAGAGTATAAACCAAGTCTATCCAGTCTTTCTTCATAAGACAGTCCTGACATCCCAGGAATCAGTCTGGTGAACCTTCTCTGCACTCCCTCTATGGCAATAATGTCCTTCCTCAGATTTGGAGACCAAAACTGTACGCAATACTCCAGGTGTGGTCTCACCAAGACCCTGTACAACTGCAGTAGAACCTCCCTGCTCCTATACTCAAATCCTATTGCTATGAAAGCTAACATACCATTCGCTTTCTTCACTGCCTGCTGCACCTGCATGCCTACTTTCAATGACTGATGTACCATGACACCCAGGTCTCGCTGCATCTCCCCTTTTCCTAGTCGGCCACCATTTAGATAATAGTCTGCTTTCCTGTTTTTGCCACCAAAATGGATAACCTCACATTTATAGAAAGACACAAAATGCTGGAGTAACTCAGTGTAGTTACTCCAGCATTTTGTGTCACAATGATTAATTCTTTGGTGATCCATGGTAATGTATTGTGGGTGCTTTAAGCCAGACATCACAAGCACCACAGGAATAGTCAGGGATCTCATGTGAAGGGGCAGAGTGGTGCTTACAAATGAACACTACATCCCCAAAGAGTCCACAGGGAAACATGCTCTTGCCCTAACCTTGTGGAGCCACAATACCTCTGTAGGCTGTGGGATCACAGTTGCACAGAGGTTGGAGTTGTTGACTTACAGCGCCAGAGACCCGGGTTTGATCCTGACTACGGGTGCTGGCTGTATGGAGTTTGTACATTTTCCCTGTGACCATACGGGTTTTCTCCAGATGCTCCGGTTTCCTCCCACACTCCAAATACGTGCAGGTTTGTAGGTTAATTGGCTTCTATCAATTGCCTCCAGGATAGTGCTAGTGTACGGGTGATCGTTTGTCAGCGCAGACTCGGTGGGCCGAAAGGCCTGTTTCCGCACTGTATCTCTAAATTCTAACGGCTTAGATTTTGCTAAAGTGTTCTCACAGAGATGAGGAGGCAAGTTTCTCATCAGATTCATGTACCTGGGCTGTGAGTTCAAGCTCACAGTCACCCTAGGCTTCCTAGTCTGGGGATCACTCCAGGCTGATACATTTGATCTGACACCAAGTTAGTGTACGGATTTTGTACCATCTCCAACTTTTCTAAACTTCAAGCAGTGATGTGCTTCACACACAAGGAGCTTCACACGTGCCTTCAAAACCCCAGATCTTTTCATGGATCACAAGAGCTCCTGCTCATATAATGTTCGAGTTATGTTTAATAATTAGAAGAATGTTCTCTTAATTAATTCCAGTTAATTCCTTCATTCTTTTATATGAAACTACTTTTATTCAAAAAATAAAAATAAACATAGAGTATTAACACAATCAAAGACTGCCTATGTTGACAGTTTACAAACAAACGATCATCAAATTAATATAACATCAACTTTATCAACAAAACACTCGACCTCCAACGGCGACCAGCATTCACGGAGGTCTGCTTTGTCCAGTGAGGCTGATATTATCTCCCCTTCCCTTGGTGTCATTCCAATCTGGATTTTATGAACTCCTGCTGAGATAAAACAAAAAATGCTGGAACAACACAGAGGAGAGGGTCAATATTTCATGATCTTCCACCAGAACTAGAAAAAAATGAATAGAAAACAGGCATAACAAATTGCGAGGGGATGTTCATGATAGGGAGAAAACTTTAAATAAAATAATATTGGTATCAGCTGGAAAAGATGGCAACGTATTTTTAATTGCAGCTAATTACAGCTCATCTGTGTGGAGAAGATGTACAATTGAAAATACAGGAGGGAAACTGAAACAATACCAGAACTTGTGAGTTGCAGAAAACAACAGTTGCCTGTGAAGCCACCTCTGTTTTTCTCTATCCACATTTACTGCAGAATGACCAGCCTGATTTTCACCATTCTCGTTTACATCCGTTTCCAGCAACTGCAGCGTTCTGCATCCCATAGACACATTGTACCATTCAAGCTCCCCAGTTGCACCGTGTGAAACTGCACCCTCTCCCTTAGATGTTGCTTTGATCTGTTTATCTGTCTGACAGGTCTGGAGAATCGTCAGTATCATTGTCCAATTAGCTGAGATTGTTTTGGCCACTTGTCAGCCTATTCCCCATATAAAACCCACGCATTCTAGCCGGAGGCAGGAGCCATGGAGCGTATTAAAATCATGTTTTAGTGCATTGTAGAAATATGCTTCCAATGTTTTTTGTTTGAAGTATTTTTAAGATAATGTAGGCCCTACATGAGAGATACGAGCAGGTGATTATTACGTTTGTTATTGCTTGTCCTCCAAAAACTGGGGGATAATAATGCAGGCCATCACCCAGCTCAAAAAGTGGGGGGATATATCCCCCATCCCTCCCCGGATCGACACCAGTGCCTTCCACAGTACAGAAAAAATGGCAAAAAAACTTTTAAATGGAAACTTTTGGTTTGTAGTTGGAAAAAGGGACAAGAAATAATCATAACAATCAACAATTATTTCCTGATTTTGCAAAGTCATACAAATTATGTTTTGCTCGGGGAAAAAATCAGAGTATTTTGAAAGTATGCATTCTCCTTTTGATGTATATTTCATTTTGATTTGAATTTAGAATCATCAAAGCATGACATTAATAAAGGGGGTATATGTTTGTGGAAACATTACTTTTTTTAAATGTAAGACTTTCGAGAAATCTAAAATGCATCAGACATATACGTTTGAATACACTGAGTCTCTTGCCCAGAGTAGGTGAATCGAGGACCAGATTAAAGGAGAAGGGGAAAAGATTTCAAGGAATCTGAGGGGTAACTTTTTTCACACAAAGGGTGGTGGGTGTATGGAACAAGCTGCCAGAGGAGATAGTTGAGGCAGGGACTATCCAACATTTAAGAAACAGTTAGACTGATACATGGATAGGAAAGGTTTGGAGGGATATGGACCAAAAGCAGGTAGTGTAGCTGGGACATGTTGGCGGGTGTGGGCAAGTTGGGCCGAAGGGCCTGTTTTCACACTGTAACATTCTATAATGACATTATACCTCCACCATGCATGAATGCTTCAAGATCAAGTGGTCACATTTTATTGCACTATACTCAAGCATAGAAACATGGAAAATAGGTGAAGGAATAGGCCATTCGGCCATTCAGTACCCCTTTCCTATTTTTTCCCCATATCCCAGAGTTCTTTTAGCAGAGAAAGGACCCTTGTGCTTTCCCTTCTGCCTTTCTTGAAAGGCTGATGAAGCAAAAGGGCTGCTGCAGACAGCAGTAGATGTACATTTAGTAACATCCACCAAACTAGTTCCTTCCCTGCTCTCATGGTTCTGAATGATTTTTTTTTAAACCTGGGAGGCTTTTGCAAACTCTGCAACTATGATTGAGCACGCCCAGGAGTGACAGAGGTCACGTGCTTATGTTAATATTAACCTTTTTTTCACCCAGTTTTATTCCACCAGGGAGGTCTTACCTTCCACTACCTGCAACCTCCGGCAACCACCTTCAACTAGCATCACAACCGGCTTCGACTAAAAAATTACCGATTTTTAAAACGGCAACCGATTTTTAGTCGCGGCCGGTTTTGAATTTTTTGAAATAATCGGCGGAACATAGAAGAAGCGGAAACCACTTTCGACCATTAGGGGGACTGTCAAAAACCTCCGGGAAACCTCCACTAATGCAATCATCAAGAAAGCTCATCAGCGCCTCTATTTCCTGAGAAGATTACAGAGAGTCGGTTTGTACTTCCGGTGGCGCTGGTGCCAGCTGCCTCCACCTTTGTTTTTTTGTTTATTTAGTTATGTAAAAGTGTGTTTTTTTGTGTTTTTTTTGTGTTTTGATGTGGGGGAAGAGGGCACGGTGCGGGGGATACCGTCCTTCAGCCGCTTCCTGGTGAAGACGCAACTTTTATTCGAGTCGCGTCCTCGCCCCCCTCGCCCCCCCCCCCCCCCCCCAGCGGCCTACCTACTGGATTGGCGTGGACTTTCCTGCGACCAGAGCTCCAGCAGCGGCGGGACAGCGCTGTAACATCGCGAGGCTGGAGATGCCTTACCGGGGATCGCCGTCTGGAGCCCGGAGTGCTGGACCTGCTGCACCGACATCATGGAGCTGCGGTTTGCGGAGCTCCCAACGCGGGCGGCGCTGATGGACAGCGCGGGGTCTTGCGACTCTGCCCAGCTCGGCCTGCGGACTCGGGAGCTGCGGACTCGGGAGCTGCGGACTCGGGAGCTGCGGACTCGGGAGCTGCGGACTCGGGAGCTGCGGACTCGGGAGCTGCGGATTCGGGAGCTGCGGACTCGGGAGCTGCGGACTCGGGAGCTGCGGGCTCGGGAGCTGCGGGCTCGGGAGCTGCGGGCTCGGGAGCTGCGGTCTCGGGAGCTGCGGACTCGGGAGCTGCGGACTCGGGAGCTGCGGACTCGGGAGCTGCGGACTCGGGAGCTGCGGGCTCGGGAGCTGCGGACTCCGGCTGCGGGAGGCGGCTGATCAGGAGGTCCGGGCCGCTGAGGAGGAGGATGTTCACCGTCGGGGTTCGGCGTCGGCGTTCCACCAGCCCGGCGTGAGGGCCTGAACATCGGGCCACCCGGGGCGGCGACTGCGGGTGCTAGGAAGGCCTCGACCACGAGTGAACATCTGGGAAGAACGGAGGGGAGGCTGGCTGGACTATGGTGCCTTCCTCACCTTGGTGCCACTGTGTTATGTTGTGTCGTGGACTTTCAGTGTTTGTGCTTTTTTTTAAATTCTATTTTATTTTTAATATGTTTTATTATTTATTATTATTTATTTATTTTTATTTTTATGATACTGCCTGTAAGGGAAATTCATTTCGTTGTCTCTAACTGAGACAATGACAATAAATGTGAATACAATACAATACAATACAATCAATGAAGACTCTCTCTAACCTCTACAGGTGCACAGTAGAGAGCATGCTGACCGGTTGCATCGTGGCTTGGTTCGGCAATTTGAGCGCCCTGGAGAGGAAAAGTCTACAAAAGGTAGTAAACACTGACCAGTCCATCATCGGCTCTGACCTTCTTTCCATTGAGGGAATTTATCGCAGTCGCTGCCTCAAAAAGGCTGGCAGTATCATCAAAGACCCACACCATCCTGGCCACACACTCATCTCCCTGCTACCTTCAGGTAGAAAGTACACAAGTCTGAAGACTGCAACAACCAGGTTCAGGAATAGCTACTTCCCCACAGCCCTCATGCTATTAAACCTGGCTTGGACAAAACTCTGATTATTAATAACCCATTTTCTGTTATTTGCACTTTATCAGTTTATTTATTCATGTGTGTATATATTTATATCATGGTATATGGACACACTTATCTGTTTTGTAATAAATGCCTACTATGTTCTGTGTGCTGAAGTAAAGCAAGAATTTCATTGTCCTATACAGGGACACATGACAATAAACTCACTTGAACTTGAACCGCACGGAAACCTTGGGTGGGGCGCAAAGTCTCCAGAGGTTTCCGTTCAGGTTTCCTAAGTGGGACAGGGGCATAACACACAAAAAAGGTTTCTGGGAACTAATTCAGCATGCAAAATGCGCACAAGTGGGTCCAGATTGTGGACATTAATGTCTGGTGAGTAAGGAATTTCAGTCAATCAATACCTGTAGAAGACAGTAATAAAGGAACTATAAACAGAGAAATCCATGATAGCTTATATCAAGTTTTAAATAACATGCCTTGGTTGGAGTCCCAAGAAACTACAGAGGATGGAATCTTGTGTAGAAAAGAAAGTGCTGGAGGAATTCCGTGGGTCAGGCAGCATCTGTGGAGGGAAATGGATAGATGGCGTTTCAGATCTGGACCTTTCTTCACACTGTGCAAATTGTTTACATTGGATTTAATCTTCCAGAACCTCAAACATTCCTTTTGATTGGAATGCTGCTATTGTAGCAAGGGAGGTAGTAACACAGTGCAGTTTGGCTGAAATCAATAGTAGGGATAATTCTGGAAGCATTATTAAAGATTTGATAATTGGATAACTGGAAAACTCCCACCACAGGCAAAAACAAAGGACATAGCCTTTAAAAGAGAAATTTGTTGTTTGTAAGCATGTTAAACAACAGAAAAAAGTTGGGTAGAAAAACTATTTTCAAAAGGTCCTTAAGACAGTGCACACAAGATAAAGATTATGGGAGGGATAATTTGTTGGCAGGCATTGAGGACTTAGTACCAAAGTGAAAATAGTGAACGCAAGTTGTGGTGTTGAAGAACTATTGAATTGCTGCAAGAAGTAGTGCTTAGTCATGGTCAGTTACAGTCTATATTGATGAGGAGACTATATTGACCCCAATATGTGGGGAGTGGATGCGAAAGTGAGATAACATAGAACTAGTGTGAACGGGTGATTGGTGGTCTATAGAGTCTATTTCCATGCTTTCAATCAAAAAAGAAAGTAGACCAGTCTACAGAAGATACAAAACTAAGTTTAGTTTGAACGTGATCCAAAAATACTACAAAGCAACATGGGTCAATAAAAGTCTATAATGTGGAGCAGTTATACAGTGTGCCAAATATAAAAATAATATTTGTTTTAAAGTATAAAAGACCACAATATGTTGGCATCCTGATGTATTTTGGTGTCCTTGTGTGAAGTTTGGGGCAGAAAATAATCAGGAAACCACTGGGTGGTACTGCTATGACAGCCTCGCCAATAGTCTGTCTGTGCTTTTGTCTTTTTTTTGTTATATTTAGTGTGTTTTAAAAGTTTCTCTGGTTTGTTTTATGTGGGGGGTGGGGGAGGGGGGAGGGGGAAACTTTTTATCAATCTCTTTACCTTGCCGGAGATGCGATTTATTTTGGGGTCGAATCTCCGGTCGCTCTGCGGCCTAACATCATGGAGTTGGAGGCCTTGCTCGGGACTGACTTTGAACCCCACTGTGGGGCATGGACTTACCATCTGAGCCAATTCCTTGCCTGGGATCGCGCTCCAACCACTGCCTGCGGACTTTAACATTGTGGAGCTCGCATTCTCGGGTTGAGATCGAGTCGGGAGCTCCAGTCGCAGAAGGTTTTGACCAGTCCCGACCCGGGGCCAGTTCGCCCGGCGCGGGGAGCTGTCATTCCCCCAATGCAGGAGCTGATCGCCCCGACGCGGAGGGCCTGCCACCGGATACGGGAGTCAAGATTGTCCCGTCTACAGAAGGCTCGAGGCCCCCGACCGCGGGAGAACAAAGAAGGGAAGAGATTTAACTTTTTTTTGCCTTCCACCACAGTGAGGAATGTGGAGGAGTCACTGTGGTGGATGTTCATGTTAAAATGTATTTTGTGTGTTTATTTGTATGACTGACTTGGCAAATCAAATTCCTCATATGTTTCAAAACATACTTGGCTAATAAAGTATGATTATGATGATTATGAAAGTAAATTAATGCTGTTCTTTATTACAGAAAGGTTGGAAGAGAATCAAGATAGCAAGCTTTGGGAACATCATCGCTGGTGTGATGCATACAGTAGGTATGTTGCAAAGCCTACCTGAAGTGTCTTTGAAAATCTGCCGCTGCGGGTGTGCGCGATTTTGGCGCCGTTTAGAGGGGGGCGGGTTTAAAACGCGATTTTCTCTAGGCTGTTCAAATCGAGGATGTTCAGCCTAGTTAATTATTAACGAAAAATCGCTGGAAGACCCCGTCGCAAAAGCTATTATTAGTTTTAAAGGCCTGGTATAATAGTTATAGTAGTTTAAAAATCAATCTCTAAACCCGCGACCGCCAGCAACCGCAGGGTCTCATAAAGCAAACCACAGAAGGTATGCTGTATATTTTTACATTAAAAAGGGCTTCTAAAGATCCCTTTATACAAAGTTTAATATTGCGAGTAGCTCATTTTGGGCCCATTATATCCCGCAGTATTATTCTGGGCATTTGAGGGCACAAATCTACCGCAATGTGAACGTTCTAAACCAGCGCGTTCCACAGGGACCCACTGGAAAGCTGATTTAAATGGACATTTATTTACAGCAATTGAACACTGAATGCCTTCCATTTGGCCTATAAATTAATGTAAATGAGATTTAAAAATCATGTTTTATTGTGAATTATTTGTGAATATTATTTGGACATTTAGGCTATTTAAAAATGTTAATCATTTATTAAGAAATGGATAGATGTTTAGATCTAGTAATTGAAGTCTGAAATTAGCTACAATTAGGTAACTAACTAATTATATGCTTTAATTTCAGGTCATCCAAGTAAGATTATTTTATATTTGTTTCAGAATGCTTCAATCTATGATAACTGAAAATTTCATTCAGTTCTCTTAATTTTTAAGAAAGTTATGGGCTTTTGACTGTTCACGATCACAGCTTTTTTGTTATGTCCATAGAAAATCAATAGGGAACAAGATGCTCATTTCCGAGTATGAAAATGGCCATAACTTTTTAAATACTTGAGATATGAAAGTGAATTAGGTGTCAAATTAAACTTATTTTTATGCTTTATCTGATGGGATAAATTACAGACTTGATTTTTAAAATCTCAAAATTTTGTAACATTGCTACATACAGTTCACATTTCCTTGGCTATGGAGGGACATGCAGCAGTTCAGCAGAATTATTCCTGAGATAGAAGTCTATTGCAGGTGGAGAGATGAATTGTGGAATAGACTAGTATTCTAGGGAGAGTGGGTATGATTTCATTGCAATTTAAACAATTCTCATTGCAGAGTAAATTGCAGAGTAAATACCGTGAGGTGGTTTCTCCTGCTTGCAGAATCTAAAACTAGGCAGTCAGTCTCACTAGAAATTCAGTCTCACTTTTTTAGCAAACTGTTGCAATAACTAGTCAAACTAATTTCATTATTATATTGCAATTTCAATGCCTCATAACTGTACTTGTTGACTCTTGGCAGACCAATTTCCTTCTGGGATCAATGAAGTCGTATCATAAACATATACTGCTACACTTTGTGAGATACTTATGAAACTGATTTTCAATGATTTCAGGTTACAAAGTCTTCCATTTATTTAGCGCTGTCACTTGGAAAGCCATCACCAGGATTCTCCTCAATTTCCTCCTTGCAGTGGTCAATACGATGTTCCCAAATCACCATGTGATTCAGTCCACATAGAAGCACAGTGAGTGTAATGGCTCCTTTCGTCTTTTTTTGGTTATTTTTAGTATGTTTTAAAAGTGTGTTAATGTTCTCTGGTTTGAATGGCGCTGCTGGCTCGAAGGGCCGAATAGCCTCCTCCTGCACCTGTTTTCTATGTTTCCATGTTTCTATGTTTTTATGTTTCATCGTACTAGTTTTACCGTCATCCTGTTGAGTTCCAATGTCTGTAATAACTTGTTATCACCTATCCCACAGCCAAAAATGGACCTTGTGGGCTCTCTCCACATCGTTCATTCGCTTGTCTTAAGTAGCATCTATATCTCTCGTTCCCCTTTCCCCTTCTCTCAATCTAAAGAAAGGTCTTGACCCAAAACGTCACCTATTCCTTTTCTCCAGAAATGCTGCCTGACCTGTTGAGTTACTCCAGCTACTTTTTGTCTGTTTTCTATAAAGCCATTGCTGCTTGGTTTCACATTTACACATCAAATTGTAACCACAATATTTCCAGCAATGACTAATGTTCACACCCTGCAGAACCATTTCAATCAAAGCTTATCTGAAAATGAAACTGACATGTACCAGGAATAGGCAACAGACACCTAAACCACAGAGGAGTCAAGGGTATAGGAACAGAGCAGATAGACAGACTTGAGACCAAGATTGGATGCCTGGAATTTCCTGAATGATAGTGCATGCTTGAGGCACCTTCTAGTCTACTCTTGCTGCTCGTTCTTATATTCTTAAGAGAGAGCTGCACATTTCACTAAATATGTGGGAGTTCACGAAAGCTGTTTGTTCGGACAATGGAAGAGAAACTTGGCAGAGTTATCCATTTTGCATCCTCCCCAATCCACCCACTAACTAAACAATCTTTTAATTGTTACTTTAATAGATTACAATAGTTCAACCTATTTTTAACAGACTTTCATATGCTGCACGCAGGACAAATGCTTTTACATTACGATACCAACAAGTAGAGCAGTAGGTGCGGGGGGGGGCAAATCCAGAATTAAATGATTTTCTTGCATTCAGCTCAGCAATGTATTGCCATACCCAAGCACAATCCCCAATTAGCAAAGTGTACATAGAAACATAGAAACATAGAAAATAGGTGCAGGAGTAGGCCATTCGGCCCTTCGAGCCTGCACCGCCATTCGATATGATCATGGCTGATCATCCAACTCAGTATCCTGTACCTGCCTTCTCTCCATACCCCCTGATACCTTTAGCCACAAGGGCCACATCTAACACCCTCTTAAATATAACCAATGAACTGGCCTCAACTACCTTCTGTGGCAGAGAATTCCACAGATTCACCACTCTCTGTGTGAAAAATGTTTTTCTCATCTCGGTCCTAAAAGACTTCCCTCTTATCCTTAAACTGTGACCCCTAGTTCTGGACTTCCCCAACATTGGTAATAATCTTCCTGCATCTAGCCTGTCCAACCCCTTAAGAATTTTGTACGTTTCTATAAGATCCCCCCTCAATCTTCTAAATTCTAGCGAGTACAAGCCGAGTCTATCCAGTCTTTCTTCATATGAAAGTCCTGCCATCCTAGGAATCAGTCTGGTGAACCTTCTCTGTACTCCCTCTATGGCAAGAATGTCTTTCCTCAGATTTGGAGACCAAAACTGTACACAATACTCCAGGTGTGGTCTCACCAAGACCCTGTACAACTGCAGTAGAACCTCCCTGCTCCTATACTCAAATCCTTTTGCTATGAATGCTAGCATAAATAGACCACAGAGAACGCATGCAAGAGATGCCAGGTTCAAAGTCCAGTCTGAGCTCTAGGTCTTATGAGTGGTGTCCAATCCAGGCAATCCCCAGGCTGCTTCAGGGCCTCAAACCAACACCTTTCTTGGACGGTAGATAAAAATGCTGGAGAAACTCAGTGTCTATGGAGCAAAGGAAATAGGCAACGTTTCGGGCCGAAACTCTTCTTCAGACTGATGTGAGGGTGGGGAGGGGGGGGGGGGGGGGGGGGGGGGGGGGGGGGGGGGCTGGAAGAAGAAAGGAAGATGCTGCCTCACCCGCTGAGTTTCTCCAGCATTTTTGTCTACCTTTGATTTTCCAGCATCTGCAGTTCCTTCTTAAACACCTCTCTTGGATGTCTGGATCAACCAACAAACTGATATCCCTCTCCTCACCCTTCCACCTTTGTGGCCCGGGGGTTGCTTCCACAGCCGGCCTTGAGGGCCAGACCCTGGTTCCCTCTCCTACTGGCCTTGTTCCTCATGTCCTGGTGTCCATCGTTGCCAGCTCCATTCTCTCTTGTCTCCAGAGCACGAATAGGGACCAGCTTGGCAGCCCGCCGGGTGTGTACGTTCAGCCTAGTGGCCAAGCTGGGTCTTTGTAAAAGGGAAGGAGAGCACAGGAGAGGTTACTGATATCTCTAGAAAAAGTAATAGGACAAAGTTTAAGAAGGGATAAGAGTCTATGGTCTGGCAAAATGGGAACCAATTTGGGAAGTGGGTGGTGAATACTGAACTAAAGGTGGTATACTTGAATGCATGCAGGAACAGAGTAGATGAACATACAGCAGAGAGTGGTTAGGAATTGATAGGTATAACACTGAGACGTGGCTGTCTGAGGATCAGAATAGGATCTGAACATCCAAGGATACTCATCCTATCAAAAAGACAGGCAAGGGGCAGAGGGGGTGAGGTGCGTCTGCTGGTAAAGAATGAAATTCAATCCTTAGCAAGGGATGACAGAGGATTGGATATAGATCTGAACGTCACCCATTCCTTCTCCCAGAGATGCTGACTGTCCCGCTGAGTTACTCCAGCTTTTTGAGTCTATCTTCAATCAGATATAGAATCCTTGTGGGTAAAGCTAAGAAACTCCAAGGGTAAAGATACTCCAATTATACATAGGTCTTGTGTAATGAACCGGATTTGATTCGAGAGCTTGTAAAGGAACCCCTTGGATGCAGTGGCCATGACATGTTAAAATTCAACCTGCTGTTTGAGAGGGAGGAGATGAAATCAGATGTGAGTAAAGGTAACTACTTGAGGGAGGAGCAGGCTAGAATTGATTGGAAAGGGACCCTAGCTGGAATGATGGTGGAGCAGCAATGGCAGGAGTATCTGGGAGTAATTCAGAAGACGCAGGATCTTTTCATCCCAAAGAAGAAAGATTCTAAGGGGAAAATGGGGCAATCGTGGCTGACAAAAGAAATCAAAAACAGCATAAAAATAAAAGAGACGGCATATAATATTCAAAGATTAGTGGGAAGCTAGTGGATCGGAAAGCTTTTAAAAACCAACAGAAGGCCCCTTAGTTGAGGAGGGATCTACTGGCATTGGAGAGGGCCCAGAGGAGATTTTCGAAAATGATCCTGGTGATGATTGGGTTAATGCATGATGAGCGTTTGATGGAACTGGGTCTTTTAGAAGGATGAGGCGGGGATCTCATTGAAACTTATTAAATAGGTATGTTACAATACTTACCTTCAGCGGCGCTGCAATTCTGCCACTGGCCGTGTGCGCGATTTTGGCGTCTTTGAGGGGGGAGCGGGGTTAAAACGCGTTTTTTTTCCTACCTTGTCCTGGATTATATTTGGTTGGAGTGCAAGCTTTTGCTGAAGAATCGTTCCGACGGGCGTTCTGTCTATTTTTTTTTGTAAATCGCCCGACTCGTTCAGCGCTGGAGTCATTTTAAAATCAGCTTCTAAAGCAGTCAACGCCGACAACGGGGACGGATTTCAGGTAGGTGACAGGTAAAAGAAAGCGGTTTATTTTTATGTATAAAAGTGGTCCTTAAGATACCTTTAGCTGATCGCCCCGACGCGGAGGGCCTGCCACCGGATACGGGAGTCAAGATTGTCCCGTCTACAGAAGGCTCGAGGCCCCCGACCGCGGGAGAACAAAGAAGGGAAGAGATTTAACTTTTTTTTGCCTTCCACCACAGTGAGGAATGTGGAGGAGTCACTGTGGTGGATGTTCATGTTAAAATGTATTTTGTGTGTTTATTTGTATGACTGACTTGGCAAATCAAATTCCTCATATGTTTCAAAACATACTTGGCTAATAAAGTATGATTATGATGATTATGAAAGTAAATTAATGCTGTTCTTTATTACAGAAAGGTTGGAAGAGAATCAAGATAGCAAGCTTTGGGAACATCATCGCTGGTGTGATGCATACAGTAGGTATGTTGCAAAGCCTACCTGAAGTGTCTTTGAAAATCTGCCGCTGCGGGTGTGCGCGATTTTGGCGCCGTTTAGAGGGGGGCGGGTTTAAAACGCGATTTTCTCTAGGCTGTTCAAATCGAGGATGTTCAGCCTAGTTAATTATTAACGAAAAATCGCTGGAAGACCCCGTCGCAAAAGCTATTATTAGTTTTAAAGGCCTGGTATAATAGTTATAGTAGTTTAAAAATCAATCTCTAAACCCGCGACCGCCAGCAACCGCAGGGTCTCATAAAGCAAACCACAGAAGGTATGCTGTATATTTTTACATTAAAAAGGGCTTCTAAAGATCCCTTTATACAAAGTTTAATATTGCGAGTAGCTCATTTTGGGCCCATTATATCCCGCAGTATTATTCTGGGCATTTGAGGGCACAAATCTACCGCAATGTGAACGTTCTAAACCAGCGCGTTCCACAGGGACCCACTGGAAAGCTGATTTAAATGGACATTTATTTACAGCAATTGAACACTGAATGCCTTCCATTTGGCCTATAAATTAATGTAAATGAGATTTAAAAATCATGTTTTATTGTGAATTATTTGTGAATATTATTTGGACATTTAGGCTATTTAAAAATGTTAATCATTTATTAAGAAATGGATAGATGTTTAGATCTAGTAATTGAAGTCTGAAATTAGCTACAATTAGGTAACTAACTAATTATATGCTTTAATTTCAGGTCATCCAAGTAAGATTATTTTATATTTGTTTCAGAATGCTTCAATCTATGATAACTGAAAATTTCATTCAGTTCTCTTAATTTTTAAGAAAGTTATGGGCTTTTGACTGTTCACGATCACAGCTTTTTTGTTATGTCCATAGAAAATCAATAGGGAACAAGATGCTCATTTCCGAGTATGAAAATGGCCATAACTTTTTAAATACTTGAGATATGAAAGTGAATTAGGTGTCAAATTAAACTTATTTTTATGCTTTATCTGATGGGATAAATTACAGACTTGATTTTTAAAATCTCAAAATTTTGTAACATTGCTACATACAGTTCACATTTCCTTGGCTATGGAGGGACATGCAGCAGTTCAGCAGAATTATTCCTGAGATAGAAGTCTATTGCAGGTGGAGAGATGAATTGTGGAATAGACTAGTATTCTAGGGAGAGTGGGTATGATTTCATTGCAATTTAAACAATTCTCATTGCAGAGTAAATTGCAGAGTAAATACCGTGAGGTGGTTTCTCCTGCTTGCAGAATCTAAAACTAGGCAGTCAGTCTCACTAGAAATTCAGTCTCACTTTTTTAGCAAACTGTTGCAATAACTAGTCAAACTAATTTCATTATTATATTGCAATTTCAATGCCTCATAACTGTACTTGTTGACTCTTGGCAGACCAATTTCCTTCTGGGATCAATGAAGTCGTATCATAAACATATACTGCTACACTTTGTGAGATACTTATGAAACTGATTTTCAATGATTTCAGGTTACAAAGTCTTCCATTTATTTAGCGCTGTCACTTGGAAAGCCATCACCAGGATTCTCCTCAATTTCCTCCTTGCAGTGGTCAATACGATGTTCCCAAATCACCATGTGATTCAGTCCACATAGAAGCACAGTGAGTGTAATGGCTCCTTTCGTCTTTTTTTGGTTATTTTTAGTATGTTTTAAAAGTGTGTTAATGTTCTCTGGTTTGAATGGCGCTGCTGGCTCGAAGGGCCGAATAGCCTCCTCCTGCACCTGTTTTCTATGTTTCCATGTTTCTATGTTTTTATGTTTCATCGTACTAGTTTTACCGTCATCCTGTTGAGTTCCAATGTCTGTAATAACTTGTTATCACCTATCCCACAGCCAAAAATGGACCTTGTGGGCTCTCTCCACATCGTTCATTCGCTTGTCTTAAGTAGCATCTATATCTCTCGTTCCCCTTTCCCCTTCTCTCAATCTAAAGAAAGGTCTCGACCCAAAACGTCACCTATTCCTTTTCTCCAGAAATGCTGCCTGACCTGTTGAGTTACTCCAGCTACTTTTTGTCTGTTTTCTATAAAGCCATTGCTGCTTGGTTTCACATTTACACATCAAATTGTAACCACAATATTTCCAGCAATGACTAATGTTCACACCCTGCAGAACCATTTCAATCAAAGCTTATTTGAAAATGAAACTGACATGTACCAGGAATAGGCAACAGACACCTAAACCACAGAGGAGTCAAGGGTATAGGAACAGAGCAGATAGACAGACTTGAGACCAAGATTGGATGCCTGGAATTTCCTGAATGATAGTGCATGCTTGAGGCACCTTCTAGTCTACTCTTGCTGCTCGTTCTTATATTCTTAAGAGAGAGCTGCACATTTCACTAAATATGTGGGAGTTCACGAAAGCTGTTTGTTCGGACAATGGAAGAGAAACTTGGCAGAGTTATCCATTTTGCATCCTCCCCAATCCACCCACTAACTAAACAATCTTTTAATTGTTACTTTAATAGATTACAATAGTTCAACCTATTTTTAACAGACTTTCATATGCTGCACGCAGGACAAATGCTTTTACATTACGATACCAACAAGTAGAGCAGTAGGTGCGGGGGGGGGGCAAATCCAGAATTAAATGATTTTCTTGCATTCAGCTCAGCAATGTATTGCCATACCCAAGCACAATCCCCAATTAGCAAAGTGTACATAGAAACATAGAAACATAGAAAATAGGTGCAGGAGTAGGCCATTCGGCCCTTCGAGCCTGCACCGCCATTCGATATGATCATGGCTGATCATCCAACTCAGTATCCTGTACCTGCCTTCTCTCCATACCCCCTGATACCTTTAGCCACAAGGGCCACATCTAACACCCTCTTAAATATAACCAATGAACTGGCCTCAACTACCTTCTGTGGCAGAGAATTCCACAGATTCACCACTCTCTGTGTGAAAAATGTTTTTCTCATCTCGGTCCTAAAAGACTTCCCTCTTATCCTTAAACTGTGACCCCTAGTTCTGGACTTCCCCAACATTGGTAATAATCTTCCTGCATCTAGCCTGTCCAACCCCTTAAGAATTTTGTACGTTTCTATAAGATCCCCCCTCAATCTTCTAAATTCTAGCGAGTACAAGCCGAGTCTATCCAGTCTTTCTTCATATGAAAGTCCTGCCATCCTAGGAATCAGTCTGGTGAACCTTCTCTGTACTCCCTCTATGGCAAGAATGTCTTTCCTCAGATTTGGAGACCAAAACTGTACACAATACTCCAGGTGTGGTCTCACCAAGACCCTGTACAACTGCAGTAGAACCTCCCTGCTCCTATACTCAAATCCTTTTGCTATGAATGCTAGCATAAATAGACCACAGAGAACGCATGCAAGAGATGCCAGGTTCAAAGTCCAGTCTGAGCTCTAGGTCTTATGAGTGGTGTCCAATCCAGGCAATCCCCAGGCTGCTTCAGGGCCTCAAACCAACACCTTTCTTGGACGGTAGATAAAAATGCTGGAGAAACTCAGTGTCTATGGAGCAAAGGAAATAGGCAACGTTTCGGGCCGAAACTCTTCTTCAGACTGATGTGAGGGTGGGGAGGGTGGGGGGGGGGGGGGGGGGGGGGGGGGGGGGGGGGGTTGGAAGAAGAAAGGAAGATGCTGCCTCACCCGCTGAGTTTCTCCAGCATTTTTGTCTACCTTTGATTTTCCAGCATCTGCAGTTCCTTCTTAAACACCTCTCTTGGATGTCTGGATCAACCAACAAACTGATATCCCTCTCCTCACCCTTCCACCTTTGTGGCCCGGGGGTTGCTTCCACAGCCGGCCTTGAGGGCCAGACCCTGGTTCCCTCTCCTACTGGCCTTGTTCCTCATGTCCTGGTGTCCATCGTTGCCAGCTCCATTCTCTCTTGTCTCCAGAGCACGAATAGGGACCAGCTTGGCAGCCCGCCGGGTGTGTACGTTCAGCCTAGTGGCCAAGCTGGGTCTTTGTAAAAGGGAAGGAGAGCACAGGAGAGGTTACTGATATCTCTAGAAAAAGTAATAGGACAAAGTTTAAGAAGGGATAAGAGTCTATGGTCTGGCAAAATGGGAACCAATTTGGGAAGTGGGTGGTGAATACTGAACTAAAGGTGGTATACTTGAATGCATGCAGGAACAGAGTAGATGAACATACAGCAGAGAGTGGTTAGGAATTGATAGGTATAACACTGAGACGTGGCTGTCTGAGGATCAGAATAGGATCTGAACATCCAAGGATACTCATCCTATCAAAAAGACAGGCAAGGGGCAGAGGGGGTGAGGTGCGTCTGCTGGTAAAGAATGAAATTCAATCCTTAGCAAGGGATGACAGAGGATTGGATATAGATCTGAACGTCACCCATTCCTTCTCCCAGAGATGCTGACTGTCCCGCTGAGTTACTCCAGCTTTTTGAGTCTATCTTCAATCAGATATAGAATCCTTGTGGGTAAAGCTAAGAAACTCCAAGGGTAAAGATACTCCAATTATACATAGGTCTTGTGTAATGAACCGGATTTGATTCGAGAGCTTGTAAAGGAACCCCTTGGATGCAGTGGCCATGACATGTTAAAATTCAACCTGCTGTTTGAGAGGGAGGAGATGAAATCAGATGTGAGTAAAGGTAACTACTTGAGGGAGGAGCAGGCTAGAATTGATTGGAAAGGGACCCTAGCTGGAATGATGGTGGAGCAGCAATGGCAGGAGTATCTGGGAGTAATTCAGAAGACGCAGGATCTTTTCATCCCAAAGAAGAAAGATTCTAAGGGGAAAATGGGGCAATCGTGGCTGACAAAAGAAATCAAAAACAGCATAAAAATAAAAGAGACGGCATATAATATTCAAAGATTAGTGGGAAGCTAGTGGATCGGAAAGCTTTTAAAAACCAACAGAAGGCCCCTTAGTTGAGGAGGGATCTACTGGCATTGGAGAGGGCCCAGAGGAGATTTTCGAAAATGATCCTGGTGATGATTGGGTTAATGCATGATGAGCGTTTGATGGAACTGGGTCTTTTAGAAGGATGAGGCGGGGATCTCATTGAAACTTATTAAATAGGTATGTTACAATACTTACCTTCAGCGGCGCTGCAATTCTGCCACTGGCCGTGTGCGCGATTTTGGCGTCTTTGAGGGGGGAGCGGGGTTAAAACGCGTTTTTTTTCCTACCTTGTCCTGGATTATATTTGGTTGGAGTGCAAGCTTTTGCTGAAGAATCGTTCCGACGGGCGTTCTGTCTATTTTTTTTTGTAAATCGCCCGACTCGTTCAGCGCTGGAGTCATTTTAAAATCAGCTTCTAAAGCAGTCAACGCCGACAACGGGGACGGATTTCAGGTAGGTGACAGGTAAAAGAAAGCGGTTTATTTTTATGTATAAAAGTGGTCCTTAAGATACCTTTAGCTGATCGCCCCGACGCGGAGGGCCTGCCACCGGATACGGGAGTCAAGATTGTCCCGTCTACAGAAGGCTCGAGGCCCCCGACCGCGGGAGAACAAAGAAGGGAAGAGATTTAACTTTTTTTTGCCTTCCACCACAGTGAGGAATGTGGAGGAGTCACTGTGGTGGATGTTCATGTTAAAATGTATTTTGTGTGTTTATTTGTATGACTGACTTGGCAAATCAAATTCCTCATATGTTTCAAAACATACTTGGCTAATAAAGTATGATTATGATGATTATGAAAGTAAATTAATGCTGTTCTTTATTACAGAAAGGTTGGAAGAGAATCAAGATAGCAAGCTTTGGGAACATCATCGCTGGTGTGATGCATACAGTAGGTATGTTGCAAAGCCTACCTGAAGTGTCTTTGAAAATCTGCCGCTGCGGGTGTGCGCGATTTTGGCGCCGTTTAGAGGGGGGCGGGTTTAAAACGCGATTTTCTCTAGGCTGTTCAAATCGAGGATGTTCAGCCTAGTTAATTATTAACGAAAAATCGCTGGAAGACCCCGTCGCAAAAGCTATTATTAGTTTTAAAGGCCTGGTATAATAGTTATAGTAGTTTAAAAATCAATCTCTAAACCCGCGACCGCCAGCAACCGCAGGGTCTCATAAAGCAAACCACAGAAGGTATGCTGTATATTTTTACATTAAAAAGGGCTTCTAAAGATCCCTTTATACAAAGTTTAATATTGCGAGTAGCTCATTTTGGGCCCATTATATCCCGCAGTATTATTCTGGGCATTTGAGGGCACAAATCTACCGCAATGTGAACGTTCTAAACCAGCGCGTTCCACAGGGACCCACTGGAAAGCTGATTTAAATGGACATTTATTTACAGCAATTGAACACTGAATGCCTTCCATTTGGCCTATAAATTAATGTAAATGAGATTTAAAAATCATGTTTTATTGTGAATTATTTGTGAATATTATTTGGACATTTAGGCTATTTAAAAATGTTAATCATTTATTAAGAAATGGATAGATGTTTAGATCTAGTAATTGAAGTCTGAAATTAGCTACAATTAGGTAACTAACTAATTATATGCTTTAATTTCAGGTCATCCAAGTAAGATTATTTTATATTTGTTTCAGAATGCTTCAATCTATGATAACTGAAAATTTCATTCAGTTCTCTTAATTTTTAAGAAAGTTATGGGCTTTTGACTGTTCACGATCACAGCTTTTTTGTTATGTCCATAGAAAATCAATAGGGAACAAGATGCTCATTTCCGAGTATGAAAATGGCCATAACTTTTTAAATACTTGAGATATGAAAGTGAATTAGGTGTCAAATTAAACTTATTTTTATGCTTTATCTGATGGGATAAATTACAGACTTGATTTTTAAAATCTCAAAATTTTGTAACATTGCTACATACAGTTCACATTTCCTTGGCTATGGAGGGACATGCAGCAGTTCAGCAGAATTATTCCTGAGATAGAAGTCTATTGCAGGTGGAGAGATGAATTGTGGAATAGACTAGTATTCTAGGGAGAGTGGGTATGATTTCATTGCAATTTAAACAATTCTCATTGCAGAGTAAATTGCAGAGTAAATACCGTGAGGTGGTTTCTCCTGCTTGCAGAATCTAAAACTAGGCAGTCAGTCTCACTAGAAATTCAGTCTCACTTTTTTAGCAAACTGTTGCAATAACTAGTCAAACTAATTTCATTATTATATTGCAATTTCAATGCCTCATAACTGTACTTGTTGACTCTTGGCAGACCAATTTCCTTCTGGGATCAATGAAGTCGTATCATAAACATATACTGCTACACTTTGTGAGATACTTATGAAACTGATTTTCAATGATTTCAGGTTACAAAGTCTTCCATTTATTTAGCGCTGTCACTTGGAAAGCCATCACCAGGATTCTCCTCAATTTCCTCCTTGCAGTGGTCAATACGATGTTCCCAAATCACCATGTGATTCAGTCCACATAGAAGCACAGTGAGTGTAATGGCTCCTTTCGTCTTTTTTTGGTTATTTTTAGTATGTTTTAAAAGTGTGTTAATGTTCTCTGGTTTGAATGGCGCTGCTGGCTCGAAGGGCCGAATAGCCTCCTCCTGCACCTGTTTTCTATGTTTCCATGTTTCTATGTTTTTATGTTTCATCGTACTAGTTTTACCGTCATCCTGTTGAGTTCCAATGTCTGTAATAACTTGTTATCACCTATCCCACAGCCAAAAATGGACCTTGTGGGCTCTCTCCACATCGTTCATTCGCTTGTCTTAAGTAGCATCTATATCTCTCGTTCCCCTTTCCCCTTCTCTCAATCTAAAGAAAGGTCTCGACCCAAAACGTCACCTATTCCTTTTCTCCAGAAATGCTGCCTGACCTGTTGAGTTACTCCAGCTACTTTTTGTCTGTTTTCTATAAAGCCATTGCTGCTTGGTTTCACATTTACACATCAAATTGTAACCACAATATTTCCAGCAATGACTAATGTTCACACCCTGCAGAACCATTTCAATCAAAGCTTATCTGAAAATGAAACTGACATGTACCAGGAATAGGCAACAGACACCTAAACCACAGAGGAGTCAAGGGTATAGGAACAGAGCAGATAGACAGACTTGAGACCAAGATTGGATGCCTGGAATTTCCTGAATGATAGTGCATGCTTGAGGCACCTTCTAGTCTACTCTTGCTGCTCGTTCTTATATTCTTAAGAGAGAGCTGCACATTTCACTAAATATGTGGGAGTTCACGAAAGCTGTTTGTTCGGACAATGGAAGAGAAACTTGGCAGAGTTATCCATTTTGCATCCTCCCCAATCCACCCACTAACTAAACAATCTTTTAATTGTTACTTTAATAGATTACAATAGTTCAACCTATTTTTAACAGACTTTCATATGCTGCACGCAGGACAAATGCTTTTACATTACGATACCAACAAGTAGAGCAGTAGGTGCGGGGGGGGGGCAAATCCAGAATTAAATGATTTTCTTGCATTCAGCTCAGCAATGTATTGCCATACCCAAGCACAATCCCCAATTAGCAAAGTGTACATAGAAACATAGAAACATAGAAAATAGGTGCAGGAGTAGGCCATTCGGCCCTTCGAGCCTGCACCGCCATTCGATATGATCATGGCTGATCATCCAACTCAGTATCCTGTACCTGCCTTCTCTCCATACCCCCTGATACCTTTAGCCACAAGGGCCACATCTAACACCCTCTTAAATATAACCAATGAACTGGCCTCAACTACCTTCTGTGGCAGAGAATTCCACAGATTCACCACTCTCTGTGTGAAAAATGTTTTTCTCATCTCGGTCCTAAAAGACTTCCCCCTTATCCTTAAACTGTGTGTGTGGCCCCTTGTCCTGGACTTCCCCAACATCAGGAACAATCTTCCTGCATCTAGCCTGTCCAACCCCCTTAAGAATTGTGTAAGTTTCTATAAGATCCCCCCTCAATCTTCTAAATTCTAGCGAGTACAAGCCGAGTCTATCCAGTCTTTCTTCATATGAAAGACCTGCCATCCTAGGAATCAGTCTGGTGAACCTTCTCTGTACTCACTCTATGGCAAGAATGTCTTTCCTCAGATTATGAGACCAAAAAACTGTACGCAATACTCCAGATGGAGTCTCACCAAGACCCTGTACAACTGCAGTAGAACCTCCCTGCTCCTATACTCAAATCCTTTTGCTATGAATGCTAGCATAAATAGACCACAGAGAACGCATGCAAGAGATGCCAGGTTCAAAGTCCAGTCTGAGCTCTAGGTCTTATGAGTGGTGTCCAATCCAGGCAATCCCCAGGCTGCTTCAGGGCCTCAAACCAACACCTTTCTTGGACGGTAGATAAAAATGCTGGAGAAACTCAGTGTCTATGGAGCAAAGGAAATAGGCAACGTTTCGGGCCGAAACTCTTCTTCAGACTGATGTGAGGGTGGGGAGGGTGGGGGAGGGGGGGGGGGGGGGGGGGGGGGGGTTGGAAGAAGAAAGGAAGATGCTGCCTCACCCGCTGAGTTTCTCCAGCATTTTTGTCTACCTTTGATTTTCCAGCATCTGCAGTTCCTTCTTAAACACCTCTCTTGGATGTCTGGATCAACCAACAAACTGATATCCCTCTCCTCACCCTTCCACCTTTGTGGCCCGGGGGTTGCTTCCACAGCCGGCCTTGAGGGCCAGACCCTGGTTCCCTCTCCTACTGGCCTTGTTCCTCATGTCCTGGTGTCCATCGTTGCCAGCTCCATTCTCTCTTGTCTCCAGAGCACGAATAGGGACCAGCTTGGCAGCCCGCCGGGTGTGTACGTTCAGCCTAGTGGCCAAGCTGGGTCTTTGTAAAAGGGAAGGAGAGCACAGGAGAGGTTACTGATATCTCTAGAAAAAGTAATAGGACAAAGTTTAAGAAGGGATAAGAGTCTATGGTCTGGCAAAATGGGAACCAATTTGGGAAGTGGGTGGTGAATACTGAACTAAAGGTGGTATACTTGAATGCATGCAGGAACAGAGTAGATGAACATACAGCAGAGAGTGGTTAGGAATTGATAGGTATAACACTGAGACGTGGCTGTCTGAGGATCAGAATAGGATCTGAACATCCAAGGATACTCATCCTATCAAAAAGACAGGCAAGGGGCAGAGGGGGTGAGGTGCGTCTGCTGGTAAAGAATGAAATTCAATCCTTAGCAAGGGATGACAGAGGATTGGATATAGATCTGAACGTCACCCATTTCTTCTCCCAGAGATGCTGACTGTCCCGCTGAGTTACTCCAGCTTTTTGAGTATCTTCAATCAGATATAGAATCCCTGTGGGTAAAGCTAAGAAACTCCAAGGGTAAAGATAAAATTCAACATACTTTGAGAGATAGATGAAATCAGATTGTAAAGGTAATTTGAGGGACAGTGGGCTGACATTTATTCAACCTGCCACTTGGAAGGAGAGCAATCAGGATCTGAGTCAAGGTAACTCTTGCAGTGGTCAATAAGAAAGATTCTAAGGGACCATGGGAATCTGTCCACAATGGAAGGACAGTGAGTGTAATGGCGCATTTCGTCTTAGTGGGAAGCTATGGATCGGAAAGCTTTTAAAAACCAACAGAATGGCCTCTAGTTGAATGGATCTACTGGCTGGAAGGGCCAGAATAGCCTCGAAATGCACCTGGTTTTCTGGGTTTGCATGTTTCTATGTTTTTGGGTTTTAGAAGGATTTGACCGGGATCCTCATTGAGTTCCAATGTATGTTACAATGAACTTGTTCAGCGGCTATCCACAGCCAAAATGGCCCTGTGGGCTCTTTGAACATCTTTCATTCGCTTTTCTTAAGTAGCATTATACCTCTCGGCCCCTTTCCTGGATTTTATTCAGTCTTAAAGGGGGGGCTCGGGGTTAAAACGTCACCTTTTCCTTTGTCCAGAAATGTTGCCTGACCTGTTGAGTTACTCCAGCTACTTTTTGTCTGTTTTCTATAAAGCCACTGCTGCTTGGTTTCACATTTACACATCAAATTGTAACCACAATATTTCCAGCAATGACTAATGTTCACACCCTGCAGAACCATTTCAATCAAAGCTTATCTGAAAATGAAACTGACATGTACCAGGAATAGGCAACAGACACCTAAACCACAGAGGAGTCAAGGGTATAGGAACAGAGCAGATAGACAGACTTGAGACCAAGATTGGATGCCTGGAATTTCCTGAATGATAGTGCATGTTTGAGGCACCTAGTCTACTCTTGCTGCTCGTTCTTATATTCTTAAGAGAGAGCTGCACATTTCACTAAATATGTGGGAGTTCACGAAAGCTGTTTGTTCGGACAATGGAAGAGAAACTTGGCAGAGTTATCCATTTTGCATCCTCCCCAATCCACCCACTAACTAAACAATCTTTTAATTGTTACTTTAATAGATTACAATAGTTCAACCTATTTTTAACAGACTTTCATATGCTGCACGTAGGACAAATGCTTTTACATTACGATACCAACAAGTAGAGCAGTAGGTGCGGGGGGGGGGGGGCTACGTTTAACAAATTGGAAGTGTATGGATGAAGCTCTGAGGTTCAATGGTGCTTTATTGTTACATGTGCAAATGCAGAATTAAATTATTTTCTTGCATTCAGCTCAGCAATGTATTGCCATACCCAAGCACAATCCCCAATTAGCAAAGTGTACATAGAAACATAGAAACATAGAAAATAGGTGCAGGAGTAGGCCATTCGGCCCTTCGAGCCTGCACTGCCATTCGATATGATCATGGCTGATCATCGAACTCAGTATCCCATCCCTGCCTTCTCTCCATACCCCCTGATCCCTTTAGCCACAAGGGCCACATCTAACTCCCTCTTAAATATAGCCAATGAACTGGCCTCAACTACCTTCTGTGGCAGAGAATTCCACAGATTCACCACTCTCTGTGTGAAAAAATGATTTTCTCATCTCGGTCCTAAAAGACTTCCCTCTTATCCTTAAACTGTGACCCCTAGTTCTGGACTTCCCCAACATCGGGAATAATCTTCCTGCATCTAGCCTGTCCAACCCCTTAAGAATTTTGTAAGTTTCTATAAGATCCCCCCTCAATCTTCTAAATTCTAGCGAGTACAAGCCGAGTCTATCCAGTCTTTCTTCATATGAAAGTCCTGCCATCCCAGGAATCAGTCTGGTGAACCTTCTCTGTACTCCCTCTATGACAAGAATGTCTTTCCTCAGATTAGGAGACCAAAACTGTATGCAATACTCCAGGTGTGGTCTCACCAAGACCCTGTACAACTGCAGTAGAACCTCCCTGCTCCTATACTCAAATCCTTTTGCTATGAATGCTAACATAAATAGACCACAGAGAACGCATGCAAGAGATGCCAGGTTCAAAGTCCAGCTCTAGGTCTTATGAGTGGCGTCCAATCCAGGCAATCCCCAGGCTGCTTCAGGGCCTCAAACCAACACCTCTCTTGGACGGTAGATAAAAATGCTGGAGAAACTCAGCGTCTATGGAGCAAAGGAAATAGGCAACGTTTTGGGCCGAAACTCTTCTTCAGACTGATGTGAGGGTGGGGAGGGTAGGGGGGGGGGGGGCTGGAAGAAGAAAGGAAGATGCTGCCTCACCCGCTGAGTTTCTCCAGCATTTTTGTCTACCTTCGATTTTCCAGCATCTGCAGTTCCTTCTTAAACACCTCTCTTGGATGTCTGGATCAACCAACAAAGTGATATCCCTCTCCTCACCCTTCCACATTTGTGGCCCGGGGGTTGCTTCCACAGCCGGCCTTGAGGGCCAGACCCTGGTTCCCTCTCCTACTGGCCTTGTTCCTCATGTCCTGGTGTCCATCGTTGCCAGCTCCATTCTCTCTTGTCTCCAGAGCACGAATAGGGACCAGCTTGGCAGCCCGCCGGGTGTGTGCGTTCAACCTAGTGGCCAAGCTGGGTCTTTGTAAAAGGGAAGGAGAGCACAGGAGAGGTTACTGATATCTCCAGAAAAAGTAATAGGACAAAGTTTAAGAAGGGATAAGAGTCTATGGTCAGGCAAAATGGGGACCAATTTGGGAAGGGGGTGGTGAATACTGAACTAAAGGTGGTATACTTGAATGCATGCAGGAACAAAGTAGATGAACGTACAGCAGAGAGTGGTTAGGAATTGATAGGTATAACACTGAGACGTGGCTGACTGAGGATCAGAATAGGATCTGAACATCCAAGGATACTCATCCTATCAAAAAGACAGGCAAGGGGCAGAGGGGGTGAGGTGCGTCTGCTGGTAAAGAATGAAATTCAATCCTTAGCAAGGGATGACAGAGGATTGGATATAGATCTGAACGTCACCCATTCCTTCTCCCAGAGATGCTGACTGTCCCGCTGAGTTACTCCAGCTTTTTGAGTCTATCTTCAATCAGATATAGAATCCTGTGGGTAAAGCTAAGAAACTCCAAGGGTAAAGATACTCCAATTATACATAGGTCTTGTGTAATGAACCGGATTTGATTCGAGAGCTTGTAAAGGAACCCCTTGGATGCAGTGGCCATGACATGTTAAAATTCAACCTGCTGTTTGAGAGGGAGATGAAATCAGATGTGAGTAAAGGTAACTACATGAGGGAGGAGCAGGCTAGAATCGATTGGAAAGGGACCCTAGCTGGAATGATGGTGGAGCAGCAATGGCAGGAGTATCTGGGAGTAATTCAGAAGACGCAGGATCTTTTCATCCCAAAGAAGAAAGATTCTAAGGGGAAAATGGGGCAATCGTGGCTGACAAAAGAAATCAAAAACAGCATAAAAATAAAAGAGACGGCATATAATATTCAAAGATTAGTGGGAAGCTAGTGGATCGGAAAGCTTTTAAAAACCCAACAGAAGGCCCCTTAGTTGAGGAGGGATCTACTGGCATTGGAGAGGGTCCAGAGGAGATTTTCGAAAATGATCCTGGTGATGATTGGGTTAATGCATGATGAGCGTTTGATGGAACTGGGTCTTTTAGAAGGATGAGGCGGGGATCTCATTGAAACTTATTAAATAGGTATGTTACAATACTTACCTTCAGCGGCGCTGCAATTCTGCCACTGGCCGTGTGCGCGGTTTTGGCGCCTTTGAGGGGGGAGCGGGGTTAAAAACGCGTTTTTTTTCCTACCTTGTCCTGGATTATATTTGGTTGGAGTGCAAGCTTTTGCTGAAGAATCATTCCGACGGGCGTTCTGTCTATTTTGTTTTGTAAATCGCCCGACTCGTTCAGCGCTGGAGTCATTTTAAAATCAGCTTCTAAAGCAGTCAACGCCGACAACGGGGACGGATTTCAGGTAGGTGACAGGTAAAAGAAAGCCGTTTATTTTTATGTATAAAAGTGGTCCTTAAGATACCTTTAGTTCACATTTAAAGTTGCGAAACGGTGATTTACTCCCCATACCAACCGGCAGTGTTTTTCATGCAGATATGGGGGTCTAAATCACTGCAAACCGCAACGTTCCAAATGGTCGCGTCCCAGAAAAACCCACTCGCAAGATGATTTAAATGCCCATTAATTTACAGGCATTAAACATTAAATTCCTTCCATTTGGCCTTTAAATCCATGACAATGAGATTTAAAAATTATGTTATATTGTGAATTCTTGTGTGAATGCTATTTGGACACTTAGGCTATTTAAAAATGTTAATCTATTCTTAAGAAATTGATAGATGTTTAGATCTAGTAATTGAATTTTGTAATTAGCTACAATTAGGTAACTAAATAATTATATGCTTTAATTTCGTCATCTAAGTAAGATTGTTTCAAATTTTTTTCAGGATGCTTCAATCTATAATAACTGAAAATTTATTTTAGTTCTCTTAATTTTTAAGAAAGTTATGGGCTTTTGACTGTCCACGATCACAGCTTTTGTGTTAAGTCAATGAAAAAGCAATAGGGAACAAGATGCTAATTTCCGAGTATGAAAATAGCCATAACTTTTTTAATACTGAAGATATGAAAGTGAATTAGGTGAGAAATTAAACTTCTTTTTATGCTTTATCTGATGGGATAAATTACAGACTTGATTTTTAAATCTCAAAATTTTGTAACATTGCTATAACAGTGAAAGGCTTGGATAGAGTGGAAGTGGTGAGGATGTTTCCACTAGTGGGAGAGTCTAGGACCAGAGGGCACAGCCTCAGAAAAAAGGACATACACCTTTCACACATTGCCTCTTCATAAAAAGTAAACATAGGAAGAACCCAGGATTATGTTCAGCTTTTTAAAAGACGAATGAACTAACACATTAACACTGGTTCACACTCCACAGATACTATTTGACCAGTCAATTGCTTTGCCGCAATTTCTGCTTTAATTTGGAAATTAGATCTGGTGTTTTTCTAACAAAAAACAAGTTTCTTATTGACACTTACCTTCTTAGTTAACTTAGGAAAATGGGACAATGAAGCGTACTTTACTCCCCCTCCTGCTGTACTCACTCTATACTCATGACTGTGTAGCCGGACATAGTGCGAACTCCATCATCAAGTTCGCCGACGACACCACTGTTGTGGGACGAATCACTGATGGGGACGAGTCAGAGTATAGAAGTGAGATCGACCGATTGACCAAATGGTGCCAGCACAACAACCTGGCTCTCAACATCAGCAAAACCAAGGATTGTGGATGTTGGAAAGGGTAGGATAGGGACCCACAATCCCGATTATATCAATGGGACGATGATGGAAAGGGTCAAGAACTTCAAATTCCGGGGCGTGCATATATCTGAAGATCTTTCCTGGCACCAGCACACTGATGCAATTATAAAGAAAGCACATCAGCGCCTCTACTTCCTGAGAAGATTACAGAGAGTCGATATGTCAAAAAGGACTCTCTCGAACTTGTACAGGTGCACAGTAGAGAGCATGCTGACTGGTTGCATCGTGGCTTGGTTCGGCAACCTGAACGTCCAGGAGCGGAAAAGACTGCAGAAGGTTGTAACCACTGCCCAGTCCATTATCGGCTCTGACCTCCCCACCATCGAAGGGATCTATCACAGTCGCTGCCTCAAAAAGGCTGCCAACTTCATCAAGGACCCACACCATCCTGGCCACACACTCATAGAAACATAGAAACATAGAAATTAGGTGCAGGAGTAGGCCATTCGGCCCTTCGAGCCTGCACCGCCATTCAATATGATCATGGCTGATCATCCAACTCAGTATCCCTCCGCTGCCATCATCTCTCCGCTGCCATCAGGTAGAAGGTTCAGGAGCCTGAAATCTGGTGTGTCCAGGTTCAGGAACAGCTACTTCCCCACAGCCATCGGGCTATTAAACTCGCCATCAAACAAACTCTGAACTATAACAGCCTATTGCACTTTATCTGTTTATTTATGTGTATATATATGGTCTATGCTATACAGACACACTGAACTGTTCTGTAGTTATGCTTACAATATTCTGTTGTGCTGCAGCAAGCAAGAATTTCATTGTCCTATCTGGGACATATGACAATGAGCTCTCTTGACTTGACTTGACATGACATGATGTGACGGTGAGGAGTAAGGGTCAATAAATAGTGAGTGGTGGGTGGGTGGAGGGGAAGAGGAGAATTGATAGAAAAGACAAATATTTTTTTAACTTATTTTATTGCTTATTTACTTCCATGGAGAATTGATTCCCTACAAACATCATCTGTTGCAACAGCAAAGACACAAATCCTAACCAGGTGAGAGCAACTTAAAAAACTTACAACCCATGACAGGCAGGCTCCAAACAAAATCGATGTTTTGACAACATAATTATGAGGGTGTGGGGAGTATGATTCCAAAAAGAACAACTTGTTTGTTTTGGTTCCTTTCCAATTCGTCAGCCTCTATCTTTCAGCGAGTACTTGTAAATTATAAAATATCATTGCTTTTGGTAGAACATGTCAACTATTCTGCCAGATGTCACTAGGTTTCATATTTCTTGAGTAATAATCCCATCTTCATATCCTCCATCGTTTTGAGTGACGTATATTGGGCTGCACGGGCGAGACTGATCTGGTATCCCAAAAAATGGACATCCAAAAGGTACCAGACCACTGGCAGCACCGAGAATGCAGGCAACTGCACTTTGCAACCTCACAGAAGAACAAATCTTTCTATCAATCCAGGTAATTGACCCTAGCTCAATACTGAGTGCAGAAAGGCATATTGGGAGCAGTACCTGGCCAATCTAAAATTGGTAATGATGCAACATAAGACTGCCTGCCTGCATGCTATATAGCAAGACTGCATGCGGTAGACAAAGCTAAGTAATCTCTTGACTAACAGATGTGATGAATGGTCTATGGTCCAGTCTCACCTAGTTGCAAATAGTAGTGGTCATCAAAACAGCTCCAGAAACATGCCGTCCACAATTCTGGCAGAGCCCAGATTGGAGAGCGAAATGGAAGACTCAACGACATTCAGTTAGAGGTTTCAAGTCTCAAGGTTGCCTCCTGAGAACCCCGCATTAAATAAGTTAGGCTTCAATGAATACAGTTCACAAGAAGATTTAAGCAATGGTTGAGAGCACAGGTTACAGCAAAAGTTAACAAACAAGCCAGCATTGGGTAAAATAGTGCCCAATCCTTCTAATCTGAATGATCAACAAAGTGGTGGAAGATATCATCAACATTGCTAGGAATTCAGCAAATGCTCATCAAAAATCTACTTACTGATGCTCAGTTTGCATTTCACCAGGACAACTTGGATTCAGGCCTCCTCGTAGTCTTGGTCAAAGCATAGGCTAAAGAGCTGAATACCTGACGTGAGGCGAGAGATGATGCTGGGCAAAGGGAAGCATTTGTCTAAATGTAGCATCAATGAATCGTGGTAACATTGAAGTCAATAGTGGAATACGCCAGTCATGGTTACTTAAAGCACACAGTATTGGGGGTTCAACTTAAAGCACACGGTATTGGGGGTTCAGTATTGATGTGGATAGAGAACTGGCTGGCAGACAGGAAGCAAAGAGTAGGAGTAAACGGGTCCTTTTCACAATGGCAGGCAGTGACTAGTGGGGTACTGCAAGGCTCAGTGCTGGGACCCCAGCTATTTACAATATATATTATTAATTTGGACGAGGGAATTGAATGCAACATCTCCAAGTTTGCGGATGACACGAAGCTGGGGGGCAGTGTTAGCTGTGAGGAGGATGCTAGGAGGCTGTAAGGTGACTTGGATAGGCTGGGTGAGTGGGCAAATGCATGGCAGATGCAGTATAATGTGGATAAATGTGAGGTTATCCACTTTGGTGGCAAAAACAGGAAAGTAGACTATTATCTGAATGGTGGCCGATTAAGAAAAGTAGAGATGCAACGAGATCTGGGTGTCATGGTACACAAGTCATTGAAAGTAGGCATGCAGGTGCAGCAGGCAGTGAAGAAAGCAAATGGTATGTTAGCATTCATAGCAAAAGGATTTGAGTATAGGAGCAGGGAGTTTCTACTGCAGTTGTACAGGGTCTTGGTGAGACCACACCTGGAGTATTGTGTACAGTTTTGGTCTCCTAATCTGAGGAAAGACATTCTTGCCATAGAGGGAATACAGAGAAGGTTCACCAGGCTGATTCCTGGGATGTCAGGACTTTCATATGAAGAAAGACTGGATAGACTCGGCTTGTACTCGCTAGAATTTAGAAGATTGAGGGGGGATCTTATAGAAACTTATAAAGTTCTTAAGGGGTTGGACAGGCTAGATGCAGGAAGATTGTTCCCGATGTTGGGGAAGTCCAGGACAAGGGGTCACAGTTTAAGGATATGGGGGAAACCGAGATGAGAAAAACATTTTTCACACAGAGAGTGGTGAATCTGTGGAATTCTCTGCCACAGAAGGTAGTTGAGGCCAGTTCATTGGCTATAATTAAGAGGGAGTTAGATGTGGCCCTTGTGGCTAAAGGTATCAGGGGGTATGGAGAGAAGGCAGGTACGGGATACAGAGCTGGATGATCAGCCATGATCATATTGAATGGTGGTGCAGGCTCGAAGGGCCGAATGGCCTAGTCGTGCACCTATTTTCTGTGTTTCTATAAATTCCACTGGGAAAGATGGTTGTGTAAACCAGCATTTGTAGTTCCTTATTTCCACAAGATGGTTGTGCTTGTTGGATATCAACACTCATCGCCTCAAGACATGACTGCAGGTGTTTTGCAGAGCAATGTCATCGGCTCAACCATCTTCCGCTGCATCATCAAGTTTTCAAACGATGGAAAGGGGGAGTATTTGCTGAGCAACGCAATGTTCAATTTCAATTAGAAATCCTCAGAAAATGAAGAATCCACACCTGGTTGCAATAAACCCTTCACAACATTCAGACACAAGCTCATCGATGGAAAGTTGCATATACACCACAAACGAACGAGGCATGGACTATCTTCTTCAAGGTGGAATCTAATCGCCTGTCCCTGATGTTTAATTGTATTACCATCAAATACCCCATCAAAGCAGAATGTAAGATAATACAGCACAGGAAGAGGCCCTCCTGCACATTATGCTTGTGTTGACCATGATGACAAATTAAAATAATCCGATCTACCTACACATGATCCATTTGCCTATTTTCCCTGCGTATCCATGTGCCTATATAAATGCTTCTTGAACAGTGCTATCATATTTGCCACGTCTGGCAACACATTCAAGGCATTTGGCTCAAAAATCTCCATATCACCTTAAACCTGTGCCTACTTGTATTTGGCATTTCCTCCCTTAGAAAAAGACTCCAACTATCTACCCAAACGTATGGCTCACTTAATTGTACACGCTTTTATCAGATCGCCACTCAGCCTCTGACACTTCTGAGAAAACAAGCCATGTTCGTCCAACCTCTCCTTTTGCTAACACTTTCTTATCTGATGAACCTCTTCTACACTCGCTCCATAGCTTCCATATCCTTCCCATAACTCAGCGGCCAAAACTGCACATCAACGGCAACATGGCGTCTCAACTTTCATTGTCAAATGAAGGCAAGTATACTATACGGCTTCTTTATCACCCTTTTCATTTGTGTTCCTCAAGATTCAAGCAAATTCCTTGGGGCACAACCTGACACTCAACCAAACAAACCACATTGCAAGAGCATCCTGCAGCAAGTGGCTCACAATCAGACTCCTCAGGACTTTCAACCATCTGCAAGGCACAAGTTGAGAGTGCAATGGAATACTCTCTGCAGTAACTCACTTAAGGGCCTGTCCCACGAGCATGCGACCTGCATGCGGCAAGCGTGACCTAAAGGGCCTGTCCCACGACCATGCGCCTGCATGCAGCAAGCGTGACCTAATGTGGTAGCTTGAGCTGTACGGCCTCGCGGGGCCGGTCCCACTTCGACCGCCGGAGTTGTGCAGAACTGGTCCCGACATCGCGCGGGGCTCCGAAAAACTGACCGTGTTTAAAAATTCCGCGCTGCAACAGCCTGCCGGCCCGCAGCCACCTCGATGCCGTGTCACTCACTCGACCTCCGCGCGGCTCCCGCTTCTGGTTTAGTCGCGCTTGCTGCATGCCGTACGGCTCAAGCTGGTGGGACCGGCCCTTTAGGTCGCGCTTGCCGCATGCAGGTCGCTTGCTCGTGGGACAGGCCCTTTAGGCTTTTGAAGCAGCACCTCCCAAACCAATAACTTCAACCAAAAATGGTATAAGAATACCACCCTCTTGTACATATCTTCAAAGGCAAATGCCATTGTGACTGCAATGTATCACTAGTACTTCATCATCACCGTCCAAATCCTGGATTTCCATGCATTATGGGATTAACTTTGCCAAAAGGATTGCAGCATTCCAAATCCCAAGAGCAGAAGGGACAGATGGTGAATGTTGGTGATGCCCAGAAACTGAAACTGAACTAAATTAAGATTTTTATTTTGAAGATCAACACTTACGGGAAAGCTTGACTTGTTTTAACTTCAATAACAAAGAACATTGGATGCCAACATTAATAGCCCAGAGCAAAGGCAGATAACATCAAACTTTGAGCTGACCTTTCGATTTACCTGGATGAATGCTTCTACAGTAAATAGACATGCCCTTTACTCAAAAGAAGAACTACATTGTTGTTGAAAATTTGAGTACAAATAAACATGCCAACATTAATTAAATGTCGCAACCTTAATTAAATTGCAATTTGCCTCATCTGATAGAACATGGCTCTATTTTTGGAGTGCTCATGTTGCCAGTTTTCTCAGCTCTGCTTTTCAAGGGGATCTTGTCAAAAAATTCAAAATGTCCTTTTTTAAAAAAAAAGATAATTGGCAAAAGTTTTGTTCTTAATCTTTTTTTCTAATGTTCTCCCATTAGCCTGGAATCAGTCCATTACATCTAGAGGACCCAGAAAAACCGATGTGATTTTCGTTCGCCTTCCACTAGCTGAGCAAAAGCCAGGATAACCTCTCCCAAGTTTTATCATGGCTTAGGCACTTTCCTTTGTGTGGCAATGGCTTTAATGAGATATGCACCTAGAAGAAGAGTCATTAACAATGTTTTTTGTAATAATCAGAGTTTGGGACCTTGACTATTCAACATTTTATAATTAAACAATTCTTTATCCAGCACCAATTAAATTATATAAAACTTTCTTCCTTTAATCTAGAGAGTTTTCCAGTAGGACTATATCTTCTCCATTTCAGAATATTTCTCAAAAAGTTAGAGACATATTGAAAATGGACATGTCCGTACCACAACCCCCCCCTCTCCCATATCAACTCCTGTTTGTCAGCTATAAAAACCTGGATGCAACATAATTTCCTCAAACTCAACAGCGATAAGACAGAATTCCTCCTCATAGGCTCCAAAGTCACACTCAGCAAAATCAATAACCCCACTCTCACCATCGACGGCACCACTGTCTCCCCATCTCCCCAGGCCCGCAACCTTGGCGTGATCTTTGATTCCACCCTCTCCCCTGAGCCTCACATCCGCCATGTCATTAAAACCTCCTTCTTTCATCTCCGCAACATCGCCAAACTCAGACCCTCTCTCACACCGCCTGCTGCTGAAAGACTCATCCATGCCTTCATCTCCTCCCGACTGGACTATTGCAACTCACTTCTCCTTGGCATCAGCTCCACCTACATCAACCGACTCCAACTGGTCCAGAACGCAGCCGCCCGACTCATCACCCACACCAAATCCTGGCATCACATCACTCCAGTCCTCAAAAATCTTCACTGGCTTCCCATCTCCCACCGGATCACCTACAAAATCCTGGTCCTCACCTACAAAGCCCTCCACCATCTGGCACCCCCATATCTCACTGACCTCCTCTCCCCCTACCAACCCTCACGGTCCCTCAGATCCACATCAGCCGGTCTCCTCTCCATCCACAAGTCCAACCTCCGCAGTTTTGGGGACAGAGCCTTCTCCAGGGCAGCTCCCAGGCTCTGGAACTCCCTCCCCCAACTGATCCGCAATTCCGTGTCCCTCACCATCTTCCAGTCCCGCCTCAAGACCCATCTCTTCACCTCTGCCTATCCTTAGCCCCACGTCCCCGTCCCTTTTCATCTGTGCATTAATTGCCTCATACTGTGTTTTGTATTGAATTCTGTCTTTACTTTGTGTACTAGTCATGTCTCTACTATTTATTTCATTCCCCTTACATGTTTTTCCTCTACATGCTCAATTTTTGTAAGGTGTCCTTGAGACTCTTGAAAGGCGCCCATAAATAAAATGTATTATTATTATTATTATTATTATTATTATTATTATTATTATTATTATTATTATTATTATTATTATTATTATTATTATTATTATTATTATTATTATATATCTAGCAAAGAAGAGGCCCAGATAAATCAAATGGAGGGACAATGTCATTCTATTTTTCTTGTTTACATGATATATGAACCTCATGTAACTCATGGAGGCTTTTGAAGCAGCATCTCCCTAGATCCTTAATACATCACCTTTCAAACTGCTGGTGGGAAACAACTACTTCATGATTCACCAGCAAGCTGGAATCAAGAATATTTTATTACGCATGTGAGAGTCGTCAATGTGTCAGAATCACTTAGCAAATCATTAGTTATAGCAGGACTATTCATATGGGGCTTACCAGGAATTGATTAGATTGGACCAATATGGACAGAGCAAGCAAGCAATGTCTGTGTTTTGTGTAATTCTTCATCACACATACTGATCAACACTAATAATGCATAATCAGAAAGGTACAGAGAGAAAAATTGAAAAAAGCTAGTAACCCCTTTAACGCCTTTAATTTTCCAACATCACAAATATAACCACTTGACAAGCTCCCCTTAGCTTCATTTCTAACCAAATACCCAGGAAAACCCCTACAAGTAGGGGAAAGAGTCTTCCAATTCCTCCATCTATGCCATATCGGCACCCAAGATGAGGTGTTCCATACCAGGACATCCAAGATGTCCTCATTATTTAATGTCCTCATTCTTTAGGGAACGGGAATTGTCCTCTTACAGTTCACAGCATTGGGTTATAAGCTACCCAAGTGGAATACAAATTGTTGTTCCTCCAGTTTGTGCATGACCTCACTCTGGCAGTACAATGCTGTAGAATCATCAGGTCAAAGACTGTGGCGATGAGATCATGAACAGTTTGGGAGATGATGGCCTGGTATTTGTCTATGGGTCATGGTCAAGGTTTGGGTAGGAGATGTCCTAGAGCTGGAGCCTGGCTTCAGTTTGGTTGAGGTCAGCCTGCCTGCCCTCAAATTCACCTGGACTATATCTGAAAACATCTTTCCTCTTTCTTGATCTTTCTGTCTCCATCACAGGGACAGACAATCGACTCACATATACTGTAAACCTACAGACTCCCACAGTTACCTGGACCACACTTCCTCTCACCCTGCCTCTTGCAAAGACAATATCCCCTACTCTCAATTCCATCATCTCCACTGCGTCTGCGCCCAAGATGAGATTTTCCATTCTAGGACATCTGAGATGTCCTTTTCCTTTACTAAACTTGGATTTTCCCCCTTCTGACAATGATGGGCACGCATATCCTCTGTGACCCATAGTTCTGCTCTTGCTACCCCTCCCCACAGTTTCTTCCACAGTACAGAAAAATTGGCAAAAAAACTTTTAAATGGAAACTTTTGGTTTGTAGTTGGAAAAAGGGACAAGAAATAATCATAACAATCAACAATTATTTCCTGATTTTGCAAAGTCATACAAATTATGTTTTGCTCGGGGAAAAAATCAGAGTATTTTGAAAGTATGCATTCTCCTTTTGATGAATATTTCATTTTGATTTGAATTTAGAATCATCAAAGCATGACATTAATAAAGGGGGTATATGTTTGTGGAAACATTACTTTTTTAAAATGTAAGACTTTCGAGAAATCTAAAATGCATCAGACATATACATTTGAATACACTGAGTCTCTTGTCCAGAGTAGGTGAATCGAGGACCAGAGGACAGATTTAAGGTGAAGGGGAAAAGATTTCATAGGAATCTGAGGGGTAACTTTTTTCACACAAAGGTGGTGGGTGTATGGAACAAGCTGCCAGAGGAGATAGTTGAGGCAGGGACTATCCAACATTTAAGAAACAGTTAGACTGATACATGGATAGGAAAGGTTTGGAGGGATATGGACCAAAAGCAGGTAGTGTAGTTGGGACAGGTACACAAAATTGCTGGAGGAACTCAGCGGGTGCAGCAGCATCTATGGAGCGAAGGAAATAGGCGACGTTTCGGGCCGAAACCCTTCTTAGTTCCCTTTTGAACACAGTGTAGTTGGGACATGTTGGCGGGTGTGGGCAAGTTGGGCCCAAGGGCCTGTTTTCACACTGTAACATTCTATAACGACATTATACCTCCACCATGCATGAATGCTTCAAGATCAAGTGGTCAAATTTTATTGCACTATACTCAAGCATAGAAACATGGAAAATAGGTGCAGGAATAGGCCATTCGGCCATTCGAGCCAGCACCGCCATTCAATATGATCATGGCTGTTCATCTAAAATCAGTACGCCTTTCCTATTTTTTCCCCATATCCCAGAGTTCTTTTAGCAGAGAAAGGACCCTTGTGCTTTCCCTTCTGCCTTTCTTGAAAGGCTGATGAAGCAAAAGGGCTGCTGCAGACAGCAGTAGATGTACATTTAGTAACATCCACCAAACTAGTTCCTTCCCTGCTCTCATGGTTCTGAATGATTTTTTTTTTAAACCTGGGAGGCTTTTGCAAACTCTGCAACTATGATTGAGCACGCCCAGGAGTGACAGAGGTCACGTGCTTATGTTAATATTAACCTTTTTTTCACCCAGTTTTATTCCACCAGGGAGGTCTTACCTTCCACTACCTGCAACCTCCAGCAACCACCTTCAACTAGCATCACAACCGGCTTCGACTAAAGAATTACCGATTTTTTAAACGGCAACCTATTTTTAGTCGCGGCCGGTTTTGAATTTTTTGAAATAATCGGCGGAACATAGAAGTAGCGGAAACCACTTTCGACCATTAGGGGGACTGACAAAAACCTCCGGGAAACCTCCACTAATGCAATCATCAAGAAAGCTCATCAGCGCCTCTATTTCCTGAGAAGATTACGGAGAGTCGGTTTGTCAAGGAAGACTCTCTCCAACTTCTACAGGTGCACATTAGAGAGCATGCTGACCGGTTGCATCGTGGCTTGGTTCGGCAATTTGAGCGCACTGGAGAGGGAAAGTCTACAAAAGGTAGTAAACACTGACCAGTCCATCATCGGCTCTGACCTTCCTTCCATCGAGGGAATTTATCGCAGTCGCTGCCTCAAAAAGGCTGGCAGTATCATCAAAGACCCACACCATCCTGGCCACACACTCATCTCCCTGCTACCTTCAGGTAGAAAGTACACAAGTCTGAAGACTGCAACAACCAGGTTCAGGAATAGCTACTTCCCCACAGCCATCATGCTATTAAACCTGGCTTGGACAAAACTCTGATTATTAATAACCCATTTTCTGTTATTTGCACTTTATCAGTTTATTTATTCATGTGTGTATATATTTATATCATGGCATATGGACACACTTATCTGTTTTGTAGTAAATGCCTACTATGTTCTGTGTGCTGAAGTAAAGCAAGAATTTCATTGTCCTATACAGGGACACATGACAATAAACTCACTTGAACTTGAACCGCACGGAAACCTTGGGTGGGGCGCAAAGTCTCCAGAGGTTTCCGTTCAGGTTTCCTAAGTGGGACAGGGGCATAACACACAAAAAAAGGTTTCTGGGAACTAATTCAGCATGCAAAATGCGCACAAGTGGGTCCAGATTGTGGACATTAATGTCTGGTGAGTAAGGAATTTCAGTCAATCAATACCTGTAGAAGATAGTAATAAAGGAACTATAAACAGAGAAATCCATGATAGCTTATATCAAGTTTTAAATAACATGCCTTGGTTGGAGTCCCAAGAGACTACAGAGGATGGAATCTTGTGTAGAAAAGAAAGTGCTGGAGGAATTCCGTGGGTCAGGCAGCATCTGTGGAGGGAAATGGATAGATGGCGTTTCAGATCTGGACCTTTCTTCACACTGTGCAAATTGTTTACATTGGATTTAATCTTCCAGAACCTCAAACATTCCTTTTGATTGGAATGCTGCTATTGTAGCAAGGGAGGTAGTAACACAGTGCAGTTTGGCTGAAATCAATAGTAGGGATAATTCTGGAAGCATTATTAAAGATTTGATCATTGGATAACTGGAAAACTCCCACCACAGGCAAAAACAAAGGACATAGCCTTTAAAAGAGAAATTTGTTGCTTGTAAGCATGTTAAACAACAGAAAAAAGTTGGGTAGAAAAACTATTTTCAAAAGGTCCTTAAGACAGTGCACACAAGATAAAGATTATGGGAGGGGTAATTTGTTGGCAGGCATTGAGGACTTATTACCAAAGTGAAAATAGTGAACGCAAGTTGTGGTGTTGAAGAACTATTGAATTGCTGCAAGGAGTAGTGCTTAATCATGGTCAGTTACAGTCTATATTGATGAGGAGACTATATTGACCCCAATATGTGGGGAGTGGATGTGAAAGTGAGATAACATAGAACTAGTGTGAACGGGTGATTGGTGGTCTATAGAGTCTATTTCCATGCTTTCAATCAAAAAAGAAAGTAGACCAGTCTACAGAAGATACAAAACTAAGTTTAGTTTGAACGTGATCCAAAATACTACAAAGCAACATGGGTCAATAAAAGTCGATAATGTGGAGCAGTTATACAGTGTGCCAAATATAAAAATAATATTTGTTTTAAAGAATAAAAGACCACAATATGTTGGCATCCTGATGTATTTTGGTGTCCTTGTGTGAAGTGTGGGGCAGAAAATAATCAGGAAACCGCTGGGTGGTACTGCTATGACAGCCTCGCCAATAGTCTGTCTGTGCTTTTGTCTTTTTTTTGTTATATTTAGTGTGTTTTAAAAGTTTCTCTGGTTTGTTTTATGTGGGGGGTGGGGGAGGGGGTCGGGGGAAACTTTTTATCAATCTCTTACCTTGCCGGAGATGCGATTTTATTTGGGGTCGAATCTCCGGTCGCTCTGCGGCCTAACACCATGGAGTTGGAGGCCTTGCTCGGGACTGACTTTGAACCCCACTGTGGGGCATGGACTTACCATCAGAGCCAATTCCTTGCCTGGGATCGCGCTCCAACCACGGCCTGCGGACTTTAACATTGTGGAGCTCGCATTCTCGGGTTGAGATCGAGTCGGGAGATCCAGTCGCAGAAGGTTTTGACCAGTCCCGACCCGGGGTCAGATCGCCCGGCACGGGGAGCTGTCATTCCCCCAATGCAGGAGCTGATCGCCCCGACGCGGAGGGCCCGCCGCCGGATACGGGAGTCAAGATTGTCCCGTCTACAGAAGGCTCGAGGCCCCCGACCGCGGGAGAACAAAGAAGGGAAGAGATTTAACTTTTTTTTGCCTTCCATCACAGTGAGGAATGTGGAGGAGTCACTGTGGTGGATGTTTATGTTAAAATGTATTTTGTGTGTTCTGTTGCTTTTTATTTGTATGACTGACTTGGCAAATCAAATTCCTCATATGTTTCAAATCATACTTGGCTAATAAAGTATGATTATGATGATTATGAAAGTAAATTAATGCTGTTCTTTATTACAGAAAGGTTGGAAGAGAATCAAGATAGCAAGCTTTGGGAACATCATCGCTGGTGTGATGCATACAGTTCACATTTCCTTGGCTATGGAGGGACATGCAGCAGTTCAGCAGAATTATTCCTGAGATAGAAGTCTATTGCAGGTGGAGAGATGAATTGTGGAATAGACTAGTATTCTAGGGAGAGTGGGTATGATTTCATTGCAATTTAAACAATTCTCATTGCAGAGTAAATTGCAGAGTAAATACCGTGAGGTGGTTTCTCCTGCTTGCAGAATCTAAAACTAGGCAGTCAGTCTCACTAGAAATTCAGTCTCACTTTTTTAGCAAACTGTTGCAATAACTAGTCAAACTAATTTCATTATTATATTGCAATTTCAATGCCTCATAACTGTACTTGTTGACTCTTGGCAGACCAATTTCCTTCTGGGATCAATGAAGTCGTATCATAAACATATACTGCTACACTTTGTGAGATACTTATGAAACTGATTTTCAATGATTTCAGGTTACAAAGTCTTCCATTTATTTAGCGCTGTCACTTGGAAAGCCATCACCAGGATTCTCCTCAATTTCCTCCTTGCAGTGGTCAATACGATGTTCCCAAATCACCATGTGATTCAGTCCACATAGAAGCACAGTGAGTGTAATGGCTCCTTTCGTCTTTTTTTGGTTATTTTTAGTGTGTTTTAAAAGTGTGTTAATGTTCTCTGGTTTGAATGGCGCTGCTGGCTCGAAGGGCCGAATAGCCTCCTCCTGCACCTGTTTTCTATGTTTCCATGTTTCTATGTTTTTATGTTTCATCGTACTAGTTTTACCGTCATCCTGTTGAGTTCCAATGTCTGTAATAACTTGTTATCACCTATCCCACAGCCAAAAATGGACCCTGTGGGCTCTCTCCACACCGTTCATTCGCTTGTCTTAAGTAGCATCTATATCTCTCGTTCCCCTTTCCCCTTCTCTCAGTCTAAAGAAAGGTCTCGACCCAAAACGTCACCTATTCCTTTTCTCCAGAAATGCTGCCTGACCTGCTGAGTTACTCCAGCTACTTTTTGTCTGTTTTCTATAAAGCCACTGCTGCTTGGTTTCACATTTACACATCAAATTGTAACCACAATATTTCCAGCAATGACTAATGTTCACACCCTGCAGAACCATTTCAATCAAAGCTTATCTGAAAATGAAACTGACATGTACCAGGAATAGGCAACAGACACCTAAACCACAGAGGAGTCAAGGGTATAGGAACAGAGCAGATAGACAGACTTGAGACCAAGATTGGATGCCTGGAATTTCCTGAATGATAGTGCATGCTTGAGGCACCTTCTAGTCTACTCTTGCTGCTCGTTCTTATATTCTTAAGAGAGAGCTGCACATTTCACTAAATATGTGGGAGTTCACGAAAGCTGTTTGTTCGGACAATGGAAGAGAAACTTGGCAGAGTTATCCATTTTGCATCCTCCCCAATCCACCCACTAACTAAACAATCTTTTAATTGTTACTTTAATAGATTACAATAGTTCAACCTATTTTTAACAGACTTTCATATGCTGCACGCAGGACAAATGCTTTTACATTACGATACCAACAAGTAGAGCAGTAGGTGCGGGGGGGGGGGGGCAAATCCAGAATTAAATTATTTTCTTGCATTCAGCTCAGCAATGTATTGCCATACCCAAGCACAATCCCCAATTAGCAAAGTGTACATAGAAACATAGAAACATAGAAAATAGGTGCAGGAGTAGGCCATTCGGCCCTTCGAGCCTGCACCGCCATTCAATATGATCATGGCTGATCATCCAACTCAGTATCCTGTACCTGCCTTCTCTCCATACCCCCTGATACCTTTAGCCACAAGGGCCACATCTAACTCCCTCTTAAATATAGCCAATGAACTGGCCTCAACTACCTTCTGTGGCAGAGAATTCCACAGATTCACCACTCTCTGTGTGAAAAATGTTTTTCTCATCTCGGTCCTAAAAGACTTCCCTCTTATCCTTAAACTGTGACCCCTAGTTCTGGACTTCCCCAACATCGGGAATAATCTTCCTGCATCTAGCCTGTCCAACCCCTTAAGAATTTTGTAAGTTTCTATAAGATCCCCCCTCAATCTTCTAAATTCTAGCGAGTACAAGCCGAGTCTATCCAGTCTTTCTTCATATGAAAGTCCTGACATCCCAGGAATCAGTCTGGTGAACCTTCTCTGTACTCCCTCTATGGCAAGAATGTCTTTCCTCAGATTAAGAGACCAAAACTGTACACAATACTCCAGGTGTGGTCTCACCAAAACCCTGTACAACTGCAGTAGAACCTCCCTGCTCCTATACTCAAATCCTTTTGCTATGAATGCTAACATAAATAGACCACAGAGAACGCATGCAAGAGATGCCAGGTTCAAAGTCCAGTCTGAGCTCTAGGTCTTATGAGTGGCGTCCAATCCAGGCAATCCCCAGGCTGCTTCAGGGCCTCAAACCAACACCTCTCTTGGACGGTAGATAAAAATGCTGGAGAAACTCAGCATTTATGGAGCAAAGGAAATATGCAACGTTTCAGGCCGAAACTCTTCTTCAGACTGATGTGAGGGTGGGGAGGGTGGGGGGGGGGGGGGGGGGGGGGGGGGGGTGCTGGAAGAAGAAAGGAAGATGCTGCCTCACCCGCTGAGTTTCTCCAGCATTTTTGTCTACCTTCGATTTTCCAGCATCTGCAGTTCCTTCTTAAACACCTCTCTTGGATGTCTGGATCAACCAACAAACTGATATCCCTCTCCTCACCCTTCCACCTTTGTGGCCCGGGGGTTGCTTCCACAGCCGGCCTTGAGGGCCAGACCCTGGTTCCCTCTCCTACTGGCCTTGTTCCTCATGTCCTGGTGTCCATCGTTGCCAGCTCCATTCTCTCTTGTCTCCAGAGCACGAATAGGGACCAGCTTGGCAGCCCGCCGGGTGTGTGCGTTCAACCTAGTGGCCAAGCTGGGTCTTTGTAAAAGGGAAGGAGAGCACAGGAGAGGTTACTGATATCTCCAGAAAAAGTAATAGGACAAAGTTTAAGAAGGGATAAGAGTCTATGGTCAGGCAAAATGGGGACCAATTTGGGAAGGGGGTGGTGAATACTGAACTAAAGGTGGTATACTTGAATGCATGCAGGAACAAAGTAGATGAACGTACAGCAGAGAGTGGTTAGGAATTGATAGGTATAACACTGAGACGTGGCTGTCTGAGGATCAGAATAGGATCTGAACATCCAAGGATACTCATCCTATCAAAAAGACAGGCAAGGGGCAGAGGGGGTGAGGTGCGTCTGCTGGTAAAGAATGAAATTCAATCCTTAGCTAGGGATGACAGAGGATTGGATATAGATCTGAACGTCACCCATTTCTTCTCCCAGAGATGCTGACTGTCCCGCTGAGTTACTCCAGCTTTTTGAGTATCTTCAATCAGATATAGAATCCCTGTGGGTAAAGCTAAGAAACTCCAAGGGTAAAGATACTCCAAGTATACATAGGTCTTGTGTAATGAACCGGATTTGATTCGAGAGCTTGTAAAGGAACCCCTTGGATGCAGTGGCCATGACATGTTAAAATTCAACCTGCCGTTTGAGAGGGAGGAGATTAAATCAGATGTGAGTAAAGGTAACTACATGAGGGAGGAGCAGGCTAGAATCGATTGGAAAGGGACCCTAGCTGGAATGATGGTGGAGCAGCAATGGCAGGAGTATCTGGGAGTAATTCAGAAGACGCAGGATCTTTTCATCCCAAAGAAGAAAGATTCTAAGGGGAAAATGGGGCAATCGTGGCTGACAAAATAAATCAAAAACAGCATAAAATTAAAGAGACGGCATATAATATTCAAAGATTAGTGGGAAGCTAGTGGATCGGAAAGCTTTTAAAAACCAACAGAAGGCCTCTTAGTTGAGGAGGGATCTACTGGCATTGGAGAGGGTCCAGAGGAGATTTTCGAAAATGATCCTGGTGATGATTGGGTTAATGCATGATGAGCGTTTGATGGAACTGGGTCTTTTAGAAGGATGAGGCGGGGATCTCATTGAAACTTATTAAATAGGTATGTTACAATACTTACCTTCAGCGGCGCTGCAATTCTGCCACTGGCCGTGTGCGCGATTTTGGCGTCTTTGAGGGGGGGAGCGGGGTTAAAACGCGTTTTTTTTCCTACCTTGTCCTGGATTATATTTGGTTGGAGTGCAAGCTTTTGCTGAAGAATCGTTCCGACGGGCGTTCTGTCTATTTTTTTTTGTAAATCGCCCGACTCGTTCAGCACTGGAGTCATTTTAAAATCAGCTTCTAAAGCAGTCAACGCCGACAACGGGGACGGATTCCAGGTAGGTGACAGGTAAAAGAAAGCGGTTTATTTTTATGTATAAAAGTGGTCCTTAAGATACCTTTAGTTCACATTTTAACTTGCGAAACGGTGATTTACTCCCCATACCAACCGGCAGTGTTTTCCATGCAGATATGGGGATCTAAATCACTGCAAACCGCAACGTTCCAAATGGTCGCGTCCTAGAAAAACCCACTCGCAAGATGATTTAAATGGCCATTAATTTACAGGTATTAAACATTAAATTCCTTCCATTTGGCCTTTAAATCCATGACAATGAGATTTAAAAATTATGTTATATTGTGAATTCGTGTGTGAATGTTATTTGGACACTTAGGCTATTTAAAAATGTTAATCTATTCTTAAGAAATTGATAGATGTTTAGATCTAGTAATTGAATTTTGTAATTAGCTACAATTAGGTAACTAACTAATTATATGCTTTAATTTCGTCATCTAAGTAAGATTGTTTCAAATTTGTTTCAGAATGCTTCAATCTATAATAACTGAAAATTTCTTTTAGTTCTCTTAATTTTTAAGAAAGTTATGGGCTTTTGACTGTCCGCGATCACAGCTTTTGTGTTAAGTCAATGGAAAAGCAATAGGGAACAAGATGCTAATTTCCGAGTATGAAAATGGCCATAACTTTTTTAATACTGAAGATATGAAAGTGGATTAGGTGAGAAATTAAACTTCTTTTTATGCTTTATCTGATGGGATAAATTACAGACTTGATTTTTTAAATCTCAAAATTTTGTAATAATACTATAACAGTGAAAGGCTTGGATAGAGTGGAAGTGGCGAGGATGTTTCCACTAGTGGGAGAGTCTAGGACCAGAGGGCACAGCCTCAGAAAAAAGGACATACACCTTTCACACATTGCCTCTTCATAAAAAGTAAACATAGGAAGAACCCAGGATTATGTTCAGCTTTTTAAAAGATGAATGAACTAATACATTAACACTGGTTCACACTCCACAGATACTATTTGACCAGTCAATTGCTTTGCCGCAATTTCTGCTTTAATTTGGAAATTAGATCTGATGTTTTTCTAACAAAAACCAAGTCTCTTATTGACACTTACCTTCTTGGTTAACTTAGGAAAATGGGACAATGAAGCGTACTTTACTCCCCCTCCTGCTGTACTCACTCTATACTCATGACTGTGTAGCCGGACATAGTGCGAACTCCATCATCAAGTTCGCCGACGACGCCACTGTTGTGGGACGAATCACTGATGGGGACGAGTCAGAGTATAGAAGTGAGATCGACCGATTGACCAAATGGTGCCAGCACAACAACCTGGCTCTCAACATCAGCAAAACCAAGGATTGTGGATGTTGGAAAGGGTAGGATAGGGACCCACAATCCCGTTTATATCAATGGGACGATGATGGAAAGGGTCAAGAACTTCAAATTCCCGGGCGTGCATATATCTGAAGATCTTTCCTGGCACCAGCACACTGATGCAATTATAAAGAAAGCACATCAGCGCCTCTACTTCCTGAGAAGATTACAGAGAGTCGATATGTCAAAAAGGACTCTCTCGAACTTGTACAGGTGCACAGTAGAGAGCATGCTGACTGGTTGCATCGTGGCTTGGTTCGGCAACCTGAACGTCCAGGAGCGGAAAAGACTGCAGAAGGTTGTAACCACTGCCCAGTCCATTATCGGCTCTGACCTCCCCACCATCGAAGGGATCTATCACAGTCGCTGCCTCAAAAAGGCTGCCAACTTCATCAAGGACCCACACCATCCTGGCCACACACTCATAGAAACATAGAAACATAGAAATTAGGTGCAGGAGTAGGCCATTCGGCCCTTCGAGCCTGCACCGCCATTCAATATGATCATGGCTGATCATCCAACTCAGTATCCCTCCGCTGCCATCATCTCTCCGCTGCCATCAGGTAGAAGGTTCAGGAGCCTGACATCTGGTGTGTCCAGGTTCAGGAACAGCTACTTCCCCACAGCCATTGGGCTATTAAACTCGCCATCAAACAAACTCTGAACTATAACAGCCTATTGCACTTTATCTGTTTATTTATGTGTATATATATGATCTATGCTATACAGACACACTGAACTGTTCTGTATTTATGCTTACAATATTCTGTTGTGCTGCAGCAAGCAAGAATTTCATTGTCCTATCTGGGACACATGACAATAAACTCTCTTGACTTGACTTGACTTGACATGACATGATGTGACGGTGAGGAGTAAGGGTCAATAAATAGTGAGTGGTGGGTGGGTGGAGGGGAAGAGGAGAATTGATAGAAAAGACAAATATTTTTTAAACTTATTTTATTGCTTATTTACTTCCATGGAGAATTGATTCCCTACAAACATCATCTGTTGCAACAGCAAAGACACAAATCCTAACCAGGTGAGAGCAACTTAAAAAACTTACAACCCATGACAGGCAGGCTCCAAACAAAATCGATGTTTTGACAACATAATTATGAGGGTGTGGGGAGTATGATTCCAAAAAGAACAACTTGTTTGTTTTGGTTCCTTTCCAATTCGTCAGCCTCTATCTTTCAGCGAGTACTTGTAAATTATAAAATATCATTGCTTTTGGTAGAACATGTCAACTATTCTGCCAGATGTCACTAGGTTTCATATTTCTTGAGTAATAATCCCATCTTCATATCCTCCATCGTTTTGAGTGACGTATATTGGGCTGCACGGGCGAGACTGATCTGGTATCCCAAAAAATGGACATCCAAAAGGTACCAGACCACTGGCAGCACCGAGAATGCAGGCAACTGCACTTTGCAACCTCACAGAAGAACAAATCTTTCTATCAATCCAGGTAATGACCCTAGCTCAATACTGAGTGCAGAAAGGCATATTGGGAGCAGTACCTGGCCAATCTAAAATTGGTAATGATGCAACATAAGACTGCCTGCCTGCATGCTATATAGCAAGACTGCATGCGGTAGACAAAGCTAAGTAATCTCTTGACTAACAGATGTGATGAATGGTCTATGGTCCAGTCTCACCTAGTTGCAAATAGTAGTGGTCATCAAAACAGCTCCAGAAACATGCCGTCCACAATTCTGGCAAAGCCCAGATTGGAGAGCGAAATGGAAGACTCAACGACATTCAGTTAGAGGTTTCAAGTCTCAAGGTTGCCTCCTGAGAACCCCGCATTAAATAAGTTAGCCTTCAACAAATACAGTTCACAAGAAGATTTAAGCAATGGTTGAGAGCATAGGTTACAGCAAAAGTTAACAAACAAGCCAGCATTGGGTAAAATAGTGCCCAATCCTTCTAATCTGAATGATCAACAAAGTGGTGGAAGATATCATCAACATTGCTAGGAATTCAGCAAATGCTCATCAAAAATCTACTTACTGATGCTCAGTTTGCATTTCACCAGGACAACTTGGATTCAGGCCTCGTCGTAGTCTTGGTCAAAGCATAGGCTAAAGAGCTGAATACCTGACGTGAGGCGAGAGATGATGCTGGGCAAAGGGAAGCATTTGTCTAAATGTAGCATCAATGAATCGTGGTAACATTGAAGTCAATAGTGGAATACGCCAGTCATGGTTACTTAAAGCACACAGTATTGGGGGTTCAACTTAAAGCACACGGTATTGGGGGTTCAGTATTGATGTGGATAGAGAACTGGCTGGCAGACAGGAAGCAAAGAGTAGGAATAAACGGGTCCTTTTCACAATGGCAGGCAGTGACTAGTGGGGTACCGCAAGGCTCAGTGCTGGGACCCCAGCTATTTACAATATATATTATTAATTTGGACGAGGGAATTGAATGCAACATCTCCAAGTTTGCGGATGACACGAAGCTGGGGGGCAGTGTTAGCTGTGAGGAGGATGCTAGGAGGCTGTAAGGTGACTTGGATAGGCTGGGTGAGTGGGCAAATGCATGGCAGATGCAGTATAATGTGGATAAATGTGAGGTTATCCACTTTGGTGGCAAAAACAGGAAAGTAGACTATTATCTGAATGGTGGCCGATTAAGAAAAGTAGAGATGCAACGAGATCTGGGTGTCATGGTACACAAGTCATTGAAAGTAGGCATGCAGGTGCAGCAGGCAGTGAAGAAAGCAAATGGTATGTTAGCATTCATAGCAAAAGGATTTGAGTATAGGAGCAGGGAGTTTCTACTGCAGTTGTACAGGGTCTTGGTGAGACCACACCTGGAGTATTGTGTACAGTTTTGGTCTCCTAATCTGAGGAAAGACATTCTTGCCATAGAGGGAGTACAGAGAAGGTTCACCAGGCTGATTCCTGGGATGTCAGGACTTTCATATGAAGAAAGACTGGATAGACTCGGCTTGTACTCGCTAGAATTTAGAAGATTGAGGGGGGATCTTATAGAAACTTATAAAGTTCTTAAGGGGTTGGACAGGCTAGATGCAGGAAGATTGTTCCCGATGTTGGGGAAGTCCAGAACAAGGGGTCACAGTTTAAGGATAAGGGGGAAACCGAGATGAGAAAAACATTTTTCACACAGGGTGGTGAATCTGTGGAATTCTCTGCCACAGAAGGTAGTTGAGGCCAGTTCATTGGCTATAATTAAGAGGGAGTTAGATGTGGCCCTTGTGGCTAAAGGTATCAGGGGGTATGGAGAGAAGGCAGGTACGGGACACTGAGTTGGATGATTAGCCATGATCATATTGAATGGTGGTGCAGGCTCGAAGGGCCGAATGGCCTACTCCTGCACCTATTTTCTATGTTTCTATAAATGACACTGGGAAAGATGGTTGTGTAAACCAGCATTTGTAGTTCCTTATTTCCACAAGATGGTTGTGCTTGTTGGATATCAATACTCATCGCCTCAAGACATGACTGCAGGTATTTTGCAGAGCAATGTCATCGGCTCAGCCATCTTCCGCTGCATCATCAAGTTTTCAAACGATGGAAAGGGGGAGTATTTGCTGAGCAACACAATGTTCAATTTCAATTAGAAATCCTCAGAAAATGAAGAATCCACACCTGGTTGCAATAAACCCTTCACAACATTCAGACACAAGCTCATCGATGGAAAGTTGCATATACACCACAAACGAACGAGGCATGGACTATCTTCTTCAAGGTGGAATCTAATCGCCTGTCCCTGATATTTAATTGTATTACCATCAAATACCCCATCAAAGCAGAATGTAAAATAGTACAGCACAGGAAGAGGCCCTCCTGCACATTATGCTTGTGTTGACCATGATGACAAATTAAAATAATCCGATCTACCTACACATGATCCATTTGCCTATTTTCCCTGCGTATCCATGTGCCTATATAAATGCTTCTTGAACAGTGCTATCATATTTGCCACGTCTGGCAACACATTCAAGGCATTTGGCTCAAAAATCTCCATATCACCTTAAACCTGTGCCTACTTGTATTTGGCATTTCCTCCCTTAGAAAAAGACTCCGACTATCTACCCAAACGTATGGCTCACTTAATTGTACATGCTTTTATCAGATCGCCTCTCAGCCTCTGACACTTCTGAGAAAACAAGCCATGTTCGTCCAACCTCTCCTTTTGCTAACACTTTCTTATCTGATGAACCTCTTCTGCACTCGCTCCATAGCTTCCATATCCTTCCCATAACTCAGCACCAAAACCGCACATCAACGGCAACATGGCGTCTCAACTTTCATTGTCAAATGAAGGCAAGTATACTATACGCCTTCTTTATCACCCTTTTCATTTGTGTTCCTCAAGATTCAAGCAAATTCCTTGGGGCACAACCTGACACTCAACCAAACAAACCACATTGCAAGAGCATCCTGCAGCAAGTGGCTCACAATCAGACTCCTCAGGACTTTCAACCATCTGCAAGGCACAAGTTGAGAGTGCAATGGAATACTCTCTGCAGTAACTCACTTAAGGGCCTGTCCCACGAGCATGCGCCTGCATGCAGCAAGCGTGACCTAATGTGGTCGCTTGCGCTGTACGGCCTCGCGGGGCCGGTCCCACTTCGACCGCCGGAGTTGTGCAGAGCTGGTCCCGACATCGCGCGGGGCTCCGAAAAACTGACCGTGTTTAAAAATTCCGCGCTGCAACGGCCTGCCGGCCCACAGCCGCCTCGATGCCGTGTCACTCACTCGACCTCCGCGCGGCTCCCGCTTCTGGTTTAGTCGCGCTTGCTGCATGCCGTACGGCTCAAGCTGGTGGGACCGGCCCTTTAGGTCGCGCTTGCCACATGCAGGTCGCTTGCTCGTGGGACAGGCCCTTTAGGCTTTTGAAGCAGCACCTCCCAAACCAATAACTTCAACCAAAAATGGTATAAGAATACCACCCTCTTGTACATATCTACAAAGGCAAATGCCATTGTAACTGCAATGTATCACTAGTACTTCATCATCACCAAGTCCAAATCCTGGATTTCCATGCATTATGGGATTAACTTTGCCAAAAGGATTGCAGCATTCCAAATCCCAAGAGCAGAAGGGACAGATGGTGAATGTTGGTGATGCCCAGAAACTGAAACTGAACTAAATTAAGATTTTCATTTTGAAGATCAACACTTACGGGAAAGCTTGACTTGTTTTAACTTCAATAACAAAGAACATTGGATGCCAACATTAATAGCCCAGAGCAAAGGCAGATGCCATCAAACTTTGAGTTGACCTTTCGATTTACCTGGATGAATGCTTCTACAGTAAATAGACATGCCCTTTACTCAAAAGAAGAACTACATTGTTGTTGAAAATTTGAGTACAAATAAACATGCCAACATTAATTAAATGTCGCAACCTTAATTAAATTGCAATTTGCCTCATCTGATAGAACATGGCTCTATTTTTGGAGTGCTCATGTTGCCAGTTTTTTCAGCTCTGCTTTTCAAGGGGATCTTGTCAAAAAATTCAAAATGTCCTTTTTTAAAAAAAAGATAATTGGCAAAAGTTTTGTTCTTAATCTTTTTTTCCAATGTTCTCCCATTAGCCTGGAATCAGTCCATTACATCTAGAGGACCCAGAAAAACCGATGTGATTTTCTTTCGCCTTCCACTAGCTGAGCAAAAGCCAGGATAACCTCTCCCAAGTTTTATCATGGCTTAGGCACTTTCCTTTGTGTGGCAATGGCTTTAATGAGATATGCACCTAGAAGAAGAGTCATTAACAATGTTTTTTGTAATAATCAGAGTTTGGGACCTTGACTATTCAACATTTTATAATTAAACAACTCTTTATCCAGCACCAATTAAATTATATAAAACTTTCTTCCTTTAATCTAGAGAGTTTTCCAGTAGGACTATATCTTCTCCATTTCAGAATATTTCTCAAAAAGTTAGAGACATATTGAAAATGGACATGTCCGTACCACAACCCCCCCCCTCTCCCATATCAACTCCTGTTTGTCAGCTATAAAAACCTGGATGCAACATAATTTCCTCAAACTCAACAGCGATAAGACAGAATTCCTCCTCATAGGCTCCAAAGTCACACTCAGCAAAATCAATAACCCCACTCTCACCATCGACGGCACCACTGTCTCCCCATCTCCCCAGGCCCGCAACCTTGGCGTGATCTTTGATTCCACCCTCTCCCTTGAGCCTCACATCCGCCATGTCATTAAAACCTCCTTCTTTCATCTCCGCAACATCGCCAAACTCAGACCCTCTCTCACACCGCCTGCTGCTGAAAGACTCATCCATGCCTTCATCTCCTCCCGACTGGACTATTGCAACTCACTTCTCCTTGGCATCAGCTCCACCTACATCAACCGACTCCAACTGGTCCAGAACGCAGCCGCCCGACTCATCACCCACACCAAATCCTGGCATCACATCACTCCAGTCCTCAAAAAACTTCACTGGCTTCCCATCTCCCACCGGATCACCTACAAAATCCTGGTCCTCACCTACAAAGCCCTCCACCATCTGGCACCCCCATATCTCACTGACCTCCTCTCCCCCTACCAACCCTCACGGTCCCTCAGATCCACATCAGCCGGTCTCCTCTCCATCCACAAGTCCAACCTCCGCAGTTTTGGGGACAGAGCCTTCTCCAGGGCAGCTCCCAGGCTCTGGAACTCCCTCCCCCAACTGATCCTCAATTCCGTGTCCCTCACCATCTTCCAGTCCCGCCTCAAGACCCATCTCTTCACCTCTGCCTATCCTTAGCCCCACGTCCCCGTCCCTTTTCATCTGTGCATTAATTGCCTCATACTGTGTTTTGTATTGAATTCTGTCTTTACTTTGTGTACTAGTCATGTCTCTACTATTTATTTCATTCCCCTTACATGTTTTTCCTCTACATGCTCAATTTTTGTAAGGTGTCCTTGAGACTCTTGAAAGGCGCCCATAAATAAAATGTATTATTATTATTATTATTATTATTATTATTATATATCTAGCAAAGAAGAGGCCCAGATAATTCAAATGGAGGGACAATGTCATTCTATTTTTCTTGTTTACATGATATATGAACCTCATGTAACTCATGGAGGCTTTTGAAGCAGCATCTCCCTAGATCCTTAATACATCACCTTTCAAACTGCTGGTGGGAAACAACTACTTCATGATTCACCAGCAAGCTGGAATCAAGAATATTGTATTACGCATGTGAGAGTCGTCAATGTGTCAGAATCACTTAGCAAATCATTAGTTATAGCAGGACTATTCATATGGGGCTTACCAGGAATTGATTAGATTGGACCAATATGGACAGAGCAAGCAAGCAATGTCTGTGTTTTGTGTAATTCTTCATCACACATACTGATCAACACTAATAATGCATAATCAGAAAGGTACAGAGAGAAAAATTGAAAAAAGTTAGTAACCCCTTTAACGCCTTTAATTTTCCAACATCACAAATATAACCACTTGACAAGCTCCCCTTAGCTTCATTTCTAACCAAATACCCAGGAAAACCCCTACAAGTAGGGGAAAGAGTCTTCCAATTCCTCCATCTATGCCATATCGGCACCCAAGATGAGGTGTTCCATACCAGGACATCCAAGATGTCCTCATTATTTAATGTCCTCATTCTTTAGGGAACGGGAATTGTCCTCTTACAGTTCACAGCATTGGGTTATAAGCTACCCAAGTGGAATACAAATTGTTGTTCCTCCAGTTTGTGCATGACCTCACTCTGGCAGTACAATGCTGTAGAATCATCAGGTCAAAGACTGTGGCGATGAGATCATGAACAGTTTGGGAGATGATGGCCTGGTATTTGTCTATGGGTCATGGTCAAGGTTTGGGTAGGAGATGTCCTAGAGCTGGAGCCTGGCTTCAGTTTGGTTGAGGTCAGCCTGCCTGCCCTCAAATTCACCTGGACTATATCTGAAAACATCTTTCCTCTTTCTTGATCTTTCTGTCTCCATCACAGGGACAGACAATCGACTCACATATACTGTAAACCTACAGACTCCCACAGTTACCTGGACCACACTTCCTCTCACCCTGCCTCTTGCAAAGACAATATCCCCTACTCTCAATTCCATCATCTCCACTGCGTCTGCGCCCAAGATGAGATTTTCCATTCTAGGACATCTGAGATGTCCTTTTCCTTTACTAAACTTGGATTTTCCCCCTTCTGACAATGATGGGCACGCATATCCTCTGTGACCCATAGTTCTGCTCTTGCTACCCCTCCCCACAGAAGGAACAAGATAGATTTCCCCTTGTCCTCACCCATCACCCCATCAGTGGAATGGCCCCAGGGATATCCTGCAGTTTCTGCCTTCTCCCTTTCCTGGTGGCCCCTCATCTACTTCCTGCCTGTACCTTAGGTGTGACCTCCTCACTGTAACTCTTCTCTATGAAACTCACACAACCCCAAATAATCTAGACGTCATTACCTTAACCTTCTATGACCCTTTTCTCAGCTCTCGCATCACTCGGTCGGTGTGGGCGCTGCAAGCCGGCGCCCTGTCAGCAGCGTGTCCGTTTTTTTTCAACTTTTTTTGTTTTTTTAGTATGTTTTAAGTGTGTTTTTTGTGTTTCTTTGTGTGTCTTGTGTGGGGGGTGGTGTGGGGGGAAACCGTTTCGGTCACCTCCTCCATGGAGAGGCGACTTTTTCCAGGTCGCCTCCCCCGTGGCCTAACAACGAGGATCGGGCGGCCTTTCACGGAGACGCGCCCGGGGCTTCAGCGGCGGGCGCAGCGTGGACTCTCAGCGTGGAGCGGGTGAGCCCTCGCCGGAGGGGAGCGCTCCGTTTCGCTGGCCCGCGGCAGCCGGCAGCCTGTAGTCGCGGTCTACAGAGTTCCAGCTGGCGCGGCGTCTACAGCCCGGCATCCCTCGTGGGTGACCCGGGGGGAAGAAGAAGCTCCAAATGCCGGCCCGCGGCCAACTTCTACCACGGACCCGGCGTGGACTTACCATCACCCCTAGAGGGGAGCTTCGACCGCCGGTCCTGCGGTCTGCGGTGCTTCTGGCTGTGGCGGGGACTTTAAATATCGACCGCCGGCCTGCGGCCTACACCAACCTAAAGCCGCGGTCTCCAGTGAGGAAGAGCCGATCCTGGACTGACTCTGGACTCTGGTCCCGACCACGGGGGGGAAATGGAGGAGGACTGGCCAAATTTTGTGCCTTCCACCACAGTGATGAATGCTGTGGTGGATGTTTGTGTTACATTTTTATTGTGTATTGTGTGTTCTTTATCATTGTATCACTGCTGACAAATTCATTTCACTTGCACTTTATGTACAATGTGACGAATAAAACTGATTGTTGTTGATTGTTGAAAGCCGATTCAGTCACTAGCAAGTTGGAATTAGAAAGTTTTATTACGAATATACATGCGTCAGTGCACTAAAATCTCTCAATAAATCATGTTATTGAAGGACTATGGGTCTTACCAGAAATTAATTAGATTGGACAAATATTGACTTTTTGTTCACTTTACCGTAATAGCAAAATTGGATCAGAATGTATATATTTTTTAATTAATTCCCCTACATGAGCTCAGCTATATATGCACACTTTGTTTTATTACAACTTTGCAGCCATTACTCTATGTTGATCTTAGCTTCCTAACTGAATTTTCCCCATTAGTTTAAGAAAGAACTGCAGATGCTGGATAAATCTGCAGCTGGAAAAATCGAAGGTAGACAAAAAATGCTGGAGAAACTCTCGGGTGAGGCAGCATCTATGGCGAGAAGGAATAGGCAATGTTTTGGGTCGAGACCCTTCTTCAGACTGATGTCGGGGAGGGGGCAGGAAAAGGTACAGAAGAGGCAGAGACAATAGACTTTGTGGGAGAGCTGGGAAGGGGGAGGGGAAGGAGGGAGAAAGCAAGGGCTATCTAAAATTAGAGAAGTCAATGTTCATACTGCTGGGGTGTAAACTGCCTAAGTGAAATATGAGGTGCTGTTCCTCCAATTTGCACCTCCTCACTATGGCAATGGAGGAGGCCCAGGACAGAAAGGTCAGATTAGGAATGGGAGGGGGAGTGCTGAGCAATCGGTTAGTTAGTACGAACTGATCGAAGGTGTTGGGCGAAGCGATCGCCGAGCCTGCGCTTGGTCTCGCCGATGTGGAGAAGTTGACACCTAGAACAGCGGATGCAATAGATGAGGTTGGAGTAGGTGCAGGTGAACCTCTGCATCTCCTGGAAAGACTGCTTGAGTCCTTGGATGGAGTTGAGGAGGGAGGTAAAGCAACAAGTGTAGCATTTCCTTCTGTTGCAAGGGAAAGTACCAGGGGAGGGGGTGGTTTGGGTGGGAAGGGACAAATTGACCAGGGAGTTACGGAGGGAACAGTCTCTGTGGAAAGCAGAAAGGGGAGAAGATGGGAAGATGTGGCCAGTGGTGGGATCCCATTGGAGGTGGCGAAAATGTCAGAGGATTATATGTTGTAGACGACAGCTGATGGGGTGGAAGGTGAGGACAAGGGGACTCTGTCCTTGTTACGAGTGGGGGGATGGCAAGTAAGAGCGGAGCTGCGGGGATATAGAGGAGACCCTGGTGAGAGCCTCATCTAAAATAGAAGAGGGGAATAAAGAATGAGGACATCTCTGATGCCCTGGTATGGAACACCTCATCCTGGGTTCAGATGCGGCGTAGACAGAGGAATTGGGAGTAGGGGATCGAGTCCTTACAGGAAGCAGGATGGGAAGAAGCGTAGTCAAGATAGCTATGGGAGTCAGTGGGTTTGTAGTAGATGTTGGTCAGTGGTTTGTTACCTGCGATGGAGGTAGTGAGGTCTAGAAATGGTAAGGAGATGTCGGAAATGGTCCAAGTAAATTTGAGTGCCGGATAGAAATTGGTGGTGAAATGGATGAAGTCAGTGAGTTCTGCATGGGTGGAGGAGGTAGCACCAATGCAGTCATCAATGTAGCGGAGGTAGAGTTCGGGGATAGGGCCATGGTAGCCTCGAAAAGGGATTGTTCGACGTACCCTACAAAGAGGCAGGCATAGCATGGATTTGGAGGAAATGGGAGGGGTCAAAGGAAAGGGGTCAAAGGTTGTTGAGAGAGTTAGTTTGTTCACTCTTAAGAAATCTTTATTTTCCCAGTAAACCTAGCAATTATAGACCTGCTAGTTTGACGTCAGTGGTGGGCAAATGAATGGATAGGATACTTAGAGATAATATATATAAGCATCTGGATAAGCAGGGTCTGATTAGGAACAGTCAACATGGATTTGTGCCTGGAAGGTCATGTTTGACTAATCTTCTTGAATTTTTTGAAGAGGTTACTCGGGAAATTGATGAGGGTAAAGCAGTGGATGTTGTCTATATGGACTTCAGTAAGGCCTTTGACAAGGTTCCTCATGGAAGGTTGGTTAAGAATGTTCAATTGTTGGGTATTAATGGTGCAGTAGCAAGATGGATTCTACAGTGGCTGAATGGGAGATGCCAGAGAGTAATGGTGGATGGCTGTTTGTCAGGGTGGAGGCCAGTGACTAGTGGGGTGCCACAGGGATCTGTGTTGGGTCCACTGTTGTTTGTCATGTACATCAATGATCTGGATGATGGTGTGGTAAATTGGATTAGTAAGTATGCAGATGATACTAAGATAGGTGGTGTTGTGGATAATGAAGTAGATTTTCAAAGTCTACAGAGAGATTTAGGCCATTTGGAAGAGTGGGCTGAAAGATGGCAGGTGGAATTTAATGCTGATAAGTGTGAGGTGCTACATCTTGGCAGGACAAATCAAAATAGGATGTACATGGTAAATGTTAGTGAATTGAGGAATGCAGTTGAACAGAGGGATCTAGGAATAACTGTGCACAGTTCCCTGAAGGTGGAATCTCTTGTAGATAGGGTGGTAAAGAAAGCTTTTGGTATGCTGGCCTTTATAAATCAGAGCATTGAGTATAATAATAATAATAATAAACTTTATTTCGGACTCAAGGTCCAGACAAGGGGCAACATTACATTAAAAATGCATTGCATATCAAATATCATAAATACATATAAAATCATGGTATATCACATAAAAACATCATAATTTATATATTTTTTAAACCCACAATACTTAAGTTAAAAATCCAGATTAAAAGATGATCAATGTCCTACAACGAGACAACGATACCAGTGTCTCCACAGCTGGGATTCGTAGCGTGTAGTGCTAACCCTTATGTTTGTCAAGGCCACAATAAGCACATTTTTAGAGTCATTTATCCTGCAAATGAATTTATACATGTGGTGTCTTAGGATAGCTTCTAAAGTACTGACTCCTGCAGCCACAAACATATTACTGGCACTACACCATCTAGGTTGCCTTAGCAGTGTTCTCATGGCATCGTTATAAGCCACCTTTAGTCTCTGCATACTTGTCTTTAAATAGTTCGACCACAGGTGCGCAGTGTAGAGGGGTGTGCAGTATGCTCTAAATAGCGACATCTTCACCACATTTGCACACGCACCAAATTTACGCAAGAGGATATTCGCCTGTACATACAGCATGCGTCGTTGCCTATAAATATCCTCATCCTCCCTGCACGGGAGACCCGACCTTTTCTTTGTCGGGTCTCCGTTGTCGTTGGGGCTGCAACGAGGAGCGGCCTCCAACAGGAAGACCGGGGGCTCTGGTGCCGACTACTCACCTCACCGTCGCGGAGCTGGCCGAGTCCAGAGCGGGTGGAGCGGTGGTGGAGCGCTGCTGCGGCCCGACCTCCGGAGGTTCGGTGGCTGCAACTGTGGGTCTGCGGACGGCAGCGCCGGGAGCCCGCGGGTCCCTGGAGGGAGACCGCTTTTCAGGGCTCCCGCAACGGCGACTTCTCCCGCCCGAGTTGCGGGGTTGAAGAGCTCCTGGAGCGGGGCCTTACACCATCGCCCCGCGCGGCTTGGAATGGCCGCGGGACTCTGCGAGCGCACGCCGGGGGCTCTAACATCAAGAACCCGGTGTGCGACCTTGCATCACCCGGCGTGGCTTTAATGGCCGCGGGACAATTCGCCATCGCCCGCCGGGGGCTTTGACTTTGACTCTGACATCGGGGGGGAGAGTGCAGTGGAGAGATAAGTTTTTTTGGCCTTCCATCACAGCAATGTGATGGATGTTTATGTAAATTATGTTGTGTCTTGGGTCTATTTGTTTGTAATGTATGGCTGCAGAAACGACATTCCGTTTGGACCTCAAGGGGTCCAAATGACAAATAAATTGTATTGTATCGTATCGTATCGTATCATCTGTCATTTGTTCTGTGATAATATGCCCTAGATATTTTATCTTATTACAGACACCAAGATTATTGTCAGACAATTTAAAATCAGGATATTTTAGGCATTTATCCTCTTTGGTTCTACAGATCATAACAGCACTCTTACTAGCATTACATTTAATGTCATGTTCCACACCATACACAGAATATATAGTAAGGAGCTGCTGGAGACCAGCGCTAGATGGACTAAAGACCACAAGATCATCTACATACATAATATGGTTCACTAAAATATTACCAATCACGCACCCAGTGTTACAGGCTTTCAATTGTTTAGACAGATCATCAATATATAGATTAAAAAGGACTGGGGACAAAATTCCCCCTTGTCTAACACCATTGCTAACCCCAAACAGAAGTTGGGATGTAATGTTAAAATTGTACAAGGCATTGGTGAGGCCAATTCTGGAGTATGGTGTACAATTTTGGTCGCCTAATTATAGGAAGGATGTCAACAAAATAGAGAGAGTACAGAGGAGATTTACTAGAATGTTGCCTGGGTTTCAGCAACCAAGTTACAGAGAAAGGTTGAACAAGTTAGGTCTTTATTCTTTGGAGCGCAGAAGGTTAAGGGGGGACTTGATAGAGGTCTTTAAAATGATGAGAGGGATAGACAGAGTTGACATGGATAAGCTTTTCCCACTGAGAGTAGGGAAGATTCAAACAAGAGGACATGACATGAGAATTAAGGGACAGAGGTTTAGGGGGAACTTCTTTACTCAGAGAGTGGTAGCTGTGTGGAATGAGCTTCCAGTGGAGGTGGTGGAGGCAGGTTCGATTTTATCATTTAAAAATAAATTGGATAGTTATATGGACGGGAAAGGAATGGAGAGTTATGGTCTGAGTGCAGGTAGATGGGACTAGGGGAGAATAAGTGTTCGGCACAGACTAGAAGGGCCGAGTTGGCCTGCTTCCATGCTGTAATTGTTATATGGTTATATGGTTATAAACACAAAAAGCTGGAGTAACTCAGCGGGTCAGGCAGCATCTCTGGAGAGAAGGAATGGATGACATTTCGTCATGAGACCCTTCTTCAGCTGGTTATGGATAAAGGGAAACGAGAGATAGAGACGTGTCTGTCCTGCTGAGTTACTCCAGCTTTATGTGTCTATCATTGGTTTAAACCAGCATTTGCAGTTCCAGCGTACATATTTATTTTCCCAGTCCTGTTCTGAAAATGCATGTACCTAATTGTTTAGATTATTACAGACAATCTACCTTTGGGAGCGTCACCAATGGACAGATTCTCCAAGGGAACATTAATGGGTGTCTCATCAACTAGCTGTGACATAAACAGAAATAGATAAATAATATTAAAGAGCAAATTGAATGATAGTTTTATATTCAGAGATCTGGAATAAAGGTAGCTGTAAGGTACAGTATATAATGTCTGTGTGACTCCCTGGTTGAATCATGAGGGGGGATCTTATAGAAACATATAAAATTATAAAAGGACTGGACAAGCTAGATGCAGGAAATATGTTCCCAATGTGGGGCGAGTCCAGAACCAGGAGCCAGTCTTAGAATAAAAGGGAGGTCATTTAAGGCTGAGGTGAGAAAAATCTTTTTCACCCAGAGAGTTATGAATTTATGGAATTCCCTACCACAGAGGGCAGTGGAGGCCAAAACACTGGATGGATTTAAGAGAGTGTTAGATAGAGCTCTAGGGGCTAGTGGAGTCAAGGGATATGGGGAGAAGGCAGGCACGGGTTATTGATAGGGGACGATCAGCCATGATCACAATGAATGGCGGTGCTGGCTCGAAGGGCCGAATGGCCTCCTCCTGCACCTATTTTCTATGTTTCTAAATGTGAATTCCTGGTCCACCATTGCTACAATGTTATATACTTGCCTTTGTTTCCAAATCTCTCCATGTTTTTGTATGTCCATGATCAAGAAATTAATTTGTTTCCGAACAGGACCGTTTTACCGACATGTTCCTTTGAAAAGTTGTCTACGTATCCCCAATCACAATCCCAATGGCATTTCCAAGTGGCACGTCCTAAAATGCTGCCAAATTAATTTCATTCAAACGAACACTACTTCGCTGTACAACCACAACATTGTGGCTGCAGCAGTTAAAACAGCTGAAAAGACAAGGAAAAAGGCAGGCGACGAAAAGCTTCACTAGGGGAGACTTCAGTGCTTTTGTGGAGAGGGGGTCCTGTGTGGCACTGGTCAAATGGTGACCAACAGCCTGACACAGCTGGCAGCGGAGGCTGCACAGTGAAACTTTTTAAGCAAGACTCTCTAAAACTAGGGGCAATGCAGGCAATCCGCTAAAGTCATCAACAGCCAGAAACTACCTCCGCCCATGACACGCCGACAGTCAAAAATAGGCTGTCAATTATTTTTTTTGAAAGATACAATGTATTCTGCTTCTGTCACCCTGCCGCGGAGCGAATGCACACAGTGCGTTGACAGAAGATATATTTTCTTTAAGCCAGTAAAGCGTCCGTTATTCCACCGGTTTGTGTCATCATGCATCGTGCAAATACTAGTTGTCAAAGATCATAGAGCGGGTTGGTGTGTTCTTCCTCCCCTCGCCAGCACCAGCGGCCAGTGACTAGTTTTCATCTGCTGTCAATCAAGCTCCGCTCCGGAAGGCGGAACGTGGTTGTTTCGCCCGGGTCCCGTTCGAATTTGGAACGCAGGTAAGCAATGGTCTCAGCAGGTGAGCAGTGGTCTCAGCAGGTGAGCAGTGGTCTCAGCAGGTGAGCAGTGGTCTCCGCAGGTGAGCAGTGGTCTCAGCAGGTGAGCAGTGGTCTCAGCAGGTGAGCAGTGGTCTCCGCAGGTGAGCAGTGGTCTCCGCAGGTGAGCAGTGGTCTCAGCAGGTGAGCAGTGGTCTCAGCAGGTGAGCAGTGGTCTCCGCAGGTGAGCAGTGGTCTCCGCAGGTGAGCAGTGGTCTCCGCAGGTGAGCAGTGGTCTCCGCAGGTGAGCAGTGGTCTCCGCAGGTGAGCAGTGGTCTCCGCAGGTGAGCAGTGGTCTCCGCAGGTGAGCAGTGGTCTCAGCAGGTGAGCAGTGGTCTCAGCAGGTGAGCAGTGGTCTCAGCAGGTGAGCAGTGGTCTCAGCAGGTGAGCAGTGGTCTCAGCAGGTGAGCAGTGGTCTCAGCAGGTGAGCAGTGGTCTCCGCAGGTGAGCAGTGGTCTCCGCAGGTGAGCAGTGGTCTCAGCAGGTGAGCAGTGGTCTCCGCAGGTGAGCAGTGGTCTCCGCAGGTGAGCAGTGGTCTCCGCAGGTGAGCAGTGGTCTCAGCAGGTGAGGAGTGGTCTCAGCAGGTGAGGAGTGGTCTCAGCAGGTGAGCAGTGGTCTCAGCAGGTGAGCAGTGGTCTCCGCAGGTGAACAGTGGTCTCCGCAGGTGAGCAGTGGTCTCCGCAGGTGAGCAGTGGTCTCCGCAGGTGAGGAATGGTCTTTGCAGGTGAGGAATGGTCTTTGCAGGTGAGCAAGGGTCTTCGCAGGTGAGGAATGGTCTCCGCAGGTGTGCAAGGGTCTCCGCAGTTGTGCAAGGGTCTCCGCAGGTGAGTGCGGGGCAGCGACCGGGACCGCGCAGTAAGTAACAGGATGCACCTGTTACTTGGTGCAATGAGTGTGGAGGCACCTCCTTAAGCTTTGGGTGTCTGTCTGGAAGCTTCCCATTCATTCTGATGTGTAACCAGAAATCAAAGTTGCAGAGAAACGATGCGGCTTTGCGACGAGACGGGGTTTAGGGGGTCTCATTTCCCACAAACATAGAAAAATAGGTGCAGGAGTTGGCCATTCGGCTCTTCGATCCAGCACCGATAATTCAATATCATCCTCATTGCAGCTCACACTGCCACCCAGCTTTATGACATCTGCAAACTTGGAGATGTCACATTTAATTCCCTTCTTAGTATTGTAAATAACTGGGGTACCAGCACCGAGCCTTGCTTAAGTCAATATCTGCCATTCTGAAAAGGACTGGTTAATTCCTACTCTTTGTTTCCTGTCTTCCAACCAGTTCTCTATCCATGTCAATAACCTACCCCCAATACCATGTGCTCTAATTTTGAACACTAATCTCTTGTGTGGGATCTTGTCAAAGGCTTTTTGAAGGTCCAGATATACCACATCCAGTGACTCTCCCTTATCCATTCCACTTGTTATATCCTCAAAAAAATCCAGAAGATTAGTCTGCGATCCCTGCAGATTAACACTATCCTACACACACTAGGGACAATTTTTACATTTACCAAGCCAATTAACCTACAAACCTGTACATCTTTGAAATGTGGGATACTTACACATATTATCTCTTGTGCTGCTCAATAAACAGAGGTGGCTTGAGTACTTGAAGGAAAGTATAATGTTTTTTTATTTTTCATTTTCCCTGAAACCTTTCTCCGTTGCTTGCAGCATCTTCATGTTCGCTTCTGGTGACGTACAGTATACACAAAATACCGAGTTACCTTTGCACATCAACATTTCCATCCTATCACCTATCAGAGAAGGTTTAGAATTGTTCCATGTGGAATTAAGGCATAGGCATAGCTGGGGCCCGAGGCTGCAGCTTTAATGTAGGAAATAAGAAGTATCAAAAGAGAAGTTTACGTTTTAGAGATACAGTGCAGAAACATGCCCTTCGGCCTACCGAGTCCATGCCAACTTGTGATCCCCGCACGCTAGCACTATCCTACACACACACTGTGGATAATTTACAATTTTTCCAAGCCAATTAACTTACCAGTAGGTCTTTGGAGTGTGGGAGAAAACCGGAGATCACGGTGAAAATCCATGCAGGTCACGGGGAGAATGTACAAACTCTGTCCAGACATCACCTGTAGTCAGGATCGAACCCAGGTCTCTGGAGCTGTAAAGCAACAACGCCACTGTGACGTCCTAGTTCAGAGCAAGAACATTCATTCCTCTCATTATCTTAAACACTTCTATAAAATCACCCCTCATCTTCCTGCTTTCCAAGGAAGAAATCCTAGCCTGCTCAACCTCTCTATAGCTCAGGCACTCAAATCCAGGCAACATCCTTATACATTCTCTCTGCAACCTATCCAGCTTAACAATAGCTTTCCAATAACAGGGTGACCAAATCTGAACACAACACTCTAAATGTGGCCTCACAACTGTAAAATGTGGTCTTGCACAACTAAAATGTTACAGTTGAGCAAGAACATGCACAACTCTGACTTATGAAGGCCAATGTGCCGAAAACCTTCTTGACCACCCTGTCTAATTGTGATGTAAAGGAACTATTTAGCATTAATCCTAGATCACTCAACTCTACAACACTCCCTAGAGCCCTGCCATACATTGTGTAGCTCCTGCCTGGACTGACTTGTCAAAATGCAACATCTCGCACTTATCTGTATTAAACTCCATTAACCATACTTCAACCCACCTTCCCAAACGATCAAGCTCCTATTGCAATTTTTGACATACATCTTCGCTATCTACTACAATACACCCACTTTAATGTGATTCTACAATAATGCCCACTTTAGCGTCATATTGCAGAAAGAAACAGGGACTTTCATGATGTGTATGTAGTTGGACATCCATCATGAAGATGGGCCTGAGGCGTCTAGGGGATTGGATGCTGTCAAAACAGTGGAGAGGCTTTGACATATTTCGGATGTAAGGGGGACGAGACTGCTTAAGGGGAGATCTCCTGATCTGATGAGATGTGACAGTGCGAGAGACAGTGAACTAGTGTTTGTTGGGGCAATGGTTTAGGGGTAGGTATAGAAACATAGAAATTAGGTGCAGGAGTAGGCCATTCGGCCCTTCGAGCCTGCACCGCCATTCAATATGATCATGGCTGATCATCCAACTCAGTATCCTGTACCTGCCTTCACTCCATACCCCCTGATCCCTTTAGCCACAAGGGCCACATCTAACTCCCTCTTAAATATAGCCAATGAACTGGCCTCAACTGCCTTCTGTGGCAGAGAATTCCAGAGATTCACCACTCTCTGTGTGAAAAATGTTTTTCTCATCTCGGTCCTAAAAGACTTCCCTCTTATCCTTAAACTGTGACCCCTTGTTCTGGACTTTCCCAACATCGGGAATAATCTTACTGCATCTAGCCTGTCCAACCCCTTAAGAATTTTGTAAGTTTCTATAAGATCCCCCCTCAATCTTCTAAATTCTAGCGAGTACAAGCCGAGTCTATCCAGTCTTTCTTCATATGAAAGTTCTGACATCCCAGGAATCAGTCCGGTGAACCTTCTCTGTACTCCCTCTATGGCAAGAATGTCTTTCCTCAGTTTCCTCAGTATGATGAGGCGAACAAGAACTGCCATCTTGTCTCTGGTCTTGGATTTGTGGGTTTGATGCCTAGTTTAAGATTGGTACAAAATGAGTGGAGTGCTGTGCTTTTGGATGAGGTGAAGTTGGATGGGTTAAGGGGAGTGGAGAGATTGAGGCATCTTCTTAATAATAATATAATAATAATTTGTTTATAGGGACAGTGCATATTAATGAACATTTGCATGTAAATATGCGAGATTGTAGCCAATCAGTAGCTAATTTCCGTCTCTAGTCCCAGGCAAAGGTAGGTGAAGTGTCTTGCCCAAGGACACAACGACAGTACACACTCCAAGCAGGATTCGAACCGGCCACCTTCATGTTGCCAGCCGAACACTTAGCCCATTTTGCCATCTGTTGTCCTTCCACACTTTCCTACAGTAACCGCATGAGCTGAAAATCCTGCACTTTCATCTTTTCCTTCCCCATCATCAAAGGATCCAAATCGTCTTTCTTGGTAAAACTGCATTTCTTTCAGTCTAGTGTAATCCATGCTCATCGTGTGGTGTCCTCTGCTTTGGGGAAACCAGATATAGCTGAGTGATAGCTTTGCAGAGCTCCTGTTCTTCACCTTCAGTGACCTTCCAATCCTCACTGCTTTCATTCATCATCTGTAACCTTCTGCACTGTTATAATGAGGCCCAATACAGGTTTTGCATAATATTTTCCAAATGGGAAAGGTTGCACTATTCTGGATTCAATCCCAACTTTTACAAATTGAGTTAACTTGTTTTCTCTCTCTGTAACAGACGGAAGCAGTTCTAATGTAAATCATTGAGACTTGGGTTTTCATTTGTACAGTCTGACCTGCTGAGTGTGTCCCACAGCCCTGCTATTGCCAATACAAAACACAAGTAACGCAAGTGCCCCCTCTAACTGCCCTCTTTAGCCCCTTTAACATGGCCTTGCCCTATTAGAGATATTCAATTTCTCCAATTCGTCCCTTTTGCTCCTCCTCTGCTCTTAAAACTATTCTTTTTTTTTGTTTATTTATTTTTCTAAAGGGGTCTCCGAAACCTTAACTGTTTGTCTTTCCACAAATGATGCTTGGCCTGTGGATTCTTTCCAATGTTTTGTGTAAAAATTCCAGCACTCTAGCTGTTGCCTAAAAGAATAAAGTTCACCTTTATTTTTGCAGCTTAATGGATTTTCACCATCTTGCTGCTTTTACAACTATTCACTTATCTCAATCTTAGAGCATTGTGTTAATTAGTGTCTAGCTCTGCTCAGTGGTAAAACAGTAAATATAAGAACATTAGACCTTGCAATCTATAAACATGAGCAATGTCATCATTTTATTACATTAGAATAAAGGGGAGGTCATTTAAGACTGAGGTGGGAAAAAACCTTTTCACCCAGAGAGTTGTGAATTTATGGAATTCCCTGCCACAGAGGGCAGTGGAGGCCAAGTCACTGGATGGATTTAAGAGAGAGTTAGATAGAGCTCTATGGGCTAGTGGAGTCAAGGGATATGGGGAGAAGGCAGGCACGGGTTATTGATAGGGGACGATCAGCCATGATCACAATAAATGGCGGTGCTGGCTCGAAGGGCTGAATGGCCTCCTCCTGCACCTATTTTCTATGTTTCTATGTTTCTATTAGTAATTTATTTGATCTAAATATTTACCAGCATGGAAAAATACTGCAGATAAGCATTGTGGGAGAAGAAATGTGAAAGATTACTGGTAAATGATTGAAGAACACTTATTGGAGACACAAGAAACTGTAGGTGCTAAAATCTTGTTCAAAATACAAAATGCTGGAGGAACTCGACAGGTCAGGCAGGGTTTAGGGTGGGAATTGATAGACCACATTTTGGTTTGGGACCCCTCTTTAGGCTCTTATATCAGTACATAATCTGCCCCTGTGATGGAGATGGGATATCGAGAAAGGGGAGAGAGGTATCTGAGATGATCCAAGTGAATTTGAGGGCAGGGTGACTGTTATTTGTAAAGTTGTTGAAATCAAAGAGTTCGACATGGGTGTAGGAGATAGCTCCAATGTAGTAGTTGAGATAGTGGATGAAATTATGCCTCGGTCCCACTTAGGAAACCTGAACGGAAACCTCTGGAGACTTTGCGCCCCACCCAAGGTTTCCGTGCAGTTCCTGGAGGTTTTTGTCAGTCTCCCTACCTGCTTCCACTACCTTCAACCTCCGGCAAGTATTCAAGGTAACCAACAAAAAGACTGGCACAGCTGAGGCCCATGCGAGTGCCCATGGCCACACCTGTGACTTGAAGAAAGTGAGGAGTCAGAAGAGAAATTGTTAAGGGTGAGGACAACTTTCACCAGGTGGAGGAGAGTGTTATTTGAGGGGAACTAGCTAGTTGAGAAGAACACATTGTTTGGCTTGCCAGAAACAATGACTGAATTCTTTAATGTATACATTGAGAATTTTAATGAAAGTTTAGAAAGAATGGCAGCATTTTTTATAATGTTATCACTTTATAAGGGAATCGTACTCTGACCCATTCTTATTTCCTAGTGGCACAATTCTGATTCTCTATCCTCAATGACGGGAGGAACCAGCATCTGATTGCCAAAGAGTAGACTGAAGTATTTGTGACCATGTTCAGCAAGAAACATAGAAACATAGAAAATAGGTGCAGGAGTAGGCCATTCGGCCCTTCGAGCCTGCACCGCCATTAAATATGATCATGGCTGATCATTCAACTCAGTATCCTGTACCTGCCTTCTCTCCATACCCCCTGATCCCTTTAGCCACAAGGACCACATCTAACTCCCTCTTAAATATAGCCAATGAACTGGCCTCAACTACCTTCTGATGCAGAGAATTCCAGAGATTCACCACTCTCTGTGTGAAGAAAGTTTTCCTCATCTCGGTCCTAAAAGATTTCCCCCTTATCCTTAAACTGTGACCCCTTGTTCTGGAGGTTGGGACTGTTAGTGGAGATGTCTTGAGGTCAATCCCTGTATTGTGGTCATGGTGGTGGTGGACATCCTAAGGCATATGAAGATAGATAAATCTCCTAGGCCTGATCAGATATATCCAAGGACACTGAGAAGCTAGAAAAGAACTTGCAAGAACCCTGTCTGAGATATACAAATCATCATTTGAAATGGGCGAGGTGTGTAGGAAGGAACTGCAGATGCTGGTTTACACCGAAGATAGACCCAAAAAGCTGGAGTAACTCAGTGAGTCTGAGAAAATCGTTGGTGAATCTGCCAGAGATGCTGCCTGACCTGTTGAGTTACTCCAGCTTTTGGTGATTCGTCCATTGGTGTTTGTGGTGTATATTGGCGATTTGGATGGGACTGTACAAGGCATACAGATCTACAGATGACACTAAAGTGGGTGGTATCGTAAATAATGAAGATGGTTATCAAAAATTACAGCTGGATCTTGATCTGCAGGTCATGTCAGCTGTGAGTGCTCGAGCAAATGAATTGCCAAATTGATAAAAAATAATTGAAATAGATTTTGTGTCTATAAATGGAAACCAGCGAGAGAATAGGGTCCCTCAGAAACAAAAGTGGTTGTCTATCCGTGGTGCTACAAGAGATGGGCAAGGTCCTAAATATTTTTCTTATTTTGCTTTAACTGTGGAGAAAGACATAAAGCCAAGGAAATGGGAAAGTTAATGGTGATGTCTTGAGGACTGTCCGTACCTGAGGTACCAGATCTAAAAAGTGTGAATGTAGATGAACCTCCCAAGCCTGATCAGGTAAACCCAGGGGCATTGTGGAATTCTGGACAATAACTTGCAGAAATATGGGTGAGGTGCTGGGAGACTGGAGGATGGCTAATGTCATGCCTCTATACAAGAAGGGCTACAAAGCAAAACCTAAGAACTGTAGATCAGCACGTCTAACATCTGCGCAGGAAGATTACATCCATTTGGAAAGACGGGGGCTGATTAGGGATCGTCAGCGTGGCTTTGTGTGCGGAAGACTATCTGATATTAATTTGATTGAGTTTTTTGAAGAAATAATCAAGAAGAATTACAATGGGATCTTGATCAGCTGGGCAAGAGGGCTGAAGAATGGGAAATTAAGTTTAATTCAGAAAGTGTGAGATGTTGCATTTTATGAAGTCAAACCAGGGCAGGACCTTCAGTAAACAGTCGGGCCCTGGGCAGTGTGTTAGAACAGAGAAATCTAGGAGGATTATTATATAGTTCCTTGAAAGTGGTGCTGCACGTGGATGGGGCAGTGACGAAGGCTTTTGGCAGATTAGCCTTCATTAGTCAGACTACTGAGTATAGAAGTTGGGATGTTATGTTGCCATTGTACAAGACGTTAGTGAGATCACAGATGGATTATTGTGTTCACTTCTGGTCACCCTAAGTGGCAAAGACAAAGGCACCCAAAGGCAAATAAGCCTATACGCTGGAAAGAGTGCAGAGAAGATTTACTAGGATGCTGCCAGAACTATACGGAGAGGTTGGGCATGTTAGGACTTTATATCTTGGAGCATAGGAGGCTGATGGATGCCCTTGTAGAAGTATAGAAAATAATGAGGGGAATGGATCGGGTGAAATAAGAGGGTTTTTTCTCCCCCGAGATAGGGGAATCAAGAACTAGAGGGCATGGGCTTAAGGTGAGAGGGAAAAGTTGGATGAGTTGGGTTGAGGGGACTATTTCCGTGATGTATAACTATGAGAACATTGTAATTTTTCTACTGATTTGCCTGTTGTCTGCTAAGGGCTCAAACAGCTGCTCCAAATTTAACAGTCACTTACACATAGGTTGGTTGCTGCATCCAAGGTTATTCCTTGTCGTTTAGCCCAGCTGCTTGTGCTTACTATTGCATTGGCCTGGAAGGCTGTCAACATACGTTATCCAGTGCGTTTGTATGCTGATGCAGCAGTTTTGAAAAGTTGGCAGCGTGCACAAACTATGAACAATAGTTGTGATTTATGCAACATTGCCAGGCATCGGATCAAAGTCCTGACTGACAGAGACTGGTAGTGGTAACCTTTGTACCATTTGAGTGGCTGACAATTAATAGACAATGAAGACAGACACAAAAGGCTGGAGTAACTCAGTGGGTTACGCAGCATCTCTGGAGAAAAATATAATTCGCAGACAACCTGAGGAAAGATCGCAACCTGAAGCGTCACCTATTCCTTTTCTCCAGAGATGCTGCCTGACCTGCTAAGTTACTCCAGCTTTTTGTATCTACCTTCGTTGTAAACCAGCTTCTGCAGTTCCTTCCTACAGTTAATATACACTGCTGGGTACAGTATGTATGTGGTGAAACTCTTCAATCCTTATGCGCTTTATTGATGCTTCCAACGCCTTTGATCGTGTTAATCATAGAAAGTTGTTTGTTAGATAGTCAAAGAGGGGTGCCTAAATACATTGTGAGAATTCTGGCTTAGACAATAGACAATAGGTTCAGGAGTAGGCCATTCGGCCCACCGCCATTCAATATGATCATGGCTGATCATCCCCAATCAGAACCCCGTTCCTGCCTCACTGGTATGCCCACCAGACTATGCAAGTAAAATGGTGCATAGGGTCTCAGCCCCATTTGGGGTTAGCAATGGTGTCAGACAAGGGGGGATTTTGTTCCCCAGTTCTTTTTAATCTTTATATTGATGTATGTACAAGCAAACATTCTCTTACGCAAGTTTAGTGCGTGTACAGATGGAGTGAAGGTGCCTCTGTTCAGAGCATATTGTACACCACTCTATACTGCACACCTGTGGTCAAACTACAGAAAAACAAGCTTACAGAGACTTAAAGTAGCTTATAATGATGCCATGAGAATATTACTTAAGAGACCTAGATGGTGTAGTGCAAGTGAAATGTTTGTGGCTGCAGGAGTCAATACTTTACAAACTGTTTTAAGAAATCTCATGTATAAATTTATTTGCTGGATTAATGACTGAAAATGAAATCATCTTGGCCTTGATTGGGGATGATCAGCCATGATCACAATGAATGGCGGTGCTGGCTCGAAGGGCCGAATGACCTCCTGCACCTGTTTTCTATGTTTCTATGTATCAGACTTATGATTTAGCACTACACGCTGTGGAGACATTGGTATAGATCTCATTGTAGGACATTGATTTTTTAATTAAATTCTTATCTTAAACCATGTATTGTGCTTTTGTATGCAATTTATTCTATGTAATGTCGTCTTTTATCTGGTCCTTGAGCCTGTAATAAAAAGTTAAGTTAATATCTGAACTTATTCTCACTGATTATTGGCTGCATTCCCCAAAGTTAACTGTGCATCAAGTTGAACTTCATTGCATTACAGTATCTGGGTCATGGGGACGTCTGGGATTTACAGCCACAAGTGTCTGCTATCACAGCTTCCTTGGTTGCATCTTATAGACGCTCTTGCTCCCGTTCCTCCACCTCCAGAAAATCTTGGTTGATTGAATTGATTGATTGAAGGATACAGCATGGAAACAGGCCCTGCGGCCCACAGAGTCCACGCTGACTATCGATGGCCCATTCACACGAGTCCATGTTATCTCACTTGCGTATCCATTCCTTGCACACTAGGTACAATTTACAGAAACCAAGTAATCTACAAACCCACATGTCTTCGAGATGCAAGGGGAAACCGGAGCACCCAGAGGATAGAGAACGTGCAAATGTGAACATACAGAACTGTGGTGAGGATTGAACCTGGGTCTCTGGTGCTGTGAGGCAGCACCTCTACCAGCTGCACCACTGTGCCGCTTGCAGTTCTTGCTCAATTCTCAGCTTCTTCTCGATCAGACTGTCGTTCAGCAACTGCTGACAGCTCTTGGCAATTTTATTTCCAACTAAATAGCCTGTCCCACTTTCACAACCTAATTCACGACCTTTTTTACTCGTGGACATTTTTCATCATGCTAGAAAAACACCCCGACCTACTTGATGCCACAAGCACCAACGACTAGCATCACGGCCTGCTACAACCTACCTACGACCTTGTGATGGCCATGCTGCGAGTATGATTCAAGGGCAAACTCGGCCGAGGTCGTGAAAGTGGGACAGGCCCTTAACTTGGCTTGTGGCTGCCTTACAGCGCTTGCAGCGCCAGAGATACGTGGCCGATCCTGACTATGTAGGTTAATTGGCTTGTTATATGTGTAAATTGTCCCTAGTGTGTGTAGGATAGTGTTATTGTGTGGGGATCGCTGGTAGGCACGGACCCGGTGGGCCAAAGGGCCTGTTTCCGCGCAGTATCTCTAAAACTAAACTCCATGCAATATTAACCACTTTCTGTGTTGTCAATCTAATAGTACCTTTAATGTTGGGAGTATAATCCTGCCTTTCAGCAGAAACCATAAAACTGGTGCCCTATCAAGATTAGAATGAATGAGGGCTGATTAATCACATGTTGCAATGTCTGCATTCGATTTTGGAGACTATTGAGTCTAGCTTTCCCTGTTCTGATCTGATTTGAATTTCAGCACTAATGACTAATTAAACCAACGTTGAGCTCTGCAGATTTTTTCCTTGCTTGAGAGTTATGATTTGTGTGGCTGGAGCATATGATGGGTGGAGCTTCAGGATTTACGGGCTTTTAAAACCAATCGAGTGGCAAGGTTGAATACATTACTCAGCATAACTCTTCTTGCTTTCAGAAGCAGCACTGCAGTCGGCTCACCAGAGTGATGGCATATCTACCAAAACTTTTCAAGTACATAGATGACAATCAAGAATCGTACGTAAAAGTAAGTGCCTGGTGTTTCTGCATTTTATCTGCTCACCACAAAGAGGTACATTTTGCTGTTTTTAGAGGCAATATTTTTCCATGCTGAGAGTATATGCAAAGGGTTTATTGTGCTAATCAATTGAACATCCAGTATGGTTTAATGTTTGGAGCACCCTTTTTATTTTGGGAAGCAGATTGCCATAAATAGAGGCATAATGGCAGTAATCTATTTAAAAATGTATTGGCACCCAAGCTCTATGCAACTTGCGCAACAAAGTTTTTTTTTAAATAGGGAGATCATACATGACGTCCTCTGAATGTATCAGAGAAAATGGGTGTATGATACTTATTAAAGAATTGGGTTTGTGAGAAGATTGACTTTAATGCTCGGCTCTGTTGATATGTCTAATGAGAAGGAATATGAAGCTAATCCTTAAAACAGTTTCTGTGCCTGAATCCATATTTTTGGATGTGATGAGTCAAACTCTTTAGGACTGAATTTGTGGAAATGTGTTACAATATAACTCGTGTGACAAGCATTTTTTAAAATATATTCTAGCTACGTTGTGTACCTACAGGCACATGTAGAGTTTGACATTTGAGAAATGATTATTTTAAAGTGGCAATATCTCTTTATTTGAATTTGGCTCTCCAAGCAGTGGAGACAAGTCCAGCTTGATGCTTCAAACAAAATATTTCCACATACCTAATAATAACATAATTGGGAATCATTGTGTACATCTCTTCTACATATATCGTCCTCATTCCTTTTAATTATATCTTTCTACACAACGTTGTATTTTGCTGACCATTCTACACTTAAAGCAATCAATCACGTCAAGACTGTTTAAGGAAGTGTCTAAAGTATCGAATGTAGCTGCTGATGGCTTCCTGTTCCATTGAGCACTTTTCTTTAAAACAAAACATATTGAGATCTCATTTGTTCCCAGTCGTGTTTCTGCAGAAAATGGCAAAACTATTGCGATGTTTCTAGCTCATTCTACAACCTGCCACTTAGTTCTAAATTACCCATTACTTTCTCTCTAAACTTATATCTGGGTGGGGAAATTCCAATTAGAAAATGATCACAAGACTGAGTTGGATTTTTGTTTGGTGGTTTCAGCTAGCAATTAATTAACCAAGTGCTTTGAAACTCATTCTTAATGAATAAATATTTTTCAATCCTTATACGGCTACTGTCTGTATAGAGTATAATAGGGGGGGGGGGGCGGGGTGGATGTTGGTGGGAATGGGGGCAAATGGATTACAGGGTTAGGAAATGAGGTGCAGTGATCTGTGACCACATAGATCTATGTCGTAGGAAGGTTGTATAGATAAAAGATCAGCCATGCTGAATGGAAGAGGAAACGTAAAGAACCAAACACCAGATTCCTGCTTCTATTTCTTATTCCAAAAGACTGAAAAGGCAAGGTTCTGGAGTCATCCTTGGTGATTGATGTATTTCATCTGTTCTGGTAATGTAGTGATTGGAGCAGGTCTCGGTAAACAAAATTTAGTACTAGTTGAAAACGTTGTTGTTTTTCATTTTGTAATGTATTTCACAAGTAGTAGCATCAATTTGTTTTATAATTGTTTAAGAAGGAACTGTAGATGCTGGAAAATCGAAGGTACACAAAAATGCTGGAGAAACTCAGCGGGTGCAGCAGCATCTATGGAGCGAAGGAAATGGGCAACGTTTTGGGCCGAAACGTTGCCTATTTCCTTCGCTCCATAGATGCTGCTGCACCCGCTGAGTTTCTCCAGCATTTTTGTGTACCTTTATTTCATAATTGTGTTTGTTTTATTTAGTGTTGTGAACATTTTTTTTAAGTTAATATCTGGTAATTAGTTATCCATGTATGTTGTACAGATTATCTATTTTAGATGCTTCTGGTTTTATTAAAAAGCAGCTCTAATCTCCGCTATCCAGATTCAGCCAGGCATGAGGTTACATTTTACATAGACACAATGCTGGAGTAACTCAGCGAATCAGGCAGCATCTCTGGAGAGAAGGAATGGGTGACATTTCCGTCAAGACCCTTGTTCAGAGACATCACCCATTCCTTCTCTCCAGAGCTGCTGCCTGTCCTTCTGAGTTACATCAGCATTTTGTGGCTATCTCTGGTTGAAACCAGCATCTGCAGTTCCTTCCTACACATGAGGTTTAATGCCACAGGTAGAAAAAAATGAACTTGTTTCTCTGTAAACTAAGTTGAAGAGTGATTAACTTTGTCTTTAATTTATGAAAGTAGCTCTAACATGTATTTATTTCTTCAGCGCCTTGCAGAATGGGTGGCAATACAGAGCGTATCCGGGTTGCCGGAGAAGAGAAGCGAAACCATAAAAATGGTGAAATTCGTTGGCAAAGAGATAGAAAAACTGGGTGGTTCAATAGAGCTGACTGACAATGGTCAGCAAAAGGTGAGAATGAATAGACCATGTGCTTTGCAATCTTCTGTCTTAGAAACATAGAAAATAGGTGCAGGAGTAGGCCATTCGGCCCTTCGAGCCTGCACCGCCATTCAATATGATCATGGCTGATCATCCAACTCAGTATCCTGTACCTGCCTTCTCTCCATACCCCCTGATCCCTTTAGCCACAAGGGCCACATCTAACTCCCTCTTAAATATAGCCAATGAACTGGCCTCAACTACCTTCTGTGGCAGAGAATTCCACAGATTCACCACTCTCTGTGTGAAAAATGTTTTTCTCATCTCGGTTCTAAAAGATTTCCCCCTTATCCTTAAACTGTGACCCCCTGTTCTGAACTTCCCCAACATCGGGAACAATCTTCCTGCATCTAGCCTGTCCAATTCCTTAAGAATTTTGTAAGTTTCTATAAGATCCCCCCTCAATCTTCTAAAGTCTTGTGAAGTTTCAGTTTTTCTTTAGTGTTGAATCTTGTGTTGTGGTGTCCCACATGCTGAGAGCCCTCTTGCGCCTGTTGGTGGTTTCACAGTTTATTTCACGTAATCAATAGCATGTATTAGTAATTGAGATGATACAATTCTCTCCACAACAAGTTTCACAGTTGGTCATTGATATGCTTTGAATTAGCTGCCAGATGGAACAGAGATTCCCTATCCTCCAATCCTATTGGCCACGCTTGGCTACGACGCATCCAAGAAAACCTTGTGCATCTACGGACATCTGGATGTCCAGCCTGCTGAGATTGAGGATGGATGGGATACTGACCCCTTCACTTTGGTGGAAAAAGATGGTAAGGTTCTTTGTTAATAATATTTATTGGAATTCCATGTCTGGCATAAGCTGGAAAATCATTTCATCAAATACATACTCTCATGTTTTTCCATCTCATCTTTGGTCCAAAACCTTGATTGAGTAGTGAAAACGTTTGAATATTTTGACAGATGAATGTCACACACAAATGAAGGGCGTTTAATGGAAAGCACCATGGCCGCATTTTAATTCCAAAAATGCTTTAAATAATTTTTTTTTAATACAGTCAAGTTTGTCTTTGAATGCCTCGCTCAAAGGTGAAAGATAAATAGTACTTCAGTGATTATAGGTGAGCTGTGGGCCTTAAGGATGTATCAATCAATATTTATTACATGTCATTTGAACCTCAGTGAGGCGCAAACGAAACTCCGTTTCCACAGCCATACAAACAAAGACAATTTCCTACAGACATACACACAATTCAATTTACAAACACATCCATCACAGTGAACCCACTGTGATGGAAGGCAAAGTCTTTTCTTTCCCCTGTTCTCCATTTCTCTCCCGATGTCGAAGCCCCAGGCAGGCGATGGTGAGTCCCATTTTAGGCCGCGCCGGGCGATGTACGGCCCCGCTCCCGGTCTAAATGTCACAAGGTTGGAGCCCCCGGCGGGCTCTGGAATGTCCCACGGCCATGAAGCCATGGGACAGTATGGGATGGTCTTGAGAAACAAACTAGCCGATATGAGGTGCTGATATGAGGTTAGGTCTCATCTGGGATATAAAATCCCGATAATATGTGGGTGAAAATTAACTGCTGTTTTGGACATAATTACAGTTTTTGTTTAAAATTGAATCATTTTTGCTCTATGGAAAACATGTCAAGAAAATTCCTCGATTGAGCAATGAGAGGGAACCTGACTGAAATTGTTCTCCAAAATGGACTGGCAGGACAGGAGGATTTGCTTTGTTTCTGCACTATGACAACATTTTCAATGATGGTCATTTTATGGAAAAGAATTCACAAGTTCATTTTTAAACCCGAGGTGAATCTATTTTAAGCATGATTCAGTCAATATTTTAATGGTGCCTCTGTGTGTAAATATAAGGGTGTGGTCTCATTTGATACTACAGATCCTACTCCCACCTACAGGAAGAGTTCTCCACAGTGTTGTTGCTTATAATTATTTATCGTACAACATTATTATCATCCATCTCATTGCTTGTTGGGGAGCCATGCTATGTCCAACTACTGTGCATTTGCCCTCAAAGCGGCAACAACACCTCAAATATATTTCATCAGTTGTAAAGAACTTTGGGATATCCCAATGAAATTTTTTTTCTATTAGAAACATAGAAAATAGGTGCAGGAGGAGGCCATTCGGCCTTTCGAGCCAGCACCGCCATTTATTGTGATCATGGCTGATTGTCCCCTATCAATAACCCGTGCCTGCCTTCTCCCCATTTCCCTTGACTCCACTAGCCCCTAGAGCTCTATCTAACTGTCTCTTAAATCCATCCAGTGACTTGGCCTCCACTGCCCTCTGTGGCAGGGAATTCCATAAATTCACAACTCTCTGGGTGAAAAACGTTTTTTTTCACCTCAGTCTTAAATGTCCTCCCCTTTATTCTAAGACTGTGGTCCCTGGTTTTGGACTCGTCCAACATTGGGAAATTTTTTCCTGCATCTAGCTTGGTCCAGTTCTTTTATAATTTTATATGTTTCTATAAGATCTCCCCCTCATCCTTCTAAACTCCAGTGAATACAAGTCTAGTCTTTTCAATCTTTCCTCATACGACAGTCCCGCCATCCCAGGGATCAATCTCGTGAACCTACGTTGCACTGCCTCAATCACAAGGATGTCCTTCCTCAAATTAGGAGACCAAAACAGTACACAATACTCCAGATGTGGTCTCACCAGAGCTGGAGTATTATATTCTGAGATTATGAATGCCATTGACACTGTGCTTGTAACTGAAACCAACTATATGGTTGATTATGGAGTTCCATAGTAAGTCTTTCTTTGAATCATTCGTGAGTTTTGTGAAAACAAGATTGCATCTTTCATGATTCAGTCCACATTACATTTATTGTTGCTGTCTCATTTATACAGAAATATCCTCTGCTTGCCTATTATCAATGAAGATCTTTCATCTTTGACCAAGGCATTCAAAGACAAAGATGGATTTACCCTCCCCATTTCTAGCTTGTTATATCATTACTGTGACCACATTCCTTCTGAGCCCTTCTCCCCAAAATCAGCTTGGAATAATTAGAAGTGAACATATGCCATGATTGACCTTTTATCCAGTCTTTACTGGTAAAGATTAAATCTGAACTCAAAGCTGTGGTGTTGTATTGTATTTATGACACAATTGCCTTAGACCAATGGTCTCCAAACTATGGCCAAACGTGGCGGGCTACATCCGGCCCGCCACGAGATTTTATCCGGCCCTCAGCAAGGTCTCGACACTTTCCGTGCGTCGGGCTGTTTAGCGGGTTCTGTGGCAGCGCAGCTTTAGAGATACAGTGCGGAAACAGGCCCTTCGGCCCATCGAAGCGATGCCCGTACGCACGAGTTGTGCTAGTGCGCACACACACTCGGGACAAATTCATTTAACTGGAGTGTGGGAGGAAACCAGAGCACCCGGAGAAAACCCACGCAGGTGCAAACTCCGTACAGACAGCACCCGTAGTCAGGATGGAACCCGGGTCTCTGGTGCTGTGAGGCTGCTCCTGTGTTGCAAAGGCAAGTTGTGTGGGGTGGTAACGTGGGGTGGGGAGTGGAGCGAGAGGGTGAGGTAGGTGTGTAGCAGTCTCCCGTGAACAGCTCTCTCTCTTTTTCTCTCCCCCCCCCCGGATGGGTGAGCATTATGCATGTGTGGGTCTTTGTTAATATGCCTGAGGTGTCATCACAGTGCGTGTGTGTGAGGGGGAGAGAGAGATAGAGAATGTGAGCGAGCCTGTGTGAGTGTTTGTGTGTGTGTCTGTTTGTGTGAATCTGTGTGTGTGTGTGTGTGTGTGTCGGTATGCGGGTCTATGTGTCTGTGTGTGTTTTGGTATGTGGGAGTCCACGTGTGCGTTTGTGTCGGTGTGTGTGTGTGTGTGGGTGACATTTCTTTATTTTTACCTGCGTCGTGCAAAAATGTGCCAAATATATAATGTGGCCCTCATGCTGAAAGGTTTGGGCCCCCTGCCTTAGACAGTTGTTTTGACATACTTCTCCCAGAGAAAATGTAATTTAATGCTGAAACTCCCCTTCTTGTAACATGTTTCAGAGTAGTCATGTCCTGTTTTTTTTGTACTAGCAATCAAAATGCTAAGGAAAATGCAGTATTTGCATTAGGACATTAAGGGCCACGTGAGGCGTTGTCATAGTGGATTGTGGTTAACTTAAAAAAAAAAATTTAGCTGAGGACGAGTTTTAAGGAAATGAGTAAAACTGATCCACAGAGTCTGTAAACCTGGTAATCCAACTTTACCCTCATTCCATTTCATCATCTGAGCCTTCATTACTTATGCTTCTACTTTACTGCATACAGTCTTCTGATTGCATTACTACACACTTTTCTATTTAGAAGAAATGTTCATGCTTCAAATAGTGGGGAAAAAATGATGGAGGAACTCAGCAAGCCAGGCAACATCGTTGAAGGGAAGTGGACAGAAGATGTTTTTGGTCAGGAGCCTTCTTCAGACTGGTTGTTTAAGAAAGAACTGTGGATGCTGGAAAAATCGAAGGTAGACAAAAATGTTGGAGAAACTCAGTGGGTGAGGCAGCATCTATGGAGCGCAGGAATAGGTGACGTTTCAGGTTGAGACGTCACCTATTCGGTGATGTATCGGTTGACGTTTGACGGTAGACGGTACACGGAAAGTATTGAGAGCTTGCTGAGGGCCGGATAAAATCTACCGATACACTCCTCCGCCTAGCGAAGCTGGTCCTTACCCTCAACAACTTTTCCTTTGACTCCCATTTCCTCCAAATCCAAGGCGTAGCTATGGGCACGTGCATGGGCCCCAGCTATGCCTCTTTGTAGGGTACCTCGAACAATCCCTGTTTGAGGCGTACCGTGGCACTATCCCCAAACTCTACCTCCGCTACATTAATGACTGCATTTGTGCTATCTCCTGCATCCATGCAGAACTCACTGACTTCATCCATTTCACCACTTACTTCCATCCGACACCCTTGTCCTCACCTTCCACCCTACCAGCCGTCAAATACAACAGATAATCCTCCAACATTTTCGCCAACTCCCACAGGATCTCACCACCGCCCACATCTTCCCATCTCCTCCCCTTTCAGCTTTCCACAGAGACCGCTCCCTCCGTAACGCCCTGGTCAATTCGTTCCTTCCTACCCAAACCACCCCATCCCCTGGTACTTTACCTTGCAACCGCAGGAAATTCTACACTTGTCGCTTTACCTCCCCCCTTGACTACATTCAAGGACCCAAGCAGTCTTTCCAGGTGAGGCAGAGGTTCACCTGCACCTCCTCCAACCTCATCTATTGCATCCGCTGCTGTAGGTGTCAGCTGCTCTACATCGGTGAGACCAAACGCAGGCTTGGCGATCGCTTCACCCAACACCTCCACAAAGTTTGCATTAACCAACCTGATCTCCCGGTGGCTCAGCACTTCAACTCCCCCTCCAATTCCGTTTCCGACCTTTCTGTCCTGGGCCTCCTTCGTGGCCAGAGTGAGTCCCACCGCAAATTGGAGGAGCAGCACCTCATATTTTGCTTGGGTAATTTACACCCCAGTGGTATGAACATTGACCTCCAATTTCAGGTAGTCCTTGCTTTCTCCCTCCTTCCCCTCCCCTTCCCAGCTCTCCCACAGCCCACTGTCTCCGCCTCTACCTTTCTTCTTCCCGCTCCCCCCCCCCACCCCCAACATCTGTCTGAAGAAGGATCTCGACCTGAAACGTCACCTATTCCTTCGCTCCATAGATGCTGCCTCACCCGCTGAGTTTCGCCAGCATTTTTGTCTACCTTCTTCAGCATGGTAGTGAGAACATTTGGGTGAGAAAATTATGTTGTCTGGCACATTGAGTTCCTCCAGCAGTTTTTCTTTCTTTTTTGCCCAAGATTACAGCATCTGCAGTCCCTTATATCTCCAAGCTTAGTTTTTCCTTTTCCCCACAAATGCTCCCTGAGTGTTTCCAGGAATTCCTGTTTTGTTGACATTTTAAGGATCATCTCCACTCTTTTTTAGATTCTACCAATATTTGACCCAACACGACAAGCATTCACCAATGAACTACATACTCCTAGCTGACTTCCATTGCATATGTATGCACTCTCTACTTGGACAAGTTTTTTTTTTAAATGGTTAGGAAACCATTAACATACAGAATTAAATGTAAACAATGATATGCATATCAAGTCATCAAGAATAATTTAGGGAGGTTTGTACTGTCTCAACATTCCTGAGGTTGGAGGCTCACATTGATCCAGGCAGGGTACATACAGCTGCAGTGTCAGTCAGAATTAACCCTGCAATATTTGTTGCAGGTCAAGGCTAAAGGAAATGTCACAATAGAGGATTATCAGAATGGTTTGCTGACTCGTTGGAATTACTCTGCCCTTTCTGTCTAGGAGGTAGTTCTGTGTTTGGACGAGCAATCAAAAAGGAATAGTTAAGATCTTAATTTTAACTAAATGAAACAATTGCCTTTCTGTCACTTTATCTTGAGTGACTCTTGGAGGGAAAGAGTTGCTGAGCTTGACCTTGAGTTAACAGTTTCCTTTTTAAAAGGTTTCAAGTCACTGCTTCAGCAAGCAGTGCAATTAAATCATTTATTTTATCTTGATATCTGATACTATCAATAGTGCGATAATGTCATTGCACAACATATTGTAAGAGTTAATGATTGCTTTTTACCTCTTTATTGTGTTTGTTGCTAACCTGTTTTGTCTCCGCTGAATTAACACTAAGAAATATTTTGCCGTGCTGGCAAAAATCATGATGCATTAATTTTGTACATTGCCCAAATTTAAAGGGCCAGTGGGACAATCAGAACTGCCTTTTGTGTATTCTTTAACAGAGGGGGTGGAACAAGGGTGCCTTCATTTAAAAGTATGTACTTTCCTGCCTGCCCACTGTACACCTTTTCCCAAACTTGGCCAGTGTTCCTCTGAAGCCAGCTTAATAAGCATATCAGTTCTCAAAGGTTAACCTGATCTGACGGTGGAAGTGAATTTTCAACTGTTTCCATGGTGTAATGTCTGTGTTTTTTGAATGAAGATGTGACTGTACCTAGTATTCGACTCTCTTAACAAATTCCTAATCTAAATGCTTCAAGCTGTCTCAATTGTGTTAAACACTAGAATTCTTTTATTTGTTTTTTTTTTTTGCATAAGCAAATTAAGTAATCATATAACCATATAACTGTTGCAGTCAGTGCACAGAATGTACTGTGCTCCTTAATAAAACTCTCCGGAGACGTGTTCTCTCGATATTTTGTCATTACCGATGCAAAAGATCACCCCACCTTTCATTCCGTCTGAACCATGGTGAAGTAAAACTTCTGTTCAGCCAACGGGCTGTCCATCATACCTACGTTTAGATTAGATACTGCATGGGAACAGGCCCTTTGGCTCACCGAGTCCGTGCTGGCAGCGATCACCACACACACACTCCATCTTTGATGCTGCAATATTTTGTCGCTCCATGAACAGGTTCCAATCAGATCAACAGATCTAAACTGTCTGGTCCCTTCCATATTTTGACAGGAGAGGAAGAAGGTTCTATTTATTTGTCGAATGAACTGGCTTAGCTTCTAAATATATCTATATCTCCTTCCTTTTTCATGTTTCTGTAATTGAGCACTAGTTTTTCATTGAATGTACTTAAGTCCATCTTTTACCCTTGCCTATCTGTTTCTGCACAATACAATACTATAACCATATAACAATTACAGCACAGAAACAGGCCATCTCGGCCCTACAAGTCCGTGCCGAACACTTATTTTCCCCTGGTCCCATCTACCTGCACTCAGACCATAACCCTCCATTCCTTTCCCATCCATATACCTATCCAATTTATTTTTAAATGATAAAATCGAACCTGCCTCCACCACTTCCACTGGAAGCTCATTCCACACAGCTACCACTGAGTAAAGAAGTTCCCCCTCATGTTACCCTAAACTTCTGTCCCTTAATTCTGAAGTCATGTCCCCTTGTTTGAATCTTCCCTACTCTCAATGGGAAAAGCTTGTCCATGTCAACTCTGTCTATCCCTCTCATCATTTTAAAGACCTCTATCAAGTCCCCCCTTAACCTTCTGTGCTCCAGAGAATAAAAACCTAACTTGTTCATCCTTTCTCTGTAACTTAGTTGCTGAAACCCAGGCAACATTCTAGTAAATCTCCTCTGTACTCTCTCTATTTTGTTGACATCCTTCCTATAATTAGGCGACCAACATTGTACACCATACTCCAGAATTGGTCTCACCAATGCCTTGTACAATTTTAACATTACATTCCAACTTCTATACTCAATGCTCTGATTTATAAAGGCTAGCATACCAAAAGCTTTCTTTACCACCCTATCTACATGAGATTCCACTTTCAGTTTTCATTCATTCAAGTAAAACTGTTCTCATGGTATACTCTAATAGGTCCTTATCCCTCTATGCCTTCCCTAGTCAAACACATTTTAAAGATTGTATTTATATCTGCCTCCACCTCCTCTTTTAGTAGCTCGTTCCAGATATCTTCCACCATCTATGTGAAACTCATACCCCTCAGATTCCCTTTAAGTTTCACCCCTCTCATCTGAACCCAAGCTCATTAGTTCTAGACTCCCCTGCCCAGAGAAAGATTCTGATCATCTTCTAGCCCATCTTTGCCCCTCACAGATTTCATCCCTCAACCTCCGACATTTCAGTGAGAATAAACCCAGCCTATCCAATCTTTCTCTAACAGCTTCCCCGTTCTCTACTGCTGCTACATGCTTCCTGTAGTCTTTCAGCCAAAACAGTACCCAATGCTGCACACATTGTCCAAGCAATATTTTGTATATTTGCCACAACTCCACCCAACCTTCCTCCCGATTTATATCCTGCTATATCCGTAGACATCCTTCTTCACTATCTACAATAATATGTGGGCATCCTAAATTATACCACCCATGTTCCCATCCAAGTCATTTATATGCGTTACAAGCAGGTAGCAATACAAACTCAAGGAGAGCACAGTGGCATTTCAGACTTACAGCGACAATGACCGGAGTTCGTTCCCTACCATGGGTGCTGTTGGTACGGAGTTTGAAGTTCTCCCTGTGACTGTGTGGGTTTTCTCCAGTGCGCTGGTTTACTCCCAGACTCCAAAGACGTACAGGTTTGTAGGTTAATTGACTCGGTAATATTGTACATTGCCCCTAGTGTATAGGATAGTACTGGTGTACAAGTCTCTTGTGCGAGAAGGCAGCAACTCTACCACAGCTGCTCTAATTTCTTTACCATAATGTTCCAAATGGAATGTTGAATAGCTATTGAAGAACGTTGTTTGGAGTCTGAGGAAGTTTTAGCAACCCAATTAAAAACTGATCGCATATCTAGTTCTCTCTTTGGTCAGTACATGTATTTGGCCATGTAATAATGAAATAATGCCTATGAATCTAGACTTTGGCTTCTTGACCATCATATCTTACTCTTTTAAATAACTGTTGGTGATGACTCGAGAGGCGGTTTGAAAATTTGCAAGGTTCCATGGACTCCTATGTTTATGGGTGGGCACACACGTGTATGTCCTGTTTCTCTTAACTTTCCATTCTTCATTCTAACCTTTACACATTGTTTACAGTTTGCATCTACTAATTTATTGTAACGGTTGTGTAAGTATTGAGGTTTTATCAGACCAATTAACAGTATTTATGGCTATTTCATTATAATATATTGATGTCTTAGTCAGGACTCCAATATGTAGCAATTTCATTATTCACATCTTCTCACTTTTATTTTGTAACAATGAAGTGTTCTTGTTTAAGAACAACTGGTGTAGGATGTAATTTGAATGTATTTAAATATAAATATTCAAATATGTGTGTCATAATGAAGTTAGTCTCTTCTTTCATTCCCAATTCGATAAAGAATTCTAAAATGTAGAGCTTTTTTGTAGGAAAGCTATATGGAAGGGGCTCCACTGATGACAAAGGACCAGTGTTGGCATGGCTAAACTGTATTGAAGCTCTTCAAAAATTAAAGCAGGTAATAAGGTTTATTTAGTGTTTGACTCTGGGTGTGCTGCCATGCCTTATCTCTGGAAGGCAAAGACCAATTAAAAGATGTATGCTTACAACAGTCATTCCTTGCAATTGTTAAAGCAGTAGATTCAGCTGATGCATGGATCTGACTTTGACCTTCCTGCAGGACATTCCAGTTAATATCAAGTTCTGCTTGGAAGGAATGGAGGAGTCTGGGTCACATGGTCTTGATGACTTGGTCTATAGCCGCAAAGACACATTCTTCAAGGACGTGGATTTTGTCTGTATTTCCGATAACTACTGGCTTGGCAAGAAGAAGCCCTGTATAACATATGGTCTCCGTGGTAACAGTTACTTCTTACTGGAGGTACCTTTTACTTTCGCTTTTTGCTTCACGTATATTCTGCATGTTCAAGTGGTTTTATTTAATTTATCAGCTGTTCAGGGTTAACTATGCTTCTTGGAGTCAAAGGTACACAAAAATGCTGGAGAAACTCAGCGGGTGCAGCAGCATCTATGGAGCGAAGGAGATCGGCAACGTTTCAGGCCGAAACCCTTCTTCAGACCCTTCTTGGAGTCAAAGTTGCTTTAAAAAGATCACTACAATATTTAAATTCCATGTGCAGTATATGATAGAATGTTAAGTGTAAAAACTTATGAGAATACCCGGGGATGATTGGGTTAACATATGATGAGCATTTGGCAGCTCTGGGCTGGTACTCACTGGAGTTTAATAGGATACAGAGGGGGAGGAGGGGGAACCTTGTAGAAACTTACCGTATAATGAAAGGCCTGGATAGAGTGGATGTGGATAGGAAGTTTCTACTAGTGGGAGATTCGAGGACTAGAGGACACAGCCTCTGAATAAAAGGATGTAGGGGTGAAAAGGGGTGAAGAGATATTTCTTTAGTCAGAAGATGGTAAATCTGTGGAATTCATTGCAACAGGCTGCTGTGGAGGCCAAATATTGGATGTTTTTAAAGTGGATATTAACACGTTTTTCATGGGTATGGGTGTCAAAGGTTACGGTGAGAAGGCAGGGGAATGGGGTTGAGAGGGAATGATAGATCAGCCATGATTCGATGGCAGAGTAGACTATGGGCCAAATAATCCAATTCTGCTCCTATGAGTTACACCTGAAAATGGTGGAAATCCTTGGATCAGGCAGTATCTGCGAAAAGAGAGAGTGGAAGATAATATTTCAAATTGACGAACAGATTTTGAAACTGCAGATTTGCATTTCTGAGAAAATACACAGGAGAAAGAAGCAGGTGGGGAAAAGAAGGTCAGTGGTTGGCCAAAGGACAAAAATATTTGATTCAAGCACAAGATCCCAAGGAATCATTGCACAATTAATATGGAGGGAATGTTTCTTGTGGAAGAATCTGGAGCTATTGTCTCTAGTTGCCAATGCACTGAAGTGGAGAGAGAGGTTATTGTCGGACAGATGGGAATAGAAACATAGAAAATAGGTGCAGGGGTAGGCCATTTGGCCCTGATCATCCAACTCCGTATCCTGTACCTGCCCTCTCTCCATACCCCCTGATCCCTTTAGCCACAAGGGCCACAATGTCACGTTGAGGCTATGAATACATCGGTCATCATCTCAGTGAATTTCAGACTTGCGGGGCTAAATGGCCTCCACATTTTGTGTGGATACCTTGTACGAAAGTGTTAACATGTCATGATTCCACCATCTAGGTTGAATGCTCAGACAAGGATCTACACTCTGGTGTGTTTGGTGGTACAGTGCATGAAGCAATGACGGACCTGATTTATTTACTGGGTAAGAACTTATTGCTCATTCCTGGATTATTATGAATGAGATGGGGTGAGGTAATCAATTACATTTTGTTATTAATGGGGCAAATCTTGTAAAAGGCTCAAAGTAAATTAAGTCAGTTAAGAGCATATTTCCTGTAATGCACTTTAATAATCTATACATAACTATAGCTCTGATCTTGTGCTCTTCCGGTTTGCGTGGTTTTTCTATTTGCTCAAAAATGCTACGCAAGGGCGCTACGATTTTTCGCCCGCTTACTCATCGTTCTCCTGTGCTGCGAGTGCACCAAATTTCGTTCCAATCGGTGCTCTAATGTAAAAGTTAGCGAGGATTAAAAATCATAAAAACCACGCGTGCGCAGATCAATCTCCTCTCCTGTCAGTGGGGGAATAAAGTGAGATGAGGGCAGTAGGGCGGCATAGTGGGGGGGTGATAGGGAGAGGTGAGGAGTGGGGAATAGGAGGGGGTAGGGAGGGGAGAGGAGTTATGGAGGGAGGGAGGGAGAGGTTGGGGGAATGAGAGGGAGAGAGATGTGAGGGAGGGATTGGGGAAGGAGAGGGGAAGGAGAGGGGAAGGAAGAGGGAGGGTGAAGAGGAGGGGAGAGAGTGCTAAGGATGAGGGGAAATGAGGCGCACCTGTTACAACTTAATCTTTTTTTTCCCAATCAGGCAAGCTGGTGGACAGAAAGGGAAAGATCCTTATTCCTGGTATTGATAAATCAGTGGCACCAGTTACAGACGAGGAAAGGAAATTGTATGATAAAATAGACTTTGATATTGCAGAGTACTGCAAGGATGTGGGCACCAGTCATCTGTTGCACACCACAAAGGTGCGTTTATAATGTAACCACACTCTTGATTCGGTGGATTGTTCTGTGTTGTGTTTATAATGTAAATGGAATGCACCTTTTCTTGACAATTTTTCACAATTGCATCTTTGTTCCCTTGGGGTCACTTTGCTGCATAAGAATTTGACGGTAACTGAAATTACAGTTGTGTCCATAATCATAGACACTGGGTGCAGGAGTAGGCCATTCGGCCCTTCGAGCCAGCACCGCTTGCTGGTGGTTTTAAATTGAGTTATATATGCAGTGACAAGTTAACCTTTTGTATTTACTCTATTAAAATTGATACTTGTCCCACTTTGCATGACATTTAAATAAAAGGGCATCTTGAGTTTAAACTGGGCCATGGAACAAAAATTGAAAATGAACACAATCAATCAATCAATCAATCAAGCACTTTATTCATCCCCGAGGGGCAATTTAAAGGGCGCATTACAGTAGCTTTAAAAAAAAAAAAGGGACACAATCAACGAAGAGACAAACATTCAAAGCTACTCTCAGCACCGACCGGTCGACCGCACGAGCAGTGACCCGGCAAGGATTGGGTTGTCAGCAGCGATACAATAATAAAGAACACACAACATGTAACACAAACATCCACCACATCATTCATCACTGTGGTGGAAGGCACAACATTTGGCCAGTCCTCCTCCACTTCCCCCCCGTGGACAGGACCAGAGTCCAGAGTCAGTCCAGGATCGGCTCTTCCTCACCGGAGACCGCGGCTTTAAGTTGTTGTAGGCCGCAGGCCGGCGGTCGAGATTTAAAGTCCCCGCCGCAGCCAGAAGCACCGTAGACTGCAGGGCCGGCGGTCGAAGCTCCCCTCCAGGGGTGATGGTATGTCCATGCCGGCCCCGCGGTAGAAGTTGGCCGCAGGCCGGCAGTGATGGCTCCTTCTTCCCCCGGGTCCCCCACGAGGGATCCCGGGCTGTAGACGCCGCACCAGCTGGAGCTGTGCAGACCGCGGCTTCAGGCTGCGACTTCAGGCTGCCGGCTTCCCCGAGCCAGCGAAACGGAGCGCTCCCCTCCAGCGAGCCCCAGCGAGGGCTCACCCGCTCCACGCCGAGAGTCCACGCTGCGCCCGCTGCTGAAGCCCCGGGCGTGTCTCCAGGAAAGGCCGCGTCGATCCTTGATGTTAGGCCACGGGGGAGGCGACCTGGAAAAAGTCGCCTCTCCATGGAGGAGGCGACCGAAGCGGTTTCCCCCTTACCCCCCCACACCACCCCCCACACAAAACACACAAAGGAACATTAAATACACACTTTAAAACAAACTAAAAAATAAAAAAAGGTTGAAAAAACTGACGCGCTGCTGACATGGCTGCTGCCAGAACAGCGCCCCCACTTTCAGTAGGGACAGCACAGAGGTAGAGTTGATGCCTTACAGCACCAGACACACGGGTTCGATCCTGACTACCAGTTCTTGTCTGGACGGAGTTGTACGGTCGTCCTGTGACCTGTGTGGTTTTTCTCTGGGATCTCTCTGTTTGTATGCAATCCATTACAAACTCAAGAGTGAATCATCCGTCTTTTATTAAGATATAAAGGAGAGAGACAACCATACACAGCCATGCATTTCAAAATCAACTATGTTCTGACCGCAGAAACCAAAACTGACAGGCTGCCAACAGCAGCCCAAAACCCAGACTGGACTACTAGGTGGAATGTGTGGCATGCATAATATGTGTAGTGGAGATTATATAGACATGGATTCATATATTTAATCTACACGCCGAAGACATACAGATTTGTAGGCTAATTAGCATGTTTTATTTCTAAAGTGGCCCTAGTGAGTGTAGGATACTGTATGCGTGAGGGGATAGTTTGTTGGCACTGACTCGGTGGGCCGAAGGGCCTGTTTCTGCACTGTATCTCTAAACTAAATGAAGTGTGGCAGCACATGGCTGATTTCTGACTCCAGAGTTCGCTGCAAGTGTTTGGATGTCTCTTGCAAAATTAATTGGCATGTTGACACTAAATCAAATCATGATGACAGACTGAACAAGTTGTGTCTAATGATAGAAACATGAATTTTGGTGATCGTTTGCAATTCATCTATGCATTGGTTTTCACTTCATTTAAGCTGTCTTTTTAATCAAAACATATTCTGCTTCCAGGAACAAATTCTGATGCACCGATGGAGATATCCATCCTTGTCATTACATGGAATTGAAGGGGCTTTTTCTGGTACAGGAGCTAAAACTGTCATTCCCAGGAAAGTTATTGGCAAGTTTTCTATTCGATTGGTGCCAAACATGGATCCAGAAGTGGTTCAGAAGCAGGTATTGAGCACTTGTTGGAAAGGCAGTAGATAATTGCTTTATGTATGTCCCACCATCTTGGCCTTTGATACATTTGTACATCTACTTGGATCCTGTACACCCTCAAGCAATCGAGTTGATTTTCTATTCTTCACCTAATTATCTATACTCCTTATTTCCTGCTATATTGTAGAGACCCTATAAAATGTCACAAAAAATATTCAGTAAAAGTTCACAATCGCTAAATACACTGCAGGCCACCTATGTTAACGTTGAGCATTAATGGTTAATTTTGGGGCTGTGATCAAGCTGATACAAATGTTTGTGTCACAGACCTTTACATTCACTGCCAAGTAACTTTATGAAAAGCCACCCACTTGCATCAAGACTTTTAGCTCTTAAAATGTATTCCTGAGAATAATGGACTAATCGGTTAAACCCAAAACTGGATGGTTGTTAGGAAAGTAGTTCCTATTATTTTCAATGTACTGTTACATTCCTACAAAACGCATAACATTCAGATACAACTGTTCTAGCTAAAATACAGATATAACTAATATACCAGATGCACAACAGCAACAATGGATTGTTCACTTCCTTTCTACTGAAAAGCTATCTAGATCACGCTATCTGATTTAAAAACTGATATCCATATCAAATTTACAGTACGATTACAGCTGAAATTTGTAAAGATTTAAATTGGGTAATTCTGATTGCATTAGGTTTTGAAAGAATGAGCAATTTGTTAAAAAGTTATTTGCCTCTCACAAAACACATTCGAGCTGATAAATTACTTTGGAAGTATAGGCACGATGCACAATAGGGTCACACTAACATCAATCAAGTGAATGTTTTTTATTGCTTAATGATACATTGCATTTGGGGATATTTTGGCAGTGATTATATGAAATAAGTGTATGCTTTCCTCCGTTTCTCTTGTTAACTTTCACTGGGTAACAATGTGAACCAGCTCAGTGCAAAAATTCTATCAATAAGTCACAAAGGGAATGTATTTCTTTTGTATGTATAAAATTCCACTTCTCTGGCTCCTATCAATTGTTTTAAAATCTCTCTTCATTTGACATTTGGTCTTTTTAGGTTGTGGATTATGTCCAAAAGGTATTTTCTGAGTATGGAAGCCCAAACAAGATGAAGGTGTACATGCTTCATGGTTCCAAGCCCTGGCTAGCAGACTGCAACCACCCACACTATACTGCTGGCAGGGCTGCAATGAAAAGAGGTTGGTAGTAGGAATTGCAATCAAATACTGAATTCTATTGTTACAACCACCATAAAAATATTGATACTTTCCTGTGATTAAAGTTTTATGAACTTCCAGTTTTAAGAACTTCCCTGCTTTAAGAGCCTTATCTAGCTCTCTCTTGAAAGTATCCAGAGAACCGGCCTCCACCGCCCTCTGAGGCAGAGAATTCCACAGACTCACAACTCTCCGTGAGAAAAAGTGTTTCCTCAACACGTTATCTGTTTCACTGACACTGTATCTGTTTTGCTCCTGTAAATGAATGTAAGGGAAGTCTGAGGTCATTGATTTCGGGGAACTTTGTGAAGAGTGTATTTCCAATAAATAAGAACTCTATTTCGTACAAGATATTGACTGCATTCCCAGGATAATTATTGGATGTAGCTAGATGTTCATAACGATACAGCTATCCTTTGGGCTAGTTATATTAATATGTATAGCAATTTAAGGGTTTTACAATAAATAATCTGCTGGATTTCCTGAATTTCAAGTGCAGATCTTGCGGAGCCTCCAGTAAGTGATGCTCTGTGCCAAAGATTTTCCCAGCTATTGATCAAACAAATAATTGGAAATATGCAGGTGAGGTTATAAGGAAGTGGATAATCCTCATTCATATAATGAAGCTGGTGAAACTGAGTAACAATCAGATTATCAAGAATTAATATTAATGTATTATTAGGTGCTGAGATACAGTGGGAAAACATTGTTTTGTGTTTGTCCAAGTAAATTGTAACCTACACTTATCAGAGCAAAAAAAGTAAACTTAGTGCAGAAAATAGTGTCCCTGCTACAGAGTGAGTGCAGTTTAAAATGTGAGTGCCACAACGAGGTTTGTTATAAGATCAGGGATACATCCTTGGCATATGAAAGATCTGTTCAAGCATCTAAAGCAGCAGGGAAGAAGCTGCTCTTGAATCTGGTGGTGTGTGTGAAAAAGTTCACTTAAAAGATAGATAAAGTACAAATTCTTAAGACCATACAAAGCTTTAATTTAACGTCTGATGGGTGTGGACTTAGAGACCCAGAGGCAACAGTTTCACGTCTGAATCTCCAGCAGCACATACAAGACATACCAGAAAACGCGAGTTTATATACGTACAGAAATAAAACCAATTGCATGATGTAATGTACGAAAACCATCATCTACCTCCAAATATGGAGTTGTTTTTCACTCTTTGCCAAAAGCCAGTTACCCCAGTGGCATCTGAAGAAGGGTTTCGGCCCGAAACGTTGCCTATTTCCTTCGCTCCATAGATGCTACTGCACCCGCTGAGTTTCTCAGGCTTTTTTGTGTACCTCAATGGCATCCTCTGGGCCCCTTCTTATCTGATTAACCTCTTCAACTTACATAAAAAACCTTGCAAGAGAGCTGTGAACTATTCAACTTAAGTTAAAAAAAAAACCTTGTCACGATGGGAGTTGTTCATATCCCATCATGCATTACAATTGGCCTTTTACAACAGGAAAGCTTAAATATGACAACAATCAATTAATAACTAACTCTTTCATGTGCTTTCAAAAATGTATCTTCTGCCCAATGGAAGAGGGGAGAAGAATGGCCAGGGTATGAGTGGTTCTTTCTGTTGGTTGCTTTCCTGAGGCAGCATGAAGTATAGATGGGATGGGGAGGAGGCTGGTTTGTACAATGGACTGAGCTACGTTCACTATCCCCACAATTTCTTGCATTCTTTAGCAGAATGGTTACCACACCAAGCTATGGTGCCTTTCGATAGGATGCGTCTGTAGAATCCTATATGGGACTAATGTAGGGTTCAGGTAGCTGTTGGGGGAGTCCAGAGCCAGGGGCCACTGTTTAAGAAAAAGGGTAAGCCATTTAGACCGGAGACGAGGAAACACTTTTTCTCACAGAGAGTGGTGAGTCTGTGGAATTCTCTGCCTCAGAGGGCGGTGGAGGCAGGTTCTCTGGATACTTTCAAGAGAGAGCTAGATAAGGCTCTTAAAGCAGAGTCAGGGGATATGGGGAGAAGGCAGGAATGGGGTATTGATTGGGGATGATCAGCCATGATCACATTGAATGGCGGTGCTGGCTCGAGGGGCCGAATGGCCTCTCCTGCACCTATTGTCTATTGTCTATACTTGTATACTACATAAATATGGGAATGAAGTCAGTCAAAACAGACCAGCTGACACTGATCTTCCTTCTGTAAAGTTGATGATATTGTTCTTGGCAGTGAGATGACATTTTAAGAAAGGACTCGAGAATATAAGTGAAAACCTTGGAGCATTGTTTTGGATTTTGAAATTTGTTTGATTTAGTGTTTTAATTGCACAATATGCAAATCATTCTTTTTTAGTATTTGGAGTTGAACCAGATATGACCAGAGAAGGTGGCAGCATTCCCGTTACCTTGACATTCCAGGAAGCTACAGGAAAGACTGTCATGTTGCTGCCTATTGGAGCTTCAGATGATGGTGCTCACTCCCAGAATGAGAAGATCAACCGGTAAGGAAACAGATGCTTTGAAAGCATTGTCCTTGTAACAAAATTAAGCTGACTTGCATGTTTTTAATTTGGTTGCTTCAATCAATTTTAAAGAGGATAAATTAATTTGTGGTGAAGAATTGGCTGAAGAAGAGTTATTTTCAGTGTGTATTTAATTAGAAGGGACACTGACAAGATTTGGATGGAGGCTAACAGGAGTTTCTGTGGTGCATCAGGACCAGCACAGATCATTCGGGCTGAATTTTTCTTTTGTTATAAACTCTTTGTTTCATTACCACATTGCTCCAGCTATAAACCACAGCATGGACATTCAGAGAATAGCAGTTTCAATCACTTATCCATATGATATCATTTAGTTCCTCAAGGGTATTTTGGTGGTATTACATCCTATGAAAAGTTTAAACGCATGCTCAATAAAATGAGTATTATTTGCCTCAAGTGAAGTTATGTATAGTCTCTCGCAAGCCAATTTTTAATATGGGTTAGACACAATTCTGGAGTAACTCAGCAGGACAGGCAGCATCTCTGGAGAGAAGGAATGGGTGACGTTTCGGGTAGAGACCCTTCTTCATATGGGTTCATCAATATCAAAGCTGGCAAGAAGAATTGACAGCATTATGAATGTCGCAAGGGTACATTTATAAGGAATAAAAACCTAATATGACTGTAATGAAAAATCTACAATTGGTCTCTGCGATTTGAGCCTGAACTTAGGAATGGAACAGGAGTGGTTGGAAAATGGTAGATAATTACAAAAAATGGCACAAGATCATACTTTTCTTTGCTCTCTCCTTCCAACAGGGGGCAGCAAAAGCATGCTCCAATGCCCTGTCGTTTCAAGAGGAATGGAAAGGTTGAAAGGAACTTAGAAACATAGAAAATAGGTGCAGGAGTAGGCCATTCGGCCCTTCGAGCCTGCACCGCCATTCAATATGATCATGGCTGATCACATAACTCAGTATCCTGTACCTGCCTTCTCTCCATACCCCCTGATCCCTTTAGCCACAAGGGCCACATCTAACTCCCTCTTAAATATAGCCAATGAACTGGCCTCAACTACCTTCTGTGGCAGAGAATTCCAGAGATTCACCATTCTCTGTGTAAAAAATGATTTTCTCATCCCGGTCCTAAAAGACTTCCCTCTTATCCTTAAACGGTGACCCCTAGTTCTGGACTTCCCCAACATCGGAAATAATCTTCCTGCATCTAGCCTGTCCAACCCCTTAAGAATGTTGTAAGTTTCTATAAGATCCCCCCTCAATCTTCTGAATTCTAGCGTGTACAAGCCGAACTTAAAACTATTGCATGAGAACGTATCAGAATTTTAAAGTGAATGTTTTTGAATCTTGCGTTGCTTTATTCTGGAAATTAGTATGTTTTAACCTGATCCTGGACTTGTGCCAACATGGAAGCATGGAAACATTAAAAATAGGTGCAGGAGTAGGCCAATCGAGCCAGCACATTCAATATGATCATGGCTGATTATCTAGAATCATTACCCCGTTCCTGCTTTTTCACCATATCCCTTGATTCCTTTAACCCTAAGAGGTAAATCTAACTCTTGAAAACATTTCTCAAGACAGTTTGAAAATAATTTGCATTTATGGTGTCATAGAGTGTGGAAACAGGCCCTTCGGCCCAACTTGCCCACACCGGCCAACATGTCCCGCTACACTAGTCCCTCCTGCCTGCGCTTGGTCTGCATCCCTCCAAACCTGTCCTATCCATGTACCTGTCTAACTGTTTCTTAATGATTGGAAGTCCCAGCCTCAACTACATCCTCTGGCAACTTGTTCCATACACCCACCACCCTTTATGTGAAAAAGTTACCCCTCAGATTCATATTCAATCTTTTCCCCTTCACCTTGAACCTATGTCCTCTGCTCCTCGATTTCCACCCATTCTGGGCAAGATATCTATCCCTCTCATGATCTTATACACCTCTATAAGATCGCTCCTCATCCTCCTGTGCCCCAAGGAATAGAGGCCCAGCCTACTCAACCTCTCCCTATAGCTCAGACCCTCTAATCCTGGCAGCATCCTCGTAAATCTTCTCTGTACCCTTTCAAGCTTGATAATATATTTCCTATAACATGGTGCTCAGAACAGAACTGGTGCTTCTTCTATAATGTTTTTATGTAAAGAAACTCCAAGCAGTTGGCTGAGGAGTAATCAAACTTGAGGGGACACAGAGGGCCGATTTCATAGAATTACTATTTGAAACCTGGATGACTGAAGTTCAGGTTTTGGGTTGAATGTAAAAGGAAAAGCATAAGTGATAGACTGTGAGCTGGAGGGTTAGAAAAGAGAAGAAGGAAGTCTATTGTGGCATTTATTATGTTATGTTTTATTATCCCAACAGAAGCAACTATATTCAAGGCACCAAGGTGCTGGGTGCTTACTTCCATGAACTTTCCTCATTGAAGTGACAACAGTCTGGATTGATAGAATTGCTGAAGTGCTTTCCAAAACTCTGCATCCAACAAGATTCCCTTTATCACAGTGTGCAGAGACATAATGGGGAACAGTGGTGTTATTGATAAAGTTCGATGGGTGTATAATTCAAATGTAAATAATAAAGATCAGCTTTATTTCTTGATTGCAATGTTAATTTTATACTTACTGTACAACCAATCCTTGTGGAGCATAGAACAATGTGATGACTTCTGCCTGGAGAGTTGGTGGAAGCAGATTCTACACTATCTTCCATAGAGCTATTGTATACGTACTTAAAGCTAAAACATTGAAGGCCAGTGGGACTAATTAGGCAGCTCCCATCAAAAATTGTCTGAATGCCCTCTTCCTAAAGTCTTCATTCTCTGCTTCAATAAAAATATAATTGAATCCAATAAGTGTGGTGATTAAATTTGTGTGTTAATTAAAATCGGTGAATTTCACAGCCTCTCATCAGAAGCAAAATGAAGCTATAACATTGTAAGTTAATAAAGTCGCCTCTGGCAAAGAGAATTTACCGCTTCAATCCAGGCTGATCTGGAGGTGTTTTTATTTGCAATGCTGATCTTTTAATTCCTATGGCAAGCTAAATGACGACTTGCAAGTATGGCCATATCTTGAAAATAAGAATGTATGCGTAAGTCAAATAGCTTACCAACAAATGCACATGAGGAATGCTTGTAAAGTCCGAACGTGAGGAATGTCTGCATTGACAGCACATGGTAGGCCTGCTGGTGATGATCTTTAAAGCATAGCCCTTTAGTTTTCAACACTGCAGAGGAGGATTTCCGTGAGTGTATACGGGATGGTTTAATAAGCCAATATGTAGAGAAACCAACTAGACGACAGGACATCTTAGACTAGGTATTGTGTAATGAGGAAGGATTAGTTAGCAAAACTCTGCATCCAACAAGATTCCCTTTATCATAGTGTGCAGAGACATAATGGGGAACAGTGGTGTTATTGATAACGTTCGATGGGTGTGTAATTCAAATGTAAATAATAAAGATCAGCTTTATTTCTTGAATGCAATGTTAATTTTATACTTACTGTACAACCAATCCTTGTGGAGCATAAAACAATGTGATGACTTCTGCCTGGAAAGTTGGTGGAAGCAGATTCTACACTATCTTCCATAGAGCAATTGTATACGTACTTAAAGCTAAAACATTGAAGGCCAGTGGGACTAATTAGGCAGCTCCCATCAAAAATTGGCTGAATGCCCTCTTCCTAAAGTCTTCATTCTCTGCTTCAATAAAAATATAATTGAATCCGTCTGAAGAAGGGTTTCGACCCGAAACGTTGCCTATTTCCTTCGCTCCATAGATGCTGCTGCACCCGCTGAGTTTCTCCAGGTTTTTTGTGTACCTTAATTAGCAATCTTGTTGTGCAAAGCCCCTTGGACAACGGTGACCATAATATGGTCGGATTCTGCATTAGGATGGAGAGTGACAGTTAATTCAGAGACGAGGATCCTGAACTTAAAGAAAGGAGACTTTGATGATATGAGACTTGAATTGGCTAGGATAGACAGGCAAATTACACTTAAACAGTTGACAGTGGAGAGGCAATGGCAAAGATTTAAAGACCACATGGATGAACTCCAAAAATTGTTCATCCCTGTCTGGCGAAAAAAATAAAACGGGGAAGGCGGCTCAACCGTGGCTAACGAGGAGAATCAAGGATAGTGTTAAATCCAAGGAAGAGGCAGATAAATTGGCCAGAGGAAGCAGCAAACCCGAGGACTGGGAGAAATTTAGAGCTCAACCGAGGAGGACAAATGGGTTAATTATGAGGGATTGGAGGGGGGGGTGAAAGAAAGCTTTTGGTGAACATAAAAACAGACTTAAATTTTCTTCAGATATGTAAAAAGGAAATGATTAGTGAAGACAAATGTAGGTCCCTTACAATCAGAGAGGTGAATTTATAATGGGAAACAAAGAAATGGCAGAACAGATAAACGAGTACTTTGTTTGGTTCTGTCCACTAAGGACGATGCAATCTCCCAAAATAGGAATGGGGACTGAGGATCCAGCGGGAGGAACTAAAGGGAATCCACATTAGACAGAAAATAGTGTTCAGTAAATTGTTGGGACTGAAGGCAGATAAATCCCCAGGGCCTGATGATCTGCATCCCAGAGTACTCAAGTAGGTGGCCCTAGAAATCATGGATGCATTGGTGATCATTTTGCAATGTTCTCTCGACTCTGAATCAGTTCCTGTGGACTGGAGGGTAGCCAATGTAACCCCACTTTTTTAAGAAAGGAGGGAGAGGGAAAACGGGGAATTATAGACCAGTTAGCCTTACATCAGTAGTGGGGAAGATGCTTGAGTCGATTGTTAAAGATGTTCTAGCAGCGTACTTGGAAAGCAGTGACGGGATCGGTCAAAGTCAGCATGGATTTATGAAGGGGAAATCATGCTTGACTAATCTGTAATTTTTTGAGAATTTACCAAGTAGAATGTATAAGGGAGAGCCAGAAGATATGGTGTATCTGGACTTTCAAAAAGCCTTTGGCAAGCTCCCACACACAAGTGTGCAAAATTAGAGCACATGGTATTAGTGGTAGAGTATTGACATGGATGTAGAACTGGTAGGCAGACAGGAAACAAAGAGTAAGAATTAACTGTTCAAAAAGGAACTGCAGATGCTGGAATATCGAAGGTACACAAAATTGCTGGGGAAACTCAGCGGGTGCAGCAGCATCTATGGAGCGAAGGAAATAGGCGACGTTTCGGGCCGAAACCCTTCTTCAGACTCTGAAGAAGGGTTTCGGCCCGAAACGTCGCCTATTTCCTTCGCTCCATAGATGCTGCTGCACCCGCTGAGTTTCCCCAGCAATTTTGTGTACCTTCTAGTAAGAATTAACTGGTCCTTTTCAGAATGGCAGGCAGTGACTAGTGGGGTGCCTCAAGGCTAGGTGCTGGGACAATATATATTTACAATATACATTAACAATTTAGACAAGGGAGTTAAATGTGACATCTCCAAGCTTGCGGATGACACAAAGCTGGGTGGCAGTGAGCGCTGCAATGAGGATGCTATGTGGCTGCAGGGTGACGGATAGGTTGGGTGAGTGGCAGATGCAGTATAATATAGATAAATGGCAGATGCAGTATAATATAGATAAATGTGAGGTTATCCACTTTGGTGGCAAGAACAGCAAGACAGATTATTATCTGAATGGTGTCAGATTAGGAAAAGGGAAGGTGCAACGAGACTTGGGTGTGCTTGTACATCAGTCACTGATAGTAAGCATGCAGGTACAGCAAGCAGTGAAGAAAGCTAATGGCATGTTGGCCTTCATTGCGAGAGGATTTGAGTTTAGGAGCAAGGAGGTCCTATTGCAGTTGTACTGGGCCCTGGTGAGACCACACCTGGAGTATTGTGTGCAATTTTGATCTCCTAATTTGAGGAAGGACATGATTGCTCTTGAGGGAGTGCAGAGTAGGTTCACCAAGTTAATTCCCGAGATGGCGGGACTGACATATGATGAAAGAATGGGTCGACTGGGCTTGTATTCACTGGAATTCAGAAGGATGAGAGGCAATCTTATAGAAACATATAAAATTCTTAAAGGATTGAAAAGGCAAGATGCAGGAAAAATGTTCCTGATGTTGGGTGAGTCCAGAACCAGGGGTGACCGTTTAAGAATAAGGGGTAGGCCATTTAGGACTGAGATGAGGAAAACCTTTTCACCCTGAGAGTTGTGAATCTGTGGAATTCTCTGCCACAGAAGGCAGTGGAGGCCTATTCACTGGATGTTTTCAAGAGAGAGTTAGATTTATCGCTTAGGGCTAAAGGAATCAAGGGATATGGGGGGGAAAGCAGGAACGGGTACTGATTTTAGATGATCAGCCATGATCATATTGAATGACGGTGCTGGCTCGAAGGACTCAATGGCCTACTACTGCACCTATTTTTAGATGTTTCAACAAATCTTTTGAATTTAAATTTTGGCAATATTTACCCATCATATTATGAATATGATTAATAGTCAAATTCATGACATTTTTAGAACATTTCATGACTTTTAATTGTTCTGCAGCAGCTTAGAATGCAACAAATTTAAAGACACTTTTTATGTGGAATGGAACGGTTTTATAAGTGGAATGCATATTTCACACATTTTTAGTACGTCTTTTGTATAGGTGACCAAGTGGACTACGCATCTATAACTATTATCTATTCTATATCTTCTATCTACAACTAAAACTCATCTTGTCCTCTTCCGGTTTGTGATTTTAAAAATTTGCGCAAAAACAGTACCCTATATTGCTAGGATTTATTTGCCACGTTACTCACCGTTCTCCTCTGCTCCAAGTGCACCAGGTTTTGTTCTGATTTATAATCAATCATGGATCAGATCTTGTTCTTTCAAATCAGGCGAGGCAGGGTCCTGTAGGAAGTCCAAGTACCACCTCGGTGAGGCCATCAGAAAAGCAAAGAGATACTATCAGTGTAAACTGGAGGATGAGATGCATGTTTGGCATCTGTGCTTTCATGCCATCACTTCCTGCAAGGGGAAACCAAGTGGTAGCTTGAGCTAAACAAGCAATCACTCCAAGAGAAGTTCAATGTTTTCTGCTCCCATTTCATGAGGGAGAACACCTGAGAGATTACAGACTGGGATAGACAGTGCCTGGTTCATCACAGGTCCATCACCTCCCCATCATTGAAACTATCTTTAGGAGATGCTACCTTAAAGAAACAGTCAATGTCATCAAATGCATACACACGATCCTGACCATACTCTCATTTCACTATCAAAGGTATCAAAGGTATTTTATTAGTCACATTCACATACACCCAGGTGTAGTGAAGTGAAATGCTTTTTGCCATTTTGCAGCACATAAAAAAAGAATACAGACATAACACCAATGAGAGTCTTAAACACATAGAACATCCCCCCACAATGGCTCCCACCATGAGGGAAGGCACAAAGTCCAGTCCCCAACCCCAGTTCACCCGTAGTCGGGCCTATTGAGGCCTCCACAGTTGCCTCTACGGAGGCCTGATGTTCCAGGCCGTTCTCGCCGGGTGATGTTGCTCCGGCGTCGGGAGAGTCCTCCCAGCGGCCTGGGAACCCTGGAACGGCCGCTTCCGCACTGGAGGCCGCGGCTTCCGAAGCCAACAAGGCCGCGCCGGTTGGAGCTCCACAACTGGCGATCTCGTCTGGAGATCCCAGGCTCCCGGTGTAAAGTTCAGCGCCGCCGCCCGCAGCTGGTCGCTCCTCAGACCCGCAGCTCCGCGATGTTGTTCCCGGCGGTCTCAGCTCACCGGAGCTCCAGCGCGGCGAACCAGGCAAGGCATCGCCCGCTCCGCGATAGCGCTCCAGCGCTGTGCCGCCGCTGAAAGCCATGGTTCTGGGCGGTCCCCGACAGGAAACGCCGCTCCAGGCCCGCTGGTAGGCCGCGAGGACGGGTCGAAGCTGCAGCCCGGAGAAAAGCCGCCTCTCCAACCAGGTAGGGACCCTGAAAGGTAGTTTCCCCCCCCCCACCCCCCATATAAAAAAAGTCTAGACCTCCAACAGAACACTTTAACTAACTTAAAATAAAAATGAAAAGATGAAGAGACAGATACCTGCTGGCTGGGCAGCCGTGCACAGGACAGCGCCCCCTAGCATCAGGAAGAAGGTACAGAAGACTGAAAACCATGACCACCAGTTTCAAGACAGCTACTTCCCAGCAACTATTAGGCTCCTGAACACTAGACAACAGTAACCTCAACATCTATGATATTCCATGGACTGTGTCTTTGGTTGCACTATGAACTTTTTTTTTCATCTCTTATGGTTACCTAACATTACGGTTATTAATTTATGGTACTATATTTTTAATTGTTTCTAGACCAAGTTACTAGTTGCGGGGGGCGGGCATTCAGCGACACACACACACACACACACACACACACACACACACACACACACACACACACACACACACACACACACACACACACACACACACACACTAACGCCCCCTTGATATACGAATATTATTCATTCGCTCCTTTGACCCCATCACCCGCCCTATCCACTCACGCATAACCGCCAACTGCGCAGGCATGGCTAGAGCCATGACTCCAGCACTCACCCATAGGTCCCAATATTCACCACTCCCTAGAGAGGGAGGGGGGGGGTAGAGATGAGGGGGGCGGGGCAGAGAGGAAGGGGGGCAGAGAGGGGGGGGGGCAGATTCCATTGTACAATTGTCAGTATACATGACAATGAAACACTTGTGCCTCTTGATACTCTTGGGACATGTCAAATCATTTTATACCTCTAAGAAAGTGAAGGTGCTGGTGCGCTTTCTTTATGATTCACACAGAAGGTGGTGAGTACATGGAATGAGCTGCTAGAGGAAGTGGTAGAGGTGGGTACAATTATGACATTTAAAAGACACTTTGGCATGCATGGATAGGAAAGATTTGGAGAGATGCAGTGTGTGCCAAGCATAGACATGTGGAACTAGCTTGGTTTGGCAATTGGGTTGGCAGGGAGGAGTTAGGCTGGGGGCTTGTTTTCGTGCTGTATAGCTCTATGACTATGACTCAAATGTATCATCACAAACAAAAGGACAAAACAATATGGGTTGATAACGTTTTTAAAATGCAGATTTATAATATGTTAACTAACCTTTTTTAAGAAAAAATGTTTTCGCTTCAAGAGTTGTGAATTTGTGGAATTCCCTGCCAGAGGGCAGTGGAGGCCAAATCACTGGATGGATTTAAGAGAGAGTTAGATAGAGCTCTAGGGGCTAGTGGAGTCAAGGGTTATGGGGAGAAGGCAGGCGCGGTTTATTGATAGGGGACGATCAGCCATGACCACAATGAATGGTGGTGCTGGCTCGAAGGGCCGAATGGCCTATTTTCACCTATTTTCTATGTTTCTGTGTTTCTAAAATACATCATAGTTTACCCCTTAAATACAGACCATTGTAACATTAGCTATAGGTTGTAGTGAAAATGTTTTCTTCAGTAACTCTTTGAGAAGTCTTAAATAAGATGCAAGCCTGCACAATATGAATGTCAAGAAACATCCACGCATTGGAAATGAAAGACTCTGATCCCGGTTTAATTTGTTATATCACTTGTGCATTGGTTTGTGATTTATGAGGCTTAATAAAACAGTGAAACGGCATCTCATCTCTTCCACACACTTTGTCCCATACTTTAGTGACAAAGCAAATCTAAATAATGTCATTATCACTGCGCTACATGCAAATGCAAAGGTAGATTGCAGAAGTGAAACATTCACAAGGTCATTAAAATAACCAAACCATGATATAAATCATCCAGCAATTTAATTACAAGCAACTTCTCATCCATTCATCCAATTTGTTAATTTGCCAGCGTTATTGCTGGTATAATATTATGAACGTCATTCCTACCTTCTGCACTGCATCTGAGTGAAAATTGGCCTTAAAGACTCATTTAAAGACTTTTATAGGTGACTAGACCAAGTGCAGACCCGTTGGGTCTGTTTCCCTAACGGCGTTTGCGGGGGGGGGGGGGGGGGGGGTCTGCGGCATCACACTCACATTAACCACCCCCCAAACACACAGGTAGGGGGAGGGGAGGTGAGAAGAGGGGAGGGAGGGGAGAGGAGGAGGAGGAGGAGGAAACGGGACAGATTTGGGAGGGAAAGGAGAGCGGGGTAGGAGGTGAGAGAGGGGGATCGGGAGAGAGACGTGGGGGAGGGGGGGATGGGGAGGGAGGGGAGGATGGAGAGGGAGAGGGGTGGGGGGAGAGAGGGGAAGGAGTGGGGAAAGAGGAGGGGGAAGGGGGAGAGAAGAGGTAGAGTGGGGAGGGAGGAGGAGAGGGGTAGGGGGAGTGATGGAAGAGGGACAGAGGGGTAGGGGGAAGGGGGCGGGGGGAGAGAGGGAAGGGGGTGGGTAGAGAGGGAAGGGGGTGGGGGAGAGAGGGAGGGGATGAGGAGAGGGAGAGGGGGAGAGGAGTGGGGAGGGAGGGGTAGAGGGAGATTTAGAGGGGTAGCGGGAGTGGTGGAAGAGGGACGGGGGAGTGGTGGAAGAGGAACAGAGGGGTAGGGGAAGGGGTAGGGGAGAGAGGGAAAGGGAAGGGAAGAGAGAGGGGTGGATGAGGAAGAGGGGTGGGGTAAGGGGAGAGAAGTGGAAGAGTGGGGAGGGAGGGGTAGGGGGAGTGGTGGAAGAGGGACAGAGCGGTATGGGGGAAGGCGGCAGGGGGGGAGAGATGGAAGGGGGTGGGGGAGAGAGGGATGGGTGGGAGAGGGAGAGGGGTGATGAGAGGGAAACATAGAAATTAAGTGCAGGAGTAGGCCATTCGGCCCTACGAGCCTGCACCACCATTCAATATGATCATGGCTGATCATCCAACTCAGTATCCTGTACCTGCCTTCTCTCCATACCCCCTGATCCCTTTAGCCACAAGGGCCAGATCTAACTCCCTCTTAAATATAGCCAATGAACTGGCCTCAACTACCTTCTGTGCCAGTGAATTCCAGAGATTCACCACTCTCTGTGTGAAAAATGTTTTTCTCATCTCGGTCCTAAAAGATTTACCCCTTATCCTTAAACTGTGATCCCTTGTTCTGGACTTCCCCAACATCTGGAACAATCTTCCTGCATCTAGTCTGTCCAAACCCTTAAGAATTTTGTAAGTCTATAAGATACCCCCTCAATCTTCTAAAATCTAGCGAGTACAAGCCGAGTCTATCCAGTCTTTATTCATATGAAAGTCCTGACATCCCAGGAATCAGTCTGGTGAACATTCTCTGTACTCCCTCTATGGCAACAATGTCTTTGAGCATTGGGCATTGTGACATCACACGATGGAACTTTCACCAGGGGCTGGGGCTGCTTCTATGGGTGAAAAGGCAGTATTTTTGAAATATTGGGGGGGGGGGGGGGGGGGGGGGGGGGGGCTGCGGCATCAAACTCACATTAACCACCCCCTCAAACACACAGGTACAGGTGGGGGGAGGAGGGGTGAGAAGAGGGGAGGGAGGGGAGAGGAGGAGGAGGAAACGGGACAGATTTGGGAGAGAAAGGAGAGCGGGGTAGGGGGTGAGAGAGGGGGATGGGGAGAGAGATGTGGGGGAGGGGGGGTGGGGAGGGAGGGGACGAGGGAGGGAGGGGGAGAGGGGTGGGGGAGAGAGGGGAAAGAGTGGGGAGGGAGAGTGGAGGGGGTGGGGGGAGAGAAGTGGAAGAGGGGAGGGAGGAGGAGGAGGGGGGTAGGGGGAGTGATGGAAGACGGACAGGAGGATAGGGGGAAAGGGGCGGGGGGAGAGAGGGAAGGGGGTGGGGGAGAGAGGGATGGGAGAGGGAGAGGGTGAGGAGAGGGAGGGGGGAGGAGAGAAGTGGAAGAGTGGGGAGGGAGGGGTAGCGGGCGTGGTGGAAGAGGGACGGGGGGATGGGTGGAAGAGGAAAGAGGGGTAGGAGAAAGGGGTGGGGGAGAGAGAGGGAAAGGGAGTGGCAGAGAGCGGGTGGGGGAGAGAGGGAAAGGGAGGGAAGAGAGTGGGGTGGGGGAGGGAGAGGGTGGGGTAAGGGGAGAGGTGAGAGTGGGGAGGGAGGGGTAGGGGGTGGTGGGAAGAGGACAGAGGGGTAGGGCGAAGGGGGCGGGGGGAGAGAGGGAAGGGGGTGGGGTAGAGAGGGAAGGGGGGTGGGCTAGAGAGGGATGGGTCGGAGAGGGAGAGGGGTGAGGAGAGGGAAGCATAGAAACAGAGAAATTAAGTGCAGGAGTAGGCCATTCAGCCCTTCGAGCCTGCACCGCCATTCAATATGATCATGGCTGATCATCCAACTCAGTATCCTGTACCTGCCTTCTCTCCATACCCCCTGATCCCTCTAGCCACAAGGGCCACATCTAACTCCCTCTTAAATATAGCCAATGAACTGGCCTCAACTACCTTCTGTGCCAGTGAATTCCAGAGATTCACCACTCTCTGTGTGAAAAATGTTTTTCTCATCTCGGTCCTAAAAGATTTACCCCTTATCCTTAAACTGTGACCCCTTGTTCTGGACTTCCCCAACATCTGGAACAATCTTCCTGCATCTAGCCTGTCCAACCCCTGAAGAATTTTGTAAGTCTATAAGATACCCCCTCAATCTTCTAAAATTTAGCGAGTACAAGCTGAGTCTATCCATTCTTTATTCATATGAAAGTCCTGACATCCCAGGAATCAGTCTGGTGAGCCTTCTCTGTACTCCCTCTTTGAGCATTGGGCATTGTGACATCACACGATGGAACGTTTAGCAGGGGCTGGGGCTGCTTCTATGGGTGAGAAGCCAGTATTTTTTGAAATATTGGGGGGGGGCTGCGGCATCACACTCACATTAACCACCCCCCAAACACACAGGTGGGGGGAGGAGGGGTGAGAAGGGGGGAGGGAGGGGAGAGGAGGAGGAGGAAACGGGACAGATTTGGGAGAGAAAGGAGAGCGGGGTAGGGGGTGAGAGAGGGGGATGGGGAGAGAGATGTGGGGGAGGGGGGGATGGGGAGGGAGGGAGGAGGGAGGGAGGAGGGAGGGGGAGAGGGGTGGGGGGAGAGAGGGGAAAGAGTGGGGAAGGGTGGAGAGAAGTGGAAGAGTGGGGAGGGAGGAGGAGAGGGGTAGGGTCTGTGTGAAAAATGTTTTTCTCATCTCGGTCCTAAAAGATTTACCCCTTATCCTTAAACTGTGACCCCTTGTTCTGGACTTCCCCAACATCTGGAACAATCTTCCTGCATCTAGCCTGTCCAACCCGTTAAGAATTTTGTAAGTTTCTATAAGATACCCCCTCAATCTTCTAAAATCTAGCGAGTACAAGCCGAGTCTATCCAGTCTTTCTTCATATGAAAGTCCTCACATCCCAGAAATCAGTCTGGTGAACCTTCTCTGTACTCCCTCTATGGCAACAATGTCTTTGAGCATTGGGCATTGTGACATCACACGATGGAACGTTCACCAGGGGCTGGGGCTGATTCTATGGGTGAGAAGGCAGTATTTTTTGAAATATTGGGGGGGGTGGGGGGAGGGGGCTGCGGCATCACACTCACATTAACCACCCCCCAAACACACAGGTGGGGGGAGGGGGGTGAGAAGAGGGGAGGGAGGGGAGAGGAGGAGGAGAGAGATGTGGGGGAGGGGGGATATGGAGGGAGGGGATGAGGGAGGGAGGGGGAGAGGGGTGGGGGGAGAGAGGGGAAAGAGTGGGGAGGGAGAGTGGAGGGGGTGATTGGACATGTGTGAAAATTGGGCATTGTGACATCACACAATGGAACGTTCACCAGGGGCTGGGGCTCCTGCAAAGGCATATATAAATGAATCCATTCCGATTGGACATATGTGAACATCGGGCATTGTGACATCACACGATGGAACGTTCACCAGGGGCTGGGGCTGGTGCTGCTTCTATGGGTGAGAAGCCAGTTTATTTTTGAAATATTGGTGGGGGGGAAGGATTTGATTAAAAACGTGTACTTAAACACGACGAAATGTAATGAGGAGCGGATACTTAGAAAGAAAAGTGAAATCTCTACCGAAATGGAAAAGATGTCGGCGATTCTGCGTCTGGTTTCGGAGTTGCAGTGAATCAAAGGAAGAAATGCAGCCGGCAGCCGTCCATGTAAATGGATCCATTCCGATTGGACATCTGCGAGCATTGGGCATTGTGATTGGACATCTGCGAGCATTGGGCATTGTGACATCACACTTCTATGTTTCTATATATTTAAGAGGGAGTTAGATGTGGCCCTTGTGGCTAAGGGGATCAGAGGGAATGGAGAGAAGGCAGGTACGGGATACTGAGTTGGATGATCAGCCATGATCATATTGAATGGCGGTGCAGGCTCGAAGGGCCGAATGGCCTACTCCTGCACCTAATTTCTATGTTTCTATGTTTCTATGTTTCTACATGATGGAAACGAATCAAAAGGAAGAAAGGCAGCCGGACGGACGGCAGGTGACAGGCACAGACTTTTATATAATAGTCTAGACCAAGTGCAGACCCGTTGGGTCTGTATCCCCAACGGCGTTTGCGGGGGGGGGGGGGGGGTGCGGCATCACACTCACATTAACCACCCCCCAAACACACCGGTGGGGGGAGAAGAAGGGAGGGAGGGGAGAGGAGGAGGAGGAAACGGGACAGATTTGGGAGGGAAAGGAGAGCGGGGTAGGGGGTGAGAGAGGGGGATGGGGAGAGAGATGTGGGGGAGGGGGGTGATGGGGAGGGAGGAGGGAGGGGGAGAAGGGTTGGGGGGAGAGGTGGAAGAGTGGGGAGGGAGGAGGTGAGGGGTAGGGGGAGTGATGGAAGAGGGACAGAGGGGTAGGAGGAAGGGGGCGGGTGGAGAGAGGGAAGGGAGTGGGGTAGAGAAGGAAGGGGGGCGGGGGAGAGAGGGATGGGTGGGAGAGGGAGAGGGGTGGTGAGAGGGAAACATAGAAATTAAGTGCAGGAGTAGGCCATTCGGACCTTCGAGCCTGCACCACCATTCAATATGATCATGGCTGATCATCCAACTCAGTATCCTGTACCTGCCTTCTCTCCATACCCCCTGATCCCTTTAGCCACAAGAGCCACATCTAACTCCTTCTTAAATATAGCCAATGAACTGGCCTCAACTGCCTTCTGTGCCAGTGAATTCCAGAGATTCACCACTCCCTGTGTGAAAAATATTTTTCTCATCTCGGTCCTAAAAGATTTACCCCTTATCCTTAAACTGTGACCCCTTGTTCTGGACTTCCCCAACATCTGGAACAATCTTCCTGCATCTAGCCTGTCCAACCCCTTAAGAATTTTGTAAGTTTCTATAAGAACCCCCCTCAAATTCTAGCGAGTACAAGCCGAGTCTATCCAGTCTTTCTTCATATGAAAGTCCTGACATCCCAGGAATCAGTCTGATGAACCTTCTCTGTACTCCCTCTATGGCAACGATGTCTTTGAGCATCGGGCATTGTGACATCACACGATGGAACGTTCACCAGGGGCTGGGGCTGGTGCTGATTCTATGGGTGAGAAACCAGTTTATTTTTGAAATATTGTGGGGGGGGGGGGGGGTGGAGGAAGGATTTGATTAAAAACGTGTACTTAAACACGACGAAATGTAATGAGGAGCGGATACTTAGAAAGAAAAGTGAAATCTCTACCGAAATGGAAAAGATGTCGGCGATTCTGCGTCTGGTTTCGGAGTTGCAGTGAATCAAAGGAAGAAAGGCAGCCAGCAGCCGTCCATGTAAATGGTTCCATTCCGATTGGACATCTGCGAGTATTGGGCATTGTGACATCACACGATGGAACGAATCAAAAGGCAGAAAGGCAGCCGGCAGCCGGACGGACGGCAGGCAGCAGGCACACAGTTTTAATATATAACTAGACCAAGTGCAGACCCGTTGGGTCTGTTTCCCCAACGGCGTTTGCGGGTGGGGGGGGGGGGGTTGGGGGGGGCTGCGGCAACACACTCACATTAAACACTCCACAAACACACAGGTGGGGGGAGGGGGGTGAGAAGAGGGGAAGGAGGGGAGAGGAGGAGGAGGAAAAGGGGCAGATTTGGGAGGGAAAGGAGAGCGGGGTAGGGGGTGAGAGAGGGGGATGGGGAGAGAGATGTGTGGGAGGGGAGAGAGGGAGGGGGAGAGGGGTGGGGGGAGAGAGGGGAAAGAGTGGGGAGGGAGAGTGGAGGGGGAAGGGGGAGAGAAGTGGAAGCGTGGGGTGGTAGGGGTAGGGGGAGTGGTGGAAGAGGGACAGAGGGATAGGGGATGGGGGCGGGGGGAGATCGAAGGGGGTGGGGTAGAGAGTGAATGGGGTGGGGGAGAGAGGGATGGGTGGGAGAGGGAGAGGGGTGCAGAGAGGGAAACATAGAAACATAAGATTCTATAAGATCACCCCTCAATCTTCTAAATTCTAGCGAGTACAAGCCGAGTCTATCCAGTCTTTCTTCATATGAAAGTCCTGACATCCCAGGAACCAGTCTGGTGAACCTTCTCTGTACTCCCTCTATGGCAAAAATGTCTTTGGGCATTGGGCATTGTGACATCACACGATGACACGGTCACCAGGGGCTGGGGCTGGTGCAAAGGCATATGTAAATGAATCCATCCCGATTGGACATCTGCGAGCATTGGGCATTGTGACATCACACGATGGGAACGAATCAAAAGGCAGACAGGCGGACGGACGGCAGCCGGACGGACGGCACGAGGGTTTTATATAATAACTAGACTAAGTGCAGACCCGTTGGGTCTGTTTCCCCAACTGCGTTTTGCGGGGGGGGGAGGGGGGGCTGCGGCATCAAACTCACATTAACCACCCCCCAAACACACAGGTGGGGGGAGGGGGGGTGAGAAGAGGGGAGGGAGGGGAAAGGAGGAGGAGGAGGAAACGGGACAGATTTGGGAGGGAAAGGAGAGTGGGGTAGGGGTTGAGAGAGTGGGATGGGGAGAGAGATGTGGGGGAGGGGGAGGATGGGGAGGTAGGGGAGGATGGAGGGAGGGGGAGAGGGGTGGGGGAGAGAGGGGAAAGAGTGGGGAGGGAGAGTAGAGGGGGAAGGGGAGAGGTGGAAGAGTGGGGAGGGAGGAGGAGAGGGGTAGCGGGAGTGATGGAAGAGGGACAGAGGGATAGGGGGAAGGGGGTGGGGGGAGAGAGGGAAGGTGGTGGGGTAGAGAGGGAAGGGGGGTGGGGGAGAGAGGGATGGGAGAGGGGTGATGAGAGGGGGAGGAGAGAGTGGGAGAGAAGTGGAAGAGTGGGGAGGGAGGGAGGGGTAGAGGGGTAGCGGGAGTGGCAGAAGAGGGACGGGGGAGTGGTGGAAGAGGGACAGAGGGGAAGGGGTGGGGGAGAGAGGGGAAGGGAGCGGAAGGGAGAGGGGTGGGGGAGGGAGAGGCGTCGGGTAAGGGGATAGAAGTGGAAGAGTGGGGAGGGAGGGGTAGGGGGAGTGGTGAAAGAGGGACAGAGGGGTAGGGGTAAGGGGGTGGTGGTAGAGAGGGAAGGGGGGTGGGAGAGAGAGGGATGGGTGGGAGAGGGAGAGGGGTGATGAGAGGGAAACATAGAAACATAGAAATTAAGTGCAGGAGTAGGCCATTCGGCCCTTCTAGCCTGCACCACCATTCAATATGATCATGGCTGATCATCCAACTCAGTATCCTGTACCTGCCTTCTCTCCATACCCCCTGATCCCTTTAGCCACAAGGGCCACATCTAACTCCCTCTTAAATATAGCCAATGAACTGGCCTCAACTGCCTTCTGTGCCAGTGAAATATTGGGGGGGGGGGAGGGGGCTGCGGCATCACACTCACATTAACCACCCCCCAAACACACAGGTGGGGGGAGGGGGGGAGAAGAGGGGAGGGAGGGGAGAGGAGGAGGAGGAAACGGGACAGATTTGGGAGAGAAAGGAGAGCGGGGTAGGGGGTGAGAGAGGGGGATGGGGAGAGAGATGTGGGGGAGGGGGGGATGGGGAGGGGGGGGAGGGAGGGGGAGAGGGGTGGGGGGAGAGAGGGGAAAGAGTGGGGAAGGGGGGAGAGAAGTGGAAGAGTGGGGAGGGAGGAGGAGAGGGGTAGGGTCTGTGTGAAAAATTGGGCATTGTGACATCACACGATGGAACGTTCACCAGGGGCTGGGGCTCCTGCAAAGGCATATGTAAATGAATCCATTCCGATTGGACATCTGTGAGCATCAGGCATTGTGACATCACATGATGGAACGTTCAGCAGGGGCTGGGGCTGGTGCTGATTCTATGGGTGAGAAGCCAGTTTATTTTTGAAATATTGGGGGGGGGGGGGAAGGATTTGATTAAAAACGTGTACTTAAACACGACGAAATGTAATGAGGAGCGGATACTTAGAAAGAAAAGTGAAATCTCTACCGAAATGGAAAAGATGTCGGCGATTCTTCGTCTGGTTTCGGAGTTGCAGTGAATCAAAGGAAGAAATGCAGCCGGAAGCCGTACATGTAAATGGATCCATTCCGATTGGACATCTGCGAGCATTGGCCATTGTGATTGGACATCTGCAAGCATTGGGCATTGTGACATCACACGATGGAAACGAATCAAAAGGCAGAAAGGCAGCCGGACGGACGGCAGGCGACAGGCACAGACTTTTATATATTAATAGAAGATAGAAGATAGATAGATAGATGGCATTGCCAAGGTACTGCATTTTTTCCATGCATTCACCCTATCCCCATCATGATTATATACTCATAGAAAATCATTCCTCAACCTCCTCTCCTCCAAGGTATAAAGTCCTGGCCTGCTCAACCTCTACCTCAGGCCCTCAAGCAGGGTCGTCTTAACAGCATTATAGGCCCCTGGGCAAAGCAGTGCACTGGGGCCCCTACACTTACAGTTTCTTTATGCCAAATCAAATATGCCGTCATGCACTTGCGATGTTCTTCTCCATTTTCATGTTCTACAATAAAATTCCACAATACATAGATTAGCATGTGGTCCCTATGCTTGTGGGGCCCCAGACAACGGCCCAACGTGCCCATGCATTAAGACAGCACTGCCCTCGAGTACTGCCTACATCCTTGTAAATCTTCTCCGCATTCTTTCCAGGTTAATGGCCTCTTTTCTAGAGTGGGGGTGCCAAAACTGAACACAATACTCCAAATGCAGCCTCAAGAACATCTTGTAGAACTGTAATATTACGACTTGATAAGGTGCTGTACATGGGGCTGCTAAAGAAGGTGAGAGCCAATGGTATTAGAAGGAGGATACTAGAATGGATAGAAGGTTGGCTGAATGGTAGAAAGTAAAGTGGGAATAAAGGGGGCTTTTTCTGGTTGGCTGCCAGTAACTAGAGGTGTTCCACAAGGGGCCGGGGGTACTGGGGCCGCTACTCTTCACATTGTATATCAATGATTTGCATCAGGGAATTGAAGGATTGTGGCATTTGCAGATGATAGGAAGATAGGTGGAATGGCAGGTAATGTAACGAGAGCAGAGACTTTAACAGATTGGGAGACTGGCAGGAGGAATACAGTGTAGCAAAGTGTGCAGTCATGCTTTTTTTATTATTAGGAATAAAGATGTAGGCTATTTTTTAAATTGGGAGAGGATCACAGGTGCAAAGGGATTTGGAAGTGCTGGTGCAGGATTCCCAAAAGGTTAATTTGCAAGTTAATGAGAGGTTAAGTCAATGTTTAAGAAATATAATGCGTGACATTTCGATCGAGACCCTTCTTCAGACTGAGAGTCAGGGGGAATGGAATCTGGAGAAATGGAAGTGTACAAAAAGAATGTAAGGTATGAAAAAGCAGACGATGATCAAGGAAAGGTACAATAGTTGATGACAATGAGACATACAGTACAAACAGTAATATTAATCAGGAGGACAGTGAAACTAGTCGGAGAACTAGGGTTTGTTTCTCATTGTTTACAACCCCCCCCCCCCCTCCTCTCCGATTGGGTCTCACATTTTTCTGTTTTCATTCCTGTATCCTCCGATCATGACTTTTCAATTTTTCCTTTTTCTCTTTTTATACATAGACTCGTGAATAAACCTGCATAACTTTATTATGCTCAAGGTACTAAACTTCACTGCAAAGGTTTTCTATTAATACCTATTCACAAATTTTACGTTATTTGATTGATAGATATTTTTCCAATCAGACATATTGGAAGATTGACAGCCTCCGTATGGGTGTCCTGGGTGCCAATATATGGCAGGATCCGAAACACAACAGAGGAGAGATTTTACTCTGGTAAGAGATGCATATGGTGCAAGTGGCAAAACAAACCTGTTTTCTTCTGAGAGATGGTTTTTGTGAAAGTGGCTGCTATTAAAGAGGATGCTCAGTTCAAATTGTGGATGATGTTATTTCTGAATAGGAGGCAAGATACTGTCAATACAAGCTGATTGCTCTTGCTGCAAGTCATATACAAGTCAAAACTGGCATCTCATAGCACCTCAATGGTTAAATGGCTGATGTGATACTTCAGCTAAAGTTACAATTGCAGATAGAAGTTCCTTCTCTACCCTCTCGTAATTACAGAGTCTATTTAGGTGCTGTAAAATTGATCATGGCTATAAAGCAGTACAATCGTTGTGTCCTTGGGCAAGACACTTCACCCACCTTTGCCTGTGTGTGAATGTGTGTGAATGTGTGTGAGTGATTGGTGGTGGTCGGAGGGGCCGTAGGCGCAGATTGGCAGCCACGCTTCCGTCAGTCTGTCCCAGGGCAGCTGTGGCTACAGAAGTAGCTTACCACCACCGAGTGTGACTGAGGAGTGAATGAATGAGGATGCGATGTAAAGCGCCTTGAGTATTAGAAAGGCGCTATATAAATCCCATCCATTATTATTATTATTAATCTCCCCTTATAGTTTATTCTTCTTAAAAAGACTAAACTACTATTCCCGTATCTCATTGCAGGTAGTCTGGCACACTGTAGATGTGTCTGAAGAAGGGTCTCGACCCGAAACATCACCCATTCCTTTTCTCCAGAAATGCTGCCTGTCCCACTGAGTTACTCCAGCATTCCGTGTCTATTCCCTTTATCTCTTCAGTTTTAGCTTTAAACTAGACTAAGTGCAGACCTGTTAGGTCTGGTCCCCCAACGGTGTGCATTGAGGAGCTGATGAAGCTGTTTTTGACATGAGGCCCTCCCCCTGACGTCACTGGAAGATGGTGGAATATTCTGTTTCACTGTGCCGTTGGGGGGAGGGGGGAGGGGGGAGCATTGTGACGTCACTGGAAGCTGGTGTTTTAAATGTTGGTTTTGGCTATTATTAAACTTTAATCATGAATAACCCGGGGGGAGGGGTCGGGGGGGGGGGGGGTGAATATCCAGGGGGGGGGGTGGTCGGGGGTGTGAGTATCCGGGGGGGGAGCTTGAGAGCCCATTGTGATTGGTGCACTGAGAGTGGGATTGTGACATTATCAGTGGAAAGTCCTGGAAAAAGGCTGTGTGTGAGAACCGTTCATTGCCTTTTTTTAAACTTGAATCGTCAATAACTTGAAATATAACATGAAATGTGAAGGGAACCTGTTTATTGCATCGACCGGGTTAATGTGAGTAATAATCCGTAAAGATTTCAACTGTAGCGCATAGCGTTTTGACGAAGGTAGAAGAACACATACGGAAACAGGCACACACACACCCACGTAAACATACAAACCAGGTGAGACTTTTAATGGTATACTAGACCAAGTGGGACTCGTGGAATAACCTGTCGGGTGGTGGGGGCGGGGTGTGTGAATAACCCAGGTGGGGGGGGGGGGGGGGGGGGGGGGGGGGGAATGTCAGAATATGTAAACATTTAAGCGCTAGCACATAGCATTTTGACGAAGGTAGAAAAAAACATATGGAAACAGGCACACACGCACACATGCATACATACAAGATGAGACTTTTAATAAGTACTAGACCAAGTGGGACCCGTTGGGTCCTGTCCCCTCAACGCGCAGTCGCACACTAACAATCCCCCCCCCAACACACACACACTAACCACCCCCCCACACACACACTAACCACCACCCTTGATATTATATTAACATTATTCATTTGCTCCTTTTACCCCATCCCCGCCCTATCCACTCACGCATATCCCCAACTCACAGGCGCACCCAGAGAGGGAGGGGGAGAGACAGAGAGAGAGGGCAGAGAGAGGGGGGCAGAGACAGAGAGGGGCAGAGACAGAGAGAGAGGGGCAGAGACAGAGAGAGAGGGGCAGAGACAGAGAGAGAGAGGAGGAGAGTGGTGGGGGGAACATTGGGGGGAGGGGGGAGAGGGGGGAGAGAGAGAGGTGGGAGAGAGAGGGGGAGAGAGAGGAGGGGAGAGAGAAGAGGGGGGGAGGGAGGAAGGGGGAGAAAGAGGGGGTGAGAGAGGAGGGAGGAGAGGGGCAGAGAGAGAGGTGGGAAATAGAGGGGGGAGAGAGAGGAGGGGGGAGGTAGGATGGGAGAGAGAGGGGGGGAGAGAGGAGGAGGGGAGGAGAAAAGGAGGGGAGTGGGGCGGGCAGCTCGTGGGGGGGAGTCACTCGCAGCGCAGACGCAGCACTCAAAGCCATTGTGACATCATCAGCCAAAGGCGCTTGGTTTTATTTTCAAAGTTATCTCACATTCTTGAACATTTTGATTAATAATTCGAGAAATAATGCAAGAAATGTTCAGATTAGGCGATTTTTGACTTCACGGCATAAATGTCTATCGGAATATCTGAAAATGTTACTGTTAACTCGTCGTTTTTTCGAGAAGATGTGACAACACACAAACAAATAAACACACACACACACATATACACACACACACACACACACACACACACACATATACACACACACACATATATACACACACACACACATATACACACACACACACACACATATACACACACACACAGACACACACACACATATACACACACACACACACACACACACACACATATACAAACACACACACATATACACACACAAACACACACACACATATACACACACACAGACACACATATACACACGCACACACGCACACACGCACACACAAACTCACACACACACACACACACACACACACACACACACACACACACACACACACATATACACACGCACACACACACACACATATACACACACACACACACACCACATACACACCACACACACACCACATATACACACACCACACCACACACACACACACACACACACACACACATATACACACACACACACACACATATACACACACACACACACACACACACATATACACACACACACACACACACGCACGCACGCACGCACGCACGCATACACACACACACACACATCCACATACAAGATCAGAGTTTTATGGTTATAAAGGATATAGATAACACACATATGTTTAAGTGACATCTCACATTTATCACACATATTTAACAGACTAATGACCGACATCCACTACAAACCCACTGACTCCCATGGCTATCTGGACTACACTTCTTCCCACCCTGCTTCCTGTAAGGACTCCATCCTCTACTCCCAATTCCTCCGTCTACGCCGCATCTGCACCCAGGATGAGGTGTTCCACATCAGGGCATCGGAGATGTCCTCATTCTTTAGGGAACGGGAGTTTCCCTCTTCGACTATAGATGAGGCTCTCACCAGGGTCTCTTCTATACCCAGTAACTCTGCACTCACTCCCCATCCCCCCACTCGCAACAAGGACAGAGCCCCCCTTGTCCTCACCTTCCACCCCACCAGCCATCGAATACAACAGATAATCATCCAACATTTTTGCTACCTCCAACGGGATCCCACCACTGGCCACATCATCCCATCTCCTCCCCTTTCGGCTTCCCGCAGAGACCGTCCCTCCGTAACTCCCTGGTCAATTCGTCCCTTCCCACCCAAACCACGCCCTCCCCTGGCACTTTTTCTTCCAACCGCAGGAAATGTTACACTTGTCGCTTTACCTCCCCCCTTGACTCCATTCAAGGACACAAGCAGTCTTTCCAGGTGAGGCAGAGGTTCACCTGCACCTTCTCCAACCTCATCTATTGCATCCGCTGCTCTAGGTGTCAGCTGCTCTACATCGGTGAGACCAAGCGTAGGCTTGGCGATCGCTTCGTCCAACACCTCCGCTCAGTTCGCAATAACCAACCTGATCTCCCGGTGGCTCATCACTTCAACTGCCCCTCCCATTCCAAATCCGACCTTTCTGTCCCGGGCCTCCTCCATGGCCAGAGTAAGGCCCAGCATAAATTGGAGGAGCAGCACCTCATATTTCGCTTGGGTAGTTTGCACCCCAGCAGTATGAACATTGACTTCTCCAATTTCAGGTAGTCCTTGCTTTCTCCCTCTTTCCCCTCCCCTTCCCAGCTCTTCCACAACCCACTGCCTCAGCCTCTTCCTTTCTTTTTCCCACCCCCACATCAGTCTGAAGAAGGGTCTCGACCCGAAACGTCACCTATTCCTTCGCTCCATAGATGCTGCTTCACCCGCTGAGTTTCTCCAGCATTTTTATAACCATATATAACAATTACAGCACGGAAACAGGCCATCTCGGCCCTTCTAGTCTGTGCCGAACACTTATTCTCCCCTAGTCCCATCTACCTGCACTCAGACCATAACCCTCCATTCCTTTCCCATCCATATAACTATCCAATTTATTTTTAAATGACAAAATCGAACCTGCCTCCACCACCTTCACTGGAAGCTCATTCTACACAGCTACCACTCTCTGAGTAAAGAAGATCCCCCTCATGTTACCCCTAAACTTCTGTCCCTTAATTCTCAAGTCATGTCCTCTTGTTTGAATCTTCCCTACTCTCAGTGGGATAAGCTTATCCACGTCAACTCTGTCTATCCCTCTCATCATTTTAAAGACCTCTATCAAGTCCCCCCTTAACCTCTGCGCTCCAAAGAATAAAGACCTAACTTGTTCAACCTTTCTCTGTAACTTAGTTGCTGAAACCCAGGCAACATTCTAGTAAATCTCCTCTGTACTCTCTCTATTTTGTTGACATCCTTCCTATAATTAGGCGACCAAAATTGTACACCATACTCCAGAATTGGCCTCACCAATGCATTATACAATTTTAACATTACATCTCAACTTCTATACTCAATGCTCTGATTTATAAAGGCCAGCACACCAAAAGCTTTCTTTACCACCCTATCTACATGAGATTCCACCTTCAGGGAACTGTGCACAGTTATTCCTAGATCCCTCTGTTCAACTGCATTCCTCAATTCGCTACCATTTACCATGTACATCCTATTTTGATTTGTCCTGCCAAGATGTAGCACCTCACACTTATCAGCATTAAACTCCATCTGCCATCTTTCAGCCTTCGATTTTTCCAGCATCTACAGATCCTTATTAAACACATATGTTCAGTGCTCTTTAACATTAAATTATTTTCAATACAACTTGACTTAGTAATCACTTGCAGAGCACAGGGTGATCAGCCACGTCTGCTGTTTCCTTGCAAGTTCTTAAACACACCTTTGTAGTTCAAAATGGATCCTGTGACATTTTGACTAAAGTGCCCCCTAATCTCTGCTCTGCATTTGTTTTATTCGTGTCTGTTTGCTTTACATCTATGAAATCATCTTCCTTCACTCCTCTCTGACTATATCAGTCCAGTGTTCTCTCAAGCAAATGTTATTCTGTTTGATGTTTGTCCATTATCATTCATCGTTGCCTGGATACAAAAACATTTTTGCTGCATCAGCATTCTGAAAGGCCTGATCGCTCTTTTTACTTCCTGAGGTTGGTGCGTTGTCCATCTTGTTTGTGCCTTTGTATGGTGTGGGAGATTGCAACCTTCACGTGGTCCGCCCTGTTTCGACGAATGCAATCAACCTGGCATGCACAATCAAATAAGATCAAATAGAGCAAGTTGTCCTACAACTTTAGGCTGTGCACGCCATACGCAAGAAGAAGAAGTACCTTTGTATGAATAGCTTCTCCAGCATTTCCTTCAGCTCACTACCTGTTTTTAAAAAAATGATTTTTAAAAAACCCCTTTGATTCTTCACAACATGTTGGGAGAGGTAGCTTTATCAGTTTTTATGTATGAAGACCACAAATTTGCATTTACAGTCCCAACACCTGATCCCCATTATGCTGGTTTATTTTGCATTATAGTGTATGTGTTGTTGTTGTGATACTGGCCACAGTAGTATGCTACACTCGACTTAGTAGGAATCAGAGGTACGAGAGGCACAATGTGAATTACATCCAATGACTCAGCCATCATTGGTATGTGTCATAACTTATGATAGCAGTTACCCTTGTGCAGGCTGGTGCATATTTTAGGATTCTTATAAGAAGGCACAAGATCAATCCAAGGAAACAGTTCGACAAATGTCCAAATAAAAACTGTACTGATACATGTTGTTGGATGCTCCATAAAAATTGTCTTTAAACAACAATGGGAGCTTCTTATATGATTACATTTGATTGGCTTTCCACCATTCTTGTCCGTAGCTGGACTTTCTCTGCCACAGAAGGTAGTTGAGGCCAGTTCATTGGCTATATTTAAGTGGGAGTTAGATGTGGGCCTTGTGGCTAAAGGGATCAGGGGGTATGGAAAGAAGGCAGGTACAGGATACTGAGTTGGATGCTCAGCCATGATCATATTGAATGGCCTACTCCTCGAAGGGCCGAATGGCCTACTCCTGCACCTATTTTCTATGATTCTATGATTCCCTCCAATCTCTGTGAAAACCGAAGAAAGATGGGGCATTATAAACTTTCAAGAGAGAGCTAGATAGGGCTCTTAAAGATAGCGGAGTCAGTGGATATGGGAAGAAGGCAGGAACGGGGTACTGATTGGGGATGATCAGCCTTGATCACATTGAATGGCGGTGCAGGCTCGAAGGGCTGAATGGCCTACTCCTGCACCTATTGTCTATTGTCTAAACAATGATCAGGAGAAAAGGAATGGGATTTCAAACTCTAAATATCACAGAATGCAACAAACCCAGGTCATCAAATATAAATCAATAAAGTGTACATAATATAGAAACATAGAAAATAGGTGCAGGAGTAGGCCATTCGGCCCTTCGAGCCTGCACCGCCATTCAATATGATCATGGCTGATCATCCAACTCAGTAATATTGCAATCCAGTTCAAAATACTTTGTATTATAACTCGATAATTGTGGTTTCACTGTGGTCTTGTACAATTCACTCCATACGCCCAGCGATACTAAATTTAGATGTTCTTTTCATTTAAGAAAATTATCTCCTTATATGAAACTGTTTGCAGGTTCCTGATATTATCTAGATTATCTTCAGCCTGGTCATCAAAGATCCAATTAAAAAAACTGACCACTGCGTATAAGAACCAAATCTCATTTCTCATCAACTGTTTTTGTTAATTAAAGGCAATAATTTGCGAAAAGGCACATTTATTCAAAATAACTGCATATTAAATATTTCAGATCTTTCAACTGTTAACATTTTTGTAAGACCATCAATAAATTATTCTTCAAATAAGATTTATTTTTTACAAAAACAGAAAATCCTGGATAAAAAGAAGGCTAGTAGTCCAGTCAGCATTGTTTGAAAGAGAAACAGTCAAAATGCTGTGTCTGTGACCATTCATCAGAAACATTGACAATTTCTCTTTCCACAGATGCTGCCCAACATGCTGAGCTTTTTATGTTTTGGTTTAAGAATTCCATCATTAGATTTTCATTATTATTTAATAACCTCGAAAGCCAATGTGTCCACTCGACCTCTCGGTTGAGTCAAGGTTTCCGTGTGTGAAATAGGCTCGTGAATCTTTGGAATAGCATACCTCACAGTGTGGTCTCAGTCTTTGTGTTATTTCAAGGACAATGGATTTTTTTAATAGAATAAGAGAATCAAGATCCTAAAGGAGAGACGATCTCTATGAAACATTAAATTCAGAGTAGGTTTGACAGATTGATGCCATGAAGACATTTCTCCTGATGGGGGAGTCAATAACATTGATTCAATTAAGGGTTTGATCACTAAAGGGCCTGTCCCACTTACGCGACCTTGGCTCGCAAATTACGCGACCTCGTGGTCGCTTGAGGCGTACGGGCACCATATGGCCGCGCGGGGCCGGTCCCACTTAGAAGCGCAGAGTTGTGCGGGGCTGGGCTCCGACATCGCGCGGTGCTCCGAAATTCTGGCAGTAGCCGAAATCTTTGTGCACCAACGGCCTGTCGGCACACAGGTGCATTACGGTCGTACGCAGCGTCTTGACGGCGTACGCAGCATCTTGATGGCGTACGCCTAGCGCGTCGCGTTGCGTGATGATGTCACCGCCCAACGCCGTGCGACACCCAAATTCAGTCGGCCCGCCTCCTGCCCAGCTGATTGGCAAGCATGACGCAAATGACGTCACGCGCGAACTTAGCGCGAACTTAGCGCGTACTTAGCGCCTACTTTGCGTGAACTCCGCTTCCGTTTGGTCGCGCCAAACGCACGCAATCGCATGCAAGTGGGACAGGCCCTTAAAGCCTGAAATGAATAGTTCATTTCTCTCAGAATGTTGCTTAATATTTCAAATGTTCTCCCTCAGGGAGGCGTGCATACATAGTCTGTAAATAAATTCATGGCTCTGGTAAATTTTGGATGACAAGGAATTCATATGGATCAGGCAGGAAAGTAGAGTTTCTGTCAAGGATCAGATCACCCATGAATTATTCAATGGGGCTCATGCCTGAACATCTGCACAACCAACATCTGCTCTTATTTCTTATGCTTTCATGATGTAGGAATTCTGCAGGGAAGATGATCATCTCTGGTCTTTCTGGATATCAAGGGGCCATATAGGTCAACCCTGCTATTTCTTATATCTACATGTTTAACTATAAGAGTGAGTTTCTTCATGTGTCTGTCAAAACCAAAGCATTTTTATATTCTGAGCATTGACCTTCGAGTGAATACATGCTGCAGTAAAAAAATTAACATTTCATGTGTTGCAGCAACAACTCTGCACGAGTAGATAGATAGGGGGAATTTGCTCAATTTTCTTTCCCAAATCTTTAAGGTAAGTATCCAGTATCAAGTAATGCTAGAATTCGACTTTAAATCTTATAGAAAATGTGCCAACAGATGAATTGCACAGAAATTCATAGAACAGGAATAAGGAACGAAATAAGTAAATCAGTGACCCTTTAATTAAAAGAGATTCAATCTTATAAAATTATGATTTAAAAAAAACAGAAAAACGGTGCTGGAGGGAGTCAATCGGTGAAGTAAATGGACACACAATTTTGGGCCAGAACCTTCTTAAGTCTTGGCCCAAAACGTTATTTATTCATTTCCATACATAAATGATGCTTGACCCATTGAGGTCATCCAGCACTTTCCTTTTTGCTCAAGATTTCAGCATTTGCAGTCTCTTACATCTTTTTTAAAGAAGTGCGGATCCACCACCGATTTTCTGGCAACTGATGATCTGGCTTTTGATCTGGACAAAATTACAAAAGTACATTTGAATTCTCCCCTCCCTCCCCCTCTCCCGGAAGTCCCCCTGAAAACGTGGCACCCAGACCCAGTAAGGCAGTTGATCTCCACTTCTGAGGCTCCCGTTGCCAACTTCTGCGACCATTCGGTGGGTTTGCCCTCTCCTACTTTTCTGGAACTCTGGCCCGGCTGGAGCCAGCAGATCTGTTCCCATAGCTGACTACTGAGGCTGACGTTGGGGGCCGATATCTCAGTGGCCTAGTCAAACTGTTGTGGTACTGTTGGACTCCTCACAGAGAGCATAACTTCTGTTGGTTCGACAAAACGGATAATCCAGAAAGGCTCTGGAACCACGGGTGCCGTAAAATCGATGGTGGAACTGTAAATAGGTTTCAGGTGATTTAGGTGTCTGATTCCTCATTTCACCATTATGCAAATAAAGTTGATGTTTATCGAGAGTGATGTTATAATGTCTATTTTAAGTCACTAGAAATTTGACCAAATATTTTCAGGCATGAGCCACGATTACAATTTGACATAACATCTGAGTCAGGGATGAATGGACGATACCAATCTCATGCAACACTTACTTTCGAACATTGCATCGCACCAAGTGGCTTGCTTGGAAATGCAACCAGGTTTGGAGGGATATAGACCAAATGCCGACAGGTCGGACTGCTATAGCTAGGACATGTTGGCCGGTGTTTCCACACTGTAGCACTCTATGACTCTATGACAAAGATAGTGTGAGGATCTCCAATGAGGTAGATAGCAGTTCAAGACTGCTCTCTGGTGTGGTAGGATGATTCAGTTGCCTGATAACAACAGGGAAGAAACTGTCCCTGAATCTGGAGGTCATAAGTGATAGGAATAGAATTAGGCCATTCGGCCCATCAAGTCTACTGCCATTCAATCATGGCTGATCTATCTCTCCCTCCTAACCCCATTCTTCTGCCTTCACCCCATAACCCCTGACACCCATACTAATCAAGAATCTATCTATCCCTGCCTTAAAAATATCCACTGACTTGGTCCCCACAGCCTTCCTTGGCAAAGAATTACGCATATTCACCACCCTCTGACTAAAGAAATTTCTACTCATCTCCTTCCTAAAAGAACGACCTTTAATTCTGAGGCTATGACCTCCAGTCCTCGACTCTCCCAGTAGTGGAAACATCCTCTCCACATCCACTCTATCCAAGCCTTTCATTATTCTGTACGCTTCAATAAGGTCCCCCTTCATTCATCTAAACTCTGGCGAGTCCAGGCCCAGTGCCAACAAACGCTCATCATAGGTTTACTTACACATTCCTGGGATTTTCTTGTAAACCTCCTCTGGGTCCTCTTCAGAGCCAGCACATCCTTCCTCAGATATGGTGCCCAAAACCAAAGGGACATTGAGCAAAGAGTGAGCTAATGCTGCAAAATCCACACCTAAAAAGTTTGACATGTACCATAAAACACAGGGAAAATCAAAAATTACAGTGAAGGTCATTTTTGGAGCTGCTTTCCCCAAATAATAACATTTAACACTTCATACGCTGTAACAACAACTCTCTACAGGAATAGATAGGTAAATGGATTTGTCAATTTTCTCTCCCAAATCTTTAACTGTAACAGGTAAGGGTCCAGTATCAAGTCAGCAGGTCAGGCAGCAATAGTGGAGGAAATGAACAGACAACCTTACGGATCCGGCCCTTCTTCATTCCTGACCCAAAATGTTACATGCATTTTTCCTTCCACTCATGCTTCCTGAGCCACTGAGTTCCTCCAGCACTTTGTCTTTTGCCCAACTTTTAAGCAAAGGCAATCTCTTATATTTATTTGTTTTAGATAGATAGATAGATAGATATAATTTATTGCCACACAGCCAGGCTGGTGGAAATTTGGGTTGTCTGCAGCAATACAATAATAAAGAACACACAACCACAATAAAAATGTAACACAAACATCCACCACAGCATTCATCACTGTGGTGGAAGGCACAAAATTTGGCCAGTCCTCCTCCATTTCCCCCCCGTGGTCAGGACCAGAGTCCAGAGTCAGTCCAAGATCGGCTCTTCCTCACCGGAGACCGCGGCTTTAAGTTGTTGTAGGCCACAGACCGGCGGTCAAGATTTAAGTCCCCGCCGCAGCCAGAAGCACCGTAGACTGCAGGGCCGGCGGTCGAAGCTCCCCTCCAGGGGTGATGGTAAGTCCATGCCGGACCCGCGGTAGAAGTCGGCCGCGGGCCGGCAGTGATGGCTTCTTCTTCCCCCGGGTCCCCAACGTGAGATCCCGGGCTGTAGACGCCGCACCAGCTGGAGCTCTGCAGACTGCCGGCTGCCCCGGGCCAGCGAAACGGAGCGCTCCCCTCCAGCGAGGGCTTACCCGCTCCACGCCGAGAGTCCACGCTGCGCCCGCCGTTGAAGCCCCGGGCGCGTCTCCGGGAAAGGCCGCGTCGATCTTTGATGTTAGGCCACGGGGGAGGCGACCTGAAAAAACTCGCCTCTCCGTGGAGGAGGCGACCGAAGCGGTTTCCCCCTCACCCCCCCACACCACACCCCACACAAAACACACAAAGAAACATTAATTTTACTTCGGAGTCACGTGAGTGACTACGTGAAGAACCCGCTCAGTGCGCAGGCGCGGCATTACGCCAGCAGTGCAACAGCGGCTTGCAACGGGAGTTAGGCTGTCCCGTTACAGGATGAACCGGACCGTCAGGTGAGTATCCTGAGGTCGGGTTTTCTTTTACAGGTGAGCCTTTTTCTGCTTGTGTTTTACAGGCAGAGAAAAAGGCTCTGGATAAAACTGTCCCCCGTTTTCCCGTTGGGGAGGGGGGCAGCAACAGGCGGTAGGAGCGTTATACCGGTGTTCCGTAATTCCCCGACACCGTGCCGAAGCCAGCCCGCTAGTACCTGAAGCAGCGGGCTGGACGCATAGCCACTCTAGAGGCATCCGGCAGGTGTTTCCCGATGTCGGACGGGACGTCTCTCCACCCGCACGGGGGGAGAGAGAGCCGCCTGAGCCGCTGGAGCGGCTCACGGAGCAGTGCCTGCGAGACGCGCTGCTTGAGGGGCGCTCTCGCTACACAAGGCACAAAAGCTCCAGAAGAACCTGTCCCCCGCTCGACTCCAGCGGAGGAGCGTTCCATTGCAGGGGGGGCAGCAACAGGCGGTAGGAACAATTACCGGTCGCCCCGCTATCCCCATCACCGCGCCGAGCCCAGTCCCGCTAGTGCCTGAACTGCGGGCTGGATGTCTAGCCATCCGAACAGGCATCCGGCCGGTGGCGTCCGATTCGTCGGACGGGGACATGTCTCAACCTAAATGGAGGAGAGACAGCCGCCTGAGCTGCATCCAACAGCAATTGGAGCAGCTCCAGCGAGATGCGCAGAAAGAGCGCTCTCGCGGAGGGAGGTCAGGCACCCCCTCCACAGTGCCTCATGCACTGCCCTCTGCTCCCTCATTACTGGAGGCTAGCATTGGTGACCAGGGCTGGGCTGGTCTGGAACAGGGGCAGGCGGACAAATTCGGGAGTATGCCAGGGGTGCAGGAACATGAAGAGCTGTTGGGTGTGATGGACCGCTTGTAGCAACCCCACGGGCTGGAGCACCGCTGGAACCAAGAATGGCGGCCAGCATCAACCATTACTGGAAAAGGTGCTCGCTGAGGTGCTGAAACAACACAGCACCAGAAAACGGTGAGGCCCTCAAAGTAAAAAGTGTCAACAGCCAAATCTGGGGGCATGTGGGTCACACATCCAGACCCAAGAACTCAAGCTACAGCGGATCCTAAGGCTCCTGACGTCAGCCATCACAGCCTTTGCTCGTTCCGTGGAGACCACGGAGATGGATACCTGCCAGCAGGATGTGCTGGCATTAATGTGTACCACACAATTTGAGATCAACAATCTACGGAGGGAAACATAAGACCTGCCCTCAATCCCAAATTTGCTGGCTTGTGTAAAGCCCCAGCTGCGGAGACGGACGCGCTGCTATTTGGGAAAGATTTCAATAAAAACTGAAGGAGATGCAGGAAGCATCAAAAACCTTCGGCCTAATGAGGGCAGGCCCCGGGACGAGCAAACCAAGACCTCCGATACCCAAGTGGCAGCACCCCACGGCATCCACCAGTCGACGTCCGCAATATGGGACTGGTGAACGCTTGGGGTCCGCACATTATCCCCAAAGATCTTTCAGATCAGGGCCCGCAGCGGACCCTCTGGAAAATGCGCCTCCCCCCAACATCGCCAGCACGTCAGAACAAAATCTTCAGGAAAATGAAGAAACAGAATCGTCAATAACCATGGAGGTAGGTGGGTCTGGTCGCTACCAGCATATAGAGAATAAGGGTGCTTTATTAACAGGGGGGAGATTACACTTGTTTAAAGAAGCATGGGGTATGGTCACGAGTGACAAGTATATACTCAACAACATTACAGGATATAAAATACAATTCATGTCAGAAAAAACGCCGCCAGTTCAACAATGGCCCCAAAGGGTATTTCTCCCTCCGTCAAAGAGAAACGTGAGGGACAAGCTGAACTGGTGAGACTTATCACAAAGGGGGTCATCGAAAAGACCAAACATGAACCTTTGGAAATTGTATCGAATATATTCACTAAAACCAAAAAAGATGGTGTCTGTCGCATCATCATTGACTTAACATCACTAAACAAATTTGTTAAGTATATACATTTCAAAATGGAGACATATGTTACTGCCAAACAACTGAATTCCAAAGGACACTTCATGGCAAGCATTTATCTTAAAGATGCTTACTATCTAGTACCCATATACAAGGATCATCGCAGATACCTAAAATTTATCTGGATGGTACAAAGCATTGCCCTATGGGCGAACTTCAGCCCAAGATTAATCACCAAAATATTGAACCCAGCCATGGCAATACTAAGAAAACAAAAACATATTGTCATGGCATATCTGGAGGATATTCTCATAGTAGGTAAAACGATGGAATTGGCTGTGGCAGCAGTACCAGCTACAAAACAGCTCCTCGAAACTCTGGGGTTCGTCCTACATCCAGATAAATCTAAGTTGAAGCCATCCACTATCATGGACTACCTGGGCTTCACAATTAACTCAGTCCATATGACTGTTACCTTGCCAAAGGCAAAAATGGTTGAATTAGCACAATCATGCAACAAATTAATGGTCAACGAGCGACCAACTATTCGACAAGTAGCAAGAGTAATTGGGGAAATGGTAGCAGCATTTCCGGCTACACAATTCGGACCTTTGCACTATCAAAAAATTTACAGAGAGCAAAGGTACGGGCAATAAAACGACATACAGGTCACTATGATCGTGTCATGAACTTACCCACTGAAGCAATATCAGAGCTACAGTGGTGGGCAGAAAACGTTTGGCATAGTTTCAGCCCTATCTTTATCACTAACCCTACTTTAGTTATTCAAACAGATGCCAGTGCTCAAGGCTGGGGAGCGACTAACTCCATATCCAGCACAAGTGGTAGATGGACTAAACTAGAGTCATCATTACTACTTACACTGGGCATTAACTATCTAGAGATGTTGGGCGCCTTTTATGGTTTAAAAGCATATTTATCTAATATGCAGCACTTGCATGTTCGGTTACAAATTGATAAATACTACGGTGATGGCTTATATTAACCATATGGGTGGCATAAAATCATTATAATGCGACAAATTGGTCAACATGATTTGGCAATGGTATGTCGAAAGACATATTTGGCTATCAGCTACTTACCTACCAGGTAAGCTAAACACCCATGCCATGAGAAAATTAAACGTCTGGGTTGCAAGTTTGAACAGACCTTACCTGGAACTGGGATTGTCAAAACAAACCATCACCACCATGTCGGCATCCCTTCGAACATCCACCAAGAGGCAGTACTTAACCAGCATCAAAAAAGGGAGAAGTACTGCCAGGAAACATGGACAACATACGCAACAGCTACAGCCACCAACATACTGGAGTTCCTGGCCATCTACACCACGATGTAGGGATCAGCTACAGTGCCATCAACACAGCGCAGTGCTCTTTCTGCTTATCTCAAACCAGCGGCAGGACAACAGGCGATGGGATCCCATCCACTGGTGGTAAAACTGATGAAGGGCATTTACAATATCAAGCCCTAAGCCCAGTTATACCCATATTTGGGATATCAGTGTGGTCCTGACATATCTCAGGGAATGGCCACCAGCCAGATCCCCCGGCCTCGAGCAAGCTACACTAAAGACGCTTAGGTTGATGGCACTTGTATCCGCTCAGAGGGTCCAGTCACTACACCTATTGCGACTGGACAACATGATCACAGCTCCAGACCAGATCTGTCATTATCCAGCGACTGGTCAAACAGAGCAGACCAGGAACACCTAATCCAGTCGTGGCTTACCCACCAGAACCACGGTTATGTGCCATGACCTACCTACTATCCTACATAGACACAACCAGAATATTCGAGGGAGATGAAAAGCCTTGTGGGTCAGTCACAAAAACCTTATGGTGGGGTACGAGCCAAACCATTGCGAGATGGCTCAAGCAGGTGCTAGAAACTGCTGGGATAAACACTAACATGTACAAATTTTATTCCACCAGGGCAGCATCCATGTCGACGGCTAAAGAATGGACATGCCTATACACCACATCCTGGCTACAGCAGGATGGTGGGAAGGGAAAAGACCGTTCAGAAATTTTATAATAAGCCGTTGGCAAAACCTGGTTTATTTGCAGTAAAGATTTACGAACTGCAAATATTTAATTTAAGCCCAGGGGAGCAACTTAATTCTTTGTTGTTATTGTTTAAAAAATACCATTGTGTTTTTCTACAAATAGACTCATTGGTTCATTACGATAACACTTCCTCCCTCAAGAACTTCGGCAGTGAGTGAAATGAAACTGTTACACGGTTTGAAATCACAGAGCTTTGAAATCTTCACGTAGTCACTCACGTGACTCCGAAGTAAAATAGTAAGATTAAACGAGAACTTACCAGTTTGAAGTTTGATCTGTATTTTATGAGGAGTTACGATGAGGGATTACGTGCCCTCCGCTCCCACCCTCATTATATGGATCAAACTAATAAATTGATGTCTCCTTATCTTTACTATGTTTACTTCAAAATAACTGTGTCTATCTGTGATTCCACACCGCTGCTTGGAAGTATGCCGCGCCTGCGCACTGAGCGGGTTCTTCACGTAATCCCTCATCGTAACTCCTCATAAAATACAGATCAAACTTCAAACTGGTAAGTTCTCGTTTAATCTTACTATTAAAGAGTAACTGGGTTTCAAGTAATTCAGTGTATCATTGCAAGAGCCTTCAGATGTCTGCTTCGTCACTTCACCATTATGCAAATAAATGGGGGGTTTTCAGAATGATATGATTATTCTATGTTTGGAAAGTTGACCAGGCACTTCCAGGCATGAGTCCCGACTGCAATCTGACATCATGTCTGAGTCAATGATCAATGGATGATGTGATTCTCAAGGAGCATTGCAGTAGAATTTGGGCTCTTTTGGCCCAAGAGTGATTGCAGCTGCGTACTCACCAGACAGTCTGGTCTTCCCAGTGCAATCCCCAAGCCATGCTCTTCAATGTGCAGCCCTCAACTACACACTACACCAAATATACCTGTACCTCACCTTGACTATTCAGACTCGAGGACCCCAGCTTCAATTTCCTGCATTTCAAACCACAATCATCCAAGACTTGGGCTCTAAGACTCCCGATCTGACAAGTTGATGGTAGAGAACTCAGAACCTCTTATTATTTATTTATTTATTTATTTATTTATTTATTATTATATATTTTTTCGAAGGAATTGTACAAGGATAAAACGTTCGGCATCTACAATTATGCAATTATTGTACAGCTTCATTTTTAACCTTATAACCTAATTTGAAAAAAAAAGGAAAAAAGAAAACAAAAGGAAAGGAAGAAAAGAAAGGAAAAAAAAGTGAAGGGATAAAATAGAAAAGAATGAGAAAGAGGCCCCTAAGCTCCCAAATAAGCAGTGCAGCAGAGAGAAAGAGGAATAAGAAAAGAAAAGATGGAGATATACCATGCCCCTCCCTCTCCCCCCACCCCCCCCCCCCCCCCCAAAGGGTATCCATGTCTTAAGAAATTGATCTGTTTTTTCCGCCAAGAGAAGCCTAATGTTTTCCAAGTGTAGTGTCTAGGACATATCTGTAATCCACATCTTCACTGTGGGGACTGTTGTCTGTTTCCAAAATTTAAGTATTAATTTTTTCGCCATTATTAGGCAGTAATTGAGGAAACGTCTTTGAAATATCGTTGGCTTAGAACAGGCCTCTGACATACCTAGTATGATCAGTTTTATATCTGGGTCCAATTTAGTTTTAAGTATTTTGGAAAAGGTATCAAATACTCAGAACTCTTATTGAAAGCATTAATTTGATTGACTTCGCTTGTAAACTGAATAGGTAGTGTTTCAGAAACGAAAGTTATAATCTAAGTCAAATTGTGTATTTTGTTTGTAGACAAAAATGCTGGAGAAACTCAGCGGGTAGGGCAGCATCTATGGAACGATGGAAATAAGCGAAGCTTCGGGTTGAGACCCTTCTTCAGACTTTGCTTCAGCTTCCTCAGAAGTCTAAGGAAGTTTAAAGGCCTCTAATGACTCTAACCAACATCAGCAGATGAAGAAACTGCAGAGTGTTGTAGATGCAGCCCATGTTCTACAGAACAGCCTCCCCACCATCAACAACATCTACACTTCATGCTGCCTCAGGAAAGCAGCCAACATAATCAAGGACGTTTTCATTCCGAGTCATTCCCTCTTCTCCCCTCTCCCGTTGGGCAGAAGATACAAAAGCTTGAATGCATGTACAACCAGATTCAGGAACAGTTTCTTCCCCCTTCTTATCAGACCACTGAATGGTCCTTTTTCCAACCTACCACGTTGCAGTCCTTGGAATTTGTCTCTGTAATTGTAAAGCTGCAATGCTATGACACTTTATTCTGCATTCTGGTACTTTTCTCTTTGCACTACTTGGTGTGCTTGAGGCTTGATTGTACTAAATGATTTAGCTGGATAGCATGCAAACAAAGTTTTTCACTGTATCTCAGTACATCTGACAATAATAAACCAATATTAATATCAACGCCAATAATCACAGCATTAAGCAACTGTAAAGAAAGACACTCATATTTGGAAGCCAATATGTAATGTGTGTAACCATGCCTATCCTGAATTTGTGCAATGTACTATGCTTGTATTTTATTCTGCATCACCTCTCCTTTCTGTGGATGAGTCTATGGTTCTCAATGTTCTTATTTTGATTTATGTTTTAATATTTTTAATAAATCAATGTTATAATGCTTTCATTATCATTATTTTTGTTTTTTTAATTAATTTTTAAACAAACAGAACAAAACAAAAAAGAGAAAGAAAAGAAAGAAAAGAAAGACAACAGAAAAAGCCGCCAGACATAACACTATTGGTACAATCCACATGGTGCTACACAGTCAGGCATTGCAAGAGCACAAGTAAAGAGCTCAATGTTCTTATCAGTCACCTCAGGACCCGCAAAACTGGAAAGCTATCAAATTATCTTGAAACAGTCTAAGAAAAAAATGATTTAAATTCTATTCCAGGCTACAATTTTATACATGTAAATATCCTGCAATTACACTTGTTCATTAAATTTTTTAAATGATATTCTGCTTTTATGTCATGCATGGAACTAAGCATATTATCCCTACTCGTCTATGCCAAGCAAGGTGCCCAACTATTCTAGTCCATTTGCCCATGTTTGACCCATATCCCTCCAAACTTTCTCTATATTTGTTCCTGTTAAAAAGTCTTTCAAATATTGTTATTGTACCTGCCTCAACCACATCCTTTGGCAGTTCATTTATGTTTTAATGTGCCTTCTTGATTTATCCTTGCGCAGAGCTGCACTTAATTTCTGTTAATTGAAATACATTCTCATGTATGAGTCACACTGAAAACTGAAAAGTTGGCATGATCGCATATAGTTAAAACAAGAATGGTAAGATTATTTAAAGTTTATTTTCACCATTCAAGAAAGAATATTGTTGTCATTTTGGTAATTTTGTCGAACTCTAGTTCTAATTCTGTTGATTTCCACTCGACAGACAAATTGTACATTTCAGTTGCTGTATTTTCATGGGATAGGCATGATGTGAAAACATAAGGCCTGGCAGAATCGGTACACAATGGAAAGTATAACAGGTGAGTCTTCCCACTTGTTGTGGATGATCAGCCATGATCACGTTGAATGGCAGTGCTGGCTCGAAGGGCCGAATGGCCTAGTGACTATTTCCCCCACAGAAATTCCATTCCATAAAGACTTAGTGCGAAGAGTGCTTGTCTATATTTATCTTTGTGACTTCCTGTTAATGGTAGTTCAGATCTCTGAAGCCTCAAGATTCTCTTTCCAGAGGAATAGTATGGCTGGGGAGGTTTGGGAGGGAATGATATGGGTGAAAAGAGACAAGTAGATGGAGATAGAAGCGGGAATAAGAGGCAAATATGGGACTCCGGGATGGGTGATAAGCATACGGAGAAGGGAAAATGCAGGGTGAATAGAGACAAATGCGTGTACACTGGGGGTGGGGGAAATGGAAAGTGGGTAGATTATTACTCGAAATTAGAGAATTCAATGTTCATACTATTGGATTATAAGCTACCCAAGGGGATTATGAACTGCTGACAACCTGAGTATTTCCAGCGTTTTACTTTGATTCAGATTTCCGGCATCTGCGGCATTTATTCTTTGGTATTCATGCCAAGGTTTCTAGACTTTACAGAGCCCAAATACATTCACTTTTGTAAATCTAAATTCAAAAATACAAGCCTCATTACTATTACCAAATATGTTCTTTAACCAGAGAGTGATAGGCTGTGTAGATGAGGATATCAGAGACCCAATGGTCTAGCAATGATATTGCCATGCACCAGTTATTTGAGTAGCATCAAAACACTTTTTAAAAACAATTAAAAGCAATTTGTTCATATATTGTACCATCATTCAATTTTGTGATATCAGCCACTTTTAAAATCAGTAAAAAGACCCACTGGCATTCAGAAACCAATGAACCGTAGGGTGGTCACAGTGGCACAGCGGTACAGTTGCTGCCTTAAGCCCCTGTCCCACTTAGGAAACCTGAACGGAAACCTCTGGTGACCTTGCGCCCCACCCAAGGTTTCCGTGAGGTCCCCAGAGGTTCCCGGAGGTTTTGGTCACTCTCCCTAATGGTCGAAAGTGGTTTCCACGTAGTCGAGGCTTCTTCTATGTTCCTGCGATTATTTCAACAAAATCAAAATCGGCCTCGACTATAAATAGGTTGCCGTTTGGTCGAAGCCAGTGGAGTGGGGTCACTATTTACTAACAGGCAGTCGAAGGCAATCTCCTTCGCTGACCGGCCATTTTGATTGGCTCATTGGAGTTTTCAGCAAAGATCCTATAGGATCTTTGGTTTTCAGGACCAAGAAGATCCACCGGAAGGCAAAATGCCCGCTAACTTTATTAAACTTCTTAAAACTATCTCCACTCCTTCCCCCCCCCCCTTCTCTCCCCTTTTCCCCCCTTTCCCCCCCCCCCTTTCTCTCCCCTTCTCTCTCCCCTTCTCTCCCCTTCTCCCCCCTTCTCTCTCTCCTTCTCTGTCCTTCTCTCCCCCTTCTTTCCCCTTCTCTCCCTCCCTCCTGCGTTCTCTAAAGGACACCATGCTCTGTGGCAGCCGTTTACCTTCCTCTTCATCGCGCAGACAGTGCTCCTCCGCTGTCCCTGGCCCCCACCTTAGGGGCTTTACAGCAAAGACAGCGCCGGACACCCAGGTTCGATCCCAACTACGGGTGCTGTCTGTATGGAGTTTGTGCGTTCTCCCCGTGACCTGCATGGGTTTTCTCCGAGATCTTCGGTTTCCTCCCACACTCCGAAGATGTACAGGCTTATAGGTTAATTGACTTCGTAAATGTAAAGATTGTCCCTAGTGGCTGTAGGATGGTGCTCATGTGCGGGGATCGCTGGTTGGTCCTGCTTCCTCGCTGTATCTCTAAACTAAACTAAACTAATGGCACACACCAGGATTGAATTGCATTCTGGTTTATAAAAGTAAAGACACAAAGTGATAGAATAACTCCATGGGTCAGGCTGCCTCTCTGGAGAACAAGGATGATGCTTTGGGTCAGACGCCGGTCAGACTGTTTGGACCAACCTGCCAAGTCAGAGGAATCAGAGGACAGCTTCCTGGTTGCATTCCTCCTGGATATAGATAACACCACTTGCCCATGACATCAGGAAATACATTTCCCATTTTCAGCTGCCGTTTAAAAAAAGTGTAGACACAAGGAACTGCAGATGCTGGAATCTTGCAAAGACCAAGCGCTGGATTAACTCAGGGGTCAGGCAGCATCTCCAGGGGACATGGATAAGCTCCATGTCGGGTTGGCTGCAGAAGGATCCAGACTTGAAGCGTCGCCTATTCATGTCCTCCAGAAATGTTGCTTGATGTGCAGTTACTCCAGCACCATGTGTTCTACTGCTAAACGTGTACTGAAAAATGTTTCCATGCCTTTGGCGATATTGAACATCACGTCTGCTGTGGAATATGGAATCGCAGATTGACATTCAGTGCACAAAAGGAGTGTAATCTTATTTTTGAATAATGCGGAAACACGCCTTGAATAAAAGACAAGATTCAGGCCAATGATTTCAGAAAAGACGAGGATTTTTAACCGAACACTGATAGCTAACTAGGAATTTGATGAAACACTGGAAATTAACGGTTACTGTCATCTCACTTGATTGACAGGCAGAAAATACTATTCCTTTGGACCCCTCTACACGTAATTGAAGATGAAAACTTATGATCAGATACTGAAAAGACAGAAACATCTATCTTCTATACTATTACTAAAACTCTCATCTTGACCACTTCCGGTCTGCGTTGTATTTAAATTTGTGCAAAAACGCTGCCCTATATCATTAGGATATTTAAGCCACTTTACTCACTGTTCTCCTCTGCTCCAAGCGCACAAAGTTTTGTTCCGATCGGTGAAATATTAGAAAAGTTATTGGTCTGTTATTCGCCGAGATGGCGACGCCCCTTCCGGCACCCGCTGTCAATCAACGGCCGCGAGAATGAAGCTGAGGAGCGTAGTGAGCAGCAAAGATCCTAGAAACATAGAAACATAGAAATTAGGTGCAGGAGTAGGCCATTCGGCCCTTCGAGCCTGCACCGCCATTCAATATGATCATGGCTGATCATCCAACTCAGTATCCCGTACCTGCCTTCTCTCCATACCCTCTGATCCCCTTCGCCACAAGGGCCACATCTAACTCCCTCTTAAATATAGCCAATGAACTGGCCTCGACTACCCTCTGTGGCAGAGAGTTCCAGAGAATCACCACTCTCTGTGTGAAAAAAGTTCTTCTCATCTCGGTTTTAAAGGATTTCCCCCTTATCCTTAAGCTGTGACCCCTTGTCCTGGACTTCCCCAACATCGGGAGCAATCTTCCTGCATCTAGCCTGTCCAACCCCTTAAGAATTTTATAAGTTTCTATAAGATCCCCTCTCAATCTCCTAAATTCTAGAGAGTATAAACCAAGTCTATCCAGTCTTTCTTCATAAGACAGTCCTGACATCCCAGGAATCAGTCTGGTGAACCTTCTCTGCACTCCCTCTAGGGCAATAATGTCCTTCCTCAGATTTGGAGACCAAAACTGTACGCAATACTCCAGGTGTGGTCTCACCAAGACCCTGTACAACTGCAGTAGAACCTCCCTGCTCCTATACTCAAATCCTTTTGCTATGAAAGCTAACATACCATTCGCTTTCTTCACTGCCTGCTGCACCTGCATGCCTACTTTCAATGACTGGTGTACCATGACACCCAGGTCTCGCTGCATCTCCCCTTTTCCTAGTCGGCCACCATTTAGATAATAGTCTGCTTTCCTGTTTTTGCCACCAATATGGATAACCTCACATTTATCCACATTATACTGCATCAGCCAAACATTTGCCCACTCACCCAGCCTATCCAAGTCACCTTGCAGTCTCCTAGCATCCTCCTCACAGCTAACCCTGCCTCCCAGCTTAGTGTCATCTGCAAACTTGGAGATATTGCCTTCAATTCCCTCATCCAGATCATTAATATCCTATAGCGGAACTCCTCTAGTATCTTTGGTGAGCAGAGGCTGTGTTCTGTGAGCGGGGACTGTGTTCTGTGTTTTGCGAGCGGGGATCCACACCACCCCTCCCCACATACACACCCTCGCCTGCCCTCGCCTACCCCCACAATCCCCCACCCCCTCCCTCCCCTACATCAAGAAAACATCAAAAAAACGAAGGAGCTGATCGTGGACTTTAGGAGGGCACATCATCCGAGGACGTACACACCATTGAGGATAAATGGGGATACTGTGGATAGGGTGAACTGTTTTAAATATCTGGGAGTCCACATCTCTGAGGATCATGGACATCACACGCCGCAGCACTCGTGAGTAAGGCAAGGCAGCACCTTTACCACCTCAGGCAATTGAGGAAATTCAGAGTCTCTCTGATGATTCTCCAGTGCTTCTACGCAGCGGCGGTGGAAAGCATCTTGTCCGGAAATATTACCATCTGGTTTGGGAACTGCTCTGCCCAGGACAAGAAGGCTCTGCAGAGAGTAGTGCGTTCGGCCGAACACACTATGGGAACTTCACGCGCCCCCCTGCAGGAACTATACATCAGGAGGTGCAACTCCAGAGCTAATAAAATCATGGGAGACCCCTTGCACCCCAGCAACGGACTGTTCCAGCTGCTACGGTCAGGCAAACGCCTCCGTTACCATGCTGTGAGAATGGAGAGGATGAGAAGGAGTTTCTTCCCAGAAGCCATTAGGACTGTAAACACCTATCTCACCATGGACTAACTCTACTGAACGTTTTTCCTTCCGCCCACAATATTTAATATGTAAAGGATTATGTGATTGTGTTTATAGTTTGTTTGGTTGTTTGTTTGTTTGTCTTTTTGCACAAAGTCCGCGAGCATTGCCACTTTTCATTTCACTGCACATCTCGTATGTGTATGTGACGAATAAACTTGACTTGACTTGACTTGACTTGAGTGGGGGATGAGAGGAGAAGAAATATTATTTTAAAATCGTATTTAATGGGGGAGTGCGAAATGTGAGAGGTGAGGGAGAGACAATGGGATCAGCAGCTTCAAGGAGAGTAAGGAGGGAGAGATATTTTTGCCCCCTCCCCATGTGTGACGAATTGATTGAGCGCCGATGCCGACGCAAAAGTCAAGTCCATTCATTGGCTCCGGGAATCCCCGACTGCCCCTCACCACCCTTGGGAACAAATGATTGGCTCAAGGGAGCGCCAACGCCAGCCCAAAAGTCTATTCCATACATTGGCTCCAGGAAGCGTCGACTGCCCCCCCTCCCCACATGGGAAGGATTGATTGCGTTGGGGAAACAGGTGAGTGGTGGAATATTGTTTGGGGAAACGGGGCCCAACGGATCAGGGGGGTAGGGAGGGGAGAGCGGTTATGGAGGGTGGGAGGGAGTGACTGAGGGTAGGGAGTGACTGATGGTAGGGGCACGGAGAGGGAGGGCGAGGTGAAGGAGGAAGTGGAGGAGGGGAGGAGATGAGGGGAGAGAAAAGGGAGGGGGACGGAGTGTTGGGGAGGTGAGGGAAATGAGCCACGCCTGCGCAGTTGGGGGCTATGGGTGAGTGATGGGATATCGCGTTGGGCTAACGGATTACATGGGGAGAAGGGGTGTTGGGGGTGATGGGGGGGAAGGGATGATGGGGTGATTGGGGGGAAGGGGTGATGGGGGAAGGGGTGGATTGGGGGGAAGGGATGATGGGGGTGTTGGGGTGATTGGGGGAAGGGGTGATGGGGGTGATTGGGGGGAAGGGGTGATGGGGGTGATTGGGGGGAAGGGATGATGGGGGTGATTGGGGGGAAGGGATGATGGGGGTGATTGGGGGGAAGGGATGATGGGGGTGATTGGGGGGAAGGGATGATGGGGGTGATTGGGGGGAAGGGGTGATGGGGGGGAAGGGATGATGGGGGTGATTGGGGGGAAGGGGTGATGGGGGTGATTGGGGGGAAGGGGTGATGGGGGTGATTGGGGGGAAGGGGTGATGGGGGGAAGGGATGATGGGGGTGATTGGGGGGAGGGGGTGATGGGGGGAAGGGATGATGGGGGTGATTGGGGGGAAGGGGTGATGGGGGGAAGGGGTGATGGGGGTGATTGGGGGAAGGGTGATGGGGGTGATTGGGGGGAAGGGGTGATGGGGGTGATTGGGGGAAGGGATGATGGGGGTGATTGGGGGGAAGGGGTGATGGGGGTGATTGGCTCCGGGGGGCGCCTGTCTCCGGGGTGAGCGCCAACCGTGCGGGAACCAGCCCTCCTGTGTGGACCCCCCACCCTCCCCGGGTAGGGGGATGGGGCTCAACGGGTCCCCCTTGGTCTAGTTTGTATTAAAATGCTGATGCATAATGCATAATCAGGCACCTGCTTTCTTAGAATAATTGTCAATTACAACAATCTGACGATTTTTATAAGATTCTTCTGTGGGACAAGTAACAACATTATATGTGGAATTGCTGTGGATATTCTGAGCAATCATGCAGAAAATGAGTTCGAAAAGAAAGGAAATCCATCCTATGAGATATAATGTTGTTACTGGTTCCATGAAGACATCTTATCGCGTCAGCTTGCTCTTTGCCAACCCCTGTAAGGTGTCTGATCACAATACCATGAGCTTTCAGATGTGGCCCCTCTCTGCTTCGCCTGAAGAGCACGCAATCCCTGACGTCAGGCTGCTGGCATTAGCAAGCGGCGGCAGTCAGTGTGTTTGAAGCCTCCGACTGCTTCTCTCACTCTCCTGCAACATAACATTTCCTCGAACTATGGGGGGTGACGATGAACCCCTTTTGATTTCCAGCGGGTGGCTTTTAGCCGCCCGGTAGTTCGTGTTCGCCACCTTGCTCCATTCGCCCACTTGACTGAGAACAACAAGGTTCGGCTGCTGCTGCTTTTTCTCTAGTGATCTGCAAATTGGACCGACCAGCAAGGTTTGCGAAGGAGAAGGAAAATAAATATACAAAGGATGGGTTGTGGTGGAAGTCGGGCTGATACGATCGAGCCCAGGTACTACGAAAGCTGGACCAGAGAAACGGAATCAACGTGGCTGGCCAACACCGACACGGATGTGCCTTTGCCAGTCGAATCCAATGCATTGGACAAGGCTACGGTGCATGTGTACTCCAGTAAGCAGCGCTGCTTTACGGGCTGGGACTTGTCTCATTGCGTTATAATGTATATGCGTTAAGCTTCAACCTGTATGTCGAGGGCAGCGAGAACATCAGGGGTATCACAAATGCATCTGGGGTTGGCTTTGTTTGAGATTTAGTGTTGTGTGTTTAGTTTCTTCCTTTAGGGGCACTGTGGGTTTACTTTAACGTTACATTTAGTTTTATGGTTAAGGATGGCTTTAGTCTGGTTGGGCGGGGGCGGCGGGTGAATTCACGTCTTGCTTAAATAATGTTTTGGGGTTGGGGTTGGTGTTGGCAGCCAAGCCCTGTTTATGTTCACGGCCACTGCCTTTTCAAATCTACATCCAAGTCCAGTTTCCAGTTTCGTGATTTACAATCTAGCAGTCCATTCGAGTAGTGTTTGTATTTCCATTGGATTGTCAGATTAATATTGAACAAGCACAGATCTCGATTATAATGTCTTTGGCCATATATATTCTGAAACGCATTGCAATCCAAGTCACCATCGGGAGACTATTTTTTTCAACAAAGGATTAAAGAAAGGCAGAGAAACGAGCTTGTTTGAAGTCCTGGTCTCTATAGCAACACTCACAGACGTGTTTACTACCCGCCTTTCACATGTATAATCTTCAGGGTCCGAAACTGACAAGAGAAAAAGTTTGAAGGCGCCGCTGCGTGGGTGGTGCAGATTATTAGTGCTATCGGCAGAGATGGTTCTTTTTCTGCAATAATGCTCCAGATATGACGGTGGTCGAGTCACAGCCGCCGCCGCCACAGTAGATCATACTTGGAAGTAGGCAAATACTTGTAGTCTGACAAGTCCCTTCCATCATATTGAAAAATTGGTCATTCTCTAGGCTCTAAACGTTCTAGTTTTTCAAATAGACATTGACGACTAACTTGACAGATACAAGTAATATAGTGCGAACGACAGCACAACGTCTAGGCTGCAGATTGCAATATTTATGTTTCAATCGTTTGTTTTACTTTAGGATTTTTTAAAGCTCTTTACAGTGTATTCAAAATGCCGTTCTTCAATTGATCATTGTTCTATGACATACGCGATAGTTAGAAGATCTCTGACTACATATATCTCAGGTTTATCGTTTAAATACGTTTAGTAATTTAGATCTTGTAAAACCTCTCATTAGAAACATAGAAACATAGAAAATAGGTGCAGGAGTAGGCCATTCGGCCCTTCGAGCCTGCGCCGCCATTCGATATGATCATGGCTGATCGTCCAACTCAGTATCCCATCCCTGCCTTCTCTCCATACCCCCTGATCCCTTTAGCGCATATCATTCGGGAACATGTAACAATTGCTAGTTGATCGGCAAAGATTGGTTTATACCTGAACAGCAAATTACCAAATTTATCCCCATTTTTTCCAACATGCCAGCATGAAAATAAAGAGAAGCTTTTGCAATATGTAAAGGAAGTCGAGTGTTAATGTTCAGGGCTCAAGCTATATAATAACATTCAGGACAAACATTTCAGAAAAAGCAATCTGAGTTTTACTGACATAAGAATGCTCTGTGGTTAATATCAAACATATATTTCCATGAGATGGATCAAACTACAAATGGAAAGAGAAAATGCTAGAAATAAAATCAGCATTTATGGGGAGACTTCACATTTCCGAACATATTGCAGGCAAATGTAGAAATGTGGAAAGGAAGGATGTTAGAGCAAGAACAATGGTGCAAATAGAACATAAGGCAAGGGCAATTACATACTGTGTTGCAGAGCAAGCAAGAAGAAATTTGACAAATAGAAAAATAAAAGATGCAATTGAAAAAGTTAAGGCACCTCCAGTCTAAGAGACTACTGGATACTTGTTTTTAAATGTTCTAATGTTTTTAGGTGCCTCAGCAAAAGGATGGTTCCTCAACTTAACTTTGATCTTGGCAGGGATAGTGTAGAAGGGCAATATCAGTGAAGTCAGAATGAATGTGAGATGCAGAATTAAAAGGGCGAGCCATCAAAGTCCCAAGATTCCTTGATGCTCAGCAAAGCAATTATACTTTGGAAAATGATGAAATGAAAGAAGTTTTAATAGAAAATTAAAAGGCAATCTTTATTATTTGTCACATTATTCCTTTGGGCAAAGAAAAAATAAATTGCGTGGGATGTTGAAAGTTGAAACGGCACCTGCCTATGGGTACTTCGTATAGATACTGCATTTTCACGATGTAATTGAATTTTTAAACACTTTTATTAACGTGGCTGCTTTGAGTAAATTCAGGATTATGTCAATTAGAGATGAGCATTACAACATCTCATTACCAATGAAGCCCATGTTATGTGCGTATAGATAAAACAGAAATAAAAATCCCATTTGACCCCTGTTTCCATCTTCATTTCCTTCTGCTGCTGATCAAGATTTCTTCCACAGAATCTTCCAAACCCATATCATCAGCCTGCACAAATGATCAGCATGAAACACAGTGAAACATCACTATACATGCATGCTCGCACCAAACTACCACATTCATTAACACGGATTAATTTACCATTCCTTCATCAGAACTAGCTGTAAATCTCAGAACCCCCACACAATACCATTGGGCAACACAGCTGGTAGAGCTACTGCCTCACAGTGCCAGAGACGCAGCTTTAATCCTGACCTTGGGTGCAGTCTGTGTGGAGTTTGCACGTTCAGTGTGGGTTTCCTCTGGGTGTTTCGGTTTCCTCCCACATCCCAAAGACATTAATTGGCCCCTGCAAATTGCCCCGAGTGTGTAGAGAGTGGATGGGAAAGTGGAACAACATAGAACTAGTGTGATGGGTGGTCGATGGTCAGCATTGCCTCAGTGGGTCAATGGGACTGTAACCATGCAGTATCTGTGAACTCATCTAAACCTTCTGCAGCAGTTTCAGAATGCAGTTTGCTTCTCAAGTACAATTTGGGATTGGCAATAAATGCAGGTACTGCCATCAATGTCCATATCCAGTCAAAACAATTAATGTAAAATAATATATTTTACTACAGCCAATGAATGCAAGACTAAAAACATTCCAAACCATATTATATATTGAACCTTGACAAAAGCCAAGGAAACATTTTAATCATCCCATTTGCTATTCCCTTTGTGCCTCTGTTTTACTCTTATGATGCTATGCTACCTTACTCTGATTGCCAGATAGATGCGTTTGGCTGTGTTAATTACTAACTAGAAATTCATCTCTCCTTCTAATGTGCCACACACCAATAAAACTCTCAAGCTCACCAGAACCGATTTCTTATTGACAAAACTAATTCAAATAACTGGTTGCATTAGACTGTCAATACAGAACAATTTGCAAATCCTCACCGCAGTCTAATTTAAGGAAGGACATTCTTGCTATTGAGGGAGTGCAGCGTAGGTTTACTAGGTTAATTCCCGGGATGGCGGGACTGTCATATGCTGAGAGAATGGAGCTGCTGGGCTTGTACACTCTGGAGTTTAGAAGGATGAGAGGGCATCTCATTGAAACATATAACATTGTTAAGGGCTTGGACACACTAGAGGCAGGAAACATGTTCCCGATGTTGGGGGAGTCCAGAACCAGGGGCCACAGTTTAAGAACAAGGAGTAAGCCATTTAGAACGGAGATGAGGAAATACTTTTTCTCACAGAGAGTGGTGAGTCTGTGGAATTCTCTGCCTCAGAGGGCGGTGGAGGCCAGTTCTCTGGATACTTTCAAGAGAGAGCTAGATAGGGCTCTTAAAGATAGCGGAGTCAGGGGATATGGGGAGAAGGCAGGAACGGGGTAGTGATTGGGGATGATCAGCCATGATCACATTGAATGGCGGTGCTGGCTCGAAGGGCCGAATGGCCTACTCCTGCACCTATTGTCTATTGTCTCTAGGTAGCTTTGGGAGTTGTGCCATAGTTATCTACATAATTGATATGTATCCTATGCATCCACAGTAACAAATTCACTCAATTTTACCTCTTCCAGCAACAAAGCTAGAAGAGATCATTTATTCTAGTGGGGGAAATCATAATTGCCATTTTGGAGAATTACTTTATTGGCATATTGTAAAAATCCCTACATGAAGTGTTTGAGGTAGAAACCATTGTGTATGTGACAGTACAAATGAGGTGGCAATGTGTCAGCAATGAGCTTGTACGCTTTTATGCTTTGACATCAGTGGAAAGAAACAGGTACATTTAAAGCAGGCTGCTGATTCACCATCACACATTTTGCATTGCCTTGCAGATTATATGTCAACGTCTTTTAAAAATATATGAATATTTGCAGTAGTGTTGGTTGCAAAGAATGGTACAGAGGATTACTCGCCCAAACAATGATTTTGGTCACCAGTCAAAGAAAATGCAAAACATTTGAGCAAAACATGAAGTTATTCAAATTAATAGATTTTAAATGAATACCAATAAAAGTTTTTGTCATCTTTGCATTTAATTCACTCTCAAAGTATAACTATTCTTGGCTAAGTTTGCTTCATTGTTTAATGACTGTAACGTGAAAATGAAAAACACCCTCAACGTTTTGTAATGTAGAATTGAATTTAAATGTTTAGAAGATAAAGGCATAGTTGACGAGTTTAGTTAAAGGGCTTGTGAGAATTGAAGTCAAATTCTTGAACAGAAAACTATATAACTCAACCATGTATTCTTAAATTACTTTCTGGGTGACAATCGGGTGCTTTATTTGTATATCATTTTTAATTCTAGTGTGAGAAGCCCAATCATCCATTATGGCATATTACTGTTTTGTGTATGAAACTGAAGGATAACATGAAATTGAGCTAAGATTGCTAGGTACACAAAAATGCTGGAGAAACTCAGCGGGTGCAGCAGCATCTATGGAGCGAAGGAAATAGGCAACATTTCGGTCCGAAACGTTGCCTATTTCCTTCGCTCCATAGATGCTGCTGCACCCACTGAGTTTCTCCAGCATTTTTGTGTACCTTCGATTTTCCAGCATCTGCAGTTCCTTCTTAAACACATAAGATTGCTAAATCCTGGTTTCATAAATTATTTGATGTAACTAAGTGCATAACATTGCTTTCATTTAGATGAAATAGTAGTGTGGAATAATATTTATGTTATTAATGTCATTTTTTATTAATGTTCACTGAAATATTTTGGTGTTAACATTAGGCTAATTTCATATTCCTTGATACAATTCTGTTCAGGATTAAATGGTATTTGTTCTGAATAGGTTAGCCTTTACTGAAAGACGGTCATATTCAGTGTTTTCATCTTCTGATTTCATTGAGTGATGTGTAGGCTTATGACACTTTAATGGAAATACACTTATGCTGCACTGAACGAAAAATGTGACACGTCCTTCTTCTCATTAGGGAGGTTCTTTTGTTTGAAATGATATCAAAGCATAGAAAATAACAAAAGGTCTGAATAAGATTAAAGCTATGGATTCTTTCATACACTTTATTAATCTCAGGATAGCTTTATAATTTCACAATTGCAATCTATGAACTGCAAGGGTATTTTTAGAATGGAGTGTACCATGTAGTATAGTTCTGATACATTGATTTAGCAGACAATGCTATTTAGCTAAGAGTGGTTGCCTCAGTAAGGATACCTTTATACCTCTGTCCAACCACTTACGCTTGCACCAGCATGAAGAAATCTGTACTGATATAGGGTTTCGGATATAATTGGATTAGAGATAAAATAAAGAATAGGTTCCTTCTCTATAGATAACAGTCAGTGGATATGTTGAATATGTGGTGAAACCAATTGTTCTGTAAATAGAATGAGTAGAAACAAATCCTGGGATAAGCAATATTATCTAGGCTCCAGAAAGGACCCAGAACAGCAAAATGTAGCAGTAGGCAAGAAGAGGAAAGCAATATTCTTGTCAGTATTGGGATTGGATATGAATCTACTGGTACCATGAACTATGGACATGGGTCCACATAATGACAGAGTATAATCTTCAATGGCCATTTTGATGGAATGCCACTGAAGATTTTCAAGTGCTGTAAGTTTACCACGTGGAGTCAGGGACCAGAGGAAGTGCCAAATGCATGGTCAGCTTAATGGCATCGGCCACAGGATGTTTTAGCACACAGTCTGGCCGCTGAGATAATTTAGTCACGATATTTATATTTAATAGTTGGTGGGAGCATGTGGGATGGCCACCAGTAAGGAAATGATGATTAAGACGGTGTAACTCCAACATGAATCTGCCAGGCATACAAAAAAGGATGATAATAGATATTTTTGCCCACAATACATCATTACAGGCATTGGCCTCGGCAGGAACATTAGGTCACAGGGCCTCAAAATGCAGAAAAATGATGCACGGCTCTGATGGAAAAAGACTAGCTCCTAGAATTGCTGTTCTCAATATGGGCCAACAGTGTTTTACAGTTTACATTAAATGATTCTCTACCAAAGATAGCAAGTGATACCTTTGAGGATCCCCCATTATTGGATTATGACAGGAATGTTCCCAATGTTGGGCGAGTCCAGAACCAGGGGCCACAGTCTTAGAATAAAGGGGAGGTCATTTAAGACTGAGGTGAGAAAAAACTTTTTCACCCAGAGAGTTGTGAATTTATGGAATTCCCTGCCACAGAGGGCAGTGGAGGCCAAGTCACTGGATAGATTTAAGAGAGAGTTAGATAGAGCTCTAGGAATCAAGGGATATGGGGAGAAGGCAAGGCACGGGTTATTGTTGGGGGACGATCAGCCATGATCACAATGAATGGTGGTGCTAGCTCGAAGGGTCGATGGGCCGAATGGCCTCCTCCTGCGCCTATTTTTTATGTTTCTATGATTCTATGAAGGATTATTCAGGGTATTTCCAATGGCAAATTAGATTGCAAATTCCACATGGTAAGCTACAATTCCATTCCACAGGTGTACTCTAAGGAGGTATCACAAACTCTTGAGAAATTGTCATGCACAGTCCAGGACTGAGGCATGGGGTAAAAGTGGCTAATGGATATGTCCAATTACACAGGATGACCAGTACTAATGGGCATAGGCTGTTGAGGCACATGTGAGCCTATAGAAGTTTGTGGCCCAATAAAATATCACTCCAGAGATTAGTAGAGAGGCATTGTTGGGTACAAAGCTCATCTTTGCATTCATTGTGGAGCCAAACCCATTCATCATAATTCAGAACCTGTTTTAATGCCTTTAAACTACAGGTGGAGGAAACATGCATGAATTAGAACAAAATGTAATGTTGGTGAGTGTCCAACACAGTGAGTGGGCAACCCTACCAGCGCTGGTTCTTCAGGCAGATAGAACTGTACAATTGCATAGGTCCCACAGAATAATACTAAACACAACCCAGAAAAATGAGCAGAGTCCACCTCAGAAGATTCATTCATGGAATTAGCAACCTCATGATGCCTGAACCATTCTGCATGCAATGGAATGGGGGCTCAATAACAAACGTGTACAGAAGTTGTAGCTTATATGTCATTGGCACAGAGAGAGAACAGCCACCATTGAAGGTGCCAGAGTGGATTTAGCAGAAGACAGAAACACAAACTAGAGCTGGAATGTATGTGATTTTATGCGATCCAAAGTTGTCCGGCTGAGACTCAGATAGGATCAAAATGGGCAGACTTCATTAATGGTAAAGGTGGTAGATGTGTATGATACAAGAGAGCTGACTAATGTTAATGAGCTTCACTCACCCATTGGAAAGGTCAATACCACTTCAAGTGTGTACATCACCGTGAAAACCCTTTGCAATTTGTTGACAAAGGGGATTCCCGGCTCGCAGTTAAAAAACAACAGAAGTCATATGCGCTATATGCAGCAAAGCATAGTCATGAGTTCACTTTGTCCATATGACATGGAAAAATAATTCTGATACGATGCCTCCTGCAATGGGGCGAATGCATCCATTGCCCAATTAATAGAATCACCCCAGAAGTATGCTTCTGGCACGCTCAATTCCAGTGGAAATATGTTGCAAAGCTGAGAACAAGATGGCGTCGCGTGCACAACGCGAGGCTCTGCGTCTCCGTAGTATTTGTAATTTAGTTATTTTTCTGTTAATCATCACCTTAGTTTTCGCCCGGAGCACCCGAGCGAAGACTCTATACGGCCGTCAGGAGCTACTAGAGCTCGGCCGTCTCTGCGTAACGAGCCCCAGAAGCGACTTTCAACTGCCGCCGGAGATCTCCAGGACACCGTGGTCTAGCGGGACAGCTTCCCCGACAGGTAGTGCCCGGAGGCGGCGCAGGGACCGCAAACAAAGACGTGGGAAGCGGGGAGGACATCGAGCTAGGCTGAAATCAAACCCGCACCAGCCAGCTCTGCCCAGCATTTTCCTCGCGAATGTCCGATCCTTGGTGAGTAAAATCGATGAACAAAGGCTGCGGATTACCACACACAGACGGATCGCTGACTGCAACGCCATGGTCTTTACTGAAACATGGCTCAACGGCAACATCCCGGACAACGCCATCGAGCTGGAGGGGCGCACTGTCTTCAGGGCCGACAGAACAGCGGAGGACTCCGGTAAGACCAAGGGCGGCGGACTGTGCATCTATGTGAACAACTCATGGTGTGCGGACATCGTTAGGATTGGTAGCCACTGCTCTGCTGACCTGGAATACCTGATGTTAAAGTGCAGGCCCTTCTATTTGCCAAGAGAATTCTCATCGACTGTTATCACCGCAGTCTATGTACCCCCGGACGCTAATGCCAGACTAGCAATGGAAGAGCTGCATGCTGCTATCAGCAAACATCTATCTGCTCACCCAGAGGGGACATTTATTGTTGCGGGTGATTTCAACCACTCCGACCTTAAAACTGTACTCCCCAGGTTCCATCAGCATGTTTCCTGCCCAACCAGAGGAAACAATATTCTGGACTTAGTTTACACTAATATTACTGAAGCCTACAAAGCCCTCCCCCTCCCCCACCTTGGTCAGTCTGACCACCTCTCTCTGTTCCTGCTCCCCAAATACACACCTCTGATCAGACGTGTGAAACCTACCACGAGGACAGTGAAGGTCTGGCCTGAGGGGGCTGTCTCTGTTTTACAGCGGCAGTTTCAGCAGACAGACTGGAGTCTGTTTGCTACCCAGGCCACCTTCAATTCACAAGTGGACATCAACTCATACACCTCAACAGTTATGGACTATATAAAATTCTGCACCGATAATGTCACTACCAACAAAGAGATAAAGACCTTCCCTAACCAGAAGCCGTCGATGAGCAGGGAGGTCAGACTCCTACTGAAGGCTCGCGATGCCGCTTTCAGATCTGGCAATGCTGAGAGATACAGCTCATCCAGGGCCAATCTGAAAAAGGGAATTAGGAACGCCAAACTCAATCACAAATGGCGGATTGAGGAGCATTTCCAAAACAACTCCGACCCCAGGCGCATGTGGCAAGGAATCAAATCCATTGCCGATTACCAGAAAGTTAACACCCCTCCCCCAGACAACGCCACCCTTCCGGACGAGCTAAACCATTTCTATGCTCGCTTTGACCGAGATAACAAAACCCCAGCCATCAAAGTTGCTCCACCCCCAAATGAACAACCCCTCAGTCTCTCCACCTCTGCTGTACAAGATGCACTGAGCAAGGTGAATGAGCGCAAAGCTGCCGGCCCCGATGGCATCCCTGGCCGGGTGCTTAGGGCATGTGCTGGACAACTATCCCAAGTCTTTACCGACATTTTCAATCACTCACTGGCCCAGGGTGTTGTCCCCACTTGCCTCAAGACATCAACCATCGTGCCAGTGCCCAAACAGTCAGCTACAGGGAGCCTCAACGATTTCCGCCCAGTGGCACTCACCCCTGTCATTGCTAAGTGCTTTGAGCGGCTGATCTTGGCTCACCTCAAAGCCAGCCTCCCCCCCAAACTGGACCCCCATCAGTTTGCCTACCGGGCCAACAGGTCTACAGAGGACGCCATATCGGCGGCCCTACACTCTGCCCTGACCCACCTGGACAACAACAACTCCTACATCAGGTTGCTGTTCATTGATTTCAGCTCCGCTTTCAACACTGTCATCCCCGCCAGCTTGATCACCAAACTCAGCGGGCTTGGCATCTCCACCTCCCTCTGCAACTGGACACTGGATTTCCTCACCAACAGACCACAGTCTGTTAGGGTCAACAACCTCACCTCCACCACTATAACACTGAACACCGGCGTGCCACAGGGCTGTGTGCTCAGCCCTCTCCTCTACTCCCTCTTCACCCACGACTGCATCCCTAAGTACGGATCCAACGCCATCATTAAGTTTGCTGACGACACCACGGTGGTAGGACTGATCAGTGACAACGATGAGTCAGCCTACAGAGAGGAGGTCCAGCACCTGACAACCTGGTGTGCCAATAATAACCTCGTCCTCAACTCCAAGAAGACGAAGGAACTTATTGTCGACTTCAGGAAGGTCAGAGGTGGCAGACATACCCCCATCCACATAAACGGGACAGAGGTGGAGCGCGTCTCCAGCTACAAATTCCTCGGGGTACACATCTCGGAGGATTTGTCCTGGTCCCTCAACACCTCCAAGCTGATCAAAAAGGCACAGCAGCGCCTTTACTTCCTGAGGAGGCTCAAGAAAGCCCACCTGTCCCCCCAGATCCTGACCAACTTCTACAGGTGTACCATCGAGAGCATCCTGACCGCCTGCTTCACGGTATGGTACAGCAGCTGCACTGTTGCGGACAGGAAGGCACTACAACGGGTGGTGAAAACCGCGCAGCACATCATCGGCGCCCCGCTCCCTGCCATGGATGCCCTCCACCGAAAACGGTGTCTGAAACGAGCTGGGAAGATCATTAAAGACCCCTCCCACCCCAACCATGGACTGTTTGCCCTCCTCCCATCAGGGAGGCGGTACAGGAGCCTCAGGTCTCGTACCAGTAGGATGAGGAACAGCTTCTACAATCATACCGTCGCATTGCTGAACTCGGAGTCCCGCCGATAGATTCCTCCGGTCCCTCCTTCCCCATTGTTTAATTATTCTGCATTTTTTATTGTTCTGTATCCTCTTTTTTTTTAAATTGCTATATTGCACTACTACGGACTGACGCAAAACTGCATTTCGTTGTACCCATACTCAGTATTTGTGCAATGACATTAAAGTTGAATTGAAATTGAAATTGAATTGAAACCAAATAGAAAATCTATGTATTCTTCTTGGAGTTTACTTGACTTCAAACATTTAACTGTGGTTATGGACCATGAAAATCTGATGGTATCTCTTGGACTAAAGTCAGTCATTCCTTTTTAATCTATATATTGATGATCTGTCTAAACAATTGAAAGCCTGTAACACTGGGTGCGTGATTGGTAATATTTTAGTGAACCATATTATGTATGTAGATGATCTTGTGGTCTTTAGTCCATCTAGCGCTGGTCTCCAGCAGCTCCTTACTATATGTTCTGTGTATGGTGTGGAACATGACATTAAATATAATGCTAGTAAGAGTGCTGTTATTGTCTGTAGAACCAAAGAGGATAAATGTCTAAAATATCCTGATTTTAAATTGTCTGACAATAATCTTGGTGTCTGTAATAAGTAAAATATCTAGGGCATATTATTACAGAACAAATGATAGATGATGAGGATATTTATAGGCAACGACGCATGCTGTATGTACAGGCGAATATCCTCTTGCGTAAATTTGGTGCATGTGCAGATGTGGTGAAGATGTCGCTATTTAGAGCATACTGCACACCCCTCTACACTGCGCACCTGTGGTCGAACTATTTAAAGACAAGTATGCAGAGACTAAAGGTGGCATATAACAATGCCATGAGAACACTGCTAAGGCAACCTAGATGGTGTAGTGCCAGTAATATGTTTGTGGCTGCAGGAGTCAGTACTTTAGAAGCTATCCTAAGACACCACATGTATAAATTCATTTGCAGGATAAATGACTCTAAAAATTTGCTTATTGTGGCCTTGTCAAACATAAGGGTTAGCACTACACGCTACGAATCCCAGTTGTGGAGACACTGGTATCGTTGTCTCGTTGTAGGACATTGATCATCTTTTAATCTGGATTTTTAACTTAAGTATTGTGTTTTTTTTGTTGTTTTAAAAAAATATAAACTATGATGTTTTTATAAGTGATATACCAAGATTTTATATGTATTTATGATATTTGATATGCAATGCATTTTTAATGTAATGTTGCCCCTTGTCTGGACCTTGAGTCTGAAATAAAGTTTATTATTATTATTATTATCATTCCTGTGATGGAAGCTGTATCAGAGCTACAATGGGCTATAGAGTTGTTGCACTGGACTGCTGCACTGAGTGCCAGACATCAAAGCAGAATGCTGTAACAGATGCATTCTCCCATCTGCCTTATGTGGAAGCAGTGACTATTCTGGAACAGAGCACTCTACCTTTGCAAGTTGTTGACAGTGATTTTCTCAAGCTACTTCAAGAGAGAGTGACACAGTGGTAGCCCAGTTAGTGATGTTGCTCCACAATCCAGGGCTTGAGCTTAATCCTGACCTCAAGTATTGCCTGTATGGAGCTAGAAAGTTTTCTCCATGACAGCATGGGTTTCCTCTGTGGGCATCAGCGTCCTCTGAATTCCAAAGATGTGCTAGTGGAGTAATTAACTATTAAACATTATCCTTTTGACTAAGATGGTGACTAATTAAATCAAGGATGAGTTGATGGGCTATAGAAAGTATAAGTTGTAGGGATGCAGGGAAGACTGTGGGGAGGGGGCAATGGGCCAAATGGAGTGTTCTCCTGGGGAGTGGGTCTGGACAAGGTTGTCATGCTCACTCATAAAAATGGTACTTTGGAGCAGGTAGACAAAAGTGCTGGAGAAACTCAGCGGGTGCAGCAGCATCTATGGAGCGAAGGAAATAGGCAACGTTTCGGGCCGAAACCCTTCTTCAGACTGAGCAGTTGTACAAAAATACCTTAGATAGACACAAAATACATCTGCAGCTCCTTCCTGTACAAAAAAAAATACTTTGTTGGGTTGGAGTGAATCAGAAATGATGATGAGAAGATCAGACTTTTCTGGAGAAAGCAGTGTGAACTGCTGGTGAATCCAACTTGCCCAAAGTGGCATCACAGCATGGGGTTTCTGAAGGTGACACCAAAGAATGCCAATGGTAAATATTTAGGAGTTAGTGTGATTATTGTGCAGCATTTGGGCAGATTGTCTCTGCCTGAGATAACACATTGATTTTTTTTTCAGTTGGAACCAAAGCTTTTCCGCTGGTTTAGGTTTTTGGAAGTGTTGATGTTTGGACCATGCATCTGTGCAGAGCTGACAATAAAGGCTGAAGTTTGTGATCGCAAAGGCTCTCTGAAGAACTAGTTTCTAACAGTGGTTGAAAATTCACCTCAATGCAGTCTGGCTGATCCCCCCGTTCCAATGAAGTTAGGCATGGTTTTACATGAATGACATCCAATTTCTGCTGGAGTGTTAGAACAGAATTGGCCTGACCAGAAAGAGAAGCTATTAAGTACCATTTACTCAGAAACCCAATATTCAATCTACAACAGAGATTTCCCCGACTGTGATTCAGACGGTTTGGTGTTTACTGGCAAGGGTGAATTTGGTGCTGCCTAATTCTAAGGGGAGGTGAAGGGAAAGAAGAGAAGTCTGAAGTGGGAGCACAAGTTACAGAGTTGGAAGTGATGGTTTCAAGTGGGAGATACTGTGAGGATCCTCTGGTCACCAGACAGTGCAGGATCATTAACACGATGCTGTGGGGGAGATTATGGAAGTACTGGGATCAGGAAGTACGATGTGAATTTCATGGTGAGATTCAGTCCTGATGCAGGGTCTTGAACCAAAATGTTGACTATCCCTCTGCCGTCACAGATGCTGCCTGATCCACTGAATTCTTCCAGCAGTTTGATTTTGTACTAAAACGTGAAGAATGGCAATGGAAGTTAGACCAATCAATATATGCACATGAAATTCAAGAGGATCATGACTAAGAAAGTGGGATTGCAGATGAGTATGGATTTGTGTTATAAGATGGAGCCATGTGGGTGAGGAGAGAGATTTGGAATGAAATAAACAACATACAACCTGCAGCAAAAGTAATCTGCAAGAAATGTGGGCATCTGGAGTGGACTCTTCAGTATTGACTATGGTTCACTTTTGCTGTTGAAGCGATTTGTTGCTCAGTTGAATTTCTAATTGTTTCAATTCATAATTATGCATAAGTATGTAAATATTTCTTCAATAACACATTGTATTATGTGTAATATTTGGAGGTTTGTATGGGTTTATTTCTTTTTTTAAGGGAAAAAAAGTATCTATGTGAAAGGATGCCATTAGAGAACTGAGAACGCAACATAACATGACCTTACATTTTGGAGCAACCACTGCTGTTTTGTTGAGAGTTGGTGCCTTCAATAAATATTATTCTGTTTACATATCTACTTCTGTCAAATTATCTGCACTTGCTGCAGCATAAAGGATTGACTAGAACTGCAGCTTTTTACTTTGTGTGTCCTTACTCATTGTCTACTTCTCGACACTTTAACTGTAATAACAAGCACTCACTGGAATTGTTAATGTTTTGATTAAGCAAATAGTACTGCAGTGACAGTAAATTCTGCGAATTAATGCCTTCCTGGAATATCTGCTCAATAGATCCTCTAAATCTTACTGATTTTACAAAGTATGATTGTTCATTTCATTGCACAGAAAGGGGATAATTAAGAATGAAAGTCAACAAATCTGAAAGATTGGTTTGCAGTGCACCATTTCAAGATATACTTAACGGCATACAGATGATGTGAGAGACAAATCTAATGCAACAAAGAGTGAGCATTTGTGGCTTCAATCAGGGTTTCTGAACAAGTACTTTCATAACCTGGATTTGTTTCGGTGCTGGCTTTCTCCTGTGACTGACTGAAGTCTGGACAGTTGACGACTTGGTTCCATTGGATACCTTTTGCCTTCTTGATGCTTGCCCACACATCAACTCAATGGGAAAAGTGTAACAAGCATAAATAGAAGGCACACATCACAGAAGTCCCCATCTATGATACAGCGTATAGCTATTTCCAATATACAACCAACAATGCAAAAATAATTGCAAATTTCACACAGGTATTTGGAGCACTGTAAAATAAAGCACAGAATGCCAGCACCCAAACAGTAATTTCTAAGGACCAAAAATACATGAATATCTTTGTGTGAATTTTTGCATCAATATACGTAGCTGTTGGAGATCTACATAAACTTCAATCACCATTCCATCTCAAAGGTTGATGCATTTGGTCCACTCTATTCCTCTGCAGACTCTGAAACCATTGTTGCTTCTCTCCATTGGGCCTTACTAGAGCATTCTGTCACCACATACAAAGATGTTTACATACTGCTGTACCAGAATGCTGCCTGCATGAGAGGATGAGAGCTATTAGGAGAGATTATACAACATTGAATTGTTTTCGCTGAACCATTGGAGGTTCAGAGGAAACCAGATAGAAGTTTGTAAAATTGCGAGTGGCATCGATAGGGTAAATAGATAGTCTTTTTTCCCAGGGTAGAAATGTCAAATACTAATGTCAAATTTCAAATGTCAAATTTCCCAGGGTAGAAATGTCAAATACTAGAGGGCATATTTCTATGTGAGAGAGGGTGATTTTAAAAGAGATATGGAATTACACATGGTTATTGCTTTTAAAAGCCATTAAGACAAGGGCATGAACATGCACGGAATAGGGGGGGGGGGGGATATGGATCATGTGCAGGCAGGTGGGGGTTAGTTTCACTTGGCATCAGGTCAACACAGGAATTGTGAGCCTGAGTGCTCTATGGTTCTGTTTGGGTTCTCTATGGTTTCTCTTTGTGTGTAATGGTCTATGTTCTCTTTACTGGTGGTGTTATAATTCCACTTCCAGTGGTTGAAGGCCAGTGAGTTAGCACCTGTATTTACCAGATGATTCAAATGTTCTTATCCTTGTGGCAGCCTTCTGGGTCCATTTTATCGTTGGCATACAAACCTTGAGACCGGCGAAACAGTGCTGGACTTAAAGATGAGTTACAGGACCCATCTGATGAGTTGCCTGCTTCCAGAATCCCAATCTAATTGCACTAATAAACAGGTTTACTTTTAACAAGGATGGTTTTATTCTCTATTTAGAAAAATTAAATCCATCCGCATAGGATATCAGCTATCTGAGTTGGATTGGGATTCAGTCTCGGGAAAGTTTTGCTGTTCAAATATAAGAACATAAATAAAGGATACAACAATAGACCATACAGTCCCCCAAACAAACCTACTGCCCCATATAATTAGATTAGATTAGATTTTTATCTTTTTAACACTTCTGAACCTGTTCCCCATAGACCTAAGAATAATCACTTGACTATATTCAATCATTTAGCCTTAACAGCTAATTTTGATATGCTTCTCAATGATAATGGGTTGACTGGGCTTGTATTCACTGGAATTTAGAAGGATGAGAGAGAATTTTACAAAAACATAACATTATTTAAAAACAAATGGACAGACTAGATGCAGGAAAAAGTTCCCGATGTTGGGGGGAGCCAAGAACCAGGGGTCACAGTTTAAAAATAAGGGGTAGGCCATTTAGGCCTGAGATGAGAGTTGTGAATCTGTGGAATTCTCTGTTACAGAATGCAGTGGATGCCAACTCACTGGATGTTTTCAAGAGAGAGTTAGAATTAGCTCATCAGACTAACGGAATCAAGGGACATGGAGAAAAAGCAGGAACAGGGGTACTGATTTTGGATGATCAGCCATGATCATATTGAATGGTGGTGCTGGCTCGAAGGGCCGAATGGCCTACGGCTGCACCTATTTTCTAGTTTCTAAAATCTTATTATTATCTTAATCATTCTTCATAAAACAATCTCTTCACCCCAGAAATCGATCTAGTGAATCTTCTTTGAATTGCCCTCATCAAAAAAGACCATAAAAATACATGCAACATTTGTGTTCTCATCACTGGCTTGTACTAAGTGGGCACACTGGCTTGTACTGATATAACAAGGGAAGAGGTACAGGAGCATCAGCTGCAAAACTAGCAGGATGCTACACAGCTTCTTCCCACAGGCAATAAGACTAGTTAACGGACTGTGTCCCCTCCCCATATATCATACACCAACACATCTAACCTCGCCCATACTTTGACAGCTAGGCACCTGTCAAAGCAAAGCCACTGTTCCGTCTGAATGTCGGTTTTATTTCAATTTTTAGGCCTATTTTAGATATGGTAATTTTATTTTTTAAAGCTATATGTATTTATTCCGTTTTTATTAACTGCACTGACGGGAACTGATTGAGAAACAATGTTTTCGTTTCATCTGTGTATGTATGTACTCAGTTAAAATGACATTAAAGTAAATACTGAATACTGAAGATTAAAACACATTTATTTGGTTTCTGAATAATTAAAATCTGAAAGTCGTTACTAATAAACCTGCGAAATGCACGATGAATTAAACTGCTGGAGTAATTTCATGCCAGGGATGACCCACTGAACAGGCTCTTTAGGTGAAATTGGTTGTTTTGCAGCAGTGTTATAGACAATAGACAATAGACAATAAATAATAGGTGCAGGAGTAGGCCATTCGGCCCTTCGAGCCAGCACCGCCATTCAATGTGATCATGGCTGATCGTCCACAATCAGTACCCCGTTCCTGCCTTCTCCCCATAACCCCTGACTCCGCTATTTTTAAGAGCCCTATCTAGCTCTCTCTTGAAAGCATCCAGAGAACCTGCCTCCACCACCCTCCGAGGCAGAGAATTCCAGACTGGAGTAACGTCATGCCAGGGATGACCCACTGAACTGCCTCTCTAGGTGAAATTGGTTGTTTTGCAGCAGTGTTCTTAATTTTGATGTACTGAATGCTCGTTTAACAATCTAAAATTATCCTCTTTTCAACAGACACCTCGGAAGGAAGCACTCAAACTCATACCCATGTCACTGTGTCTTCTAATGCACATGAAAAAGTGAGCGCCCACAAAAGGACATCTACTGTTGGAACAAACACACACAATGGAAAACAACAGTTAACGCATGTCCCAGGAACTTCAGTACAGAAACGACGTATATTTAGAACAGACGAGGTAGGTTCATGTTAACAAAAACACGATTGCAAACTCTGAAATTATTATTTTCTAACTCAGTTGGAATATCTCAAAGGAGATTTGAGCCCAAACAGTTTTCCTTCAATTTTTCCAATATATTTTTTCAACGTCCAATTTAAATGCTTTAAATATGTTTCCTTATAGTTTTATAAGGAACAACTGTAATTTTCTTTAGGATGAGTGACATTACTACAGGGATGAGTTGGTTATGCCCCTGTCCCACTTAGGAAACCTGAACGGAAACCTCTGGAGACTTTGCACCCCACCCAAGGTGTCCGTGCGGTTCCCGGAGGTTGCAGGTGGTTGCCGGAGGTTGCAGGTAGTGGAAGCAGGTAGGGAGACTGACAAAAACCTCCGGGAACATCCGAGAACCACACGGAAACCTTTGGTGGGGCGCAAAGTCTCCAGAGGTTTCCGTTCAGGTTTCCTAAATGGGACAGGGGCATAAGTGTGAATTGTACACTGGGCAGGACCTGAAGTTTACTTGGGAAAGCATTTGAGCTTTGTTCCGGTTGAAATTACATTTTTCTCCAGAAGGTCCACAAATCACTCATGGGAAGTCCTGAGAAATTGTACTCAGGAGCAAGGGTGCGGGGCAGGATGTCAATCTGGCTGCTTTTGGAAGGCTGTTTTAAAAATGTACATATGGATGTATCCACAACAGATTCGAACTAGGGGGATCCACTCCCTCCCCCCACTCTGCCCTCTCCTGGTCCCTGCACACCATTGCTCAGCAAAGATAAGATGAGATAAGGTACCACCGGCCCGTGTTTTCTGGGTGGTACCTTTGCCCTTTCGGCTCCTGAAATGGATATATGATGCAGGCTAACATTTCAAATGTTAAAAATATATTCTCATTGAAGGGTGGGCATTTGTGCATGAATGATGATGTTCTGACACAGAATGCTAGAGTAATTCAGTGGGACAGGCAGCAACCCTGGAGAGAAGGAATGGGTGATGTTTCGGATCGAGACCCTTCAACGTCACCCATTCATTCTCTCCAGAGATGCTGCCTGTCCCGCTGAGTTACTCCAGCATTTTGTGTCTATCTTCAGTTTAAGTCAACGTCTGCAGTTCCTTCATGCACAATGATTAAGTTCTGTCGGGACAAGCAGATTATGATATGAATTAGCATGCAGACATATTTGATGCCAACACAGCCATTTGGGGGTCCATCACTCCAACTCTCTTCTCACTGTGCAACCAGATTGGAAGGAGCCTACCCACAGCCCACATTTGTACTGTTTGTGGTTAAGATTGCACACATTTGGTGCTGTCTATAGTTGTTTAATGTTGCAAGGGCTTACAGGGAGATTGAAGAATTTGCGGAATGACGGCCTAACTTCTCCACAATGCAATTATTTCCTTATGTACATCATAGTATGGAATTGAAAATGAGCGCATGGAACAATTGAAATACATGATGTGTAAGAATGTTCACTACATTCTTTATTCAAGAGAGCAAAATCTATTTAGTTCATTTTGGCCCGAAGTCAGAAGATGAACCCAGTAAATGACATTGCCTGGCTTGACACTTGCCCATCATGTCATGTACTTATGCCATCACTGTGAAATCTGAATATCAACAATGTCCTTTACCAAAAGTAAAAAGAATTTCATTTCTTCAACATCCATATGAAAGTCAGGACTTTCATATGAAGAAAGACTGGATAGACTCGGCTTGTACTCGCTAGAATTTAGAAGATTGAGGGGGGATCTTATAGAAACTTACAAAATTCTTAAGGGGTTGGACAGGCTAGATGCAGGAAGATTGTTCCCGATGTTGGGGAAGTCCAGAACAAGGGGTCACAGTTTAAGGGTAAAGTGGAAATCTTTTAGGACTGAGATGAGAAAATCATTTATTACACAGAGAGTGGTGAATATCTGGAATTCTCTGCCACAGAAGGTAGTTGAGGCCAGTTCATTGGCTATATTTAAGAGGGAGTGAGATGTGGCCCTTGTGGCTAAAGGGATCAGGGGGTATGGAGAGAAGGCTGGTACAGGATACTGAGTTGGATGATCAGCCATGATCCTATTGAATGGCGGTGCAGGCTCGAAGGGCTGAATGGCCTACTCCTGCACCTATTTTCTATGTTTCTATCCAGCTAAAGAGCTACCAAATGCAGCAAACCACACAGATTTATACACAGTATGCCTTCTTCAAAGCAGGTTTAGCAAATCAGAGAGTTACTACTGGATGACAAGGATTTTTGTTGGATGACCTAGACAAATACCTTCATGCATTTTGCAGTCACAAATGTGCAAAATACGTTAAATTAATTTACAGCATGTAAGGTTACTTTAAATGATTTTTTAAACATAAAAATTATTTAAGTCTATTTAAAGTTTTATGTCTTTGATCTTCAAACACAGTCTGGGGATGGGTCCTCAAAATCTGTCCTCGTCGAATGTTGAGTCTTCGCCAACATTCACAGACCCCTCCACTTCTTGGAATGACTGCCATAGCAACACCTCAATCTTGACGGACTCCTGGAAACACAAGTAAATGCAGACAAGTGATTAACGTGGGGAGCAAATGTGAGCATTGGGCCAGATCAAGCACAATCTGTCCAATTGTACAGGTGATGATAAGGCACTTAACAAACAAGCATAGACGGAATAAACATTGTTTATGAGAGGGAAACTATGTTGGGTTGTTTTTTGAGGATGTGTCCAGTAGGAAAAAGGCAAAGTAGTGAATGACGTTAATAAATTTTCAAATAAAATTCGATAAAGTGCTGAATTAAAGACTGGTGGATACGGTGGGATCATGGAAGTGACAAGATTGTTCATTGTACATGCTGAAAATGATGCCAAGCTGTATTGTTGATGTTGTCAAGGGCGTTGTGTGGATGAAACATAAGAAGAACTAAGGAGAATTCCTTCAGGGAAGCATGAGGAATAATGTGGGCATGGGAGGGAAGACATAGAAACATAGAAACATAGAACATAGAAATTAGGTGCAGGAGTAGGCCATTCGGCCCTTCGAGCCTGCACCGCCATTCAATATGATCATGGCTGATCATCCAACTCAGTATCCCGTACCTGCCTTCTCTCCATACCCTCTGATCCCCTTAGCCACAAGGGCCACATCTAACTCCCTCTTAAATATAGCCAATGAACTGGCCTCGACTACCCGCTGTGGCAGAGAGTGCCAGAGATTCACCACTCTCTGTGTGAAAAAAGTTCTTCTCATCTCGGTTTTAAAGGATTTCCCCCTTATCCTTAAGCTGTGACCCCTTGTCCTGGACTTCCCCAACATCGGGAGCAATCTTCCTGCATCTAGCCTGTCCAACCCCTTAAGAATTTTATAAGTTTCTATAAGATCCCCTCTCAATCTCCTAAATTCTAGAGAGTATAAACCAAGTCTATCCAGTCTTTGTTCATAAGACAGTCCTGACATCCCAGGAATCAGTCTGGTGAACCTTCTCTGCACTCCCTCTATGGCAATAATGTCCTTCCTCAGATTTGGAGACCAAAACTGTACTGCAATACTCCAGGTGTGGTCTCACCAAGACCCTGTACAACTGCAGTAGAACCTCCCTGCTCCTATACTCAAATCCTTTTGCTATGAAAGCTAACATACCATTCGCTTTCTTCACTGCCTGCTGCACCTGCATGCCCACTTTCAATGACTGGTGTACCATGACACCCAGGTCTCGCTGCATCTCCCCTTTTCCTAGTCGGCCACCATTTAGATAATAGTCTGCTTTCCTATTTTTGCCACCAAAATGGATAACCTCACATTTATCCACATTATACTGCATCTGCCAAACATTTGCCCACTCACCCAGCCTATCCAAGTCATCTTGCAGTCTCCTAGCATCCTCCTCACAGCTAACACTGCCCCCCAGCTTAGTGTCATCCGCAAACTTGGAGATGTTGCCTTCAATTCCCTCATCCAGATCATTAATATATATTGTAAATAGCTGGGGTCCCAGCACTGAGCCTTGCGGTACCCCACTAGTCACTGCCTGCCATTGTGAAAAGGACCCGTTTACTCCTACTCGTTGCTTCCTGTTTGCCAGCCAGTTCTCTATCCACATCAATACTGAACCCCCAATGCCGTGTGCTTTAAGTTTGTATACATGGCAAGTGATTTTCTGGCATTTGTGGATTGAACCAAAAGATCAATTATTAAATCCCACTAACCCACACAGGTACAGTTTTCTTTAATCAATAGATTAGTAATTTTCAAAATTACTTGTTATTATGGCATTTGGTTGGTGAAGCAATGTCAACAAAGTGCTAATATCAGTTCAGCAGTTATTCATGATCAAAAATGAATTAAAATGAGTTCATACTTTTCTACCATTATTACAAAAACATCCACGTAATTCAGTCACCAAATTAATGATGAGCTATATCATCTGTTAGTTGCAAAGTTGTAGTTCCATGTCAGTGGAATATGCCATAAATTGGATTCAATGCTGTAACTGTGCTCCAGGGTTTAGCTGCTGATTTTGAAACAGCATGTGTTTGCTCTCTTGAATACCAATTTTTACTTGACTAGCTTATAGTTCAAGTAATTGTGGTCAGGCACTGGCCTGCCCCTGTTTCAGCATCAGATTTACTGGGGCTGGTCACTGAATCGGGTGGAGCCCCTATATTATTGGGAAATTAGGGTCCTGAACTGTTGATTGTGAGAGAAACCTGGGCTCAGAGTGAGCCTTGCAGACCATACCTTGCTACTACAAAAATGTAGCCAAATGCAATTTTTACTCATTATTTGCACGGGGCTGGACAAAGCATCGGAGTTTGTACAAGAATAATATCTAACACTGTCAAGCAGACTTATTCATCCCCACCTCCACGACCATATCCCCCACTGGGGCAATGTCCCTACGTATGGGGCTACGGTCTATACTGGTTCTGCCCCGATATTAGTCCTGCAATTGCAAGGCACAATGAATGTCCATTCACATTAATAAGGGCCACTGCATAAAATGGCTCAGGAATTTGATTGGAATGATTTACTTTTTCATCTGTAGGCTATCTATTCTATGATACAATCCTCTGATTCCAAAGATATTGCGACTCCTTAAACTAGATCAAAGTGTAACCTAGTCAGATATACTTTATTTTCAATGTATTAATATAATGTCAAATCTATCAATATTAGACAGAAGCTTTCCTTAACATGCAGCAATCATTTTTAACATATCTCTCCTGTTATTTATTGTAATCTGATTTTCTTCTTTCTTTTTGAACCTGACGTGTTTTCTGCTAACGTAGAAGAAAAAAAGTGATGGGAACAATATATTAGCAAATGAAGTCACAAAAAATAACTCTTCAATTGATTCAGAAGGAAGACAAATGGAAAGCTGCGTGAAGTAAAAAATCAATTAATCTTATTGAAAAGAATCTTACAGAAAAATCAATGCTCTTTGCACTTTATGAAAGTTCAATTACCACAAGAAGACGAAGAATTAAAATGCTTAGAAATCTTCAAAGCTGAACTGTGCCTTCATATCCAATATCCGAAGATTCATTCAATGATTAGTTCTTCAAAAAAGAATAGAGCTGCAATCAATATACCAAAACCTATGTATCATTTAACAAATTCTGAATACATGTAACAACACAAGAACCTGAAATATGCATGCAGGTTTTCTTATAAATCTATTGCACACAGTCAAAAGAAAAAATGTATGCTAATCATAAATAAATTAAAATTCTCAGTAACCTGGATAAGCTCTCCTTAAACTTTATTAAAATACTTTTGCTTATTCTTCACTTCTATGTTTCTGTTGCCCAAGCACATAACGTTTTGGCAGATGGAAACAATTTCAACAGGATCCACTCCCAGAGAGTTAAATATTATCTAACAGAAATTAATAAAAGTTATGCCACTGTGTCTTCTGCTCCATCTTGTTAATCTTCTAAATTTCGTATTTAAAGATAATAACATTTTGAACGTTGAATTCTCCATTGAGAATTGTACGACCTTAAATTCTACAAGTTTAGGCAACCTCCTACTAAACTCCCCTACATCATCTCTCCCTTTCTCTCCCCTCCCCCCACCCCCTCCCTCTGTGCCTCACATAAGCTCCCACCTTTTTATAATTATAAATTTAAATTATAAATGCTATTTTTAGGGATATTACTCGCTTTGCCCACTTGCTGTGTTTAATGGGGAATCTTGAAGTTATTTTTGTTTACATACAAGAATACTCATTGGCACCACTAAAAAGATTGAAGCTATTTAAATTATTGATAAGGGGATGACCTATCTGAGAGGTGATTCTGTCATAAACATTTACTTTATCAGCTGTATTAAGAAATGTATACTGTTGCCACTCCAGATCTATGAGAAAAAATATGATCAATTATGTTGCAAAAAGATTTATTAAAAAAATGTATGTAAGCTAATTCATGCATTTGAACCATATACTTGCAATTTTGAATTCATTATAAATTAGCATAGATCAATGACATAAATCCCCATTATTGTCATCAATTATATTCACAATCTGTACAAATGTGGAGCCCATGTTTGCAGAAGGGTTTTGGAAATGCATTGCACGTATTTAAGTATGATATTCAATATATTAATAAATTTGCCCTGGTTCTTTATACATTATTTGAGCACTATATACTTGAAGGTGATTTTTGAAACATAATTTGGAAATGTGTGAGAATAACATTAAATCATCGATATACATAAAGCAGAAACATAGAAACTAGATGCAGGAGGCCATTTGGTCCTTCGAGCCAGCACCGCCATTCATTGTGATCATGGCTGATCATCTACAATCAGTAACCCGTGCCTGCCTTCTCCCCATATCCCTTGACTCTACCAGCCCCTAGAGCTCTATCTAACTCTCTTTTAAATTCATCCAGTGACTTGGCATCTACTGCCTTCTGTGGCAGTGAATTCCACAAATTCACAACTCTGGGTGAAAAAGTTTTTCTCATCTCAGTTTTAAATAGCCTCCCCTTTATTCTTAGACTGTGGCCCCTGGTTCTGGACTCGCCCAACATTGGGAACATTGTTCCTGCATCTAGCTTGTCCAGTCCTTTTATGATTTTATATGTTTCTATATGATATCCTCTCATCCTTCTAAATTCCAGTGAATACAAGCCCAGTCTTTCCAATCTTTCCTCATATGACAGTCCCGCCATCCCAGGAATTAACCTCATGAGCCTACGCTGCACTGCCTCAATAGCAAGGATGTCCTTCCTCAAATTAGGAGACCAAAATTGCACACAATGCCCCAGATGTGGTCTCACCAGGACCCTATACAACTACAGAAGAACCTCTTTACTCCTATACTCAAATCATCTCGTTATGAAGGTCAACATGCCATTAGCTTTCTTCACTGCCTGGTGTACAAGGACCCCCAAGTCTCGTTGGACTTCCCTTTTCCCTAATCTAACACCATTGAGATAATAATCTGCCTCCTTGTTCTTGCCGCCAAAGTGGATAACATCACATTTATCTACATTATGCTGCATCTGCCATGCATCTGCCCACTCACTCAACCTGTCCAAGTCACCCTGCAACCTCCTAGCATCCTCTTCACAGTTCACACTGCCACCCAGCTTTGTGTCATCTGCAAATTTGCTAGTTACTTTTAATCCCATCATCTAAATCATTCATATATACTTTAAACAGTTGCGGCCCCAGTACCTAGCCTTGCGGCACTCCACTCATCACTGCCTGCCATTCTGACAGGAACCTGTTGTTTCCTGTCTGCCAACCAATTCTTATTCCATGTCAATACCCTGCCCCCAATACCATGTGCTCTAATTTTGCCCATTAATCCCCTGTGTGAGATGATATCAAAGTCTTTCTGAAAGTCCAGGCACACTACATCCACTACGTCCGCAATTTCTAGCGCCACCTCCTTGAGTACCCTGGGATGCAGACTATCAGGTCCAGGGGAGTTATCAGCCTTCAGTCCCGGATGGGGAACTTCTAGGAGTTGCCTCAATCAGCTTCATCCTTCCACATCCGAATGGGAGGACTTATGCAACCCGACCCAGGAGCTGCCTCAACCATGTGTGCATGATTTTGCACTTCTGCTCCTGGGAGGTAGAGGAGCTCGAATACGGGGTTGGCGCATCTTCCAGAAAGGCCGTTCTGGGCTGTGGCCTAAAAAGACCTTTGTCCTGGTTGTATGGCCTTCAAGCTTTCACCAGTTTCAGTGTATCGTGGTTTGCTGGTGGGTGCGTAGGGGTGCTGCTGCTGGAGATGTGAGGTCTTGCGTGATGATGTGGCCTTCATGAGCCCAACGGCTCTTGTCGAGCTTCTTGACTTGTTTCATCAGGTTGCCCAAATGGCAGTATCCCCCTGATAGCTGTTCACCACAGGAACACTGAGCGAAATACAGTTCCCTGGTGCTGGGTATTTGGTAGTTGTTATTCACAGCCTTCTCCTACTGCTGGTTGTGTTGTTCCTGCACCCCGAGCACACTTGTGGTATCTTCAGCCAAACCCCTGTCTTCAGAGTCAGCCCAGAGTGACTCCTAATGCTCCCCTCTGTTGAGGGAGATGCATTATGCAGCCCTCGATAAGGTGCTGCCATGGGCGTCCTAGGACCCCATGGTGACTAGAACTCCGTATACCGGAGCATGTCACATTGGAGCATCAGCTCCATCAACCGCTCCATGCGGGATATGCGATCATAGTCACTCCCGCCGGCGGTGAGTCTTCACAGCCCGACTCGTCCGAGTCTTCGGGCCTGTCCGACTTCTGCTTGGCTTTCCCGCCAGTCTGTGGCATCGATTCCGACTGTGCAGGTGCCAGGTCGGAGACTGCTGATGAATAGCGATCCAGGTGCAGCCTACCGATGCTGACTGCCCGCAATTCCGCGGTCCTCCTCAGTCAGTCTGGATGCGGTCCATTCCTATAACATTCTCATAAAATAGCACAAAACAACCTTTCAGCAGGGGCAACGCTCCTCCCGAGCCTGGTCTCCTGGTCTTAGTTGTTGCAGCTGGGGTTCCCTCTGTGGTCCTTGTTGAAAGGCTTCCATTGTCGGGTATTTCTCCCCCGAGCTTTACCTCCGCGGTCCCTATAGCAGGGCTTCTCCGCGATGTTCTCCAGTCGGGGCTCCCCCCCCCCCCCCCCCCCTGAGCTGGGTATCCCCGCAGCAACTGCAGCCGGGATATCCCCGCGGTCCCTATAAAAGGGATAGCCATGATTTGCAATGTCGGGGTGGTGGGGGTGGGGGGGGGGGGTATCTGCTCTGGGTGCCACCAGCACCAATATGAAGCCGCTGGTTTTCTGCCAGCGGCTTGGAAGGCGCATCCACCGCCGTCTACTCCCCGCGTCCCGCGGTCTCCGGAGCGGTTCTCCAGGTGCCCCCGGCACCAATATGAAGCCGCTGGCTCCACCACCAGCGGCTCGAAAGGCGAATCCACTTCCGCTCGCTACCTGCATTCTGCAGTCTCCCGAGCGACTTGGTCGGTGGGCAGGCATCCCCGTGACTGGGGTTCCCCCTAGTCCCGACTTTGCCCCGGACTTTTAGCAGGACCTCTAAGTGGAGGTTCCTGCAAGAAGATGAAAAACCTGAAAAGGTTTTTTAAAAACTTACATCAGGTCTGTTGCTGGCAGGAGAACCATGTCCATCCTGCCAGTCGTCACGCAATGCGATAGACGATATGCCACGCATGCGTACTGGCGGGGTCTTCACGTAGTCACTCACGTGATGCTGTTTGGCGGTGTCAAAACAAAAATGCTATACAAATTTGTTGTGGACATTTTGCAAGCTTTATTTCACAAGAATCTAAATGTCACAGTTTTCAAATAGTATTAGAACTTTGCAGATGAATCAACAAAAATGAAAAGAAAATAGAACAAACGCAGGCCCGTACGAAGCTTTTCAAAAAGTGGGGTGGCATGACAGGATTACAAAAATGTTTATGTGAAATAATGTGCGCGCTGCACACATCACGAGTGCGAAGCGTGAAGTCCCTCGATGCCACGGTCCAGGAAGCTCAGGGGTTTTAGATGCTCTCTGATGCATTCTGAGCATTTTTTTTGAGCATTTTTGCACCAAATTTATGACTAATATTTCAGAAATTAACAGGAATCCAAGAGGTAGCTTTTTCACACAAAGGGTGCTGGGTGTATGGAATGAGCTGCCAGAGGAGGTAGTTAAGGCTGGGACTATCCTAATGTTTAAGAGACATTTGGACACGTACATGGATAGGACAGGTTTAGATGGATATGGGCCAAACGCGTGTGAGTGGGGCTAGTGTAGATGGGACATGTTGATCAAAGGCAAAGGTTTAGGTGCCATCTTCCTCTAGCAAGGAGAAAGACCGCTATTAAAAATACCTCCCGAAGCACCTGGCTCCTCGCCTTCATTTCAGGTTCGACATAGCGCTACAACATTGTTTATTGATTTATAAATTCTATATTATAGACAATAGACAACAGGTGCAGGAGTAGGCCATTCGGCCCTTCAAGCCAGCACCGCCATTCAATATGATCATGGCTGATCATCCACAATCAGTACCAGGTTCCTGCCTTCTCCCCTTATCCCCTGACTCCGCTATCTTTAAGAGCCCTATCAAGCTCTCTCTTGAAAGTATCCAGATAACCGGCCTCCACCGCCCTCTGAGGCAGAGAATTCCACAGACTCACCACTCTCTGTGTGAAAAAGTGTTTCCTCATCTCCGTTCTGAATGCCTTACCCCTTATTCTTAAACTGTGGCCCCTGGTTCTGGACAACCCCAACACTGGGAGCATGTTTTCTGCCTCTAGCGTGTCCAAACCCTTAATAATCTTATATGTTTCAATAAGATACCCTCTCATCCTTCTAAACTCCAGAGTGTACAAGCCCAGCCGCTCCATTCTCTCAGCATATGACAGTCCCGCCATCCCGGGAATTAACCTTGTGAACCTACGCTGCACTCCCTCAATAGCAAGAATGTCCTTCCTCAAATTAGGGGACCAAAACGGCACACAATACTCCAGGTGTGGTCTCACTAGGGCTCTGTACAACTGCATTATATTGTGAATAATTTTATGACCACAAATGCAATCTTGACTGAGAGTATTAAATAAATAAAATTGTATTTGTAAATAAAAATCAAAGGACCAAATATTTGTTCCCATAATTTCCTTATCTGTGACAGTTGTAGCTCATTAAAGATTGTTGCTACAGTATGTCAACAAAACAGATTTCAAACCATTTCTCTCATTGTCCTGCATCATTTGCAGAATGGCTTTGCCTATATTCAGCACCCAGACTCCGACAAAAGATGGTTTCATCACCTCCGATAATCTAGTGTTTATTTCAGAATGAAATGCCTCATTTTGTGATGTCATCATTTTTTTGTTAATTATATTAAGTTGACGAGTGTTATCAAGATTTGTTGTGGGCAGCCAATTAGAACATTTATCAAAAATACAAATACATAATTCATTTGCTGACATAAGCATCTGCAAGGTAACTTCTCACTTTTTATTATTATTATTATTGCTTTATTTATATAGCACATTTTAAGTCAACTTGCATTGACACCAAAGTGCTTTACATAAATTAAATAATAAATTTACATACAAACCATAGAAAAAGGTTAAAAATAAAGAAAGAAAGAAAATGAACACAACACATTATAGAGAGAACACAAACATCCCCCCACAACAGAATCAAAAATGTCCACTGTGGGGAAAGGCAGCAGAAAGAAACACCCGAGGTCGGGGCCCATTTGTGGCCTTGCAGCCAGTCCGATGTTTTCAGGGCCCTTTTGCCGTAAAGCTGGAACACTGGCGTCGGGTGAAACAATTCCTCAAGCGGCTTGGAAAGTCTGGAGCGGCTGCCTCCTCCCCGGAGACCGGAGAACTCGTAGACTTCAGGCCGCGCCGGTTGGAGCTCCGACCCCGGCGAACTCGATCCCTGGCTCCGCGGCGCTCCAAATCCAGCGCCGCCCGCGGCCGGACGCCCGCAGAATAGTAAAACTTGTGTTTTACTATTCATTATTAAATGTTCAAATTCAAATTTAGAGATGATGATTATTGTTGAAAGTAGCTGGCCATCTCATTTATTTAAATGATTTCAAAAATTATGTTTTATGATTTCCCCTTGATGATCAGCTTCCTTAAGGGCCTGTCCCACTGTACGACGTAATTCAAGAGTTCTCCCGAGTTTCCCCTGATTTGAACTTAGAGAATTACGGTAATAGCCGTTCGTTGGTACTCGGGGCTCTCGTGGACATTTTTCACAGTGCTGAAAAAACACGAGTCACCGCGTTTCCCGAGTACCTGCCGTTAGCGTTACGAGCCGCTACTAGACGTCCATGAGCTCCGACGTAGACGCTATGTATTTTCTACGTACTTACCACGAGTTTGATTTTTTTTAAACTCAGGAGTGCTCTTGAATTACCTCGTACAGTGGGACAGCCCTATAACTTCTCAATATTTGAATATCTTTCTTTCCTCCATAATAATATCTTTGAACACCGTTACCCTTTGGCTTGGTGCACCGTGCAAACCTCTGATGCTTCTCCTATGCTGGAAATAGGAAATGAAATCTGCAAATGCTGGAAATGCTGATCAGAAAGAGAAACAGAGTTAACATTTCGGGTCAAAGACATTTTTCAGGACATATGTCTCCATTTCCCATGTTATCAGATTGCTTGTCTGACATTGTTTGGATGAGTTGCTATTCCTCCACTGCATAGATAAAACCCATCATCTACAAGTCCATTTTGGCACTGATGTCATCTCTCTCCTATGGACCATTTTAAATGGTCCTTGTGCGATCTTAGCATTTTATTCATACCTGGACCATGTTCCAAACTCAAAGTTTTTCAATCATGAAAATGCCTGTTTCCACTGTAGGAGGAGTCTCGGGAATGATCTTAACAAATGGATAAGGGTGCAGGTTGGTATATGGACTCGGTCCGGAGTTGAAGTTTGAGGCTTGGCAAGTGACTGGCTACTAGGACTGGTTGGGGAGGCCTGATTGGTGTTACATTGAGTCAACATCAAAGGAACAGGCCATTTGATACAACTCATCTACACCACAATTTGTGTTTATCCTGACCCTCCCTCTCCTCTTCATCTGATGCTGGCAGCTTATATTGTTCTCTCTCGTGAGATTGCCTAGATTTCTTGTTAATGCTTTCATGTTCTTTGCCACATACATCACATTTTCAATTTTCCAGCAAACAGATTTCGGGTTTGTTGAATGTTTCATTGTACAGTAAATTTTTCAGAATTCTCTTTCATGACTGTCTTATCTGCGATGATTTAAAAGGAATAAAAAGAGAAAAATACAGGGAATATATGGCAAATCAGACAAAGAGAAATAGTAGCGATGTTACAAAACTTAACTTCAGCGGTGCTGCAGTGCTGCCACTGGCCGTGTGCGCGACTTTGGAACCTTTGAGGAGGGGGGGGGCTGGATTAGAATGCCGTTTTTGCCTGCCTGTCGGAGGCGGACTTACTCGGGCTGCCAGCTACTGATGAAAAATCGATCGGACTTCCGTTCCCGAATTTTTTAATTTTTTAATCGCGAGACAATTTAATAATATGATTAAAATAAAAAGCGACTTCTAACGCCCTCAACGGCTACAATGTGACGGATCGCATGAACGGGACAAAACAACGGGTAAGTCGTCTATTTTACATATAAACTTGCTTCTTGGGATGGCTTTAATCAAATTTTACGTTGCGAAAATGTGATTTGTGCCCCATACGAACTGGCAGTGTTTTTCCTGCCAATATGGGGTTCAAATTCACCGCAAATGCAACGTTCCAATCGATCGCGTTCCAGAAAAACCCATTCGCAAGATGAATTAAATGCCGTTTTTTGAACAATCATGTCATAAGAGCATCTAAATCGTCTATATTTTGTGTTATTGTCTATCCATAGTCAATATTTTTATACTAAATATCAGTTTTAGTCCCATGTATTGTGCAAAAAAATAATAATTTTGATTATATTGAGTGGATGTTTCTAGATTAATTTATGGGAATTAAACATTAAATTCCTTCCATCTGGCATATAAATTCATGACAGTGAGATTTTAAAATCATGTTATATTGTGAATTCTTGTGTGAATGGGATTAGTTTGTTATTTGGATATTTAGGCTATTTAAAAAATATATCCTTTTCTTAAGAAATTGAATCTACAGGACATTGTTAATGGGAAAGTAGTGGGCAGAAAGGCATGTTATGTGTGGTTTGAAGATCAAAAACTTGTAGTTTACAATGCCAACATTGAAAAGTTGAGGAAAAACAAGGTGTACAGAGTTGCTTATTGGTTACCATCTGAGGAGTATGATGATGCCACTGATTATGATATGCCAATGTACCAGCTAGCAACTGATCTTCTCCATAAAGACTTGGTCCATTGCTAGAAATTGTAATTTATTTACCTATCTGTTACAGACTTCCAGCATATTATACAATAATATTAAAGTTCTGATCTTGAGAATATCACATTTTTGAATTTTCAAGGCAGTCTGGGTGTTTATTGCTATTTCCGTCACAACGGACAATTTTGTAATTAGCTACAATTAGGTAACTAACTAATTATATGCTTTAATTTCAGGTCATCCAAGTAAGATTGTTTTATATTTGTTTCAGAATGCTTCAATCTATAATAACTGAAAATTTCATTGTTCTTAATTTTTAAGAAAGTTATGGGCTTTTGACTGTCCTCGATCACAGCTTTTGAGTTAAGTCAATGGAAAAGCAATCGGGAAAAATATGCTAATTTCCGAGTGTGAAAATGGCCATAAAGTTTTTAATACTGAAGATATGAAAGTGAATTAGGTGTCAAGTTAAACGTCTTTTTATGCTTTATCTGATGGGATAAATTGCAGACGATTTTTAAAATCTCAAAATTTTGTAACATTGCTAGAAATACAGGTAATATTTCAACAGACAGCGGGAGCCCCTCTGATCAGGTCCCAAACTAGCGGTGGGAGAGCAATTGATTTATGTCAATATCAGTCTTACTTACATTTAGAAGTATTTTATTAGATTAATATTCAGAGTCTGGATTATTGATCCAGAAGATACACACATATGTTGGAGTAACTCAGGGGGACAGGCAGCATCTCTGGATAGAAGGAATGGGTGAAGATTTGAGTCAAGACCCTTCTACACATACAGGTACAAACTGCTCACTGAAAACCCCAAGCAAGCCACAAGATATAAGGATCAATCTGGAGAGAGGAATAAATGCGAACATTGCAAGCAACATCCACATTCCATGAACAATAAAAGTGTCAGCCTCCATCCTGAGTACACCGATGGCCTTTTTACTGCTTGTTGCTGTCAGCAGCCTTTGATCAGCTCTGGTGTCAAGATGATGAGAACTCTATCATTGTGTCCAAAGATCATAGATCGGATCTATGGTTGTGTCTGGGAAGAGAGGGAGTGAGAGTGCGTTACGATGATGCAGTGGTTGAGTTGCTGCCTCGCAGTGCCTGAAGACCTGGGTTCGATAGCGACTGCGGATGCTGTCTGTACGGAGTTTGTACGTTCTCCCCGTAACCATGAGGGTTTTCACCGAGATCTACGGTTTCCTCCCACACTCCAAAAACTTACCTCCAAAACTAAAAACTAAGTAGAACTCCAGGTCACACAAGAGACACGGGTGAGGGATCCATCTATGACTGCTGGGGGGGTGGGAGGTGGGGAGAAGGGAGAAGCCATGTTTGCATTGATGACAACCAGGGACATCTGCTAAATCTTCCCTTCCTTTTATTCGCTGTCCTGGCTCTTCCTAAGCCAAACACCTGTGTTTTAGATGTCCCAACTTACTCTTGAAAAAACCTTTCAAATAAAGAAAACATCTCTTTTAACTCTCGTATTAATTTTTCAATAAATAAATAATAGTTTTAAACAATTGTTTCAATTCATTTTATTAATAATCCATGGGGTCTAATGTGGTTGAAGGGGGTTTCAATAGACTAAGTAAGGGAAAGGTGGAGTTGGCACAATATTAAATAGGAGATGATACAAACCTATTTCCCATTTTAGAAAGAAGGGTCCTTCCACTGCTGGACATGGGGGGCACGGTATGGTGGAGACGCCCCTCAAAATAAGGGAAGGTATCCCATGCCAGGGGGCCACATGAGTGGCACGGGTGGGGGACAGTTTTGTTAAATCTGAGAAATGTATAAACACTGTATTGAACAATTTGTATAGCCTCCGAAAATGTGGGATGAATTTTTCGCACGGTTCACGTATTGTATATATTTATTACCTGAATAAAGTCTATTTTGAAATTTAAAAAAAAATTAGAAAGAAGTTTGAATGTCGTGTATCTGTTACACACACTTATACCTCTGAACGACTTTTCAACCGTTCTGTCTTAATTAGCTCTTATTTATGCCAGGAAAATCAACAATCATTCGAACATGTTGTAGAGTATACTCAGTTATTAATCATAATTATAACTGGTCCATACATACTTGCTTATATTACAAACAGGAACAGAGACAGACACAGGACAAGGCTGATCCATGACGGTGAGCTGGGTATGGCATCAACATAGTGAAGTAGTTCAATATTTGCAGTCCGTTAGCTGACAAGCTTTCAACTAGGCAACCAAATATAAAATCCTCTTGTCTATATTTTCCAACTTGGTTACTTGGTGTAGATAGCATGTTGTTTATAGACAGGCTTAATTAACGCATTAGTCAAATTCAGGCGCAAAATGCCATTGTTTAATGACGTTGGTAAATATGCGACAGCTGTAGCTGGACAAACAGATACGGAGATCCTATGAATTTCTAGATGTAAGCTGCATTGTTTTTTAACTATCTGTAAAATATAATGAGGTTATGTCAAATACGTACCAGATGTTACTATGTAACAGAGCATTCAGATTATAGTACATATTTCCAACATTAACATTTGGATTTATAGAAAATTAAATTTGGGATACAATCCAGATATTGAAAAGAATAATCCGTATTCAGGATTAACATCCGTTGGTAAATATTGCATTTATTACATTGCATTTTAAGACCTGGGCCTGCAAGATGCTAGATGGCGCCTGCCTGCGGCGACTTTTGCGGAGCTCCGGAAAAGAAAAGGCTCAACTACAACTTCCAACAACTTAACTGGATCAGAAAAACGGCAGAAATCGGTGCCGTTTTGGACAAGCTGCTGGAGCACCTCAAGGCTCTCGCAATTTCGCGAACTCCCGCAGCTGCGGGAACCCCGGACTTTAAATTTTCCCACGCTGGCTTTGGAACTCACGACCCGACTGTGGATCACAGGTACTGTACCTTGAAACCCCGGGATGACCCCCAGAGCCGACGGGCTGGATCTTCCAGGAACAACGGAGCTGGAGCTGCCGACTTTGAGGGAACCCCCGTTCGTTACGGAGCTGGAGCTGCCGTCTGTGAGGGAATCCCCGTTCCAGCGCAGGTCCGCAGAAACAGCAGGTACGCAAGTACAGTACCTGGAAACAAAGAGGAAGCCTCCATGTGTCCGGAAATGTGGCCGTCGGGCAGGACTTCAGGTCAGAATGAAGCGCAGGGGCCTTCGGCCCCCTCTCCCTACTATCCTACTGGCTAATGTACAGTCCCTTGAAAACAAAGTGGAGGACTTAAGGGCAAGACTGCTTTATCAAAGGGAGCTGAGGGAATGCTCTGTGTTCTGTTTCACAGAGACATGGCTCACCCCCAGCTCCCCAGACTCAGCGGTCCAGCCTGAAGGGTTCTCCATCCACCGTATGGACCGTACACAGGCATCTGGGAAAGGGAGAGGAGGGGGCGTCTGCCTCATGGTCAACTCTGCATGGTGCTCAGACGTGGCAGTCCTGTCCAACTCCTGCTCTCCACACCTGGAACATCTGGCGGTGAAGTGCCATCCCTTCTACCTCCCGAGAGAATTCCCCTCCGTTATCCTGACCGCGGTCTACATCCCACCCCAGGCAGACGTCCGTCTGGCACTGGAGGAGCTGCACGCCGTGGTCAACAAACACCAGACATCTTACCCCGAGGTATTTACCACCATTGCTGGGGACTTCAATAAGGCGAACCTCAAGGAATCACTCCCCAACTTCCACCAACATGTCTCCTGCTGCACCAGAGGACCTAACACCCTCGACCACTGCTACACCACCATTAAGAATGCCTATCGTTCTATCCCTCGCCCTCACTATGGTAAGTCCGACCATACAGCGGTGCTGCTTCTTCCTGCCTACAAGCAGCAATTGAAGAGTGCACCCCCAGAAGTGAGGACAGCACAGAGCTGGTTGAGGGGGGGGGGGGGGGGGCAGAAGAACAACTCCAGGACTGTTTGGAGTCTGTAGACTGGGCAATGTTCAAGGACTCGGCAACGGACTTGAACGAATATGCCACAGTCGTTCCAGACTTCATAAAGAAATGTGTGGAGGACTGCTTCCCTACGAAAACCTTCCGAGTGTTTCCCAATCAGAAACCTTGGATGAACTTTGAGATCCGCACTCTCCTGAAGTCCAGACACAGGGCATTCACCTCCAATGATACAGTGGCCTACATGAAGACCAGATACGACCTTGGTAAGGCCATCAAAAAGGCCAAAAGGGACTTCTGCTCCAAACTGGAGGACGAGACAGATGTTCGGCAGCTGTGGCAGGGCCTGAATGCAATCACCTCCTACAAGGCAAAACCAGGAGGCAGCTCGAATGTCGGTGTAACATCACTCCCTGACGATCTCAATGCGTTTTACGCACGCTTTGACAGGGAGAATACTGATGTGCCTTCCCGATCCCCCATTCGCTGTGATGGCATTTCAGTCTCAGTCACAGAGACCGATGTCAGGAATCCTTCAGGGGGGTGAACCCCCGAAAAGCACCTGGTCCTGATGGTATACCCCGTTCGTGTTCTAAAAACCTGTGCGGACCAACTGGCGGGAGTTTTTACGGACATTTTCAACCTCTCACTTCTGAGGTCTGAGGTCCCCACCTGCTTTAAAAGGGCATCAATTATACCAGGTGCCCAAGAAGAGTAAGGTGACGTGCCTCAATGACTATCGACCAGTGGCACTAACGCCGGTGGTGATGAAGTGCTTTGAGAGGTTGATCATGGAGCAAATCAACTCCTACCTCGACAAAAACCTGGACCCACTGCAGTTCGCGTACCGCCACAACAGATCAACGGTGGATGCGATCTCGCTGGCCCTCCACTCTGCTCTGGACCACTTGGACAACAAAAACTCATATGTCAGGCTGTTATTCATTGATTACAGCTTGGCATTTAACACAATCATCCCCTCCAAACTGGTTACCAAACTCGCAGAACTGGGTCTCTGCGCATCCCTCTGCAACTGGATCCTCGACTTCCTCATCCACAGACCACAGTCTGTTCGTATTGGTGGAAATGTGTCAGCCTCGATAACAATCAGCACGGGAGCACCTCAAGGCTGCGTGCTCAGCCCCCTGCTGTACTCACTCTATACCCATGACTGCGTAGCGAACCACAGTGCGAACTCCATCATCAAGTTCGCTGACGACACCACTATTGTGGGGCGTATCACTGATGGGGATGAGTCAGAATACAGAAGAGAGATCGAGCAACTGTCCATATGGTGCCAGCACAATAACCTGGCCCTCAACACCAGCAAAACCAAGGAACTGATTGTGGACTTTGGAAGGAGTAGGAGGGGGACCCACAGCCCCATTTATATCAACGGGTCGATGGTTGAAAGGGTCAAGAACTTCAAATTCCTGGGCGTGCACATCTCTGAAGATCTTTCCTGGTCCGAGAACACGAACGCAATTATCAAAAAAGCTCATCAGCGCCTCTACTTCCTGAGAAGATTACGGAGAGACGGATTGTCAAGGAAGACTCTCTCTAACTTCTACAGGTGCACAGTCGAGAGCATACTGACCGGTTGCATCGTGGCTTGGTTCGGCAATTTGAGCGCCCTGGAGAGGAAAAGACTACAAAAAGTAGTAAACACTGCCCAGTCCATCATCGGCTCTGACCTTCCTTCCATCGAGGGGATTTTTCGCAGTCGCTGCCTCAAAAAGGCTGGCTGTATCATCAAAGACCCACACCATCCTGGCCACACACTCATCTCCCTGCTACCTTCAGGTAGAAGGCACAGGAGCCTGAAGACTGCAACAACCAGGTTCAGGAATAGCTACTTCCCCACAGCCATCAGGCTATTAAACCTGGCTCGGACAAAGCTCTTATTATTAATAACCACTTTCTGTTATTTGCACTTTACCAGTTTATTTATTCATGTGTGTATATATTTATATCATGGTATATGGACACATTTATCTGTTTTGTAGTAAATGCCTACTATTTTCTGTGTGCTTAAGCAACGCAAGAATTTCATTGTCCTATACAAGGACACATGACAATAAACTCACTTGAACTTGGACCTCCAGTACCTCCTCTTGTAATTTGGGCTCTTTTTAAGACAACACTATTAACTTCCCTGAGTTGCCCCAGCATTCATGTCTTTCCCCAGTGATGAGAATAATTCATTTAGCATCTGGGCTGCACAGTGGCGCAGTGGAGGAGTTGATACCTAACAGCGCTAGAGACCCAGGTATGATCCTGACCAAGGGTGCTGTCTGTACAGAGTTTGTATGTTTTCCCTTTGACCACATGGATTTTTTCCAGCTGCTCCAGTTTACTCCTACTTTCCAAAGACGCACGGGTTTGTAGATTATCTGGCTTCTACAGAGTGTGTGGTATTGAACTAGTGTATGGGTGATCATTGGCCAGCGCAAACTCCGTGGGCCGAGGGGCCTGTTTCCACGCTGTTTCTAAACTAAACTAAACACATATACATCGGAAGAGCAACTCCATAAAAGGTGATTAAATATCAAAAGGTTACCTGGGTTTTTAAATCAAGTAGATGAATAAACCAAGAGATCGTATTGTGAATATATAAATCATGACCAATGCAATTCAGTAAAGATAGGTGGGGTGGAGAAGCTTTGTCCGAATATTATCAGCAATATGGAATTACACTTATGAGAAGCAGTTGAGCAGTTCAGCTCCGAAAAGAGGTTGACAGGTCATCTCATCTAAGTTTTTCAAAACTATATAGAAACATAAAAAATAGGTGCAGGAGTAGGCCATTCGGCCCTTTGAACCTGTACCGCCATTCAATATGATTATGGCAGATCATCTAACAGTATCCTGTACCTGCCTTCTCTCCATAACCCCTGATCCCTTTAGCCACAAGGGCCACATCTAACTGTAACTCCCTCTTAAATATAGCCAATGAACTGGCCTCAACTACCTTCTATGGCAGAGAATTCCAGAGATTCACCACTCTCTGTATAAAAAATGTTTTTCTCATCTAAGTCCTAAAAGATTTCCCCTTTATCCTTAAACTGTGACCCCTTGTTCTGGACTTCCCCAACATCGGGAACAATCTTCCTGCATCTAGCCTGTCCAACCCCTTAAGAATTTTGTAAGTTTCTATAAGATCCCCCCTCAATCTTCTAAATTCTAGCGAGTACAAGCCGAGTCTATCCAGTCTTTCTTCATATGAAAGTCCTGACATCCCAGGAATCAGTCTGGTGAACCTTCTCTGTACTCCCTCTATGGCAAGAATGTCTTACCTCAGATTAGGTAGTATGATGTAGTATAAGGATTAAACTGACAATTTCAGCTAAAATGTGGAATGGAATTACCAGTTAAGTTAGCAGCCCTACATTCCATAGCCTCTCGAAAACAAGTTGATCTTCTCGCACCTGTGATCATTGCATGGGAACGCAGCCTTTCCCAGGACATTCTATGGGGGAAAGGTTGCATCGGTGAACAAAACACAACACCAATAGTTGGGTCGACCACCTCCGACCCCTGCAGCTAGTAGCACTGAAACGTTGCAGACAAGGGGGGCTCTGGGAAGGGGCAGTGGTGCGGTCTGTACTGATAAAAAATGCCATATAGATGGGTGCTGGGCGCCCAGTCAAAGACGGAACCTCAGCCTTGAGCCGTGTCGCAAACGGTGCCTAGTGATCTTGAACATAACATCCTGTGATGTGCTCTGCCCTGTACTTGGGGTTTGCGAGTGTATTCCAGAATACGTGCGTTATTTAGTAGTGTAATAAATTACTGAATTAATCAACACTTAAATTAAATTTAAATTTAAATCTCTTTATTTATATAGCACATTTTTAGTCAACTTGCATTGACCCCAAAGTGCTTCACATAATTACATTCACACACACAGGCAAAGGTGGGTGAAGTGTCTTGCCCAAGGACACACACAGGCAAAGGTGGGTGAAGTGTCTTGCCCAAGGACACAACGACAGTATGCACTCCAAGCGGGATTCGAACCAGCTACCTTCCGGTTGCCAGCCGAACACTTAGCCCATTGTGCCATCTATTATCTATACTTATCTATTTATCGAACACAACATATCATTTCATAGAAAAGAAAGGAAAAAAGTAATTATCGTGGGTGAACATGTCAAAACTAGATCTAAAAGCATTGGAATAGAACAATTGAGAACAGAAGAAACTTTCTAACTGAGGGTTGTTGGGATCAGGTGCTGGAGGTTGGGAACTTTACAGTTTTATAGATTAAAAGAGTACATGTGAGAATAATCATAACTGCTTTATTAAAGGGGATGGCAGGCTGAATAGCTTCTGTCTACGATAATAGTTTCGATTGGACTAGAAATCTGTTAATTTTTTTTTACATTTTGCAGAATTTCTCAGAAAATAGCAGAATAATAACCTCACCAACTCTGGCAAATGGACTGTGAAAGGCATGTGGTGTAAACAATAACAATGAGCTATTACAGTACAAGTAACATGAATCATTAAGTGAAGATATATTTACCAAAGAACTTACCTCCAGACCTCACTTTGACTACATTTCTATTACTGGTGATGGCCGGCAACACCATGTGAATGTCCCGACTTAAGATGCTTGCTCAGTTCTGAAACTATTGTGTTTAGCACTGTGGGCTTTCTCTGAGAAGGCAGAACTTTGTCTTCACGATCTCCGCCATCTACCTGTCATAAATACACTAGCAAGGACAAGGATAGTAGACCTTTCACCCCTGGTACAGATTCATACCGTCTCATACCATTATTTTAAGTATGCACGATATGGTAATCAGTTGGATTTTTTTTGTTTCATTTCATTTTAGTATTCCATGGGCCCAGAGTCACTGTCGCATAAAGAAAGATGAAGAATGAGATGGGGGTGAACAGAAGAGTGTAAGAAAGGGGTAAGGAAGAGGGCAGAGGGTGGGGGAGGGGGATGCAGAGGAGAGAAGATGAAAGGGGTATGGGACAGGAAGAGATGAGGAGGAAAGGAGATGGGTTAAGAGGGAGGAATTATTATTGAATTGGAGGCATATTTGTTTTTGAATGATCAGGGAATTGAGTGATATTGGGATCTGTAGCAAAAATGTGTTTGTTATTGACAACAAATTGAATCGTCAAATCTCAACAGAGGAGAAATTGAGTCCTGGAGTAGATTCATAATAATAATAATAAATACTTTATTGATCCCCTCAGGGAAATTCAGATGTCCAGAAGCCCCCAACCAACAAACCCACAGATTCAAAACGAACGCAGACAGAAAATACATAGAATACAATGTGGACACTACCTGAGAGCAATAAATACTTAAAAAGACCAATAATTAACAATTAAAAATTAAAAATTGCAAAATGCATCCCCCTAGCGGTCCGAATTATAAAATCTAATGGCTGCAGGGGTGAAGGATCTCCTGAACCGCTCCGTTCTACAGGGCAGGGAGGGGAGCCGGTTGTTGTTCCGAGTGCTCTTTTGACTGTCCAGAATTACATGGAGGGGATGCCCGGGGTTTTTCAGGATGACCTGCACCTTGTGCCTCATACGCCTCTCAAGCACATCCATCCCAGAGTCTACTCTCCCCTCCAGCACTGAGCTAGCTCGTTTAACGAGTTTGACCAGCTTCTTGTTGTTTTTTGCACTAATGCTGTTGCCCCAGCAGACAACAGCGTAGAAAATAACACTTGCAACCACAGTGTTGTAAAAACATGTGCAGCATTTCATTACACACATTGAAGGATTTGAACCTTCTGAGGAAAAAGAGTCTGCTCTGGCCTTTTTTGTAGAGGGAGTCAGAGTTGACAGACCAGTCCAGTTTGTTATCAAGGTGCACTCCAAGGTATTTATATGTCTGCACCACCTCAATGTCAGCCCCTGCAGCATTGACCGGCTGAAGGGGGAGCTTGGACCTGCCAAAGTTAACCACCATCTCTTTAGTCTTAGTTGTGTTCAGGATGAGACAGTTCTCTTCACTCCAGGCACAAAAGGAACTGGTCAAGTTCCTGTATTCCTCCTCCTGCCCGTTCCTTACACATGTCACAATCGCTGTATCATCTGAATATTTCTGTACGTGGCATGTGTCAGACTTATAGTTAAAGTCTGCAGTATACAGGGTGAAGAGGAACGGGGCCAGAACCGTTCCCTGTGGGGCTCCAACATTGCACACCACTGTGCCAGAGACACTGTCCCCCAGCTTGACAAACTGTGGCCGACCCGTCAGGTAGTCGTATATCCAGGAGATAAATGTGGAATCCACCCCCATCTTCTTAAGCTGTCATTCAGAATCAGGGGTTGGATGGTGTTGAACGCACTTGAGAAGTCGAAGAACATAATCCTCACATAGCCACCGGGTTTGTCCAAAAAGGAGTAGATCCGGTGCAGCATGTAGAGGACTGCGTCATCCACCCCAATGTTCTCCTGGTATGCAAACTGTAGTGGGTCGAGTGCGTGCTGGACTTGTGGTCTCAGGAGACGAATGAGTAGCCGCTCCATTTTTTTCATGATATGGGATGTAAGGGCCACCGGTCTGTAGTCGTTGATCTCGGTCGGCCGCCCTGCTTTGGGAACCGGCACGAGACATGATGTTTTCCACAGACCTGGTACCCTCCCTGACTGGAGGCTCAGGTTGAAAATGGTCATATTGAATCATGATCATGATCATATTGAATATTGGGGCACGGTTGAGGAAGCACATGGCCAACTACTATCCTTTTGTGTTCTTGTGAGTGAGAGGGAGGGAGAAGGTTTGTAGAATAGAGGGACAGAGGAGAAGAGAGAGGAGAGGGAGGGATAGATGGAGAGAGGAGGTGGAGAAGGCAGGAGTATAGGGAAGAAGGCCATTGTTGTAGTTGAAACCTGGAACTCTCTACCCAACAACATCGTGGGACTGTTTTTACTAGAAAAACTGCAGTGACTGTTCACTCCCCTACACCAGGAAAATAAATGCAGGTGTTTCCAGGGAGGCCCACATTCTAAAAGGTGAATAAATAAATTGACTGTTCTCAGCAAAAGCAAAAGCCTCCAGAGTCTGTAAAACCAAATAGGCCCTCAGTCAATTCTAAACAATAATTCTCAAACAACCAATGCAAAAGCCTTCTTTCCCTTAAACAGATCAGTGCAGACTTCCTGAATTTCTCCCTTCTATTTTTAAGACATAGGGCCAGATCATTAGCTAGTGGTAATGTAGAGAAAGGCTGAATAACTCTGTTCCACAGGTCAGCCTGTTTCTGATTCCATGCTGGGCCTGTTGCTTGCAATATGAATCGGACCACCCTTGAATAAGGAAATAAGTTCAAGTAAGTGGTATTTTTTACTTTATCTTAATAATTTACATTCCTTTTTATACATGCACACTTTTAGTTTTTTTCATATATTTTTATTTAACTTTCTCTATGTGGGCTACTGTACCAGTGACCATTTTGCTGAATATCTACGCTCGGTCCACCAAGACCTTACTGGATCTCCCGGTTGTAAACCACAGTCCCCTCCCACCTCCAACCCTGCCAAAAGTGATAATTTGAAAAGAGATTGTTGTCAAAAATGCTGGAGAAACTCAGGGGGTGAGGCAGCATCTATGGAGCGAAGGAATATGTGACGTTTCGGGTCGAGAGAAGAGATTGGAAGAGAGACTATTGACTAAATTCTACTTACAATAAATGTTCAAGAAGTTAAGAAGTCAAGAATGTTTAATTGTCATATATACTGACAATGGAACATGAAATCAAAGCATTCCCACTGGACGTGTAGTTTTGGGGTTAAAAGAGTTGGGTCAGTGAAAGATTTTAGTTTATAGATTAGTTTAGATGGTTATAATTGCCCTGGTTCCAGTTTTTAGTTAAATATTTTCTGCACCGTGCCAAAGTTTTTTCATTTATAAACTCTATCTGTAATAAAACTGAAATTGCTCGATGTATGCAATACGTCAATAAAATGTGTTCACACAATTTAAAATAAAGCATGTTGCACTTTTGAAAATTGGCTTTATCTGAAATAGAGACCTTTTGTGCCCATTTCTGAATATCGGTAATAGCCAGGACAAGGTGCAGAATTAACGTCATTCTAGAAAACAGAGGGTTGTGATGGAAGGTTGTTTAAACTCACTGGAGAACTGTGACCAGTGTTGTTCAGTGCTGGGCCCATTGCTGTTTGACATCTAAATTAACAATTGAATGAGAATGTACAAATCATGATTAGTACATTTGCAGAGGACAATAATATAGGTGGTATCGTAAACTGTGAAGTTCATTACAGAGAGATCATGATCAGCTGGACAAATGGGCCAATGAATGGCAAATGGAGTTTAATTCAGATAAGTGAGATGTGTTGCATTTTGGAAAGCCAAACCAGGGCAGGACCTTCGTAGAGAAAAGTAGGGCCCTATGGAGTGTTGTAGAACAGAGGGATGCTCTGAAACTGGCATAACAAATAGATAGGGTGGCGGAGAAGTCTTTTGGTTCTCTGAACTTCATCAGTCAGGGAATTGAATATAGAAGTTAGGACATTATGTTACAGTAATACAAAATGGTGGTGTGGCCACATGCGGGCGGCATGAGGGTGTTGCGTTAAAGTTGCTGCTTTACAGTGCCAGAGACCTGGGTTCGATCCCGGCTATGGTTGGTGTCTGTACGGAGTTTGTACGTTTTCCCCGTGATCGCGTGGGTTTTCTCTGGGCACACCGGTTTCTTCCCACACTCCAAAGACATTCAGGTTTGTAGGGTATTTGACTTTGGTAAAGATTGTAAATTGTCCCTAGTGTGCAGGATAGTGCTAGTGTATGGGGATCGATGGTCAGCGCGGACTTGGTGGGCCAAAGGACCTGATTCCACACTGTATACGTAAGCTAAAACTAAACTTGGAGTATTGTAATCAGTCTTGATCACTCTGCTATTGGATAGATATCATTTAGCTGGAAAGAGTGCAAAGAAGATGTACAAGGATATTGCTCAGAATCAAGGGTCTAAGCTCCAGGGAGAGGTTGGGGAGTATGACTTTATTCTTTGCAGTGCAGAAGGCAGAAGGGTAGTTTTATAGCAAAGTATAAAATCACAATGGGAAATAGATAGGGTGAATGCACAGACTTTGATTTTCCCAGGGTAAGGGGGCATCAAGAACCAGAGGACATAAGTTTAAGATGAGAGGGGAAAGATTTATAATAAACCCGAGGGGCAACATTTTTCAAACAAAGGGTGGTGGGCATTTGGACGAGCTGCCAAAGGCAATAGTTGAGGCAGATATAATAACAACATTTAAAAGACATTTGGATAGGTACATGGAAAGAAAGGTTCAGAGGGATATGGGCTAAACACAGAATATAGGACTAGCTTAGATGGGGTATTTTGGTCGGCATGGATACATTAAGCCGATGGGCCAGTTGTATGCTGTATGACTCATGACTAAATGTTTCTTCATTGATCAGCAGGGTTTTATTGTGCATCCAGGCATTTGTTTCGAAGATAAATATTCTGCAGGGAAATTTCCAAGCCAACAAGTTCTACAAAACAAAAGTTATTTTTAACTCACAAAATAATCATGCTTTTCCAACCTTATTTCTCTTGGAACATTCCATCTGTGAGGACTGTACTGCAAGATGGGGTTCTTCTGATGTCTCAGAAGCACCATTCTGCTGCCTACCATCATTACATCATCCATTTGTTCAGAAGCAACACCTCCAGTAGCTGGAAAAGTGCTGCCTGCTTTGTGGTGTATCCCTTAAAAAGTTTCCGTGGACCACATCAGCACACTGCCCTGATCAATATATTTTGTTACTGCAAAGATTACACCTCCTCGGTTACATGGTGACTACATGAATAGTGATATTTCAATAAAGAAGGCAATAATGCTAGCTTCAGCACAGAGAAACACCAATAATGCTTTTCTGTACACCTCGTCATTAAAGTTCACATTCTTCATGCGACTAAAAAAGCAGTGTAAGAACCTGTCCCACTTACGCAATTTTTTCGGCGCAGCAGATCGCTGAAATTTAAAAAAAATTATTAATAGTTTTTTATTGGAGGGAAAAAAAAAAATCACAGTACATCTGACGTATGGCATTACATTTTCCCCCATTTTGTTTTTTATAAATAATAATAATAATAATATAAACAAAATAACCCTAACCCACCCTCCCTAAACACCTCTTGGCAGCTTATTTTTTCACAATCCAAATATATCACAAAATAAAATGCACTTTTTAACAATAATAAAGTAACAAAACAGAATAAAGGCGGATCCCCACTTACTGTCAAGTGCCCTCAGTCAATAGGTAGTTCCTTTAGACCCTCAAAGTATGATAAAAAGGGTTCCCATTTCAAATAAAACTTTTTCACAGACCCCCTCAATGTGAATTTAATCTTTTCTAGTCTTAAAAAAAACATGACGTCTTCCAGCCAAGCAGCGGCAGATGGAGGAGTGGTAGATATCCAGACCAGCAAGATTCTCCTACGGGCCAAAAGTGATGTAAATGTAATGATATCAGACTGGGTTGTATTTAAACCCAAGGTTTTATCTGTTACATCAAATACAGCTACAAGCGGGCAAGGTCTCACTGTCATCCCAAGGACTTCACCGATGGTTTTAAAAACCACTGCCCAGTAATTAACAAGTTTGGGGCAAGACCAGAATGCATGAGCTAGATTGGCTGGAGAGAACGAGCACCTGTCACAGCCAGCGTCCGTCCCTGATATATGTTAGCAAGCCTGGCTTTGCTTAAATGAACCCTGTGTAAAACTTTAAATTGTATGAGCCCCAATCTAGCACATGATGACGAGGAGTGGACTTTTTTCAGCATTTCTGTCCAGCATTCCTCAGACAGATCCATACCAAGGTCATCCTCCCACCTAGCTTTAACTTTGTTCAGGATTTGATCTCCTAAATACATCAATTGAGAATATACTGCAGAGATCAGTCCTTTATTTGCAAAGGTAAGAGTGAGTTTATCCAACACTGTGACAGGAGGGAGATCAGGAAAAGAAGGACATTTTTTCATGACAAAGTGGCGGACCTGAAGATATTTAAAGAAATGATTATGTGGGAGGCCATGTTTTTTGTGTAGGTTTTGTTTTCTTAAATGTTGAAAATCCAGTGGTGACCAGAAAAAGGTACGACTCTTTGGGACACTACTCAAGACAAACAGGTTAGATTCAGATTCAGATTCAGATTCAGATTCAGATTCAATCTTTATTGTCATTGTGCAGTGCACAGTACAGAGACAACGAAATGCAGTTAGCATCTCACCCAGAAGAGCGAACATAGAATAATGGAACAGCAAAATATATATATATGTACATACATTAGCAATAGAGCAATTTTTCTGGGGGAAGGAGTGTCCGGGGGGAGGGGGGGTGACTGGCAATCACCAAGGTGCAGAGTTAAGTTGTGTAACAGCCGCAGGGAAGAAGCTGTTCCTGAACCTGCTGGTAAAAAGTCTGTGGCTGGTGTGAGAGCGGTCCTTGACGATGCTGCGCGCCCTTCGCAGACATCGCTTGCTCTGGTGTCACCCCATAACTGTGAATGCTGGGCAAAGCAAACCTTCACTTCTGTACAGAAATAATTCAAATCAGATCCCACGTAGTATTTAACATTCTACTGCAGAGTTACATCCTCAGTGTTGTATCCTTGTCTGGATAAAACAATTGTGTGACTCATTCATTGGGCTGTTATGTTGAAAATTAATTCATAAAGCAAGTTTTCTGTTGAAAATGTTGTTGTCATCCTGTGAGAATAGTGGATTGATATCTCCCTCAAATGTTCATCATGCTTTGGTTTCATGCTGGGTCAATTTTGCTTCATGAGTATTTATGATTTGTTAGTATTGGCTGCCGAAATTTAAACTGCAACCAAGAGAACAGACATGGTTGCACAATTTATATATGAAGGGTAACCTCATGAGAGATGCTAAGATTCAAAATGTGATGATACTTTTGTTTCAATTTATGGGGAACACAGTGATACTTGCTGCTACCTCACAGCTGCAGCAACATGGGTTTAATCCTGACCTCAGGGCTTGTTTGGTGTGTGGAGTTTGCATGTTCTATCTGTGACCCCCATAGGTTTACTCCCAGTTTCCTCCCACATTCCATAAATGTGTGGGTTGATAGGTTACTTGGTCATTGTAAATCGCCTCTAGTGTGTAGATGAGTAATAGAAACTGAGCATATGGTTAGAATAAAATAGGGGAGGGTGGAATTAGTATAGGGATGCATGCGTGATGGTCAGCCTAAACTCACTGGGCTGGGGGGCCACATCACTACACTGTCCTTATCAATATATGTTGTTACTTCTTCAAAAAACTCAAATTAATCAGATTAGTTCCATCAACTAAGTTACACTGACTAACTTTGATCAACTCCTGCTCTTTCAAGTGTAGGTTAATCCTGCTCCCTCAGAAGTTTACTAATAACATCCCGAATAAACTTTTCCAATAGCTTCAACAAGCAAGTTCATGGGTGTAAATATCATCAACAATCTGAGTTGGTCTAACCACATTTGGTATGTCCCCATTGAGTCTTGCTCATTTCTACAGATACAACGCATGAGGGGATGTAGCGGTAGGAATTAATAGGAACCTGAGGGTCAACCTTTTCACACCGAGGGTGGTGGGTATATGAGACGAGCGAGCTGCCAGAGGAGGTAATTGAGGCAGGTACTATGACAACATTCAAATGATATTTAGAAAGGTAAATGGATAGGAATGATTTAGAGGGATGTATCCCAAACATCGGGAGATGGGACTAGCATTGATGGGGCATCTTGGTCAAGTTGGGCCGAATGGCCTGTTTCCGTCCCATATGACTATGATGAAATTGAAACAGGTGGAGGAAGTGATCAAATTTCTGACTAATCAAACACAAATCGAGAAATTATTGCTAACATACAGAATATTCCTTCAGGAATAGCTACCTCCCCACAGCCATCAGGCTATTAAACTTGGCTCGGACAAAACTCTGAATATTAATAGCCCATTAGATATTATTTGCACTTTATCAGTTTATTTATTCATGTGTGTATATATTTATATAATGGTATATGGACACACTGATCTGTTCTGTAGTCAATGCCTACTATGTTCTGTTGTGCTGAAGCAAAGCAAGAATTTCATTGTCCTATCAGGGACACATGACAATAAACTCTCTTGAATCTCTTGAATCTTGAATCTTGAAGCATTTGATTTGTATCCATGGCTCAAACAAAAATAATACAGAGTTCTCACCTTGTGAATCAAGTGTGAAAAATGAACAAGCCTTCTGATTACATTTCAGTTTGTCAGTGATGTGTTGATCTTTGACTCTGTTATCAAATGTAAAGCTCTGAAAGGAAAAAGGATGTGAAAAATGTTTATTTCAGCATGAAAGTGTGGGATGTGCTAGGTGGGTGAGTCATTACTTGCAAGATTGTTGCAAGAAGCTCAGGCAATGACAGTGATCAAGCATAAGTGGGGTCACGGGAGCATGTATCAGGGAAAGGGACTAAAAGCCCTGTCCCGCTGTACGAGTTCATTCAAAAAGTTCTCCCGAGTTTGCCCTGATTCGAAATCGGAGATATACGGTAATGGCCGCTCGTCAGTACTCGGGGCTCTCGTGGACATTTTCAACTTGTTGAAAAATCTTCACGAGTGTTCCCGAGCTTACTGTGTTTCCCGAGTACCTGCCGTTAGCGTTACGAGCCGCCAAGAGACGTCCCCGAGTTCTGACGTACCCACTACGTTCATTCTCCGTGCTTACCACGAGATTGATTTTTTTTTAAACTCGGGAGAGCACTTGAATGAACTCGTACAGTGGGACAGGGCCATTATTAGGAGTCAAGAGTCAAGAGAGTTGTATTGTCATGTGTCCCAGATAGGACAATGACATTCTTACTTGCTGCAGCACAACAGAATATGTAAACATAATACAAAACGGAAGATAGAAGTTCAGTGTATCTATAGACCATATATACACAATAAATAAACTGGATGGAGGATGGATGGATAAGGAGGATGGAGTTAGCAATAACATTTGTGCCCGAGCTCACCTACGCACCTGTGCATGTGTTGTGGATGTGGGAGTGTGCATGGACTACCATTGGAATGTATCTCCATGTGTGTGTAGAAACATAGAAACATAGAAATAGGTGCAGGAGGAGGCCATTCGGCCCTTCGAGCCTGCACCGCCATTCAATATGATCATGGCTGATCATCCAACTCAGTATCCTGTACCTGCCTTCCCTCCATACCCCCTAATCCCCTTAGCCACAAGGGCCACATCTAACGCCCTCTTAAATATAGCCAATGAACTGGCCTCAACTACCTTCTGTGGCTGAGAATTCCACAGATTCACCACTCTCTGTGTGAAAAATGGTTTTCTCATCTCGGTCCTAAAAGACTTCCCCCTTATCCTTAAACTGTGACCCCTTGTTCTGGACTTCCCCAACATCGGGTACAATCTTCCTGTATCTCGCCTGTCCAACCCCTTAAGAATTTTGTAAGTTTCTATAAGATCCCCCCTCAATCTTCTAAATTCTAGCGAGTACAAGCCGAGTCTATCCAGTCTTTCTTCATATGAAAGTCCTGACATCCCAGGTATGTATTAATGTCCACACAGCAAAGCCTATTCTTCAATCATCTTGACCCTCTTGTAACTGGACCAAGTTGGTGTGAAAGCTGAAGTGCACTAAAAAAACTACTTTCAAAGAATTTGTGCACAGCCATCTTCCATGCTTCAATATACCATATTTCAAGTGAAAAACAAACATCCCTCAGAAGCAGAGAGTATCCATGTTGAAGTCTTAACGCTTGATGGAGAGGAACTTCGGACATGATTTTACAATTTCTACCCCAGCATTTGGGAAGAAGGGAGATACTTGAGAACCTCAGAGATGCCATAATCATGACCATCTTTTATGTGGCAGAATAGTGCCTCACTCCATTGATCTAATCCACAGGAAGAATAAGAAAATGTTTAAGCACTATTGTCTTCATTCCAGCCTCCATCATCAAGTTGCGGAGGACAGAGGCCACATTCCAAACCAACTCTTATCTGCCTACACATAATTCGTATCTCTCCAAGCATATCCCCATGCCTATCAAAAGTCTCTTAAATGCCACTATCATATCTGCCTCAGATATCCACCACCCCTGGCAGCATGTTCCAGGCACTCACTACCCTCTGTGCAAAAAAAACTTACTCCATATATCTCCTTTAAACTTTGCCTTCCACCTTAAAGCTATGCCAAAATAATATATGCAAAATATTTGATTTTTCAATCCTGGGAGAAAGATTTTGACTGTCTACCCTATCTATGCCTCTCATAATTTTATATACTTCAATCAGATCTCCCCGCAACTTCCACCATTGCAGAGAAAACAATCCAAGTTTGTGCAACCTCTCCCTGTAGTTGATACTCCCTGATCCAGGCATCATTCTGGTAATTTAGATGCTCTTATGACATGATTGTCCAAAAAAAAGAGCATTTATATCATCTTGCGAGTGGGTTTTTCTGGAACGCGATCGATTGGAACGTTGCATTTGCGGTGAATTTGAAACCCATGTCGGCAGGAAAAACACTGCCGGTTCGTATGGGGCCCAAATCACATTTTCGCATCGTAAAATTTGATTAAAGCCATCCCAAGAAACAATATTATATGTAAAATAAACGACTTACATTTTGTTTTGTCCTGTTCATGTGATCCGTCACGTTGTAGGCGTTGAGGGCGTTGGAAGTCGCTTTTTAGTTTAATGTAATTGTTAAATTGTCTCGCGATTATATTTTAAAAAATCGGGAACGGAAGTAGGATCGATTTTTCTTCAGCAGCTGGCAGCCTGAGGAAGTCCGCCTCCTATAAGCAGTAGAAAACGGCATTTTAATCCCACCCCCCCCCCCCCCCCCCCTCAAAGGTGCCAAAGGTAAGTTTGCACATCGCTACAATTTGTGTGTGACTTCAATCTGGCAATGAAAGTGTCCAAGGACAAACAGATTGATATGGGAGAGGGAGTTAAAATAATAAACAACCAAGAGCTTAAACAGGCCTTGTTCCATCTGGACAAACAAGGATAAAGTTGGCCTGGTCCTCACCTTTCCCACCACCAGCCTCAGCATCCAACACATCATTCTACAACATTTCCGCCACCTTCAACGTGATCCACCACCAGTTACATCTTCCTACGCCCACTCATTTCCACTTCTGATAGGGACCTATCTTCTGCAAATGTCCACTTCTGATAGGGACCCACTTCTGCAAATCCTTGGTTCACTCAACCCTAGGTACCTTGCCTTGTGCCACGCAATGATCATCTTGTGATGGTCCCTGGATATTAGGGCACTCCTTGGGTCATCCCCCTCGGCACTTGAGTGACAGGGATGAGGGACTGCCCACAGGCTTCCGGTTACTGCTCAGGGGTTTTCTGGGAGTTTTTTTCTCCCTTCGTTGGAACTCGTTGTGAGTGGATGCTCACAACCATCATTAAAGAACCTTTGAACCTGCCTGGCATCTAAACATTTTCCTGACCGCGTCCAAGCCACTACATTGGTGACCCCGACGTGTCGTGATGGACCAGAACAATGTACAACCCGGTCCCGCGGACATCCACGCTGTCGCGCTGAAACTCCCGACGTTGTGGACCGAAGAGCCTGATATCTGGTTCCAGCAGCAGAAGCACAGTTCGCTCCGCGGGGTGTGACGGTGGATGAAACCAAATACTATTATGTTGTCATTGCCCTTCACCAGGCGACTGCGAGGCGAGTAAAACATTATCTCTGCCCCCCCCCGGCAGGTAACAAATATGCGGGCCTCATGCCCCTACTCATCAGGAGGTTTGGCCTTAGCGAGTCCAACCGGGCAACTTGGATTCTGCGCATGGACGTCCTCGGTGGCGGCCGGCCATCGGTTCTCCTGGAGGACATGCTTGCCCTTATGGCTGACCACGAGCCTTGTTTTTTGTTTATGCATGCCTACCTTCAGCAGTTCCCGCCCGACATCTGCCTGCAGCTCGCCAATGATCCCTTCACAGACACGTGGCATCGGCAAGCGCAGAGCAGGTCAGGGCCTCTATCGACCGCATCACGGCCGCTTCCGGACGATCTCTGCAGCGAAATACGGACGCCATAGAGCACCCCGGCGCAAACATGTCATTCCAGCACGACCCGCCGGCACTTCCCTCCAACGCCAGGAGAGGTCCAGCCAGCGCCACCTTCTATACCACCAGTCGCCATCAGAGGGGGCTGGTGCTATTATCACCGCCGCTGGGGAGCTGCAGCCAGGCATTCGCGGGAAACGCAGGGGCCATCCGTCAGTGATTCGTTCGGTGGCCGGTTGGCCATATTCATCGCGTGTTGGTCTAGAATCGCCTTACTGGGGGTCAGTTCCTCATGGACACCGGGGCGGAAGTGAGTGTGCTGCTTCCGTCCATCGCTGACATCCATGCGGGCAAACACGGCCCCCTCCACACTGCGGTGAACGGGAGCCCTATTCGTAATTATGGGGTCCGCTCCATCTCCCTCGTCTTCGGCAATAGCTGCTTTACATCGCCGACATTTCCCAGCCGCTGCTGGGCGCCAACTTCCTTCGAGCGTATTCACTCCTCGTGGATGTCAAGCGGTGGCACCTGGTGTCTGACCTTTATCTGACCGGGTCCAGGCCACTACAATCTCCAATAAGAAAGAATCCATCCATCTACTTTGAGATTCATTCACATTTACATTGCCAATTTCCCCATAACGAAAAAGCTTTTAGTTATTATTGGTTAGAAATTATACTGGACCAGACACAAATACGATGATAAGGTCATGCCGAAAGCTGTGCATCCTGCAGCAAGTGACTCATCTCCTGACAACGCATTTGCACTATCTTCAAATGCAAAAGATAAGGAATGATTTGTGGGGAAGAAGATGGAATACTCTCCATTTGTCTGCATGATTGCACCTGCAGCAACACTGTAGTTGCTCAACACTATTCAGGACAAAGCAGTCCACTTGATCCTACCCCTTAAACTTTCATTCCCTCCAGCATCATTGCACCATAGCTGTGGGGTGCACAATCTACATCATCCACTGCAGTTATCCGTCTAAGGCTATTCCAACAATACTGCCCGATCCATACTTTTACAACCAAGAAGGACAAGCGCAGCAAATGCACGAAAGCACCACTTTGTTCGATTCTCACAAACACGTTCCTACAGCCTTGCTGGTTAGAATCCTGAATCTTTCTACCCTCTTTCTACAAAGGGGTTCTTCTGCAGTTGTATAGGGCTCTGGTGAGACCACATCTAGAGTATTGTGTACAGTTTTGGTCTCCTAATTTGAGGAATGACATCCTTGTGATTGAGGCAGTGCAGCGTAGGTTCACGAGATTGATCCCTGGGATGGCAGGACTGTCATATGAGGAAAGATTGAAAAGACTAGGCTTGTATTCACTGGAGTTTAGAAGGATGAGGGGCTATCTGATAGAAACATATAAAATTATAAAAGGACTGGACAAGCTAGATGCAGGAAAAATGTTCCCAATGTTGGGCGAGTCCAGAACCAGGGGCCACAGTCTTAGAATAAAGGGGAGGTCATTTAAGACTGAGGTGAGAAAAAACTTTTTCACCCAGAGAGTTGTGAATTTGTGGAATTCCCTGCCACAGAGGGCAGTGGAGGCCAAGTCACTGGATGGATTTAAGAGAGAGTTAGATAGAGCTCTAGGGGCTAGTGGAGTCAAGGGATATGGGGAGAAGGCAGGCACGGGTTATTGATTCATCATGATGATTCATGCTGAATCATCATGCTGAATCATCATGTCCCGCCCCCATTGCCTGCTGACCCACGTCTCTCTCGTCTAATCGGCACCCCTTGATCAGCAGTCCCACCCCCACTGTGTCGTGGAAAGCAGAGATTTAAAATCCGGATTACAAAAACTTGGGGGGTCATGTCCCCCACCTCTCAAAATAGAGGGGGGACTTGTGTCCCCCTGCCACCACCCCCCCTCCCCCCGTGTTTTCCGCTCCTGCCAGCAACACTGTAGGTGTATACTTTCACTTGAAGAACTATTGGGATTCAAGAAGTTGACTCATCGCTAGTTTTTCAAAAAGCAACGAAGAAATGCAATGTGCTGACCTTGTCATCAACATCCGATAAACAAATGAAAGAACATCTAATTTCAAGACTGTTATTACCTTCTTGTCACCTACTAAAGGCAGTGACAGCTGCTGTCATTGAATGCAGATTTGAATTTCATTGCTCTGCGTCAGTTCGCCTTTGAGCACAGTAGATAGTGCTGCTGCACAGATTAGCTAAAATACATTTTAGACATTATTTAATCTTTTTGAAAACAAAATTAGAAGTTTGTGTAATTTTCTTGCTGACGTAATTATGTAATGTGAAACTGCTTTGGAAGTCGCATGAATCGATGAGGCATCTGTTTCATTGCTCCTTCCACATTTCCCATGGGATTAAACAGCCACATAATTTATCTGCGATGCTGCAGAGTGCACAAGGCAAATCCACAAAATGTCAATTTACAAAGGATCCACAAAATGTCAATTTACTGCATCAACATCAAAAGAGGATAGTTATTCTTTGTACATATTTTAGAGGGACACGGGTCATTTTCTGTCTGTTGAAGGAAGAGGGTGGAAACTGCAGCAAAGATCTCAAATAACCTTTGTCTCCTGTTGTACTTTATCTGTCTGAATCTCCAAACTAGAAAGGTAGAAACAGAAATAATGCACTTTGACGAGACGAGCAGGTTGAGTAAAATAAATCTTTGATGACAAACAAAAGAAGTGTACTAAAACTGCTTGCTGGGTCAGCCAAATATATTAAAGCTCCTGTTACACAGGTGGAACTCGATCAACTGAGGAACCAAAAGCCGCGAAAACACACCCGCAATCACGTGATGGCGCCAGCCAATAGCGAGGGTTCGCACTGCCTCAAGCCACCCCCCCCCCCCCCCCCCCCAGAACCCGAGGTAAGGAAACTAGCGGGATGCAGAATGAAGCAACCGGACTGAGTGGAAACGTGGGGCACAACAGGTGGTACAGGCAGCACTGGCGGAATAGAGCCAGCGATCGTTAAAGACACAGGGGAAACAGGCACAACAGGTGCAACTGTGATGATCAGCGGACGACCTCTACGCCGGGGTTGGGCCACCACCACCGGGCTATCGGTATCCACGTGGGCAGGTTTGAGGTGAGCGACCGAAATGATCTCCTCCCGACCCCCAACGTCCAAAGGAAAAGTTGCGACGCCGGGGCGCAACACCCGGACAGGACCTTTATATGTCCGCAGCAGCGGAGTCCGGTGCGAATCACTGCGGAGAAACATTAATAAAACAGTTCTTAAGCTCCGGCGGCACATATACCGGAGCAGTCCCATGCCGGAAGGTTGGAATACGAGCCAGACCGCCTACGTTCTCCCGGAGGTTCGCCAACACAGACGGAGTGGGCTCCTGCTGCCCTTGAGCCACAGGAAGGAAATCCCCGGGTACCCACAGCGGGGAGCTGTACACAAGCTCAGTGAATGACGTATCCAAATCTGCCTTCAGGGTCGTGCGAATACCAAGCAACACCCAAGGTAACTGGTCGACCCAGTCCAGGCCTGTAAGCCTTGCGTTCAGCGCCGACTTCAAATGCCGATGGAAACGCTCCACCAACCCGTTGGCCTGAGGGTTATGGGCGGCGGTGTGATGTAGCTGCGCCCCATACAGCTGCGCCAAAGCCAACCACAAAGCTAAAGAAACTGAGCCCCCTGGTCAGTGGAGATGCCCGCAGGCACGCCAAAACGAGCAATCCATTGGGCCACAAGAGCGTGGAGGTGTTGCCGAATGGAATTGCCTCAGGCCACCTCGTGAAGCGATCCACGACAGTCAGCAGGCGGGTGGCACCACGAGACGGCGGCAGCGGGTCCACTAAATTGACGTGAATGTGCTGGAAACGGCAGGAGGGACACCCAGCAGGGAATACAGGCCCTGACCCAGGCCGCAACCTGCTTATGGAGGCCCAGCCAGACAAACCTGTCCGCCACCAATGCAGAAGTCGCCCAGATGGAAGGATGGGCCAGACCATGGATAGCATCGTAAACACGCCGCTGCCAACCTACGGGGACGATAGGGCGTGGTCTCTCGGTGGACATGTCGTGGAGGACCAACACACCTGCCCGACCGAACGGGACATCAGCCAACATCAACCCCGAGGCAGCCATCCAGTAAACGTCCATTTCGCCAACCTTGCGTTGCGTGGCGGCCAGCCCTGAATAATCCACGCCGGGGTCCACAGACATCACAGCCAGGACCGCAGGGCTAGACAAAGTGTCCGCGACCAGGTTCAGCTTGCCTGCCACGTGCTGAACGCCGGTGGTGAACTCCGACATGAACGCCAGGTGCCGTTGTTGCCGAGCTGACCAGGGGTCGGGCCACTTGGTAAAGGTGAACGTCAGGGGCTTGTGGTCAGTGAAGGCCATGGAGTGCCTGCCCTCGAGGAAATAACGGAAATGGCGGACAGCCAAATAAAGGGCCAGGAGCTCCCCATCGAAAGTGCTGTAGCTTCGCTCCAGGGGTCGCAGGAGATGGCTGAAGAATGCAAGCGGCTGCCAGCGGCCGGTGATGAACTGTTCCAGAACCCCTCCAACAGCCGTATCTGTGGCGTCCACGGTGAGGGCGGTCGGGTCAGCAGCCCGTGGGTGCACCAGCATGGTGGCCTTGGCCAACGCCCCTTTCGCACTGTCGAAAGCAGCCGTGGCCTCATCATCCCACACGAGGTCCCGCGGCTTACCGGCGAGGCACTGAAACAAAGGCCGCATGATCTGGGCTGCCGCCGGCACAAAGTGATGATAAAAACTGACCATCCCGACAAACTGCTGCAGCCTCTTGATGGTGAGTGGCCGAGGGAACTGTCGAATGGCCTCCACCTTAGCGGGCAGCCAGGCCGCGCCCTGCGAGGTGACGTGGTGCCCCACGAAGGAAATCGAGCGAAGGCCAAACTGACACTTGGCGGGGTTGATGACCAGCCTGTGATCCTGAAGCCGCTGGAACAACAACCGTAGGTGCGCGCAGTGTTCCTGGTGGGAGCGGCTGGTGACCAGAATATCGTTCACGTATATGAAAACGAAATCCAACCCTCGGCCCACTATATCCATTAGCCGCTGGAAAGCCCGCACGGCGTACTTTAAATCTAACGACATTCGCAGCCATTCAAAAAGGCTGAATGGGGTGATGATAGCGGTCTTGGGCACATCATCGGGGTGGACGGGAATTTGGTGGTAGCCGCGCACCAGGTCCACCTTGCAAAAGAATGTAGCACCATCCAGGTGGGCCGTAAAGTCCTGAATATGCGAGACCGGGTAGCGGTCCGCGGTCGTTACAGAGTTCCGGTGTCGATAATCCCAACACGGTCTCCACCCCCCCAGATAATTTGGGGGCCATGTGCATCGGGGATGCCCACGGGCTGTCAGAGCCCCGCACAATCCCCATGTCGTACATTTGGCGGAACTCCTCCTTCGTGATGCGCAGCTTGTCAGGTGGGAGCCTGCACGCCTTTGTATGCAGTGGAGAACCGGCGGTATAGATGTGATATACCACCCCATGCTTAAGAGCAGCTGCGCAGAAACTGGGGGGTCAGAAGCTCCGGGAATTCGGCGAATAGGGAAGTATCCAGCCCGTCCCCATCAGCTGCGAATGGACCTACTGTTGATAGTGGTCAGGATGGGGCCATGATTACAGGCATGGGTATCAAGTCCAGTCAGAGGGAAGATGCTCAGCACAGCCCTGGAATCAACGAGGAATCGAAGCCCGGAACAGTGATCCTGGACATAGAGGCGATGGTTCTGGCCTCTACTGGCGATTGGCCGAGGCATTTCCCGGAAGCGAGCAGGGGGCGCGGCATCGATGAGCCTCTACACCCCAACATTGATGGTAGTAGCACCACTGGTGCTTACCACGGTCTCTGGCAGGCGACTGCGGCGCGGCGATGGCAGCGGAGGGCTGGACGTCTCTGCGAGGTTGCTGGTGCAAGGGCGTGGACACCCGGTTGATGGATCCACCGTCCTGCTGTTTGGCGAGCCACAGCTCGTCGGCCCATTCAGCGAGCTGCAGGGGGTCGGCGAAATCCGAACCAGCGAGGAGCAGGCTGATGTCGTCGGGCAACTGCTCCAGGAAAGCCTGCTTGAAAAGCAGGCAGGGCTGGTGGCCGTCCATCAGGGCGAGCATCTCACTCATCAGTGTGGACGGCTTACGATCGCCAAGGCCGTCCATATGGAGAAGGCGGGCGGCGCGATCGCGGCGACTGAGCCCGAAAGTGCAGAGCAGCAGCGCTTTGAGGCCCTCGTATTTGCTGAACGCGGGCGGGTTCTGCAGGTACGGCAACAATCGGGTGGCAGTTTCCTGACTGAGAGCTCCAACCACGTAGAAGTAGTGGGTGGCGTCCGCGACGATATTGCAGAGTTCAAATTGGGCCTCAAATTGGGCAAACCACACTTGAGGCCGCACCGCCCAGAAAACATGCAGTTTCAGGGCCACCGCGTGTTGCTGGGCGGGCTGGGGGTTGAGGTTTGCAGCGGCGTTCATTGTCGGGATCCGAAATCACGATCGGACGGCTTTGGCGAGACGAGCAGGTTGACTGTAATAAATCTTTATTTGTAAACGACAAACAAAAGAAGTATACTAAAACCGCTTGCTGGGTCAGTCAAATATATTAAAGCTTCTGTTACACAGGTGGAGCTCGATCAACTGAGGAACCAAAAGCCCGCGAAAACACACCCGCGATCAGGTGATGGCGCCAGCCAATAGCGAGGGCTCGCATTGCCTCAAACCACCACTGGGTGCCGCTACAGTAGTTCTTATTACTGATGGGTCGTGTCATGAATTGCAGCACTCCAACCTACTGTGGGTCAATACTTTTCAATTGAAATACATAAAAGTGAAGAATAAAAGTTAGAAGGCCAATTATACATATTATATTAGACTTTGGCATGTCAAACCAGGGATGAACTTACACAGTGAATGGAGTAGCCTTGAAAAATGGTGCAGAACAGAGAGATTTGGGAGTATGGGTGTAGGTAGGTGGAGGAGGGTTTTGGCACATTGGTCCTTATCAGTCAGGGAACTGAATATGGAAATTGTGACATTGTATTACAATTATCTAAAGTGTTGATGAGGATGCACTTGGAGTATTGTGTTCAGTTGTGGTCACGACCCGAAACGTCACCAGGAAGCGAGCGGGCACGATCATCTCTGACCTCTCTCACCCTGACCACAAACTCTTTGAATCACTTCCCTCTGGAAGGCGACTCCGGACTGTCAAAGCTGCCACAGCCAGACATAGAAACAGTTTTTATCCACGAGCAGTTGCTCTACTCAACAGCCAAAAATCTGTAGCCTTCCTTTGATCTGGTATTTTGTTGGTTCACATGCTTGATCAATGGTGTTTTATCATTAATGTTTTATTATTATTAATGTTTAGTGTTTTCTGAGTCATTCGTAACTGTCACTGTATGTCATGTTGTTACTTGTGGGCGAAGCACCAAGGCAAATTCCTTGTATGTGAATACTTGGCCAATAAACTTACTTACATACTTACTATTCCTTTTCTCCAGAGATGCTATCTGACCCACTGAGTTACTCCAGCTTTTTGTGTCTATCTTGTTACCGGTGTTTGAGTTATAGGAAGAAATTGGACATTGTGGGACCTTTCTCTTTGGGCATAGAAGGCTGAGGGGTGATTGTATTGAGGTGTACAAGTTCATGAGGGGCATAGATAAAGCGAATGCACACTCAGGGTAGAGGATTCTAAAACAAGTGGGCACAGGCTTAAGGTGAGAGGAGAGATATTTAAGAAGAACTTGGGGAAAAGAGGGCAGTTCATATCTAGAATGTGCTGCCAGAGGAAGTTACAGAAGCTGATACAATTAAGAATTTTAAAAGACATCATCACAGATGTATGGATAGAAAGAGGTATAGAGCGATATAGGCCAAATACAGGCAAATAGGACTAGCCCAGAACTTGGTCAACATGGAAAAGATGGAATGTTTCTGTGCAGTATAGCATAGTCACTCCATGACTCTATATTTCAACAAATACATAACAACCTAACAATTCACAGATGGCTATTCTGCAAAACCACCAACATTATATTTCTGCCCTCTAGGTTTAGAAGGTCCTGAATTTATTTGCATCTTCAAGGTTTCAAGGTTTCAAGGTAAGTTTATTGTCACATGTACCAATTAAGGTACAGTGAAATTTGAGTCACCATAGAGCCATACTAAGTGAAAAGCAACAAGACACACAACCATGTAAAAGTTAACATAAACATCCACCACAGTTGATTCCACATTCCTCACTGTGATGGAAGGCAATAAAGTCGTCCAATCTTCTTCCTCTTGTTCTCCCACGGTGGGGGCAGTCAAGCCATCCGCAGTTGTAGCGATCAAAGCCCTCGCAGTCAACGATCAAAGTCCCCATCGGGGTGATCAAAGCTCCTGTGTCGGGGTGGTTGAAACTCTCTCCGCGGCATGGAGCTCCCGAGTCGGCCTCGTCTTACCAGAGGCCGCGTGCTTCACGATGTTAAAGTCCACAGGCCCCACGGTTGGAGCTTCGATCCCCGGCAAAGGGATCGCAAGCTCCACCATGTTAAAGTCCCGCAGACTCTTGCGGGTGGGGGCGCACGTCGGTCTCCAGGCAAAGCCGCGCCTCTCCATGACGTTAGGCCGCAGTGGGGATGGAGATAATATATACGAAAAAAAATCGCAGCTCTGTTGAGGTAAGAGATTTTATCACAAGATAAGAGGAAAATATTCAGTTAATGCCAGGGCTCTCAACAGCCATTGATGTGCAGATTTATCTTGGAGTTTAATTCCATAGTTCCCTACAATGTAAGAGTTAAACAGATTGTATCTGTTAAAATTGTGTTGTCAACTAAATTAGCAGCGTCCAATGTCCAGCTTTGCTTAGGAAAGCAAGGCATATCTTGGAAGCATGTCTCGGAAGAATGCTTAGATTTATTTAGAAGAACCAGTAAATCATGAGGGCACCTGCAAGGTCACTAAAATAAACTTTTTTCTCCCCAGAGACATCTGAAATTAGCTCAGAATCTGATACGACAAATAACTCAAGATTTTGGCACTAAGGATAGCTAGTCTTAAAACATAGTCACCTGCAGGTCTTAGATCAGAGTAGCAACTTGGTTTATTTAGACAGGCATAGACAATCAGAACACATTACCTCATGATGAAAGCGCGTCCAATACTAGCGGGCGCAGCTACAAGGTCAGAGGGAGAAAGCTTCAAGAAGATTTTCAGGGCAAGTTTTTTACACGCAGCTGCCTGGAACTCACTGCTGGGTGTGGTGGTGGAAGCAGATACAATGAGTTCAGTTTAGAGATACAGCGTGGAAACAGGCCCTTTGTCCCACCGAGTCCGCACTGACCAACGTCTGGTCTCTGCTGCATTCAGTGCAAAGTTACCAGTAAAAAAGACCATCTTTGGAAGTCGCTGCATTTGAAACAATCATCACTGAATAAAGAAACCATGGGAAACAGCAGGACAGCCATTGAAGAGCAAATGATAATTGCTCAGTAGTTCCAGTTATAGCCGCGTTTCCCTAAAATAGAACCCTAACGGTTATTGCTGAGCATTCATAATCAGCTTAATCTTATGTAAAGGAGAATTTAAACCAATCCACCATCTTCTATAAATCAATTACAGCCCAATGTATTTAAAAGCTGATGAATTATAACTCCTTGCACAATATTGCTTTATATCAATCTTCCACCTCTTCTAACAGATGTTCTAGCAGTGTCAGCCTCGATGTTCATTGTGACATCAAACCAATCTGTTATTATTGGTGTCTAATTATCTAAATGGTTATTATCTAAATGGAGTCAAGTTGGGAAAAGGGGAAGTACAACGGAATCTGGGAGTCCTTGTCCATCAGTCACTGAAAGTAAGCATGCAGGTACAGCAGACAGTGAAGAAAGCAAATGGAATGTTGGCCTTCATAACAAGAGTGGCGGCGTGGCCTTGGCTTTAGCGGCTCACCGGCAGTCCCGTTGTTTGTGTTTTTTGTGTTGTTTATTTTGTTTTGGTTAGTCTAGTTTTTGTTTTTTAGTTTGTGTTTTGGGGGGGGGGGGGGGGGGGGTTGAAATGGGGCTTGCTGTCTCTCCCTGCGGGGGAATGCTACTTTTTTGTCGTATTCCCCTTCTCTGCCTCCGTCTGCGCTGAGGCCTAATGGAGCTGATGACCTCGAGGCTCCGGGGGCAGAGCCCGCCAGGACTTGCCCTGAGCTCGCTCCCGTGAGGGTGGTCCGGCTCAGGGCTGGAACAGTGCTCCCGTGAGTGGAACGAGGCTCCCGTCGGAGCGGCCGAGCTCGAGGAGGTGCGGCGTTCGCAGCCAGAGGGAGAAGCGACGCCCAAGTCGGGGCGGCCCGGCCCGGGGAAGAAGCGACGCCCATGTCGGGGCGGTTCGGCGCCCATGTCGGGGCGGCCCAGCCCGAGGCTGAAGACGGTACGGTACTCACGTGAGGGTGGCTGGGACGGTGTTCTGGCGGTGGTGGCCTGAGTCCGGGGTTCGGCCGCGGGCCAGCGGGCCAGTCTGCAGGACTGGTGGGCGGCAGCTTCGACCACCCCGGGCCGCGGTGTTTGAGCCGCGGGACTGATTTATAACATCGCCCGGGGGGGTATCGCCTCAGTGCAGAGGGAGAAGAGGAGGGAAGAGACTGCAGACCTAAGACTTTTGCCTCCATCACAGTGAGGAGATGTTGGGTGGACTCACTGTGGTGGATGTTAATATGTGTTTATTGTTGTTTTTATTGTATTATATGTATGACTGCTGAAATTTCGTTCAGACTTCGGTCTGAATGACAATAAAGTCAGTCTGTCTGTCTGTCTGTCTGTCTGTCTGTCTGTCTGTCTGTCTGTCTATCTATCTATCTATCTATCTATCTATCTATCTATCTATCTATCTATCTATCTATCTATCTATCTATGAGGAGTTGAGTATAAGAGCAAAGAGGTGCTCCTGCAGTTGTACAGGGCCCTAGTGAGACCACACCTAGAGTATTGTGTGCAGTTTTGGTCTCCAAACTTGAGGAAGGACATTCTTGTTATTGAGGGAGTGCAGCGTAGGTTAATTCCCGGGATGGCGGGACTGCCATATGTTGATAGATTGGAGCGGCAGGGCTTGTATACTCTGGAATTTGGAAGGATGGGAGGGGATCTTATGAAACATATAAGATTATTAAGGGTTTGGACCTGCTAGAGGCAGGAAACATGTTCCCGATGTTTGGGGGAGTCCAGAACCAGGAGCCATAGTTCAAGAATAAGGGGTAAGCCATTTAGAATGGAGATGAGGAAAAACTTTTTCACACAGAGAGTTGTGAGTCTGTGGAATTCTCTGCCTCCGAGAATGGTGGAGGCTGGTTCTCTGGATGCTTTCAGGAGAGAGTTCGATAGAGCTCTTAGGGAGAGTGGAGTTAAGGGATATGGGGAGAAGGCAGGAACGGGGTACTGATTGTGAATGATCAGCCATGATCAAATTAAATGGCGGTGCTGGCTCAAAGGGCCAAATGGCCTCTACTCCTGCACCTATTGTCTATTGTTATATTTACAAAGCATCAATAATACACATATTTCCTTATTCAACAATATACTCATGAAGTGCTTGAGGCTCTTACACAGCACCCAGCCCTCACTGTCCAGCCATGGCAGAACCTGAGACAATCATTCTTCCCTACAAAGCCTTTGCAATGGCTGCACTGAGTTTGCAAGGCAGTGTGGCACAGCTGTAGAGTTGCTGCCCTACAGCACCAAAGACCCGGGGTTGATGCTGATTACAGGTGCTCTCTGTATGGAGTTTATACATTCTCCCTGTGACCACGTGGGCTTTCTCTGGGTGCTCTGGTTTCCTCCCACACTCCAGAGACGTACAGGTTTGACGGTTAATTGGCTTTGGTAAAATTGTAATTGGTCCCTATTGTGTGGGATAGTGCTAGTGACTCGGTGGGCCGAATAGCTTGTGTCTATGCTGTATCTCCAGTCTAAACCTAGGTGAAGTCCAGTCAAAATTGCACAAGTTGATATTACCAAGTGGTGGTGCTATGAGCCCACCACTGATTTTCTTAAAGGTGATCACCCTTTCTAGAATAGATTCCAGACAGCTGGATTGAGTCCAGTATCCATTGGATAAAGAATCAACAAGACAAAGGAGCTGTTTATCAAATTCAGGAAGCATAGTGGAGTACATGCCCCAATCATTAACAATGGTGCCTTAGTGGAAATGGTTGAAAACTTCAACTTCCTTGGCATAATTATTAACTGTGGACCAAGCATGTTGAATTGACAGCTGAGAAGGCTACCAATGCCTTTACTTCCTCAGGAGACTAAGGAAATTTGGCATGTCTCCAATTACTCTTACAAACTTCGACAGATGCATCATAGAAGCATAGGAAGTGTAGGAAGGAACTGCAGATGCTGGTTTACACTGAAGATAGCCACAAAATGCTGGAGTAACTCAGCAGGACAGGCAGCATCTCTGGAGAGAAGGAATGAGTGATGTTTTGGATTGAGACCTTTCTTCATTGTCTACTTTAAGGTCATAAGGAATAGGAGTAGAATTAGGCCATTCGGCCCATCAAGTCAACTCCACCATTCAATCATGGCTGATCTATATCTCCCTCCTAACCCCATTCTCCTGCCTTCTCCCCATAACCTGTGACACCCATACTAATCAAGATTCTATCCCTGCCTTAAAAATATCCACTGATGGCCTCCACAGCCTTTTGTGACAAATAATTCCACAGACTCACCGCCTTCTGACTAAAGAAATGTCTCCTCATTTCCTTCCTAAAAGAACATCCTTTAAGTCTAAGGCTATGACCTCTAGTCCTAGACTCTCCCACTAGTGGAAACATCCACTTCACGTCTACTCTATCACTGTTCTGGATGTTTCAATGAGGTCCCCCCTCATTTTTCTAAACTACTTTGATCTGTTGGTTTCACACCTTACCCGTACATGTCAGCCCAAGATTGCAAGAAATTCCAGAGAGTTATAGATGTAATCCAGTCCATCACACAGACCAGACTCCATCTACACCTCACACTGCCTCAGGATGGTAGCCAATATTATCAAAACCCGTCCCCACCCTGGTCATTTCTTCTTCTCCCCGCTCTCATCAGGCAAAAGGTACAAAAATGAAAACCGTGCACCAACAAACTCGGGAACAGCTTTTTTTCCCGTTATCATGCTTCTGACAGGTCCTTGCAAAAGGCAGGGTACTGGCCGATTTTCCTCTACCACATTTTGGACATTGTCTCTGTAACTGTTGTGCGATTATGATGAGAACTATATTCTGCACTCTATCTTTCTCTTCGTTTTACCTATTGCACTTGATCTTGGCTTAATTGCATTTATCAATAGTTTTGATCTGTTCTGATTGGATAGCAATCAAAACAAAGCTTTTCACTCTAACTCGGATGTTGTGACAATAATCAAGACAAGAGTGTTTTATTGTCATACTAGACCAAGTGGGACCCGTTGGATCCCGTCCCTGGTAGTGAGGGGGAGGGGTTTCCTGCGGCATCACACACACTAACCACCCCCCACACACACACACTAACCACCCACCCCCCACACACTCAAAAACACTAACCACCCTCTTGATATTATATTAATATTATTAATTCGCTCTTTTTACCCCATCCCGCCCTATCCACTCACGCATAGCCCCCAACTTGCAGGCGAGTCGAGAGAGGGAGAGGGAAGGGATGGGAGGCTAGTGAGTGAGAGAGGAGGCGAGGGGAGGGGTAGAGAGCAGGGGATGAGAGGAGGGAGGAGGGAAGGAGGGGGGAGAGGAGGAGGAGGGGGGAGACAGACCCGATCGGAGATTGACCCGACTCGAGAGCTCGTTCTTCATGGAACACAGTGCGCAGATTTATTGTGACTTCATCAGCGAAAAACAGCTCAAAGTTTTTTCAGAATTTTGAACATTTTCATTAATACCTCAAGAAATAAAGCATGAATTTTTCAGATAAGGCGATTTTGGAGCAGGGTAAAAATCTCTACCGGAATATGTAAAGATTTTACCATTAGTGCGTCATTTTTTAGCGATGATATGATTACACACAAATACACACACGCATACACACAAATAAAGAAACAAGATCAGAGTTTTATAAGTATGGAAATGTCCCAGACAGGACAATGAAATTCTTACTTGCTGCAGCACAACAGTATATGTGAATATGTAAACATAGTACATAACGGGGGAAAAAAGAAAACGTTCAATAAATAACAAATATAGTGCAAATAATAAATAATAATATAGTCTTTTGCAGTTCTAAACATGTGAGAAATTCCTTAGGGCGGATGACAATAGGTTGGAATTGTCATATTTGGATTGAGGAGTTTACATCATTATTTTATGGAGCTCGAGATGATTTCCCCGTGTTACTTTTTTACCAAATTCGCGTTTCGTGGGATTAACAGTGACGGAGCCCGAGGTAAAACATGATGGGCGTAAATGGGGCTGTGTGTCCGTTTTCTCCCATGTGCACAGACAGTAGGTGGGTAGGTGTATAGGTGTATAGGAGCACACACCTGTGGGCTGTGAGTGATCACCCAGCAGAGTGCCGGCAGTGGTCGGGTTGGTTCGGCAGCTTCACTGTTGCGAGAAGGGGAGTGGTTGTGATTCCTTCCCCTGTCCCGCTCGCAGCAACAACCCGCCAGACGCAGGGAGCAACAAGCCGTCGGGGGGCAAATCCGCCGCTCGCTTTTGAAAGATCAATCTGCCTTTGATCGCGGTGGGATCACAACACCCCCAGGGGCAGGGGGGCAGGCAGGCCGGCCCGGAGCCGCGGCGCTTCCTGGTGGGGCAATCCGTCCGATGGGATACAAGGTGAGTGAGTGAGTGAGTGAGTGCCTTGTGAATCCGCGAATGACCAGCGCTGCCTGCCTGCCTGCCTCTGGGCGCAGTGGGGCCCACAATGGGCCGACGGTGGTTAGAGCCCAGGGAAAGCGCAGGCTGTAGTGCCGGTAAAACAGTGTGCAAAGAGCGGCTGCTGCTGCTACTGCTACTGCTGCTCCCGGGGGTTGCAGCCAGCAACACCTCGCCGTCTGGAGGGAGGGAGGGAGGGAGTGTGGGCTGCCTGAAGGAGGGGGGGATCGCACTACTGCAGCAAGCAACACGTTTCTTTCAGTGACTCTGTGGCGGGAGAGAGAGTCTTTCTCACGGCCCCCTGTTAACTCTCGAGTGTGGGAAGAGTCCTGGATCTTTGGAAATTCGAGTGTAACGTCGCCCTCATGGGTGGAAATGGAAATACAGGGAGAGTAAGTGGAGTCATAGTTTGTACTCAACCTGTAGCCTTTGGAATGTGTCAGGAAAACATTGTCGAGCTGTGTTGTGTGGGGAGAGGCTGCAGGTACTTGTTAAGCAATTTTCGACATGAAATGATGCCAACATCAAATTCTTTTAAATATGAAACGTCATTCTACATTTAAATATAACTGCTATTTTGGAAATAGGTGTAAAAATAGTTAGTGAGAAGCTGTCTCGTTGAAGCTCACGGCCTGACCTCCCACACGTTGCATTTTCAGCCCCCCTGGTAATTTCCTCCCCCTTCCATCTGCCAATTAATTCGAAGCATTTTACGTTTGAGTAAATACATAAAATGCACCAATATTAATATCAATGTTTTATTCTAGCTGTTTTAGTTTGAAGTCCTTGTCTATATGTCCACACGTGCTTGAGATTGCTGGAGTTTTTTTCCTGATAAAAACAGTTTCCTGAATGAAGAAGTAATTAATGTAGATAAGCGCAGTTGAAATGTTTGAAGTACTAATTTTAAGTGTTTTGTTTCCAGGTTTTTTTTTTTAAAGGAATATAAACATTAGGAATTCCAGCACTTCAGAAACATCTTGTTAATGCATTCTTTCGGAAGAATAAGGGATGTGGTTCACTATCAAACGTGGATGAAAACCACTACTGTATCTTGACATTAATTTGGATCAAAGTGCCCTTGAATCTGCAAGCAAAGTTATTTATCGCTGACCCACGATGAAAAGTTCACAAGTCCTCGTCGGTCTGTTAATCCTGCTGGTGATACATTGGAGCCAGGGTCACAGCCTTTTCACTTGTGAGCCCATAACCATCCACTGGTGTGAAGGTCTCTCCTACAACATGACATTTTTCCCCAACAAATTGGAACACTATGATCAGGACATTGCATTGGTTGCAATGAAGGTACGTTTTATTTGTGTGATTGCATTTTTTACAACCATATCTTTAAATAAAATGTGGATAATTAGGAAAAAATGCCTCCGGTTTGGATCTCAATTGTATTCTTAATTGCTGTTCTTAATCAGTTGTTTTAGCCTTTACCTGTAATCCATGTAGTTAATAGTTTCTACCCTTGACTAGTGCAAATTAAATTGGCAAGGAGGTATTACCTCATCTAATTAACATTTTGCTTTTCTGGTTAATTTGTCATCCTTATCTTTAGATCTACCCTTTAAATTCAATACGTTTTAGTCAATGACATTGATTACAAATTAAGGTGATTTTTGCTGGTGTTGCAAAAGTCTCATAGCTACCGCTGAGTTTCTCCAGCACTTTTGTCTACCTTCGATTTTCCAGCATCTGCAGTTCCTTCTTAAACAGCTACATAAAGAGCCCTTCTTTTGATCAAGCAACTGTGCAGATTAGATTGTTTAAATTTGTGGACCATTCATCGTCTTTTTTTTGTATCATTATAAATTTGTCTCCAGATTTTAATGATTTGTAGGGAACCCTTGTGCTGTAATTGAAAGGAAAGATGTTATATGCTTCTACTTGTCATCTTTTCAAGGATTTGAAGGTAATTGCTTAAAATTAATAATTGGATCAGTTGCAGTGTGGAATGGCTATCGTTAGAATCTATGCCCGTACATCTTCAATATTACTTGGTTAATTTAGATTTAATTGCTATTTGATCAGGACATTTTGCAGGTTAAATCTACTCTAGATTAGATGTGAAGGTTTACCCTCTAATGCTTTGTGCCTGGGACAAAGTGTGACATTGGCAGCTCAGTGTCCAGTAACCAGGCAGAAGAGTTTTGTTTGCTGTTCTTAATTATAGTTGTAGACTCATGCCACGATCAATCTGTGTTTGCCTCCGAACAATCCAGTCATTTCTATTTAGTAAAATCCAGAAGATTTATTTCCCTAATTTCCTCTGAGATTTTTCTTCATCTCTATCATCACCACTCTCGAAGGCAATAAGTTCCAGATCATTGCCACCATTGCATTAACTAAGAACTGTCCTTTCATCTTTTGCCCAGAATCTTAAAAATATTGATCCCTGAGCCTCCTAGTACAGGTGCACAACCCTTTATCCGAAAGCCTTGGGACCAGACACTTTTCGTAATTCGGAATTTTTCGGCTTTCGGAATGGAAGATTTTTAGCGTAGATTTTAACGGCTGGCTCAGTGGTAGAGTGCTCGGCTCATATCCGCAAGGTCGCGAGTTTGCGCCTCGATCCCGGCAGTTACTCGATCGCGAGTTTGAGTCTTCAATGTAGTTTTTTCTTGCAGAATAGGAGAGAATAGGGAGGGTTAGGCTGGGATCATTCTCTGCGAGATGATCTTAGTGCGGGAGACAAGTGTAGGAGAGGTGTACTGACTGTGTGGGCAGAACTTTAGAAGTGATTGCCCACCATTCTCAAAAGCCGCTGTGTCTCCCTGTCCCTGGGATAGCAGGGGGCGATGAAACGGCACAATACCCCCCTCCCCCTCCAACTCCAGAGGAATCCGCTCCCCGATGGGTCGCTACGGCGACAAGTGGCAGTTCGGCCACAGCCCGAGCTGCGCCACCCCAAGAACAAGACGTACCTTGCACACCATCAGCTTCTTCCCCTACGGGGAGCGTGTTCCTCTGGAGTTGGAGCGGGGCTGGGCTGGAGTTGCTGATCTGGGATCTCCGTGCTTGCAGTGGGCCTGGGGGTCGGTGTCCCGATGAGGGGGCGCAGCTCGGGCTGTGGGCGAACTGCCACTTGTCGCCGTAGCGGCCCATCGCGGCGCGGCTTCTGGTGGTCCTGACGTCTCCGACCAGTTTGCAGTTTTCCTCTGGAGTTGGAACGGGGCTGGGCTGCTGCTGGCTGTGGGTCTCTGGGATATCCGTGCTTGCAGTGGGCCTGGGGGTCGGTGTCCCGTTGGTCCTGAAGTCTCCGGTGACTGGCACTGACCTGCTGGCATCGCCGACGTGAAGACAGTGCAAAGCCCCCGCGCCAGTGCAATGGGCGGGGAGCTGGAGAGGGGAGGGAAGGGGTCACACACATGGCCGGGAAGCAGAGGGGTGTAGGTGGGGTGAAACTGAAGGGAGCGACAATCTGCTGCTGCCTGCCCGCTGAGTTAAAAAGTTCCCACGCAAGACTCACGATACACTGTGTATCGTGAGTCTACCGTGGGAACTTTTTAACTCAGCGGGCAGGCAGCAGCAGATTGTCAATTATTAATCCTCCCGCGCAATATACCCTCACCTTCTCTTTTATGAATGGGGATTTAGTTCCCCTTTCTTCGAGGACCGACCGGAGGTTCCGCTGTCACCTCTGCGGGCCGCCCTCGGTGAACGTCTTCAAGGACCGAAAAAATGTCCGCTATTCGGAGCTTTTCGTTATTTGGAATTTCGGGTAAAAGGTTGTGCACCTGTATCAACTTCTGGGAACTGCTTTATTTATCTTAGCTAAACCTGGTATAATTTATGTAACCTGCACCTGTCAAGGACCTTCAACATCCTTTCTGAAGTCTGCTGATATGGTTAGGACACAGTACTCTGTCTCTGGACTATCCTGAGGTTTATTAAGGCTTACCAAACTTTCGTTTAGGTATTCCATTTGTGAAACATAACATCTAATTTGCTTTTCTAACAATGTGTTCCAATCTTCAAAGATCCAGGTAATTAACAGATCAAAGCCAGCAATGATGATCAAGGAGAGGCGGAGCCCACAATAGTCCACTGTTGGCTGTGGGGAAAGGTGATAAAGAGTAATAGAAATTCAGCAGGACGACAGTGAAACTAGTACAATGACTATGGTGGGGGAAGGACGGCGAGAGAGGGGATGCAAGGGTTACTTGAAGTTAGAGAAATCATACCGCTGAGTTGTAAGCTGCCCAAGCGAAATATAAGGTTCTGTTCCTCCAATTTGTGTTTGGCCTCACTCTAACAGTGGAGGAGGCCCAGGACAGAAAGATCAGAATGGGAATAGGAAGTGTTCAGCAACTTGCAGATTGCATAGGCCGAGGTGGACTGAGCAAAGGTGTTCAAGAACGTGATCACCCAGTCCGCTCTTGGTCTCGCCGATTATATCAGAGTCCTGGAACAGCGGATACAGTAGATGAGGTTGGAGGAGGTGCAAGTGAACCTCTGTCTCACCTGAAAGGACTGTCAGGGTCCCTGGACAGTCGAGGGAGGAGGTAGGGGAAAGTACCTGGGGAGGGGGTGGTTTGGGTGGAAGGGATGACTTAACCGGGAGTTGTGGAAGGAATGGTCTCCACAGAAGGCAGAAAGTGGTGGAGATGGGAAGATGTGACTAGTGATAGGATCCTGTTGAAGGTGGTGAAAATGTCGGAGGATTATGTTCTGTATGTGACGGCTGATGGGATAAAAGGTGAGGATTAGGGGGACTCTGTACCTGTTGCGACTGGGAGAGCAGAGCTGCGGGTTACCAAGGAGACGTGTGAGGGCCTCGTATATAATGGAAGGGGGGAACCTCCTTTCCATAAAGAATGAGGACATTTTGAATGTCTTGGTATGGAACACCTCATCTTGGGTGCAGATGCGGCATAGACGGAGGAATTGGGAGTAGGGAATAGAGTCTTTGCAGGAGGCAGGATGGGAAGAAGTGTAGTCCAGATAGTTGTGGGAGTCAGTGTACTGGCTTATAATATACATCAGTTAATATAAATGTATTTGTCTGCCCATATTGACATCTCTGTTGCTGTATGCCGCATCTCCACATCGATATTGACAACATCCATTGCATTTCCTTCAGTTTTCTGTTTAACACAAAGCATAATTTGGTTAGTCAAACATGATGTGACTTTTGCAATCCATGCTGGCTCAATATGTGTTAATTTTTTTCAATTGTTACTATTTATTTTATAAATCTAGCTTGCCGCTAATACTAATGGAATAAATTTGATCTGTACACATAAAATATGAACTGTAAAATATTTTCGTCAAGACGATGTGTGAAAGGAAGGGGGAAGACGTCTTAATTATAGTAACCAATAACACCAAAGAGTTATTTAGGAGGAACTTGTTACACAGTGTGCTGTTACTGTTTGGAGCATGGAGTCATTTTGAGCACTGATACATTTATGGCAACATAATTCTTATTTCTTGGGATGTGCATATTGCTGACAAGAATAATACTCAATGTCCATCACTTGAAGTTCATATATAGTTACTATCTTAAATTACTAATGATACCACTACAGGTAGAGACGTTTCAGATTTTGACTAAAAAATATAGGAATAATGATGCATTTCTCAGTCAGAATGGAGTATAACTAGAAGATAAAGTTATGAAAGCTGTTGTTCCCATGTGTCACTGACTTTTACTGCAAAGAAGACATGAATCTAGGAGATGCTGTTGTTGAAAACAGTGTGTTATGTAGACACAGTGCCCTCCATAATGTTTGGGACAGACCCATCATTTATTTATTTGCCTCTGTACTCCACAATTTGAGATTTGTAATAGAAAAAAAATCACATGTGGTTAAAGTGCACATTGTCAGATTTTAATAAAGGCCATTTTTATACATTTTGGTTTCACCATGTGGAAATTACAGCAGTGTTTATACATAGTCTCTCCATTTTAGGGCACCATAATGTTTGGGACACAGCAATGTCATGTAAATGAAAGTAGTCATGTTTAGTATTTTGTTGCATATCCTTTGCATGCAATGACTGCTTGAAGTCTGCGATTCATGGACATCACCAGTTGCTGGGTGTCTTCTCTGGTGATGCTCTACCGGACCTGTACTGCAGCCATCTTTAGCATATGCTTGTTTTGGGGGCTAGTCCCCTTCAGTTTTCTCTTCAGCATATAAAAGGCATGCTCAAATGGGTTCAGATCGGGTGATTGACTTGGCCACTCAAGAATTGACCATTTTTTAGCTTCTTTGTTGATGAGTAGTATGTTTGGGATTAATGTCTTGCTGTGGAATAAACTGCCGCCAATGAGTTTTGAGGCATTTGTTTGAACTTGAGCAGATAGGATGTGTCTATACACTTCAGAATTCATTATGCTACTACCATCAGCAGTTGTGTCATCAATGAAGATAAGTGAGCCAGCATCTTCAGCAGCCATACATGCCCAGGCCATAACACCCCCACTGCACATCTCGTATGTGTATGTGACGAGTAAACATAAACTTGAACTTGAACTTGAAACCACCGTGTTTCACAGATGAGGTGGTATGCTTTGGATCTTGGCCAGTTCCTTCTCTTCTCTATACTTTGCTCTTCCCATCACTCTGATATAAGTTAATCTTCGACATCTGTCCACAAGACCTTTTTCCAGAACTTTTAAGTACTTATTGGCAAGCTGTAACCCGGCCATCCTATTTTTGCGGCTAACCAGTGGTTTGCATCTTGCAGTGTAGCCTCTGTATTTCTGTTCATGAAGTCTTCTGCGGACAGTGGTCATTGACAAATCCACACCTGACTCCTGAAGAGTGTTTCTGATCTGTCGGACAGGTGTTTGGGGATTTTTCTTTATTATAGAGAGAATTCTTCTGTCATCAGCTCTGTATGTCTTCCTTGGCTTGCCAGTCCCTTTGCGATTAGTAAGCTCACCAGTGCTCTCTTTCTTATAACCATATAACAATTACAGCACGGAAACAGGCCATCTCGTAATGATGTGCTAAACAGTTGATTTTGGTAAGCCTAACATTTGGCTGATGTTTCTCTAACAGTTTTATTCTTGTTTCTCAGTCTCATAATGGCTTCTTTGACTTTCATTGGCACAAGTTTGGTCCTCATGTTGATAAACAGCAATAAAAGTTTCCAAAGGTGATGAAAAGACTGGTGGAAAGATCAGGTACTGAGAGCTCTCTTACACCTGCATTGAGGAGGCAAATAAACACACCTAAGCAATTACAAACGCCTATGAAGCCATGTGTCCCAAATATTGTGGTGCCCTGAAATGGGGGGGGGGGGGGGGGGGGACGGACTATGTATAAACACAGCTGTAATTTCTATATTGTGAAACCAAGATGTATAAAAATGGAAGGTACACAAAATTGCTGGGGAAACTCAGCGGGTGCAGCAGCATCTATGGAGCGAAGGAAATAGGCGACGTTTCGGGCCGAAACCCTTCTGACTATGTGCACTTTAACCATGTGTGATTTTTTTGATTTTTTTTTTTCTCTATTGCAAATCTCAAATTGTGGAGTACAAGAGGCAAATAAATAAATGATGGGTCTTTGTCCCAAACATTATGGAGGGCCCTGTCTGTCAGTGATGGAGGAAACTCCCGTTTCCTACTTTTTAGGCCCTGGGTAATGTTGAAATGTTTGAAAGGGGAGCTTGGCAGTCGGATGTCACTTACTGGAGTTTGCCGATCCTCTGATCTGCTCTTTAATCACAGCACTTAAATTAATTTCTGTGTAGTCCTAACCTCAGACATGGCTGCAGAAACTAAAGGTGAGCATTATTAAACATCAAGGGAGATGGTGAGACTTTCTTTTACTAAAGATAGTCATCGTGTGGTAAGTATGTAAGTTATCAGCCTAGGTGTGCATGCTGTCCATTCCTTGTTTATAAGAGTTGTGAGTAATATTAAAAATTGTGCAGTCATAAGCATATATTTCCACTTTGATATTGAGAAAGAATCAACTGGATGTATGACCTGAATTCTTGCAGCAAAGTCCCATGGCTAAGGTGGTTTAACTCCTTCAGCCACAGCTTTTTTGTGTGGAAAACACTTGTAGCTTGTGTGGAATACACTTGTAGCGTGCACGTTTCCCCTTGAGTCCCATTGACTGGTGAGGAAGTGCTACTTAGCAACAATAACAACAACACTTGATTCCTTTAGCCCTAAGAGCTAAATCTAACTCTCTTGAAAACTTCCAGTGAATTGGCCTCCACAAATTCCACGGATTCCCAACCAACTCTGTGTGTGAAGAAATGTTTCCTCATCTCAGTCCTAAATGGCCTACCCCTTATTCTTAAACTGACTCCTGGTTCAGAACTCCCCCAACATTGGGAACATTTTCCTGCATCTAGCCTGTCCAATCCTTTAAGAATTTTATATGTAACTAAACCAAGTGGGACCTGTTGGGTCCAGTCCCCTCAACGCATGGTTGCCGTGGAGGAGGGGTGACCTGCTGAGTCGCACACACACACACTAACCCCCCCCCCCCCCCCCCCCCCCCCACACACACACACACACACACACACACACACACACACACACACACACACACACACACACACACACTAACCACACCTACACACACTAACCCCCCCACACACACGCATACCAACCACCCCCCTTGATATTATATTAATATTATTCATTCTGAAGAAGGGTCTCAACCTGAAACGTCGTCTATTTGCTTCGCTCCATAGATGCCGCTGAGTTTCTCCAGCATTTTTGTCTACCTTAAATATTATTCATTCGCTCCTTTTACCCCATCCTCCGCCCTATCCACTCACGCATAGCCCCCAACTCGCAGGCGCGGCTGGAGAGGGAGGGGGTAGAGAGAGAGAGGGCAGAGGCACAGAGTGGGATACAGTGGCGGGCGTCGACCCGAGAGAGCGACCCCAGTACAGGGCCCGACTTGCTTGTTCTTTCTGCATCTTTTAAATAACCGGGGGGGGGGGGGGAGGTCGGAGGAGTGACGTCACTTGCAGCGAGTGGAAGAATGCCGCACGGAGCAGACCCATTGTGACGTCATCAGCGAAAGGCAGCCGTTTTTAAATTCAAAGTTTTATCATTTTTAAATGTTTTCTCTTCCCCTCTCACCCTCTCAGAGAAAATGGACCATCAGTACTCTATTGAAGTTTTTGAGTTGTAGCCTCCCCCTCTTGGTCATGTCTGACCATGGGTGATGCATCCTAGTTGTTGGCTGCTTGCTCGAAACCTCGGCTAGTGCAGCATCGCTTGTGGCTGAAGAGACCAATGCGGGAGTGACAGTCTCTGTGGCAAAGGTCACATTTGTTTGTGGTATCTGGTTTGTTGAAGTTGCTGCTCTCATTTCTGCGTATCCGCTTGTCTGTCGCTGTGTTCAACAGTTTCTCTTCCCCCGTTTTGAGATGTTAGTTCAGGGTACCTCTCCACCTTGAGCGGTCAGCTGCAAGGCTCTCCCAGGTTTCCACATCAATGTTGAGCGCCTTCATATCTCTCTTGCAGACATCCTTGTAACATTTATTGAAGTACGAATATAGATAAGAGTGGTGAATCTTCAACAGAAGGTAGTTGAGGCCAGTTCATTGGCTATATTTAAGAGGGAGTTAGATGTGGCCCTTGTGGCTAAAGGGATCAGGGGGTATGGAGAGAAGGCAGGTACAGGATACTGAGTTGGATGATCAGCCATGATCATATTGAATGGCGGTGCAGGCTAGAAGGGCCGAATGGCCTACTCCTGCACCTATGTTTCTATGTTTCTAACCATCTTGTGTGTAATTATTATGTAGTTTAGTGTCGTTCTGTGCAACCTGGACTAATGATCACCTTCTCAGATTTCCCTGAAAATCTGTACATCAGAGCACACAAGTAACACAACAGAAAACAAGGTCTCGACTCCAAATTCCAATGGGCATTTGGCAATAGTTCCAGCTATATCAATGGTTCATAACTTTCAATGAAATTTGAGTTGAAATTTGATTTTTCTGCTGTGTTCTTGGCACCAGAGGTGTGCAAAACATGATTTTCAATCGAATCTGAGATGGTGACCAGCCAACGTTCTTTCTTACTTTTATTTGGTACAGAACCAAATCATCCAATACCAAGCAATTTATATGCAAGTGTCCGATTAACCATCAATGTTTGCTGGGTTTTGGTCCTTGAAAGTCATTGAAAAGTCCTTGAATTTATAGCTGTTCCAAGTGTACGAACCCTGCTATGACATTCTGCATTCATGCTAGGTGGCCCTACAGGATTAGCACCTCCCATTTATGTACTCAGTGTTGCATCTGGCATGGTTTTTTTACATTCCTTGCTGAATCCATGCTGTTCCTCTAATTTGATGGTAATAGTAAAGTGAAGAATATAATAGGCCTTGAAGTCACAAAATGCAATGGAATTTAATTGATGCTAATGGTCTGCAGCACCTTTGAATGTACAGTTTTGAATTGTGGAATCTACTCCAAAGATATCCTATTAAAGCATTCTAAATGTGAAACACAGCAATGTGCAGTGTGTCTCAGTGTGCAGGTTCACCAGACTGATTCCTGGGATGTCAGGACTTTCAAATGAGGAAAGACTGGATAGACTCGGCTTGTACTCAGTAGAATTTAGGAGATTGAGGGGGGATCTATAGAAACTTACAAATTCTTAAGGGGTTGGACAGGCTAGATGCAGGAAGATTGTTCCCGATGTTGGGGAAGTCCAGGACAAGGGGTCACAGTTTAAGGATAAGGGGGAAATCCTTTAGGACCGAGATGAGAAAAACATTTTTCACACAGAGAGTGGTGAATCTCTGGAACTCTCTGCCACAGAAGGTAGTTGAGGCCAGTTCATTGGCTATATTTAAGAGGGAGTTAGATGTGCCCCTTGTGGCTAAAGGGATCAGGGGGTATGGAGAGAAGGCAGGTACGGGATACCGAGTTGGATGATCAGCCATGATCATATTGAATGGCAGTGCAGGCTCGAAGAGCCGAATGGCCTACTCCTGCACCTATGTTTCTATGATTCTATGTTTCTATGTTAAGTGACGACTGGTTTGAGGAATACATTTGATGCACGTAGGTCACTTGTGCACAACTGTAAATCTGCAGTCACACACTATGCATCACTGCACACATTTTTGACCTATTGACTTTTTAGTTGTCTCAACAATAAATATTCAATATTTCTAAATAAAAGAAAATCTATCAAAGCATACAATTTATGAGTTGGGATGAGTCACTCGACTGCCGTTTTCACCTGATTTGATCATAACCTTCAACTGCACTTTCTCTCTTCCTGTTGTAGCATTTTACTCCTTGTTTATCAGGCAGTTATCTACTTCGGCCTTAAAAATATTGTATCTGAAGCCCTCTGAGAAAGAGAATGCCAACAATCCTACATACTTCCTTGAATAAGGGGGCCAATATTGTCACACCAGTACTCACCATCTCACCAGCCACTAGTTTTGCTACCTTGAGATGATGTCCATCAGGACCCAGAGACTGTCAACCTATGCCTCCAACTATTTTCTATCTGTCTGCATTTCATTTGTGTCAAGTTAGATTGGCATTTTAACTATTTTTATTTTGTGATTTGAGAATCATCTTTGACTTGCTGCAGTTCTGCTGCATCTGTTACCTGTTTTCATGTTGATTAGTTCTATTAAGAATATTAAAATGATGAAAAATGTGCGTAATTCTCATGTGGAGTGTGGCATCTGTACTTTCACACAAATTAGATGCGTGGGAAGGATGAAGTGAAAAACAAATCAGTTTCTCATTGGCAGTAGCATTTTAAAGCTGGTGTTTTAATAAATGGTGCCTCTTAAGATTGCCGTAGGAGTTATAACCATATAACCTTGATTTTTTTTTTTTGATCAACTAATTGCATATTGCAAATTGTGCTTTGAAACGGTGGCAGAGAACTGCATCTTGAACTGTTGTAGCCCATGTGATTAATGCTCTCCTATAGCGCTCCTGCATAGGCATTTCCAAAATTTATATCCAATAATGTTGATGGAACTGACATGCCAGATCATGCTCGACTTAAGGATATGTATTGGCCATAAAGGATAACCTTGCCAAAATAAATTAATCTTACTTTTTATGTATGTGTGAGAGATATATTCATTCATTATGCTGTAGTGAAAGATGCAGCTTTGACAGCGCAGCATTCCCTCAATACAAGTGTTGAAGCGTCAGAAGTGTCTTTTTGTCTTGTTCTGCTATCTTTTGCACTATCTGGGTAATGGAAATTATGTTAGTAGATTGGGGCCTAACCAAATTCTAATTTCTGGGGCCAGTTCCCAGCATGAGCAGCACGGTGGCGCAGCGGTAGAGTTGCTGCCTTACAGCGCCAGTGACCCGGGATCGATCCTGACTACGGTTGCTGTCTGTACAGAGTTTGTACGCTTTTCCCATGATCTGTGTGGTATTTCTCCAAGATCTTCGGTATCCTCCCACACTCCAAAGACGTACAGGTTTGTAGTTCAATTGGCTTGGTATTAAAATGTAAATTGTCTCTAGTGTGTGGGATGGTGTTAATGTGCGGGGATCGCTGGTTGGCACAGACTCGGTGGGCCGAAGGGCCTGTTTTCGCGCTGTATCTCTAAACTAAACTAAGCTCCCATATGCACAGAAAATGTTAACAGCTCTGCCTATGTCATGTTACTCTGATTTTGCTTTCCTTGTCCTCTGCTGGCCTGCCATCAATTTCCCCCACTGCCGTACTTGCTTCACTCACCTGAGTTGTTCTGTTCCTTTAGTGTGAACTTTGCTTTGGGTGTGAGTCGGCAACCCGAGAAAGTTGTGTTTATAGGGAAAGTCGTTTAGGAGCTGGAGTTTCAGACCAACAATAACAAGGTAATTTTTCCGGCGGGATTCAAAAAATGTCTTTTCGATAGCAATAAGTTTATTTTAGTGCAAGCTAAAATTACAAAAGGCTGTATATCACATTGTTTAATACAGTAAAAATGCACAGCAGAAACGATTGCTTGCCAGTTTCAATGGCCACTCGCTGTTAAATGACAGCTGTGTTCTTAAGAAGTACTGTTGTCTGATTAATGCACGGAGGCAATATGGAAACAGGTTTATTTTTCACCCTGTCCTACAAGACAGCTTTTTCTCCGCTTGTTAATTTCCAAAGTAACTTTTAAGTGATTCTCTATTTCCCAATGGAAATTATAGTTATAAATATTACAGCAAACCCATGTCCTAATTCATCAATTGCACCATATTCCATTTGTGTTATTGAAACGCATGATATAGCATATCTTCCTCGATTCAGTGATGCGTTTCAGATCAAGAATTGCATCCAATGGTTTTATAATATTTACAAAGGAACAGGAATTATATGTGCAGTTGTAATTTTTGCACTTAATGGATAAATTGGAAGTGTGGCCAGGATAATAATGCGCATCTTTGTGTAAATAAATTAACCTTTAAATGGTCATACTCAGAATTAAAGAACGTTCATTTGGGAAGGAGATGAGGAAACATTTCTTTAGTCAAAGGTTGTTTAAGAAGGAACTGCAGATGCTGGAAAATCGAAGGTAGACAAAAATGTCTGAAGAAACCCGAAACATCGCCTATTTGCTTCGCTCCATAGATGCTGCCTAACCCGCTCAGTTTCTCCAACATTTTTGTCTACTTTAGTGAGAGGGTGGTGAATCTGTGGAATTCTTTGCCTCAGATGGCTGTGGAGGACCTCAGTGGATAATTTAAGGCAGAGATAGATAGATTCTCGATTAGTACAGGTGTCAGAGGTTATGGGGAGAGGGCAGGAAATGGGGGTTAGGACTAGATGGGCCAAATAGCCTAACTACTCCTATCACTTATGACCTTATGCCAAAAATATCTAATTTGTTGGGAAAGATCTTCAATGGGAAAACTCTGAATGGTTTTATTTATTTATACGTATTAAATTTGAATCTTCGTCATTGATGAAAGCAACCAAACGCATCTTCAAAATGTTTGGGGAATGAGTGGGTTTGACCTGAAAGTCATTTGTAATACGTTTTGCTCAAGACCTTAAAAGCCTCAACTGATATGTCTGTATCACTGCCTTAAGAGAGGGGCAGCTGTGATATTTTAAGGGCCTGTCCCACTTACAAGACCTTTTAGGCGACTGCCGGCACCCGTCATAGGTCGCCGAAAATTTTCAACATGTTGAATATTCGGCGGCGACCAGAAAGCCGCTACGACTCATTGGGTGAATAGGAGACCGTACAGGCGATCCCTGGCGACATGTGGCTGGTGTCGCTGGGTGCCACCAGGGGGTCGCCTGTATGGTCGTGAGAGGCAGTCGCTGAAAAGGTCGCGGAAGTGGGACAGACCCTTTTAAGCCAAACGGCATGTAATAAACTAAGCTTTCTGTGCAGGAAATCAGAAGCTTACTCTTTGTGGAGTACATTTTCATTATTTTATGTCTTTGCAAACATAGACATTGTAATGATCAGAAACTGCCACCACTTCAGAATCTATTTCTATGTTTCTGCCGCGCAGGTCAGGATAGTAGAAGTAGTTACTGAGCGGAACAGAGACCCACGACTCAATTACATGTATTTTGTACAATGTTGTCGGCTTCACGTTCAGTACGTTAAGAATAAGGGGTAGGCCATTTAGAACGGAGATGAGGAAAAACATTTTTCACACAGAGGGTTGTGAACCTGTGGAATTCTCTGCCTCAGAATGCAGTGGGGGGCAATTCTCTGGATGCTTACAAGAGAGAGTTGGATAAAGCTCTTAAAGATCGCAGAGTCAAGGGATATGGGGAGAAGGCAGGAACAGGGGTACTGATTGTGGATGATCAGCCATGATCACAGTGAATGGCGGTGCTGGCTCGAAGGGCCGAATGGCCTACTCCTGCACCTATTGTCCATTGTTCATTGTGAAGGGTCTCGACCTGAAATGTCACCCATTCCTTCACTCCAGAGATGCCACCTGTCCCACTGAGTTACTCCACCATTTTTGTGTCTGTCTCCAGTGTAAACCAGCATCTGCAGTTCCTTGCTTCACACTGCCACCACTGATGTTGGTTGTTCAGTTTACTGTTACAAATACCATTTTGTTTTTGTAAACCCCCCCTCCGCCTCCCTTACAACGGGTTTCCTGATTCTGATCATAGCAACTACTTAGCTGTGTTGCCTGTGTTGCATTGGCTTAGAGTTACAGGTTTCTGTGGAATGCAATTACAGATGTACATGGGCACTCCTGTGCTGGATTGATGTGAGCTACAGTGGAAGGCACATTCACGTATTGTTGCTGTTTCAGGTGCTGCCTATAAAGTGAACAAGGCATGTTAATACAAATGTAATGCCGATAGCTCAATGTCATTTGCAACCATTTTGCGTATCCATCTGTCAAACCGCATAATTGAATCTCCATTTAACAGGGAACTGGTTTACTAAAACAAACTGAAAGCCATCACTATAGCAACCAGTGCATGGCTGCCAAATTACTGACTCAACTGTACTGTATTTCATTTAGATTGTTGGGAACCAGGGAAAAACAGTAAGTGCATTTAGTGGCATTAAACAAAAGAATACGGTTGATAAAAATGTTGATGATTGAAATATTGCATGTTTATGTGTTCTATGGGGCTCCATACTAGGTCTCTTGAATTTTGTGGTGTATGTATAAATGATTTGAACTTGGATGTAAGCATTGAACCATAAAGGATCTCACAACTCTACCTAAAGTTGTGGGTTTCAGGGAGATATCGATGGACTTGTTTTGTGTGTGCCAAATTGACATTGGAAAACATTTTGGAGGAAATTTGAGGGTAAGTATGTTGGGAGGTGTGAAAATGGAAGGAGTACATGATAAGTGGTAGCATACTGACGTGTAGGGGACCTTGGATTGCATGTTACAACATCCCATTGGTTTCATGAGAAGAGATCATTTTCAATGGTGTTTTATTTGTCCCGTGCAGCTGTATAGTGGAATTATTCTTGCATATTTACACATGCAGGAGTCACCACTATTCTTACTGTCTAAATGTCACCAATATTTAAATGCCTGCACATCACTGAATGTACAGTAGTTGGGGTGGTTTTAGAAGGGTTACTTGAGCAGAGAGGGCATGCTTAAAATATATTCAGCATTAGTTAGACCACAGCTAAAAAAACAAACAAAGGTCCTGGCTCATACAAGAAGGGTCTGACAGTACCAGACAGAATTGAGAGGAGGACATTTACATGGTTGTTGCAAGGACTAGAAAATTATAATTGTAAAGAATGCCCTTCCAGGCTTGGGATGTTTTACTTTGGAACAAAGGAGATGAAGGGGAGATTTATTTTACCTGCTGAAGACTGAAAAGCCTCACTAGGATAATCGGAATAGACTTAGTTCCCTTAGTTTAAAAAGGTCAAGAAATTTGAGACAATAAAACTTAGACTTGAGTAAGGTATTAGAGGGGAGTTGAGAAATTTAAAAACCCGGATGCCTGGACATGACTCGGTCACTCTGCAAGATCGTGAGGGAGAGGCCATGACTCTCATTCTAACCTATGAATCAAATGAACTGTGAGTCTGCAAAAAATGATTTGTTAGCCCTTAATGAAAATGAAATGAGTTGTTTGGCCTGCCCTGTGCTTGAAACTACAATGGAAAAGGGAAATGAAATGAAAATGCAATGAGCTGTTTGGCTTTGCCTGCCCTGTTCTTGAAACTGCAATGGAAAAGAGAAATGAAATGAAAATGCAATCAGTTGTTCGGCCTTCCCTGTGCTTGAAACTGCAATGGCAATGGAAGTGAAATGAAAATGCAATGAGCTGCTCGGCCTGCCCTGTGATTGAAACTGTAAAGGGGAACGGAAATGAAATGAAAATGCAATGAGCTGTTTGGCCTGCCCTGTGCTTGAAATTGAAATTGAAATGAAATGAGTTGTTTGGCCTGCCTGAAACCACTAATTTCGGCCCACAAGGCCCCTATTAGCCGAGAAACCAGTTAGTTTTGCCCAAAATGCTCGTATTAGCCCAGGAGGAGCATTTCGGCCCAAAAGGCCAGTGCCAGGCCAGGCCAGGAAAACCCCAGTATTTTTCTCCCTCCCTTCATTGGCTCCCTCTGAGATCCAGGCCAGGATAGACCTTCCTCCTTCATTGCTGTGATCTGCAGAAAAAGATGAAAAATATCTAAAATTGATTCTCCACCCTCTCCCCATTCTCTCTCACAGTCTCTCACCTGTTTTGGGCAGAATTTCTGGCAGTGACGGAGCTGCCAGCCCACCAGGCCTGAGTGACTGAGCTGCCAACCCAAGAATCCATTCGGCCCGCAATGTCCATAGGCTAGCCCTCTGGAAACCAGTCCCTTTGGCCCACAACACCCATACTGGAGCTCCAGAAAGCCCCCCACTGGCCACCAATATTGGAATTGGTGGAGAGGTGGAATATTGTGTTGGGGACGGGCCCTCCCGTGTGAACATGGGACCCAATGGGTCCCGCTTAGTCTAGTATCATTTATTTTAGAAAGTTGTTAAGCACTATATACATTTTCTGGATCCTTACTTTGTCCACTCAGAAAAGTGTATATACCATTTTCCATATTGGGGTACAATGAAAAGTTTTCAATGAGCTTGAGCCTCTTGGGTTTGTCTTTTATCTAGATTAAAAATCTAAATTAAAAAAATTCAGAAACTTGTATTCTATGTTTTGAAAATGTTGACCATGACCTATCAATGCTTTGCCCAGTGTAAATAAGCTAGGCATAGCCCAGCAGACCTTATAGAGTGTGGAAACATGCCCTTTGGCCCAACTTGTTCACACTGACCTCATCTACACCAGTCCCACTTGCCTGCATTTGGCCCATATCCTTCTAAGCCTATCCTATCCATGACCTGTCAAAATGTTTTCTAAACTTTGTGATAGTACCTGCCTCAACTAACTCCGCTATCAACTCATTCAAATACCCACCATCTGTTGCGTGTAGAAATATATATATTTTAATTGCCCTTCAGGTTCTTATCGCATCCTCTCCCCCTCCCCTTCACCTTAAACATTCGTCCCCTTGTTCTTGATTCCCCTACTCTGCGTAAAAGACTACATTTAATCTAATCCCCTCCATACATCTCTAAGATAACCCCATTCCTCCTGTGCTCCAAGGAATGTAGTCCCTTCATGCTCAACATCTCCCTATAGCTCAGGCCCTCGGGTTCTAGCAACATCCTTGTAAATCTTCTCACTGTCCTTTCCAGCGTAAATTCTTTCCTTTTAAAGGGTGACCAAAACTGAACACGATACTCAAAATGTGGCCTCACCAATGTTTTGTACAACTGTAACATCACCCTCCAACTTTTATAATACTCTGAAGAAGGCCAATGGGGCCAAAGCCTTCTTGAACACCCCATCTACCTGTGATGCTACTTTCAAGGAACTATCACATTGGTTGTGACTGAAGATGGCATTTTTCGTTAATAAGTGCACCACATGAATGAAATGCCTTACACCCGTCGCATATCTCTCTACACGCTTGGAGAAATGGATTTGTGGTTGAAAAGTTTCTCATTGGTGCAGAAAAGTTGTGAACTGATGCTCTGAATCCCTGTTTTTCTGGTTTTAATCCGATGCAATGTGCTGTTGAGATATGCAGGATTTGGCCCTGGTGAGAAACCTTTACAATGTAGAATCTGTTCTGCTGAAATAAAAGAACAGTATGGATATTATTCTCTCAGACAACCAACAGGAACTGTGACAACTGAGGTGAACTGAGATTGCTTGAATTATATTTGCTCTCCCACTTCTTTTGAATCCCCGAACAACTAGTTTTGGTCTGTGACAAAGCAGATCTGATTATGACTTGCGCACAGGAATCAACTGAATCTGCTCCATCGGTGGAGCTGAACTTCAAAATCATGATTGTACCTCCGTGGAAAAGAGCTTTTGATTTTGTCGCGGAGCTGATTTATAGTTTTCTGAATACGCAACTTCAATTAATAAAATTATTATGAAGCATCACAATAGTTTGTCGTTTCCTTTTAGTGGTAAATGCAGCTGTGTTTGTGTGTATTCCATACGCAACAGAGCATTTATTGCCAGTCTTGTCTTTGGGGCAACCACTCTGTGGGATTCTTTGTTTAGCTGATATATGAACTCTTCATGTTTCTGTCGGGTAGGAGCACCGGTCCTCATTGATGTTAATGTGTTAAATACATTAAATGAAGTCTGCATGAAAGTCAGTAAGCTTCATGTCTAATTCATCACTTGTTATTGTGTACCTGCTTCAGTACAAAGAGACAAAAAAAAATCAGGACATTATCATTTTAAGTCGCTCTGTTGAAGAAAGCCTCACCTATTTGAAATTGTATCATGTTTCATTTTAAATAAGTTTGGTGTATATTACTTATAATATCCAGCATCAGCATGAAAATTGCTGTGTAAAATGAAACTTCATTTGGCTTGCCTTAAATATCTTGATACTTTGAATAAATGTATTCATCACGATTCCTTTTGATGACATAAGTCATCAGCTTTGCTAAGGATCAAAATGTATCCTTTTCAGTAGTCAAATATTAAAGCTTCAAATTGTCCGTAAAACAGGTTTGTACAGTGCATTCAGAAAGTATTCAGACCCCTTCACTTTTTCCACATTTTGTTACGTTACAGCTTTATTTTAAAATTGATTAAAAAACATTTTTTATCATCGATCTACGCACAATACCGCAGAATGAAGAAACAAAAACAGGTGTTTAGAAATGTTTTCAGTAATGAAAAAGAAATAACTGAAATATCACATTTACATAAGTATTCAGACCCTTTGCTATGACACTCAAAATTGAGCTTAGGTTCATCCTGTTTCCATTTATTATCCTTAAGATGTCTCTACAACTTGATTAGAGACCACCAGTGGTAAATAAAATTGATTGGACATGATTTGGAAAGGCACACACGTGTCTATATAAGGTCCAACAGTGGGCAGTGCATGTCAGAACATAAACCAAGCCATGAAGACAAAGGAATTGTCCGTGGACCTCCGAGACAGGATTGTGTCGAGTCACAGATCTGGGGAAGGGTATAAAACAATTTCTGCAGCATTGCAGGTCGCGAAGATCACAGTGGCCTCCGTTATTCTTAAATGGAAGAACTTTGGAACCACCAGGACTCTTCATAGAGCTGGCTGCCTGGCCAAACTGAGTAATCGGGGGAGAAGGGCCTTGGTCAGGGAGGTGACCAAGAACCCGATGGTCATTCTGTCAGAGCTCCAGAGTTCCTCTGTGAAGATGGGACAACCTTCTGGAAGGACAACTATATCTGCTGCACTCCACCAATCAGGCCCATATGGTAGAATGGCTGGACAGAAGCCACTCCTCAGTAAAAGGCACATGACAGCCCGCTTGGAGTTTGCCAAAAGGGTTGTTTTCTCTGGTGCTCTGATGAAACCAAGATTGAACTCTTTCACCTGAATGCCAAGAGTCACGTCTGGAGGAAACCAAGCACCGCTCATCACCTGGCCAATACCATACCTACAGTGAAGCATGGTGGTGGCAGCATCATGCTGTGGGGATGTTTTTCAGCAGCAGGAACTGGGAGACTAGTCGGGATCAAGGGAAAGATGAACGGAGCAAAGTACAGAGAGATCCTTGATGAAAACCTGCTCCAGAGCGCTCTGGGCCTCAGACTGGGGCAGAGGTTCACCTTCCAGCAGGACAACGACCCTAAGCACACAGCCAAGACAATGCAGGTGTGGCTTTGTGACAAGTCTGTGAATGTCCTTGAGTGGCCCAGCCAAAGCCCGGACTTGAACCCGATCGAACATCTCTGGAGGGACCTGAAAATAGCTGTGCATCGACGCTCCCCATCCAACCTGACAGAGCTTGAGGGGATCTGCAGAGAACTAGGGGAAGAATTACCCAAATATTGGTGTACCAAGCTTGTAGCGCCATTCCCAAGAAGACTTGAGGCTGTAATCGCTGCCAAAGGTGCCTCAACAATGTACTGAGTAAAGGGTCTGAATACTAAATGTAAATGTGATATTTCAGTTATTTCTTTTTAATTACTTTGCAAAAATTTCTAAACCTGTTTTCACTTTTATTATGGGGTATTGTGTGTAGATTGATAATTTAAAAAATGAATTTAATTCATTTTAGAATAAGGTTGTAATGTAACAAAATGTGGAAAAAATGAAAGGGTCTGCATTTCACAGCACAATTTCTCACTAGGAAAGAAGGTCATTGGTTTTATGTGCCCAAAGCAGCACATGTTGGTGAAATATCCATTGTTCTAATGATAGCATGCCCACATTTGAAATTTGCCCTTCCACAAACATCCAGCAATACTCCCGCTACCAGCCGTTCGTGAAATCCTCAATGGAATAATTTACAGCTGGGGAAGCACACAAAAAAATAGCAATAACAAATTTGTGACGAGGGAAGTTAACTCATTTATGAACCGAGTTCTTTGCAATTCTCATAAATAATAAATACAAGATTATGGCAGGTCTTTTGTAAAGAGTAATACATTGTTTACCATTTTTTTTATTTTACAGGCAATAGTTCAAATATAAGCTGCTGCCTTTACACTGTGCTTCCTGTAGATCATTTTGATCGGTGGGCAGCTTGGTGTCCACTTTCTACAGTTTCTTTACATTCTTGAATGCTCAAATTACATATGGTAGCAGGCTGTGATGCAAATAGTAAGTTTTGCTCTCCACCATACACCTATATAAGTTGGATAAAGTAGCTGACTGAAGAAGGATTTCGGCCCGAATCGTTGCCTATCTCCTTCGCTCCATAGATGCTGCTGCACCCGCTGAGTTTCTCCAGCATTTTTGCGTACCTTCGACTTTCCAGCATCTGCAGTTCCTTCTTAAACACATCAGTTCAATAGAGCTGTGTATGGGAATTTAAATGCGAATTTAAAGATAGATTTGAAGTTGTGTCTGGCTACACAATCATGAATGTAGAGAGACTAGAGCAAGGAAATGAGAGTGCAGCATGGAGGTGCCACAATGATGATAGTATGCGAGGGGCAGGTTTTATTGCAGGTTTTATTTTGTGGAATTCCCTGCCACAGAGGGCAGTGGAGGACAAAACACTGGATGGATTTAAGAGAGAGTTAGATAGAGCTCTAGGGGCTAGTGGAATCAAGGAATATGGGGAGAAGGCAGGCACGGGTTATTGATTGGGGGCGATCAGCCATGATCACAATGTGGTGCTGGCTCGAAGGGCCGAATGGCCTCCTCCTGCACCAATTTTATATGTTTCTAGTAAAATACCACTTAATAGTGCTGTTAGCTAAGTTAAGACACATGGAATTAAAGAGCAGCTTGGATACCAAATTAGTTAATGGAACATAATTTCTCCTTATTTACTCAATCGGAGTCATACAAGGGTTTGCACTTGCCAATATGTCCTTTTCTATTTACTCAAAGATGAGCAACCACAGATTCTTTGTGGATGTAACCCATATCCTCTCACAATGACTCGATTAAATTTCTTGTGTGCGGACTTGTTGATCTCATTCCACAATTGTTTTTGTTCCAGGCCCAACCTGCATTTCTTAAAAGGTGTTTATGTAATCTCCTTTTGTATTCTTGCACCTCCTGTACAGCAAGAATCCCGCTAACCTTTGTTTTAACAAGCTTCACTTACCCGTCCTGTCTTGTTTAAAAATCCATTTGCCTTCACATCTGTGATCTGAGCTTCTGCACTTATTTTAAATGTAAGCCATTTTGTTTATATTGCCTCTCCTCATGCTTCACTTCACTGTGTTAAATCTTGTGTTGCTGTCTTCCTAATCCGGTACTACATTTATTATTATGATTTAATGCAATACTTCATAATTATTATGGTCTGCGCCTAAGTGCAGTCGGTGATTAATTATAGAATTGGAAAGTGTTGTGCTGCTACCTGTGACCTCTGCAACACACAGCAGTGTACTCCCATCACCTGTAGAGCAACAGTTATGGGCCTCTCCCACTTAGGCGACTTTTTTGGCGATTACAGGGGACTATGCGGTCGCCACATGTTCGCGGGTGATTGCCGGGGAGTCGCCTTCATGGTCGTGAGTAGTTCCCGCATTCTCGGAAATAGTTGCGGCTTCAATCAGATTCAGATTCAACTTTATTGTCATTATGCAGTGTACAGTACAGAGACAACAAAATGCAGTTATCAACTTTATTGTCATTATGCAGTGTACAGTACAGAGACAACAAAATGCAGTTAGCATCTCACCCAGAAGAGCGACATAAATATGAACAATAAATAAATATATTTACGTGCAAACAGTCATAGTATTTTTTTCCTGGTGGGAGGAGTGTCCGGGGGGGGGGGGGTGAGGGGGGGGTGATTGGCAGTCACCGAGGTACAGTGTTGAGTAGTGTGACAGCCGCAGGGAAGAAGCTGTTCCTGGACCTGCTGGTCCCGGCAAGGGAGAGACCTGTAGCGCCTCCCGGATGGTAGGAGGGTAAACAGTCCATGGTTGGGGTGAGAGCAGTCCTTGGCGATGCTGAGCGCCCTTCGCAGACAACGCTTGCTTTGGACAGACTCAAGGGAGGGGAGCGAGGAACCGGTGATGCGTTGGGCAATTTTCACCACCCTCTGCAGTGCTTTCCGGTCGGAGACAGATTAGTTGCCATACCATACTGTGTTACAGTTGGTAAGGATGCTCTCGATGGTGCAGCGGTAGAAGTTCACCAGGATCTGAGGAGACAGATGGACCTTCTTCAGTCTCCTCAGGAAGAAGAGACGCGGGTGAGCCTTCTTGACCAGAGTTGGGGTATTGTGGGTCCAAGAGTGGTCCCACTGGTGGACGCTAATTTTTCAACATGTTGATAAGTTGGCGGCGACCAGAATGAAGCCACCAGGGAGAGTAGCGAGAATTCCCGTGATGTAGGTGCTGTGGTAGTGGGTTGCCAGGAGGTTGTAGGCTCTCGTAGGTTGTCATCGGTGCTAACTGGTGAATTTCATTGGCTCATTGGGGAAAATAAACGTAAGCAGTAGTTTTCAGAACCAAGGATAACCGACCGGTAATGTTAATGTCTGCCGAGTTTGACAGCCGTGTATCTCTGGCTCCTTAAAAGTCGACTCCACTCCCCCTCCCCCCCCCCCCCCCGTTAAAGGAAGTGACCCATCCCGTACAATGTGCTTTCACCGTCTTAATTACAGCACCAGCCTTCCTGTTCATTGTGATGAGTGTCTGTATCACATTGGCTTTGCACCGTGTGAATTTCACTCAGACAGCGCTCCCCCCGCTTACCCTGTCCCCCGCCTGCATAACGGGCTGGTGAAGCTGCCGTTCCTGTCGCCGGGTTTTCAGCGACAGGCTACAGTCGCCAGTGACAGTTACCTGAAAAATCGCCTATGTGGGACAGGCTGAGGCACATGCTGTCAGGATAGGCAAGTTAAGCCGTGCCTACCCTGACCAAAATTATAAAATGTTATTAATAAATATACATGGTAAAGGCACTGGAAAATTATGCCTAGCTAAGGCATAGGTATAGCTAAGGTAGGCATAATTCTCCCGTGCCTTTCATCCACAGTACGTGTAAAACTCGAAAGTATGTGGTACTCACGTGCCGTCGACGCTGCTTCAAGCCTTCAATAATAACGATCTATAAAGACAGCTGAAATTCTGCCTTTACACCATGGACTGTGTGCATGTGCCGCGCAGCAGCGTACTGCGCATGCGTAGCGCAAGTATTTTGGAGGGTTTTTCAAACATGGATTGTCATTATCTTAAGAGTATCTTAAGAAACAAAGAGAGAAAAATGGAGTTTGTATACAAATAATGTGGTAAGTACATTTCTTTGTTATATGTTTTTAAATTTCAGAGATAAGGCTTTTGTTTATTCTAATATGTTTATTCAGAGATAAGGCTTTTGAAGACAAATTACTTTATAAAAATCGACTGACTGCCTACTGGAGAGAACAATCTGCATGCGAGGTTTTTAAAAGATTTTTAAAAAGTTGACTGACTGCCTACCCTGAGCAATTACTCACGGCACGTGCCTGGACAAGCCCGTTAGAACAATGTAGTTCAGGAGAAGACCAGTCAATGTGCTCAAATGCACCAGGTCTTCCCAGACTGGAATGGTTAGCTATTTCACTTTGTGCAAGTTCAGCCTGACCTGCTGTGTTTCCACTCAACACTTTCAGTGGCCGCTTTTCCTCTGTGACATTTGTTTATTTTTCATTTACTTTTGACCCAATTTAGTTGATTCCATTTTCCCCAACTACATACCAGGAACATTGTCATCCAGTATTTTGTTTTGCCCATGAAGTTTCAAGTACTCAATCATTGCAATATTTAAAAATATATAAACCTATTGTTTGTTTCTTTCATTGCTTCAAATCTACAAACCCCTTCATAATTCAGAAGGATTTTATTAACTGAGTCTCTCTGCCCTCTGTCTGTAGAAAAGACCAGGGTAATTTATTTGTGGTCCAAGATGTTATAGTTGATTTTTTTAAATCTGTTTGAGACCTTTTTTTCCAGAGACATATTGGTGTTTGTGTAATGAAAAAACTGAGCTGCATTTAGTAATCTTGGTTCTTCACAAGTTTAGCCTAACTTTTCCTGCATTCATATTAATCTCTTTTGGGAATGATATCCAGTGAGTTTGTTTAATTTATTGTAGCCTTGTTAACCTTTCTTTCTTTTAATGATTTGCGAATCATTACGTAAATGCACTACATTTGTTTTGTATATTTTATGTTCCATTAACCAATTTGATACCCAGGCAGCTCTTTAATTCAATGAGTTTCAATTTTGCTCACAGGTCTAAGTGCTATTTTATCCAAAAAAATCACATCAACTCCTCTACCCTCTATTCGAACTGTCCTGTATTCCAAAGAGCTTTTATACAATGGAACTTTCAATTATTGCCCCTTTTTAATTAAATTGATCCCAAATAATTGATTCTAAGGCTAGAGTTTCCACACTGTAGCTGCAAGTTCTATCCCACATCCTATATAAAATAGGGAATCATTATTTTCACAGGTTCACTGATTGTGGACATTCGGAAGGGGTAGGATAGGGACCCACAATCCCGTTTATATTAACGGTGGAAAGGGTCAAGAACTTCAAATTCCCGGGCGTACATATTTCCAAATATCTTTCCTGGTCCAAGCATACTAATGCAATTATAAAGAAAGCACATCAGTGCCTCTACTTCCTGAGAAGACTACGGAGAGTCGGTATGTCAAAGAGGTCTCTCTCGAACTTCTACAGGTGCACAGTAGAGAGCATACTGACTGGTTGCACCGTGGCTTGGTTCAGAAACTTTAGCGTCCAGGAGCGGAAAAAGTTGTCAACACTGCCCAGTCCATCACTGGCTCTGACCTCCGCACCATCGAAGGGAACTATCACAGTCGCTGCCTCAAAAAGGCTGCCAACATCATCAAGGACCCACACCATCCTGGCCACACACTCATCTCTCCACTGCCATCAGGTAGAAGGTACAGGAGCCTGAAATCTGGTACATCCAGGTTCAGGAACAGCTACTTTCCCACAGCCATCAGGCTATTAAACTTGCCATCAAACAAACTCTGAACTATAACAGCCTATTGCACTTTATCTGTTTATTTATATGTATATATATGGTCTATGCTATATAGACACACTGAACTGTTCTGTATTTATGCTTACAATATTCTGTTGTGCTGCAGCAAGCAAGAATTTCATTGTCCTATCTGGGACACATGACAATAAACTCACTTGACCTGACTTGACTTGAATCCAGGTGGAGTGTGAGTAGCTATATGAACGATCTAACGATCTAAATGGAATGGAGAAGGTTCATGCATTGGAGCTTGCTCCTGAACAAAGCTGCTCTTGTGCAGTCATTATCATTGCATTTTATTGGCATTGTGAAGAGTCACTTAGATACACATGATGACTTCAGTGTGGCCGGATACCAATGATTATTTGAGTGATATGGATAATCTGGATTTGGAAGCATAAAGTGAATTTGTGGTGGATGATGCTTAGAACATAGATCAGTACATCACAGGAAATGCTTCTTTAGCCCACATTGTCTGTACATCATGCCAATTTAAACTGTATGTCTGCATGTGGTCTATGTCCCTCAATTCTCTACCTGTTCACGTGTCTGTCTAAATGCCAATGTTGTTATCATATCTGCTTCTGACACTTCCCCTGGCTGTGCATTTCAGAAACCTACCACTCTGTAAAATGTTTTAAAACTTGCCACATCAATCTTCATTAAGCATTCCCCTTGTCACCTTAAGGTTACTCCCTCTCTAGTATTTGACATTGCCATTCAGAAAAAAAAGACGCCCTCTACCTTGACATTGCCACTCGCAATTTTACGTTCAGGCACTCCCCGAGTTGCATGAACTCTCACTTGCGTAAACAATTCACAATAGGTGGTTTCATTTCTTCAATAACTACATTATTGCAGCCATGTTTATGGAATCATTTCAGAGCATTCAAAATGGTGAAACCACTGATTCTTCCTGAAACCTTTTCCTTGGCAGCTCTGCTTTGAAGGGAAATTTTAAATTGCAGCAGGATATAGAGGTGGGTGAGTTCAGCCAAGCCCAGGCTTGCAGCGCTGAGGGATTTGGATGCTTTGCAGCCGTTAGATTGGGATCCAGCAGGTTTAGAAAGGCGGGGCGGGCGGGATTTGCTGTGAGCCGAGAGTTTAGTAAAAGTGAAAAACACAAATTTAACAACCGGAGGATGGCAAGGGCTTCCCATTCTCCTCATAGATGTAAAAGTATCACCTAGGCTCGCTGCTCTTCCAGTTTCAGCCACAGTCGGTGCAACACTGGGAAGGCAAGGGAGGTGGTGGAGAGCGATTCCTGGCCGAGTTGCCAACATCTTCCAAGAAGTGAGTAGGTGCATGAAGATGAAGGGCCAGTGCAATGGTAGGGATGCTGAGAATCTGATTTCCTCTGCTGTATCCTTCCAGATGTTCATAGTCGGGTTGTTCGCTGTGGTTTTGGCACTTTGTTAAGCATCACTCTTTTTTTAATCCTGGCTGCTGGAAGACTAGATGTCTGTCTTTTTGTGCAATTTTTCCCAATAATCATATTAAAGTAAAGAATTGGAATGAAAATTAATTGTGCTTTATGTTGCCCCTGATTATTCAGTAAAGGCCCATGCTTTAAGAATGAGAGGGTAACTGGAGTGTGCTATTTTTGGAAATTGTATTGGAGTAAAATGTGTCAACTTGCACTTCCTACTAGGAGGGAATAAAACTATGGATTAACTCATCCAGGATCAGTTTTGCATACCTTCAATTTGTCGTACCCAAACATTAATTGGGCAGACAGCGGGAGCAGGAGAAGGATCAGTACATGGTACTTGGGTAAAGCAAGAAAGAGCGAGACTGGAAATTATTCAAGCTGCTAGTCGAAGTCTTCTGTGGTCGTGATAGAATGAAGTGAGTCATTCAATTGTATTTCAAGCTAAAAATGATAGACTCTAGTTAAATAAATAAACTGATTCGTGCAATGATGCTTTTCATTTTGAAGTACGTCATTCTTTTATATATGTTAATGGAGTGAGAACAATCTGTGGGTGTTTTGTTGCTGATGGAACTGAAGAACAGCCTCCAGTATTCTAACATGCAAATTTGCACAAAGAATAATAATTCAGCAGCTTTTGGGTTCCCAATTTCTCAAGGAAATGTTGAATGGAATAAATTAATATAATAACATTAGATTAAGAAAATGCTTCAGATTGGGCATGTAGGTGGATGTTTATAGACTGGTTTAACATTTCCGTTCTAACACTATTACCTCTTCCTGGTGTATTTTTGTCCATTATTATATTATTGAATGCATCTTATCATTCTTTATCTGAACCACAGGAAAGTGCCAATTTTCAGTTCAATCACAAGCTTGCCTTTTGCTCCTTACATCTGGTGTCCCATTCAAGCCATCTGCACATGCTAAATATAGCTGTAGGTTTAACAATGAATAAAACTTATTCAATATTTTCTTCATCAGCAACATTTACTCAACTGGTGCCTTGCTCAATATTCTCATTTGCAAATGCTCATATTAATCCCATATTCTCAATGCCAATGTGTAGGAAGGAACTGCGGATGATAGTTTACATAGAAGATAGACACAAAATGCTGGAGTAATGCAGTGGGTCAGGCAGCATCTCTGGAGAAAAGGAATAGGTGATGTTTTGGGTCTAGACCTGAAACGTCAATTATTCCTTTTCTCCGGAGATGCTGCCTGACCTGCTGAGTTACTCCTGCATTTTGTGTCTATCTTGTCAATACGAATGTTTGTGGCATATTTTTCGCAGTAGCCCTCAACAAAGTAACAAAACCAAAAGTGAGATTGCCAGAAGTATACCGCAAGTCAATTAATAATGGTAAAGTAGAAACGCAACGTGACATTTTGGGTAAGAACCTTCTATAGCTGATTAATAAATCGGTATTTTAGTAAAGATGAAAATGGATGGGAAAAGGCAGTGGACTGACCTAATAAATAAATAACCAGAGGGACAATATTTGAGTCCAGCATACTTCCAAATAGAAAAATGTTAAGTAATGAACAGGGTCAACGCTTGCAGATTGGAAATACTTTGATATATGTGCCATGGAGCACCTTTCACATTAGCCAATTCATTATATATTTGGCATGTAGTTGCTGTTGTTGGAAACAGGGCAAAACAATTTGCCTAAAGTAAGTTAATTTAGTGTGAATTAGAGATACAGCGTGGAAACGGGCCCTTCGGCCCACTGAGTCCGCACCGACCCACAATCACCGGTACACTAGTTCTATCCTACACACTAGGGACAATTTTTTAGAAGCCAACTAATCAACAAACCTGTACGTCTTTGGAATGTGGGAGGAAACTGGAACACCTCGAGAAAACCTATGTGGTCGCTGGAAGACCATACAGGTTCTGTACAGACTGCACCCATAGGCTTTGGTGCCACCTCCTGCACCTACACACAACTGACTGACTTCATCCACTTCACCACCAACTTTCATCCGGCACTCCAATACACCTGGACGATTTCCGACACTTCCCTACCATTCCTTGACCTCACCATCTCCATCGCAGGGGACAGACTCCTGACCGACATACATTACAAACCCACTGACTCACATGGCTATCTGGACTACACGTCTTCCCACCCTGCCCCCTGTAAAGACTCCATCCCCTACTCCCAATTCCTCCGCCTACGCCGCATCTGTTCCCAGGATGAGACATTTCATACCAGGGCATCGGAAATGTCCTCGTTCTTCAGGGAACGGGGATTCCCCTCCGCCACCATAGATGAGGCTCACACCAGGGTCTCATCCATACCCCGTAACACTGCTCTCTCTCCCCATCCCCGCACACGCAACAAGGGCAGAGTCCCTCTGGTCCTCACCTTTCACCCCACCAGCCGGCAAATACAACACATAATCCTCCGCCATTTCCGCCACCTCCAACGTGACCCCACCACTCGCCACATCTTCCCATCTCCCCCCATGTCTGCCTTCCGCAAAGACCGCTCCCTCCGCAACTCCCTCGTCAATTCTTCCCTTCCCTCCCGCACCACCCCCTCCCCGGGCACTTTCCGTTGCAACCGCAAGAAATGCAACACCTGTCCCTTCACCTCCCCCCTCGACTCCATTCAAGGTCCCAAGCAGTCGTTCCAGGTGCGACAAAGGTTCACCTGTATCTACTCCAACCTCATCTACTGCATCCGCTGCTCTAGATGTCAGCTGATTTACATCGGTGAGACCAAGCGTAGGTTGGGCGATCGTTTCGCCGAACACCTCCGCTCAGTCCGCAATAACCTACCTGACCTCCCGGTGGCTCAGCACTTCAACTCCCCCTCCCATTCTCAATCCGACCTCTCTGTCCTGGGTCTCCTCCATTGCCAGAGTGAGCAACAGCGGAAATTGGAGGAACAGCACCTCATATTCCGTCTGGGGACCTTGCGTCCTTATGGCATTAACATTGAATTCTCCCAATTTGGCTAGCCCTTGCTGTCTCCTCCCCTTCCTTAACCCTCTAGCTGTCTCCTCCCACCCTCCCATCCGCCCGCCCTCGGGCTCCTCCTCCTCCTCCCCTTTTCCTTCTTTCTTTCCCCCCCCCCCCCACCCCCCATCAGTCTGAAGAAGGGTTTTGGCCCGAAACGTCGCCTATTTCCTTCGCTCCATAGATGCTGCTGCACCCGCTGAGTTTCCCCAGCAATTTTGTGCACCCATAGTCAAGATTGAACCCAGGTCTCTGGCACTGTAAGGCTGCAATTCTATCACTGCACCACTTGCTTGGTCAAGTGTGAAAGGATTTGATGAATGCAATTTTTTTGTCAACGTATCTTGATAGTGTTGTTGGTAAGAGAGAAGATCAAAGAGCGAAATGGGGTTGATATGGGATATTGTGGAGTTCCACAAAACTTTTGATGTTGACTGATCATAAACAGTCATGTAGTAATAACCAGATCATTTGATTTAGTGCCAGCAGTTGAGAGGCAAATATTGACCATGATGGTGGGGAAAATTCTCTCCTTCCAAGTAGTGCCATGGGTCTTTGGTGTGAAAAGACGGATTGTAGTTTCAACATCTCAACTGAGAGGTGGCCCTTCCTTCCAATGTTGGAGAATCCCTGAAAGTCACATTGGAGCAGAAAAAGTTTGTCTGGTCTTCCAATCTGGATCTGAACATATTGTACGTTTGCTGTTAGACAACCACGTCAAGTGATCATTTTTATTACTTTCACAGGAAGGAACTAACTATATAGGTGAAAGCAGATTTATTAACATTTATTTTCATCAAAAATGTGAAGACTTATTTCAAAGGATGCCATAATAAACAAGAACATTATCAAATAAAAATTGGCACATGCTCAAAGTGGGATATTGGGATAGATAGACTCAAGCTTGGTCGTTGAAAGAAGTTTTAAGAAGGAGGGAGAAATTCTGGGAGGGAACACGAGCTGCAGGCCTTCAAGGTGCCGTAACGTGATGAAAGTCAGACATTTCAAGGCTATTAGTGAAGAAGTGGGAGTCTGATGTAATGTTGAGTTGTAGACAGAACACCACAAGGATGTGCAGAGCTGAAACAAAGCTGAGAATTTTATATTTGAGACTTTTCTCTCTCTCAAGAGTTTAAAATGAGCTTGGCGAGCAACAGCCCAATGAGTTCAAGCAAGCATTTGGTTTAAAAAAGAGCTGGGGAGTTTTCAGAATTCCTTCAGGCTGAGTAAATCGAAAAAGATGTTGAAGGGGGAGTACATGGGTGAGATACTAAATGCATATCTTGCATTCATCTTTACAAAAAAAAGGATGACTCTGTTGCAGTGTCAGCAAAAGAAGACATCACTAAGATTCTACCTAGGTTAAACATTGATAAAGAGGAGATTCGAGATATGCTAGCTGCAATTGAAATGGAAAATATACCTACCTGGTCCAGATTAAATATACTTGGTCCAGATTAGAATTGATGAGGAAAATAAGGTAAACAATTACAGAGGACTGGCCACAATTTTCTAAATATCTACAAGTACAGAATGGTATCTGTGGATTGGAAAATTGCAAATGTTGTACTGTGGCTCAAAAAAGGTGCAAAGATCCATCCAGTGACTATAAACCAGTCAGTTGTGATGGGCAGCGTTCTAGAAGCAGTGGCCATGGACAGAATTAGCAGTTGCTTGGTCAAGTGTGAATTGGTTCCAGAAAAGGGTTTGATAAATGCACATTTTGTCAAAGTAGCTTGATAGTATTTGTTGAAGTAACAGAGAAGACTGAAGAGAGAAGTGGAGTTGAATTGGGATATTGTGGAGTTCCATACATTTGATAAGGTGACTCATATGGACTTGCCTTCAAGAATGAAGACCATGGAACAAAAAAAACTAGCACCGTGACCAGAACAGTGTATAAATAAATTGCAGGAAACAGTAGTAATGAATGGTTGTGAAAATCTACAGAAATAAAAATAGAAAATGCTGGAAGCACTCAACAAGTTAGGCCGCATCTGTGGAAAGCGGAACAGTTATCCTTTCAAGTGGAAGAGTCTGATTCGGGGTGCTACATTTTATAAAATATTCGATAAGTCTGGAGGGGTTGGAGAAGAAATATATTGATATTATTCCTGTGAGGGAATTTCATAATATGTGCAGAATGAAGCAGCAGGGATTATTTTCCTTGCAACTGTGCTCTTGGGAGAAAACAAAAAAACTCGACTGAAGATAATTACATGGATCGACGCTCTAATCTAAACTTCCTTGAATTGAAATATCAAAGCATTCTGTGTGTCAGCAAGACCATTGTTACTAAGATCTGTGAACTCCTGTCACTGCTCCCTCAGTGTAAGTCACTATTACTCTCAAATTTCAAACCTCAGATCAGTCAAGACCAATGTTGTTAATCTATTCTTGATTCCACATTGCTGCATAAAGGATGTCACCCAGACTCTGTACTAAAGGATTGAAAATATTGTTTGCTGTTCTTTCAGCTCAGAGGACCAGACACAGCAGGCAAAGGATTTTCTTGCATTGCAGTCCTTCCCAAAGCACAGCCACTCACAGACTGCACTCATGTAGTTCTTCGGTAGACAAAAATGCTGGAGAATCTTAGCGGCTGAGACAGCATCTATGGAGTGAAGGAATAGGTGACGTCTTGGGTCGAGACCCTTCTTCAGAAGTCTGAAGACCCAAAATGTCACCTATTCCTTTGCTCCATAGATGCTGCCTCAGCTGCTGAGTTTCTCCAGCATTTTTGTCTACCTTTGATTTTTCCAGCATTTGCAGTTCTTTCTTAAACATGTAGTTCTTGGAGTTGCCCTTCACAACCTGTTGTACTGTTGAGCTGTTCATCAATTTCCAGCGGGCTCCATTCACTCAATGTGCAACTTGTAGTCAACCATCACAGGAATATTTGCATGATTCCTTTATTCTGAGTCAGTCGTGGCTAGCTTTCATCTCACAGGATCGGTACAGTGGCGTAGCGGTAGAGTTACTGCCACACAGCGCCAAAAACCCGGGTTCAATCCTGACTAAGGGAGCTATTTGTACGGAGTTTGTACGATCTCCCCGTGACCTGCGTGGGTTTTCTCTGAGATCTTCAGTTTCTACCCGCGCACCAAAGACGTACTGGTTTGTAGGTTAATTGGCTTGGTATAAATGTAAAATTGTCCCTAGCGTAGGCTAGTGTTAATGTGCGGGGATCGCTGGTCAGCCTGTGAGCTGAAGGGCCTGTTTCCGCACTATATCTCTAAACGAAACTAAAGAATTGCGGAAGAAAGGATTTTGGTTAATAAGAGAGATCCACTCTTCATGACTCAGAGTTGCAGTTGAGCACCATCATAACGGGAAAAGGTCACCACAAGGAACTTATTGAAGAATGTGTGAAAGTGTAGAATAATAAATTGCAAAGTGGAACACTCCAGGGTATCTACCCCACATAGTCACCAGCTGGGGCCACATTCTCTCACAAGCTAACTATTCTTGCCACCATAATCTCCAAGGCAATACATTATTTGATGGCTCTCGGACATGATCATCAAGTGAAGACGTTAACATGATTGCAAAAAATAAAGGAATGAGGGACAACGTCAAGCGTGTGAGTGTGAGAGAGATTAAGAAGCAAAGATTGCTGAAAATTTGTATTAAAAAACTGAAAATTCTGGGAATGCTCAACGGATCAGGCAACACTTATGGGGAGAGGTGCACGTGTATTGTTTCAGTTGTGATGAAGTCATTCATTTGTTACAATCATTTTTGGTCCTCATTAGATGCTGCTTAATTTGCCAAATGTAGTCGCCTCTTATTGTTTTTGTTACGAGTAGAAAAAAGATTGTTTACAGGGGCAGAGGAACGGCAGATGATAAAATCTGGAGTGAATGAAGGAGAGCTGCTGGCAGAACTCAGCCAGTTATCCATCAGCCACTCCATCTGTGGAGTGAAATAGACAGTTGATTTGACAAGAGATGAGACAAGAGCTATTTATTGTCACATGCACCAAATTGTACAGTGAAATTTGTGGTCACCATGCAGCCATACGAATAAAAAAAAAACACAGAACACAATAGTCTATAACACAAACATCCCCACACAGTGGAATCAAAGTTTCCCACTGTGAGGGAAGGCATCAAGGTTCAGTCCTCCTCCTCTGTTGTCCTCTGTTGTTCACCCATGGTTGGGGCCTCCCGAGCCCACCGCTGTTGCCGCTACGGGTAGCCCGATGTTCAGGCCCGCTCGCTGGGATGATGGAACTCCGACGTCGGAACGGGAGAACATTCTCAGCAGCTTGGACCTTCGAATCGGCCACTTCCTACCGGAGACCGCGGAGCTGAGCGAAGATTCACGCTGGCGGCCCTCGGCAAAAGGATCCCAGGACTCTGCGATGTTGGTCAGCACCGCCCGTGGCTGGGAGCTCCGCAAACCACAGCTCCCCGATGTTGAAGCAGCAGGCCCAACACTCCAGAGCTTCAAACGGTGATCCGGGTAAGGTATCGCCCACTCCGCGATGTATCCAGCGCTGCGCCGCCGCCGCTGCTGAAGCTCTGGCCCGTCTCCGGCAGGAAAGGACGCGCTAATCCAGTTGGTAGACCGCGAGGGGGGGGGGGGCGAGGACGCGAAGCGGAGAATAGTTGCATCCTCGCCAGGAATTGATTGGGAAATGGTTTCCCCCTTGCCCTCTCCCCTCCCCCCACATAGAAATACTAAAAAAATCCTCCAAAATAAACTTTTAAACAGACTAAAAGTAAAAAAAGATGGGAAAACAGAGACTGTAGGCAGAGGCTGCCATCATGCAGCACCCCTAGTTGGACGAGGGGATTGAAGGCTTTGTGGTCAAGTTTGCGGATGATGGAAATAGGCGGATGGGCAGATAGTGTAGAGAACGCAGGGACTCTGCAGAAGGACATGGACAGGTTGGGAGTGTGGGCAGAGAAGTGGCAGATGGAATATAGTGTAGCAAAGTGTGGAGTCATGCATTTTGGTAGTAGGAATAAAGGCGTAAACTATTTTCTAAATGGGGAGAGAATCCAGAAATCAGAGGTGCACAGGTACTTGGGAGTTGCAGGATTCCCAGAAGGTTCATCTGCAAGTCGAATCAATAGTAAAGAAAGCAAACACAATGCTTACACTTATTTTGAAAGGACAAAAACAGGCAAGTAATGCTGAGGCTCTATAAGGTTGCATTTGGAACATTGTGAGCAATTTTAGGCACCATACCCGAGGAAGAATGTGGTCTTAAGAAGGGTTTCGGCCAGAAACGTCGCCTATTTCCTTCGCTCCTTAGATGCTGCTGCACCCGCTGAGTTTCTCCAGCATTTTTGTGTACCGAGGAAGAATGTGCTGGCTCTGGAGAGGGTCCAGAGGAGGTCTACAAGAATTATCCCAGGAATGAGTGGGTTAACCTATGATGAGCGTTTGTCGGCACTGGTCCTGTACTCGCTGGAGTTTAGAAGAATGATGGGGGACCTCATAGAAACGTACAGAATAGTGAAAGACATGATAGAGTGGATGTGGAGGATGGTTCCAGTAGTGGGAGAGTGTAGGATTAGAGGTTATAGCCTCTTTTAGGAAGGAGATGAGGAGGAATTTCATTAGTCAGAGGGTGGTGAATCTGGAACTCTTTGCCACAGAAGGCTGTGGAGGCCAAGTCAATGGATATGTTTAAGGCAGAGATAGATAGATTCTTGATTAGTATGGGTGTCAGAGGTAATGGGGAGAAGGTGGCAGAATGGGGTTAAGAGGAAGAGATAGATCAGCCATGATTGAATGGCGGAGTAGACTTGATGGGCCGAATGGCCTAATTCTGCTCCAATCTCTTATAATCTTATGGTACACAAAAAAGCTGGAGAAACTCAGCGGGTGCAGCAGCATCTATGGAGCGAAGGAAATAGGCAACGTTTCGGGCCGAAACTCTTCGGGTTTCGGCCCGAAATGTTGCCTATTTCCTTCGCTCCATAGATGCTGCTGCACCCGCTGAGTTTCTCCAGCTTTTTTGTGTACCTTCGATTTTCCAGCATCTGCAGTTCCTTCTTGAACTCTTATAATCTTATGATGTTTTTGGTCTGGACTGAAAGAGTAGAGGGCAGATAGTTAGTGTAAAGAGGTGAGGGAAGAGGTAGTGAGCGATAGTTGGGTACAGGTGTTGGAAGGGAGGGTGGATATAGCAACAGAGGCCTTGAGATGATAAGTAGAGAACAAAAGGTTGCAGATTCTGTCGTTGTTTATAGAATGGACGTTGTGCGAATGAAAAATTATACTGGGGAAAAAAGATCCAACAACTGCTTTATTAAGTGTTGAACTCTCACTTCCACATTTTTTTCCAAAATTGTGTTACTTTTTGTGCAGATCTGCAGGCCTTCCAGGCATCTCCCTGGCAACCTCCTATTATAAGCATCAGGCGTTGGTTCTTTAAGGTCTCCATGGCCCTCGAGCAGTCTTAAGCCCCTGTCCCACTTTCACGACCTAATTCGCGACCTCTGCCGAGTTTGCCCTTGACTCGTACTCGCAGCATGGTCGCCACGAGGTCGTAGGTAGGTCGTAGGTAGGTCGTGATGCTAGTCGTAGGTAGTCGAAGGTAATAGCTCCGGGGTGAAAAAAAAGTCAGTAGAAAAAAAATGTTATTTAAACAGCAGAACGTCACCTCTGTCACTCCAAGGCATGTTCATTCATAGCTGGAAAGTTTTTTGGAGAGGAGACTTGTGTTTTAGAGATGGCACCAAAAAGGCAGCAGCGCAGGGGGAGGGCGCAACCCTAAAAAAAACGGCCGTGCAGGTGTTGCCCACCCAGGAGGAGGAGTGGCAGGAGGTGATGCCACAGGAGGTGATAGTGCAGGAGGAGGTAGCCCTGCATGAGAGACCCCTGGAGGAGGAGACCAGGGTGGTAGTATATGTCCCCACCACCACCCCATCCTTCACTGCCTCATTTGAAGGCAGCAAAGCAGCCCTTTCTCCTGTGTCTGACACAGCATCAGAGGCAGATGCCCCATTGGTGGTGAGGGAGGGCTGGAGGAAGGTTATGCCCTACACCTTCACCAGGCAGCAGGAGGGGGACCTTGAGGAATGGTTCCAGCAGAATGCCATCCTGTACGAAAAGGAAAACGAGGGGTACAGGGACAGGGACAAGAATGGCATGCTTGACATCCACTGCCCCACGTGTGTGCTTAAAGTTCCATCTTTTGTCAAAGCCCAGCGCCACTCTCTTCCAGTCATCCGGTGCACTGGGACAGTCCATCACATCATCTCCATTCACCCATTGAGACCTCTTCTTGTGCTTCCTCTTCACCCTTGCTCTTCCCCTTCTGCCTTTCTTAAAGGCTGCTGAAGCAAAAGGGCCGCTGCAAACAGCAGTAAAACGTACATGGTTGAGGCCAGTCTTCAACATGGTCGAAGGAGGTCTTCTTCATAGTTGTGGGAGGTCTTCAACATAGTCGTAGGAGGTCATAGACATAGTCATGGAAGGTAATAGGAGGTCTACACATAGTCGTGGAAGGTCATAGGTTACCTCGACCTTGATTTTTTTTTTTTTAGGTCGTTTAAGGTCGTCAGAGGTCACAAATTCAGTCGTGAAAGTGGGACAGGGGCTTTAGCATGCCTCACAACCAATGTGTTCAATGAACCTGGGGCTTTGGTAGCCCCACTAACACTGCAGGAGCTATTGTTTACAGAGCAGCACTCTGGCTGAGTTGCTGCAGCTTTCCATAATGGCAACTGAACTTGATGCCATTCATAGTTTCTCAATTTGGTCATGTCTGTGCTATTGTTCATTGAATTTCAATTCCACAATGAATACATTCTTATTTTGCATCTCCAGTTGTCTTCTTTTATTTTCATTACTTTTATTCTAATTTCCCCCTAAAACACCACCAAATTATGTTTCCTATGTCTGTAATATCTTTCTTTCTGACCTAACCATATCACGCCTTTTAAATTGAACCTATTGTATTAATCATCCTTCCCTTAGGGATTGCTTAATGTAAGATTACTAATTAATTAATGCTATCACATTTCAAAATATTATTTTAATTAGTTATGCTTGAGATTAAATTTTTACAGATTTAAAATGGAACATGGATTATTCATGGAACAATAAGTGATCAAAACTTTTGTCATAATTGTTTCATAAAAAAAAGCAGTGTATGATCTGATCCTTTTCAACTGAATAAGTTTCAAACATTCCTGGTGATGTTAAGTAACCAGAAGCATGTCTAGGCAAACTCTTTTGTGAATTTAAGAATTATTCGTAATGATTCTTTGGGATAAGGGTGATAATGTATCAAAACAGACTTCTTTAAGAGAAGTGGTTTATTGTATCATGTATACACACGTTTTTTTTCCAACAACCTCAAGGGCCTGTCCCACTTGCGTGATTTTTTTCGGCGACTTGCCGGCATAGTTGCAGCAGGTTGCTGAAAAATTTCAACATGTTGAAAATCCAGTGGCGACCAGAAAAAGGCACGACTCTTTGGGCGACTACTCACGACCAGAGAGGTGGCAAGTTGCCGAAAAAATCACGTAAGTGGGACAGGCCCTTTAGTCTTACATGAAACGTTCAACACTCAGGATAAAATAATTTTCTTGATGGCAGTAGTCCACCTTTGTACTTCACATAATTGTTCTGTAAAATTTCAATCACGTCACCTAACTTTCAGAGCACATTTATTTTAATTCAGTGTTACATGTGCTATTTGAATGTTTACAGGAAAGAGTTAAAGGAGGAAAAATAGCTTATGAACTGTAGCATTGTGTTGAATTACAGTCTATTGAATGAAACAAGTTTAAAATAAATTAGCTGATCTTTAGCTTTTGAGCTATTTCTAAGGCATAGTTGTGGGCTCCAAACAATTGTGACTGGAGTTCCGGTATCCAGAAAATAAGATTCCATTGCTTTTAGAGTCATTTTGCACGGAAACAGTCCTTTGGCCTAAATTACCCACGCCGACCACAATGCCCACCTGCACTAGTCTCATCTGTCCGCGTTGGGCCCATATCCCTCTAAACCTTTCCTATCCGTATACCGGTCAAATGTCTTTTAAATGTTGTAATAATACCTGCTACAACTACCTCCTCTGGCAGCTCATTCCCTATACCCACCACCTTCTGTGTGAAAATGTTGCCCCTCAGGTTCTTGTTAGATCTTTCCCCTCTCAACTTAAACCTATGTCCCCTATGTCTTGATTCCCCTACTCTGAGCATTTACATTATGTATTCCCCTCATGATATTATACATCTCCATAAGATGTATCCTCTTTCACTATAAGGAATACAGTCCTAGTCTGCCCAACCTCTCTCTATAGCTCAGGCCCTCAAGTCCAAGAAAGATCCTTGTAAATCTTCTTGCACTTTGTCCATCATTCCTTTAACAGGGTGACCAAAATGGAACACAATACTCCAAATGTTGCCTCGCCAACATGTTGTACAAACATAGAAACATAGACATAGAAAATAGGTGCAGGAGTAGGCCATTCGACCCTTCGAGCCTGCACCGCCATTCGATATGATCATGGCTGATCATCCAACTCAGTATCCCATCCCTGCCTTCTCTCCATACCCCCTGATCCCTTTAGCCACAAGGGCCACATCTAACTCCCTCTTAAATATAGCCAATGAACTGGCCTCAACTACCTTCTGTGGCAGAGAATTCCACAGATTCACCACTCTCTGTGTAAAAAATGATTTTCTCATCTCGGTCCTAAAAGAATTCCTTCTTATCCTTAAACTGTGACCCCTTGTTCTGGACTTCCCTAACATCGGGAATAATCTTCCTGCATCTAGCCTGTCCAACCCCTTAAGAATTTTGTAAGTTTCTATAAGATCCCCCCTCAATCTTCTAAATTCTAGCGAGTACAAGCCGAGTCTATCCAGTCTTTCTTCATATGAAAGTCCTGCCATCCCAGGAATCAGTCTGGTGAACCTTCTCTGTACTCCCTCTATGGCAAGAATGTCTTTCCTCAGATTAGGAGACCAAAACTGTACGCAATACTCCAGGTGTGGTCTCACCAAGACCCTGTACAACTGCAGTAGAACCTCCCAGCTCTTATACTCAAATCCTTTTGCTATGAATGCTAACATACCCTTTGCTTTCTTCACTGCCTGCTGCACCTGCATGCCTACTTTCAATGACTGGTGTACCATGACACCCAGGTCTCGTTGCATCTCCCCTTTTCCTAATCGGCCACAATTCAGATAACAGTCTACTTTCCTGTTTTTGCCACCAAAGTGGATAACCTCACATTTATCCACATTATACTGCATCTGCCATGCATTTGCCCACTCACCCAACCTATCCAAGTCACCTTGCAGCCTCCTAGCATCCTCCTCACAGCTAACACTGCCCCCCAGCTTTGTGTCATCCACAAACTTGGAGATGTTGCATTCAATTCCCTCATCCAGATCATTAATATATATTGTAAATAGCTGGGGTCCCAGCACTGAGCCTTGCGGTACCACACTAGTCACTGCCTGCCATTGTGAAAAGGACCCGTTTACTCCTACTCTTTGCTTCCTGTCTGCCAGCCAGTTCTCTATTCACATCAATACTGAACCCCCAATACCTTGTGCTTTAAGTTTGTATACTAATCTTTTATGTGGAACCTTGTCGAAAGCCTTCTGAAAGTCAAACTGTAACATAATATCCCAACTTCTATACTCAATACCCTGACTGACGTAGGACAATGTACTGAAAGCCGCTTTGACTATCCTATCAACTCATGATGCTTATTTCAAGGAACTATGTACCTGCACTCTTAGATCCCTCTGCTCTACAGCACTTCCCAGGGCCTTAAGCCCCTGTCCCAATTGCGTGTCCTTGGCACGCTCATTACGTGACCCCGTGGTTATGTTGAGGCGCGACAGCTGTCTGGAGCGCGTGACGTCATTTGAAGATGGACACAAAAGTAACTCGGCGGGACCGGCAGCATCTCTGGAGAGAAGGAATGGAGGATGTTTCGTGTCGAGACTCTTCTTCAATCTGAAAGAAGGATCTTGACCAGAAACGTCACCCATTGCTTCTCTCCAGAGATGCTGCCGGTCCCACTGAGTCACTCCAGCATTTTATGTCTATCTTCAATTTTCTTGGCCCCGCTCTGGGAGTAGAAGTGGGAGCGGATCCGGATCCGCAACGGCCGTGAGCCCCAGGCCGAGTTCGGCGATCGTTTACCTGCTTCTGCTGCTGTTGGAGGTGAGTCGTTGCGTTGCGCCAGGGTCTTGGGCCCGTCCCACTTTGGCTGTCAGTTACGCGACAGGCCGTTGGCGCGCGAAGATTTAGTTCGCTACAATATTTCGGATCCCCGCGTGATACCGCGCACAACTACATACCCCTCCGCGCTTCTCAGTGGAACCGGCCCTGCGCGGCCATATGATGTCCGTGCACCTCAACGCGACAACGAGGTCACGTAATTTGCATGCCAAGTACACGTAAGTGGGACAGGCCCTTTACTCATTGGTTTTCTTGATAGAGAAATTTAAATCCATTTAGAAATTTCCAGAAAATAAATGTTAATTGTTCTTGCTACTTAAAACCCATCTCTTCTCCGTGGCCTTTGATACCCAGTAAGATGTCGACTTTATTTACTTGATTTAATTTCTTATTTTGATTGCTTTTATTGTGTGGCTATTATTTTTATTCATGTTTTATGTATTTTAATTTATTGTTGTATTTCATATGTAATTTTTGCGCCTCATGTGAGCTGTTATGTTGTCTGTTTATGATGTCTTGTTTATTCTTCTGTACAGCACTTTGGTCAACATTGGTTGTTTTAAAGTGCTTAACAAATAAAGTTGGATTGGATTGGATTACTTTAAAATTTTACGCTTTTGAAATGCTGAAGGTGTTCATTTAGTCAATTTAATGTTATCTCACTAAAATGAAAATACCATTTCGAGTATATCATTACAAGCCTTGAAAAGCATGCTAAAGTTTGTAAGGGCACATATTTGTAATGAGACACTTTATCACGTCTGAAAGGCGATAGTATATGCTGGAGAGAGAAAAGAGTTCGAGAGAAAATAAACCTATTTAATCTGTACAGTACTATATTTAAAAGGCAGAGTTTCTGCTGAGAATGGGGTAAAACAGTTGATTGAGTTTCAAGTTTGAAAGAATTTTATTTTTAAACTGGTCATGTAGTACAAGATTAACAGATTGGGAGTGGCAGATTGGTGGTTGTGAACAATACATCTTTTCCTCCTAACCAAACAGGAAGGATGTGTGGATGCCAGCTCTGCTGCTCGTGGTGTAGTGATGGTTATTTAATTCCTCACTTCATGGAAGTTCAGGTTAATATTTACCCCTTCAAAAAGAATGCTACTGAGAAAATAACCGAGATTCACTGGCTTTTGTGAAAGGGTTTGGGTGAATATCAGCAGTTACTACCATTTGCAGTTTCTGAATTTCCGATTTCAGTCTTGCATGACTAATTAAAATGTAACTGTGAGATTGATTAGCATTAAGAACATTCAAAGTTAGTGATTAAGATTGTTAGATGTAGCATTCACAGCAACAAGAGGAATTGTGAAACGGCTGAGGTTTACTGATGAGATTCTGAATTTATTTTTTACGAAAAAAATCTAGTTTGGGTTGGTCAATTTATGAATTTGAATACCAAACAAAAAAAAACAACTTGTAAGTGGGGTTTCGGCCCGAAACGTTGCCTATTTCCTTCGCTCCATAGACTTCGCTGCCTCACCCGCTGAGTTTCTTCAGCATTTTTGTCTACCTTCGATTTTCCAGCATCTGCAGTTCTTTCTTAAACAATATATCATGAGCAAGGCTATTTTCAGATTTGACAGATGAATAACTAAAATATGATTTATAAAGCACTGGTAAAATCATACAAATCCATATTAATAGGGCAATTATCTTCTGGCTCACAGCACAAATTAAAATGTTTTATTTTAAACTTGCTTACGTCTGTACTCTGCGTGTTATATCTGTATGCACTCATTAATTACCAATTACTATCTTGAGGATGCTTATGTCAAGATCTAGTTGTTCCTGTTACAATGTTTCACTCACAGTTTGATGGTATCTTTTTACATTAAAAATTCTGATCAAGCTGCCTTTATAAATGCACTGTAAATAAAGCTTTGGCCAGTAGTTGTTTTTCCTGGTTCTTTGGCCCACACTGCAGATAAATTACTATGTTTTCTCTTATACCACATCTCCTTCTCTCAAAATGATCCAGACAAAATGATCCAACTAAATTTTAAAAAAAAAGGTAAGATTTATAGAATGTAATTTTGGAATGGAATAATATCTGTGGTTCTTGAACTGTCCCATCATCCTAAAGTATGATGTAATTGGAAAATATGTACACTGAGCCCACTCTGAGCTTCTTCAGCAAACATTCCAAGAGCAATACTATGGACAATAGACAATAGGTGCAGGAGTAGGCCATTCAGCCCATCGAGCCAGCACCGCCATTCAATGTGATCATGGCTGATCATCCACAATCAGTACCCCGTTCCTGCCTTCTCCCCATATCCCCTGGCTCCGCTATTTTTAAGAGCCCTATCTAGCTCTCTTATGAAAGCATCCAGAGAACACCGCCCATCTGAGGCAGAGAATTCCACAGACTCACCACTCTCTGTGAGAAAAAGTGTTTCCTCGGACTGGCCAGCTTTGACAGTGTTGAATGTTGAACTCTGTTCAAAGACGGCGGACGGTGAACATCTGATAAATCCTCCCCCACAGGGATGGCCTTGTACCTCAGGGTCACCTTCTACCTCAGAGGATGGATGCCTCCACCTTTGTTTCTCACAAGCCTTGGGGGCACTAAGACATCCGCCTCAGAGGAGGTCCCTGCCTCCGCTGCATCTGTTGCCTTCCCCACCCCCCTGGTTCACCCCAGGACCAGCAGGCTCCCCATGGTTAGACCCAGGGTCGGATGCAGGTCCCTGACAATCAAGAAGCCGTTTGATGGTTTATTTTATTTTTTGCCCCCCCCCCCACCCACATACCTCACCCGTGACACGCTCTACCCCACTGTCCACTGCCCCTTGGGGCAGGGTGGGGAGGAGGGTTAGCAGTACCATCTTGGGACACCAAGGCAGAAGTTGGGGCCCAGGGACAGGCTTTGACACTGCGCACAGTCCAAGGTCCCAATGGAAACCCCCCTCCCCTTCAAACTGGACACCAAAATGGCTCTAGGCTGAATGAACAGCTGGCTGTCAAATGAAAGGACCTGTGGGAGGCTGCTCTCCTGAAGACCGACCGGATTAGAGGAGATCTCTGACCCAAGCTTCCTCAGAGGGCAGAGATGGGGGAGAAATAGCTCATTGGGTATGAATAGCTTGACTGGAGAGTACTACACCTTGTATCATGGCCTGCAGTGGGTTCACCGGCAGGAATCTCCCACCCACCGAGATCCCCTTACTCTGGGCCAGGACACCTCCTGCTCGGTCTTCAGGAAGAACATTGCCTTTCCTGACGTCTTTGAGGCTGCAACAATGGCTGAATGGCGCAACAGTTACTTCTACCGCGGGCGCGGCGTGGACTTGCCATCAGGAGCGGGGTTCCTTGCCGAGGATCCCTGGAGCGGAGCTTCGACCGCCGGCCCTGCGGTCTGCGGTGCTTCTGGCTGCGGCGCGGTGGGGACTTTAAATCTTCGACCACCGGCCTGCGGCCTACACCAACCTGAAGCCGCGGTCTCCAGTGGGGGAGGCACCGATTCAGACTTACCTGGACTTTTACTCATCTGGACGCCCGCAGCGGTGGCTGCAGAGGGTTGAGGTCCCGACCACGGGGGGGAAATGGAGGAGGACTGGCCAAATTGTGTGCCTTCCCCCACAGTGATGAATGGTGTGGTGGATGTTTGTGTTACATTTTTATTATGTTTTTGTGTGATTTTTATTTTATTTTTTATTGTACCGCTGCTGGCAAATTCTTCACTTGCACTTTATGTGCAAGCGACGAATAAAACTGATTGATTGATTGATTGATTGAACGACCAACGACTCCAACTATTGCCTTTACACAACCATTAATACTCATGCCAGGGTGTCCAAAGCTTCTGACGCCACTCCTGAAGTTTTACTTTGTGACCCAGATACCTAGTGCATGAGGTGCCAGCTACACCCGCATGGCTTGACTGAACACCCACGTGAGATTGGCCATTTTATCGTCACAAAACAGTGCAAACAGTACCAAGTACCTTTCTGTCGATCAGAGTCCTGGAGAGATAGTGAACAGTGGGTGTTGTCCAGGAATGCCTCGTAAGTGGTGTTTCTACAACAAGCCTGCAGCTACACAGCAAGTCTAGCCTGAGCCTCATGAAAGTTCGAGATGCCCTCTAAACCTCTAGCACCCGGCTGACCATGGTGAAACGAAGCAGGGTAGGTAAGGAGTTCACCAATGTCTTTGATTTTCAAAGCTACTTTTCCACCCATGCATACTAGTAAACTGAACAAATGCTGTTACTGCATTGCTATATTTGTGTTAACCCATTTCCCTTATGAAGGTTTTTTTTAGCCACAGAGACGGCAAAGGAAGAAAATCCTTAATTAGCCTGAAAACATAATTGTTTCTCTCTCTCTCTCTCCAGGTGCAGCCTGTTATTTCCAGTACTTTTCTATTTGTATTCCTTTCTTTGTCTATGTGTAAGCTTGGCTTTGTCTAACCTTATTGCCTATGACCTGTAATTCATGGTTCTTAATAACATTCCCTGATCGGCCAGAGATGGCGCTGCAAGTAGCAAGTGTTCTTTCCAGTCATGTTCCTTCATCGTGAAAAAATCAACAATGTTCTCAATCTTCTCTCCTAACTGTTTCACAAAGACAATGCAGTAAACCCTCGTTTTAACAACCTCCTTAGATATTGGATGGTCCTGCCGACCCATCCTCAACTCCCACCATCTCCCTGGTCATTTAAAGCCCCGGTGTCCAACCCCTCTCCTGACTCTCAAGGTGCACCAGTGAGCTCCTCTTCACCCACCGCATGACCCGGTGATATGGCTGTTGTTGCGGCTCGCAATGTAGCCCTTGTGGGCAGGGCATTCTTCAGACCGCCACCACTGACAGAACACGCTCGGCCACCCTGAGGCTCCCTTCCTTCTCATCTGCTGTCACTTCCAAGGTGGAGTATGTCGGCCACTACGGGCGTGAAGGCGGAGGCGGCAGTGGGTGGGGGAGGAGAGGGGTAAAGAGGCCGACTGGAAGATGCGACGGGAGAAGCAGGGAACAAACCCACCGTCAACAGCAAGAAGCAGCGGCCACTGGGAGGGGAGAGACTCCCATGGTGACCAAACTCGTTCCGTCAGTGGTGGTGGCCACCTGAAGAAAGCCCTGTCCCCGGGGGCACAACGTGAGCCGCGTCAACAGCCATGTCACCGGACCATGCGGTGCGTGAAGAAGGACTTACTGGTGCTCCTCGCAAGTTGGGGGTGGGGTCAGAAGCCAGGGCTCCAAACAGCTGGGAAGTCAGGAGGAGCCGGGGATGGGTTGGCAGGCCATTCCATTCTCATTCAGTTTACATTTTATATTTGTATTATTTAAGTTTATAGCACTCCATGGTGCTTTAGACACACGGGAGGGGCGTCAGTAGCAGGCCAGGGGTGTATTGTATTGTCATAATCACGTGACCTCTGTTTGTCCAGAAAGACTCTGGAACCGTGAGTGCTGGAAAATCGTGCTCAACCTGTACTAAACTACATCTAAGGTTTTGCTTCTAAACCATTCTCTTCCAAACGTATTTAAGTATGGTTATGGGGAAGAACGATTCACTTGGTCTGTTAACTAATGCTTCCCTTTGAAAGAGACACAAGAGACTGCAGATGTTGGAATCTTGTGCAAAAATCAAACTGCTGGAGGAACTCAGCAGGGCCAACCAGCATCTGCGGAAGTAAATGGACAGATGATGTTTTGGGTCAAGGTCCTTCTCCATTCTCCATTTTTGGGTGCAATATGGGTGCACTAAGACGTGAAGTGCAATTGCTTTATGCTTTTTGGTAATTCACAATGTGAAGGGGTAATATTATTGAGTGACTACACAGACTATAATTCATAACAAGAGGATTTCAGTATAGGAGTAAAGAGGTTCTTCTGCAGTTGTACAGGGCTCTGGTGAGACCACATCTGGAGTATTGTGTACAGTTTTGGTCGCCTAATTTGAGGAAGGACATCCTTGTGATTGAGGCAGTGCAGCGTAGGTTCACGCGATTGATCCCTGGGATGGTGGGACTGTCATATGAGGAAAGATTGAAAAGACTAGGCTTGTATTCACTGGAGTTTTGAAGGATGAGGGGGGGATCTTATAGAAACATAAAATATTATAAAATGACTGGATAAGCTAGATGCAGGAAAAATATTCCCAATGTTGGGTGAGTCCAGAACCAGGTGCCACAGTCTTAGAATAAAGGGGAGGTCATTTAAGACTGAGGTGAGAAAAAACTTTTTCACCCAGAGAGTTGTGAATTTATGGAATTCCCTGCCACAGAGGGCAGTGGAGGCCAAGTCACTGGATGGATTTAAGAGAGAGTTAGATAGAGCTCTAGGGTCTAGTGGAGTCAAGGGATATGGGGAGAAGGCAGGCACGGGTTATTGATAGGGGACCATCAGCCATGATCACAATGAATGGCGGTGCTGGCACGAAGGGCCGAATGGCCTCCTCCTGCACCTATTTCTATGTTTCTATGTTTCTGTCTTCTCTTGCAGCCTTTCCAGCCTCTTATCAATCTGCATTGTTCACCGGATGTGAAAGCGTTTCTGTGCAGTGTCTTTGTGCCGGCCTGCACTGAACAACTTTGGATTGACCAGCCTTGTCAAAAGCTTTGTGAGAAGGTTTTCCAGGACTGTGAAAAGCACATCAAGACATTTGGGATCACGTGGCCAGAGGAGTTGCAGTGTGATCGGTAAGCCTCTGAGACATTTGCCCCTGCTGCTGGAGAAACCATCATTTGAACCAGCCTCCTGAGCTGTAACCAATCTCTCACTCATGCCCCAGTAAAAACACTCAGCTTTCCTTGTCCATCACCTTGTGTTCTTTGCCCACCTTCATTATTGCTTACTTGACGGATAGTAATAAATCGGATAGGGGAGTTGTGAAATCAACCATTTCATAGGTTTGGATCATAGTATTTGTGTGATGCCATGGATCCTGGCCTTCAAATCCACTATACTTATTCAATGAATTCTCATTGAATTCTCCCAATTTGGCTAGCCCGTGCTGTCTCCTCCCCTTCCTTAACCCTCTAGCTGTCTCCTCCCATCCGCCCGCCCTCGGCCTCCTCCTCCTCCTCCCCTTTTCCTTCTTTCTTTCCCCACCCCCCATCAGTCTGAAGAAGGGTTTCGGCCCGAAACGTCGCCTATTTCCTTCGCTCCATAGATGCTGCTGCACCCGCTGAGTTTCCCCAGCAATTTTGTGTACCTTCGATATTCCAGCATCTGCAGTTCCCTTTTGAATACTTATTATTGATATTAGTTTATTAGTATTATTATTACAGTGAAATACATTTTTTTGCGTGCTATCCACAAATCGTACTGTACATGAATGCAATGAAACCATATATGAGTACAGGTATTGCAAAAGAAGGAAAGTGCAAAATACAGTGCTACAGAGAAAGTGCATGCAGACAAAAAAGTGCAAGGGCTGTCATAGGGTAGATTGGGAGATCGAGAATATTGAGATCAGGGAATGTCTGTGGCTACAATCAATCTCCGTTTTTCTATTGCACTTTGAGTTGTCGTGACCCTGAAATCTGGAATTTCCTTTGATATTTCACTTTATTTTTCCATTGGCAGAAGTTTTCTAAAACAGCGGTGCTGAGAATGGTGCTGTAATTCTCATTCTTGGATTGAATTTATTTTTCTGGAGTAGAATGCAGTTGCAGTCATTTTCAGATTATTATGCGTCACTCTGGAAATTCATATGGCTGTTTTTGATTGTGACTCGCCCTCAAACCCCAAGATAATTTCTATGTCAGGGGGAAAAAAAATGGATTACATGCAATTATTATAATAGGTGCCAGATTTTCAATTTTGAAAGTGTGCGATTGAAGTTTGCATCGAAGTTTGAGGAGGACCTCAATGAAACAATCAATTCTATGTTCACTTGATCCACCTTCTAGAGTGCATGTTATTTTTCTAAGCTAAAAAAAGTACCCTTTCCATGCCCCATCTGCATAGAAAATCTCTTCCGATATATTGTTACAGTAAAGGTTCCGTGTATGTTTAATTTGCCAATGGTGTGATGGAATGGAGCTTGCCCTAGTTAGTATAGATTTGAAGACACTGTGTTTTAGGTGTTACTGTGGTTGTGACTGAGAGATGTTTTGTACTACAAAGGAATAGAGATCGGGATGCATCACGACATGGTTCAGGAACAGCTCTATCCAAGACCGCAAGTAATTGCAGAGAATTGTGGACACAGCCCAGACCATCACACAAACCAACCTCCCTTCCATTGATTCCACTTGCACCTCACAATGCCTCGGCAAGGCCACCAGCATAATCAAGGGCGAGTCGCACTCTGGCCACTCCCTCTTCTTCCCTCTCCCCTCAGGCAAGAGGCATAGAAGTGTGAAAATGCATACCTTCAGATTCAGGGACAGTTTCTTCCCAGCTGTTATCAGGCAACTGACCATCCTACCAACAACTAGAGAGTAGTTCTGAATTCTGCCTCATTGTAGACCCTCGGACTATCTTTGATCAGACTTTACTGGCTTTATCATGCACTAAATGTTATTCAGGTTATTCCCTTCATCTGTATAAACACATGGCTTGGTTGTAGTCATGCATTGTCTTTCCGCCGATTGGTTAGCACACAACAAAAGCTTTTCACTTCCCCCCGGTACACGTGACAATAAACAAAACTAAATTAAATTAAGATACCTAGCTTCATCCTGTTTACTTCTGTTATTAGCCTTTTGACCAGGGGAGACTTCAAATGAAGAAGAATTAATTGAACAACAGAATATTAAATTATTCCATTTGGGGCACCAGATAAGTATAAAATAAGATCTATAAGTAGAATTTGGGTTACCAGTTGGGATGTAATCTCATAAAATAAAGGAAGCACTAAATTTTTCTGCTGGTCTTTGATCAAATAGGCGTTATTTGAATTGTAACTTGATTTTTAAACTAAGTTTGACGTGATTTCTTTCATTTCAAGGTTGGTAGATTGCGTTGATGGCCAGCACTCTCCAGCAGTAGGTTCGACTTCAAGATCAGTTACAGAGAAGACATCACAAATGGTGTTGAAGGATTATGGATTTTGGTGTCCACGACCTCTGAAAAACCCGACTGGTCATGGCAGTTCATTTCTTGGCGTAGATGACTGTTTGCCACCATGTCCTAACATGTACTTCAAAGAAGATGAGCTGAACTTTGCTAAATATTTCATTGGAGTTGTTTCCATGTTTTGTCTGTGTTCGACACTCTTTACATTCTTGACTTTTCTTATCGATGTCAGAAGATTTCGCTACCCTGAGCGACCTATCATTTTCTACGCAGTATGCTATAGCATGGTGTCTCTGATGTACTTTGTTGGTTTCATTGCTGGTAATAACATAGTCTGTAACAAGGCTGATGAGAAATTGGGTACCATGGAAACTGTTGTCATCGGTGCACAGAACAAGGGATGCACACTCCTTTTTATGTTGCTATATTTCTTTACCATGTCAGGAACTGTGTGGTGGGTGATTTTGACCATAACCTGGTTCCTGGCAGCTGGACTGAAATGGAGTTGTGAAGCCATTGAACAGAAAGCATTGTGGTACCATTCTGTTGCTTGGGGAATGCCTGGAATATTCACAATAATGCTGTTGGCCTTGAACAAAGTTGAAGGCGACAATATCAGTGGTGTATGCTTTGTTGGACTATACGATTTGAATGCTTTGCGTTATTTTATCCTGACACCATTGTGCCTCTGTGTGGTGGTGGGATTGTCACTTTTGTTGGCAGGAATCATATCCTTGAATCATGTGCGGCAAGTCATCCAACATGACGGAAGAAATCAGGAGAAGTTGAAGAGATTTATGATTCGAATTGGTGTTTTTAGCGGGCTGTACTTGGTGCCATTGGTTGCTCTCCTGGGATGTTATATTTATGAACAAACTCTTCGGACAACTTGGGAAACTACGTGGGTTCACGACTACTGTCAAGATTATCCCATTCCATGTCCCAACCAGGTACTTCCAATAGCCGACACTTTAAAAAACTTCTCAAATATTTTAAATGTTCATCATATGTCACTGTGAAGTATATTTGCTCAGAAACAGAGACGTGGCTGCAGGAAGATCGGGACTGGGAACTGAATATTCAGGGTTATACGTCCTATAGAAATGACGGGCAGGTGGGGGTGGGGTAGCTCTGTTGGGGAGGGATGAAATTCAGTCCCTTGCGAGGGGTGACATAGGGACTGACAATGTAGAGTCACTGTTGAGGAATTGTAAAGGTAAGAAGACACTAGTGGGAGTTATCTACAGGCCCCCAAACTAGCCTGGATATAGGGTGCAAGTTGCAGCAGGAGTTAAAATTGGCATCTAACACTGATAATGCCACTGTGGTTATGGGAGATTTCAATATGCAGGTAGACTGGGAAAATCAGGTTGGTTCTGGACCCCAAGAAAGGGAGCTTGTAGAGATGGATTCATAGAGCAGCCTGTACTGGAACCTATTTGGATAGAAGGCAATTTTGGATTTAGTGTTGTCTAATGAACCAGATTTAATAAAGGGAACGAACTCAAGGTAAAGGAACCGCTAGGAGGTAGTGACCATAATATGATAAGTTTTAATCTGCAATTTGAGAGGGAGATGGTTAAATCACAAGTGTCAATGTTGCAGTTGAGCTAAGGAGACTATGAAGGCATGAGAGAGGAGCTGGCAAGGTTGACTGGAAAAGGATCCTAGCAGGAATGACGGTGGAACAGCAATGGCAGGAATTTCTGGGCATAATATGGAAGATGCAGGATCATTTCATTCCAAAGAGGAAGAAAATTTCTTGTGCGCCGTTTTGGTCTCCTAATTTAAACAAGGAAATCTTTGCTATTGAGACAGTGCAGCGTAGGTTCACGAGGTTAATCCCCAGGATGGCGGGACTGTCATATGAGGAAAGATTGGAAAGACTGGGCTTGTATTCACTGGAGTTTAGAAGGATAAGAGGGGACCTTATAGAAACATATAAAATTATAAAAGGATTGGACAAGCTAGATGCAGGGATAATGTTCCCAATGTTGGGCGAGTCCAGAACCAGGGGCCACAGTCTAAGAATAAAGGAAAGGCCATTTAAAACTGAGATGAGAAAACACTTTTTCACCTAGAGAGTTGTGAATTTGTGGAATTCTCTGCTACAGAAGGCAGTAGAGGCCAATTCACTGGATGGATTTAAGAGAGAGTAGATAGAACTCTAGGGGCGGGTGGAGTCAAGGGATATGGGGAGAAGGCAGCACTGGTTACTGATTGTGAATGATCAGCCATGATCACATTGAATGGCGGTGCTGGCTCGAAGGGCCAAATGGCCTCCTCCTGTACCTATTTTGTATGTTTCTAAATGAAATGGTGTTTACCTTGATCAGAGAGAATCGAGGTCTCCATTTCTCATCCAAGTGTTTTTTGAAGTAGGAATGAGGTGGGCAATAATCAATAGAACAGTAACAATTGTGATCTGTGGCCAGTTTTTAAATTAATCCATACACATCTGTATGGACTTTTTAATTTGAATAAACATGTAAGGAGAAGAATAAGGAACATGGATTAGCTTAATTTTCAGTGCCACTATATTGTAGTGGTCTTTATAAAATATGCTGGAAACTGAACTATGTGGTTATTTTGGTTTATTTGTCTATCATTTTGGATAAAAAATACCACATGAATAACTCTTTTAATTACCTTGGAGAAAATGCTCTAGTTTATGGATAAGGGGGAAGTCTTTTAGGACCGAGATGAGAAAACCATTTTTCACAAAGAGAGTGATGGAATTCTCTGCCACAGAAGGTAGTTGAGGCCAGTTCATTGACTATATTTAAGAGGGAGTTAGATGTGGCCCATGTGGCTAAGGGGATCAGGGGGTATGGAGAGAAGGCAGGTACAGGATACTGAGTTGGATGATCAGCCATGATCATATTGAATGGTGGTGCAGGCTCGAAGGGCCGAATGGCCTACTCCTGCACCTATTTTCTATGTTTCTCAAAGTTATACCATTTTTCTTAGCCCCTGCCAAAGTTAGGACACGAGACCAGAAGAATCTTTGGCAGGAATTTTAGTTGTTGTTTTCTGCAGGAATTATATGAAACGTAATTGTGTCGTTATAATCTTCTTGTGGATGCTGCTAGCTGATGAGTTGTCATCTTCCATCCAGGTTAAAATATAGATAATTGTGTTGTATTATGGTAATTTATGCTGAGTGAGTGGCATAGAATTTTAATTAGTGACTTCTTGCTCGTCTTTCTGAATATTTTGATGTAATGATTTTTTGTACATTTTTATTCAGGTAGAAACTCTGACAAGACCTGATTTGTCTCTTTTTATGATGAAATACCTGATGACTCTAATTGTCGGTATACCAGCAGTATTTTGGGTTGGCAGCAAGAAGACCTGTTCTGAATGGGCCAATTTCTTCCAGAGAGCTCGCAAGCGAGAGTAAGACCACCTTTTATATTGGAGTGAAATGTGCCCACTATATATGGGGAATGGAGCAGAATAATTGAGGGGGGGGGGGGTTTGGATGGAGGTAGGTTTTGGGTGAGGGTGGGGTGATTGCTCTGCAGTGAGGGAAGTTAGGGCAGCAATGGAGGTGTTCATTGCATGTTCCCAGTTGCTCTGTCCGCCCGTTGGAGCTATTAAAGGAGAACAAGTTGCTTCTCAATGTGGAAGATAAAACCTCCACACTTTGTTTATCCTTCAAATCACTGCGAACTGCTGGAGGAACTGCACAGGGGTTCCAAACCAAAATGTCATCTGTCCATTTTCTTCCAGATGCTGCTTGACCTGCTGAGTTCCTCCTGCAATAGACAATAGACAATAGGTGCAGGAGTAGGCCATTCGGCCCTTCGAGCCAGCACCGCCATTCAATGTGATCATGGCTGATCATCCCCAATCAGTACCCGATTCCTGCCTTCTCCCCATTTCCCCTGACTCCGCTATTTTTAAGAGCCCTATCTAGCTCTCTCTTGAAAGTATCCAGAGTACTTGCCTCCACCGCCCTCTGAGGCAGAGAATTCCACAGACTCGCCACTCTCTGTGAGAAAAAGTGTTTCCTCGTCTCCGTTCTAAATGGCTTACTGCTTATTCTTAAACTGTGGCCCCTGGTTCTGGACTCCCCCAACATCGGGAACATGTTCCTGCCAAGCCCTTAACAATCTTATATGTTTCAATGAGAAATCCTCTCATCCTTCTAAACTCCAGAATGTACAAGCCCAGCTGCTCCATTCTCTGAGCATATGACAGTCCAGCCATCCCGGGAATTAACCTTGTAAACCTACGCTGCACTCCCTCAATAGCAAGAATGTCCTTTGACAAATTAGGGGACGAAAACTGCACACAACTGCAGTTTGTTTTATAATTTCAAATCACTACTGCTTTTCACCATGTTTTATCTTATGAGCTCAATATGGTAACAATTAGAGAGTTAACTAATATTTCTTCATTTGGTTTTTACAACATTTCATAATTATTGTCTCTGCAAAGATATACAGATGAGTAGATTTATTAAATTGTTTCACAGTATGACATGGGAGGTTTGGATTGTGATTTTGAGGAATACTAGTACAGCAGCATAATAATCGCACTTAACCTCTGATTTTCAAATAATAATTTTTTTTGAAGCAATGTCTGTCTTTTCTGAATGCTCTCATACTTTATATCTCTTTAGCCCGATAACGGAAAGTCGCAGGGTGCTGCAGGAGTCCTGTGAATTTTTCCTAAAGCACAATTCCAAAGTGCAGCACAAGAAGAAACATAAGTCAAGTTCCCATAAACTCCGGGTCATCTCCAAATCCATGGGGACATCCACCATAGGTGTGGCAAGTCATGGCACCTCCTTGCTTGCAGCAGCTCCAGGATCACTGTCAGAAGCAAAGCCTTTTCTTGAAGTCAGCGAGCATGATGCTCTCCTGCCCGAAATGCCTTTGACATTGAATGTCTCGGCTGGCAAACAAGCTTCAGTAAGTGTATCGGGCCACGCAATGTCTGCTGAGTTACAGGAGAAAAGAAATAAAGAGAACAAGAATTCCGGTGGAATCAGCATCCAGTCTGAAAGCTTGCAGTGTGTCCCAGATGGAAGGTGAGGAACAGGTGATTTACTGTGTAATTTATTGATTGCAGTTGTAGTAAATTAATGTAATGGAATTTACTCTTAATCATCATAACATTCAAGACTGGGGATCAAATGTTATCTTCCGAAATTCTGAAATAAATTTGAAATGATTGGTTTATTGTTTGATGCAATGATGAATTTCACTGCTTGTGGGAATGTTAGTTAAAGATGTTGCAACCCGGATTGTCTCGCTGCCAGCTTGAATGGTCTTGTTTCTAATCTGCACCTGCCTCATTGCTGGACCGGGCTACTTCTCTACCTCAGTATCTCTATCGGCTGTTTCTCTGGAACTGAAAATTGATGGACCAATTCAACTTCTCAGTCACAATGTATCCTGTGACTTGGTCTGGAATGGCCAGTAGGGGGCCTGCTATGCAACCATTATGCAGTCCTCTGACAGTCTGAAGCAGCTTTATTCCCCTTAATAAGTTGTTTCATAATTTGAAGTAATCAAGAGGAAAGTTAGATTTTAGTTTTTTTTATTACAGAATTTTTTTTTACGGCAAACAGGTAGCTGCTGAAATCAACCATAATTTAATTTCAAAGTGGGTGCTGTTTATATTGAGAGTTGCATGAAATTTACCTTAAAACTGCAATGCTTATTTTATATTTATGCATTAAAGTTAAATATAGCATGTGTTAGAAAGTCACTCATTGGGCTTTAAAGAGGAAATTGATACGTCTGATCATTTGATTGAACTATGGTGCAAGAAATACAGCCAGGTACCATAAATAAACAGGAATTAATCTACCTGAAACTAATATCTTCCGTTTTCTGACAACGTTGACCATAATGGGGAAGAATATCAAAGTAGTTGAAAACCATGGTTCTTTGAGGTTTTTTTTTTTTGTGGTGAGCAAGGCAGAGAGATTTTGAGACCATTCTATTAACAAAGTTACCAGAATTATCCAATTTCCCAGTTAGACATTGGGAATGAGGGTGGGCCACTAAATTAATTATATGGAATGAATCATGAGTGTGTACACATATTCTGTGTGTAGACATTGCTAGCATAAAGTTTGTGTGGTGGTTTTTGACATAAGCTCGCACAAGTTTAGCATAAAGACTACCCACGTAAACATAATTCAGTGATTTAACCTTGCTGTCAGTGGTTTGTGTAACCTCATGGTTCCTTGTTTCTCCTCCTTTACTGTGAAACTCCTATGTTCCAAAATACTCTACATTTCGGCTTCTTAAATCGCTGTTCCTTTTGCTGAATGTAAAATTTAAATTAACAATAGCTGCTAAATTATAACTACATGCCTGCAATTATACTCAACTGGTTAATTATGCTATACCCCAAATCTACACAGTGTCCCCACACAATACATGCAAAGCTCCAAGGAAGTTGATTGATTTGTTCTCAATTATTGTTTGTCCTTGAATACAGATTAACACCAAGTGGCAACGATGTTGAGGAACCTACTTCGCAAAGTAGCTATGTCCAAGTGCCACACTATTCACATCCCACCAGTAGCAAGGGTTGTGCTTCTCTCCTTGTACATGCATTGCCGCAATTCAGCAAAGTTGAAGACTCTGAGAATGATGTGTCAAATGCCTGAGGATGCTTGCTTTGAACTGTTTAGCTTTACATTCCTTTGTAAAATATTTTGATCATAACATACTCTTTGTGAACTTAGTACTTGCTATACAATATTTTGTACGCTACATGCAGCTTTTTATAAGATGCCGTTTAAGTATGTTACATCTTAAATAGTTTGTAGAAAAGTAAACGTAATGTTTAATATAAATCGGCAGTTACTACAGATTTTAAAACTACCATAAAATAGCATGTTAAATCATTTTTATACTTCCAAGCAAAGTATTTTTGATGTTATGGTGGTCCTTATTTTCTACTTAAATTTTAGTTTTGTGTAAAGGGGAGAAAATTAGTATAGTGAATATTTTGCCTTTTTTGTGCAGTGTAAAGTGTTCTTATGTGGCATATTTTTCTGTTCAATCAAATAGAGCGAATACTCTTAGATTTAAATATTATTTCAACATTTATGTTGGTTGTAGAGTAAGAATTTCTGGAAATGTCTTAAAATATGAATTGTGATGTGTAACACTGTTGCAGACATGCAATCTCTCTGGATAACTGTCTTGAACGGACCCACTTTGTTGTACTGGATTATTTAGTATGCTGGTAAAAAACGTTCAAAATAGAAGATAGGCATTTTTGTTTTAAGAAGCAAGGGGAAAATGAGTTGGTGATTTTTTTATGGTCAAACACACTGGAAAATTATAATCTTTATAAACTGAGAAAAAAATATATATATAACGATGAACGACAACAAACTTAGCCGGCAATTGAAGTTTGTATATTTTTGTCTGAATATGCATGCAAAAATCAGTGAAGTTATCATTTGTGAGGGCTACAAATGGAATCAGTGGTGGTGATTCCACTGAATTAACTCCTCAGTATAATATTCACATTTGGGCATCGTTAATGGCACTATTTTAGATAGTTTCTTTCAAGACACCTCAGTGCCTCAGTTCTTATAAAGGCCAAACAACCAGCCATGGTTGACCATATAGCATGTGCCTGAGTCTAATGAGCCTGTGAACAAACAACAAATAACACCTTGAGGACTAAGGAAATGGGTGAAAAAACAAATTTATTTGCAATTACATCACTGATATTGTATATTTGCAGTATATCAATTACATTGATTGCATTTAATCTCAGACTTCAGAAGTGGAATTAACATAGAAAATAGGTGCAGGAGGTGGCCATTCGGCCCTTCGAGCCAGCACCGCCATTCATTGTGATCATGGCTGATCGCCCCTATCAATAACCCGTGCCTGCCTTCTCCCCATATCCCTTGACTCCACTAGCCCCTAAAGCTCTATCTAACTCTCTCTTAAATCCATCCAGTGACTTGGCCTCCACTGCCCTCTGTGGCAGGGAATTCCATAAATTCACAACTCTCTGGGTGAAAAAGATTTTTCTCACCTCAGTCTTAAATTACCTCCCCTTTATTCTAAGACTGTGGCTCCTGGTTCTGGACTCACCCAAAATTGGGAACATTTTTCCTGCATCTAGCTTGTCCAGTCCTTTTATAATTTTATATGTTTCTATAATTATTGCAAAAAAAGTTTTTAAAAAATGTATCAGGTAATCAGTGGATTAGCACGCAACTGGAAAGAGAGGGCAATACTTTGAGTGGAAGTGCTGTAAAATTTCGATAACCCTCTGGCCATCTGAAAATCCCAAAAGGACAGAGTCTAACTTTGCTGTGCTTCCTTCTGATTTACTGGCTGTCTAGTTCTCACACTCGCAACCCCTCTCATATACTGGGCTCCTGATTCTCGCACTCCTTTTCCACCCGTGGGAGCTCCGCTTCCCTCTCTTCCTTCCAACTCACTGCAACAGTATTTCCTGCACTCAATGGGGCCCCGATTCCTGTGGTCTTTTTAAACTGACCAGTTTCCTGTTTCCTGTGCTCCCTTTAAACTTACACTGGGAAATGTATTCTAATACTGAATAATATCTAAATAAAAATGTGAACAAAATGTGTTGGAATGCTGATAATCCAGAAAGCCTGCCAGTCCATCACTACCAATTTCCCAAGCATGTTGGTTTATCAGAGATTTACTGCACAGTAAATCCAGCACAGCACTAGTTATCTGTGTTGTGCTATCATGTAGCATAGAATCCATGGATGTGAGTCACCATGACTGTTATATTTGAGAAGTTAAACTCATGGCAAAGTCTGAAATCATTAAGGTAGCCGAGACTGTTCAGTTGACATGGTGCAAGAGTGAGATCAGAGAGTGCAATTCATTGAATAACATTAAATAAAAAGCTAGCATAATTATAAAATGTTGAAGAAAGAACTACAGATGCTGGAAAAATCGAAGGTAGACAAAAATGCTGGAGAAACTCAGCGGGTGAGGCAGCATCTATGGAGCGAAGGAATAGGTGACATATCGGGTTGAGACCCTTCTTCTACCTTAGCCCATGGGCAGAAATCCTGGAGAGGGGAGATGGGGGACACACACATCCCTCCCATGTTTTGAGAGGTGTGTGTGTGTGTGTGTGTGCGCATGCACCAAGAAATTGTGTCCCCCCCCCCCCCCTATGTTTTGATAGTGGTTTCCGCCCCTGACCTTAGCATCATTATAATGGCACACACAGTCACTTTCTTTGCTGTATCCTGAGCTGAGACTGCAATTCATTTGAAGTAATTAAAGCACTAATGAAATTACCATCACCTGATTAAAATTGATTCAATGTGTTCAGATATTAGTTTAGAGATACAGCATGGGAAACAGGCCCTTCAAGCTCACCGAATACCTGCCAACCTTTGATCACTGGCCATCTTATATTGTCATGAGTTCTGGTTTGCTACACAAGTGTAATAATACATCTCTACATCTGCTCTATCTGCCTTCAAAGATCATTGTTAGAATATGTCTTGGCCTTCTCTTTTCTGGAAGATAAAGTATGTAAGTACGTTTATTGGCCAAGTATTCACATACAAGGAATTTGCCTTGGTGCTACAATGCAAGTAAATTGATGTGGATTGTCAATGCTATTATTAGGTGGCTGTTTATTTTTCATGCTCTTGCTGAAAATGGCAGTAAATCAAAATGTGTATCAATGTCATGTAACTGCTGATCTGTGGAATGCATAATGCTTTCTGAAAATGCAAGCTTTTTTTCAATTCAGTCAGCTTCATAATGTATCAGTGAGGTCCACTATAATATTGGAGAATGTAGATTATTAAGGCTTTGAGGATATGTGGTGAGTGGAATGGTGAAAGACAAAATACTAGCACGTAACAAAAGGTATTCCAAGGTTTGAGCCAGAAATATTCGAAGTTTACTAAAACAATGCTCAATGTTGCCACTGGGTGGATGGATCTAGAGGGACTATACATTTACTGGGCACTGGTTACCCATTGTGGAAAGTATATGCAACCAATATTGTTCAACAATAATGTGGAATGCAAGCTATTGTAATTAAGAACAGTGTCAAATACTTTTTGTCAAAGTGAGCTACCTGATATACAAAAATAACATTTCAGTGCATTGAACACATTTTGGTCCTTGCATTTGAAAATGAGCTTGTTTTGATGGTCCCAGTGATGTGTTTTACTTTGATATTTCAGTGTGCAACTATTAAAACTTGTTCTGGACCAAATTTAGTGTTAAATGTTTGTACATTATTCACTGAATATAAATTCATGTCATAAAGGAAAATTAGAAGGATGAACTCTCATATGTATGTATGTATGCATAACTACTGAAACATTAAATGATTTAAGAATAATAAGATCCATGTTTTTTCCCCTTTAAATTAACTGCGAAAGGATCAGTTAAATAATATGTGGCTGGACTGCTGTATTTCCAAATTCTTGTTAGTTTTCTTCTATATCTGTATTTTGCTGCTATTTTTATATATGCTATTTAAAATGTTTTCTTAATGGAAGTGGCCTGTGATTCAAATGCTTTTGCACAAATTTGTATTTCTGCAATCTGATTACAAGTGATGTTCTATTTGATTACAATAAGTACTTCAATGTGTCCTTCTTTTATTAGAGCTATTGCTAATTTGAAGTGCAGGATTTTACACTTAATCAAAATGCAGGGATTGTTTGGAAGTGTTTACACAAGTGGGCTACTTGTGTAAATTATATTTCCACATTTAATTGTGACATTTTGTTCCAATTGTTCAGTTTGTTCTTGAAACAGTGATGGGGCAAAGGCTGAAAATAATCTGCAGGAACACAGGGTATTCAGATCCAGAACAGATCCTGTAATTGCATACGAAACATGATGCAGTTCTGCACTTTCTTTCTTTTCCCGGAAACTATTAATGAATCTGACACAAAGGTACCTTTTACTGACCTGCAAACTCTACAGATTAAAAGTAAAAATACAGGTTGTTAAACATCTCTGCACAGATGAAATGGTTCACATTTTGGGTGTAACATTGAACAGGATGGAATATCTTCAGGATATTCAACAAACTCCAAGAGTTTATCAATATTCAAGGCCAAATCGAATTAGACCTTCAAATAGGACCTTTACGCAAAATAGGATCTTTACCCAAAGATTTTCATAAACAAAAGTCCTATATTGATACAGGTGTAAGATCCCACATCAAGGAGACAAGGTCGATATTCAAGATATGTACACCAAATCATTGATCAGGTCATTTTTAGACTGCTATTTAAATTATCTGCAATAAATGTTAGGGTGCTGGGGAGTGTTGTAGAGCAGAGGGAATCTAGGAGTTACATGTATGTAGTTCCCTGAAAGGGGCATCACAGTTAGAAAGGGTGGTAAAGAAGGCTTTTGGTACATTGGCCTTCATCAGTCAGGGTGTTGAGTATAGAAGTTGATTTGAGGTTGATCTTGGTTGAGGAACACTGCATATAGTGGTGACAGCCGAATATTGCTGCCTGCGTACTTGTTCCTCCTGAAACAAAAAAACATGTCATCGGACTTTGTAACTTTGTAATGATTGATAGGATATGAAGTTTGTACATAACACATCCATCATATTTGGCATTGATAATGGTGAGGTGCTGAGATTGCAGTCTCTGGCTACTGATCATTTTATCCCTTGAGTATAAATATTGGAGAGGCACTGAAGAAAACCTTTTTGCTCGCTCTATCAAGAGATGAGATTACTGATCTTAGATGAAGCTGATCTCCAATCTGTGTTCCACTTTCCTGCTCTAAGCCCATGTCCATTGACTATAGCTCTGCCATCAACACCATCATTCCAACCAAACGCATCTCCAAACACTCAGGCCAAGGAGTCAGTACAGATTCAGATTCAGATTCAACTTTAATTGTCATTGTCAGTGTACAGTACAGAGACAACGAAATGCAGTTAGCATCTCCCTGGAAGAGCGACATAGAATATGATTTCAATAAATAAATCTATTTAAATGCATACAGTCATAGTGTTTTTCCTGTGGGAGGAGTGTCCGGGGGGGGGGGGGGGGGGGGGGGGGTGATTGGCAGTCACCGAGGTACATTGTTGAGTAGTGTGACAGCCGCAGGGAAGAAGCTATTCCTGGACCTGCTGGTCCGGCAATGGAGAGACCTGTAGCGCCTCCCGGATGGTAGGAGGGTAAACAGTCCATGGTTGGGGTGAGAGCAGTCCTTGGCGATGCTGAGCGCCCTCTGCAGACAATGCTAGCTTTGGACAGACTCAATGGAGGGGAGTGAGGAACCGGTGATGCGTTGGGCAATTTTCACCACCCTCTGCAGTGCTTTCCGGTCGGAGACAGAGCAGTTGCCATACCATACTGTGATACAGTTGGTAAGGATGCTCTCGATGGTGCAGCGGTAGAAGTTCACCAGGATCTGAGGAGACAGATGGACCTTCTTCAGTCTCCTCAGGAAGAAGAGACGCTGGTGAGCCTTCTTGACCAGAGTTGAGGTATTGTGGGTCCAAGAGAGGTCATCGGAGATGTTGACCCCCAGGAACCTGAAGCTGGAAACACGTTCCACATCCGTCCCGTTGATGTGGATGGGGGTGTGCGTGCCGCCCCTAGACTTCCTGAAGTCTACTTCCTGAAGTCTGCCCCTGGATCCTTGACCTATAGACTACAATCAATAAGGATAGGTGACAAAACGTCCTCCACAATAATTTTTAACACCAGTGCTCGACAGGGATGAGTTCTCAGGTGCTACTAAACTCCCTGTACATTTGTGACTGAAGCCACATTCTGCTCGAACTCCATTTGGAAGTATGTAGATGACTGCACGGAATGAGCCAGATCTTGAACAATGCTGACAGAGTATATGAAGGAGATTGAGAGCTTAGTAACATGGAGTTAAGACAGCAACCTCTCCCTCAATGTTAGCAAGCCAAACGATTGAGTTATTTGACGTCAGGAAGCACAGTGGAGTATATGCTCCAATCGGCATCAATGGTGCTGGAGGGGAAATGGACAAGAGGTTCAAATTCCTTGGGATAAATATCACCGACAATTTGTCCTGGACCCACAACATTGAAGTTAGGCCAAAAGAACACACCAACGCCTCCACTTCCGCAGGAGACTGAGGAAATTTGGCATGTCTCCAACAACTCTTCCAAATTCTACAGATGCACCATAGAAAAAGCCTTCTATCATCACAGCTCGGTTTGGGAACAGCTCCGCCCAAGACTGCAAACATCTGTGAAGAGTGTGGGTGTATCCCAGTCCATCATGCAGACAAGGTGTCAATATCCATCTGCACTTCACAGGAAAGGCTTCCACAAATTATATCATGTTGGATAGGTCAAGATAGATTCTCTGATCACTCAGTTGGTTTAATCTCTTCCTACTGTCACTTATGTGCTCAAATGAAAGTTCTAGTTCTATGCACCACGTGCAAAGCATTTTAAATAGTGAGAGGAATAAACTTAAAATAAACATGATTTATTTGACTTAGCTAATTTACATGTGACACTCAGCTTTTCATTAGCAGATTAATGTAAAAAGGGAGCAAATGTCCGGCACACATCGGCCACTAGATGGAGTGCTGTGCCTAATTTTTTTAATCCATTGCAAATTTGCAGAAGGTCCATCAATTGGGATTGCATGGGGTATGAATTTCAAATATGTGGCAGATGTATTTTGATGACTACCCCTTATACACACCATACAAGGTCCAGTGGTAAATCAAAATGAAAATTATTGTGGATGATAAAATCGTCACCAAAAACAGAAAACAATGAATCTATTCAGCATTGACTGCAACATTCTTGGTTTCTTGGTCCTCCAAAATATTTCAAATGGAATTTAAACTGGAGGTGGTGAAGGGAGGGCTTAAGCCAGAAAGGGTTATTGGGAAGAAAGAGCTACCTTAAATTTAGTTGCATCTGGTTGGGTAACTATAGTAGGGTGGAGATTATTCCATGCTTTAATTGTGCGGGGGAAGAACGAATTGCTGTACACATCTGTCTTTGCAGCTGGAATCACAAATTGGATCGAATGCCCTCGTCTGCTCCTAATTGGTTTGGGTTTGGTGTAGGTCTTGTAATCTATGTCGAGCTGACCATTTAACATTTTGCAAAAACAGGTCAAACGGTGAGCTTCACGTCTGTCTTGGAGAGGGTTCCACCCCAGAGAATTCAGAAGTTTGGTGACACTCGCTTCTCTCTCATAGGTGTTAGTAACAAATTGAGCTGCCTGTCTTTGGACACGTTTGATGGAAGAAATGTTTTTATTTGTGTATGGGTCCCATGCTGCAACTGCGTAGTCCAAATGAGGTCTAACGAGGGTGAAGTATAGCTTCTCCTTGACAGAAGTTGAACAATGATGAAACTTGCGCCTCAGAAAATTTAGGACACGTGTTGCTTTCACCGTTGCATGATGAGTATGACCATTCCAACGCAGATCATTCTGCAATTTGATGCCAAGATACTTGGTTTGTTTGGATTCTTCAAGGGTGGCACCAAGTATTCATAGAGAGAAAAAGAGCTAACCTGATAGATTGATCACCTTAAACAAACTACTTGTTGAGGAATATAGGAGTCACAGTGTACTCTTCAAATTGGTCACATACCAAACTCGAGGGTCCATCACAAGAAAATTAGAATACATGGGGAGCATTGGTAAATTTGCAATGTGCAAACTGACACATGCCCTCTACTCCATAGTGGTGAGAATAGAGGAATCCACCTACATTTACAGAATTATTACGGAAAGATTTTCTAAAATGCTTTTCATGTACTCTACATAGAGGCTGGTTTCAGGGAATTTCATGCACAATTTCAAATGAGCACGTGGTCGACAACTTATCTCACACCATGAACAAAAGGGCAAGTGTTGGAAAATTAAATAAATGTGAATGCCAGAAATCTGAAAATAAAAACAAAAAACGCTGGGCATATTCAGTGGGTCAAGCAGCATCTGTGAATGGAAAAACGGAGTGAATGTTTCAGATAAAAAAACATTTCCTCTGGTGGCAGTAAACTAAACGGGAAGAAAAAGCAGGATCTTCACAAGGACAATTAAAAATAGGTACACTTCTATACTCAGTGAAATCACATCCCACAAAATAAACAAATAAACTGAATAAGCCCTTAAAGTTAGAACCAGTATGATGATATAGAACCAGGAAGATTGTTCCCGATGTTGGGGAAGTCCAGAACAAGGGGTCACAGTTTAAGGATAAGGGGGAAATCTTTTAGGACCGAGATGAGGAAAACATTTTTCACACAGAGAGTGGTGAATCTCTGGAATTCTCTGCCACAGAAGGTAGTTGAGGCCAGTTCATTGGCTATGTAGTGGCCATTTGGCCTGTTTTGCATGTCATTGTGGATGGCATGTGCCTTTAAATTTTAGACTGCCCGTTATAATGTGGGTGGGATTTATGACGTGTCTTTGGGTGTGTTTGCAGCTTAACTGCTTGGGCAGAAGTTTAGTTTTTAGATTCGTTTTGGAGAGACGAGGGAGAATGTTAATCCTTCGACCATGTCGAGCATGTCATTACATGTCATTGTTACGGAGACACGAGGAGCTTTCTAATATCTGAAGTAATGAGCTGGAGTTCGAAGAAGATTGCCGTAACAAGTCGGAAAAACCTTGGATGTATCTTACTGTTTTATATCTACAATAAAGAAAATATTCATCAAAAGACTGTGTGCTGAAGCTTTATGAATGGAGAAGCTCTGAAGGTCTCTGAGGCAGCTTGCATGCGTACCGAAGATATTCCCCTTATCCATTCTCATCCAATTAGTGGCTAGGGTGCTAATTACCTGAAAGATATGAAAAATCTGCCGCTACAGGCTATATTTAAGAGGGAGTTAGATGTGGCCCTTGTGGCTAAAGGGATCAGGGGGTATGGAGAGAAGGCAGGTACAGGATACTGAGTTGGATGATCAGCCATGATCATATTGAATGGCGGTGCGGGCTCAAAGGACCGAATGGCCTACTCCTGCACCTATTTTCTATGTTTCTATGATGCCGGAAAGCATTTCTTCATCCTTTTGTGGGAATTTCAGAATGCTTCTAAGGAGAAAAATCTGAAAGTTTCCATCCTATTTTTTTAAAGCAATGATATTAAGAATTCTGAAAATGCTTATGGATGGGATTAAAACACATATTAGATAAATGGAGATTCCAACTGCCCTAACATTAACTGGGACCACACAAGGATATAGGAGGAGCAGAACTGGAGAATTTTCTTAATCAGAGAAAGTAGTATTAGCCTTAAGTTTACAACGAACCTGGACAAAAGTGAAAGGATGCAGTGGGCGAGCATGTTTTGGGTAGTGATCATAATTTATTTAGCTCTGGCTTTGTAATAGAAAAAGATAAAGATAGACTGGGAGCAAAAATCTTCAACTGATGCAAAGTCAATTGTACTTGAGTGAGATAAAAGGAACTGGAAACAGCTCCTTCAATGTGCATCATTATCACAGCAATGGTTTAGGTCCAGTTACCCGTTTTCCCTTTGTGTACATAAAATCTCCTTGGATTTGCCTTAAGTATTATAACCATATAACAATTACAGCACGGAAACAGGCCATCTCGGCCCTACAAGTCCGTGCCGAACACTTATTGTTCCCTAGTCCCATCTACCTGCACTCAGACCATAACCCTCCATTCATTTCATAGAAACATAGAAACATAGAAATTAGGTGCAGGAGTAGGCCATTCGGCCCTTCGAGCCTGCACCGCCATTCAATATGATCATGGCTGATCATCCAACTCAGTATCCCGTACCTGCCTTCTCTCCATACCCTCTGATCCCCTTAGCCACAAGGGCCACATCTAACTCCCTCTTAAATATAGCCAATGAACTGGCCTCGATGGATTTCCCATCCATTTGCCTATCCAATTTATTTTAAAATGATAAAATCGAACCTGCCTCCACCACTTCCAATGGAAGCTCATTCCACACAGCTACCACTCTCTGAGTAAAGAAGTTCCCCCTCATGTTACCCCTAAACTTCTGTCCCTTAATTCTCAAGTCATGTCCTCTTGTTTGAAACTTCCCTATTCTCAATGGGAAAAGCTTATCCACGTCAACTCTGTCTATCCCTCGCATAATTTTAAAGACCTCTATCAAGTCCCCCCTTAACCTTCTGCGCTCCAAAGAATAAAGCCCTAACTTGTTCAACCTTTCTCTGTAACTTAGTTGCTAAAACCCAGGCAACATTCTAGTAAATCTCCTCTGTACTCTTTCTATTTTGTTGACATCCTTCCTATAATTATCTGCCAGAGCTACCTCCTGCCCCCTTTTTGCCTGATTTTCTGCTTAAATATGCTGCTCAGTTCCCGAAACACCTCCAGGGATACACGATCCCAGCTGCCTATACCTGTCCCATGTCTCATTCTTCTTCCTAACCAGAGCCGTAATTTCTCTTGTCATCCAAGCTTCCCTACTCCCACCTGCATTGCACTTCATACGTGCCCTGAACTCTGTCATCACTCATTTACAAGCATCCCACATACTGGACATTCCTTTGTCCACAAACAACCTACCCCAAGGATGAGTGGGAATCTCATTGAAACATATAAGATTGTTAAGGGTTTGGACATGCTAGAGGCAGGAAACATGTTCCCGATGTTGGGGGAGTCCAGAACCAGGGGCCACAGTTTAAGAATAAGGAGTAAGCCATTTAGACCGGAGACGAGGAAACACTTTTTCTAACAGAGAGTGGTGAGTCCGTGGAATTCTCTGCCTCAGAGGGCGGTGGAGGCAGGTTCTCTGGATACTTTCAAGAGAGAGCTAGATAGGGCTCTTAAAGATAGCGGAGTCAGGGGATATGGGGAGAAGGCAGGAACGGGGTACTGATGGGGGATGATCAGCCATGATCACATTGAATGGCGGTGCTGGCTCGAAGGGCCAAATGTTCTACTCCTGCACCTATTATCTATTGTCTATTGTCTATAAATCACTTTCAGGAAACTTGTACTCTTAGATCCTTCTGTTCTTTGATAATCACCAGGTTCCTGTCATTTACTGTGAAAATTCTACCTGGATTTGACTTCCCAAAATCCAATATTTCCCACTTTTCTGAATTAAATTCCATTTATCGTCCCTTAGCCCACTTATCCAGCTAATCAGGACCCTGCTGTAATCCTCATAACCTTATTTGGCTATGATCCCACCTATTTTAGTGTCATCTGCAAACTTACTAATGTTGCCTTGTACATTTCCATCCAAATCATTGATGTAGGTGGCGATGTGTATAGTTGAGGCAGAATCGTTCACCATACAGTATGTAAATAAAATATAAATGAGCACACGAAGAGCTATAACCTGCAGGGCTGTGGACCAAGAGGTGCGTGGAGGAGTCAGTCTAAAATTATTTTTTGACTAAGGTGGACATAATGTCTTCCCATGGCCGGAGTTTTATTATTAAATCCTGGTGGAGCAGGTGCTCTAAGCATTAAATGACATTGGGGGGTTTTCCCCAGCCCATTCTCGTGTACAAATGCTTTAATATTGCCACAGTTAGCACGAGTAGCATCATCGATCCTCCTTTCTAACGGGGTAACAAGGGTGTTAACCAACTGATAGAAAACTGGTTGATAGAAACCATCTACCAGCGAAGATGAGTACTTGTGTTAAGACGCGTTGTAAGTTGAAGCTCTGGTGGTTTTGGAACTGTTCTATTTGTGCATCCCATCATTTGGTGTTATGTCTAAAGTTGTGATTTGCCACGTTCGTAATATCCAATTTGAAAACTGCATTCACCTTCGAGCAGTTGAGGAGGACAAATCCGTCTTTGTTCTCAAAACGAGCGGCAGTTCTTAACCTGCAATCATTACATTGGCCAGACATCGCCGACCACAAACTTGTTTTTACAAACGTGTCTTTATTTTCATTCCAACGCGAGACCTACATTTTGGAACAAAGAATGAATCTGTAGTTCTGTAACATTCCCCCTGTGCATCGGCTCTGAAGTGCAGCCACATAGAGAAGTGAGTCAGTGTTCGGGCAGAGGCATTCCTGAAAGTGGCTAGTTGATTCTGGGGTGAGGGCTGTGTCCTGAATAAATCCTCTGCTCCAACTTTACATCCCACTTTCAATACTCATTCTCCCAAAATGGGTTCACTGGCTCGGCTGCTACTCGTCACCTGGCTGTTTCTACCTTTATTTGGTGCCGACCCGGGCAAGAAAAGAACTGCGCGTCAACGAGATGAGGAGTTAATTGAAAGGGTAAACATTTCTGCCTTGTATTTTGCCCTTAACTGTGTTGGGAGGAGTAATAACGAATAGTCTTTTTGTTGCTGAAGTTGTTAGTTAGATTGGAGGAAGCAATTACATTGAGGACGTTGATGAATTCCGTTCGCAAGTGGTGTCTTGAATACTCACAATTGTCCAGTCAGTGAGGAATAGTGTAGACATTAGTGTAAATCCTTTCCCTTGGCCATTAACAACTGCGGGAGAATGTCGGGCACGGAAGTGGTGAACCAGAATGTAGTTTTAACCCAACAAACAGCGAACAATGGCCCGTTTCCTTTATCATCATTACTTGTTTGCATATCTATTTATTCATGTGTGTATATATTTATATCATGGTATATGGACACACTGATCTGTTTTGTAGTCAATGCCTACTATGTTCTGTGTGCTGAAGCAAAGCAAGAATTTCATTGTCCTATCAGGGACACATGACAATAAACTCACTTGAATTTGAACTTTATTTCACCACATCATCGTCTATATCTCTCGCTTCCATTATTCCTAACCAGTCTGAAGAAGGGTCTCGAGCGGAAACGTCACCCATTCCTTCTCTCCAGAGATGCTGCCTGTCCCACTGAGTTACTCCAGCTTTCTGTAGTTTTAGACAGCACTGAACAACTTTCTCCAAATTTCAGGCCATGAAGAGTTGGAAGTTCTTTATGTGAAAAAACAGTTTTAAGTTTTCCAACTAGAATGTTACCATGACAGTTGTTTAACTGACCTTACAGTAAATTCTCATTTGCTGACCAAATGTTTGATGAGTAAAAATCCAAACATTCCAAATTATGAAGTAATTCGTTTGTTATGCCTTAGATGCATTTTATGAGCACTAGATCACAGAGGAGTGGGGTAAGAAGGGCATTTAATTTTGGATCCTAAGCCTATAGAACAAAACTATTACTCTGGATCAGTTCCTGTGGACTGGAGGGTAGCCAATGTAACTCCACTTTTTTTAGAAAGGTGGGTGAGAGAAAATGGGGAACTAGTTAGCCATACATCGGTAGTGGGGAAGTTGCTGAAGTCGATTATTAAAGATGTTATAGCAGCGCATTTGGAAAGCAGGGACTGGATCAGTCAAAGTCAGCATGGATTTATGAAGGGGAAATCATGCTTGACTAATCTTTTGGAATTTTTTTGAGGATGTACAAGTAGAATGCATAAGGGAGAGCCAGAGGATGTGGTTCATCTGGACTTTCAAAAAGCCTTTGACAAGGTCGCACACAAGAGATTAGTGTGCAAAATTAGAACGCATGGTATTCGGGGTAAGGCATTGACATGGATAGAGAACTGGTGAGCAGACAGGGAGCAAAAAGTAGGAATTAACAGGTCCTTTTCAGAATGGCAGGCAGTGACTAATGCGGTACCACAAGGCTCGATGCTGGGGCCCCAGTTGTTTACAATATATATTAATGATTTAGACAAGGGAATTAAATGTAACAGCTCTAAGTTTGCGGATGACACAAAGCTGGGTGGCCGTGTGAGCTGCGAGGAGGATGCTATGAGGCGGCGGGGTGACTTGGATATGTTGGGTGAGTGGGCAGAAGCATGGCAGATGCAGTATAATGCGGATAAATGTGAGGTGGCAAGTACAGCAAGGCAGATAATTATCTGAATGGTGTCAGATTAAAGGGAAGGTGCAATGAGACCTGGGTGTGCTTGTACATCAGTCACTGAAAGTAAGCATGCAGGTACAGCAGGCAGTGAAGACAGCCTGTTGGCCTTCATTGCGAGAGGATTTGAGTTTAGGAGCAAGGTGGGCCTACTGCAGTTGTACAGTGCCCTGGTGAGACCACACCTGGAGTATTGTGTGCAATTTTGGTCTCCTAATTTGAGGAAGGACATTGTTGCTATTGAGGGAGTGCAGCGTAGCTTCACCAGGTTAATTCCTGGGATGGCGGGATTGACGTATGATGAAAGAATGGGTCGACTGGGCTTGTATTCACTGGAATTTAGAAGGATGAGAGGGAATCTTATAAAGACATAAAATTCTTAGAGGATTGGACAGGGTCGATGTAGGAAAAATGTTCCCGATGTTGGAGGAGTCCAGAACCAGGGGTCACACTTTAAGAATAAGGGGTAGGCCATTTAGGACTGAGATGAGGAAAAACCTTTTCACCCAGAGAGTTGTGAATCTGTGGAATTCACTGTCACAGAAGACAGTGGAGGCCAATTCACTGGATGTTTTCAAGAAAGAGTTAGATTTAGCTATTAGGGTTAAAGGAATCAAGGGATATGGGTTTGAAAACGGAGTGAGGTACTGATTTTGGATGATCAGCCATGATCATACTGAATCACGGTGCTGGCTCGAAGGGTCAAATGGCCTACTCCTGCACCTATTGTCTGTTTCTAAATCAGGACCTTTCCTGTTATAATTTTCCTGACATTTTGACCACAGTTATAATTAGTATGATTTTTCCCAAGAAGTTGCAAATATTATGGTGAAAATTGAAAATAAAACGTCAGATACAGGACATTTTAAATAACAATGGTAAAGTCCCTGGACTCCTAGACTGTTGATGTCCTGGCTGCAATTCCACTGCTCTCTGGCCTTTGGGTTTCACTTTCATTAAATCCTACCGCACCTTCTCCTGTCCTGCTTGCTGTTCATGACTGGAATGTATCTGTTTGCTGTTGCAGATCAATCCAAATGTACAATGTTCATTTGCATGTGCATGTTGGATTAGTGCTCATTACTCATATGATGTCTTGTTCCCACTCAGACCCTTCTTCTTCACTACCTTTGGTGGCAAAAACAGGAAAGTAGACTATTATCTGAATGGTGGCCGATTAGGAAAAGGGGGAGATGCAACGAGACCTGGGTGTCATGGTACACCAGTCATTGAAAGTGGGCATGCAGGTGCAGCAGGCAGTGAAGAAAGCGAATGGTATGTTAGCATTCATAGCAAAAGGATTTGAGTATAGGAGCAGGGAGGTTCTACTGCAGTTGTACAGGGTCTTGGTGAGACCACACCTGGAGTATTGCGTACAGTTTAGTTCTCCTAATCTGAGGAAAGACATTCTTGCCATAGAGGGAGTACAGAGAAGGTTCACCTGACTGATTCCTGGGATGTCAGGACTTTCATATGAAGAAAGACTGGATAGACTCGGCTTGTACTCACTAGAATTTAAAAGATTAAGGGGGAATCATATAGAAACTTACAAAATTCTTAAGGGGTTGGACAGGCTAGATGCAGGAAGATTGTTCCCGATGTTGGGGAAGTCCAGACCAAGGGGGTCACAGTTTAAGGATAAGGGGGAAGTCTTTTAGGTCCGAGATGAGAAAAAAAAAATTCACACAGAGAGTGGTGAATCTGTGGAATTCTCTGCCACAGAAGGTAGTTGAGGCCAGTTCATTGGCTATATTTAAGAGGGAGTTAGATGTGGCCCTTGTGGCTAAAGGGATCAGGGGGTATGGAGAGAAGGTAGGTACAGGATACTGAGTTGGATGATCAGCCATGATCATATTGAATGGTGGTGCAGGCTCGAAGGGCCGAATGGCCTACTCCTGCACCTATTTTCTATGTTTCTATGTTACCTGAAATTCAACAAAGCAGGATTCAGTGATGGGCATTCTCCAAATGATTAACTAAAGCACCTGTTGTGAGCTACCTGTGAGCCACCACAACTTCCCTTCCTCACTGCTTCCATGGGAGCTAAGCTTGCAAATTATGTTTCTGCCCATTCAGCCGGTAACTCCTACCTTCTTTAGATTGAAGTCGCACAATTTCATTACTGGCCGCTCCTCACTACAATTTCCTACAGAACATGTCATCCATCACTTTGTTGTGGACAAATGTACTGGCCTCATTGAAACTCCATTCATGGACGGCAATGTACTGTCCTTACCCCTGGCATAGCGATACTAACATGTACTACTCCAGTTTCTTGGTGAAATATTGTTGTTCTTTTCCTCCATCAGGCATTGAATGACACTGAAACAAAACACTTATTCACTTATTTTCGGGACACCTCTTTCTCATCTGAATCACCTCACTTGCTGAAAACGTTGCTCCTTTAGAAACTGCTCTGTTAATCTTCCCAAGCAGCCCTTCAACGATGTCTTCTCACATGGCCCTACCACTCGTAGATCCTGATCAACAACAAGGCCATTGACAACTACTTCTTGTGGTGCTTGCCACCCAGAACACATTACACATTCCACACCCACTGACATCTCCATTTGCTTAAATAAAACTCATTTTCATGTCCTGACGGATGTTCATCAACATCAAATGTAAACTCTGTTCTTTTCTCTACAGAAGCTGTCCGTTCTATTGAGTATTCTCTCTTTCCCCACAACAAAATCTTTATTTTGTATCAACGCCAATAGTTTTACAAGGAGTGAATTATAAATGACTTTATATAATTCACTCCATGTACTGTAAAATAATCTATTTCATCAATATATTGAATCATTCCTGATCCCCTTGGACAGCAACATTTGATGGTAACTGCTGAGTGTTTTCTCTCTCATCAAATGCAGTATAATGAGATATGCAAGCGAGGTTCACCAGGTATTCCTGGCCGAGAGGGTAATCCTGGAGCAAATGGCATTCCGGGAACCCCAGGAATCCCAGGACGTGATGGAATCAGAGGAGAGAAGGGTGAGTGCATGCAAGAGCGCCTGGAGGAGCCTTGGAGAGTCAACTACAAGCAATGTGCCTGGAAAGCACTCAATTACGGCATTGACCTCGGCAAAGTTGTGGTAAGTAATTGTTTGATTAAAGCACTTGAACATGCACTCATTTAATGAAACACAAATTATTCACTAATGTAAAGAGATCAGCAGATGGTGCTGAGGAAGAGTTACAACAAATTCAAATTCCTCTCAGGCTCTTCAAGACCAAATACAGCTATTTTCATGTTATGGGGCTCTTCATTGAAGCTCATTGTTGGATTTACACCATTGGCTAATCTCACCACAGCTATTTAACACTTTAAGAATCTGCCTGGTGAAGAGCAGTAAAGAAGGCATATGAAATGCTCCCCTTCATTGGTTGTGACATTGAGTTTCAGAGTCAGGACACAACACTTTGCAATTTCTTGTGGTCTTATGTTGCAGCTTTGTAGAACATTGGTTAGGCTGCATTTTGAGTATTGTGTGCAGTTAAGGTTGCCCCAATAGGAAGGACAATAGACAATAGACAATAGGTGCAGGAGTAGGCCATTCGGCCCTTCGAGCCAGCACCGCCATTCAATGTGATCATGGCTGATCATCCACAATCAGTACCCCATTCCTGCCTTCTCCCCATATCCCCTGACTCCGCTATTTTAAAGAGCCCTATCTAGCTCTCTCTTGAAAGCATCCAGAGAACCTGCCTCCACCGCCCTCTGAGGCAGAGACAAGGATGTAGAGGCCTTGGTGATGGTTTAGAAAAGGATTATCATGAGGCTGCTGGATTAGAGGCCATGAACTACAAGAAGAAGTTGGTCTTGCCGATATATAGAGTCCACACCTGGAACAGCGGATAAAGTAGATGAGGTTGGAGGAGGTGCAAGTGAACCTCTGCCTCAGCTGGAAGAACCAGTCGTGCATGGGGTAGAGGTGAATCGACCAGCACACTGGCCTATGGAAGGAATTCCAATCAGAAGCTTGATAAAGCAGGGGAAGAGCTGTTCCTGTTTGGTGGTTCAAGCTTCTGTGCCTTCTGCCTGATGGGAGCATGAAAAAAAAAAAAACAGGGTAGGACAAGTCTTTGATAATGTTGGCTGCTTTACCGAGGCAACGTGAAATGTCGATGGATTCAATGGAGGAAAGACTGGTCTGTGTGATGGATTCGGCCCCACACAACACTATGCAATTTATTGTGGTCTTGATCAGGTCTATTCACAAGCCAAAAAAAACACATAAAGTGCTGAAATCACTTCGCAGGTCAGGCAGCATGTCTGGAGAACATGGATGGATGACCTTATGGGGCGGACCGTTCAATACAATACAATATTTATTGTCATTTGAACCTCAGTGAGGCTCAAACGAAACTCCGTTTCTACAGCCATACAAACAAAAAAACGATTTATACTAGACACACAAACAATTCAATTCACACAAACATCCATCACAGTGAATCTCCTCCTCACTGTGATGGAAGGCAAAGTCTTTTCTCTCCCCTGCTCTCCATTTTTCTCCAGATGTTGAAGCCCCAGGCGGGCGATGGTAAGTCCCACGGCCATTTTAGGCCGCGCCGGGCGATGTACGGCCCCGCTCCAGGCCCAAAAGTCACAAAGATGGAGCCCCAGGCAGGCGTTCGAATGTCCCGGGTGATGTACGGCCCAGCTCCGGGTCGTTCCAACCCCGCGACACGGGCTGGAGAAGTCTCGTTGCAGGAGCTCCAGAAAGCGGTCTCCCACCCGGACCCGCGAGCTCCCGATGTCCCAGTCCACCGGAGCTGCAGCTGGAGCCTCCGAGCTCCGGGATCGGGCCGCAGCAGCGAGCCGCCACCACTCCCCACGCTCTGAAGCCGGCCGGCCCCACGATGGTAGGTCCGCAGCTCCGCAGGCTCCGCGACTGGAGCCCCCAGGTCGTATCGGCTGGAGGCCGCTCCACGGTGCTAGGCCCCAACGACAACGGAGACCCGGCAGGGAAAAGGTCGGGTCTCCCGTGCAGGGAAGAGATTTTTTTAAGTTTCCCCCTCCCCCCCCACCGCCCCCCACACATACACAGTTAAAAACAGTATTAAAAAAACACAACAACTACATTTAACTAGACACACAAAAAAAAAAGACAGACGGGCTGTAGGGGCCGCTGCAACAGTGTCGCGCCGCCAACCGGACTGATTGTAAGGGGGAGGGGGGAGATCTGGAAGGGAGCAGGGCCAGGGCAAAGCATTATTACGAAGCAGTGAATTGTACCCACCGACAAGTCTTGATAGCCACATCTTTGCTTGTGACAAAACACAATAATATTAATAATACCTGCAATCAGAAATGGATTCCTTTGTGTATGTGGGTTATTCAAAAATTGTCACAGTAAATGTGGTTTGGTTGGGAGGAAAAAGTGGCTTTGGGGTTTAATTCCTAAAGCTGTCCACCCCAGGTATTTTCTTCATAGATTTCTCATGGAGTTATTTATTGTGATTGGTTATTAATTTCATTATAAATTAGAATATATTAATCTAGCAGGGAAATAAAAGGTTAGTTAAGTGGACTTTGAATTTTTCTCACCCTGCAAGCGCCATATCCTATTGTAAATACCATTACCTGGCTAGCTCTGAGGTATTTTATCTGGACTTCAAGTGTAAATCAAAAGTGTGCTTTTGCCCTACATTCTTACCATTGACTAATTGGCTCAGATTTGTGGGAAAATTTTGGCATTTTCACTGTGCAACAGAAGATATTTCCCCCGTGGAATTTTCAGCAGTTTTCCAGCTGCAGAAGTTTAGAAATTGTGGTTAGCAATTAGCTGTTATTTGGTCAATTATGCTGCACTGAATGAGAGCATTTGATCTGATTTGATTTGATTTAATTTATTGTCATTGTCTTCAATGAAGAGACAACAAAATTATTTTTCCCTTACAGTCATACAAGAAAATAAAATAAAAAAAACACAAAACACAGAACACTGTAGTCCACAACACAAGCATCCTCACAGCGGCACCAAAGTACCCCACTGTGAGGGAAGGAACCAAAGTCCAGTCAACCTCCTCGCTGATGTTCCCCGATGTTCACCCGTGGTCTTGGCCTCCCGAGCACCCCGTAGTTGCTGCTACGTGCGGCCCGATGTTCAGGCCCTCTCGCCGGGAACCTCTCATCGGCCACCTTCCACCGGAGTCCGCGGCTCCCGATGTCCACAGGCCGCGGTGGGCGGAGATTCGCGCTGGCGACCCCCGGCAAAGGGTCCCAGGACTCCGCGATGTTAAAGTCAGCGTCGCCCGCGTTGGGCGCTCCGCACCCACAGCTCCGCGATGTTGGAGCAGCGGCCCAACACTCCGGAGCTCCAAGCGGCGATCCCAGGAAGGCCTCGCCCGCTCCGCGATGTTTCCACGCCTCGCCGCCGCTGCTGAAGCTCTGGTCCGGTCCCGGCAGGAAAGGCCGCGCCAATCTAGCTGGTAGGCCGCGAGGGGGGGGCGAGGACGCGATACGGATAATAGCCGCATCCTCGCCAGGAAGCGACTGAAGGACCGTTTCCCCCTTGCCCTACCCGCTTCCCCCCACATAAAATACTGAAAAAAACTAAAAAATCACACCCTAAACATAACAAAATTAAAAAAGACAGCCAGCCCGTGGGCAGAGGCAGCTAGCAACAGCGCCACCAGTGTGAAGTTGCAATGATTTCCGCTGGTTACAGTGGGAAACTACCCTATATATTTCAATGAAGGGGTGCATTTTCAAGAGACCAGAGAGAGTAGTTAGCGTAGACCTTTTTAGACAATAGGTGCAGGAGTAGGCCATTTGGCCCTTCGAGCCAACACTGCCATTCAATGTGATCACAGCTGATCATCCCCAATCAGTACCCCGTTCCTGCCTTCTCCCCATATCCCCTGACTCCGCTATTTATAAGAGCTCTATCTAGCTCTCTCCTGAAAGCATCCTGAGAACCTGCCTCCACCGCCCTCTGAGGCAAAGAATTCCACAGACTCGCCACTCTCTGTGAGAAAAAGTGTTTCCTCATCTCCGTTCTAAATGGCTTACTCCTTATTCTTAAACTGTGGCCCCTGGTTCTGGACTCCCCCAACATCGGGAACATGTTTCCTGCCTCTAGCGTGTCCAAGCCCTTAACAATTTTATATGTGTCAATGAGATGCCCTCTCATCCTTCTAAACTCCAGAGTGTACAAGCCCAGCTGCTCCATTCTCTCAGCATATGACAGTCCTGCCATCCCGGGAATTAACCTTGTAAACCTACGCTGCACTCCCTCAATAGCAAGAATGTCCTTCCTCAAATTAGGGGACCAAAACGGCACACAATACTCCTGGTGAGGTCTCACGAAGGTTCTGTACAACTGCAGAAGGGCCTCTTTGCTCCTATATTTGATTCCTCTTGTTATAAAGGCCAACATGCCATTCGCTTTCTTCACTGCCTGCTGTACCTGCATGCTTACTTTTATAGACTGATGAACAAGGACCCCCAGATCCCGTTGTACTTCCCCTTTTCCCAACTTGACACCATTTAGATAGTAATCTGCCTTCCTGTTTTTGCTACCAAAGTGGATAACCTCACATTTATCCGTATTAAACTTCATCTGCCATGCATCTGCCCACTCACTCAACCTGTCCAAGTCACCCTGCATTCTCATAGCATCCTCCTCACAGTTCACACTGCCACCCAGCTTTGTGTCATCTGCAAATTTGCTAATGTTACTTTGAATCCCTTCATCCAAATCATTGATGTATATTGTAAATAGCTACGGTCCCAGCACCGAGCCTTGCGGCACCCCACTAGTCACTGCCTGCCATTCTGAAAGGGACCCGTTAATCCCTACTCTTTGTTTCCTGTCTGTCAACCACTTCTCTATCCATGTCAGCACTCTACCCCTAATATCATGTGCCCTAATTTTGCCCACTAATCTCCTTTGTGGGACCTTATCAAATGCTTTCTGAAAGTCCAGGTACACTACATCCACTGGCTCTCCCTTGTCCATTTTCCTAGTTACATCTTCAAAAAATTCCAGAAGGTTAGTCAAGCATGATTTCCCCTTCGTAAATCCATGCTGACTCGGACCGATCCTGTTACTGCTATCCAAATGTGCGGCTATCTCATCTTTTATAATTGACTCCAGCATCTTCCTCACCACCAATGTCAGGCTAACTGGTCTATAATTCCCTGTTTTCTCTCTCCCGCCTTTCTTACAAAGTGGGATAACATTAGCTACCCTCCAATCCACAGGATAATGGGATAATGGGATGTGTCGATGTTTACTAGAAATATGCACATTGTTATTTTCAGTGATCCCCAGTCCTCAACAGTTTGTGATCTCTGTAGAAATAGAGTCCATGATAGCAAGCACTTTACGCTCCAAGCAAACAACCCTTGTGTGTTAGATTAGGGACTATTTGCACTTAGCTATGGTTTGCTCTCTTACTCTGTAGGAGTGAGTTGAGTGTACATGTGCATTATAGTATGTCTGTGTGATGTGTATGCCATGGTTGAATAGCTGGGAATTTGTGCAATGCATGCAAAGTGTACAATGTAAATGTTGGAGTAATGAATGGTATGTATGTCCGGCTCCTCTATCCAATGCCACTTCATTTTGAAGCTGAAGGTTTCCAACACACTCAGGATCCTGCGTAGACACTAGGGGGTGTTCTTCAGGTATCTTCCTCATTTTCAAGAAATTCCATGACGGGCCCTTTCTCTTGTGTGTTACAACATCCTTCTGTTCAATGCTCATCCGTCAGCACAATACCTTTCAGCAGTGGTTGGAGTTATTGATCAGCTTCCCTTTCAGAGATCCAGGCAGGACTTGAATCAGCACAGGTCACTTCTAACAGCTCTCCTGAAATTACTACCCGCTATAATGCATTGATGCAAAGATATCATAATTGGTGCTGTTTCAGTGCACAATTAATTAATTAATTGATGCGCAATTTCTTCTTCAGGTTGAACCAGGGCCAACTGGCAGGGTCCCTCCACACATTGCGATCGGAGCCTTTAGTTTACTCCTCCGCCTGCAATTTCTGCAGCATTCATTTTGTTGGAATGTGGGAGGATGTTAGGCTGTTAAAACACCACCAAGAAGAAAATGAATACATTGTGTCCAGACAGGCAGAGGTGTACTTTGCATTGCTCATCATTATGCCACCTAGTGGCTAAAACAAATCATTCACAAATCTAGTCATATTTTCATTTTTTTTCCATTAATGTTTTTGTAAGTGCCTTGAGATACATCGGTGTTTGTACTTAAATTCTGCTTCAAGAGGGATCCTTTAAGGAAGATTCGAGGTCTGTGGAATATTACCAGAGCATCCTTGCATCAAAAGTCTTCTCACCCACCACTCCACCTTCAGGTCCCTCAGATCGGCCGACTTGGGGTTACTGAACATCCCGCGGTCTAGGCATAAGCTCAGGGGCGACTGTGCCTTTGCGGTTGTAGCTCCTAGACTGTGGAACAGCATCCCTCTTCCCATCAGAACTGCCCCCTCCATCGACTTTTAAGTCGAGACTTAAAACTCATCTCTACTCCCTCACCTTTCTTAACGTCCTCTGAGCGAGGGCTATATGTATGTAGTGATGTTTGTATTTAATCTATGAACCACTGTTGTTTGTTATACTATTCTTACACCAATGTAAAGCACTTTGGCCAACGAGAGTTGTTTTTTAAATGTGCTATAGAAATAAAAGTGACTTGACTTGACTTAATGAAAACAACATGGTTACTGAGATGATCTAACCCAGTTGAGCACAGCTGGAAATACTTTGTTGCACATCAATGACAGAAAGGCATCATCTGTAAAAGGCACACACCCCATGGCTGGCACACAGTAGCATATAATTACATGTTGTCAGCGAGGACAGCAGGGTGCAACATAAAGTTTCAGCAAGGGATTTTAATGTTCCAATGAGTGAAATGAGGAAGGGAGGAAGAAAGTAGTGCATAAGGAGATGTGGGATAGACTGGAGCACTGGAGACAGTGCAGAGGAAGTGAAAGCCTGTTCTTTCATGCTCTCTCTCTCTCTTTTTTTTCTTTTTCCAAAAACGTTATTCAGCACGATCACAATTGTAAGTTACAATGTATCAATTAGTCATTATAGTACAATGATGCATTCATTATTTACGATACTCTCAACCCCACGTGGTGACCAGCGCCCACAGAAGGCCTCCAGAGTCCCCGTGGTCACGCGAGCACGGACGTAGGCCTGGAAGAGGGGCTGGCAGCCGACTCTGGCCTGACCATCGACCGCCCGCTGCCTGGACCCGCGAATGGCCATCTTGGCCAGGCCCAGAAGCAAACCGACAGGGAGATCCCACCCCTCCGATCAGCCCTTCCCGCTCCCTGCCGTGTCCAAACACTAGAATAGTTGGACTAAAATGCAACAAAAACTTTAGGAACAACCCCTTCAGATATTGGTACAGGGGCAGCAACCTCACACACTCCATATACGCGTGGAACACGGTCTCTTCCTCGCTGCAGAAAATAAATGCGGCCGACGAGCCCGTGAACCGACTCATAAGTTTATTACATGCCACCGCTCTGTGCAGCACTCTCCACCCCAGGTCCCCAATGTAAAGGGGGACGACTCCCGTGTAGAGAGACCTCCACTGGGGACCGCCCCCTCCTTCAGGTGGTAACACGGACCGCCAAGGCGTGTCCGGACGGAAGACGAAGGCAAAGAGGTGCAGAGTGTGCAGGAGCATTCTGTACAGTATGTGTCTCGTCGCATCACGAAAAGACATGCTGGGCATCTCGGAAAGGCGGCTCAAGTCGTGTGGAGCCGGCGCCCGAGAAATATCCCGGAACCTGGGACCAATGAGTAAATCCGACGGAGCGGGGGTAAGCTCAGTCAGAACCACTCTAGGCACACGCCTCTCCTCGATACCCACCATGACAGGGTGAGGACCAGCCACCCCCGCAGCCACAACAACCCCCTCCCCCTGTGGAGCAACACGCTGGCTGAAAACAACCAAATTCCTCACTCTTAGCACATCACGATAGAAACTAGGCAAACACCGTCAGGCGGGTCGACTGATGCCCGGCACCGGGAGCCGCAACACCCCCCTTAGTCTTGCAACAGTCTGCAGTCTCTTAACATATTTGTTCCTCTGATTCCCATTGACAATCTGGGGGCCTTCAGATCCTTTTTTTGCTTAAGATTGCCACTTATAAGAGAGGAAATCCACAAGGCAGAAATAATTGAGGAAGGTTACATACCAAAATGACACATCTGTTTCATGTTCACCCTCATCTAAGGACACCACAAACCACCATTCCCCATAATGTATGTGATTGAAAGAGACAGGATTATTAGGTGTAGGTTCATGTTTATTGTTGTCACGTGTATTGAAGTACGGTGAAAAGCTTTGTAATATGTGCCATCTAATCAAATGAGATAACACTATGCATAAATATAAACAAGCCAAACTCAAGTACAATAGATAAGGTGAACAGAAAGATACAATTCTCAGCAATGTAGTGCACATGTATATTAGTGCTAGTGAGAAATGCTAGATTGTGTGGGAAAGTGTGACCTTGGAATGATTTACTATGACCCTTCATTGGAGCCTCATGAGGGATTATTCATTCAAGACTTACTCAGTGAAACTCCATACTGACTGGATGGTAACCTGATTATTATCTAGCATTATGCATCACTCTCAACTGCTGCAACTTCAATGCAGAGCATGCACTAAGAATGTTGAGCGATGGTCCAAAGCAGTCCACATCCCTGCCAGTGTCTATTTCTGCAAAATTGGATTGATTCAAAGAACGCATATTTTGTGTTGAGGTCAGCATTTTTTAATATGTCCCACATCAGGAATTATACTTCTTTGGTCAAAGCATCATTTTCTGAGGTGTTATACAGAGTGCAAATGTTCCTGCAGAGCAGGATATGAGGAATTATAATGTCATCTGGGCCATCTCAGCAAATACTGGTGAATAATAGAGGGTTTCTTTAACCGCATTGGGGACTACGAAATTATTGTCTGCTTACGGGCTTTCTCTCCATCCCAGAGCCCATTATCATCCATTCAATCATAGCTCCCCTCCTCTAAACTAATGCAAAATGAGGCCAATGGTGATCTCCCATGATGACCTCTTTCCCTGGTCATGTTGCTCCCTCCGGCAATTCATTTGCATATTGTTATTCCCTTGACATAATGAGGTGATGCAATGTACAGCAAACAAATGATGTGAAGACGGTCATAAACAAATGAACACGATACAACGTATGTTTTTTCCCATGATGTTTTTGGTGCTTCCATGGCCCTGCAACAGCTGTTGGAAGCTGGGGAGGTGGAGAATGGCCCTTGTCCCCAGGAACCATTGGAATCTTTTCCACTGAGTTTGCATTCTGGGTACCTTATTAAATGTAACTCTCACGGGCATATCAAATTTGCTCCTGATAAAGGGACTGAATCTCTGTTCCCAAACCATGCTGTAATTCATCCCGACAAAGCACTTTCTGCAGCATATCTGTAGTAGTTGCTGAGAGTAGTTGAGGAAATGCCGAGTTTCTTAAGCCTTCCAAGGAGTAAAGGCATTGGTGTTTTGAACTTGAACTTGAACTTTTGTGTCAGAATTTGTAAACTGAGTTGGATTTGTATTGGGTTGCACAGTCATGAGTGTATTAGGAGTAATGAAAGGTGCTGAGGTCACACTTACATGGAATAAATTCACCAAACTACAGGACCTGCCCAACATAAATGTCATTATTCACTATGCAGAAAACAGGCAGGTTCTACAATGGAAACACTAACTTAGTCTCAGATTATCTTCCAGAAAGTGAAGGTGAAAATGAACTCCATAATTTATAAAGACAGAGTGCTGGAGTAACTCAGCGGGTCAGGCAGCCATCTCTGGTGAACGTGGATAGATGATGTTTCAGGTTGAGACTCTTCTCTCGTCTGAAGAAGGATCTCAACCCAAAACGTCACCCATCAATGTACTCCAAAGATGCTGGAGCATCACCAGAGAAGACACCCAGCAACTGGTGATGTCCATGAATCATCAGTCCATGGTGATGTCCAAGCAGTCATTGCATGCAAAGGATATGCAACAAAATACTAAACATGACAACTTTCATTTACATGAAATTGCTGTCCCAAACATTATGGTGCCCTGAAATGGGGGGACCATGTATAAACACTGCAGTAATTTCTACATGATGAAACCAAAATGGTAATTATTAAAATCTGACAATGTGCACTTTTAACCACATATGATTTTTTCAATTACAAATCTCAAATTGTGTACAGAGTCAAATAAATAAATGATAGGTCTTTGTCCCAACATTATGGAGGGCACTGTACTTGCACTTTCAATTCTCAATTTTCTAATGTTTGACCTTTGCAATCATCCTAATATTTCTGCAGCAAATGATCTGCAGAACTAAACATCAGTTTCTCTCTTTGATATCCTTGCACCTATTGCAATGATTTGATCCTCTGCTATTGAAGGAGACCCTGGCAAATTTGTTAATTCATCCATGCACCTCCATCCACCCATGGAAACATTTTATGGAGTACAAAGGCAAATAAATAAATGATGGGTCTTTGTCCCAAACATCATGGAGGGAACTGTATCCATTCATAATACCCTTCTCCTTCTGTGACATTCAAAAAATGAGTATATCTCAAAGATCCCTGTTTTCTGCAAGCTTTTAAGGTACTATCAATGAATACAGCTACTCTTCCTACCAACAGTATCATTTTGTACATCCCTGCATTATTTTGCAATGGTACATGATGTTTATTTCATCAGTCGCTGTCTGAGCTCATTGCTTGATATTATCCTCCTCATTATTTATCAGATTTCCGAATTTAGTGTAATTTGCAAACTTTGAAATTGTGTTCTCTATACTCAAGACCAGGTCATTAAACGATCAAAAAGAACAGTTGCCTGCTAATATCTGCTGTTCAATCATTTATCTTAAGACTTGCTCATCAGGTAAAACAGTGTTGTGATTAATTTATCGATCGATACAGCATCAAAACAGGCTCTTTGGTTGATCGAGTCCACGATGATCATCGATCATCTGTTCACACTAGTGCTCCGTTATCCCACTTCCATATCTGCTCCCAATACACCATTTTACCCACTTGTTTATCAAGAATCAATCTACTTCTGTTTCAAAAACATTCAGTCTTTGGTTCCACTGTTCTCAGATGAATAGAATTCTAAAGACTCGCAACATTCAAAAATGTTTTGATGATCTTTGTACGTCCACTTATTTTTTAACTGTTTTTCTTTGTTTTCACAAGCCTAATGAGCCAAATATCTATTTCCCCAGCTTGTCCAAACCTCACATTTCTCTCACTTCTCCTATATTGCATTAACAGATCTTCTTTCATCTATGGATAATTGTATTGTTCTCTTGATGCTATTCATACTAATGTGTCAGCCATCCAATTTCTTCTGGGTTTCAATGTCAGCTGATTTTATCTCTTTCTCCTTATACTGCCCATTCTCCAAAAATGAAAAGGCAACTGACAGCGAGGGAAGTATCTCGGAATCAAACCTTGTAACAGGTACTAAAAGATAATTAAATGAAACATCTGCTCATCAAAGAGATGTTGAACAAATAGCCTAACTGATCAAAGATAGCTGGATTTATTCAACAGTTTGCAATGTTTTCAGATGTTACCAGTGGGTCAGGTGTAAAAGAGAAATTGGAGCAGACCACACAGATACTTGCAGATTTCAGGATAAATTGGAGCAGAAAGTTTTTTCAGCTTTTTAGGAATGAGAGTAACCCCATCCATCCAGACAACAAAATGGCAACAAGAGGTGGATTGGTGTGGAGGCCGAGGTCTAAGGGGAAGCTCAGAGGAGATAGAGCCTTCTCTGTTGCTGCTCCGGCACTCTGCCGTTGCACATCAGACAGGCCCCCTCACTGTCCATCTTCAAAACCGGTATTAAAACACATTTATATTCCTTGGCTTTTGACCCTGCTTGAGACTTTGCTCCTGTTTTAGTACTTTTAATGTTTTTAATTTTATTGTTTTTACTCTTTCTTTTAATGTTTTTATTGTCGTGTAATAATTTCTTGTCCATGATGTACAGCACTTTGTTGCAACAGTAGTTGTTTTTAAAGTGCTCTATAAATAAAGTTATTAAAGCTGGAGCTAGGGAGTAGGAATTTTTAACCATAATCTTGATACTTTGACGAGAGCCTTTCTTCAGTGCCATATCAGAGGCTGGGCCATGGTTGAAATGGTTCACACACAGAGTTGTAAGAGGAGTGTGTGAATGGAGGTTGGAGATGGAATAATAACTCGCAAAATGTTGAGTGTTTTTTGAAAAATAACGACAGAGGAACAATAGTCAAACAAGATAGACGATTATCAATATAATGAAGAAGGACATTTTGTTCAGGTTTAATGTAAACTCGGTAAAGCAAACGGAAATTTTGGGCTTCGGGATGATGCAAGGGGAAGTATGAAATTGATAGATACACCTTCAGAACGGAGGCGGCTGGAAACCTTTGGGTTAGTTTGGGGAAAGAGCAAAGTAGCAGAGGTAGTTGAATAAAGGATAACAATTTTAGTGACAATCTTTTTTTTTAATTTAAAAAAATATATATTTTTATTAGTAGACATATTATAAAGTATAGTTACATATTATAGTAAAAAGACTTTTCATATACATCAGTCATACATTATTAACATTTTCAATTATCAATTACTTCTGCTTCTAGTGTTTTTATTTTTTATAGAGAGAGAAAAAGAGGGTAATATAATAATAATAACTTTATTTATAAAGCGCTTTAAACAACTGCAGTTGCCACAAAGTGCTGTACATGAGAACTCATGGACAAAAAGCTATTACAAACAATTAAAAACCATTAAAAAATCGTAAAACGAAGGACTATAAAAAACACACTAAAAATTAAAAGACATTAAAAGCACTAAGAACAGGAGCAATGCCTCAGCCAGTGTCGAAAGCCAAAGAACAAAAATGTGTTTTTAGGGAGGATTTGAAGATGGACAGTGAGAGGGCCTGTCTGATGTGCAGCGGCAAGGTGTTCCAGAGTGCCGGAGCAGCAACAGAAAAGGCTCTATCCCCTCTGAGCTTCCGCTTAGACCTTGGTACCTCAAGGAGCAGCTGATCAGCTGACCTGAGGCACCGGGCAGGAGCATATAGGTGGAGCAGCTCAGAGAGGTAAGGCGGGGCGAGCCCATTCAACGATTTAAAAACAAATAAAAGAATTTTGAAATGAACTCGAAAGTGCACTGGGAGCCAGTGAAGGGAGGCCAAAATTGGCGTAATGTGCTCCCTTTTTCGAGTTCCGGTCAAAAGGCGAGCGGCAGCATTTTGAACAAGCTGGAGACGAGCCAATGAAGCTCGTGCGACTCCAGAGTAGAGTGCGTTACAGTAATCCAGCCTAGATGTAATAAAGGCATGGATTACTGTTTCAAAATGCTGCCGCTCGAGAAAAGGGTAGAAAGTTACAAATTAAAAAACCCCAGAAAAACAGAGGAGGTGGAATGGGTTACCTGTAATACGTCAATGGAGATAGGTTTGTAGATTATAAAGTATAGCTTTTCATCTGATCCTGAGTTCAAGTTTCAGTTGGGTCCTCGTGCTGTGCCAATCTATCCCTTCAGATAGTTAATGAATGGAGCCCAGATTTTATCGAAAATATCTTGTTTGTCCATTAAGACAAGTCTAATTCTTTCTAAGTATAGGGTCTCCGACATTTCCGTAATCTACATATTAATTGTGGGGGTTGTAGGGCCTTTCCAAAATTTTAATATTAATTTTTTCCCAATTATTATACTGTAGTCGAGGAAATTTCTTTGGTTTGTTGTGAGTGTTAAACTTTGTTCTGATATTCCAAGTATTATTAATTTTGTGTTTGGGTCCAGTTTTGTATTAATAACTTCTGAAGTTATTTCAAAAATATCAGTCCAGAAATGTTTAAGTTTTATACAGTTTGCAAACGTATCTGTTAAATTAGCCTCTAGATGTAGACATTTATCACAAATAGGAGAGATTTGTGGGAAGATTCTATTTAGTTTAATTTTAGAGTAGTGTAGTCTATGTAAGACCTTGAATTGTATTAAAGTATGTCTGGCATTTAATGAACATTGATGTATTTGTTGTAAACTTTCGTCCCACATATCTTTCGTTATAGGGTGACCTACTTCATTTTCCCATTTGTATCTATATGGTTCGGTCGGTGGTACCTCATTGTTTAGTAGGGTGTTATAAATATAAGCTATTAGTTTTTCAGTATTAGGATGTTTGTTCAAACATTCATCAAGAATTTCTGATTCCCTACTCCTGTAGACTTGTGTATTAGATTTAACATAATCTCTAATTTGTAGGTATCTGAAGAAATTATTTGAGTGCAGTCCATAATTCTGTTGTAACTCTTGAAATGAAAGAAAAGTGCTTTTCCCATAAAGATGTCCAATATTTTTGATTCCATAATTTTTCCATTGTGTGAAACCTTTGTCCATAAAGGATGATTTGAATAAAGGATTATTTACAATGGGAAGGCATAGTGGTATATTATTCAATTTTAAATCTTTTTTTATTTGTTTCCAAATTCGTATTCCACTATGTATTATGGGGTTTTCTTTATAGGTTTTTTTGTGCATTTTTGTGAGGGCAAATATGATCGGACCTATTTCAAAAGGTAGACAGTCTTCCTTTTCCATCATTAACCAATCTGGTTGTCGATCCATTTCTTCCAGCCAGAAATTCATGTTTTTAATATGGACTGCCCAAAAATAAAATAAGAAATTTGGCAAAGCCAGACCTCCATTTATCTTTGACTTACATAAATGTTTTCTACTTATTCTATGATTCTTATAATCCCAGACAAAACTTGTAACAATGGAGTCGACTTTTTTGAAAAAAGTTTTTGGGATATATATCGGAATGAATTGAAATAGGTACAGTAGTTGCGGTAAGAAGATCATTTTTATAGCATTAATTCTCCCAAGCATAGAAATGGGGAGTGTTTTCCAGTATTGAATATTCTTATGTAGTTTATTCGGTAAGGGTGGGAAATTTAGTTTAAATAAAGAGGTATATGTCTTAGTTACATAGATTCCTAAGTATTTAAATTTATCTTTAACTATTTTAAAAGGGGATTGTTGTATTGTATGTAAATTGAATTTTGTTACTGGCATGATTTCACTTTTATTCCAATTAATTCTATATCCTGAAAACTGACCAAATTGAGTTATTAGATTTAATAAGTTTGGAATACTAGTTTCTAACTTTGTAATATATATTAGTACATCATCTGCATATAATGAAATTTTATTCCTTGTGTCTCTAGTATTGTATCCATATATTCCTGGATGATTTCTAACGCTTTCTGCTAGGGGTTCGATTGCAAGAGCAAATAATAGTGGGGATAGTGAACATCCTTGTCTACAGCCTCTAGAGAGATTAAATTTAGTTGATAACATTTTGTTTGTTAATATTCTGGCTGTTGGATTAGAATATAACAATTTAACCCATGTACAGTACTTCTCTCCTAGTTGAAAATTTTCCATCACCGAAAATAAATATGGCCATTCTACCTGGTCAAATGCTTTTTCAGCATCTAACGAAATAATTGCTAGATCTGCATTAGGAATTCTATTGGAGTATATAATATTAAATAATCTTCTCAGATTATAAAATGAATAACGTTTTGGGATAAACCCTGTTTGGTCGGGATGTATTAATTTACTGATCACTAAGCTCAATCTATTAGATAAAATTTTAGTTAATATTTTCTGATCAGTATTTAAGAGGGCTATAGCTCTGTATGAACCTAGGTCTTCAAGATCCTTGTCCGTTTTTGGTATGAGTATGATTGTAGATTCATTTAGAGTTTCTGGGAGTTTCTGTTGAGTGTATGCGTATTTGTACATTGGCTGTAGGCGTGGGGAAAGCAAATCATAATTTTTTTTAATAAAATTCAGAATTTAGACCATCGGGTCCTGCAGACTTTCCGTTTTTTAAAGATTTGATTGACTCTTCGATGTCTTTTATCGTAATTTCAGCCCCTAGTAATTCTCTCTCTTTCTGATCTAGACCCGCAAACTTACAATTCTGTAAAAATGTTTCCATTCCCGTTGGTTGTTCTGTTATTTTAGATGAATACAATTTTTGGTAGTATTGTAGAAATCTATCATTAATATCTTTAGGCAGTGTTAATGTTTCTCCCTTGTCTGTTCTAATTTTGTATATTGTTTTTTCCCCATCCAATTTACGAAGTTGACGCACTAGTAGTTTTTGTGGTTTGTCACCAAATTCAAAATTTAATTGTTTTGTATGTTGATAAAGTTTTATAACTTGGTCTGAATATATCTTGTTTAATTTATATTTCAGTACTGCAATTTTATTGTGTTTTATCGTGGATGGTGCTACTGCATTTTCTGTGTCTAATTGCTTTATTTCCATTTCCAGTTTCTGTTGTTTGGCCCTATTCTCTTTATTAAAAAATGATTGGGAAGAAATTAATGCTCCTCGTACAAATGCTTTAAATGTTTCCCAAAGAAGGGAAGCAGAGATTTCAGGGCTATCGTTAGCCTCAAAAAACATTTTAATCTGTTTTATTAGGTATTCATTACATAACTTATCTTTTAAGATTTGGGGATTAAATCTCCATTGTGACTGTGTCTCTACCATTCCGTTTAGTTTGATCATAAATGTTAGTGGAGCGTGGTCTGAGATTATGATGTTATGATATTGCGAGTTATAGGTAAATGGGATAAGTTTTGAATCTACTAAAAAATAGTCTATCCTTGAGTAAGTTTTATGTACTGGTGAGTAAAATGAATATTCTCGGCCCGATGGATTTTCAATTCTCCAAACGTCCTTAATATTAGTAGTATTAATGTACGAGTTTAAAAATTCACTTGATCGAGATTTTAGTTTTCTTTGAGTTGATGATCTATCCAAACAAGCATCCAATGTACAGTTTAAATCTCCACCGATTATTAAGTTTTGTTGTGTACATTCCGGGATATTGTTAAGAATTCTCTTAAAAAACAGAGGGCTATCAAAATTTGGTCCATACACATTGAGGAGAGTCATCTTTTTTAAGTATAACTCCTCTTTTATTACAATATATCTGCCTTCAGTGTCTTCTATCGTTGATATATGTTTAAAGGGTATACCTTTACGAATTAATATTGCAACAATCTGAAAGTAATTTAGTGACAATCTAACTGAAAGTAATTTATTTTATGCCTCACATTCCAGAGCAGTGCTTTAACTCTTGAAAGTTCAAAATAATTATTTATTTAACTATTGGAAGATACTGCTTCATTGCAAGAGGCAAAGATTGTCCCGTGCAAAAGGCACTTGACTTATAAATTCGAACTACATGTAACTATTTATATGAACTAACAGTTTTCACATGATTGCACGGGTGAAGTATGCAAAATTTCATCTATTGTAGTTAAAAGTAAATGCCACTGCACAGAAATGTTTCTTGTTGTCTTTATGGATATGCGTCTTTTTTCAGGAATGCACATTCACAAAGATACGCATGGACAGTGCTCTCAGAGTACTGTTCATTGGTCCCCTGCGCCTGAAATGTAAAACTCCCTGCTGCCAGCGTTGGCACTTCACATTTAATGGAGCAGAGTGCAACGGCCCACTCCCAATTGAAGCTATCGTTTATCTTGACCAAGGAAGCCCCGAATTCAACTCTACTATCAATATACATCGGACATCTACAGGTTTGTTTTGAACTACACTTGATGTCTACAAGCCGCTTACTGTTATTTCTGTAAAACAATACTAATGCAAACCTCTTCCACACTAATCAAGGTGAGATCCTTGGTTTCCACAAATTTCAGCTCGAGCAGTACCCGAGTTCTGGAGAGGGGGGAATAAGCCTTGAGACTTGAAACTGAATCTTTAAATATGAACTTCTCAGGTGAAAATGGGCACCAATGCATCTTAAATTAAGAATCAGGCTTGGACTTCTCCCACCAATACATTGGGGTGGGAGATTGCAACCTTCACGTGGTCCACCCTGTTTTGACTAATGCAATCAACCCGATGTGCACAAACAAATAGATCAAACTTTAGGTTGTGCACACCATGCGCAAGAAGACCAATACATTTTACACCGGCATCTTTTGTCATACTGGTGCATGATTCATAGCAAGTTGTCTGTCCCGTGGTCTTCCCTTATGTTTGAATCACCTTCCACATAAAATTATCTTCAGTGTTGAACAGAATTTTTTTTTAATCCTTTTCTTTTTGTTAATTAAGTAATTTCATAAGGAAAGTTACCACATGTGCATGTGGAAGTTGGGGAGAAAAAGGATCAGGCAAACGATTGTACTTGGAAAATGTGGGTATGGTGTGTAATACGTCATCTTTACAAGGGGACTGGACTGTTGCCTTAAAAAAACTAAATGATTTGTCTTGGTTGCAGATTTCTGATTACGTTCTATTTTTGTTTCAGTGGAAGGGCTATGTGAAGGGATCACAGCTGGTCTTGTGGATGTTGCACTCTGGATCGGGCTGTGTGCGGATGGGTACCCGCAAGGTGATGCTTCCACTGGCTGGAACTCAGTATCACGGATGGTTATTGAGGAGTTACCAAATTAATTTCCATTCTGCAAATGCAGTCATGAAAAACCAATTTGCTCCCCATTGAAATTATATGATGGAAAATTATAAACTTCACAAAATAAATTCACTCGTATTCTTAATGAAAAATAGCAGTAACTGAAATGCCCAATGAAAATTAATCAACTTTGTTCATTTTAATAGAATGATCACATTTAATGTGTTAGCACGTCAATCTGAAATTCCAAGGAATATTATCAAAACAAATTTTTAGTGTAGCGAACCAACTGAAATTTAGATGGCCAGGATCCATGTTTTTGGTCTCTGGATAATAGTAATATGGTATCAGCTGTCTATTATATATTTTGCCTGATGTCCATACAAATGTGCGGCATACCAAATCATATTATGCAAAGTCAAATTTATCTACTATATCAGGGGTCAGCAACCTTGTTCTACATAGGGGCCGGGATGCATGTCTGTGAGCAGATGGCGGGCCACATCTATCACGTGTACACATAGATCCCGCCCCGGATGGCAGGCATCTAATCCCGTATTCACATAGATCCCACCCCTTCAAGGACGCCACCTGCAGCACTGGCCCTCTAGTTATGGGTGCTCACGAACATGGCTCTGTCCTGAAGGCGGTGGCTCAAATACTCATACATTCCCGGCCTATTGACAACCCCGATCCCGACAGTGTGTTTAAGAAAGAACTGCAGATACTGGAAAAATCGAAGGTAGGCAAAGAAGCTGGAGAAACTCAGCGGGTGAGGCAGCATCTATGGAGCGAAGGAATAGGCGACGTTTTGGATCGAGACCTTTCTTCAGACTGGTCTCAGAGCAACGTCAGCCGCTTCTGAAACATAGAAAATAGGTGCAGTAGGCCATTCGGCCCTTCGAGCCTGTAACGCCATTCAATATAATCATGGCTGATCATCCAACTCAGTATCCTGTACCTGCCTTCTCTCTATTCCCCGATACCTTTAGCCACAAGGGCCACATCTAACTCCCTCTTAAACATAGCCAATGAACTGGCCTCAACTACCTTCAGTGGCAGAGAATTCCAGAGATTCACCACTCTCTGTGTGAAAAATGTTTTCCTCATCTCGGGCCTAAAATATTTCCCCCTTATCCTTAAAATGTGACCCCTTGTTCTGGACTTCCCCAACATCGGGAACAATCTTCCTGCATCTAGCCTGTCCAACCCCTTAAGAATTTTGTAAGTTTCTATAAGATCCCCCCTCAATCCTCTAAATTCTAGCGAGTACAAGCCGAGTCTATCCAGTCCCTCTTCATATGAAAGTTCTGAAGAAGGGTCTCGACCCGAAACGTCGCCTATTCCTTCGCTCCATAGATGCTGCTTCACCCACTGAGTTTCTCCAGCTTTTTTGTCTACCTTCGATCCCGACAGTGAAGCTCAGACACAGGTGCGCTGCGTGCCGGCGGCTTTGCGCAGGATGCGGTACAGCCAGAGCTTGGCGTTCCTCAGCAATTCGGCGCTGCTCGGTGCTCCGTCATTGCGGCCGCCAGCGCAGGCCTCCTTGCGTCACCGCGCCTGGGTGCCGCGGCCTTGGGAGGCACCGGAGATGAAGGAAGTCGGCGGGCCGGATAAATACGGGGGAAAAAAATACTCCTGCGGGCCGGATTCGTCCCGGGTGCCTAAGGTTGCTGACCCCTGTTCTATATACTTTGCTGCACTTTGATTTAACTAACAAATTTGTATCATCAGTATTCTTTTTGAAGAATATTGTGCTGCTTAGTGTTAGAAAATGGCAACATTTACATGATTTGCATATTTCATTTGTAGACGATAACGTAGAAGAAAAACCTGTAAGTTTTCAAATAAAAAGCAACTTGAAAGATTTGAGAAACTCAAGATGGAACTTATTAAAACCAGCTTGTTATTACTGATTTTAGTTAGTCAACAGGCTATTAAAGAATGTAAAAAGCGGTGTGAACTGTTCAAATTTATTCCAATTGATCTTTACCCGATATCTTAAAACATTCTGATTTGAAAATATTCATGCAATATATTTTTAAAAATCCATCCCAAAGTGCTACTTAACTCATTTCTTTGCAATAAACAGAGATGACAATGAAGCTTCAATCTTGAGAAGCAAAGCATTATCAAAAAGTGCACAAATGGTAGAAATGAGAAATTAACTCGTTATTCTAAAAATGTGGAAATTAAACACGTAAAACAAGATGCCTATATTTCCTTTAAAGTAAAACCAAATTTTACTATTCAAATTACTTTGATACTTTATCTCCATTAAGTAACAAATTGTACAAAAATGTATTTTATTACAAAATATTATTGCAGGAATATAAAACCGTTGTTTTTATCAATTCAGTTTGACGCTACTTGTTAACATTCACTTGCTGATTATAATGTCAATACAATGATTTCATCAGTATTAAATATTAAACATTTTTCTTTGGCCTTATCATTATAATTTTTACACATTTAGAATTGCACTTATAATTTTATTTACAAGCATTCCAAATTTTTTTATTGTTAAATAAATAATATTTTAACAGTAGTGCTGAAATACTATTGGAACAACTAGGGATGCTTTAAATAGTTATAAGAGAACACTTGACGTTCTCCTCATGACCACCATTTAGTTCTGTGAAACAATGCGACACCATTATTCAAGTTCTGACAATAGTTCTTGGTTCACTGTTGTTGTAAACCAAATAGAAATTGTAAAACATTTTCATACACTAGAAATGTAATGCAGCATGCAGGTGTCACTTTGAACACGTTTGGAAGAATTCCTTTGTAAAATCCATGAATGCCTTCATTCCTGAAAAGCGACAATGCTTTTGAATTACTGAATCATATCATAAACATGTTAACTATTATTACTGTGTTTGAAGTATAAAAACATTCCCAAGATACAAACCACAGGTTAATAATTTAAATACAACTTAATCTGAATCTGGCTGAAAAATATACAGGTATATCTTGTTTAGTGCTACTCCACATGGCGCTATTTCTTTACAGTGCTCTTATTTGGAGCTATATATATATATATATATAAACAAAGAGACAGCAGAATGTAGTGGTGTCAAGTGATTTGCAATATGACCAACGCAATAACTGCATGGGGAAATATAACATGTTGGAGGAATAACTCCAGATTAACTATGCACGGAGGAATTGAACCTCCAGTCGGACATAGGCGGGGAGAAAGGAATCTGGGCTCAGACATATGTCATACGATTAATATGAGAACAACACAATAACTCTGTGCGTGGGAATTCACTTTGGAGCCTCGGATAAATGTGGAATAAAGGGGTAAATAACCAGAGTAAACATGTGAAAAAGTGTACAGACTTAAGTGAATTAGCAAGTTAACAAAAAGTGATTTTAAAATAGCTTATCATCAGGAGCGCATCTCCATTTATAATGTGTTATAATGACCCTGTAGAGTGCAGCTTCGGACAGCACTCCATTTTCTAGGAACTTATCTGGATTGCTAATCAAGATATTACTGGCACTCTAGCCATGCACTCCCAGCCTTTCCTCAGGTAACAGCATTATATCAATATTGTCCAAACTAACCATCAAAATAGGGGACTAAATATCCCATCTGAAATGTAGCTAATTTGATCAGGCAGCATTCCAGTAGACTGCTTATACCGACAACTGCAACTTCCATGGGATTTATTTTGGCCTTTTGCCATTGGTTTCTGATATTATTTCAACAATCTTATGCTACATTTTGGGGACAAGAATTTATAGACCCTTTACAAAAATGAGTGTGGAAACATAGGTTATTTATTTTGGTAGAACAGCATTAGATTTTATAAATGGTGGAAGATTGAGAGGTGTACGTAGTCAGAGTTATCTGTGTTTTTGTATGGAAATCATTGGAGGTCAACATGCAAGATGGAATTGAGAAGAAATTTCATCACACAGGTGGTTCTGAATCTTTGGAAATTTTCTACCTAGGAGTGCTCGGTCATGGAATATATTGGAGCTAGAAATAAACATAACATAAGGGAAAGTAACACTGAGGTAAGTGTAGGCCTATAGGCCAAACTGCTCCCATTTCTTACATTATATGTTGAACTTGTGGAGTACTGCTTGAGCTCCCAAACATTTGTATCAGAAGAACCAAATTGAAACATTAGGAGCAATAAAACTGTCACTATAGTGAAAAATAAACATCTTTACTTAGGTCAGCTTGCTTGGTACATGGCCAGCAATCACTAACAAACCTAGATGAAACTAAATTACTTCTCACAGAGGGTTGAGTCATTGGACCTTCTTCAGAGGTAGCAGTCTCTGAATACTTTTAAGACTGAGATAGATGCTTAATCAAGGTGATGAAGGTTACTAAAAGGTACAACAGGAACATGAAGTAAAGATTATATTCAGATCAGTAATTATATCATTAAATGGTAGAGCATAGTTGAGGGAACAAATAACTTTTTCTTGCCCTTAAGTCTTTTTAATCTTACCTCCACGTTCTCCATATAGCATTAGTTACTCCAGAATACCGGGTATGTTGATCCTGCAGCCGAGCACGTATCACTTGATATGGATAGGTTGTTGTCACAGCAAATACTTTGGACAATGCAGCCATGGTTATGTATTCTAAGGTGTTCTAATATTAAGGATAAACAAACCAATTATGATTAATATTCTGATAGTCCTTCAACAAAACAGCAACATTTATATTATCTCAGTTAATATCACATTTTCAAAATATTCTGGGGATTTTTTCATTTTGCCAAAATATTCAATCACACACCACCATTTTTGCAGAGTCACCATTAAATCGGGTTTCAAATCTTCCTCGATATCTAATAACAGGTTAGTACCACATCACAAAAATCAGTGGACCCATTAAGATGACTTTGCTGTCAGTTATTTACACAAAACCATTTACACAGTCTTGCATGTCAATTCAGTGGTCAATTACTATGCAAGTACCACTCTACCTAAATCAAGGGACTGTAGAAATTGCTGATCCTATAACATCAGGTCTCTTCTGCAACTGGCTAATTGTTCCATCTACCAACCCATCATTTATGAAAGTCACTGGCACACCCTCTCACAGAGTCTCTCATTCCACCAACTGGACGAGATCTCCAGTCTCCCACCCCACAGTTATTCCTGGTGTCTCTGATCTCCTATACCACTGAATGTTTCTCTCTCTGGAGACCTCCTCTGGACCCTCTGCAACCCCAACATATGGTTCTTCAGATACGGGGCCCAAAACTGCTCACAATACTCCTATTTCCTTCGCTCCATAGATGCTGCCGCACCCGCTGAGTTTCTCCAGCACTTTTGTCTACCCACAATACTCCAGATGCGGTTTGACCAGTGACTTCTAAAGCCTCAGCATTACATCCGTTTTAGTATTCTAGCCCTCTCGAAATAAATGCAAGCATTGCATTCGCCTTCCTTACTTCTGATTCGACTTGCAAATTAACTTTTTGGGAATCCTGCTCTAACATGCCCACATTCTAAGCCATTATTGTCTTTCATTTACATTTCAAAAAATTGAATTACTCGATCCTTCTAAATGCAGACTTCATGGGCAAAGGCGAATCAATATGTCAAAAAGTTTCTCTACCTGCAATGTACCAGATAATTAGAAATCAACCAAGCCCAGTAACAATGAACTCACCAGTTTTGCACCTGCTGCCATATTCCTGTGATTATTGTATTCTTTCTTCAGCTCCTCATAAGCCATGAATTGGAGAGCACCATGTGAGGTCCCAAAAAGTCCCGGCACAAATCCCTGCAGATATGCAGATACACAGAGCTCAAATGCAGTGCAGCTTTACAATGTCCCCCAGCATTATTTTTTACTGCTGATGTACTATGTTCGATTCAAGTAACTAACATTAACTGGGTTAAAATAAATCTAGATTTGACCATCTCTGGCACTGAATGAAAAGATTAAAAAATTTAAAACATAAACACTCAGCCTGTCAGGCAGATAAAGACAGGGTTAATGTCAGATTCAGAATTATGGGTCAGGTAAATGGTCTGCCAACAGGATCAAGAGAGGTGGTTATCTAGTTAACTGCTAACTATATTTTGGATGAATCAGCAAGTAGATAAGAGAGTAGAAGGTGGCATGAATAGGTCTTTAAGCAAACACATAAGTAACAATGCATAAATGCAAAAGACTCTCTGAATGCAACTGACAATGGAGAGGAAAAATTAGTAAAGGTGCACAACCTTTTATCCGAAATTCCGGAAACCGAAAAGCTCCGAAAATCGGACATTTTCGGTCCTGGAAAAAAGGAAGGGTATATTGCCCGGGAGAGTAGGAATCCTAGACCTAGTACAGTGAGCGTCCACCGAGGGTCGCCCGGAGAGGTTCCGCGGTCACCTCTCCGGGTGACCCTCGGTGGACGCTCACTGAACTAGGTCTAGGGATTCACAAAAATGCTGGAGAAACTCCGCGGGTGCAGCAGCATCTATGGAGCGAAGGAAATAGGTAACGCTTCGGGCCGAAATCCTTCCTCAGACTGCCCTATCAGTCCCCCCTATCAGTCTGAGGAAGGGTTTCGGCAAAGGGAGGGGAGAGAAGGGAAAAGAGAGAGGAAGGTTCTGCCGGACATGCTGTGTGTGTGTGTGTTTGTTTGGCGGAGTCTGAGGGGAGAAGGAAGAGAAGAAGGGAAGGTAGGGAGGGAGAGGTCCAGCGGCGGGAACGGATGCCTGGGTCCGCACGTGAGCTGAGTCCGAGGTTTGTAAACGTTGCTGCAACCCCCGGCCTGGCCCTCCGTGTATTGTTCACCGCGACTTCCTGGAGAGAGGGGGGAGGGCGGGAGCCGGGGCTGTGTGCGTGAAGCACGGCGACTAGAGGGACGGGAGGGCTGCCCCGGGAGCATGAGGGCACCTCCCCCTTCTCCATTCCCCCTCACCCCCCCTCCCCCTCTACCTCTCTACTCTCTCTCGGCCCGCAGCGATCTGCCGGACATACTGTGTGTGTGTGTGTGTGTGTGTGTGTGTGTTTGTTTGGCGGAGACCGAGGGGAGAAACGCCGGCACTAAGAGCGAGCGAACGCGCGGACAGAACGGACAAAAGCAACGATCATAGGTCGGAATAGGTGACCAAAGATCTTTGTAGGTGACATTTCGGGTCGAGACCCCTCTTCTGACTGACTCAGGGGAAAGAGGAGCAAGAGCTATGGACGGTACTAAGGACAAGTGAATGGAAGATATGCCGATATCTCCCGTTTCCCTTTCCCTTGACTCAGTCTGAAGAAGGGTCTCGACCCGAAATGTCTACCAACGCCGCTCTATGAACGTTGCTTTCATCCGTCTGTCCACGCTTTCGCTCGCTCTTGGTGCCGGCGCTTCTCCCCTCATGGCAGCTATTGAAAAAGTCGACCCGAAATATCACCTATTTCCTCCTATTATCACGTATCAGAGATGCAGCCTGATCCGCTGATTTACTCCAGCCTTTTGTGTCTGTCTTCGGTTTAATCAGCATCTGCAGTATGTGCCGTTTAAAAAGTACAAGGCATGTGCCGTTTAAAAAGGAAGTGATAAAAAACATTTAAAACATTTAACAACACCTAAACTGTTCCCCTGCAACGCTGCGAGAGGCATAACTGAAGTCGGGTCGGGGTTACTGAAATGACGGAGGTTACGCTCCGGTGCGGACTACGCGTCAGTTCATTGTATTTCGCAGGAGTGGACCATCTTGCGCGCTATAAGATCTTTGCTCCAATTGAATTGATTACTCTAGCGCGGGGCCCCCTTAGCCGCGGGGCCCAATTGGGAGAAATAGGTCCTATCGGCTAAAGGCCGGCCCTGACCGGGTAACTGCCGGGATCGAGGCGCAAGCTCGCGACCTTGCGGCCACGAGCCGAGCACTCTACCACTGAGCCACATGTTAAAATCTACGCTAAAAACCCTCCGTTCGGAAAACCGAAAAATCCCGAAATCCGAGAAGTGTCTGGTCCCAAGGCTTTCGGATAAAAGGTTGTGCACCTGTATAGTTAATTAACCGCAATTAGTTTTATATAGGTCACGAAGAACAGAGAGGAATAATACACTGTATATTCATGGGCAAGAATGAAGATGCCCCTCAAGCCTGCTCTGCCATACAACTCCACAGTGAGCGTTCTTGGAATGTTTCTTTCATGCACAGATCGAATCTATTCTGTATGTTCTGAAAGTCCCCTTAAATATTTACCTCTCCATCTCAACTAACACCTGAATCTAATTTGTCTGTCCACACTGTATTCATGCCCTCATATTTACCCTTTAGTTGAAAATACCAGTCTTGGACTCATTCTTTTCTCCCTTAATCTGAAGATGAAGAATTCAACATAATGATTATAGTTCATTGCTCCAAAAATTTACGTTCTAAGTAACGATTGCAAAATTACTTTACAAGCTACCTAAATCAGCTGCCCTTGTCCATTTGATTTTTCTAATGATTATCACTGTATATTTCAAAAAGTCAATCGTTCAGAGATATAACCTGTCACGTACAAAGCCATGCTGACTGTTTCTAATTAGCCCATTCTATTTTGAACCCGAGTACATTATATCCTGAAGAATCCGCTTCAAAAGCTTCCCTACCACTGATGCCAGTTTCACTGACCTGTGATATCCTGGATTATCTCTACTTGCCTTCTTAATCAAAGGAAAAACATTGGTTATTCTCCAGTCCGCCTGTGGCTAGATACAAATATATTTATCAATGCCACTGAAATCTCCTCTCTTACATCTCTCAACAATCTGCGATAGATCCCAACAGGCCCTGAGGATTTATCCATCTCAGTCATTCAAGAGACCCAACAGCACCACCTTCTTGATCTCAAACTGCCGTAGTATATTAATATTCTCCACACTGGTCTCACTGTCCTCCTCCGTGGTGATTACAAATGGAAAGTAATTGTTTACTACCTCGCCCGCAAGTGCAAATTCCCTCCTTTATCCTTGGAGGTTCTACCATCTCCGAGATGACACTAATTGTTAATGGAATTTGTAAAAGGCCTTGGGATTTTCATTTAAAAACTCGCCATAGCCATTTCGTAGACCCCTTTTGACCCTCCTAATTGCCTGCTTGAGTTCTTGTATTCCTTGCTTTGTATTCCTCAAAGGCCGCATCTGATTTCATCTCTGTAAACTTTATACACAGTTCCTTTTTCTTTTTGACCAAATTTACAATCTTTTTTGGCATCCAAGGTTCCCTTACTCTGCCATCCTTATCCTTTCTCCTTACTGGAGCATGCTAGCTGACCTCTGATCAAATGCCCTTAAATTATTTCCACATGTCCGATGCGTACACAGCCATTAACAACTGTTTACAATTTAGTCTCCCTAACAACTGCCTAATAAATGTTGTAATCTGCCATACTCTAATTTAGTACCTTCCCCCAATGTCCAGATGTATCCTTATTTATAACAATTTAAAACTTATGGACGTTTGATCACTGTCCTCAAAATGTTTATCAACTGAAACACCAGTGAGCTGGCCAGGCATGTTTCCCAAAACAAGGACCAGTATGGTCCCTCCTCAATTTGGACTGTCCATATACAGTTTCAGGTAATCCTCTTGGATACACCTAACCCATTCTGCCCCATAGATTGTCCTCTCCGAGTGCTGCGGTGACATTCTCTCTGATTAGTTAAGCAACTCCCCCACCTCTTTTATCTCCCTCTCTACTACATCTAAAATAATTAAACTACAGAATGTTGAACTGCCAGTCCATTTCCCTCTCACAAACAAGTCTTCGTAATGCCCAAGACATCATAGACGCGATGAGAGAGATCTAGAAATAGGGTGGTCGTGGAATAGCTGTTGCTAGTCTCCAACAATGGCTTGCATCTAATGTGCCAAATCATCGTGCACCCAGGCCTCACATCATTGGAGAAAGGCTAACTTTGAGGAGATGCGAAAGGATTTAAAAGGAGTAAATTGGGACATTTTATTTTATGGGAAAGATGTGGAAGAGAAATGGAGTACATTTAAAGGGGAAATTTTAAGAGTACAGAATCTTCATGTCCCTGTTCGGTTGAAAGGAAATAGTAGAAATCGGAAAGAGCCATGGTTTTCAAGGGAAATTGGACACTTGGTTCGGAAAAAGAGGGAGATCTACAATAATTATAGGCAGCATGGAGTAAATGAAGTGCTTCAGGAGTATAAAGAATGTAAAAAGAATCTTAAGAAAGAAATTAGAAAAGCTAAAAGAAGATATGAGGTTGCTTTGGCAAGTAAGGTGAAAGTAAATCCAAAGGGTTTCTACAGCTATATTAATAGCAAAAGGATAACGAGGGATAAAATTGGTCCATTAGAGAGTCAGAGTGGACAGCTATCTGCAGAGCCAAAAGAGATGGGGGAGATATTGAACAATTTCTTTTCTTCAGTATTCACCAAGGAGAAGGATATTGAATTATGTGAGGTAAGGGAAACAAATAGAGTAGCTATGGAAACTATGAGATTCAAAGAAGAGGAAGTACTGACACTTTTGAGAAATATAAAAGTGGATAAGTCTCCAGGTCCGGACAGGATATTCCCTAGGACATTGAGGGAAGTTAGTGTAGAAATAGCAGGGGCTATGACAGAAATATTTCAAATGTCATTAGAAACGGGAATAGTACCGGAGGATTGGCGTACTGCGCATGTTGTTCCATTGTTTAAAAAGGGGTCTAAGAGTAAACCTAGCAATTATAGACCTGTTAGTTTGACGTCAGTGGTGGGCAAATTAATGGAAAGGATACTTAGAGATAATATATATAAACATCTGGATAAATAGGGTCCGATTAGGAACAGTCAACATGGATTTGTGCCTGGAAGGTCATGTTTGACTAATCTTCTTGAATTTTTTGAAGAGGTTACTCGGGAAATTGATGAGGGTAAAGCAGTGGATGTTGTATATATGGACTTCAGTAAGGCCTTTGACAAGGTTCCTCATGGAAGGTTGGTTAAGAAGGTTCAATGGTTGGGTATTAATGGTGGAGTAGCAAGATGGATTCAACAGTGGCTGAATGGGAGATGCCAGAGAGTAATGGTGGATGGTTGTTTGTCAGGTTGGACGCCAGTGACTAGTGGGGTGCCACAGGGATCTGTGTTGGGTCCACTGTTGTTTGTCATGTACATCAATGATCTGGATGATGGTGTGGTAAATTGGATTAGTAAGTATGCAGATGATACTAAGATAGGTGGGGTTGTGGATAATGAAGTAGACTTTCAAAGTCTACAGAGAGATTTATGCCAGTTGGAAGAGTGGCCTGAAAGATGGCAGATGGAGTTTAATGCTGATAAGTGTGAGGTGCTACATCTTGGCAGGACAAATCAAAATAGGACGTACATGGTAAATGGTAGGGAATTGAAGAATGCAGGTGAACAGAGGGATCTGGGAATAACTGTGCACAGTTCCCTGAAAGTGGAATCTCATGTAGATAGGGTGGTAAGGAAAGCTTTTGGTGTGCTGGCCTTTATAAATCAGAGCATTGAGTATAGAAGTTGGGATGTAATGTTAAAATTGTACAAGGCATTGGTGAGGCCAATTCTGGAGTATGGGGTACAATTTTGGTCGCCTAATTATAGGAAGGATGTCAACAAAATAGAGAGAGTACAGAGGAGATTTACTAGAATGTTGCCTGGGTTTCAGCAACTAAGTTACAGAGAAAGGTTGAACAAGTTATGGCTTTATTCTTTGGAGCGCAGAAGGTTAAGGGGGGACTTGATAGAGGTCTTTAAAATGATGAGAGAGATAGACAGAGTTGACGTGGATAAGCTTTTCCCACTGAGAGTAGGGAAGATTCAAACAAGGGGACATGACTTGAGAATTAAGGGACAGAAGTTTAGGGGTAACATGAGGGGGAACTTCTTTACTCAGAGAGTGGTGGCTGTGTGGAATGAGCTTCCAGGGAAGGTGGTGGAGGCAGGTTCGTTTTTATCATTTAAAAATAAATTGGATAGTTATATGGACGGGAAAGGAATGGAGGGTTATGGTCTGAGCGCAGGTATATGGGACTAGGGGAGAATACGTGTTCGGCACGGACTAGAAGGGTCGAGATGGCCTGTTTCCGTGCTGTAATTGTTATATGGTTATATTATATGGTTATCTCAATGTTGAATGAGCATAATACTCGCCCAGTCCCCAGACATCGTAGCACTTCAAAGTAAGGCGACATTTAACGGAAATTCTACATTAAAAGCTGAAGAGTTCAACAATACAGTTCAATTTAGTTTCATGCTCGGTTTATTATAATTTAATCAAAAAACTTAAAACTGATTTGTCTATTAGAGGAATCAAGCAATACGGGAATAGGACACAAAAGTGGCGTTAAGATCAAGTATGATCTTGATGAATGGCAGGGCAGCCTCTCAAAGTCAAACAGCTTATTTCCTATTCCTATGCTGTCATAATGGTGAGCACAATTAGCTAATCATAATTTTCTATCACAAAGTCCTGCCCCATTGAGAACTTTATACACATAAAGTACACACTGCTGTCATTATCTCACCTTGTAAAGCCCACGAATACCTTCATTCTGATATATTTTCAAAAGGGCATGAAACATGCCTTTGTATGCTCTCTTTGATGGATCAGTAGTTGCATTATATTGCAGAACCAATCGTGTCTTAGTCACCCAAATTGGATTTGTAATGCAAAGAGTCATCGCACCTAAAAGGAAACATAAATTTACTTTTATTATTCTGATTGCTTAACTTGATCAGTATTAACATTAAATATTAAAATAAAGCAAATATTGCTTAGTATCAAACGGAATAACTTTTTTAATGCTAATTTAGAAATTATTTGCTCTGAAATGGAACCATTAAGACAGGGTTCCATGTTGCATACAATTCAGTAAAAGTTTTAGTCAGCACAGTTGTAGTTTTAGTCAGCGCAGTTACGATGTTGGGTCTCCAGCCCTAATGAAACCCTAAAGAAACGCACATAATAAACGTATTGAGTTTTGTCACCCTAATTAATGCTTCACAAACTTGCACTTTAGAACTTAGCTTGGAGGAAAGTCACCTAGAAAATCTATTGTTGATTCGCTGAAATCTTATAATGACACAGTACTATGGAGGAATCATGCAAAGACCACAACAGGTAAACATTCAGGAAAATACCAGTGAAATGCTGGTGCTCTCTGGTCTGTCAGACCAAATACATAAGCTCTTACCTCCTCCACTTCCTGCCCCCCCCCCCCCCCCCCGTGTTAGGCTATCACCTGCCACTTTGTGTGTCCCTTACACCCTACGATCAGTCTGAACAAGGGCCCCAACCCGAAATGGCACCTTTCCATGTTCTGCCTGAGTTACTTCAGCACTTTGTGTCTTTTTATGTAAACCAGCATCCTTATGTCTTATACAAAACAATATCACCCCACAATATCAAGCGCTAAACAGTAGATTTTCAGGAATGACATGAAGACCTAGAAATGGCCAATACTGCATGGAATTATGGAATGATCTTATTTTCCTATGTATAGCACTGAAGTAAAAAGCATTAAGCTACTGAAAATGTTCAGGTATTATTCTAATAAAATTCACATTGATAGCTAATGTATCAAAAAATGATTTTTTTTTTTTTGCAGTATTCCACAATTTACAGCAAGAATCAGCAACTATTCACATTAGTCAGATTTGAAAACACTGTATGGACTATTTGTACCCAAACCTCCCCCCCCCAAAAAATGTCATGGAATGAAAATGCAATTTTCGATAACATTGCATATCACTTTTTCTCCTGAATTCAGAAATACAACAAGGGTATTAATTACTGCAACAAAAAAAACAGCCTGAAGAGTAAACCAAGTTAGATTTATTGTTGATGAAATATAGGAGCAATAATATGGTGGTCACATAAATAATATGGAGTCAAGTGAATTTTCAAAATACTTACCAGCTTCAGCAGCTGAGACGAGGTGCTGAGTAGCGCTGAGTGTTGGAATCCCATCTTGCTTGTATGCCTTGATGGCATTATAACTGAAAGTAGTATATATTTATATATTCAGTCATGAACAGCACCACTAAAAATATTCACACATTATCATACTACTTGAAATTGTACCAAATATGATAGGAAAGCTAATTCCCTGCAAAGAACCGACCTGATCTTCCGGTTGCTGGACACTTTAATTCCCTTTGCCATTCCCACACAAACCTTTCTGTCCTCGGTCTCCTCCATTGCCAGTGAGGCTAAACGCAAATTGGAGGAACAGCATCTCATATTTCGCTTGGGCAGCTTGATTTCTGTCACTTCAGGTAGCCCCGGCATTCTCTCTCTCTCTATCTCTCCCCCACCCAAGTCGCACTAGCTTCTCATTTTTACCCCACAGCTTACAATGGCCTGTTTCCTTTATCATCGTTACTTTTTTGCATATCTTTCATTCATTGTACTTTAACTCTCCACATCACCGCCTATATCTCTCGTTTCCCTTATCCCCAACCCGTCTGAAGAAAGGTCTCGACCCGAAACATCACCCATTCCTTCTCTCCAGAGATGCTGCCTGTCCCGCTGAGTTACTCCAGCTTCTTGTGCCTATCTTTGGTTTAAACCAGCAACTGCAGTGCCTTCTTACACAATATTATTTATAATACTTACAAGAAGAAGTATAATCCCCAAGACAATCCTGCGCCCCAGGCATTGGGGGTAACTCCTTGGTAAAGCCCTTGAATTCCATCAACTTTCCAAATGCTCTTGATACAATGTAAAATTCCATTGTATTTTGGCCTCGTATGCAGACCATCACTCACTGCACAAAAATATAAATTTCAAAGCTTCTTAGCATAGTTTGTAAATTTTTGGATCGTTCTTTGTAAAATTATGAAACAATTCACATGCCATAATTCTTTTCCTCCAAACCTTCTGCAGGTGAATGATACCTTCCAGCCTGCCAACCTGTGACTCTCTCTCTGCACGGTGAAGTATGATTGGTGCTCTGTGAACATCTAAAACTTATGGTGTAGACGGAGACCATTTGACCAATTGAGTATATGCTAGCTCGCTGAGAAAGCACATTTGCCAACGTAACCTTTTCTCTCTTACGAGCCCATTAACTCCACCCTGATAAACCAGCAGCAGGTAGACTCTACAGCACTTACTAACCAGCACATACATATCTGTGCTACGAGTGGGAACTGGAGCAACCTGGGGATAGTCACAAACGATCTCCAAACAGGATTGAACTTGCATCTTTGGAGGTGAGGCAATTGCACTACTGCGCCACTCACACTTTCTGCTCCCAAGAATAAGGATGCTACTCGCCCACAGCAGTTTCCAAATTAACATTCACATTGCATCAAATAAAAGATTGTACCGAGACCCCACTGAGAAGTTTAAAAATTGCATCGGGTTACACATAGTAGCCCTTGCTTGAAAAAGTTACCTCTTCACCAACTCACGGATGGATTACTAGTAGCTTTAGATCTGTTGCCTCAGGAAATAAAGGAAAGGCTTCAAATTGTGTTCCATGAACGCGGCGAACTTGTGTGCTTGGACTTCAGACAATTTGTCAATGATTTCTTCCTTAAGTTGGACTAAACTATATATGGGACTGAATTTTCAATTGATGCACTAAGAAATAACCCTTATGGTACAGTGAACTTTTGTTAATAAGAAAGCAAATATTTTGTATCATCACAATTTTGTCAATTAAAAAAAGGCATTTGTTAAAATAAAAGCGTAGTTGTAACATTCCACATCCCATCTCCAAACACAATCATAATCCTACCAGCTGACCCCAAGGTTCATCACTGCTGGCCACATCATTCTCAGCGCATAACACAACCAAACGAGCAGGTGCCTCAAAACTGCAACCAGGATTCAACTTCGATCTCCGATGGAATACGGAGTTTGCACCAAAGATCTGGATCTGCATGTAATACACTGAAAAGCTCCAGGTAGAGCATCACTCAGCACTATGATGGTGGTCGACATGATGTTCAAACCAGAAATATGTAATGTCTTGCGTTTACTAGGAAATCTAACCCAATCCATCATTCTATAGGGAGGTTTCACGACAGTCGGGTCACGACCCATGACCCGTACTGTTGCCACGCTACACCAAACGGAGTACACGCGATGAACTGCAGGTGAGCACTTACCATTGATTCCAGCGTAGCGGGCCCGTTAAAACCCACTGAAAATGTCCATTTTTGCGCTGTAAATAATTATGGAAATCGGGATAAGCGTGAGAGACATTTAGCCTACTTCAGAATTCCAAAAGTGAGGAGAAATGACGGTAGATAGAAGCGAGGGCTGAAGGGACAACAGACAGAGTGCTTAGCGAACATTGGCCGTTTGCTCACTGCATTTCATCAATTAAGGCATTATTTGTGGTTTTTCTTGATTCCTTTGGCATCTAAAAGGTTTCAGAAGTGATAAATCTGGCTGTAAAATTTTAAAATCGCCCATGGTTCTCAAGTGGGTTTTTACATACAAAAAGAAAACACCTCTGAAGCAAAATTTACAGCTAGATTTATCGCTTCTGAGATTTTTTAGATACCAAAGGAATCAAGAAAAAACAAATAATGCCTTACTTGATGAAATGCAGTGAGCAAACGCGATAATTCCCAATATTTTCAATTCCGATATCTGCACAGCCAAAGTTCGCCAAGCACTTTAGCTGTTGGTGTCCCTTCAGTTCTGCTTCTCTTTACCTTCATTTCTCTTCACTTTTGGAATTCTGAAGTTGGGTACGTGTCTCTCACACTCACCCCGACTTCCACAATTTTTTACAGCGCAAAAATTCAACATTTTGGTGGTTTTTAACAGGTAGGAAAGTACGCGTTTCTTGCATTAATAACATATACCGGAGGTTACGGATGTCTTCCAGATGGATTGAGCGGCTCCGTGCGTCAAGCCCTTTGACCCGGTGACCTTACGTGCAACCCCCCTATATCATTGCCATAGAGGGAGTACAGAGAAGGTTCACCAGACTGATTCCTGGGATGGCAGGACTTTCATATGAAGAAAGACTGGATAGACTCGGCTTGTACTCGCTAGAATTTAGAAGATTGAGGGGGGATCTTATAGAAACTTACAAAATTCTTAAGGGGTTGGACAGGCTAGATGCAAGAAGATTGTTCCCGATGTTGGGGAAGTCCAGAACAAGGGGTCACAGTTTAAGGATAAGGGGGAAATCTTTTAAGACCGAGATGAGAAAAACATTTTTCACACAGAGAGTGGTGAATCTCTGGAATTCTCTGCCACAGAAGGAAGTTGAGGCCAGTTCATTGACTATATTTAAGAGGGAGTTAGATGTGGCCCTTGTGGCTAAAGGGATCAGGGGGTATGGAGAGAAGGCAGGTACAGGATACTGAGTTGGATGATCAGCCATGATCATATTGAATGGCGGTGCAGGCTCGAAGGGCCGAATGGCCTACTCCTGCACCTATTTTCTATGTTTCTATAGGGGGGTTGCATTAAAGGTCACTGGGTCAGAGGGCTTGACGCACGGAGCCGCTAAATCCATCTGGAGGACATCCGTCACTTCCGGTATATGTTATTAATGCTAAAAATGCGCACTTTCCTACCTGTTAATAACCGCCAAAATGTTGAATTTTTGTGCTGAAAAAAATTGTGGGAGTCGGGGTAAGTGTGAGAGACATGTACCCAACTTTAGAATTCCAAAAGTGGAGCGAAATGAAGGTATAGAGAAGCGCGAACTGAAGGGACAACAGCAGCTAAAATGCTTGGTAAACATTGAAAATATTGGGAATTATCGCGTTTGCTCACTGCATTTCATCAAGTAAGGCATTATTTGTGTTTTTTCTTGATTCCTTTGGTATCTAAAAAATCTCAGAAGTGATAAATCTGGCTGTAAATTTTTCTTCAGATGTGTTTTCATTTTGTATGTAAAAACCCACGGGAACTATGGGCGATTTAAAAAAATTTCAGCCAGATTTATCACTTCTGAAACTTTTTAGATGCAAAAGGAATCAAGAAAAAACACCTTAGTTGATGAAATGCAGTGAGCAAACGGCCAATGTTCGCTAAGCACTCTGTCTGTTGTTGTCCCTTCAGCTTTCGCTTCTATCTGCCGTCATTTCTCCTCACTTTTGGAATTCTGAAGTAGGCTAAATGTCTCACACGCTTATCCCGATTTCCATAATTATTTACAGCGCAAAAATTGACAATTTCAGCGGGTTTTAACGGGCCCACTATGCTGGAAACAATGGTAAGTGCCTACCTGCAGTTCATCGCGTGTAATCCGTTTGGAGTAGCGTAGCAACAGTACGGGTCATGGGTCGTGACCCGACTGCCGTGAAACCTCCCTATACACTCTCAGGACATCAGCTAGAGGCAGTTTCTAGTCATAAATACTTAGGAGTTACTTTGTCTGAAAACATAAAATGGAACAAGCATGTGGAAGGGGCACCAGCCAAAGCCAGCAGTGTCATCAGCATTGTTATCCAGGAGTGAAGTGAGCCCTCTACACCAAAGTATTTGAGACGGTGAAGAAGCCTCTGATGTGGAACGGTGTCGAAAGATTTTGCAAAATCTAGCACCACTGTGTCCACTTGTTTGGTTTCTTCCACAGGGTTAAGTCAAGAGTTTATTGTCATGTGTCCCAGATAGGACAATGAAATTCTTGCTTGCTGCAGCACAACAGAATATTTTAAGCATAAATACAGATCACATCAGTGTGTCCATATACCATAGATTATATATATATATATACACATACTCACACATAAATAAACCGATAAAGTGCAATAGGCTGTTATAGTTCAAAGTTTGTTTGAAGTTGTGTTTAATAGTCTGATGGCTGTGGGGAAGAAGCTGTTCCTGAAACTGGATGTTGCAGATTTCAGGCTCCTTCCTGTACCTTCTCCCTGATGGCACTGGTGAGATGAGTGTGTGGCCAGGATGGTGTGGGTCCTTGATGATGCTGGCAGCCTTTTTGAGGCAGCGGGTGCGATAGATCCCCTCGATGGTAGGGAGGTCAGAGCCGATGATGGACATGTTTACAATTCTTTGCAGCCTTTTCCGCTCCTGGATGCTCAGGTTGCTGTACCAAGCCACGATGCAACCGGTCAGCAAGCTCTCAACTGTGCACCTGTGGAAGTTTGAGAGAATCCTCCTTGACATATCGACTCTCCGTAATCTTCGCAAGAAGTAGAGGCGCTGATGTGCTTCCTTATGATTACATCAGTGTACTGGGACCAGGAGAGATCTTCAGAGATGTGCACGCCCAGGAATTTGAAGTTCATGACCCTTTCCACCATCGACCCGTTGATATAAACGGGACTGTGGGTTCCCATCCTACCGCTTCAGAAGTCCACAATCAGTTCCTTGGTTTTGCTGGGGTTGAGAGCCAGGTTATTGTGCTGGCACCATTTGGTCAATCTCACTTCTATACTCTGACTCGTCCCAATCAGTGATACGTCCCATGACAGTGGTGTCGTCGGCGAACTTGATGATGGAGTTCGCACTATGTCTGGCTACGCAGTCATGAGTATAGAGTGAGTACAGCAGGGGGCTGAGCACGCAGCCTTGAGGTGCTCCCGTGCTGACTGTTATCGAGGATGACACATTTCCACCAATACAGACAAGACTATGGTCTGTGAATGAGGAAGTCGAGGATCCAATTGCAGAGGGATGCGCAGAGACCCAGATCTGAGAGCTTGGTAACCAGCTTGGTGGGGATGAGGAATTTAAATGCCAAGCTGTAAACAATGAATAACAGCCTGACATATGAGTTTTTGTTGTCCAAGTGGTCCAGAACGGAGTGGAGAGCCAGTGAGATCGCATCCACCATTGATCTGTTGTGGCAGTAAGGGAATTGCAGTGGGTCCAGGTTTTTGTCGAGGTGTGAGTTGATTTGCACCATGATCAGTCTCTCAAAGCACTTCATCATCACAGACGTTAGTGCCACTGGTCGATAGTCATTGAAGCACGTCACCTTACTCTGGAGCTGAAGCTTACAAAGTCGTCCCCCTCCCTTCAGCCAAATATGACTGAAGCTTACAAAGCCGTCCCCCTCCCCCACCTTGGACAGTCTCATTGTTCCTGCTCCCAAAGTACTCCCCACTCATCAGACGTGTTGAACCCACAGTGAGGACAGTTAAAGTTTGGTCAGAGGAGGCGGACTCCACACTTCAGCAGTGTTTTGGAAACACTGACTGGAATGCGTTTGCAGCTCAGGCCACCCTTGACTCCCACACGGGCATTGACTCTTATACATCCTGTTTTGGACTTTATCAACTCCACCAGCAGCAGCGTCACCTCCCTCAAACGAATTACCACATTCCCAAATCAGAAGCCATGGATGAACAGCGAGGTCAGGCTACTGCAGTAAGCACGGGACACAGCTTTCAGTTCAGGCGATGCTCGAGCCTACAGTTCATCCAGGGCTAACCTGAAGAGGGGCATCAAGAAGGCCAAGCATTGCTACAAGCTAAGGATTGAGGAGTACTTCAATAACAACTCCGACCCCCAAAGCATGTGGCAAGGCATCCAGGCTATCACGGACTATAGATCCACCAACACCACCCCCACATCCAGCGACGCCTCCTTTCTTGAGGAGCTTAACCACTTTTATGGCCACTTTGACAGAGACAATCAAGAGATGACCATCAAGGCTGTGCTCCCTGCTGATCACCAGCCCCTCACACTCACCCCCTACGACGTGTACGTGTCACTGAGTAGGACTAATGCACGTAAGGCTGCTGGTCCAGACGGCATCCCTGGGCGCGTCCACAGGGCCTGTGCTGTGCAGCTGACAGACGTCTGGACTAACATCTTCAACCTGTCACTTGCCCGAGCAGTTGTGCCCACATGCCTTAAAACCACCTCCATCCTGCCGGTGCCAAAACACTTCACTGCGTAATGGTATATGGACTCACTGATCTGTGTTTGTAGTCAATAATAATAATAATAATAATACATTTTATTTATGGGCGCCTTTCAAGAGTCTCAAGGACACCTTACAAAATTTAGCAAATAGAGTAAAAACATGTAAGCGGAATGAAATAAATAGTAAAGACATCACCAGTACACAGATTAAAGACAGAATTCAATCCAAAGACAAAAATCAAAAACACAATATGAAGAGAGAGCAGCGGCAGCTAAACCGCGCCAGCGTCCACTCTCCCTTCTGGCAGCCATCTTGGACACAGAATAAAATAATCATTTACACACAAAAGAACATCCCCCCACAATGGTTACCACTGTGGGGGAAGGCACAATGTCCAGTCCCCATCCCCAGTTCTCCCATAGTCGGGCCTATTGAGGCCTCCACAGTTGCCTCTACGGAGGCCCGATGTTCCTGGCCGTTCTCGCCGGGTGGTGTTGCTCCGGCGTCGGGAGAGTCCTCACAGCGGCTGGGACAGCCGATTCCCTACCAGAGTCCGTGGCTTCCGAAGCCGACAGGGCCGCGTCGGTTGGTGCTCCGAGGCTCCCGATGTTAAAGTCGGCGCCGCTCCGCAGACCCGCAGCTCGACGGTGTTGATCATGGCGGTCTCACGGAGCTCCAGCGCAGCGACCCAAGCAAGGCATCGCCCGCGATAGCGCTCCAGCGCTGTGCCGCCACCGAAGCTGAAGGTGCTGGGCGGTCCCCGCCAGGAAAACGCCACTCCACTCCCACTGGTAGGCCGCAAGGACGGGTCGACGGTGCAGTCCGGAGAAAAAGCTGCCTCACCGACCAGGTAGGGACCTAGAAAATAGTTTCCCCCTTCCCCCCCCACATAAAAAAGTCTAATTCCCCAACAAACATAGGACAAAACTCACTAAAAACTAAAAAAAAAAGTGAATTGAACGGACAGCTGCTGGTTAGCAGCCGTTCCCCAAGATAGTCAATGCCTACTATCTTCTGTGTGCTGAATCAAAGCAAGAATTTAATTGTCCTATCAGGGGCACATGACAATAAACTCTCTTGAACTTGAAATATCGACGAAATGGAAATGGAGTCACAAGGTATTACTGATGCTGGAATCTTGCACAAATTGCTGGAGAACTCAGTAGGTCAGGCAACATCTGTGGAAGAAATGGGGGGGGGGGGGGTTCGGATCGGGACCGTTCTTTCCGATTGCAATCGGCTCCTTTGACGTCGCAAGGGAATCCGTGACACGTGTCTTGCACCGCCAGCGCCAGCCTCCGCCTCCCAACGTGCGGCTGGTGCACCGGCTTGTCTGCACGGGAATGAATGGTGCCGAGGGATGCGGCTCTCACCTGCGAACCTGATCTTGATGAGGTCGAGCGGGTGCAGCGCCAGGGTTGACACCACTCCGCCGCTGATGCCGGCCACCAAGTTCTCGTACCTGACCAGCTGCACAAAGCGGATCAGCGGTGGCGGCGGCGGCGCTGCCTGCGACAGCTCGGCCTCGGCGGCCTGGCCGACTCCCGACGCCATCCTCCTGCTGTCAGCGCCCGCGCTCTATCTCTCTCGCGGCTCCGTCCCGACCTTTGCTTCCCAACTGCCGCTTACGGCGGCAACCGGCACCAACGTCACGACGCAAGCAATCTTGCTCCGCCCATTCGTCCGGCTGGCGGCTGACGTCACGGCGCACACGAGGAACAGTCGGCGCTCCCAACCGCCGCGCACGCGCACAGAGGCCCCGCCCACTTGCTCCGGCGCCTGCAGGGGGGACCAAAGACGTCATTGCGATCACGCCGCCCACGTGACCCGCCGCGCAGGGGCCCTTCCTCCGCGTTGCCCGCGAGAGCAGGGGAGACGTTTTAATTTGAAAGCGGCTCGGGTTCGCACGGGGCTTCAAGATGAAGGTGAAAATGTTGTGCAGAAATCCGGATGACTACGTTAGAGAGACGAAACTAGACATTCAGCGAGGTGAGTGGTGGGGGAGGACGGTGCTGGGAAGCTGGGCCGGGCCTAATAGTAATAGCAGCCACGTGAAACGTGTTGGGGATGCATGTGGATGTCACTCTATGGCTGCTGTTTGTTTACTCACGCACACACCCCTCACAAGCTGCAAGGACACAGCTGAAGATCTCGTACATATTGGCGTCATTGGGTTAGACAGAGCTCGAGGGGCTTGTTCTTCTTGGTTCTTGTGTTCTTGGTCCTCCAAAATATTCAAAATGGAATTTAAACTGGAGGTAGTGGAGGGAGGACTTAAGTCAGAAATGGTTTTTGGGAAGAAAGGGCTACCTTAAATTTAGTTGCATCTGGTTGGGTAAGGTAGGTAGTGCAGGAGTCCCCTGCGGTCATCTCCCTCCTAAACAGGTATACCATTTTGGATACTGTTGGGGGAGATGGCTCATCAGGGGAATGCAGCAGCAGCCAAGTTCATGGCACCATGGGTGGCTCTGCGGCACAGGAGGGGAGAAAAAAGGGTGAAAGGGCAATAGTAATAGGGGATTCAATTGTAAGGGGAATAGATAGGCGTTTCTGTGGCCGCAAACGAGACTCCAGGATGGTATGCAATACCATCCTGAGACGTACCAGGGCCCCATCCCCGACCTCTACCCGTTGAACAATCCATGTTCGAGACGTATCAGGGCCCCATCCCCGACCTCTACCTCCGTTACATTGACGACTGCTTTCGCGCCACCTCCTGCACCTACACACAACTGACTGACTTCATCCACTTCACCACCAACTTCCATCCGGCACTCCAATACACCTGGACGATTTCCGACACGTCCCTACCATTCCTTGACCTCACCATCTCCATCGCAGGGGACAGACTCCTGACCGACATACATTACAAACCCACTGACTCACATGGCTATCTGGACGACACGTCTTCCCACCCTGCCCCCTGTAAAGACTCCATCCCCTACTCCCAATTCCTCCGCCTACGCCGCATCTGTTCCCAGGATGAGACATTTCATACCAGGGCATCGGAAATGTCCTCGTTCTTCAGGGAACGGGGATTTCCCTCCGCCACCATAGATGAGGCTCACACCAGGGTCTCATCTATACCCCGTAACACTGCTCTCTCTCCCCATCCCCGCACACGCAACAAGGGCAGAGTCCCTCTGGTCCTCACCTTTCACCCCACCAGCCGGCAAATACAACACATAATCCTCCGCCATTTCCGCCACCTCCAACGTGACCCCACCACTCGCCACTTCTTCCCATCTCCCCCCATGTCTGCCTTCCGCAAAGACCGCTCCCTCCGCAACTCCCTCGTCAATTCTTCCCTTCCCTCCCGCACCACCCCCTCCCCCGGCACTTTCCGTTGCAACCGCAAGAAATGCAACACCTGTCCCTTCACCTCCCCCCTCGACTCCATCCAAGGTCCCAAGCAGTCGTTCCAGGTGCGACAAAGGTTCACCTGTATCTCCTCCAACCTCATCTACTGCATCCGCTGCTCTAGATGTCAGCTGATTTACATCGGTGAGACCAAGCGTAGGTTGGGCGATCGTTTCGCCGAACACCTCCGCTCAGTCCGCAATAACCTACCTGACCTCCCGGTGGCTCAGCACTTCAACTCCCCCTCCCATTCCCAATCCGACCTCTCTGTCCTGGGTCTCCTCCATTGCCAGAGTGAGCAACAGCGGAAATTGGAGGAACAGCACCTCATATTCCGTCTGGGGACCTTGCGTCCTTATGGCATTAACATAGAATTCTCCCAATTTGGCTAGCCCTTGCTGTCTCCTCCCCTTCCTTAACCCTCTAGCTGTCTCCTCCCACCCTCCCATCCGCCCGCCCTCGGGCTCCTCCTCCTCCTCCCCTTTTCCTTCTTTCTTTCCCCCACCCCCCATCAGTCTGAAGAAGGGTTTCGGCCCGAAACGTCGCCTATTTCCTTGGCTCCATAGATGCTGCTGCATCCGCTGAGTTTCCCCAGCAATTTTGTGTACCTCCAGGATGGTATGTTGCCTCCCTGGTGCAAGGGTCAGGGATGTCACTGAACGGCTGCAGAACATTCTGGAGGGGGAGGGTGAACAGCCAGTTGTCGTGGTGCACATTGGCACCAACGATATAGGTTAAAAAAAGGGATGAGGTGGTACAAAGAGCTAGGAGATAAACTTAAAAGTAGGACCTCAAAGGTAATAATCTCTGGATTACTACCAGTGCCACGGGCTAGTCAGAGTAGAAATAGGAGGATATTGCAGATGAATACGTGGCTAGAAAAATGGTGCAAGGGGGAGGGTTCAAATTTTTAGGGCATTGGACCAGTTCTGGGGGAGGTGGGACCAGTACAAACAGGACGGTCTGCACCTGGGCTGGAATGGAACCAATGTCCTTGGGGAAGTGTTTGCTAGTGCTGTCGGGGAGGATTTAAACTAATGTGGCAGGGGATGCAAGAGCAGAGAGGCAGAGGGGTGTAAAATGAGGGTAGAAGCAATAGGTAGCAAGGTGAAAAGTAAAAGTGGCAGGCAGACAAATCCAGGGCAAAAATCAAAAAGGGCCACTTTTCAACATAATTGTATAAGGGGTAAGAGTGTTGTAAAAACAAGCCTGAAGGCTTTGTATCTTAATGCAAGGAGCATTCGTAATAAGGTGGATGAGTTGAATGTACAGATAGTTATTAATGAATATGATATAGTTGGGATCACGGAGACATGGCTCCAGGGTGACCAAGGCTGGGAGCTGAACATCCAGGGATATTCAATATTCAGGAGGGATAGACAGAAAGGAAAAGGAGGCGGGGTAGCGTTGCTGGTTAGAGAGGAGATTAACGCAATAGAAAGGAAGGACATTAGCTTGGAGAATGTGGAATCGATATGGGTAGAGCTCCGAAACACTAAGGGGCAGAAAACGCTAGTGAGAGTTGTGTACAGGCCACCTAACAGTAGTAGGCGGCGGCGGCGGCGACTCTTGTCAGCAGCGGCCTCTGCAGTCCGTCTGTCTTTTTATTGTTTTCTGTCTTGTTCTATGTAGTTTTTATTGGGGTTTTTTGTCGGGGTATGTGTGTGTGGGTGGGGTGGGGTGGGGGAACTTTAAGGTCTTTCCCCTGCACGGGAGACCCGACCTTTTCTTTGTCGGGTCTCCGTTGTCGTGGGGCTGCAACGTGGAGCGGACTCCAACAGGAATGACCTAGGGCTCCAGTCACGGAGCTGCGGATTTACTCACCATCACGGAGCTGGCCGAGTCCGGAGCGGGTGTAGCTGTGGTGGAGCGCTGCTGTGACCCGACACCCGGAGTTTCGGAGGTTCCTACAGCAGGTCAGGTCTGTGGACAGTAATACCGGGAGCCCGCGGGTCCCTGGTGGGAGACCGCTTTTCGGGGCTTCCGCAACGGTGACTTCTCCCGCCCGAGTTGCGGGGTTGAAGATTACCTGGAGCGGGGCCTACATCACCGCCCCGCGCGGCTTGGAATGGCCGCGGGATTTTGTGAGCGCCCGCCCGGGGCTCCAACACCAAGAGCCCGCCTGGGGCTCCAACACCAAGACCCGGTGCGTGGCCTTGCATCGCCCGGCGTGGTTTTAATGGCTGCGGGACATTTAACATCGCCCGCTGGGGGCTTTGACTCTGTCTTTGACTCTGACATGGGGGGGAGAGAGGAGTGCAGGGGAGAGATATGTTTAAGTTTTGCCTTCCATCACAGTGAGGAGGACTCACTGTGATGGATGTTTATGTGAATTGAATTGTGTTGGTGTGTGTCTTGGTTCTTTTTTTGTATGGCTGCAGAAACCAAATTTCGTTTGAACCTCATGTGAGGTTTAAATGATAATAAAAGGTATTGTATTGTATTGTAGTGGAGTTGGGGATGGCATCAAACAGGAAATTAGAAATGTGTGCAACAAAGGTAAAACAATTATAATGGGTGACTTCAATCCACATATAGATTGGGTGAATCAAATTGGCAGGGGTGCTGAGGAAGAGGATTTCTTGGAATGTATCCGGGATAGTTTTCTAAACCAACATGTAGAAGAACCAACGAGAGAGCAGGCTATTCTAGACTGGGTATTGAGTAATGAGGAAGAGTTAGTTAGCAGTCTTGTTGTGCGTGGCCCCTTGGGCAAGAGTGACCATAATATAGTTGAGTTCTTCATTAGGATGGAGAGTGACATTGTTAATTCAGAAACAAGGGTCCTGAACATAAAAAAAGGTGACTTTGAGGGTATGAGACGCAAATTGGCCAAGATAGACTGGCAAATGATTCTTAAAGGGTTGACGGTGGATATGCAATGGAAGGCATTTAAAAACTGCATGGATGAACTACAACAATTGTTCATCCCAGTTTGGCAAAAGAATAAATCAGGGAAGGTAGTGCATCCGTGGGTAACAAGGGAAATCAGGGATAGTATCAAACCAAAAGATGAAGCGTAAAAATTAGCCAGAAAAAGCAGCCTACCAGAGGACTGGGAGAAATTCAGAGTCCAGCAGAGGCTTAATTAGGAAAGGGTAAATAGATTATGAAAGAAAACTGGCAGGGGACATAAAAACTGACTGCAAAAGTTTTTATAGATATGTGAAGAGGAAAAGATTAGTTAAAACAAATGTAGGTCCCTTGCAGTCAGAAACAGGCGAATTGATCACGGGGAACAAGGACATGGCAGACCAATTGAATAACTACTTTGGTTCTGTCTTCACTAAGGAAGACATAAATAATCTGCCGGAAATAGCAAGGGACCGGGAGTTAAATGATATGGAGGAACTGAGTGAAATCCAGGTTAGCTGGGAAATGGTGTTAGGTAAATTGAATGGATTAAAGGCCGATAAATCCCCAGGACCAGATAAGTTGCATCCCAGAGTACTTAAGGAAGTAGCCGCTGAAATAGTGGATGCATTAGTGATAATTTTTCAAAACTCTTTAAATTCTGGAGTAGTTCCTGAGCACTTTTTAAAAAGGGAGGGAGAGAGAAAACGGGGAATTACAGATCAGTTAGTCTAACATCGGTGGTGGGGAAGATTCTGGAGTCGGTTATTAAAGATGGGATAGCAGCACATTTGGAAAGTGGTGAATTCATTGGACAAAGTCAGCATGGATTTATGAAAGGTAAATCATGTCTGACAAATCTTATAGAATTTTTCGAGGATGTAACTAGTAGAGTGGATAAGGGAGAACCAGTGGATGTGTTATATCTGGACTTTCAGAAGGTTTTCGACAAGGTCCCACATAAGACATTAGTATGCAAACTTAAAGCACACGGTATTGGGGGTTCAGTATTGATGTGGATAGAGAACTGGCTGGCAGACAGGAAGCAAAGAGTAGGTGTAAACGGGTCCTTTTCAGAATGGCAGGCAGTGACTAGTGTGGTACCGCAAGGCTCAGTGCTGGGACCCCAGCTATTTACAATATATATTAATGATCTGGATGAGGGAATTGAATGCAACATCTCCAAGTTTGCGGATGCCACGAAGCTGGGGGGCAGTGTTAGCTGTGAGGAGGATGCTAGGAGGCTGCAAGGTGACTTGGATAGGTTGGGTGAGTGGGCAAATGCATGGCAGATGCAGTATAATGTGGATAAATGTGAGGTTATCCACTTTGGTGGCAAAAACAAGAAAATAGACTATTATCTGAATGGTGGCCGATTAGGAAAAGGGGAGATGCAACGAGACCTGGGTGTCATGGTTCACCAGTCATTGAAAGTAGGAATGCAGGTGCAGCAGGCAGTGAAGAAAGCAAATGGTATGTTAGCATTCATAGCAAAAGGATTTGAGTATAAGAGCAGGGAGGTTCTACTGCAGTTGTACAGGGTCTTGGTGAGACCACACCTGGAGAATTGTGTACAGTTTTGGTCTCCTAATCTGAGGAAAGACATTCTTGCCATAGAGGGAGTACAGAGAAGGTTCACCAGACTGATTCCTGGGATGGCAGGACTTTCATATGAAGAAAGACTGGATAGACTCGGCTTGTACACGCTAGAATTTAGAAGATTGAGGGGGGGATCATATGGAAACTTACAAAATTCTTAAGGGGTTGGACAGGCTATATGCAGGAAGATTATTCCCGATGTTGGGGAAGTCCAGGACAAGGGGTAACAGTTTAAGGATAATGGGGAAATCCTTTAGGACCGAGATGAGAAAAATATTTTTCACACAGAGAGCGGTGAATCTGTGGAACTCTGCCACAGAAGGTAGTTGAGGCCAGTTCATTGGCTATATTTAAGAGGGAGTTAGATATGGCCCTTGTGGCTAAAGGGATCAAGGGGTATGGAGAGAAGGCAGGGATGGGATACTGAGTTGGATGATCAGCCATGATCATATTGAATGGCGGTGCAGGCTCAAAAGGCCGAATGGCTTACTCCTGCACCTATTTTCTATGTTTCATTGACTGCTGTACCTGCATGCTTACTTTCAGTGACCGATGTCTTGTTGCACCTCCCCTTTTCCTAAACTGAAACGATTCAGATAATAATGTGCCTTCCCGTTCTTGCCACCAAAATTTTACAAAAAAACAGTAGAATGGTACAGTAAAGTGAGTCCCTGGTGAGATAGGAGTTTACAGTCCTAATGGCCTCTGGGAAGAAACTCCTTCTCATCCTCTCCGTTCTCACAGCATGGCAACGGAGGCGTTGCCTGACCGTAGCAGCTGGAACAGTCCGTTGCTGGGGTGGAAGGGGTCTCCCATGATCTAGTTGGCGCTGGAGTTGCACCTTCTGATGTATAGTTCCTGCAGGGGGGCGAGTGAAGTTCCCATAGTGCGTTCGGTCGAACACACTACTCTCTGCAGAGCCTTCTTGTCCTGGGCAGAGCAGTTCCCAAACCAAATCATGATATTTCTGGACTGCATCTGTCATGCATCTGCCGACTCTGCCAACATATCCAAGTCACCCAGCAGCCTCATGGCATCCTCATTGCAGCTCACACTGCCACCCACCCTGTCACTGCTTTGGTAGGGGAAGAATGAGGACCCACAATCCTGTTCATATCAATGGGACGATGGTGGAGAGGGTCAAAAACTTCAAATTCCTGGGCGTGCATATTTCCGAAGATCTTTCCTGGACCCCGCACACCGATGCAATTATAAAGAAGGCACATCAGTGACTACTTCCTGAGAAGATTACGGAGATTTGGCATGTCGAAGAGGATTCTCCTAAACTTCTACAGGTGCACGGTAGAGAGCATTTTGACTGGTTGCATCATGGCCTGGTTTGGCAACTTGAACGTCCAGGAGAGAAAATGTTGTGACCACTGCCCAGTTCATCACAAGCTTTGACCTCCCCACTGTCGAAGGGATCTATTGTGGTCACTGCCTCAAGGGCAGCCAAAATCATCAAAGAACCACACCATCCTGGCCACTGACTCATTTCACCATTGCCATCAGGAAGAAGGTACAGGAGCCTGAAAACTAACGTCCAGGTTCAGGAGCAGCTTCTTCCCTACAGTCATTAGGCTATTAAACACAACAATGAATAAGCTCTGAGTTCTGAACAGCAAAAGACCATATTATTATTGCACTATATTTGTTATTTATTGATTTTTTTTTTCTCTTCCACCGTAATGGATTATGTTTACATATTCACATATTTTGTTGTGCTGCAGCAAGTAAGAATTTAATTGTCCCATCCGGGACATATGACAATAAAACACTTTTGACTCTTGCTTTCCAAATGTGCTGCTATTATGTGCTGAATTACTATCTACCGTATTGGTGACCCTTGGAATATCTTTGATCAGACTTTACTGGCTTTACATTGCACTAAACGTTATTCCCTTATGTATCTACGCAATGTAAATTGCTCGAATACAATCACGTATTGTCTTTCCGCTGACTGCAACAATAGCTTTGTACTGTACCTCGGTAAAAGAGACAATAAACTAAAATGATCGTTGGGCATGTCGCCCTGGGCGAGACACAATTTTGTTTTTTATTCCTTGCAATAACATTGGAAAATTCTGTGAAGACTGTCACAGAGCATATAGAAGGGCATGTGCTTCTGTGACTGGTGGGGGTGGGAGACGAGATCAAGTCCTCAGATCTTCACACAAAATATATTTGATACCAGTCAAGAGGCACCTAATGAGTTTTAGGTTAAGATCTAAGGGCTTGATTCCGCCTCCACCCATGTCTCCCTCTCCAAGATTGATTTGGGGGTATGCAGCAGAAGGCAGTAATTCATCAGGCTACAGGAAGAGGAGACGCACTGTCGCATCAGTCACGGAACATCTGGTGGCTGCAGTTGGTGAAAATTTAATGTAACCAGCAACAGTTCGATGCGCTGATTTTTCAGAAAGCTATCGTCAACAAAGCTTTATAAAAATAAGTGTTTTGTATTGGATTATTTTCAACAATTTGACCTCTAGTTTTTGTTCCTATTTCCACCCATCTGACAATCACCCCATCTTACTGACAAAACATTGAAATCTCAGAATAGTTGGGGAACAATTTATTGGAGTTTTTCTCTGCAAACAAAAATGGAAGCTATGAGTTTGTTTCGGGTTATATTATCTCCCTGTAAATGCCATCGGGGAAGATGGAAAACTGCACCATGTAGTCTAGGCCTTCGCGACCACAACAAAGCAGTGCTTACCTATCTATGAATAATTGAGAAATTAATTGTAGAATAATTGGTATTTGCTTAATTTGATACAATTTGTATTTTCAGTTCCAAGGAATTATGATCCTGCATTGCATCCATTTGAGGTACCTCGGGAATACACCAGAGCACTGAATGCCACCAAACTGGAGCGTGTCTTTGCCAAGCCATTCGTAGCATCACTTGATGGTCACAGAGATGGCGTGCACTGTATGGCTAAGCATTTTAAGAGTTTATCCACAATAATCTCTGGGGCTTGCAATGGTGAGGTAAGGGATGCATATTTCTGAGTTGTGCAAAATGTAAGGAATACCATTTACATTTGTATGCAAAGTACATAATATCTATTTTGAATCAGTGCCAGAGGAAAGCCCAAACACATTGTGTATTTTGATAAACTGCTGTGTTGCACCTAGTACAGGTGCACAACCTTTTTTCCGGAAACCGAAAAGCTCCGAAAATCGGACATTTTCGGTCATGGAAAAAAGGGAGGGTATATTGCCCGGGAGAGTAGGAATCCCTAGACCTAGTATAGTGAGCGTCCACCGAGGGTCACCCGGAGAGGTTCCGCGGTCACCTCTCCGGGTGACCCTCGGTGGACGCTCATTGAACTAGGTCTAGGGATTCACAAAAATGCTGGAGAAACTCCGCGGGTGCAGCAGCATCTATGGAGCGAAGGAAATAGGTAACGCTTCGGGCCGAAACCCTTCCTCAGACTGCCCTATCAGTCCCCCCTATCAGTCTGAGGAAGGGTTTCGGCAAAGGGAGGGGAGAGAAGGGAAAAGAGAGAGGAAGGATCTGCCGGACATGCTGTGTGTGTGTTTGTTTGGCGGAGTCTGAGGGGAGAAGGAGAAAATAAGGGAAGGGAGGGAAGGGAGGGAGAGGTCCAACGGCGGGAACGGATGCCTGGATCCGAGCGTGAGCCGAGTCCGAGGTTTGTAAACGTTGCTGCAACCCCCGGCCTGGCCCTCCGTGTATTGTTCACCGCGTCTTCCTGGAGAGAGGGGGGAGGGCGGGAGCCGGGGCTGTGTGCGTGAAGCATGGCGACTAGAAGGACGGGAGAGCTGCCCCGGGAGCATGAGGGCAACTCCCCCTTCTCCATTCCCCCTCCCCATCTACCCCTTTCTTCCCCCTCTACCTCTCTACTCTCTCTCGGCTCGCAGCGATCTGCCGGACATGCTGTGTGTGTGTGTGTGTGTGTGTTTGTTTGGCGGAGACCGAGGGGAGAAACGCCGGCACTAAGAGCGAGCGAACACGCGGACAGAACGGACAAAAGCAACGATCATAGGTCGGAATAGGTGACCAAAGATCTTTGTAGGTGACATTTCGGGTCGAGACCCCTCTTCTGACTGACTCAGGGGAAAGAGGAGCAAGAGCTATGGACGGTACTAAGGACAAGTGAATGGAAGATATGCCGATATCTCCCGTTTCCCTTTCCCTTGACTATCAGTCTGAAGAAGGGTCTCGACCCGAAATGTCTACCAACGCCGCTCTATGAACGTTGCTTTCATCCGTCTGTCCACGCTTTCGCTCGCTCTTGCTGCCGGCGCTTCTCCCCTCATGGCAGCTATTGAAAAAGTCGACCCGAAATATCACCTATTTCCTCCTATTATCACGTATTCCTCATCAGAGATGCAGCCTGATCCGCTGATTTACTCCAGCCTTTTGTGTCTGTCTTCGGTTTAATCAGCATCTGCAGTATATGCCGTTTAAAAAGTACAAGGCATGTGCCGTTTAAAAAGGAAGTGATAAAAAACATTTAACAACACCTAAACTGTTCCCCCGCAACGCTGCGAGAGGCATAACTGAAGTCGGGTCGGGGTTACTGAAATGACGGAGGTTACGCTCCGGTGCGGACTACGCGTCAGTTCATTGTATTTCGCAGGAGTGGACCATCTTGGACCATCTTGCATAAGATCTTTGCTCCAATTGATTTGATTACTCTAGCGCGGGGCCCCCTTAGGCGCAGGGCCCAATTGGGAGAAATAGGTCCTATCGGCTAAAGGCCGGCCCTGACCGGGTAACTGCCGGGATCGAGGCGCAAACTCGCGACCTTGTGGCCACGAGCCGAGCACTCTACCACTGAGCCACATGTTAAAATCTACGCTAAAAACCTTCCGTTCGGAAAACCGAAAAATCCCGAAATCCGAGAAGTGTCTGGTCCCAAGGCTTTCGGATAAAAGGTTGTGCACCTGTAATGTAATTAAGAGAATATCACAAGTAGAATACTCTGGATTCATTTGAGATAAATTATGGATGGTTTTTATGCAATTAATTTTATTAAAATATTAATTCTGGCTAGCAACCGTGTAAGTCACAGTTTTGTCGCGTTTTTTCTTGCCTTGCGTACTGGAAATGTACCAATGCACTGTTATGATTGATGAACTATTTTCATTGGGCAAATAAGAGTGATGTGTACATCAGCCAAAAGAATGAGCTAGAAAGACCTGGCTTGTGATTTAAAGCACTTTGCTTAACTCCTTGATAAACTAGGCCATTTTACTAAAATATATTTGTCTACCCCATTGTTATTTGTGTTAAAGATTAGTTTATTTTTTTGACGATTAACGTCTATGATTCTTTAAACTTATTTTATGATTTGATGGGTATACGTCTCAAAATAATATTGAAATGTACAAAGTACTTCTGAAATCATATATGCAAATCTATGATAAAAATAACATGTAATGTAAATTCTGAAATGTTTGGTAAAGGATAGTTGTGCAGCATGCTTTTTTATTTGAGCAGTATCTGTGCCATTATGAAGTGATATTTTGAAAATGATGGACAATGGAATTCGGCATGGATCATTTGCTTGTCTACGATTTAGTATTTTGCTGAAGTAATAAAGTTGTTTGATAATAGAATGATTTGTGTGCAGGTGGACTTTCAAGATGTATTTGATGATGAGCATGTTTACAACCTGTGGTGTTAAAGGCATTGGCGATGCAAAATTGCTCTTTTTCTATGCAATAGCTAGTGATGACTGTTTGGGGAAAGTATACAAGTGTGTCCCCATTTTTATACCAGCTATCTTCCCTCTCTATTCTTAGTCCTCGTGCATAGTTTCGACCTGCAATGACATTAATTCCTTTCCTCACAGACGCTGCTCGTCTTGCAGAATTCCTCCAGCAGATGGTTGCTATACATCAGGGGTCTGCAACCTTGTTCTGCATAGGGGCCAGGACGCATGTCTGAAGGGATGTCGGGCCACATCTATCACGTGTACACATGGATCCTGCCCCGGATGGCAGGCATTAAATCATGTTCACAGAAGGTAGACAAAAATGCTGGAGAAACTCAGCGGGTGAGGCAGCCTCATGCAATCTTTGCATGTCTCACCCGCTGAGTTTCCCCAGCATTTTTGTCTACCTTCGATTTTTCTAGCATCTGCAGTTCTTTCTTAAACGTGTTCACAGAAGGTTCGCGGCCGTGTCGACGGCTTTGCACAGGATGTGGTACAGGAATAGGGGAGGGGGTGGAGTGGGGGGGAGGAAGGAACGGGGGAGGGGGAGGGGGGGGGTGTGGGGAGGAGGGGAAAGGGGGAGTGTTGGGAGGGGGGAAAGGGGGTGGGGCGGAAAGAGGGGAGGGGGGGAAAGAGGGTGTGGGGGGGAGGGATGGTGCTTTAATCTAAGGTGCAACAAAACAATCAAGCACACGTCAGCAGCAAATCTTCTACACTTAAACACTAATCTAGACAAAGACAAATTACACGGCTCGAAATTAGCGGTTGCCCGGGTGCCAATGACCACCCAAAGTGCTGCCGAGCAACCTAAATGCAGAGTCATTTTGCCTGGCTTGTCACTGCAGATACTGGTTTATACCGAAGATAGACACGAAAAACTGGAGTAACTCAGCGGGTCAGGCAGCATCTCTGGAGAAAAGGAACGTGACGTTTCGTGTCGGTGGCGACGACGCAGTGCGGAGCAAAGAGACGGGATGTGGGGTGACGGAGGGCCGGAGCAAAGATCCTATAGGATATTTGGCAGTGTTAGCGGCTCCTCCTCCTCCTCCAGCATCCCTCCCGCCCTGATAGCGGCCGCTGCTTGCCAATCCGCTAATGGCGATACCACTTTCAAAACAAACCCTCCCCCGGGAGGAGGGAGGGAGTGTGAACAGATTCATCGTGCACAGACCCTCCGATCCATACTACACTGATCCCCCCCCCCCCCCCATTCATCCTGTAGTGATCCCCCATCAATCCTGTAGTGATCCCCCCCATTCATCCTACACAGACAGTCCGATCCACACTATACTGACCCCCCACCCCCATTCATCCTGTACTGATCACCCATTCATCCTGTAGTGATCCTTCCATTCATCCTGTACTGATCCACCCCATTCAACCCCACTGACATCACCTCTATGTTTGATAATCAATCCTCAGTATTGTCTCAGAGTATTTTCAGCCAATTATACTCGCAACACTGGGCTCCCAGTACTGTTACGGAGTCCTTGAACTTATCTGAAGTTCTAATACTACTCACGTAGGCGGGGCCTTCAATCCCCTAAGCTTCTCTCCTTCCAACCTGCTAAGTACTGGACTTCAGCACGTGTCCGCTTCGCTCAGGCTTTCGATGCCGATCTTTAAAGTGTCCTTCCAATCGCACCCTCACCCCAGGCAATTCAGGTATCCCAGTCTGAGCGGGGCCTCCAACCCCTGAAATCTCTTTGGTGTCAGGCCAACTCAATGGCACCTGACCGCAACAGGTGTTGACTAAGTAAGGTGTGGGGACTTTAACCCACTAGAGAAAAGCCTTGTGAGCCTAACCCCCACCACGCCCTTCGGCAAGGACTCTATCTCTCCAAGACTACTATTCTCTGATCTTTTTTTTAATTTTATTTTTTTAAATTATTTTTATTAGAAGTACGGTAAATTACAATAATACACAACACATATCTTAATACATTTTTTGTACCGCTTCATTTTTTTGAGCTTTAAGAAAAAGATCGAAGTAAGGAAAATAAAGAAAGTGCGCAAGAGTCGTGAAGTGCAAGAGAGTGTTGGGAAAAGAAAGCCCCTTAGAAAAGAAGTTAGAGAAGGAAGTAAAGTAAGAAAGTAGACCCTAGAAAAGAAAGAAAAAGAAAGTAGGAACAATCGCTCTATTATAATATTATACTCCGCAGAAAGGGGACTACCAACCAAGTCTGTTTTTGTTGTTTTTCCTCCCATTGCCAGGCCCGGATACCATTTATTTATTTATTTATTTTTAAAATTACTGTTGCACCTCATGCTTGTAATAGGTCCAGAAACGTAGACCACGTCTTTTGGAATTGGTCTGCTTTACCTGCTAAGAGGAATCTCATCTCTTCCAGATGTAATGTTTCAAACATATTTGATGTCCACATTTTTATTGTTGGTGTGGGCGCATTTTTCCAGAATTTAAGTATGAGCTTTTTTCCCATTATTAGCCCGTAATTGAATAAATTCTTCTGATACACATTTAATTCAGGGATACCTTCCGATATTCCAAAAATGATCCATTCTGGTTTTGGTACCAGTTTTATTTTAATTAATTTTGAAAAAATATCAAATATTTCATACCAGAATTTTTGGATTTTTGTACAAAAAACAAAAGAATGCGCTATGGTAGCTTCTTGACACAGACATTTATCACAGATTGGTGAAACATTAGGAAAGATTTTATTTAATTTAGTTTTTGAATAATATAGTCTATGTAATGTTTTGAATTGGATGAGCGTATGTCGTACATTGATCGAACATTTATGCACCTGTAGTAAATGATTATCCCAGCTCTCTTTTGAAATTTTTATAGCTAATTCTTGTTCCCAGTCTCTTCTAATTCCATCTGTTGTGGGTATTTCTATGTTTAAAATGATATTATATAAGTGCGATATTAGATTAGCTGAGAAAGAATGGGAATCAAAACGCTTGAAGATCTGTATGAATTGGGAAAATTACTATCATTTCAACAACTACAACTGAAATATAATTTGAAAAATAACCAATATTTTAAATATCTTCAAATTCGTGATTATCTGAAAAAATACACAAAAGACTATCATAATATGCCTTCCGACTTACTAGATGAAGCAATGAAGACAAAGGCGGAATCAGCTAATCTAATATTCTCTGATCTTGTCAGGAATCCCAACACAAGCACGCAACTGATCAATTCGTCCTGATCAGCGAAGCGGGGAAAACCGATGTGAAAACCGCACCGTGGCGCTGATTTCTCCTCTCGCTATCTGGAACAACCACTCCCTGACTGCAAACTTATGTCTGGGGCTCCGTTGAGATCCTGGATGAACCCGTAATGTAATTCTGCTCCTAATCTCACCCCATTAGTCTGGTTCAGTAAAACACTGAGTCAAGCACTGGATCAACTAAACTTCTTTATTCTCAAACACAAACACGCTTTCTATATGATACCTAACCAACACCACGAGTCCGATCCTTGTCTCTACTCGTCCAAGCCCTTCAGCCTCGTGTGAATTGACACCTCAGGCAAGTCAGCACGGTCCCAAGTGCTACCCCAGTAGATCAACGCAGACTCATGTGGTGTCCCCTCTTATATACTGTATCGGACCTGTGGGGGGTGGTGGTGGGGGCGGGGGCAACCCCTACAAACCAATCATAAATAAAGATCATACAATACATTAATTGACAGTCCCCTAACCCAATCACAAAATACCCAATTATATTGTTTCTACATAAAGTTCCTAATGGACAACAGTCCCCACAAGTAAAGAAACATTTTATCACGTAACATAAACAATTCGGACAAGGCTCCATGCCTTGACCAATCACAAGATGACAGTGCAAAGACCCTGCAACATAGTTAACAGTGGTATTATAACGTACCTTTCCCCAACCAATCCTGTTCATGCATTTACAGCAAGGCTCAGTTCTTTCTGCAAAACCCTCATACATACAATTGAGGGGACATGTGGACATCACCCTGCACTTACCTTCCTCCCAGGACCCAGACATTCTGGAGCCATGAACCTCATGGCTTTGCAAAACCTGCTTGACATCTTTCTACAAAAGCTGCAAAGGCAGAAATCCTCCATTTTGTCACATATCAAATTGGCCAATATTATCACCCATTGTCCATTGTCTATTTTATTCTTGTTTCTCAGTCTCATAGTGGCTTCTTTGACTTTCATTGGCACAACTTTGGTTGATAACCAGCAATAAAAGTTTCCAAAAGTGAAAGACTGGAGGAAAGACTAGATGCTTGGAGCTCTCTTATACCTGCATTAAGGAGGCAATTAAACACCTGAGCATTTACAAACACCTGTGAAGCCGTGTATCCCAAACATTATGGTGCCCTGAAATGGGGGGACTATGTTTAAATACAGCTGTAATTTCTACATGGTGAAACCAAAATGTGTAAAAATACCCTTTAATAAAATCTGACAATGTGTACTTTAACCACATATGATTTTTTTCCTATTACGAATCTCAAATTGTGGAGTACAAAGACAAATAAATAAATGGTGGGTCTTTGTCCCAAACATTATGGAGGGCACTGTATATCAGTGTCTCAGACCAAAATGATCCAGTGCATGAAATACAAGTTGTCACGTTTTCAGATCCTTATTTTAAAAACCTGTAATTCTGGTAACTATTAAAGATCTGATCTCTGTTGTTAAATGATGTTACTGTAGAGGGAGACAAATTCTGCTTGATTGTGGCAGGAACAAGACATTTGTTTCTATTATTCTGATCAATTATGAATTATATAAATAAACATAAATTCACTCTGGATACAAAAGAGACCACATTTTCAGAAAACTGTTTAACAGTACTCATTTTAGTGTTAGATTTTTTTTCAGTTATTTTTCGTCAGATACTTGATTCTTTGCTTCATGTAAAGCATGAGCCCTATTTTACTTTGTTCAATCTCACACTACAGAATCATACACCATTATTGGTGTAGCGAGAAAAACCTTCCCATTCCCAGTCACCCTTGGATCAGTGATCTCTTGTCCACAATTATAGATAGGTTGTTGGCTGTAACCTAATCTTGCTATACCACCAGAATCATTGCCCTTATTTTGCAGTTCTGTAAATTACACCCGTTCTGCTCTATCTGTTTTCTGGGCTGACAAATTGCAAATCAATTTATTTTGTAGATATGACTATTCCTACAAAGTAATCCAAACTGCCAATTATCTTTTTGTATTGTAAAGCCATTAATTTGATTAAAATAGCACCAGCAGCAATTCTGACAGAAGTTACCAAAACTTTCACTGTTTAAGACCAAGTTGAATATCTAAAGGTAGATACAAAATGCTCGAGTAACTCAGCGGGACAGGCAGCATGTCGAGAGAAGGAATAGGTGACGTTTCAGACCCTTCTTCAGAGACTTCACCCATTCCATCTCTCTAGAGATGCTACCTGTCCCACTGAGTTACTCCAGCATTTTGTGTCTATCTTCGGTGCAAACTAGCATCTGCAGTTCCTTCCTACACACTGAATATCTAAAGGATTATTTTAGTGACCTGAAACTAGGCAAATAATTATTTTTTTTGTCTTTGAATGTCTACAATAACTCAGAGTTTCATCCTTGCTGGGTTTAAAAATGCAAATACGAACTTGAACTAACACTCAGTCTATGGAAATATTTCATATTTTGCTATTACTTTTCAGTTATATTTTTGCAGGTGTTTATATTCCATACAAATCTCCCTTTCTATCTCATCTCAACTTGTCCTATTTTCTGTACATATACATCCACTCTTATTTTGAAAGGATGTATGCTATTTTGGATCAGACATCATTTGATACTGTGCAGTCAGTGAACTTAAAAACAAAAATCAAAATCACTGGGTATCAAGGGGAAAGCATCGATTTGGAGTTATACTTCATCAAAGAAGATGATTGGAAATCGATCATCCCAGTCCCAGACATAGCTACAGAATTGTCTCAGAACAACATAATAGTCCCTACCATCTGCATTTACTTAAATTATAATTAAAACACAAACTTCTTGTGCTATAACTCCAGGATAAGCGCTCAACTAAGAAAACGAAGCCCAAAACCAAACGTATTATCTAGCTAAACACACCAACTTACAATAAATGACTCCATATGTAAAAAAAAGCTACCTACATATTAATTAGCTCATTAGCAAAAAAACTAATCCTAGAGATGCAAGTATATCATTGGGGCCATCAAGTGGGCACCTCCGTTCATTGGTGTGTCATTGAGTTAGGCCCACGACATCTCAGGAAGGCCCAATAGTTGGTTCTGGTGTCCCAGCCTTTTCCTTTCATGTCTCATTCATTATTTTCCCAAGGCACCGTCAGTTCTATAAAATTCATTATTCGCTGACTAACTGACCATAACACTATATCTATCTTAAATATTGCTATATTTAAGAGGGAGTTAGATGTGGCCCTTGTGGGGGTATGGAGAGAAGGCAGGTACAGGATACAGAGTTGGATGATCAGCCATGATCATATTGAATGGTGGTGCAGGCTCGAAGGGCCGAATGGCCTCCTCCTGCACCTATTTTCTATGTTTCTATCAGGCCTCAAACTAGTAGTAATTATTTCCTGTGGAATAACAAGTTTTCCTCCTAAATCTATCCGCATCTCCCATTCATTAGCTCCTCGTAACTGGCCTGATTCATACCTATCTGCAAACTTTCCACCTCAAACTTTCTCTCCCTCACAGACAAAATGAATGGCTACATTCCCAGTCCTGATGCCCACTGAATTCACCTGTACTCTCCTCCTCTCAATTGCTGCAGCTATACACTTCAATACCTGGTTATGCCGCAAAGTATACCGATCCTGAGAGACTAGTCCTACATCCTGATAAAATATGCCTCAACTTTGCCACCTCTGAACACAAGGGACATGCCGGATACCCACCTACCTATTGTTTGAGGTTCTGCAGTGATGGCAGCACATTATAAATAGCCCTTATAAGGAATCTTACATGACCCGCCTCCATGCATCATAGGTCCGTTCATCTAAACCTCCACTTTTCTACACTTTCCCAGTTCATCCACTATCCCTGCTTAACCGTAGCTACTGCCGTTGCACAACTCACTGCTTCCTCCTGACGAAGTACCTGCTCGACAACCAATTTCCTCCTCTCTGTTGGACCTGCCTTACTCCACACTGGCTTCCCTGTGCTGCACCCTACAAACAATGTCTGCATGCCTCAGAGCTGCTTGTGTTTCTTCTATTGCCTGCTTTGAGTTCCATTTCCTCCTAGTTACACTTGGCACCAGATTACGAACTAAGGCATCCTTACACCCTGATAATTGCAACTATAACCTCATCTTTGCACCTCTGTTTGGCTAGATAATGGTAAATGGAGAATACCTTTCCCATTTAAAGCCACATTACTAAGACACCGAGGAACTCCTAACCAATCACTCTAACCTTTCCACCTTAGAAATTGGCACCTCATATGCTATCCATGGCCATAATCTATTACCTTTTTTCCAGTATTGATGTGGATAGAGAACTGGCTGGCTGACTGGAAGCAAAGAGTAGGAGTAAACTGGTCCTTTTCAGAATGACAGGCAGTGACTAGTGGGGTACCGCAAGGCTCAGTGCTGGGACCCCAGCTATTTACAATATATATTAATGATCTGGATGAGGGAATTGAATGCAACATCTCCAAGTTTGCGGATGACACGAAGCTGGGGGGCAGTGTTAGCTGTCAGGAGGATGCTAGGAGGCTGCAAGGTGACTTGGATAGGTTGGGTGAGTGGGCAAATGCATGGCAGATGCAGTATAATGTGGATAAATGTGAGGTTATCCACTTTGGTGGCAAAAACAGGAAAGTGGACTATTATCTGAATGGTGGCCGATTAGGAAAAGGGGAGATGCAACGAGACCTGGGTGTCATGGTACACCAGTCATTGAAAGTAGGAATACAGGTGCAGCAGGCAGTGAAGAAGGAAAATGGTATGTTAGCATTTATAGCAAAAGGATTTGAGTATAAGAGTATCAATACTGAACCCCCAATATCATGTGCTTTAAGTTTGTATACTAATCTCTTATGTGGGACCTTGTCGACAGCCTTCTGAAAGCAGATATAACACATCCACTGGTTCTCCCTTATCCACTCTACTAGTTACATCCTCGAAAAATTCTATAAGATTCGTCAGACATGATTTACATTTCATAAATCCATGCTGACTTTGTCCAATGATTTCACCACTTTCCAAATGTGCTGCTATCCCATCTTTAATAACTGATTCTAGCAGTTTCCCCACTACCGACGTTAGACTAACTGGTCTGTAATTCCCCGTTTTCTCTCTTCTTCCCTTTTTAAAAAGTGGGGTTACATTGGCTACCCTCCAATCCTCAGGAACTACTCCAGAATCTAAAGAGTTTTGAAAAATTATCACTAATGCATCCACTATTTCTGGGGCTACTTCCTTAAGTACTCTGGGATGCAGCCTATCTGGCCCTGGGGATTTATCGGCGTTTAATCCATTCAATTTACCTAACACCACTTCCCGGCTAACCTGGATTTCACTCAGTTCCTCCATCTCATTTGACACCCGGTCCCCTGCTATTTCCAGCAGATTATTTATGTCTTCCTTAGTGAAGACAGAACCAAAGTAGTTATTCAATCTGAATAACTTCTTCAGTCTGAAGAAGGGTTTCGGCCCGAAACGTTACCTATCTCCTTCACTCCATAGATGCTGCTGCACCCGCTGAGTTTCTCCAGCATTTTTGTGTACCTTAGTTATTCAATTGGTCTGCCATGTCCTTGTTCCCCATGATCAATTCACCTGTTTCTGACTGCAAGGGACCTACATTTGTTTTAACTAATCTTTTTCTCTTCACATATCTATAAAAGCTTTTGCAGTCAGTTTTTATGTTCCCTGCCAGTTTTCTTTCATAATCTATTTTCCCTTTCCTAATTAAGCCCTTTGTCCTCCTCTGCTGGACTCTGAATTTCTCCCAGTCCTCTGGTACAGGGGTTGTACAGGGTCTTACAGGGTCTTGGTGAGACCACACCTGGAGTATTGCGTACAGTTTTGGTCTCCCAATCTGAGGAAAGACATTCTTGCCATAGAGAGTACAGAGAAGGTTCACCAGACTGATTCCTGGGATGGCACGACTTTCATATGAAGAAAGACTGGATAGACTCGGCTTGTACACGCTAGAATTCAGAAGATTGAGGGGGGATTGTATAGAAACGTACAAAATTCTTAAGGGGTTGGACAGGCTAGATGCAGGAAGATTATTCCCGATGTTGGGGAAGTCCAGAACTAGGGGTCACAGTTTAAGGATAAGTGAGAAGTCTTTTAGGACCGAGATGAGAAAATCATTTTTTACACAGAGAATGGTGAATCTGTGGAATTCTCTGCCACAGAAGGCAGTTGATTGGCTATATTTAAGAGGGAGTTAGATGTGGCCTTTGTGGCTAAAGGGATCAGGGGGTATGGAGAGAAGGCAGGGATGGGATGAGTTGGATGATCAGCCATGATCATATCGAATGGCAGTGCAGGCTCGAAGGGCCGAATGGCCTACTCCTGCACCTATTTTCTATGTTTCTATGTTTGAAAGTAGAAATATTCAAATCGAGCTTTCAGTTGCCGGTCACTTTGATTTGTCTTCCCCTTTCACGCTCTGACCCATTTGTAGCCTCCTGCATTATAGCTAGGCTTGGGTAGCCTAGGGCGCGTTTTCCCCCCCTCCCCCCCGTCTCTATCCCCCGCCCCTCTTGGAATGCGGGCCGGCCCAGGTGCTCTGTGTCCAGCTGGGGTCCGGGGGAGGTGAGTGTCAGTGACCCAGGGACCGGGCATCGGAGCGGGGCCTTAGTCCAAGATCCATCCTCACGGCTTTGGAGGCGGCACCTCCATTCCTGGCTCCGGGGTTAAATCTCCATGGGGTGTGGACAGAGCGGCTGACGGACACAGAGCCGCCGGAGGTGAGGGTGGGAGGTGTGAGCGGTGCCTCGGGGATTGGTACTGGGACCACCGGCATGTCTCACCTTTAGACTCTAAACTAAACTCCTTTTTTTCCCAAATCATCCCGCGGGCCGGTAGTTTGAGAGCCCTGCTTTAAAACAAGGCCCTGTAGTTCTTGAATCACATACTCCGGGGAAAAAGAATATGCATTCACCTCATATATTCCCTTCATTGTTTTTACTCGCCTCAAAAACACTTTTTGCTTTAATTTGAATTTCCAGCAACTGAGTGTCAAATGGAATCATTAGCACTGCAGAATTTGCCATTTTAAATAGTGTGCGATGGGCTTAATCCAATCAAATTGTTCGTTATTTACGGGCAACTCGCTGACAGAAAGCTATTCTCATTGGTGAGTGTGGTCACCAATGAGTGTGGAAGCCTTGGGCGAATTGAATTTTTCGTGACTTTCTTAATTAAAATTTAAAAATTTGAGCGTGAGACTACTGTGATCAGCATTAGAGCGTGAGAATCGAGTGAAATGCGTGATTCTCACGCTCAATGCATGAGAGTTGCAGCCCTGATATATTGCTGCCTGAACTTTATAATGAATTCTGCAATTTAAGATTATTTGCTTTCTGTATTTGCATCGGAACTCCCTGCCTGTTTGTGATATAGGTTCAGTATTTATTTGTCAATTAGAATATCCTGACCTGCAATGCACAGCACAACTTTTACATTCCTCGGTTTGTGTTCCCACCTTTAACAACCCATTTCATAGTTTTTATTCTTTGCTCAGAATCCTTCTTTCCACAGCAGTCGTGACCTCGCCTTATTCTCTTCGCCCTATGTTTTCCCAACCCCACTGCAACTTTCACCAAGTTTTCTCTGATCTATATCTTGGTAACCATATGGACAGTAATTATGGCTGTTGGTATTCTGTGAAGAAGTGAAATTAGATTTTGTTTTTAATGATAAGAGGGACTTGCTGGTTTTGTTTCTACACCATGTAATTGAGAAGAGAAGGGTGACATCCTGTTTGACCTCGCCAGTCTTTCACCTAATGTCCCTTTACATGGTTTACTCCTACATATTTGTTATATAGCAAAATAACAACTCAGTTGGCATGCACTGGTATCAGAAAACATTCTAATTTATTTTGCAGTTAAATTTCTGTCCTTGAACTGAATATCAATTTGAGAGAAATCAACATTTGCAAGTGTTTCACTGCTAGGTGCATCAGGATTCTCTTGCATGCCCAAGGGAAAACAATATCATCAATAATGATAGTACTTTAAAATGTACCATCATCTATTTTCCATGTATAAATTGAATCCCTTGCTTAAAAATCACTTAAAATTTGAGTTTCGCTGAAATTGTTTATAAAAATATTTTTTGAAAGAGACTCTACTTGTACAACTTTTGGAAAAATATAATTTCTGCAATTCTTTATATAATGTGAATGTTCTATTATTTTTGTGTAGATCAAAGTTTGGAACTTGATGAAGCGTGAATGCATCCGTACAGTGCAAGCGCACACAGGTTTTGTCAGAGGCATCTGTTCTAGATTCTGTGGTACATCATTTTTTACAGTAAGTATAATAATAATAATAATAATAAATTTTATTTATGGGCGCCTTTCAAGAGTCTCAAGGACACCTTACAAACATTTAGCAAGTAGAGTAAAAACATGTAAGCGGAATGAAATAAATAGTAGAGACATGACTAGTACACAAATTAAAGACAGAATTCAATTCAAAACAAAATATGAGGCAATTCAAGCACAGATGAAAAGGGAGGGGGACGTGGGGCTAAGGATAGGCAGAGGTGAAGAGATGGGTCTTGAGGCGGGACTGGAAGATGGTGAGGGACACGGAATTGCGGATCAGTTGGGGGAGGGAGTTCCAGAGCCTGGGAGCTGCCCTGGAGAAGGCTCTGTCCCCAAAACTGCGGAGGTTGGATTTGTGGATGGAGAGGAGACTGGCTGATGTGGATCTGAGGGACCGTGAGGGTTGGTAGGGGGAGAGGAGGTCAGTGAGATATGGGGGGGGCAGATGGTGGAGGGCTTTGTAGGTGAGGACCAGGATTTTGTAGGTGATCCGGTGGGAGATGGGAAGCCAGTGAAGTTGTTTGAGGACTGGAGTGATGTGATGCCAGGATTTGGTGTGAGTGATGAGTCGGGCGGCTGCGTTCTGGACCAGTTGGAGTCGGTTGATGTAGGTGGAGCTGATGCCAAGGAGAAGTGAGTTGCAGTAGTCCAGTCGGGAGGAGATGAAAGCATGGATGAGTCTTTCAGCAACGGGAGGTGTGAGAGAGGGTCTGATTTTGGCGATGCTGCGGAGGTGAAAGAAGGAGGTTTTAATGACATGGCGGATGTGAGGCTCAAGGGAGAGGGTGGAATCAAAGATCACGCCAAGGTTGCGGGCCTGGGGAGATGGGGAGACAGTGGTGCCGTTGATAATAATAAATAATAATACATTTTATTTATGGGCGCCTTTCAAGAGTCTCAAGGACACCTTACAAAAATTTAGCAGGTAGAGGAAAAACATGTAAGGGGAATGAAATAAATAGTAGAGACATGACTAGTACACAAAGTAAAGGCAGAATTCAATTCAATACACAATATGAGGCAATTAATGCACAGATGAAAAGGGAGGGGGACGTGGGGCTAAGGATAGGCAGAGGTGAAGAGATGGGTCTTGAGGCGGGACTGGAAGATGGTGAGGGACACGGAATTGCGAATCAGTTGGGGGAGGGAGTTCCAGAGCCTGGGAGCTGCCCTGGAGAAGGCTCTGTCCCCAAAACTGCGGAGTTTGGCATTGTGGATGGAGAGGAGACCGGCTGATATGGATCTGAGGGACCGTGAGGGTTGGTAGGGGGAGAGGAGGTCAATGAGATATGGGGGGGCCAGATGGTGGAGGGCTTTGTAGGTGAGGACCAGGATTTTGTAGGTGATCCGGTGGGAGATGGGAAGCCAGTGAAGTTGTTTGAGGACTGGAGTGATGTGATGCCAGGATTTGGTGTGGGTGATGAGTCGGGCGGCTGCGTTCTGGACCAGTTGGAGTCGGTTGATGTAGGTGGAGCTGATGCCAAGGAGAAGTGAGTTGCAATAGTCCAGTCGGGAGGAGATGAAGGCATGGATGAGTCTTTCAGCAGCGGGAGGTGTGAGAGAGGGTCTGAGTTTGGCGATGTTGCGGAGATGAAAGAAGGAGGTTTTAATGACATGGCGGATGTGAGGCTCAAGGGAGAGGGTGGAATCAAAGATCACACCAAGGTTGCGGGCCTGGGGAGATGGGGAGACAGTGGTGCCGTCGATGGTGAGAGTGGGGTTATTGATTTTGCTGAGTGTGGCTTTGGAGCCTATGAGGAGGAATTCTGTCTTATGGCTGTTGAGTTTGAGGAAGTTATGTTGCATTCAGGTTTTTATAGCTGACAAACAGGAGTTGATATGGGAGACGGGGGCTTGTGGGGGGATTTGGTGCCGAGGTAGATCTGGGTGTCATCGGCGTAACAGTGGTAGTCCAGGTTGAAGTGGCGGAGTATCTGACCAAGGGGGAGGATGTAGATGATGAAGAGGAGGGGGCCGAGTACGGAGCCTTGGGGAACACCTTGAGTGACTGTGGCTGTAGCAGAGGTGTGGTTATGGTGAGAGATGAAGTGGGATCTGTTGGAAAGGTAGGAACAGAGCCAGCTGAGTACAGAACCTTCAATGCCAAGGTCCCCAAGTCTGGTAAGCAGGATGTTATGGTTCACTGTATCGAAGGCTGCACTCAGGTCGAGGAGGATGAGGATGTTGAGGGAACCCGTGTCAGCAGAGGTGAGGAGGTCGTTGAGGACTTTGAGGAGAGCAGTTTCTGTGCTATGGAGGGGGAGAAAGCCAGATTGGAGGGGTTCGAATAGGTTATACGCAAGGAGGTGGGAATGAAGTTGTGACGCAACGATACGCTCCAGGGTTTTTGAAAGAAAGGGGAGGTTTGAGATTGGGCGGTAATTAATGAGAGAGGAGGGATCAAGACCAGGTTTCTTTAAGATTGGTGTGACAGCAGCAGTTTTGAAAGCGGAGGGGACAATTCCTTGGGACAATGAGGAGTTGAAGAGATTAGTGAGGTAGGGGCAGAGAACGGGGAGGCAGGACTTCAGCAGGGGAGTGGGGAGAGGGTCGAGGGAGCAGGTAGTGGGTTTGGAAGAGCTGATGAGTTTGGAGATTTCAGTAGGGGTGACCAGGTCAAACTGGGAGAGGAAGCAGTGTGGAGGAGGGGTAAGGAGGTCAGTGGAGATGTTGAAAGGAGGGGCCTTGGTAGGTGGTGTATTTGTTCAACTATTTACAACAAAGTAATTTCAAGTAATGATTATGACTTTTTGCATTATCAAAAAGTAGAGTTAATTTTCCTGGTTTCTCAATACATTTCAAGCAAATATTAGGTAGACACAATGCTGGAGGAACAGAAGCAAATATTAATTGTCTTTCTGATTAGTTTATTTGAAATGTTTCAACCCATCCAAGACGGGAGCCTGAAGCCGACAACGACCCCCTCCCCCCCGGGCTCTGGATTGAAGCCACTGAACACGCAGTTCTATGGTCGATGCGCCCCCCGCTCCCTTCCTCCTGTCCCCCCTCCTCTTCCTCTTCCTCCCTTCCCCCCCTCTCCTTCCCCCCTCTTTCTCCCATCCTTCCCCACCTATTTCTCCCCCTCCCTGTCTCTGCCTTCTCTCCCTGTCTTTGCCCTCTCTCCCTGTCTTTGCCCTCTCTCTCTCCCTGTCTGTGCCCCTCTCTCCCTCTCCCTGTCTCTGCCCACTCTCTCCCTGTCTCTGCCCTCTCTCTCTCTCCCTGTCTCTGCCCTCTCTCTCCCCCTGTCTCTGCCCTCTCTCTCCCTGCCCTCTCTCCCTGTCTCTGCCCTCTCTCTCTCCCTGTCTCTGCCTCTCTCTCTCCGTCTCTGCCCTCTCTCCCTGTCTCTGTCCCTCCCTGTCTCTACCCTCTCTCCCCCTCTGTCTCTGCCCTTTCCCTCTCTCCCCCTGTCTCTGCCCTCTCTCCCTGTCTCTGTCCATCTCCCTGTCTCTACCCTCTCTCCCCCTCTGCCCTCTCTCTGCCCTTTCCCTCTCTCTCCCTGTCTCTGCCCTCTCTCCCTGTCTCTGTCCATCTCCCTGTCTCTACCCTCTCTCCCCCTCTGCCCTCTGTCTCTGCCCTTTCCCTCTCTCTCCTTGTCTCTGCCCTCTCTCTCCCTGTCTATGCCCTCTCTTTCTCTCCCTGTCTCTGCCCTCCCTCTCTACCCCCCCCCCCCTCTCTCTCTCTCCAACAGCGCCTGCGCAGTTGGGGGCTATGCGTGAGTGGATAGGGTGAGGGATGGGGTAAAAGGAGCGAGTGAATAATATTAATATAAATCAAGAGGGGGGTTAGTGTGCGGGGGGGGGGGGGGGGAAGGACGGAAGAAGAAGGAAGAACTGCAGATGCTGGTATAAATCAAACATAGACACAAAAAACTGGTGTAACTCAGCAGGTCAGACAACATCTCTAGAGAAAAGGAATAGGTGACGTTTCGGGTTGAGATCCATAAACAAAAGAGGCCATTTAGGGAGTAATATAATTTTACATTTTTTCCATAATGGAAATTTAGTGGACTATTGGAAACAGTTCCCCTAAAAATGCCGAGGATGCTGACCAATTGAAAATTTCATGTTTAAGTTGTGTGGATTTTTATTAGGTGAGGGTTTTGTGGAAAACAGAGCAAGAGTAGTAACATAAGTTAAGGTAAGCTTAGCTATGATGTAAGAGAAAACAGAATATTATCGAGGGACTAAATTATCTATGATCTTCAGCTTTCTAGGTTTTATTGATTGATGTTCAAAATCTTAGTGTAAAAAAAAACTAGCTGTGCATGCTTTCATCGGAGTCATTTTAATGGGTTTTTTTAAATAAAAGGAATAGTAATTACAATACTGACTAATTACACATGTATCATGTCTGCAGGCTAATATGACATCCCAAGTCACGGGACCATTCTTAGGCTAAGTATGATCAATAATATGAATAAGGCATCAGAATCAGAGGTCAATTTTAAGGAGTTTCTTAAAGGAGAGAGAAGGGAGAGTAAGTGGGAGTTTTGATGTTGAAGAAAGGAAATCGTGACTATGCAGGAGCATAGGATTGAGTGGGAGCAGTAGGAATTGTATTCTGGACTACAGAGATTAAAAACAATACAGGTTAGAAATGTAAAATGAATCCAGAAAATACTTCTCTTCCTACAGACGCAGCCTGATCTGCCAAGTATATACAGCATTTTCTGTTTTTGAATGAGCATAAATTTACGAGTGTGATAGGTGTCTAGTTCTGAGAGGATGGCTTTGAGATGTCTGTATACTTTGGCATTCACATGAATGTGCATGCATATAATATCTAGCCTATTAAGGAAGAAACAATGGACTATGAAGAGACCATGAGGGATGGTTCTAACATAAGGCTTACTTTCATTTGCTTTATTGTAGAATCTGATGTCATGTATTTAGGTGATGTTTCTTTGGGACATCAAGCAAATGTGAATTAGGATGGTTTATGGATAATTACTTGCAAGAAAATAATAATGAAGAATATCAGAAAATCTACTGCAGTGTAGATTGTAATTACCACTTGATGTGCAGTTTGTGATTATTTTTCTCAGTAGTTATAAAATGTCCACATCCTTGAACAGTAGACTGAATTACTGTATTTCAGAACATAAGTATTTCTCATGCTTCATCATTGTTCCCCGAGTGCTAATAATCATAATATAGTCATCAAGTTTAATGATAATAGTGGGGAAAGAAAAGACTAATTGAAGACCAAAAATAATTTGAAAGAATCATCATTAAACTATGAGAGTCAAGTTTAACTGTTGTGGTTTTTACATTGAGAGATATGTTTAATGATTTCAGTTTTTGTTGTGCAAAATTGGATTTCTTTCCAAAGGTTTCAATCATAATTTTGCAAGACATTTGTCAAACTATTGTAATTAATGTTTTGGCAAGCTATTGCAATTAGTCAGATTATTTTAAATATATAATGCATTTCAGAGTTTCTTTATCGGTACCAATTTCTTCATGTCGCATGGGCTATAATAGATCCTAATTATTACTGTGAGCATTTAAACTTTTACCCTACAGGTAAAAGTAGAATTAGTTTTGCTTATTTGCAGTTTTTTTAATAGATTGAGTTTTATTGAAGGTCGGTGATGATAAGACCATCAAACAGTGGAAAATGGAGAGTCCCGCATTTAATGAGGAAGAAGAGCCAATGCACATGATTCTAGGCAAGGTATGACATTTATTTAGCAAATTATTGATAAATAAAATATGTGCGGCAGAAATCCTTATGTAAACAAAGGCACAGGGTTATGCTGGTGAGACTTAAATACCTTGCAAATGTCTGTTAGTGCATGGTGAGGTCATAAATGCTACTGGAAATCAGAAAACTACTCTGGCGCCAAATACAGTATTGCAGGAACCCTTGCTCTGCTGTCAAAATATAATAGGTGTTAATCACCTTCCAGAATGTGGAACAGGATAATTTCATGGTCAGCTAATTACACTTTTATAGATGCATCACGTATGTTCTGCTGCCAGTAACTCTAGCTTCACTTGTTCTGAACAGGAAAGGACCAGAGACAGGTTATTAGTTCATGAAAGCAGATTTTTATTTTGAATCGAAACTTAAATGGAAGGAGAAATAAAATTGGGAAATATGGAAAATCGTATCATAGAGAGAGAGAGAGAGAGAGAGAGAGAGAGAGTGAAAGCTGTAAGTGTCAGTTCTGATGAAAGACTGTTATAACTGAGAGGGAAGTAAAGCAGAGTTACAAAGAAGAATTTTGATGGGGCGGAAAGCAGGATGGATTAAATGACGAAATGGATAAAAGGGAAGCAACAGTGAACTGGGATTTCTTGAGATATTTGAAATCATCCCATTGATATTGTGACAGGTGATACAAATATAATAGCTTTCCTGACAGTTTGCAAAGGTGTTTGGGCTACAAATAAATTTTAAATATAACTACAATTTACTTCCATAAAAAAACGATCGTCAATCCCTTTAGTCAATTTTATCCGCATCATCTGCCTTCGCTATATTTTTCCTATTAGCTTTATAAATCAACTAGAATTTATAAAGTTCTATACATGAATCCACACTTTTTTATTTTACATTTTATTGAATTACCATTTTTACTTCTGAAAAGTGTGTTATATTTTATCTCCGTATTGCTGCATAAATCTAATATTGCATGCTTGGTACTCATAACAAATGTAATAATCCATGCTTGTACTTAGACTGTTTATACAGGAATTGATCACCATTGGAAAGATGGTGTATTTGCAACATGTGGACAGCAGGTGGATATCTGGGATGAACAGAGGACTAGCCCAATTCGCTCTTTTACGTGGAGTGTGGACAGTATCAGCAGTGTTAAATTTAACCCAATAGAGGTGAATTATTTGCAAATATTCCCTGATGTTTCTGAAATTAAGTGTATTAGCTGACTACTAAAATTATTTTGGTTTTGATTACATTCAATTTTTAATGTCATTGGATAGGAGATTCAGTTGCCTTTATTGATTTAAAAAGTCTTCTAAACTTCTTAAAACTTTCTAAGATTATCTAGTCTGCTTAAATCGTTAAATCATTTTTCTGCAGTGCATTTTATCAGCCTGGGCAAAACCATTTAATTCACTTTCAATTATACAGCTGTGGAAGAAAATTAGAGAAAACATCAAGTCTTTAATGATTCATTGATGTATAAACTGGAAGTTGCAGTAATAGAGCTTTCATGTTCACTTTGGATGAATGGACAGAGTACAGAAACAGGACAATGGATTCTCATATGGGATCTAAAGCCTAGTGAAATGATCCCAAGGTGCTTCTTAAAGGGACAAAAATAATAATTGCAACATTTAATAACAAACTTGAGCAGGAATCTTACTTCAAGTAAAGTTTACGGTTGAATAAGCACCCTGAAAGAGGCAACAATGCATAATGACAATTCCAAAGCTTCATGCCTAACCAACTGAAGATCCAAGCACCAATGTTGGTGAAATACCACATAAGAGTTGGCTCATGTAAGTAGGTATGTTGCAAAGCGTACCTGAAGCGTCGTTGAAAATCTGCCGCTGCGGGTGTGCGCGATTTTGGCGCCGTTTAGAGGGGGCAGGTTTAAAACGCGATTTTCTCTAGGCTGTTCAAATCGAAGATGTTCAGCCTAGTTAATTATTAACGAAAAATCGCTGGAAGACCCCGTCGCAAAAGCTATTATTAGTTTTAAAGGCCTCGTATAATAGTTATAGTAGTTTAAAAATCAATCTCAAAACCCGCGACCACCCGCAACCGCAGGGTATCATAGAGCAAATAACTGAAGGTAGGTTGTATATTTTTACATTAAAAAGGGCTTCTTAAGATCCCTTTATACAAAGTTTAATATTGCGAGTAGCTCATTTTGGGCCCATTATATCCCGCAGTATTTTTCTGGGCATTTGAGGGCACAAATCTACCGCAATGTGAACGTTCTAAACCAGCGCGTTCACAGGGACCCACTGGAAAGCTGATTTAAATGGGCATTTATTTACAGCAATTGAACACTAAATTCCTTCCATTTGGTCTATAAATTAATGTAAATGAGATTTAAAAATCATGTTTTATTGTGAATTATTTGTGAATATTATTTGGACATTTAGGCTATTCAAGAATGTTGATCATTTATTAAGAAATGGATAGATGTTTAGATCTAGTAATTGAAGTCTGAAATTAGCTACAATTAGGTAACTAACTAATTATATGCTTTAATTTCAGGTCATCCAAGTAAGATTATTTTATATTTGTTTCAGAATGCTTCAATCTATGATAACTGAAAATTTCATTCAGTTCTCTTAATTTTTAAGAAAGTTATGGGCTTTTGACTGTTCACGATCACAGCTTTTTTGTTATGTCCATAGAAAATCAATAGGGAACAAGATGCTAATTTCTGAGTATGAAAATGGCCATAACTTTTTAAATACTTGAGATATGAAAGTGAATTAGGTGTCAAATTAAACTTATTTTTATGCTTTATCTGATGGGATAAATTACAGACTTGATTTTTTAAATCTCAAAATTTTGTAACATTGCTAATGTAAGATGTCAGTGGATTGTAATAATAGAGCAGGCAACAATGATAGAAAAGAGATTCTTGATTTCCAAACATTGGAAAAATGACTGTACATTCCCTCTGTCTTTTACCCTTGTGGTTTATTCACATCAATTAGATCATCCATCAATCTCTTACATACCAAGGTGTGAAGTTCTAGCTTGCCAACCTCTTCCTATAATTCATTTTAAAGAAACTCATTCCCAGGTACTGCATTTATATGGGTGTGAATTTCTCTAAAATAATACTACCGTGGGAGACATGCAAATAGAAAAACTGGAGAAGCAAATCTCAAAAATTGATTACAATAAATTTTAATTTTCACAAACTGGGAGAAATAAAATGGTTTAAACCATGGGATTTCTGGAATATATATAGAACAGTTTGCAACCCACTGCTGATGAAGGACTAACCATGCCAGTGATTAGTACAGGACAAACCATAGTTAATAATCTGACCAAGAGGGGGAATTTAGAAATAGTAATTGTAATATGACTGAGAGGGATATCACCTGTATCCACCTATCACTTCCCAGGCTTTTTCCTGCTCCTCCTCCCTTCCAGCCTTCTCTCTCCCCCCCTCCCCCCCCCCCCCCACCAAAGAAGGGTCCAGATCCAAAATGTCACCTATCCATGTCCTCCAGAGATGCTGTCTGAGCCGCAGAGTTACTCCAGCACTTTTGAGTCTTTTTCTGTAAAGCAGCATCTGCATTTCCTTGTTTTTCCAGGGGATAGAGGTATGCAGACCATGGACAGGCAGACGAGACAAGTTTAGATTGGCATCATGTTTGGCACAGGCATGGTGGACAAAGGGTCTATTGCTGCACTGTACTTCTCTATGCTCATGACAAGGAAGTGCTTAGTCGTGTAAGCAATACTAAGCGATTGGGACTGGTCTTAATCATGCTTTACCTGTGGGGAGGTAAACCTGTATCTTGGTTATAGAATGCTGAAAAGAAGCAGCATTAGACAATTGGGTTTCTAGACATGAATTTTAAACCTTGAGAAAATAGTGATATTTAGTTATTAAATGTGTTTTATGGTATTTAGCTGTAATGTGCTTTAAAAGAACAATGTAATACTATGTATGTGCCTAGCCAGGTAGAACTTGAACTTATAGAAACTTACAAAATTCTTAAGGGGTTGGACAGGCTAGATGCCGGAAGATTGTTCCCGATGTTGGGGAAGTCCAGAACAAGGGGGCACAGTTTAAGGATAAGGGAGAAATCTTTTAGGCCCGAGATGAGGAAAACATTTTTCACACAGAGTGGTGAATCTCTGGAATTCTCTGCTACAGAAGGTAGTTGAGGCCAGTTCATTGGCTATATTTAAGAGGGAGTTAGATGTGGCCCTTGTGGCTAAAGGTATCAGGGGGTATGGAGAGAAGGCAGGTACAGGATACTGAGTTGGATGATCAGCCATGATCATAATGAATGGCGGTGCAGGCTCGAAGGGCCGAATGGCCTACTCCTGCACCTATTTTCTATGTTTCTATGTTAGCAATGCAACAGCACTCATCTTCATTCTTTACATTAATAGGTTGCTAGGATATGAATCTGCATTTAGGATATTTATACTGGCTTTTTTCCCTTTCCAGTCCTGATACAGGGTTTCGACTTGAAACATCGATCATTCCTCTCCACACACAGTTGCTACTCTACCCACTGAGTTTCTCATACAGATTGTTTGATTCTTAAAGCAGTTTGGCTTAATAAAGAAAGAATAATTGGCTTTTCAATATCTTTTGTTTTCTCTCTCAGTTAATAACATCAAGGCCGATCTATTACCTCAGCACCACTTGCATGTACCTTTCATTTCATGTTGTCCAAACGTCAATCTGTGTATTGGATATACTTAATAACAGCCTCAACAGCTTTCTTGGACAGAGAATTCCTAAGAATAACTAACCCAGGGGTGACGAAATGTATTTCACCATGTTTAGAGACTCTCCCTTGTTCTAAACACCTACCCAAGTGGGACATTTCTGTGCATCTCAGCCTGATTCTGTTTAATCTATTCTCACTGTGTATCACTCTCTATCCATTCCAGTGTTCAACCTGTTAAACTTTTGTGCTCCATCACAAATATATTTTTTCTCAGAAGACATGACAATACTCAATATCCCAGATTAGATTTTACGGAGGCCCCATGGAATTTCAGTAAAACATCTTTTATTTTTGTACTCCTTTCTTTTACAATGTATTGGTGTATTATTGTCACAAGTACCGAAACACAATGGCAAATCAAACCTGAACAGTTTGTCTCAGATGCTCACACTATCTACGTGTTACTTTCGGTAATTTGTGTACAAAGGCACTCGAGTATCTTTAAACACACACTTTCAATGTATTCATCAAGGCTTTATTTTTCCATGAAAGTGATGAGATTTGTTTGCATTGTCCCATTAGCCAAATCCTCGTCTATCCTCCTTGATGCCTTTAATTACTAGTAAGGATGAGAGGGAATCTTATTGAAACATATAAAATTATTAAGGGTTTGGACACACTAGAGGCAGGAAACATGTTCCCTGGGGGAGTCCAGAACTGGGGGCCACAGTTTCAGAATAAGGGGTAAGCCATTTAAAACGGAGATGAGGAAACACTTTTTCTCATAGTTGTGAGTCAGTGGAATTCTCTGCGTCAGAGGGCGGTGGAGGCGGGTTCTCTGGATACTTTCAAGAGAGAGCTAGAAAGGGCTCTTAAAGATAGCGGAGTCAGGGGATATGGGGAGGAGGCAGGAACGGGGTACTGATTGGGGATGATCAGCCATGATCACATTGAATGGCGGTGCTGGCTCGAAGGGCCAAATGGCCTACTCCTGCACCTATTGTCTGTAGCCAGTGTTTATCATCACCCAAACTTGGGTATACACTGTTTTCTCATTCAAATCCTTAAAGATTGCAAACAGCTGGGATTCTCAAGCCTATTTCTGCGGTATCCCGCCAGTCACAGCCTTCCAACCTGAAAATGACTCATTTATTACAACATTTTTGTCTATTAACCATTCCTCATACCATGCCGTTAGGTTTTCTCATGTTTTCTTTTGTTTACTAGCCTCATTGTTGATTATAGTTTAATAATGACATCTGATGGTGTTAAATTCAACGTTCCATTTCAGACACACCTTCTTGCCAGCTGTGCTTCTGACAGAAATATCGTTCTGTATGATATGAGACAGGCAGCTCCTTTGAAAAAGGTATGGTCTTTAATCGTATATTTGTGTGAAATTGAATTGAATTAAAATGTGACACATCTTTATTTTTAACTCAAATGTTATTTTGGCAGGTTATCATGGACCTGCGGACTAATGCCGTTTGTTGGAACCCTTTGGAAGCTTTTATTTTTACTGGAGCGAATGAGGATTACAAGTAATTTGTTTTGTGCTTGCGTGGATATACAGTGCATGGTTTTAACCCTGTTTGTACACATGGTGACTGTTTCCCAATTTGGTTCCAAGAGCCAAGCAGGAGAATTTAACTTGATTATCTTTAAACCAAAGATGAGTTGCCAAATGTAAGCAATAGATTTGCTGACTGGCTCGGTTTTAAAATGTCAAAATTAAGACTCAAATGGAAGATCATTGTGGAGTTCATTTATGATTTTTGGAGCTGGACTTTATACATACACACCAGACAAATTATCACTTTTAAATACGGACTATCCCAATTGTTCCTGTATATTGATTATGCAGCTATCTCAATTATAGACTATCCAATGACTAATGAATGATCAGATAGATTTCTCTTTGCTGAATTTGTCACTGTTGATATATTTCCATTCTGAAAAGACCTATCAAAGTCCTATAAAAAGACGTATAAAAAAGACACAGTGCTGCGGTAACTCAGTGGGTCAGGCAGCATCTCTGGAAGACATGGATTGGTGATGTTTTTGGTCAGGGTCTTTCTTCAGCCTAATTGTAATTGGTGTCGGGACAAAGCCTGGCAAGTGATGGGTGGAACCAGGTAAGTTTTTATTGCTCTGACAAATGCCAGAGACAAAAATAAGACAAAACAGTAAGATAAAGGGAGAAGATGAGTAAATTGAGAAGCTAGAGGAACGAGGTATAGGTTGTATAGGATAGTGGGAGAAAGCAGCACATCCAGGTGAGGTGAGGGGGGGGGGGGGGGTGTGGTACCTAAAAATTGCACAATTCAGTGTTCTTACAGTTGGGGTGTAAACTAGACAAGCAGAATATGAGGAGCTTCACTCTGGCAATGGAGAAGGCCAAGGACAGAAAGGTCGGTATGAAAGGGGAGTTTAAATTGTTAGCAATTGGGAGATCCAGCAGATTGAACGCAAGTGTTCTGTGAAATGGCTGCTTAGTCTCTCCGATGTAAAGGTGGCCACGTCGGGAGCACCAAATACAATTGATGAGGTTAGAGGAGACGCATATGAGCCTCTGTCTCACTTGGCCGGGGTCCTGGGGTTCTTGGATGGATGTCTCTTGCAATAATTATTTTATTTTTCAATAACCTGAATAGCTGTTTCTGCTATCCAGATTAATGCTGATTCAAATGTTAAATATTTTACTGGAAGTAGAGTGACACTGATGAATAAACAACTAGCTCCATCTAATAGATGGAAATTCTACAATTCAATTAAATTGTCAAAAATAGTGCAAATTCACTTTGTTGAATATTTCAAACTCGTGGCTGTTCCGATTCTACTACCTATATTCTTTTTTGGAATGTGTATACATGACCAAAATTCATTAGGGTGAGACAATGGGAATCATGTTGCAGTTGTATAAGACGTTGGTGAGACCGCATTTAGAGTATTGTGTTCAGTCCTGGATTGTTTCCTGTTATAGGAAAGATATTGTCAAGCTTGAAAGGGTTCAGAGAAGATTTACAAGGGTTTTGCCAGGACTACAGAGTCTGAGCTATCGGGAGAGGTTAAATAAGCTGGGTCTTTTCCTTGAAGTGCAGGAGGATGAGGGAATTTCTTATAGAGGTATATAAAATCATGAGAGGAATAAATCAGGTGGATGTACAGAATCTTTTTCCCCAGAGTGGGGGAAATCGAGGACCAGAGGACATAGGTTCATGGTGAAGGGGAAAAGATTTAATAGGAATCTGAGAGTGATGGGTGTATGGAACAAGCTGCCGGAAAAGGTAGTTGAGGCTGGGATAATCCTAACGCTTAAGAAACTGACAGGTACATGGATAGGACAATTTTGAAGGGATATGGGACTAGTGTGGGACTAGTGCTGGGACTTGGCTGGTGTGGGCAAGTTGGGCCGAAGACCCTGTTTCCGCCTCTCTATGACTCTAAGGAGCTTAAAATCCTTAAACACCTTTTAACTATGTGCATTCCAGACATAAGATTTGATACTTTGTTGTTACAATTTGGTTAATTCTTGTTAAGAAACTTGAACATGGAATCATCAGGGTGCATCGTGAGACTACTTTGAAATATGCTGGCACCATCATGAAATAGTCATTTTCTAAAAGTGGCAATTATCGTTTTAAACGCAAGAAAATAATTTCCATTGATGCCTGGAGTCAGCAGTGTCTTTTGGTAACTGAAAACCATTGAGACTCCAAAGATCTCAATTACTCTAGATCACTTTGTTCACTAACTATATTGAAACTCAGATTTTCTTTTGATTAGTGTGAATTGGCACGCACGGAATGGAAAGTATATCAGATTAGTTTAAGAGCATTGTAATTCATTGATTCATTACTTACTGTGAAATATCATGATAGTCAACATCTGTATTAGTGCAGCACTTCCTATTCACCAAGATCTGAATCAGCAAAGGATCTTAAATTGATAATTTAAAATGTGGGAAAGTGCTATGTTATTGCATATTTGTTTAATTACAGGCTATGGAACACATTTTCTTTAGGTTAAGGACTATTTTTCTTAAGCTGTCTACTTTAATGCCTGAGTGATTTAAGGATTTTCAGTGATTTTTCATCATGAAATATACGGGAAATCTTTCTCCTGGGAACAGATATGTAATTCAATCATCATGGTAACAATCTAGTGGCATGCATACTGTCTACTCTTCATGGTCTGTCCTACGGGTGTTTTGAACTAACCAGTTTGGATTCTCAATTTTGTCTGGTTTGAGTTCCTAAAACTCCAGCTATAAAAAGCTATCAATAATAACTTCCAAAGGAGAATGAAATAAATTAATTTCTTAAAGCTCAATACATTCAAGAATAGAAGAAATAATCTTTTGTCTTTGGGATCCTTTATATCTTGTATCTGGGATATAAGATACATACAACAAAGCTGTTGTTGCACTTTGCCTTGTGGATTGTGCTTATCGTACAGAGTTGCAGCCAATTCTCATTGTGCTGTTTCTGCTAAAACTACACTAAATTTAATTTTATGGATGTTCACAGTTGTGATCCTGAAAAGACTCATTGATTTCTTTTAAAGTAGTTAATGGAAATTTATTGTTGATTATAAGTGAACTAATTTATTGCCTGTCAGGCTCAGTCTTAAGAAGTTTTAATTTCTTTGCAAGTATTTTGCTGTATAATGAAATCACAGGGATTTATGCATTGATTGTCCTTACTAACAAATTTGAGGATCATTCTTCTGACTATTGGGTAAGTGTTTCAGGCTTTTTCACTAGTTTTCAATTACACCATGAGGAAAAAGTAGCTTCAACTAAGATATTTTAAGAACTCATTTTATCCACTTCCTTCTGTCTCCACCCTGTTTTGAAATGTTATCTGCTTTTCTTCTCACTTTTCCCTACAAGTTGCAGCCTACCTGTAAGGTTATGCAAGCAATCCTATGTGAAGGTTTATAATAGAGATTATATTAATTTTACTAATGTATTTGAATTTTCAACCTGGAAATCCAGTTCATTAATGTGCAATTGCACGTTACCATTAATGAGCAAAGAGTAGGAGTAAACGGGTCCTTTACACAATGGCAGGCAGTGACTAGTGGGGTACCGCAAGACTCAGTGCTGGGACCCCAGCTATTAACAATATATATTAATGATTTGGACGAGGGAATTGAATGCAACATCTCCAAGTTTACGGATGACACGAAGCTGGGGGGCAGTGTTAGCTGTGAGGAGGATGCTAGGAGGCTGCAAGGTGACTTGGATAGGCTGGGTGAGTGGGCAAATGCATGGCAGATGCAGTATAATGTGGATAAATGTGAGGTTATCCACTTTGGTGACAATAACAGGAAAGTAGACTATTATCTAAATTGTGGCCGATTAGGAAAAGGGGAGATGCAACGAGACCTGGGTGTCATGGTACACCAGTCATTGAAAGTAGGCACACAAAAAAGCTAGAGAAACTCAGCGGGTGCAGCAGCATCTATGGAGCGAAGGAAATAGGCAACGTTTCGGGCCGAAACCCTTCTTCAGACGTAGGCATGCAGGTGCAGCAGGCAGTGAAGAAAGCGAATGGTATGTTAGCATTCATAGCAAAAGGATTTGAGTATAGGAGCAGGGAGGTTCTACTGCAGTTGTACAGGATCTTGGTGAGACCACACCTGGAGTATTGAGTACAGTTTTGGTCTCCTAATCTGAGGAAAGACATTCTTGCTATAGAGGGAGTACAGAGAAGGTTCACCAGACTGATTCCTGGGATGTCAGTACTTTCATATGAAGAAAGACTGGATAGAGTCGGCTTGTACTCGCTAGAATTTAGAAGATTGAGGGGGGATCTTATAGAAACTTACAACATTCTTGAGGGGTTGGACAGGCTAGATGCAGGAAGATTGTTCCCGATGTTGGGGAAGTCCAGAACAAGGGGTCACAGTTTAAGGATAAGGGGGAAATTTTTTAGGACTGAGATGAGAAAAACATTTTTCACACAGAGAGTGGTGAATCTGTGGAATTCTCTGCCACAGAAGGTAGTTGAGGCCAGTTCATTGGCTATATTTAAGAGGGAGTTAGATGTGGCCCTTGTGGCTAAAGGTATCAGGGGGTATGGAGAGAAGACAGGTACAGGATACTGAGTTGGATGATCAGCCATGAAGGGCCGAATGGCCTACTCCTGCACCTATTTTCTATGTTTCTAAAACCTCTTAATTGATTGCAAAAAATGTTGCACAATTGAGTTTATAGTAAAATACAATATGAAATCTACAATACTGATAATCTAACACCATTATGTGTTTGGTGTCAGGATGGCAAATTTTCCAGATAATACTCCCATCCAAATTTAATTCACTTTCTTTAGATGTTGCAGTCATATAACACATTTTAATTGAACTAGGTGAGCATAGGAAACCAGCCCATTTTAAAGGAGCTGAAGAAACAAGGCCCCAGTCTTAGGGTGTGAGAATGTGATCCCAGTGCACTTAAAATGAGTACTGGAAAAGAGCCTTGGTATACTTAGTATATTTAGTAATATACTTGGTATATTACTAAAGGTCTGATCTTGACCTGTTGTTCTGTATATTGATTTTAGAAAAAACGCTGCCACTTACGGCTGTGATTTTTGGCCATCTTACTCAGTCCCCCTCCGCTGCGCAGGACAAGAGGATTTTTCCCATCGATTAAAAATAAAAGAGTTATTAGTGTTTAAAAAACGTTGAGATTCTCTCTCCTGAAGGCCACGCCCCTTCTGGAGGGACAATCAAACCCGGAAGTGTTGAGTGCCTCAGTCAGTCTCTGCAAGATGGGGGAGCGAGAGGGTCACGTCTCTCAGCCTGAGCTGTGAATAACACTGAACACATGTCTACTAAACTGTGAGTGGTTTTACTGACCTGCTAGTGCCCTTAGTTTGAAAATATAGTTTGGAAATGCTAAAGCTGTGCTGCCTTTGGTTTGGAAATGCTAAAGCTGTGCTGCCTTTGGTTTGAATAGAATAGTTTCTTTATTGTCATTGTAACATGAACCATGTACAACGAAATTGTAAAATGTCAGCCAGTCAGTGCACCATTCAAACATTTCTAAAAGCTAACGATACATACAAGGTAAAATATTTAAAAAAGATAAACAACTAAAATAAATATCATAAAAATAGCACGCATAAACACCCAGCCCTACATCCTTCTGTCGATTCCACAGTCTCTTAGTATGTATCGCCCCTGCGTTCCTTGGCGGCTACATTTAGTGCCTTTATAGCAGTGGGGTAAAAACTGCTAAAGCTGTGTTGCCTTTGGTTTGGAAATGCTAAAGCTGTGTTGCCTTTGCTTTGGAAATGCTAAAGCTGTGTTGCCTTTGGTTTGGAAATGCTAACGCTGTGTTGCCTTTGGTTTGAATGCTAAAGTTGCCTTGCCTAATTGAAGTGGCCTTGCCTAATTAAAGTTGCCTTGCCTAATTAAAGTTGCCTTGCCTAATTAAAGTTGCCTTGCCTAATTAAAGTTGCCTTGCCTAATTAAAGTTGCCTTGACTTCTATATAATTAAAAGTCTTATCTTGACTACTTCCTGTTTGCGCTTTATATTGATTTTAGATAAAACGCTACCACGTATGGCTGTGAATGGTGGCCATCTCACTCAGAGTCCCCCTCCGCTGAGGTGCTGAGGATTTGTTACCATCGATGAAAAATAAAAGAGTTATTAGTGTTTAAAAAATGTTGAGATTCTTCTTCCTGTCAATCATGCCATGAAGGCCTCGCCCCTCTTGTGGGAGGGGGAGGGACTATAAAACCCAGAAGTGTGGGCTTGGCTCGGTCTCTGCAAGATGGAGGAGGGAGAGGTCACGACTCGCTGTCTTTGGTGGCCTTGCACCCTGCTTGAAATGGTATGAAACTGTGCTTGAATGTGGTGGCCTTGCACGCTGGTTGAAGTGGTATGAAACTGCATTGAATTTGGTGGCGTTGCACCGAGCTTGAAATGGAATTTCAAGGAATAACCGGGAGCCAACTGCCAGCCGACTGGCCCGTCCCGCGGAGTGACAGTAGAACGGACCAATACGCGCGGCTCTGAATGACTGGAGAGGCAATCGATCTGCGCACGCGCATTTTTTAATGATTTTTAAACCTCGATAACGCTTACCAGCTTCCAACGATCAGAACGAAACTTGGTGTAATCGCAGTACAGGAGAACGGTGAGTAAGCTGGCCAAAAAATGTAGTGCTAGCGCGTACAGTTTTTGCCCAAATAGATTGACAGCCAAATCGGAAGATAACAAGATCAGAGTTGTGTATAGATCGATATCAAGATTTTGGAAAGGGTTCAGAAGAGGTTTGGGTATGTAGAAAGTTATGCCCCTGTCCCACTTAGGAAACCTGAACGGAAACCTCTGGAGACTTTGCGCCCCACCCAAGGTTTCCGTGCGGTTCCCGGAGGTTGCAGGTGGTTGCCGGAGGTTGCAGGTAGTGGAAGCAGGTAGGGAGACTGACAAAAACCTCCGGGAACTGCACGGAAACCTTGTGTGGAGCGCAAAGTCTCGAGAGGTTTCCGTTCAGGTTTCCTAAGTAGGACAGGGGCAACGGAACTGAGCTTGTTTTCAGAAGATTGTGAAGATCTATTAGAGTTATTCAAATTGAGAGTATTATGGGGAAGGTAAAGAGAAATTGTTTCCCTGATGTTGATTTGAAACGCGTCATAGATGTAAAACAATTGTCAAAAGTACTACACTGTGTGGATGATGGCTTCATTCTAGTAACCACCAAGTCAAAGGATGATGAATTGCATGAGAACCTGTTAAAGGTAATCAGATGAGCTTAAAGTTGTAGGAAAAAAGCAGACTGTGGGTTTGAAGAGCCAGCACAGGCATATTGGGCTGAACAACAGGCTTCTGTGCACCTGAGATTCTGAATCCAATATGTTGAAAGGTAATATGCAGCATTTTGGAGAAAAATTCAATAAGTGTTAGAAATGTGAAGCTGCCCATCCACTTTGTGATCTTGAAAGATAATATAGATTTGTGACCTTTTTCACAATGGACTGTTAAACAATGGCTCCTTTTTACAAAATTGCTTTGTTTAATAAGATAACATCTAAAGCCTTTGGTTATAAATCTTTATAATGGTGAAGGTAAACAAGTTGAAAATAGGTAAATGTCTTGATAAAAAAGTTGGATATGTTTAATGATAAGGTATTGGTAACTCAAATCTTATACCATAACTAGACATTATATGTAAAGACTTAGCAAATTTAACAATCAAAAAGCTTAATAAATCAAGAAAGATTTTCCCATGTTCTTGAGGTATTGAATCCTTTATTTCAGATTGATCTGTGTTTTCTTGTAGTACACTGATTCTTTATATATTATCTTTTGTGCAGCTTATATACCTTTGACATGCGCTACCTTGATACGCCTCTAATGGTGCATAGGGATCATGTGTCGGCAGTACTGGATGTAGATTACTCTCCAACAGGAACAGAGTTTGTTTCAGCGAGTTTTGATAAATCTATTCGTATTTTCCCTGCAGACAAAGGGCATAGCAGGTTTGTGGCTTAAAATATATATGTATATAATCGTGTTATTTAACTATATTATCATTTTTTGTTTGATTTTTGTTGCTTCTATTTGGTTTTATTTCTAATGCCAATACATTTTTTCACATTATCAGGTATTAGTATTTGCACTTCAAGAAGGTTTTTATTCCAGATATTTTATGCAGAACTATCAGAATTTAAAAGTTTCTGAATGCTAATTTACTGTGGAGGTATGAGATGGCCAAACATAAAAGTGGAGCCAGAGGTCAACCAAGTGTTTTAATATTGAATTGTTAAATTGATGAATATTATGAAAGGATAAAATTAAAAGGCCAAAATTAAAAACAACAAGTGAGATGTAATGACTACCATGTGGTTTGGTGGTTTGGAATCCAAAGACGGGAACTAATGATGTGGAAGCTAGTTCATAATCCACATGTCTAGTGACAAAATCCAGGCGGACTGGAATTCCAGCAATTTTGCTGGGGTATGCAGTTTTGTGATCCTCTGCCAAGTCATATTTAAGCTTGGTATTGGAGTCGCCTGTCTAATTGAATGGGATTCCTGACCATGAAATAGGAGGACAGGATGTGGGGATAGGTACGGTGCTTATCTTTATACTTCTGTTACTAAAATTGAGAAACACTCCCTTTTTGGTTAGCTAACATCAAAGCAACAATATTTATTTAAATCTGATTTCAAACATTTTATGGCAATATTTTAATTTTAAAGAAGACATTTTAATTTTAGAAAATATTTAGTTGTAGATTTACTAATTTACATTTGCAAATTTATTCAGTAGAATCATTTTTAGTGTGATGTTTGGCACTTTTCAGATCTCTTCCATTCAGCCTGCATCTCTAAAATCATGTATTGTGCCATAAATTGGTTCTTTGTAGATATGATTTTAACTATGCTAATATTAAAGAAATTAAAATAAAATTATTTGAGCATAGTATGATCAGTGAAATCATTTATTGATTTTTAACAAGGCTTTTAAAAGCTTTTGGCCATGATTTAGCAGAAACTTCCAGCTTGCTGAGCATGATGAATGTACCTTTCAGTAGTCAGCATAAACAGGAGCAGTGCAATGCTAGTTGAACAGGATTATTTTACCAAACTCACTATTTAAGTAATTTATTGATGCTGTAATTTATTTAATGCACTGTTGGGAAGGATATTTGGATCCTCCCTCCCCCACCTTGTCCATTTGATTTGAACAACTAAACAAAAACTGTGCATTATCATTGTTTAATCTTTAGCCATGATTCATTAATGCTTTTGAAGATATGGCCACTGTTTCATTTTTGTGGTTATAAAGAAAGATAGTTGATTATGTCGGCCTTGAGGCCATCTTGCTGGAAGACTTGGTATTTTCCACAATTACACCTTTCCAATACCTAGGTCAATAGAATGTAACAATAAGAGCTGTAATTGGATGTGGACAATTTGGAGTAGCTTTAATCCTTTAAAATGAAGCGTCTAATCTTTACATAAATTTAGTCATCAACATCAATAAATGTAGAAACCTATCTTTTGTAAAGTATATAATTTTGATTTAGAACAAGAGGCGTTGCTAAACTTCAGGAAGCACACACTGACAAAAAATAAAATGCCGTTACATTTATAATATGGTGGAACACATTTAAAATTTTGATCATTTCTCTGTTAGTATTTAATAATATTACATCATTTTATTTATTTAAGTCTGGTTAGAACCCAACTTATTTGAATGTGGTATGTACATGTAATGCCAATAAGAAAATTACCCATTTCCCTTGTTAATGTACACATCAGAAATTTGTGTGTGTTTTTACACCTCATTTATTCTTGAATACTAACTGCAATGTAAATATTTTGCATTACTCATAAACCAAGGTTACTTAGTCAATTGAACCTGCAGGCAAAAATGATTGGCGCTGCAATAAATTGTGTAGAAAGTAATAATTAATAAATATTTAACACGAATGAATTTAATGTAGGTGGATTGAAATTATTTTCCATTAACCACTAATTAGAGCACCGGTCCAAGTTCATAATTTGTGTATATTTAAATGTTTCTATACATGGCCCCTACAATTGCTAGTTGTAATGTATCTGAATATTATTGTATCATTTTATTTTCTAGGGAGGTGTACCATACAAAACGTATGCAACATGTGATGTGTGTAAAATGGTCTTCTGATAGTAAATACATACTTTGTGGTTCTGATGAAATGAATATCCGTTTGTGGAAGGCTAATGCTTCAGAAAAACTTGGTGTGGTAAGTGATGGTATTCTTGCTAAATTCCTCTTAACACGAATGTGTATGTATATATGTAGGTAAAGAAGCATAATGATTAAGTACTAGGCAAGTATACAGATACATTGGTTATTAAGCCAAGGATCTGAACTTGAATCCCACCATGGCAGTTTGAGAAGTTAAATTCCAGAAAATTAACACGTAAATTGTCACTAAAAGCATCACAGATGATCATTTGGCCTATCTTCATCCTTTTCCAGAAGCCTGAGGTACTCCAGGAGTCTTTCCCACGCTACTTGCTTTCCATATCTTGGGATCCAATTTTTAAACTCAAAAAGCACATTTATTATTTGCATCGATTAATTGTTGTCTGCAAACTGTCCTTATCACTTCTTCACACTGCAGAATGTTGCTGCATTGGCTTAAATAGTATAGCGCAGTAATAGGCCTGTCCCACTTAGGCGACTGTCAGTGTGGAACACACACACACACAATACTGAAACAATTTTTCAAAAGAGTGCAAAAAATATGTGATATGTAACTTCAGTTATGTAATAGGTATCACTTTAACATTTGGTGCAACACAGAGTTAAGCCAAATAAGGTACTATCATAGAATTAGAAATGTTCTTTTTTTTTTGTAATATTTATCATTTACTAGACTAAGTGGGACCCGTTGGGTCCCGACATCACACGGGAGGGCTGGACACCGTGCTGTAGAGTCTTTTGCTGAAACAAAATGCTGCTCTTAAATAACGTCCAACAAACACAGACTTACCATAGAGAAAGCAGCCGAATATTTGAACGAATCTTCAAATCCTGTTGTAGTCTGTGGCTGAAAGGCAATGCAGCTTTGGCTGCAACACAATTGCAGCTTTTGCTGAAACACAATTGCCGCTGTGGCTGCAACAAACAAACACTTACCAGTTCTGTAGAATTATTTAACACCTCGTGCACTCTGTGGGCAGCCGCCATCTTGCCTCCGACCAGAAATGACGTCATCGCCGCCGCCTCGCCTCCGACCGGAAATGACGTCATCGCCGCCGGCTTACCGATCGTCGGAAATGACGTCATCGCTGCCATCTTGCAACCGCCAAAAATCACAAAATGAGCGCCAATTTTAAATTTAAACACAGTTCTGGTCGAAATAAAAAGCTTTATTCGTACATTACTCGCCTGAAAACGTTGCAACAAATGCATTTCAATTTACATAACCATTTCAAAGACAATAGACATCATGCTTTAGTTACCTGAAAACGGGTGCAACCATTTTAAAACCCAAGAGAAACAAATTTGCAAACGCTTTATAACAATAACAAATGGTTTTTATTTTCAATACACATTTCAAACACAATGTAGATAGACAAATATACAAATGATTTTTATTTTCAATACAATTTTCAAATACAATGTAGATAGACAAATTTGCAAATGGTTTTTATTTTCAATACAAATTTCAAAGATAATATAGATAGACAAATATACAAATGCTTTTATTTTCAATTCACATTTCAAAGACAATTTGGATAGACAAATATACAAATGCATTTCATGTTCAAGACACATTTCAAACACAATATAGATAGACAAATTTGCAAATGCATTTCATGTTCAAGACACATTTCAAAAGACAATATAGATAGACAAATATACAAACTCCAACAAAATGCCAAGAAACTTCAGACCATGGTGAATGGTGAACAACATATATATCAATTGGCTGTTCAATACACATTTCAAAGACAATTTGGATAGACAAATATACAAACTCTTTCCAACAAAATGCCAAGAAACCTCAGACCATGGTGAATGGTGAACAACGTACATATCAATTGGCTGATAAAGCACATGCAGGGGACTCACCTCGGAGTAGAGCTGCAGCTCAGAGAGCCGTGACCCTTTCACTTCGTGGTCCGGAAGAAAGTGATTGAAGCGGGACGCTTCCGGGTTTTATAGTCCCTCCCTACCCTGCCGCCAACGGGGGCAGCAGAGAGAATGGGGAATATTGTAAAATCATTATTATCTCGGTCATATTTCATCCACTGGAAAAATCCTCGGCACACATGCGGCAGAGGGGGGCTCTGAGGGAGGTGGCCAAAAATGACGGCCGTAGGTGGCGGCGTTCTCTCGGAAATCGCAGCACAGATTGGCAAAAGCGGTCAAGAACAGAGTTTTAGTAATAGATAACAAAAGTAATGCTGCAGGTGACATAATTGAATTGAGCTTGGCCTGAAGAAGGTTTTCGACCCGAAATGTCACCCATTCCTTCTCTCCAGAGATGCTACCTGTCCTGCCAAGTTCCCCCAGCATTCTGTGTCTACCTAATTCAATTGAAATGTCTGTGGTAGCAATGGTAGAGAGGGAGCCACACCATCCTAAATAAACACTTGCCCAGTTCATATGCGAATCATTGTTAAACCATAAATCTGTCAGCAGACTAAAGACGAAAAATACAATAAATTACAAGCCTCCTGGATATGACTGGTGATTTACATTACTTTTATTGCTCACTTTACACAAATAGTTTCTTGCTCTACATTTCCAGTTGCCCATAAAACTCTGCAGGAAGTTAAGGTCCATAAGTAAGACTAAAAATGCTTAAAATAATTTAATACTTGCCTTTCAATGCCTATCTACCTTGCTGTCCTAGAAATGAATAATTCGATCTGAATTATTCTGATTTCATTGTTGCAGTCATTTTTTCTTGAACTGTTTAATTTCATTTCTTCAATTTCATGCCGTAATCCCAAGTTTCTTCCTCATTTTGATTTATCTGAATGTCCATTTGGCTTTTTTCCTAATTCTATAATGCTTTTTTCACTGGATTTGGTCTAAAGATATCATTGTGTACCTGCAAAATTCTCTTCTCCGGGTGAAACTAGATTGGTAAATGTTTATCCTTGTGTCTCCTTTATTTAGTAAGGCGAAATGTTTTTTTTTAAACATGACTGTGAGCAGCATGTGCAGAATCTTGATTGGTTTCTGGAGCAAAATACAAAAGAAAAACCAACAAATAAGGACAGGATTAACTCCAAAAAAAGGGACACAAAGTTATTAGCAAAAGTAGCAGACTTGCGATTAGGCAGCAATTCCGCAAAAAAAGAGTTTGATGAAGATGAAAAATAAGTATAAGAATAAGGTTGAATGGAAAATAAAGTAGCCTCTAAAAGTTTCAACAACTAAGAAGAAAGATAAATGTCAGTGTGTTATAGTCAAAAATGGTAGGATTTATAATGAGGAACTGGAAGAGCAACCAAGTAGCTCCCCTTCCTCAGCCTCGGGCTGTCTCCTCCCATCCCTCAGCCCTCGGGCTCCTCCTCCTCATTTTTCCTTTCTTCTCTCCGCCCCCACCCCCCATCAGTCTGAAGAAGGGTTTCGGCCCGAAACGTTGCCCATTTCCTTCGCTCCATAGATGCTGCTGCACCCGCTGAGTTTCTCCAGCATTTTTATGTACCAATAATTAATTGCTGTTGATGTTCTGACTATATCCACACAATGGAAATGGACTCTGCCAAGGAGAGTGCCACTCTGTTTGCTAATGGCAGTGCAGCATTCTATTCAATTGCCTCAATCTTCTTGAGTGCACGCACTTGTTAAACATCTGCCTGAAGGTAAAGGAAGAATTTGGGGCAAAATAAAATCTGGTAGTAATGAAGACAACCTGAGATATGTTACTATATTCCAAGATGATGTTGGTATTGTAAGTCTTCATCCAGTGTTCCGCATCCAATTGATATCCATTATCTCAGATATTTATGCATTAATGCTGACATCCCAAAATTGCTGAATACATTCCACGTAAGAATTTCTCCATCACATTTCTACATTCTCAGAGTACAGCTAACTTCTTGTTTCAGCAAAGCCATTTTGGTGGTGTTATTCAAACCAAGTGTGAATTCATTATTCACTAATGGTTGTATTATGAGTCATGACTGTTTTGTGTGGTAATATCCAAGCATCCAGCTAGAATTGTGAGCAGGACAAGAATAAGATGATTGTCAGAAGCTAGGCCACTTAGAAATATCTGCAAATGTCAGCAAAGGAGGGGATATTCTTTACAATATTTTTGAACTTTGCTTGAACTATGTCTATTGCAACTTGTGATTACTTAAATTCAATGGAACAAACTCATTCTCCTAGCTTGAATTTTTTTGTGATCTTTAATTTATTTTTATACCTATTCTGCTGAGGCTTTTTAACCACAGAATTTCTGGAATTTCTCTTCATCTTAAAATCTTTCTCTGATTTGATATGTAACTTTTTACAGCATTAATTGACTTTCTTATCTGCTTCCTGACTTGTGCCTACTACCTCTGGAAAGCACAATACAGTCTTGGATTGTTTGGATATTTTTGACATTGAGGATTAAAAATGAGTTTGATTTTGTTTTTTGTATCAAGTTTCCTCTTCAATGCTCAATTAGGTGCAGGTTTGTCTCAATGTGATGTCTGAAACCTTAAAATATATCTTTAGACTTTCAATTTCATGAGTTAATGTCAGACCATATGGTATCCCTTTCCATATTTTCAGCCTGAATCTGCTGATTATCTAATGAAAAATCCTATTTGGTTGCCCATATTTTGAAGGTATTCATAAATTACTTAACTGATACTTTTTTTTGCCTAGAGTAGCAATGTAGTTGCACCAGATCAGCAATTTGCACATTAAATAAATTGAAGCAAAGAAAATCATTGCTTTTAATTATAATAAAAGCCCTTAAAATTGAGATTGCTTTGATTATTTTCAGTAAAACGAATGAGACAAGGATTTATTAAGACAGAAGCAGCGATTTAGGCAGCCTTAGGAAAATTAACTTGAGTGGATCGAGCGTGATACATTTATTTAACTGGTAATGGAAGTTGGAACTCATTGATTGAGGTGTAAAAGTGAAGACCATGATTTAATTAGGGTAAATGATTTTGCTTCTGCTTGGTGTTTTAAAATGACCTCTGGTACCTTATATAATCAAGGGCTAAGATGATAAAAACAATTAAAATATGTTATTTGAAAGTGAAAATGTGCAGTTTGAAATATTATGTTACCCAAGTAAGTAATTTTAACAAATATTAACAGTTGTATTGCAAGGAATAAAAATGTTGAAGAATATTAGCTATTCAGGATATTGAATATGTGAGCATAGTGTAGAGCAAGATATGAAATTTGGAAATCTGATTCTGAACTTAATGGTATTTTGTTTGCTTGAATAATGCATTTTCATATGTGGATTTCAAACATGTTTGAAACATTACACCTGGAAGATATGAGACTCCTCCTTGCAGGCAAATCAGACCACTTCCAAAAGACGTAGTCTGCATTTATCGACTTACTACATGTATAAGGTGCATCAGTACTTTAAAAAAGAAATGGTGTCAGGATCTGGTACGGGGGGATGAAAAATACGAAGTTGGTATATCCCTTTTGCGCTGTTTTCATAATAGAGCTTTTGTTTCTTTTTCTTTCTTTCTTTTCTATGGTCTATTTCTTAACTTTTTTCTCTAACTATTGTTTTTTATTTTTTTATTTTATTGATCACTCTTTTACACTAACACATCTCTCTCTCACTTTCTTTTCTTTCTTTATTTCTATCTTTCCTTAAAGCGTAAAAAATGAAGGGGTACAATAAATGTAATAAGATATAGGTGGCTTGTACTACTGTAATTTACTGTACTTCTAATAAATAAAATATTAAAAAAAGAATAATGCATTTTCTTTTTTGCTTTAGCTTATGCCAAGAGAGAAGGCTGCTCTGAACTACAATCAAAAGCTTAAAGAAAAATTCCAGCATCATCCTCAGATCAAACGGATAGCTCGTCACCGGCATTTGCCTAAACTGATTTATAGCCAGTCCAAGGAACTCCGTATCATGAGGGAAGCACAACGCAGAAAGTATGTTTCGGATAACCATTCTGTCGGGCTACATCTTGTCCAACATAATGTTTCCTTTTATAATATCCTTTGTTCAAATTTGAATTACAATTTTATTGAATTGCCCTATATATTCAAACAAACCTGCATCTGGAATATCAGGTCACCATATATTTTCACTAAATATGGCTTTATTATTTAATAAAATCAGGGATTTTTTCTAAAGTACTTCTGCAAAATGGTAGAACATTGGATTAGGTCTATAACAAAACAGAAGGCATGTTTTCAGACCCCGAGTCAAATGACAGAGATCATGGTAAACCATATCTAGAATCCATAATTTATTTTGGCATATGCAAGTGAAAAACAATTTTGCATTTTTATATGGAAACACAAGGAACTGCAGATGCTGAAATCTTGAACATCACACAAAGTACTGAAAGGACTCAGTAGGTCGGGCAGCATCTGTAGATAGGCAATGTTTTGGGTCTGAAGAAGGGAACCAACCTGAAACATCTATCCATTCCTTCCTGACTTGCTGAGTTACTCCAGAAATTGAGTTTTATATCTCTGTTTATAAATGCTTCCTGATAAATCTGATCTCTGTGCAGTGTTCTTCCGTTGGTTAGCTCAGGAATAAATTGGCTGATTTGAGCATATTACAATCAATAAGGTGCACTTGACATTTTAGTTTACATCAAACCAACCTTGTGCTCAAGATGTAAAATTTCAGCTAATCTGCAACCAGGTTCTGCAGCACTGGCCAAAGTCCATAAGATAATCACATTATTTTCCAACAAGAGAGAAAATGCATTCAATAAAATAAGTATTATGGTTTACAGAAAGGATAAAAGTTTTAAATTATCAATAACGATTGTAATAGAAAAATATATAATATTTTGTATTAAATCTGTCTTGGTCTTCCACGAGAGTATGCCATTTTCAGAAAAGGGGAATTACTTTAAAATCACAAAGTTAATAACAATTAAGATTAAAATGTGCAAAGATGTGTGCAACTGAAATATGGCTAATTTCACAAATAATACAAAGTGCTGGAGGAACTCAGTGGGTCAGGCAACATTTACAAAGAGCCTGGACGTCGGCTCTTGACCAAAACGCCATCTGTCGTTCCCTCCACAGATGCTGTCTGATCTGTTGACTTAAAAGTATAGAGCAGCACAGCAAAAGAACAAGCCCTTCAGCCCACAATGTCTGTGCTGACCAAGATGCCAAGACCAACCCTTATCTGCCAGCACATAATCAATATCCCACAATATATCACAGCAGGGTGTCAATCAATTGGGCAAGTGAGCTGAGGAATGGTTGATGGTGCTTAATGTAGATAAGTGCGAGGTGTTGCATTTTGTGAAGTCAAACCAGGCCAAGATCGTCACAGTGAATGGCAGAGCCAGGGGAATTTTGTGGAATACAGAGATCGAGGAGTGCTGATACATAATTCCCTGAATGTGGTGTCGCAGGTAGAGTGGTGAAGAAGGCTTCTGGTACACTGGCCTTCATCAGTCAGGTTATTGAATATAAAAGTTGGGATGTTATGTTACAGTTCTACAAGATGTCGGGAGGCCACATTTGGAGTATTGTGTTTAGTTTTAGTCGGCCTGCTGAAAGGTAGGATGCAGTTAAACCGAATGAGTGCAGAGACGATTTATAAGGATGTTGCTAGGATTTGTGGGCCTGGGCTATAGGGAGACGTTGGGCAGGCTAGGACTGTGTTCCTTGGAGCACAGAGGGTAAGGGGTGATGTATAATAATGAGGGGAATAGATAGGATGAATGCACAGGTTATTTTATCCTGTGTTAGTTTTAAGTGAGAGGGGACAGATTTAAATAGAAACTCGAGGGGCAACTTTTTCCACACAGAGGATGGTAAATAAATGGAACAAGGTGCCAGAGGAGGTAGTTGAGACTGGTATTATAACAACATTTAAAAGACATTTGGATCAATAGACAATAGGTGCAGGAGTAGGCCATTCGGCCCTTTGAGCCAGAACCGCCATTCAATGTGATCATGGCTGATCGATACATAGAAAGGAACAGTATAGATGGATATGGGGCCAAACAGGCAGATGGGACTGGTGTTGATGTAGGACATCTTGGTCATCATGGACAAGTTGGGCTGAAGGGTCTAATTCCATGCTGTATGATTCTAAATGCCACTATTGTATCTGCCACCTCTGGCAGCTTGTTCCACGTACTTGCCAACATCTCTTCTTTTAAAAACTTTCCCAACTCATCTCCTTTTAAATGTTTCCCCTTCGCCTTCAAGCGATGTCCTCTAGTTCTTGATATTTGTATCCTGGGAAATAGTGAGTACTCGACCCATAACTGGGCTCTGTGGCTCCCCAGCCCTGTGAATTCCCACTTGTTTAACGCAGCATTTTTTCCTTCCCAATTTTGGGTTAAACTTTACTCCCCCCACTAGGTTACAGTGGTAAATCTGCAATTGCGGCCACCAGCTCCCCCTCTGTGGTGCGTTATTGCGAGGGCTTACTGTACTGAACCAATGAAGGCAAGCATACCATAGATGTTTTTTATCGCTATGTACTTGTGTTGCCCCTTTCAGGACGGTATGGATTTAGACCCCAAAATCCCTCTGTGCATCAATGCGGCTAAGGGTCGTGCCATTAATTATATATTTTCCCTTTACATTCTCTTGTTCAGGTTAAACTCCATCTGCCATTTCTTTGCCCATTTCTGTATCTGATTTATATTCCACTGTATACTTTGACAGCCTTCAGAATAATCTTTGTGTAATCTGCAATCATACTAACAAAGCTGCCTACATTTACATCCAAGTCACTTCTGTATAACAAACAATGATATTTGTTCCTCCAGCAGTTTGTTTTTTGCTCAAGTTACTAGGATTTGTAATTCTTTGCGTTTTAATTTCAAAAAGTGTTCCCATTGTTGTTAGTATTGCTCTGTAATCAACTTTCAATTGCTCTGTAAGAGTACATTGGACAATCAAAGAAGAGTTATTTAGCATTTACCTAAACAGAAGATTCTTCTTGATGCCTCATGCATAGCACCAAGTCATATTATTTTGGGAAGTATACTAACCATACCAATGTGTATTGTTTGCACTCCTTGATTTATTAACTTTGATTATTCTGACTGATAATAGGGAAGACTTCCGTTTGAGGAAGGGTGCTGACCCAAAATGGTATTTCCCTCTCAGTTCCTCCAGCAGTCTGTTTTTGCAAAGACTTTACAGTTTTGCACAGTTTATCCTAGCTTTTAATCCATTGGATTATTTAAATCGTTTTCATGATATTAATTAATATCAATTTCCCGATCTCCAATTTAAAATGCGAGGGATTGTGGAATTACTTAAATATTTATTAAAATCCTTTTTTTTTTTTAAAGTTAAGCTTGGTAAACTGCCAAAGTCCAAACATGCCTCTGTCTCTATGCATTATTTAACACATCTATATTGCATATTATATAGATGTATATTTATAGGAGAAATAGTATTCTGCATTTTTTTAACATGCAGCTGGAAAAGCTCAATGCAAGAGAATACAAGTTATCAAGTGAATATGTTCCTTTTCCCTGTTTCAGCTGGTTTAATATTAATTTGATAATTTCATAAACCATGGTGTTGCATTTACATTGTTTACCCTGAGATGTATTGTAGGCAAACCTAATATAAAAATTGACAAAGTCAATTGAATAGGCAAATTGCACAATTTCACACCTGGCTTCTGTGTATTTGAATCCAATTGATTGGTAAACCATACATTTAAGACTGAGAAAATTACAAAATTAACGATCAAGGTAAAAAGTCCATGTATGAGTCATTACTTACCAAGTAAAGAACCTCATTTATGTATATCTTTCTTACAGAGAACTGAACCGTCGCAAGCACAGCAAACCAGGATCTGTACCATTTGTTACAGAGAGGAAGAAGCATATTGTGGCTGTGGTGAAATAGCTATTCTGCCTCTACATTATATATTAATTATTGCACAGAATTTGATCAAGGAAAAACATTTGTAATAATATAACATTTTGTATTTTACATGTTTTCATGGATATTTACTTATCTAAAAATAATGCATCATTTCCATTCACATTGCATGAAATAAAAATCACATTCCCATCTAATAACATAGATAACATCAACCTCGTTAAATACTAATCCCATTCTTCGGAGGCAGTTTCTTAATTCCATATTTTGAAGTAGTTCAAAAATGATTGTATTCTAAAAATTACCTTGTAGAAATGTGAGTTTCTACAATCATAACTAGACAAACTTCATGATTTCTGAGTAAAGATAAATGAAAACATGTAAGTAAAGTATCTGATTCTTATTCCCATTCTGTTTTATTAAATTGATCATTCAAGCTTTTGAGTGGTTATTTCAAATTGCCATGTGATTACAACATACATTACAGGCACTAATAAACATAAAAGGACCATTTACTGAAGCTATTGTTTACCTTCCTTGTATAAAATGTAGAGGAGTGAACTCTTGCATTTCAGTTACAGCATGTGGAGTCAAAACTGAATTACCGTCACATCCTGTGCTTCCCTTAATCTCATTCTGTCGACCTGAAAATACTGAACTTCTGCAATCCTCTTAGGTAGTGAATTCCTTTAAAAAAATTCATCATGCTGATAGTAGAGAACTTTTCTAATCCCTTTCCTGCAAGACCAACCCTTTGTGTTGTAAAAACAATGATTACTGCTTCCAGACAATGCATCAGGTGTAAACATCAATTCCATGTCTGACCTCTCAAAACCCTTAAGTATTTCCACATTTGCATGAGATTGCCTCTCATACGTAGTCTGCATACCCTCTGTCACAACTAGATCATTCCTTGGAATGATAATAAGATCACATCAAAACCACTGCTGAGTTTGTTACCATGGAGAAATCTCTGGGCTGAGAGGAGGTTTGCAACCACACAGAGGGGCAACTGTATTTTCCAAAGGAAGATGATTAGAGAAAACTTAGGACCCAGATAGCGAACAACTGCCAGCAGTTCCACTCACCTTGCTGATGTGGCTAGAGCCTTGCCAGCTGCACCACTTAGCCCAGCCCAAGTGGTTGTTATATTTAAAGTTCGGGAATGGGGAGGGAAAGAGGACTTGTACGTGTGCAAGTTTGGTCTCTGGGATGAAAAGCGCCATAAGGATGCATCGGTGCATCGTGAGGTCATTCTAACTGGGTTAAGCCGAGAAGACCTGAATTTCCTTTCATGTTAACTGCCTTCTTTTCATATTCCCTTAACTTTTCACTTCCCCCGCTCATCTGATTAGATTCTGCCATGTTCACACTAGTTATCGAAGGATCATGTTAAATTAGTCTGTAACTTTGAAAGATGATCCTTAATTAAGGATTTAGTTGCAAATTCTAAATACTTCCATACAGCATCATATTTTCCTTTTCACTTCCCCTCTCAACTTACTATTCAACAAATTTCTCTGTGTAGTTATTTATTTGACTTTCATAGAACACCATTATATTTTGCTTTCATTGTTAGCATTGGTTCCCTTTCCTTGTAGAAATGTTTCTATCTTGTTTATGAAATGCCTCCTTAACGCTCACATTACATAGATACATAGAAAATAGGTGCAGGAGTAGGCCATTCGGCCCTTCGAGCCTGCACCGCCATTCAATATGATCATGGCTGATCATCCAACTCAGTATCCCGTACCTGCCTTCTCTCCATACCCCCTAATCCCTTTAGCCACAAGGGCCACATCTAACTCCCTCTTAAATATAGCCAATGAACTGGCCTCAACTACCCTCTGTGGCAGAGAGTTCCAGAGATTCACCACTCTCTGTGTGAAAAAGTTTTTTCTCTTCTCGGTCCTAAAGGATTTCCCCCTTATACTTAAGCTGTGACCCCTTGTCCTGGACTTCCCCAACATCGGGAACAATCTTCCTGCATCTAGCCTGTCCAACCCCATAAGAATTTTGTACGTTTCTATAAGATCCCCTCTCAATCTCCTAAATTCTAGCGAGTATAAGCCAAGTCTATCCAGTCTTTCTTCATATGAAAGTCCTGACATCCCAGTAATCAGTCTGGTGAACCTTCTCTGCACTCCCTCTATGGCTATAATGTCCTTCCTCAGATTTGGAGACCAAAACTGTACGCAATACTCCAGGTGTGGTCTCACCAAGACCCTGTACAACTGCAGTAGAACCTCCCTGCTCCTATACTCAAATCCTTTTGCTATGAAAGCTAACATACCATTCGCTTTCTTCACTGCCTGCTGCACCTGCATGCCTACTTTCAATGACTGGTGTACCATGACACCCAGGTCTCGCTGCATCTCCCCTTTTCCTAATCGGCCACCATTTAGATAATAGTCTGCTTTCCTGTTTTTGCCACCAAAGTGGATAACCTCACATTTATCCACATTATACTGCATCTGCCAAACATTTGCCCACTCACCCAGCCTATCCAAGTCACCTTGCAGTCTCCTAGCATCCTCACAGCTAACACTGCCCCCCAGCTTAGTGTCATCCGCAAACTTGGAGATGTTGCCTTCAATTCCCTCATCCAGATCATTAATATAAATTGTAAATAGCTGGGGTCCCAGCACTGAGCCTTGCGGTACCCCACTAGTCACTGCCTGCCATTGTGAAAAGGACCCGTTTACTCCTACTCTTTGCTTCCTGTTTGCCAGCCAGTTCTCTATCCACATCAATACTGAACCCCCAATACCGTGTGCTTTAAGTTTGTATACTAATCTCTTATGTGGGACCTTGTCGAAAGCCTTCTGAAAGTCCAGATACAACACATCCACTGGTTCTCCCCTATCCACTCTACTAGTTACATCCTCGAAAAATTCTATAAGATTCGTCAGACATGATTTACCTTTCGTAAATCCATGCTGACTTTGTCCAATGATTTCACCACTTTCCAAATGTGCTGCTATCCCATCTTTAATAACTGACTCTAGCAGTTTCCCCACTACCGATGTTAGACTAACTGGTCTGTAATTCCCCGTTTTCTCTCTCCCTCCCTTCTTAAAAAGTGGGGTTACGTTTGCTACCCTCCAATCCTCAGGAACTACTCCAGAATCTAAAGAGTTTTGAAAAATCATCACTAATGCATCCACTATTTCTGGAGCTACTTCCTTAAGTACTCTGGGATGCAGCCTATCTGGCCCTGGTGATTTATCGGCCTTTAATCCATTCAATTTACCTAACACCACTTCCTGACTAACCTGGATTTCACTCAGTTCCTCTATCTCCTTTGACCCGCGGTCCCCTGCTATTTCCGGCAGATTATTTATGTCTTCCTTAGTGAAGACGGAACCAAAGTAGTTATTCAATTGGTCCGCCATATCCTTGTTCCCCATGATCAACTCACCTGTTTCTGACTGCAAGGGACCTACATTTCTCTTCACATATCTATAAAAACTTTTGCAGTCAGTTTTTATGTTCCCTGCCAGTTTTCTTTCATAATCTATTTTCCCTTTCCTAATTAAGCCCTTTGTCCTCCTCTGCTGGTCTCTGAATTTCTCCCAGTCCTCTGGTATGCTGCTTTTTCTGGCTAATTTGTACGCATCATCTTTTGCTTTGATACCATCCCTGATTTCCCTTGTTATCCACGGATGCACTACCTTCCCTGATTTATTCTTTTGCCAAACTGGGATGAACAATTTTTGTAGTTCATCCATGCAGTCTTTAAATACCTTCCATTGCATATCCACCGTCAACCCTTTTAGAACTAATTGCCAGTCAATCTGGGCCAATTCACGTCTCATACCCTCAAAGTTACCTTTCTTTAAGTTCAGAACCGTTGTTTCTGAATTAACAATGTCACTCTCCATCCTAATGAAGAACTCAACCATATTATGGTCACTCTTGCCCAAGGGGGCACGCACAACAAGACTGCTAACTAACCCTTCCTCATTACTCAATACCCGGTCTAGAATAGCCTGCTCTCTCGTTGGTTCCTCTACATGTTGGTTTAGATAACTATCCCGCATACATTCCAAGAAATCCTCTTCCTCAGCACCCCTGCCAATTTGATTCACCCAATCTATATGTAGATTGAAGTCACCCGTTAACTGTTTTGCCTTTGTTGCACGCATTTCTAATTTCCTGTTTGATGCCATCCCCAACTTCACTACTACTGCTAGGTGGCCTGTACACAACACCCACCAGCGTTTTCTGCCCCTTAGTGTTTCGCAGTTCTACCCATACCGATTCCACATCCTCCAAGCTAATGTCCTTCCTTTCCACTGCGTTAATCTCCTCTCTAACCAGCAACGCTACTCCACCACCTTTTCCTTTCTCTCTATCCCTCCTGAATATTGAATATCCCTGGATGTTCAGCTCCCAGCCTTGGTCACCCTGGAGCCATGTCTCCGTGATCCCGACTATATCATAATCATTAATAGCTATCTGCACGTTCAACTCATCCACCTTATTACGAATGCTCCTTGCATTGAGACACAAAGCCTTCAGGCTTGTTTTTACAACGCTCTTACCCCTTATACAATTATGTTGAAAAGTGGCCCTTTTTGATTTTTGCCCTGGATTTGTCTGCCTGCCACTTTTACTTTTCACCTTGCTACCTATTGCTTCTGCCCGCATTTTACACCCCTCTGTTTCTCTGCTCACCCATTTAAGAACCCCACCACCTCTTATTCTCTGTTTATTATTGTTTTCTTCTTTACCCCCTACATGTTGGGTCTGAATGCTTTCCTTCTCTGCCTCCTGCCTCACACACTGTCTAAAAGCTTTCTCTATTTGAGTCCCTCCCCCCCAACCATCATACATAGATCATACATTTCATGTTTCTCGATCCAAATCCCTTCTCATTCCATTCAAGTTAGACTGGCTTCAGATTTGACCTTCCCCTTCACTATTAATCAAAGCCTAGCCGATTCAAATATTTTCCCCATGTCACTTGGTCTGCTGGCAACTTAGATATTAAAGTGTCAATTGCAACTTAACCAATGGAATGAATACAATACAATACAATTTATTTGTTGTTATTTGAACCTCATTGAGGTTCAAACGAAATTTGGTTTCTGCAGTCATACACACAAGAAAAAGAACCAAGACACAACCCAATTTACACAAACATCCATCACAGTGAATCTCCTCCTCACTGTGATGGAAGGCAAAGTCTTATCTCTCCCCTGCACTCCTCATTCTCCTCCCAATGTCAGTGTCAAAGCCCCCGACGGGCGATGGTAAGTAAGTCCCGCGGTCATTAAAGCCGCGCCGGGCGATGCAAGGCAGTGCTCCGGGTCTTGGTGTTGGAGCCCCTGGCGGGCGCTAGCAAGTCCCACGGCCATTTAAAGCCGCGCTGGGAGATGTAAGGCCCCGCACCAAGTAATTTTCAACCCCGCAACTCGGGCGGGAGAAGTCGCCATTGCGGAAGCCCCGAAAAGTGGTCTCCCACCAGGGACCCGCGGGCTCCCGGTGTTACTGTCCACCAGACCTGCAGCTGGAGCCTCCGAATCACCGGGGTCGGGTCGCAGCAGCGCGCCACCACAGCCCTCCAGGCTCTGAACTCGGCCAGCTCCATGATGGTAAGTAAGTCAGTAGGCTCCGTGACTGGAGCCTCAGGTCGTTCCGGTTGGAGGCCGCTCCACGGTGCTAGGCCCCAAAGACAACGGAGACCCGACAGAAAAAAGGTCGGGTTCTCCGTACAGGGAAAAGATTTTAAAAGTTTCCCCACCCCGCCCCCCACACACATACCCAGTTTTAAAAAAAAACTATAAACTACATTCAAACGAGACAAAAAATAAAAAAAGACAGACGGACTGCAGAGGCCGCTGCGACGTGAGTCGCGCCGCCCACCCATAGGCAGAAGAGAGGCAGCATTGTCGGCACTGTAGATAAAAGCATGAAATTGCCAAATGTATTAATTTTAATGAACAAAGCGGTATAGATTTCACTATACTAATACGAGGTCACTGACATCGAAAAAGAACAAAGAGTTTTCAAAATTATAAGAAGCTAGAAACAATGGATGCCCAAAGGGACGGATGATAGACATGGATGATGTTTATTTATTTGTTTTTGATCTTTGCCCTCCAGCTTTAATATGGGTTTTGCTCAAACTATTCTTATCCTGTTTATTTTCAATTGGGAAAAGGCATGATCGCCTATATTTGTGATCAATTCCCAGATCAAACAACACATAATATGAAATTCAAATTATTCTTGTTACTACTTGCAGGAATGGAGTAAGATATGGAATGAGACTCTGCTTGTTCTTTATCTTCTTCATTACCAATTTTTGTCAAAAACGATCAGCAAGAATTTTACCATAACTGCAAATGCTGGCATTTGCTTCTAACTTATCCAGATGCAACTTAAAAGCAGTTGACTTTAGAAAATTATCTTGTGTACTTCTGGTTATTGTGCATTTCATTTGCAGTCAGACCGTAGATCTATCTTTAATTGCATCTCAACTCTCAAGATTGATGAAGACTCATGAGATGATTCTTTGACATGCAACGGGGTATATTATTTGGATAATCAACCCCAAAAATGTTAAAGATTATATATATTTTTTTCCATATTCATATGAATTGAAATTGGATATAAGGGGTTACCTTCCCAGATGAAAAGGCCAAATTATGGTTTCTGTAAATGAAGAGTAATCATTTAAAAATGGCACAATGTAAAACATGAGTTACTGACCTGTTGAATATTTTCAAACTTTGCATCCTTTCTCAGATTTCCAGTATCTTCAGGTTTTCCATTTTTATTTCCGAATGAAGAGCTAAGTTTTAAGTCAAAAAGTAGTTTCAAGGAGAAAAATAAACATTCACAGGCTAGAATAACATCGAGCAAGAGAGAAGATGGCCATGATCTTTGGAAGTCAATCATATCAGCCGCAGAATATTACTGCAGGAGTTTCTCAGGCAATGATCTAGGCTCAACCATCTTTACCTAGTTTAGCAATGATCTTCCTTCTAGCGGAAGTCCAGAAGTAGAGTTATTTTGTAATGATTACATAGTCCCATTCGCAGCTCCTTAGAAAATGAACCTGTCCATGTCACATTCAACAAGATGTAATTGACACGCAGGAAGACTTATTAGTCTCAAATAACATTTCCATCACATAACCATCACCAACAAGAAGATCTTAGCATTCATTGGTGATGGCCTCATGAGGTTCTCTGTTATTAACATCTTCAAGGTTACCATTCATCAGAAATTTGACTGAAATAGTAAATATTGTGGCTAAAAGAGTGAATCAAAGGCATGTCATGTGGCAACTGACTCGCCTGATCCTCCAAAGTCTTTCAATCATCAACAGGGCATGAATCGGGATCACGATGGAGAGTGACTCACAAGAACAGTTCAGACAGTTAACATAATCTTCGCAAAGGTAGAAAAATAAATATGGGCCTTGACTATGATTCAATGAATGAACGAATAAGTTTATTGGCCAAGTATTCACATACAAGGAATTTGCCTTGGTGCTCCTCCCGCAAGTGACAACATACAGTGACAGTTCGGAATGACACATAAAACATTAATAATAAAACATTATTGATTAAACATGTGATTTAAATAAAATACCAGAGCAAAAGGAGGCTACAGATTTTTGGTTATTGGGTAGAGCTACTACTCGTGGAAAAAAAGCTGTTTTAATGTCTGACTGTGGCAGCTTTGACAGTCCGGAGTTGCCTTCCAGACGGAAGTGATTCAAAGAGTTTGTGGCCAGGGTGAGAGGGGTCAGAGATTATTTTACCCGCTCGCTTCCTGGCTCTTGCAGTGTACAGTTCATCAATGGAGTGAAGGTTGCAGCCAATAACCTTCTCAGCTGATCGGCCGATTTGCTGTAGCCTCTGGATGTCGTGCTTGGTGGCTGAGCCAAACCAGACCATGATGGTGAAGGTGAGGACAGACTACGATAGCCGTATAGAATTGGACAATCATTGCCTGTGGCAGATTGTGCTTCCTCAGCTGCCACAGGAAGTACATCCTCTGTTGTGCCTTTTTGACTGGGCCTTGACCATGATTCAATGCTATATAAATGAAGTTAAAAAATATATGAAATGATGCATGCTGTTCCAGTTCATAAGAGGTAAGAATGATGGCATTTTACTTCGGAGTCACGTGAGTGACTACGTGAAGAACCCGCTTCCAACGCATGCGTGTCATATCGCTACAGCGCATTGCACGAGTCAACAGAAGGGTGGAGAACATCCCCCAGTAACGGGAGAAGGAAAAAAGGACCAGCAAAAGGCAGGTAAGGACTCTGCATTTTTATTCACAGAAAAATGGACAGAGTGAAAAGGAAACGGTCTGCAAAAAAGCTGCCCGAGAAACGCGTTGTAAACGTGGATGAACGGCAGAGACAGCAGCCGTCGGCTCTAGAGGCCTCGGTAGAGGAATCAGCTGTGCCAGAAATCATTCTGGCACCGACGAAACTTACTCACCGGCCGGGAGGCAAAGTTCAAACAAAAACGCACCATCTAGCAGAGCCCGACTTGGAGCAGCAGCGGGCGACCAGCCCGTATCAATATCGGACCAGGGCTGAACGGGTGCGGCAGACGGAACAAACCCGCTATGAGTGGCTGCATACGGAGCAGCCAGGAGAAACAGCTGACCGGGAACAGACGTGGACCGACAGTCAGGACCGGTGTGGCCAGCGGCGGGACGAGGAAAGCCCGCAAACCAGCACCCGTGAGTACCGGGGATGGGAACAGCTGGGATACAAAGAGCAGCACACTGCTGAAAGGCTGCAGGAATGGGAGCAGCCAAAAATAGCAAGTGCAGCTCACCGTCTAAAGGAGCTGCTGGAGGAGCTCCTTCACAGTGGCAGTCCCATGAATGTGGAGACTAGCCACAGTGGGCAGACAAGCCCCATATGGGTACCCCGTGAGGGACCCCCTGAAATCTCGACCTCTTCGGAGGAGAGTGGGCAGGACCCTGATGGGCCAGACCCTGATCACACAGCTTCCCATGATCCTGAATCTGCAGAAAAACATACACTGCTGGACATGGTGGCTGATTACTTCAAACCAAGTCAAACAGGGGCAGACTTGGATTCCAGGATGGCAGCCAGTATTAACTACATGTCTGGCCATCAACTCCAACAACAAATATTCACAGAGACACTGGCCAGACATCTGCCACCTGGTAACTGTGATGTATTACAAATCCCCAGTGTCAACCAATGCATTTGGAAGCATATGGGGAAGGAAATCAGGAACCATGATCTCAAAATCCAGAAAGCCTTAAAGGGGCTTACGGCAGGGATCACAGCTTACATCCGCACCCTGGACAAAACAGAGCAAACTAAAGGCCACCAAGACGCACTAGCCCTGTTCTGTAATGTACAATATGAGCTGAATAGCATGCGGAGGGCGGCTATTCAGCCAGCACTGGATCCTAAATATGCAACAATTTGCAAACAAAGAGCCGTTAAAACCCCAACCCTTTTGTTTGGGGAAGCCAAGACACTGGGGCTCATCAAAACCAGCGCAAAGGCTTATTTTGGATCACGGTACCAGCCACATGGAAGACCGAAAAGTGTGGCTTATATCAGTGGCAGTGCCAGAACCCAATATAACCCGCAGCAGCCTTCTTTTAGGGTATGGCCAGGGACGGCCACCCTGGAAGATGCGGAAGCCTAAACCTCCAGTACAACCACGAACACGAATAAAAACAAAACCCCCTTTTTTCAAAAAACAAAGAAAATAATACAACCACCAGTAACCATGGAGGTAGGTGGGTGTGGTTCTTTTGTAAAAAAGGGACCCACGACGGTGGGAGGGAGGTTGCAATACTACAGTGACGAATGGTGTAAAATCACTACAGACTCGTATGTTCTAAGCAGTATTCAGGGTTATCTGATAGAATTTACTCATCCCAATAACCCCCCAGTACAACATACACCAGAAAGGCATTTCGTCCTTACAAAAACCGAACAATCTAAAGCCCACATGGAGCTACAACGATTGTATACAAAAGGTGTGATTGAGCATACTACTCATGAACAATTAAAATTTGTATCAAACATATTTATTAAAAATAAAAAAGATGGGGGTTGCAGGATTATCATTGACCTTTCAACCCTAAACACATTCGTTCAATATGTTCATTTTAAGATGGATACCTTTATCACTGCTAAAGAATTAGTATCAGCTGGTTTCTATATGACAAGCATTGACTTAAAAGATGCATACTATACAGTACCCATCAGAGGGGAACACAGATGGTAGTTAAGTGTAAATTGATACCAGAAACGAATATGGATTATCTAGGATTCACCATTAACACGGTCAATATGTTAGTAACTTTACCAATAAATAAAGCCGCAGCCCTACAGGCGGATTGCAGCGAGCTTCTTAACACCAACAGACCCTCCATTAGACGGGTAGGCCGGATAATTGGGAAGATTGTGGCTACATTCCCGGCCACACATTTTGGGCCATTACATTATCAAAATTTGCAAAGAGCAAAAATTAGAGCACTCAAATTTAACAAAGGTCATTTTGATAGACCTATGGAGCTGCCTACGGAAGCTATAATTGAACTACAGTGGTGGGAACATAGCATTAGGTATTGCTCCAACCCCATCATTATTGACAACTCGTCTATGGTATTACAAAATGGTGTATCCAAAGAAACATTTGGATATCGGCAACATAAAGGTAAGCTAAATTCAGTGGCAGACACCAGGTCACGCAAATTTAATGAAAACACGGAATGGATGTTAAATAAAATGTATTTGCTGAAATTACAGCAAAATATGGTAGACCAGATATTGATATTTTTGCGTCCAGGTTGAATCACCAATTACCAAGGTATGTGTCCTGGGAACCAGACCCTGGGGCAGAAGCTACAGATGCTTTCTCACTGCATTGGGGGAAATGGCGTTTTTTATGCTTTTCCCCCATTCTGCATCATCAATCGGGTACAAAGGAAAATTCAACAATATTCGGCATCTGGGATTCTCATAGTACCCGATTGGCCTACTCAACCGTGGTATTCGGTCATACAGGGGATGGTGTTAGAACCATGTTCCATTATTGGACATAGCCCGAATTTATTAATTCATCCAGTAACTGGAGGGGGGCAGTCACCCATGCCATAAGACTATGGATTTGTTGATTTGTAGAGTCTGAAAGACCCACTACACGGCATGGGGCTGTCAGACAGGACGATGAATCTCATCACATCCGCACAAAGACTGTCAACACGGAAGCAGTACCTCAGACACATCAAGAAATGGGGCATATACTGCTTTGACAACAACCTAGACCAAAGGGCCAAGAATATTCTGGCCGTATTGGAATTCTTAACAAACCTCCATTATGATAAACGATTGGGCTACAGTGCCATCAATAGTGCCAGAAGTGCACTCTCCAATTACCTATCACAAGGAACGGAGCGGCACACGGTGGGAACGCACCCCCTGGTAACAAAACTTATGAGGGGCATATTCAATGCAAATCCCCCTAAAACCAGGTACTCCAAAATCTGGGATGTGGGTGTCGTTTTAAACATGCTGAGGAGCTGGTAGCCCATAAACAGCATTATCACTGCAGAAACTGACCATGAAGATGGTTATGCTCATGGCGTTAGTTACTGCACAACGAGTCCAGTCATTAAGCAAACTGAGCCTGGACTCCTTGATCATCTCACGAGAGAAACTGGTGTTTGTCATTCATGAGTTAATAAAACAAACAGACCAGGTTCATCGGGTCAAGTGATTGAATTTATGGCATATCCATATGACGAACGTCTGTGTATAGCAAGACATATCCAATTATACATGGAATATACTAAGAGCATTCGAGGTCAGGAAATGGCTTTGTTAATTTCTTACAAGAAACCGCACAAAAGGGTCACGACCCAAACTATCTCAAGGTGGCTCAAATGTGTCCTAAAGATGGCAGGAATAAACACTAATGGTTTTAAATCTCATTCCACCAGGGCTGCAGCAAAATCCGCAGCAAAAATTCTGAGGTACCCACGGACCAAATCCTCAGAATAGCAGGATGGTCATCCGAAAGGACTTTCCAAAGGTTTTATAATAAACCAGTTTTTTGGAGCCATCATCATTTTCGGAAAGCATTTTACGTTCAATATTATAATTTGCCCGAAGGGTTACAGGGCTATGATTTCAATTAATAAATGTATTTTCTCGTTATATCACACAAGTCTTTGTATAAGTGTGTCTAAAATTGCTAATGATACTCTCTCCCGATACCCAAGGCAGTTGTGAAGCATGGACTCGTTCCACGGCATGAGGTCACAGAGCTTTGAAATCTTCACGTAGTCACTCACGTGACTCCGAAGTAAAATAGTAAGATTAAACGAGAACTTACCAGTTTGAAGTTTGATCTGTATTTTATGAGGAGGAACGTTGAGGGAATACGTGCCCTCCGCTCCCACCCTCCTATGATCATATCAAAACTGGTATCTCTTTGATAATCTTACTATGTTAGGTCATTATAGTTTCTGTGACCTCACACCGCTGCTTTGAAGAATGGCACGCATGCGTTGGAAGCGGGTTCTTCACGTATTCCCTCAACGTTCCTCCTCATAAAATACAGATCAAACTTCAAACTGGTAAGTTCTCGTTTAATCTTACTATTTCTCTTAATAATGATGGAAATAAATTATTAATGCTCATTACAAAAGTGTCATGTTAGCTGTTTAGACAACTACACACAAATAATAGGGATGCTAGTTTAGAAACTTGATGTAGAATTATGTTGCGTGGTAGATGATACAGCTGAGTTACCATAGTTTCTCAGCCATTTGAGATACGGATTGTCATCAGTCTGCCACTTCATAAACAATCTAATACATTTCTTATGGCCAAGAACATCACTGTATCCTGCCAACCCTGATAATATGTGATCACAAAGGGATCTGGGAAATTATTAAATACATTCACCAAATGCTTCACATTCGAACAGCTGAACAAACATCATAAATGATATGTAAAGATCAAATCAATATCACATTATCAGTAAGATAATTCCATTGACTACACAAAAACCCAGGCGTAAGAAAAAATAATCAATGCCACAGAATTCTCAACAATAAAACTTTATGAAAAAATAAGAGTAGTTGGAAATATAATTAACATGCAAACTTTCATTAATATCAGTTATGCAATACTTTTGGTGAATTCCTAATAAAGCAGAGTGCAACACCTGTTGGATCTATAAAAGCACAATTGATCTTTGAAGAGTGATCTTTATAAATATATTCAACATAAAGGTGCAGCACGATGGCACAGTGGTAGAGATGCTGCCTTACAGCGCCAGAGACCCATGTTCGATCCTGGCTACGGGGACTTGTCTGTACGGATTTGTACGTTCTCCCCGTAATCTACATGGATTTTCTCCGGGATCTCTAATTTCCTCCCACACTCCAAAGATGTAGAAGTATGTAGGTTAATTGGCCTGGTATAATTGTAAATTGTTCCTGGTGTGTGTAGGATAGTGTAACTGCAGAAATCGCTGGTCGGCGCTGACTCGGTGGGCCGAAGGGCCTGTTTTCGCACTGTATCTCTAAACTAAACGAAATAAATCTCAGTGATGAAAAGCCTTTTAAGAAGCAGTAAGGATAGATGGCAAGATGGCCTCCAAGATAATTCTGAACACTGGTATTCTGCAAGGTTGCTTACTGTATTCTGGCCCCTTACAGTATTCCCCTTACTCACATGACTGTGGCCAAATTCTGCTCTAATCTGATTTACACGTATTTTTCAGATGGCATTTGCCAACATTTGACCTATAGCCTTCTAAATCCTTTGTATCCATTTGCCAAAGCTTTTGTTGACATTTGCCAACATTTGACCCTCTAAATTCTTTGTATCCATATATCTGTCCAAATGTTTTTTTAAATCAATAACTTTATCCACTTCTCTAGCTTCCTCTGACAGCTCATTCCAGGTGTGGATTACCTTCCATAGCCTGTGACGCTCTAAAGTGAAAAGTCCCAATTTGTCCAACCTCTCTCTATAACTAAAGCGGGCAAGATGAGGTAACATCCTGGTGAATCTCTTCTGCATCCTTTCCAAGGTAATAATGTCCTTCCTGCAGCTGGGTGACCAGAATTCTACACAGCATCCCAGGTGTGGTCTCACCAATGACGTACACCTACATCATGATGTCCCAAATGGTTTCCTCAATGAAGGCAAGCACGCCAAACCCTGCAACTCACCACTTTTAGGGAACCACACATATGCAGATGGGGCTCGTCGGTCTGGGAAGGCAGTCCATCTAGGAGAGGGAAAACTCTGATTTAAATCCTCCACTGCCTTGTGGCCATGTCCAGTCATGGAAAAGGCTCCTGGAGTAAACCTCAAGAAAATCCGGAGTCGGAGCCCGTAAGGCAGTTCGTCGTTGTCTACAACCTCGCTCTGGCAGCTCCTGCGACGGCACTGGTGCCAAACTGTAATGGCCCTGCTGTTCCTTTGGATCGATCAGCGACATGGAAAGGGGGGACGTGCTGCATGGGCAACAGCCTGGCCTCCATATGATATCGCACAGGCTTGCATCCGACCACACATCACCAGCAAACTAGGATGCATCTCCCATGGTCAGTCATGACCGAGGGGGGCCTACTACACATGTTCTCCTAGATCGCTTTATTGTGTATTGCTCCAAAGGCCTCTACCGTTTACTCGGTAAATGCCTTGCTCTAGTTTGACATATCAATGTGGAACATCTCATAATTGTCAGAGAAAAAATCTAGTTGCCATTCCTTGGCTGACATTCCAAACTGATCGAGATCTTGTAAATTTGGATATTCTTCCTCACTGTCGATTATTCCACCGATTTTAATGTCATTTGCAAACTTACTAACAATGTTAATGATGTTGTCATCCAAATTGATAATATATATAACAAACAGCAGGGGACCCAGCATCGACCCTGTGGCACAAGACTGGCCACAGGCTTCCAATCAGAAAATTAACCCTCCACAATTACCCCTTACAAGCCAATTTTGTAAATTTGAAATAAAATGGAAGATTCTGGACTTACTGATGAGGTCTTTGCATCTGTGGAGTGAGAAACAAAACTAATATTTGAGCTTAATGAGCCTTCATCAGTCAAGCAGCGAAGGGGAGGGGCAGTGGTATGAAATGGAATGGATGAACGTGTGATGTAGATATTTACTGAGAGGTTGATGCAGACTTGCTGGTATGTTTAGAGGAGATGAAAATAGAAGAAAAAGCAAATTGTGGAATAGTGACATCAAGAACAATGATTGTGTGAAATTTGAAATTAAAGATAGATTAGTTATCCAATACACAGGCAGCATCTAATAATATAATAATAATAATAATAATAATAATAATATATTTTAATGTCATTTCACATAAGTGCAATGAGATTTGGGTATGCTGCTTCCATCCGATGTCATCACTTAAATAACTAATAAAATTTAGATTTAGATACCCCGAGATCTGCATAGAGAAAACCTTACCATAGGATTAACAAAAGTTGGTTATCTAATGATGTATTTGAGTATTAAACAAAATATGAAGTTCCTTTAGGTTACATTGGTCTTTATGGAACAATGTCAGAATAGAAGTGGGGTAGAGAATTAAAGTGAGTGATTTTAATCTCACCACCATTTTAGGATTCTCATTGGGCTGCCCAGGTACTAAGCTCCAGAGCTTCCTTGAACATTGGTCTTAGAATCCCTATCTGGTCCATTCTGTTTATTTATCTCCTTTTATGTTTTTGGGTTATTTGAACCATGTTTCCTCAGTGTTGAATTTTGTCTGATAATGCTCTTTTGGATAATTTCCTGGAGTCTAGGTAGTATATAAATAGAAGTTGCCATAATTATCTCAATTTAAAAATATATGTAATAGGAACATTAAAAAAAAAAGAAATAATCAGCAACCCAGAGAGTATCTGTGGATAGAGAAAAACAGAGAAAACGGAAAAAATCATGCACTCTCTCCCATTGCAGATGCTGCCTGAACCTTATGATTCTCATGATAAGCAGATATTTGTGATATGACATATCCATGAAGTCTGTGGAAAGGGAAAAATACTTAAATTTCAGTTCAAAGACCCTACATCAGAACCATACTCCACATTGTTGCATAGAAGTACATTGGATGCAACTGCAGGTGTTCTACAATACAATACAATACAATACAATACAATTTATTTGTTCTTATTTGAACCTCATTGAGGTTCAAACGAGATTTGGTTTCTGCAGTCATACACACAAGAAAAAGAACCAAGACACAACACAATTTACACAAACATCCATCACAGTGAATCTCCTCCTCACTGTGATGGAAGGCAAAGTCTTATCTCTCCCCTGCACTCCTCATTCTCCTCCCGATATCAGTGTCAAAGCCCCCGACGGGCGATGGTAAGTAAGTCCTGCGGCCATTAAAGCCGCGCCGGGCGATGCAAGGCAGCGCTCCGGGTCTTGGTGTTGGAGCCCCTGGCGGGCGCTAGCAAGTCCCGCAGCCATTTAAAGCCGCGCCGGGTGATGCAAGGCCACGCTCCGGGTCTTGGTGTTGGAGCCAAGGCTTACTATAGCCTTTATGCTGAAAGTCTGGATTCGTCCTATTCACCTCAATAGCTGATCTCTAATTATTATGACACATAGGTCTCCAAACCATATATTGATAAGTGCACTATGATAAATGTTTATGATTATAATTATATTAATTAGTTCATTGTATATATGCTGAACAGAATAAAATGTTGCCTAAAAGTATTGATTAACTTGCAACCTACATTCTTACAGATTGAGTGGTAGCTCAATATCCTAATTGTAGATCAGTGCCACAGCATTAATATATTGGGAGCAAGGTTGTGGAGAACAAAGAATACCTCTATATATGCAGTGTAGAAAATGGAGCATTGAGAAGGAGAGGATTGGAATATTCAAGTTTAGAGCTGACAAATATGCGGGTGAGGGACTTGGGACAGAAAAGCTGAAGAGGTATAGAGATAGATGCCATTACAGTGCACTTGTTGATAGTCTTGCAGCTGCAGCAGATGTGTGGGCAAGAGTTTATCATCAAGCATCAAGCTTATGAACCATGTCGTTCACCTATTCATTTCTTTAAGCATGACTTGGGACATTGCAAACTCTTTCATTAGCTAGCTTTCATTTTGACTTGAAAAACATATTATTTAGAATGGAAATTGAGCATTTCACCTTCAAATTCCAAAGAGAATGGCCTAACCAAAATTAATCATTATTTATAAATAATGAATCCCTGTGAATGGTTAATTTTGAAAGGATAATTTTGGTATTGATGTTGCTATACAGACATAATTAGCTCCAGGTAGACAAAAAAGCTGGAGGAACTCAGCGGGTGAGGCAGCATCTATGGAGCGAAGGAATAGGCGACGTTTCGAGTCAAGACCTGTCTATCCCTTTTAGATTGTTTATATAATTTTCTGTCAGCTGCGTAATGTTTAACAGTTAGATATTTCGACAAAGGGGATTCTATAACATTTGATGTAAAAACACATCTGTTTTGTAGTTAGGGGCTTTATTCAGTTATAGAAGAAATAGATACATTTAATTCATTGCCAATGGAGTGAATTGATATATTATTTTGCTGATCTTTCCTTTCCATTATATAAATTAATTCAGCTTTATATTTTATTACACAGAAATGTAAATTAAACGGCCTGCTCTCACCCCAACCATGGACTGTTTACCCTCCTACCATCCGGGAGGCGCTACAGGTCTCTCCGTTGCCGGACCAGCAGGTCCAGGAACAGCTTCTTCCCTGCGGCTGTCACACTACTCAACAACGTACCTCGGTGACTGCCAATCACCCCCCTCCCCAACCCCCCCGACACTCCTCCCACAGGAAAAACACTATGACTGTATGCATGTAAATAGATTTATTTATTGAAATCATATTCTATTTCGCTCTTCCAGGGAGATGCTAACTGCATTTCATTGTCTCTGTACTGTACACTGACAATGACAATTAAAGTTGAATCTGAATCGGAATCTGAATCTAAACGTAATAAGATTCTTAAAGTAGGAAGAAGAATAAAACACCTTGAATGTCCATACAATTAAAACTTTTCTGTTGCTGTTCTGTATTTTTTTTTGAGGCAAATGTCACACACAATCAGTTACATAGAGACATAGAAACATTGAAAATAGGTGCAGGAGGAGGCCATTCGGCCCTTCGAGCCAGCACCGCCATTCATTGTGATCATGGCTGATCGTCCCCTATCAATAACCCGTGCCTGCCTTCTCCCCATATCCCTTGACTCCACTAGCTCCTAGAGCTCTATCTAACTCTCTCTTAAATCCATCCAGTAATTTGGCCTCCACTGCCCTCTATGGCAGGGAATTCTATAAATTCACAACTCTCTGGGTTAAAAAGTTTTTTCTCACCTCAGTCTTAAACAGTTGACAAACAAATTACCCTAATTGATATTATTGGTTCTACAATTACTAATATTCTGATTCTACTGTGCAGATTTAATAGTCTACATGCTGGAAGCACACACACACACACACACACACACACACACACACACACACACACACACACACACACACACACACACACACACACACACACACACACACACACACACACACACACATGTACAATGAGTAGAGTAGCCTGACTTTAAGAGGACATGATTTTTTTTCTTTCGCTAAACATTTATATTTCAATGATAGTCAATCCAATTTCTAAATAATTATCCAAAGGTAAGTTAAGGTAGCAGAGAACTTAATTAGTAAATAATTTTCCCAATTATTTATATACTTGAAATTTGAAAAAAAAAAGATCATTTTACATGTTTTATTCAGAGAATGAAAACAAATGCCTGCTGTTAGCTATAATCAACTCAGCACATATGTGTTTTTTTGGCGTCAAAGGCAAAATTGGAAACGGGGCACCTCGATTGTCTGCGACAAGGACTGGCAGCTATGTATCTTACTCATCAATCTGACTGAAGGGTGGTGTCATTACTTGTTCGACGCCTGAAAAGGAAGTATAAACAGTTGAGTTCGAGATCACATAAGGCGCAGTAGCGGAAATAATGAGAATAAATAAACTTTAGATAAAGAAAGTGAAAACATATAGAGAAATGAAAAATATTTCAAACTCCAGAAAATCTCCAACAATGAGTACCATAGCAAAGGTCACTATTACAATGAACTAGTTATATTTCAGTATCAGATAGGTTTACCGGCAATTATTTATCACGTAGGATACTTAGACTCGAGGGGAGGAGACGTAATGGTCTGTGGAAAGTTGACTTATTCTTCTTGTGCGGCTTCACTCCAGTCAATGGATTTCAACAGTCTCACTGCGAGATGTCAATTTGTGCGAAGCTAATGGCACGGGAATGGGATATGGACTGGATATTTAGGATATTCTCCAAATGGGTGCATCAACTGGGCATAATGATAGACAGCATCTATTTAGCTCATCGCGGTATTGATAGTAGCTTGCAACGGTGCGGTGAGCCCTCCTGAGAAATAGATTCCATTTATGATCTGTGCTGAATGTAGTCAAGACAGGTGCCAATACAAGAGCTGTAATTCTTGTCAAAACCTGTGAAATCAAGGTTGGAAAGGACACAACAACAATTTTATAAAGTTGCTAGTCAATAAACAGCTGGCTTTACTGGAAAGTGTGTTTTTGTGAATGATAGATGAACTCACAACCAAACCTCGCAGTCTACCTACTCCCTCGCCCATTTCCTAACTAAGTAATGTGCCCACATTCAGACATGAAGATTGGCCAAATTTACCCAAATCCTCAGATACATGCCTCGTTTTATTTTTCCCTTTGTTAACACCATCAGTGGGAGTAAAGAAAAGTAATCCGAAGAATTACATAGTTTGTAGATAAATTGTAAAGGTGATGTTTAAGAAGGAACTGCAGATGATGGAAAATCGAAGGGAGACACAAATGCTGGAGAAACTCAGCGGGTGAGGCAGCATCTATGGAGCGAAGGAAATAGGCGACGTTTCGGGTCGAGACCCTTCTTCAGACTGAAGTCTCTTTTGAATTGCTGTTTGAAATAGATATGCTATTAATTTAACAAAGAAAAGATGATATTAGCGTATTATTGAATCATAATATGAATAATATTGCTAAACTATAGGGAATAACGTGAATGTATCGCATGATGGCGCGATGTTCCATTGTGACGTTTTTTGGATAGATTCAGATTACAAAATTGACATTTATTTTACATTCTTTCCTCCAGGAATTATGGGGATATGACTTTTAAATGAAAACTTGCAGATATCAAACAAAGGGGAGGGGGATTTTCACGATACACGTTTCACTGGTTAAATTATGTTTCAACTTCTAGTGTTTCAGTTTGGTAAAAGGGGCTATCACTGCTGAAATTGACATCCCTTTGCAAGTCTCATTCAACAAGTGTTAGAACCGATTTGGTATAAAGACATTTCAAAGGCGTTACACGGGAAATGCGTGCATTACTCAATTTCCAATGCTTTATGAGCTGAAATATCAAATCTTTGTACTTGGAAATCAATGTTTACACTACATAGTACTATGTAATAAAATATATTCATGCTATCTATTGGTCGTCGCAAAATGAACAAAAGATAATTAATCGTAAGTATACTTGCTTTGTGGACAGGATACTGTCGAGGACATTGGAATGGTAGCCCATGAATGGTTATATTCAGAATGTAAAGTAACAATGTTAAAGACATTTGCCTGTGCATATGAAATTACTGGAAGTACACGGGGATCGGCATAATAGACAGTTACAGATTTAGGCTTGGGAATATTAAAGCAAGATCATTAAACTATCATATCTTAATGGACAAGCTAGATGCAGGAAAAATGTTCCCAATGTTGGGCGAGTCCAGAACCAGGGCCACAGTCTTAGAATAAAGGGGAGGTCATTTAAGACTGAGGTGAGAAAAAGCTTTTTCACCCAGAGAGTTGTGAATTTATGGAATTCCCTGCCACAGAGGGCAGTGGAGGCCAAGTCACTGGATGGATTTAAGAGAGAGTTAGATAGAGCTCTAGGGGCTAGTGGAATCAAGGGATATGGGGAGAAGGCAGGCACGGGTTATTGATAGGGGACGATCAGCCATGATCACAATGAATGGCGGTGCTGGTTCGAATGGCCTCCTCCTGCACCTATTTTCCATGTTTCTATGTTTCCCAGGTGTTCGAGGTTGGGTTCTTACTCTCCATCTATCCAGCAAACATTTTTGGGCTTGCCTTTATCGGGTTGGTACACAATTCAATTATACATCCAGATAAAATAGTTAG